>NC_135233.1:957695305-958945305 GCF_051348905.1 Ranitomeya variabilis | reverse complement strand
CTGTACCGCCTGACTTCTCTTCACCACCCTTTCTATCAAAAGTTGTGTTACATTGGAAGACGACTCATGTTCCCAGCCCTTTAAATGCTGACATTGGGCTGTCAAGAAATATATTTTAGGGTTAGGTAAAGCCAAGCCTCCAGCGTCCTAAGGGCACTGAAGCGTCTCCAATCTGATTTGCGGGTGTTGCCTCCCCCACACTAGGCCTCTAAATAAAGAGTTAATCAGTTTGAATTTTACACGTGTTATCCAGATAGGTGAGTTATGCAGAACATACAGTATCTTAGGCATCAGAATCATCTTAATGAGATTAATTCGGCCTACAACAGATAAATGCAACATAGACCAAGTCCCTACCTTTGCCTTAAGAGTTCCCAGCACCGGTGTAAGATTCATATGCAAGTAATTCGCAATCGGCAAAGAGATTAGTATCCCCAAATATTTGAATTGATCAGCTACTTTAAGTCTACCCCTTCTGTAGAATCTCCCAGCTCACCCCTGCATCATCCACCATAAGCAGAGTTGACTTATTCCAATTTATTTTAAGCCCCGACAGAGCACCAAATCCCTCGATGAGCCGAATTGCATTACTCAATGAATCATGTGGATCACTCAAGAACAGCACTACATCATCCGCATAAAGCGCTATCTTTTCCTCTATCGATCCATATTTAAACCCAGAGACCAGATCTTGGCGGCCAGCGGCTCCATGGCTAAAGCAAACAAAAGAGGGGAGAGCGGACACTCCTGTCTCCTCCCTCTATGTAGCCTTATTGTATGAGAAAGCTCCCCATTCGCTCTCACCCTAGCTGATGGTTGCGCGTACAATAGCTGAACCAAGGACACAAATTGTGGGCTGAAGCCAAAGAATTGCAATACCAGCCACAAGTATCCCCATTCCACACTGTCAAATACCTTATGGGCATCTAAGGAAGCAATAACTCTATGTCCACCATTATCAGCCCCCAATTGTAAATTAAAAAAAGCCTTCTAAGATTTACTGCCGTGGACCTGTCAGGCAGAAAGCCAGACTGATCTGGATGAATCAACTTAGAAATAACACCCGGAAATCGGGTCGCCAACACCCCAGCCAGAAGTTGAACATCCGTTGTGAGCAAAGAAATCGGGCGATACGATTCAGGCATTCGTAGATTTTTATCTTCCTTCGGGATTACAACTATTATGGCCTCCCTCATGGAGGCTGGAAAAATCCCCCCATTCCTAGCCTAGGAAATAGTAAAAAAAGAAAGGGGACCTGGTGCAATTTAAGCAGAAGGAGATGGATGAAGTTTTAAACACTTGTCTCATATCTGCAACTTTTATATTTAACCCCTTACTGACATCGGACGGGATAGTACATCCGATGTTAGCTCCCCTGCTTTGATGCAGGGCTCCGCTGTGAGCCCGCATCAAAGCCGGGACATGTCAGCTGTTTTGAACAGCTGACATGTGCCCGCAATAGCGGCGGGTGAAATCGCGATTCACCCGCCGCTATTAACTAGTGAAATGCCGCTGTCAAAAGAAGACAGCGGCATTTAACTACCGCATCCGGCCGGGCGGCCGGAAATGACGGCATCGCCGACCCCCGTCACATGATCGGAGGTCAGCGATGCTTCTCCATTGTAACCATAGAGGTCCTTGAGACCTCTATGGTTATTGATTGCCGGTAGCTGTGAGCGCCACCCTGTGGTCGGCGCTCACAGCACACCTGATTTTCTACTACATAGCAGTGAACAGCAGATCGCTGCTATGTAGCAGAGCCGATCATGTTGTGCCTGCTTCTAGCCTCCCATAGAGGCTATTGAAGCATGGCAAAAGTAAAAAAAAAGTTAAAAAAAATGTGAAAAAAATAAAAAAAATATAAAAGTTTAAACCACCCCCCTTTCGCCCCAATCAAAATAAATAAAAATAAAAAAATAAAATCTACACATATTTGGTATCGTCACGTTCAGAATCGCCTAATCTATCAATAAAAAAAGCATTAACCTGATCGCTAAACGGCGTAACGAGAAAAAAAATCGACACGCCATAATTACGTTTTTTTGGTCATCGCGACATTGCATTAAAATGCAATAACGGGCGATCAAAAGAACATATCTGCACCGAATTGGAATCATTAAAAACACCAGCTCGGCATGCAAAAAATAAGCCCTCAACCGACCCCAGATCATGAAAAATGGAGACGCTACGAGTATCGGAAAATGGCACAATTTTTTTTTTTTAGCAAAGTTTGGAATTTTTTTTCACCACTTAGGTAAAAAATAACCTAGTCATGTTAGGTGTCTATGAACTCGTAATGACCTGGAGAATCATAATGGCATGTCAGTTTTAGCATTTAGTTAACCTAGCAAAAAAGCCAAGCAAAAAACAAGTGTGGGATTGCACTTTTTTTGCAATTTCACCGCACTTGGAATTTTTTTCCCGTTTTCTAGTACACGACATGGTAAAACCAATGATGTCGTTCAAAAGTACAACTCATCCCTCAAAAAATAAGCCTTCACATGGCCAAATTGACAGAAAAATAAAAAAGTTATGACTCTGGGAAGGAGGGGAGTGAAAAACGAACACGGAAAAACGAAAAATCCCACGGTCATGAAGGGGTTAATCTAATGCATGTGACCACTATGCAGTTATCTGCATATGGATTCTGAATCTCACTATTTATATAATTGTACTATCTACTTTATCTCCCCCTGCTCTTTTTTGCTGCCCATAATAATACTGCCAATACTGTAGAATACTGCCATGTCAGTCAGTATATCCATGTATTGTTCCCCTGTACCAACTAATTAGTTTATACAGCTTTATTACTAATCGGAACCTTTTTTGCCCCAAAACTTTGGTTTCTTGGTTATCCAACATTGTGTATATTTTTACTGAATCCTTCAATGAATTAATTCTTAGTTATGTATGTAAGTTGTTTAACCCCTTTCTGACCCTGTATGTAGTCAGTATCTTATAGTCAGCTGGTACTTACTGACCTTAGACGTACTGAATGCGTCCAGGAGATTTTGTGCACACAGAGGCTGTGCGCACGCGATTGCCGACAGGTGTCAGCTGATTCTGACAGCTGACACCCATCACCCAGTTCTGGAGCGCTGCTTGCACCACACCCGGCATTTTATCCCCTAAATACCAGGCGTGCAGAGAGAGGGAGCTCTCTCTACACTCCGATTGGTGATCCTGCAAAGTCATAACAGGGGACCGATAATTGCCATGGTGACCCGATGTCATCATGACGACATCATGGTAACCACGCTACGGCAAGCCCCTCAGGCGATGAGTAGAGCACGATCTCAGGGGTTGGTGTCATTGCAGCACTGACAGTTGCAATCCATTGCAAGGCAGATGCATTGCAATGGATTATAACTACTGTATGATCAGGCTAGTGAAAGTCCCATAGTAAAGACAAAAAGAGAAATGATCCAGCTGGAGGTGGAGGCAGTTCAGACTTTGTTTGCTATGTAAAGATTTTTCTTTTTGAAGAACTATTTATCGCTTTAGTTGTCTAATAAAGTCTCACAAAGTCTGAACTGCCTCCACCTCCAGCTGGATCATTTCTCTTTTTGTCTTCATTTGCTGTGGGCGCTCACCCCGAACCGTGCTGGGCGTTGGCAGGTCTGGGGATTTCGTCTAAGACCGGTAAGCTGACTATATTCCTTTTTTCTTTTGTTATTCAAAGTCCCATAGTGGGACAAAGTAAAAAAGTTAAAAAAGTAAAAAAAAAATAATTGTAAAGATTTTTTTTTTTCAAAATCAGTTAATAATATATACACTGCTCAAAAAATAAAGGGAACACTAAAATCCCACATCCTAGATATCACTGAATTAAATATTCCAGTTGTAAATCTTTATTCATTACATAGTGGAATGTGTTGAGAACAGTAAAACCAAAAAATGATCAACGGAAATCACAAGTAATATCCCACGGAGGTCTGGAGTTGGAATGATGCTCAAAGTGGAAAATTAAGTTACAGGCTGATCCAACTTTAGTGGAAATGCCTCAAGACAAGGAAATGATGCTCAGTTGTGTGTGTGGCCCCCATGTGCCTGACCTCCTTACAACACCTGGGCATGCTCCTGATGAGGCGGCGGATGGTCTCCTGAGGGATCTCCTCACCGGCACCTGGACTAAAAAGCATCCGCCAACTCCTGGACAGTCTGTGGTGCAACATGACGTTGGTGGATGGTGCGAGACATGATGTCCCATATGTGTTCAATTGGATTCAGGTTTGGTGAATGGTAGGATCAGTCCATAGCTTGGAAGGGAAGGCGCTCCTTCCCTTCCAAGCAATGCTGTGTGCCCAGTGAGAAGTTTCCCTCCACATATTTGGGTATCAGCGTACTCAGGAGATATTGCACAACAAATTGAGTTGTGAAATTTCTTGTGTTACCATCAAGAAAATACAAAATTTGGGGCTCAAAAACATTGTTGGTGGAAAAATGAGATTTTTTTTATTTTCACAGCTTAATGCTAGAAACTTCTGAGAAGCACCTGGGAGATGTAGACGCTCATGACTAGTGTTGAGCATTCCGATACCGCAAGTATCGGGTATCGGCCGATACTTGCGGTATCGGAATTCCGATACCGGGATTCCGATACTTGGCGCGTATCGGATACCGGAATCGGAAGTTCCATGATTCAAAATTCAGAAATTCAGCCAATGAGAAAGATTCCAAGTGTGGGCACATCCTGTTTAGCATGGAGGGCATGAAACTACTGGCAAGGCTGTGATTGGCTGCTTAAATGATGTCATGATGCAGTTTAAAAGTCGCTGGCGCCATTTTGCGATCACTCTGCTGTGAATTCAGTTAGTGACAGGACGCTGTTTGCTGACTGAGGGACAGTTTAGAGATAGCGATTTGCTTCTTTGTGCTTTCCAAAGGCTAATTTAGCAACCGCTGTGTTCACCTACTAATCACCTTCCTTTTGCCTTGTAGCGCTGTTTTCACAGCGATCTGCAAGGTCTCTCTGTGTGTGTGTGTGAGTGCAGCCCACTCTCTAGTCTGAGTGCAGCCACATAGGCCATCCATAGCTGGTTGTATTCAGTTCAGGGAGGGTGGTTCATTGCCTCATACTGTCCTTTTTTTTTTTTTTTTGAAGTAGTGCAGGCTGCTGCACATTTTTTCCAAAAATTCCTATTAGTGTCTTTCCACCCGTCTCCAGCTAATTTGTGGAAAAACACTACATAGGATAAAGTAGAGGAGGGTTTTTGGGCCTTGCAGCGCCGTTTACGGCTGTCTGCACGGTCTCCGTGTGACTGCAGCTCGCCCTGTAGTCTGTGAGCAGCCGTAGCTTGGTTGTCTCCAGCTCAGGGTTGTTCACTGCGTCATACCGCCAAATCAATTTTCATTTTGTTTTCAAGTAGTGTAGTCTGCTGCTAATTAATTTAAAAAAATCCTATTAGTGTCTTTCCACCCGTCTCCAGCTAATTTGTGGAAAAACACTACATAGGATAAAGTAGAGGAAGGTTTTTGGGCCTTGCAGCGCCGTTTACGGCTGTCTGCACGGTCTCCGTGTGACTGCAGCTCGCCCTGTAGTCTGTGAGCAGCCGTAGCTTGGTTGTCTCCAGCTCAGGGTTGTTCACTGCGTCATACCGCCAAATCAATTTTCATTTTGTTTTCAAGTAGTGTAGTCTGCTGCTAATTAATTTAAAAAATCCTATTAGTGTCTTTCCACCCGTCTCCAGCTAATTTGTGGAAAAACACTACATAGGATAAAGTAGAGGAGGGTTTTTGGGCCTTGCAGCGCCGTTTACGGCTGTCTGCACGGTCTCCGTGTGACTGCAGCTCGCCCTGTAGTCTGTGAGCAGCCGTAGCTTGGTTGTCTCCAGCTCAGGGTTGTTCACTGCGTCATACCGCCAAATCAATTTTCATTTTGTTTTCAAGTAGTGTAGTCTGCTGCTAATTAATTTAAAAAAATCCTATTAGTGTCTTTCCACCCGTCTCCAGCTAATTTGTGGAAAAACACTACATAGGATAAAGTAGAGGAGGGTTTTTGGGCCTTGCAGCGCCGTTTACGGCTGTCTGCACGGTCTCCGTGTGACTGCAGCTCGCCCTGTAGTCTGTGAGCAGCCGTAGCTTGGTTGTCTCCAGCTCAGGGTTGTTCACTGCGTCATACCGCCAAATCAATTTTCATTTTGTTTTCAAGTAGTGTAGTCTGCTGCTAATTAATTTAAAAAAATCCTATTAGTGTCTTTCCACCCGTCTCCAGCTAATTTGTGGAAAAACACTACATAGGATAAAGTAGAGGAGGGTTTTTGGGCCTTGCAGCGCCGTTTACGGCTGTCTGCACGGTCTCCGTGTGACTGCAGCTCTATCCGTTGTCAGTTCAGCCCCAAAAAAATAAATAAATAATAAAGTTCACCAAACACACCAGTTACACCACTTTACATTTGTGTAGGCCACATTAGCTCATATTCAAGTCTAGTCCACACTTTAGAAAATTAGTGTGTCTTATACCTGTTAGGAGGAGTTGCTCAGGAATAAGCACACAAAGCCGTTAGTACTTTTCTGCTTATCTTTATCAGTCAACCAAGATGAAGAAGGCAGTGAGTAAGGCACGTGGGCGTGGGCGTGGGCGCGGAGCAGGGAGGGGACATGGGGATTCTGTGCCTGCTGCGGGCACCGGTGAGTCATCAGCACCCACTTTCACAAGGGAACAGTCGTTCATGCGCAGCTTTGTCGCCGAGCGCCGTACACCGCTGCTGCGTCAAGACCAAATTGAAGCCGTTGTGGGATGGATGGCAGCTAATGCATCAACTTCCATTAGTGCCACATCCTCTCAGACACAGAGCACTGGAGAGCAGCCATCTGTCTCTTCACCACCTGCAAAATTGCCCAGGCAGACAGAGATCCCAGGACAGGAGCAGTCTCTACTTCTGTTCTCTGAATCATCTCTTGGCTTGGAAACAGGGGGCAAGCCAAGCAGCATTGGAGAAATGGAAGAAGAGGCAGGGTGCAGTGATGCCCAACAGCTTTTTCTGTCTTCCTCTGAAGAGGCGGGTGGGCCAGTGGCTCCGGTCACCACCTCGCAGGCCGCATCAGCTGATGATGACACTCAGGTGCCACTTACTGGTGCGTGCTCTGCTGCTGAGACTACCCAGGAGGAGCAGTTGGGGGCAGAGGGTAGTGTAGATGATGAGGTCCTTGACCCATCTTGGCGTCAGGGACAGGAAGGTGGTGGGAGCAGCTCTGAGGAAGAGATTCCCCGTACGGCCCAAAGAGGGAGAGGGAGGGGGAAGACTGCGGATCCTGCAGCCTCCGCTTTGGCACCCGTAAGGAGCATGTCTCTTCCAAAAGTCAAAAGGGGGGCTCCCAAGACTTGCAGTGCCTGGTCCTTTTTTGACACAGTTGCAGATGACATTTGCTATGTCAGATGCAAGGTGTGTCATCAAAAAATCAAAAGAGGTCAAAAAGTCGCCAACCTCAATACCTCCAACATGTGGAAACATGTGCGCAACAGGCACCCGGCGGAGTTAGACAAACACACTGAAGAGCTAGGCCAACCAACAGCGGCAGCTACCACCTCTTCAGCTCGTGTTGCCTCTTCCTCTAGCTCACACGCAGCTGGTTCGGCTTCCTCCCAGGATCGCCGTGGAAGAACCTCTGGCCCTGTTGTCCAGAGACCCGCTGTCATTCCACCCGCAGCACCACTTTCCCAGTCAACCACACACTCCCAGCCCAGTCTACAGCCATCGGTAGTACAGGCATGGGAGAAAAGGCGGCCTTTCTCGTCAAACCACCCACGAGCACAGGCTCTGACTGCAGGCATTGCCAAACTTCTGTCACTGGAAATGCTGTCATTCAGGCTGGTGGAGACTGACAGCTTCCGTGACTTGATGTCATTGGCAGTCCCACAGTACAGTGTGCCCAGCCGCTTTTACTTCAGCAGGCAAGCCGTCCCTGCCCTGCACAAGCATGTTGAGGGACACATAAAACACGCGCTACTGAACGCCGTCAGTAGCAAGGTCCACCTCACCACCGATGCGTGGACCAGTCAACATGGACAGGGGCGATACCTTTCCCTCACTGCCCATTGGGTTAATGTAGTTGAGCCGGGTACAGACCGTGCGAGTGGCGCAGGACGTGTCCTGCCCACTCCAAGGATTGCAGGAATCCATTCTGTACGCATTGACTCCTCCTCTTACACCAGTTCCTCAGAATCATCGCTGCAGGAGCCGTCACAGTCCACCTCCACATGGACCCGTGATGAACGTGTACCTGTTACGACCGACATGAGCACAGCCGTGGCCAAACGTCAACAGGCCGTCTTGAAATTAATTTTTTTGGGGAATCGTAGCCACACAGCGCAGGAGCTCTGGAATGCCATCAAGCAGGAGAGCGATGTGTGGTTTGAGCCAGCGAATCTCCAGCCAGGCATGGTAGTGTGTGATAATGGCCGAAATCTGGTGGCAGCCCTGGGCCTCGGCAACCTCACTCACATCCCATGTCTGGCACATGTGCTCAATTTGGTCGTGCAGAGTTTTTTGAGGGACTATCCGGATCTTGATGCACTGCTGCACAAGGTCCGCCTAGAGTGTGCTCACTTGCGGCGTTCCAGCACGGCAAAAGCGCGCATTGCGGCTCTGCAGCGCCGACACCGCCTGCCGGAACATCGCATCATATGTGACCTACCTACCAGGTGGAATTCCACGTTACATATGTTGGAGCGGTTGTGTGAGCAGCAGCAAGCTGTAATGGAGTACCAGCTGTATCAGGCGCAAAAAAGTCGCAGTCAGCGCCGTACAGACTTCACAACCACAGAGTGGGCCACTATGAAGGATGTCTGCCAGGTTTTGCGTCCCTTTGATTATTCCACGCGGATGGCGAGTGCAGATGATGCACTAGTCAGCATGACTGTCCCCCTTATCTGCCTGCTTGAAAAATCACTGCAAGCGCTAAGGGATGATGTTGTGGAAGAGGTGGAGGATGAGGATTCACCACTTCCATCATCTTCTGGACAGTCAGCGCCACGTGGTTCCTCACAAACGCGTAGGCAGGGGACAGTTTGTGAGGAGGATGAGGAGGAGTCAATGGAGGAGGAAGACATCCGTCCAGAGGAGGGAGTTCCCGAATTGTCCAGTACTCAGTGTGTACAGCGAGGGTGGGGTGATGACGAGCGGGCAGAGATCACGCCTCCAGCTGGGGACAGCGTTTCTTGGGCAGTTGGCAGTCTGCAGCACATGGTGGATTACATGCTGCAGTGCCTGAGAAACGACCGCCGCATCGACCACATTCTCAACATGTCTGATTATTGGGTGTTCACCCTCCTCGATCCTCGCTACCGGGACAACGTAGAAAGCCTCATCACACCGTTGAACCGGGAGCGAAAAATGCGGGAGTACCAAGACACACTGGTCAGTTCCATCATCTTCTCCATTCCAACTGAGAGAAGTGCTGCTACTGCATTCCAAAGCAGCTCAGTGCGTCCAGGCAGTGGTGGAGGCTCTGCACAAAGAGGGAGCAGAAGCAGTGCCTCTGCCCAAGGCAAGACCAGTATGGCCCAACTGTGGCACAGTTTTGTGTGCCCCCCACAAAAGTCTACACCATCACAGACGGCTCCAGTCAGCAGGAGGCAACGGTTCCGTCAGATGGTGACAGACTACATGTCTTGCCCTCTTGCTGTACTCCCAGACGGCTCTTCCCCTTTCAAGTTTTGGGTCTCAAAGCTGGATACATGGCCAGAGCTAAGCCAGTATGCATTGGAGGTGCTGTCTTGCCCTGCGGCCAGTGTATTATCGGAACGTGTCTTTAGTGCTGCAGGTGGTGTACTAACTGACCGTCGCATGCGACTATCCTCCGATAACGTTGACCGGCTTACTTTCCTGAAAATGAACAAGGCCTGGATCTCGCAGGAATTTGCCACTCCTCCTCCTGATTAAATAATTAGGTCACTGTATACGTTATCCAGGTCTCCTGTTGTGTTCATCTTTCTACCACCTGAACTTAAATTCCTGGGCTCCAACACCGCCAGTTGAGGCTCAGACGTGCCGTCTGCACAGTCAAAACATACGACCCAGTGTTATTGGGTTTCAGTAACGTCAGCTGATCCCCAGCTGTGTAGCCGGCAATGTGTCATGCGACCGCCACGCTGAAACAACAACTGAAATGTAAGGGAATCTGTCCCCCCCCCCCCCAAGGCGTTTGTTACTGAAAGAGCCACCTTGTGCAGCAGTAATGCTGCACAAGGAAAAAGGTAGCTATTTTGGTTTTGCTCCTTGCACACGCAAAACTTAACACTTATAAAATGTGTCCACTGATACCGTAAAACCGTCCCCGAGGTGGGACTTTCCTTCGTAATATGACGCAGCACAGCCGTCATTCCTACCCCCCCGGCGCCGCGCCCCGGCTCCTCAGCGTTGTTTGATTCCGTCCCGGAGCCTGCGCTGTTATGTTATCCCGTGGCCAGGCACACTTAGCGCTGCCCGTCTTCTGGCATCATTTGGTGTCAGGCTGGCTGCGCCTGTGCGGCCACGCTGGCCGAGAGCCCGCCTCGCAGTGTCTTCTGATTTAATCCCACTGGGGGCCTGGGATCTATGGACATGCGCAGTGCATATCTGAACCTCCACCTCTCACTCATCTCCCTATGGCTTCTTCAGACTGTTCGGTGTCAGCTGGTCCCTAATAGCATGCCACGGCCGTGACACCGCACAGTCTGGAAAAGAAGCCGTAGGGAGGGGAGTGAGAGGCGAGGATATGCACTGCGCATGGCCATGGATCCCAGGCCCCCAGTGGGATTACATCAGAAGACACTGCGAGGCGGGCTCTCGGCCAGCGCGGCCGCACAGGCGCAGCCAGCCTGACACCAAATGATGTCAGAAGATGGGCAGCGCTAAGTGTGCCTGGCCACGGGATAACATAACAGCGCAGGCTCCGGGACGGAATCAAACAACGCTGAGGAGCCGGGGCACGGCGGCGGGGGGGTAGTAATGATGGCTGTGCTGCGTCATATTACGAAGGAAAGTCCCACCTCCGGGACGGTTTCACGGCTTCAGGGGACACATTTTATAAGTGTTTAGTTCTGTGTTTGCAAGGAGCATGATGAAAAGAGCCACCTTTTCCTTTTGCATCTTTTGTGCTGCACAAGCTGGCTCTTTCAGCTACAAACGCCTTGGGGGGGGGGTTAAAGGTTCCCTTTCGACTTTCTCAGGCTTCGGCCTACATTGTGTTCCTCTGCTTTTCCACCTGCCCCTGGGCTCCAACACCGCTAGTTGCCGTCCAGAAGTGCTGTACGCACAGTCAACAGTCGCTCCTCTGTTATTGGGGTTCAGTAACGTCAGCTGTTCCCCTGCTGTGTGTGTGGCAATCCCTCCTACCTCCTCCAACCTCCTCCTCCTCCACCTGTCCCTGGGCTCCAACACCGCCAGTTGCCGTCCAGAAGTGCTGTACGCACAGTCAACAGTCCCTCCTCTGTTATTGGGGTTCAGTAACGTCAGCTGTTCCCCTGCTGTGTGTGTGGCAATCCCTCCTACCTCCTCCAACCTCCTCCTCCTCCACCTGTCCCTGGGCTCCAACACCGCCAGTTGCCGTCCAGAAGTGCTGTACGCACAGTCAACAGTCCCTCCTCTGTTATTGGGGTTCAGTAATGTCAGCTGTTCCCCTGCTGTGTGTGTGGCAATCCCTCCTACCTCCTCCAACCTCCTCCTCCTCCACCTGTCCCTGGGCTCCAACACCGCCAGTTGCCGTCCAGAAGTGCTGTACGCACAGTCAACAGTCCCTCCTCTGTTATTGGGGTTCAGTAACGTCAGCTGTTCCCCTGCTGTGTGTGTGGCAATCCCTCCTACCTCCTCCAACCTCCTCCTCCTCCACCTGTCCCTGGGCTCCAACACCGCCAGTTGCCGTCCAGAAGTGCTGTACGCACAGTCAACAGTCCCTCCTCTGTTATTGGGGTTCAGTAACGTCAGCTGTTCCCCTGCTGTGTGTGTGGCAATCCCTCCTACCTCCTCCAACCTCCTCCTCCTCCACCTGTCCCTGGGCTCCAACACCGCCAGTTGCCGTCCAGAAGTGCTGTACGCACAGTCAACAGTCCCTCCTCTGTTATTGGGGTTCAGTAACGTCAGCTGTTCCCCTGCTGTGTGTGTGGCAATCCCTCCTACCTCCTCCAACCTCCTCCTCCTCCACCTGTCCCTGGGCTCCAACACCGCCAGTTGCCGTCCAGAAGTGCTGTACGCACAGTCAACAGTCCCTCCTCTGTTATTGGGGTTCAGTAACGTCAGCTGTTCCCCTGCTGTGTGTGTGGCAATCCCTCCTACCTCCTCCAACCTCCTCCAACCTCCTCCTCCTCCACCTGTCCCTGGGCTCCAACACCGCCAGTTGCCGTCCAGAAGTGCTGTACGCACAGTCAACAGTCCCTCCTCTGTTATTGGGGTTCAGTAACGTCAGCTGCTCCCCTGCTGTGTGTGTGGCAATCCCTCCTACCTCCTCCAACCTCCTCCTCCTCCACCTGTCCCTGGGCTCCAACACCGCCAGTTGCCGTCCAGAAGTGCTGTACGCACAGTCAACAGTCCCTCCTCTGTTATTGGGGTTCAGTAACGTCAGCTGTTCCCCTGCTGTGTGTGTGGCAATCCCTCCTACCTCCTCCAACCTCCTCCAACCTCCTCCTCCTCCACCTGTCCCTGGGCTCCAACACCGCTAGTTGCCGTCCAGAAGTGCTGTACGCACAGAGCCAAACACCTCGCCAATGTGTTAGTGGGGTTCAGCACCGCCAGCTGTTCCCCTGCTGTGTATACGGCAACGTGTACTGCGACCGCCACGCAGGCACAACAAGTTAAATGTAAGGGAACCTGACCCCCCCCCCCCAGGTGTTTGTTACTGAAGGAGCCACCTTGTGCAGCAGTAGTGATGCAAAGGGAAAAAGTGCCTCTTTTCGTGATGCTCCTTGCACATGCTGAACCAAACACTTATGAAATGTGTCCCCACACAGCGTTAAACCGTCCGGTAGGTGGAACTTTCCTTTGTCGTGTGACGCAGCACAGCCATCATTTTTACCCCCTTGGCGCCGTGCGCCCCCTCCTCAGCGTTGTTTGAATCTGTCCCGGAGCCTGCGCTGTTAGGTTAGCCCTTGGCCATGCACACATGTTGCGCTGCCCGTCTTCTGACCTCATTTGGTGTCAGGCTGGCTGCGCCTGTGCGGGTGCGCTGGCCGAGATCCCGCCTCGCAGTGTCGTCTAATGTAATCCCACCGCGGGCCTGTGATCCGTGCCCGTGCGCAGTGCATATCCTCTCCTCTCACTCCCCTCCCTACGGCTTCTTCAGACTGTGCGATGTCAGCTGGTCCCTAATAGCATGCCACGGCCGTGACACCACACAGTCTGAAAAAGCCGTAGGGAGGGGAGTGAGAGGAGAGGATATGCACTGCGCACGGGCATGGATCACAGGCCCGCGGTGGGATTACATTAGACGACACTGCGAGGCGGGATCTCGGCCAGCGCACCCGCACAGGCGCAGCCAGCCTGACACCAAATGAGGTCAGAAGACGGGCAGCGCAACATGTGTGCATGGCCAAGGGCTAACCTAACAGCGCAGGCTCCGGGACAGATTCAAACAACGCTGAGGAGGCGGCGCACGGCGCCAAGGGGGTAAAAATGATGGCTGTGCTGCGTCACACGACAAAGGAAAGTTCCACCTACCGGACGGTTTAACGCTGTGAGGAGACACATTTCATAAATGTTAGGTTCCGCGTGTACAAGGACCATAATTAAAAGAGCTAAGTTTACCTTTTCCAGCATTAGTGCTGTACACAATGGCTCTTTCAGCTACAAATGCCTGGGGGGGGGGGGGGGTTAAAGGTTTCCTTTCAACTTGCTCGAGTGCAGGCTTCGGCCTACACTCCGCTCCCCCTGCTCCTCCTGCTGACCCTGGGCTCTAACACCGCCAGTTTTTGCCCAGATGTGCTAGCTGCACAGAGAAAAACACCAGCCAATGTGTCAGTGGGGTTCAGCACCGCCAGCTGTTCCCCTGCTGTGTAGCCGGCAACGTGTCCTGCGACCGCCACGCAGACACAAGAACTGAAATTGAAGGGAACCTGTCCCCCCTCCCCCAGGTGTTTCTATGTTTTACAGCTACCTTGAACAGCAGTAATGCTGCATGTGTTCAAGGTGGCTCAGAAACTTATTCTCCTTGCCCATGTTGAAGTGAACACGTCTAAAATGTGTCCTCTGTGACCATTAAAACGTCCCTCAGGTGTGATTTGACTTTGTATTGACACACGTAACAAGCTCCTTGGTAACGCTGCCCGTCTTCTGGCATCATTGTTTGGCTGGCTGCGCCTCTGCGGCCGCCCTGACCCACACAACAGCCCTCGTTGTCTTATTTAATGGGACTGCGAGGGTGTGATTGATGGGCAGGATCAGTGCATCAGTTCGCCTGTCCCTCCTCTCCTTCCGCCTTCTTCGGACTGTGCGGCTTCATGGCCGTGGCATGCGATAAGGGATCAGATGACGCCGCACAGTCTGAAGCGGGTGTAAGGACCCGAGTGTGAGAGGCGAACATATGTGCTGCGCCAGGCCCTGAATCCCAGCCCCGCAGTGTTTTAACAATGTTAAGACACTGCGGGGCTGGGATTCATGGGCATCGCGAACCGCACCGGCCGACATTACATGATGCCAGAAGATGGGCAGCGCTAACGGCGCTAGGCCAGGGGATAACACGACAGCGCAGACTCCTGTACAGCAAATAACAACGCTCGGGAGGCTGCACCCAGCACCAAGGTGGGATTCTTGACACCTGTGCTGCGTCTCATTACAAAGGGAACTCTCGCCTCCATTACACAGTTTGACTGTATAAAGGGCTAAATGTTATACGTGTTCCATTCAGCGTGTGCAAGGAGAAAAATTACAAGAGCAACCTTTGACTTGCGCAGCACTGCTGCTGCATAAGCTGTGGCTCTTCTACTTTGTAACCCCTGAGGGGGGGTTAAAGGTGACTTTTGAAATCGGTTCAATTAGGCTTCGGCCTACACTCTGCTCCACCTGCAGAGCCCGGGCTCCAACAACGCTAGTTGCTGTCCGGAAGTGCTGGCTGCACAGAGCCAAACACCTCGCCAATGTGTCAGTGGGGTCCAGCACCGCCAGCTGTTCCCCTGCTGTGTAGCCGGCAACGTGTCCTGCAAAAGCCACGCAGACACAACACACCCAAAGCTGCCGCCTGTGCAGGCTTCGGCCTACACTCCCCTCCCCCTGCTCCTCCTCCTCCTCCTGCTCCTCCTCCTGCTGTCCCTGGGCTCTAACACACCGCCAGTTGGGGCCCAGATGTGCTAGCTGCACAGAGAAAAACACCAGCCAATGTGTCAGTGGGGTCCAGCACCGCCAGCTGTTCCCCTGCTGTGCAGCCGGCAACGTGTCCTGCAAAAGCCACGCAGACACAAGAACTGAAATTGAAGGGAACCTGTCCCCCCTCCCCCAGGCGTTTTTACGTTATCCAGCCACCTTGTACAGCGGTAATGCTGCATGTGTGCAAGGTGGCTCAGAAACGTATTCTCCTCGCACATGTGGAACTGAAAACACGTCTGAAATGTGTCCTCTGTGTGACCATTTAACCGTCCCGGTGGTGTGACTTTCCTTTGTAATGACACGCTGCAACCCCCTTGGTAGCGCTGCCCGTCTTCTGGCATCATTGTTTGGCTGCCTGCGCCTCTGCGGCCGCCCTGACCCACACAACGCCCCTCGGTGTCTTATTTATTGGGACTGCGAGGGTGTGATTGATGGGCAGGATCAGTGCATCAGTTCGCCTGTCCCTCCTCTCCTTCCGCCTTCTTCGGACTGTGCGGCTTCATGGCCGTGGCATGCGATAAGGGATCAGATGACGCCGCACAGTCTGAAGCGGGTGTAAGGACCCGAGTGTGAGAGGCCAACATATGTGCTGCGCCAGGCCCTGAATCCCAGCCCCGCAGTGTTTTAACAATGTTAAGACACTGCGGGGCTGGGATTCATGGGCATCGCGAACCGCACCGGCCGACATTACATGATGCCAGAAGATGGGCAGCGCTAACGGCGCTAGGCCAGGGGATAACACGACAGCGCAGACTCCTGTACAGCAAATAACAACGCTCGGGAGGCTGCACCCAGCACCAAGGTGGGATTCTTGACACCTGTGCTGCGTCTCATTACAAAGGGAACTCTCGCCTCCATTACACAGTTTGACTGTATAAAGGGCTGAATGTTATACGTGTTCCATTCAGCGTGTGCAAGGAGAAAAATTACAAGAGCAACCTTTGACTTGCGCAGCACTGCTGCTGCATAAGCTGTGGCTCTTCTACTTTGTAACCCCTGAGGGGGGGTTAAAGGTGACTTTTGAAATCGGTTCAATTAGGCTTCGGCCTACACTCTGCTCCACCTGCAGAGCCCGGGCTCCAACAACGCTAGTTGCTGTCCGGAAGTGCTGGCTGCACAGAGCCAAACACCTCGCCAATGTGTCAGTGGGGTCCAGCACCGCCAGCTGTTCCCCTGCTGTGTAGCCGGCAACGTGTCCTGCAAAAGCCACGCAGACACAACAGACCCAAAGCTGCCGCCAGTGCAGGCTTCGGCCTACACTCCCCTCCCCCTGCTCCTCCTCCTCCTGCTCCTCCTCCTGCTGTCCCTGGGCTCTAACACACCGCCAGTTGGGGCCCAGATGTGCTAGCTGCACAGAGAAAAACACCAGCCAATGTGTCAGTGGGGTCCAGCACCGCCAGCTGTTCCCCTGCTGTGCAGCCGGCAACGTGTCCTGCAAAAGCCACGCAGACACAAGAACTGAAATTGAAGGGAACCTGTCCCCCCTCCCCCAGGCGTTTTTACGTTATCCAGCCACCTTGTACAGCGGTAATGCTGCATGTGTGCAAGGTGGCTCAGAAACGTATTCTCCTCGCACATGTGGAACTGAAAACACGTCTGAAATGTGTCCTCTGTGTGACCATTTAACCGTCCCGGTGGTGTGACTTTCCTTTGTAATGACACGCTGCAACCCCCTTGGTAGCGCTGCCCGTCTTCTGGCATCATTGTTTGGCTGCCTGCGCCTCTGCGGCCGCCCTGACCCACACAACGCCCCTCGGTGTCTTATTTATTGGGACTGCGAGGGTGTGATTGATGGGCAGGATCAGTGCATCAGTTCGCCTGTCCCTCCTCTCCTTCCGCCTTCTTCGGACTGTGCGGCTTCATGGCCGTGGCATGCGATAAGGGATCAGATGACGCCGCACAGTCTGAAGTGGGTGTAAGGACCCGAGTGTGAGAGGCCAACATATGTGCTGCGCCAGGCCCTGAATCCCAGCCCCGCAGTGTTTTAACAATGTTAAGACACTGCGGGGCTGGGATTCATGGGCATCGCGAACCGCACCGGCCGACATTACATGATGCCAGAAGATGGGCAGCGCTAACGGCGCTAGGCCAGGGGATAACACGACAGCGCAGACTCCTGTACAGCAAATAACAACGCTCGGGAGGCTGCACCCAGCACCAAGGTGGGATTCTTGACACCTGTGCTGCGTCTCATTACAAAGGGAACTCTCGCCTCCATTACACAGTTTGACTGTGTAAAGGGCTGAATGTTATACGTGTTCCATTCAGCGTGTGCAAGGAGAAAAATTACAAGAGCAACCTTTGACTTGCGCAGCACTGCTGCTGCATAAGCTGTGGCTCTTCTACTTTGTAACCCCTGAGGGGGGGTTAAAGGTGACTTTTGAAATCGGTTCAATTAGGCTTCGGCCTACACTCTGCTCCACCTGCAGAGCCCGGGCTCCAACAACGCTAGTTGCTGTCCGGAAGTGCTGGCTGCACAGAGCCAAACACCTCGCCAATGTGTCAGTGGGGTCCAGCACCGCCAGCTGTTCCCCTGCTGTGTAGCCGGCAACGTGTCCTGCAAAAGCCACGCAGACACAACAGACCCAAAGCTGCCGCCAGTGCAGGCTTCGGCCTACACTCCCCTCCCCCTGCTCCTCCTCCTCCTGCTCCTCCTCCTGCTGTCCCTGGGCTCTAACACACCGCCAGTTGGGGCCCAGATGTGCTAGCTGCACAGAGAAAAACACCAGCCAATGTGTCAGTGGGGTCCAGCACCGCCAGCTGTTCCCCTGCTGTGCAGCCGGCAACGTGTCCTGCAAAAGCCACGCAGACACAAGAACTGAAATTGAAGGGAACCTGTCCCCCCTCCCCCAGGCGTTTTTATGTTATCCAGCCACCTTGTACAGCGGTAATGCTGCATGTGTGCAAGGTGGCTCAGAAACGTATTCTCCTCGCACATGTGGAACTGAAAACACGTCTGAAATGTGTCCTCTGTGTGACCATTTAACCGTCCCGGTGGTGTGACTTTCCTTTGTAATGACAAGCTGCAACCCCCTTGGTAGCGCTGCCCGTCTTCTGGCATCATTGTTTGGCTGCCTGCGCCTCTGCGGCCGCCCTGACCCACACAACGCCCCTCGGTGTCTTATTTATTGGGACTGCGAGGGTGTGATTGATGGGCAGGATCAGTGCATCAGTTCGCCTGTCCCTCCTCTCCTTCCGCCTTCTTCGGACTGTGCGGCTTCATGGCCGTGGCATGCGATAAGGGATCAGATGACGCCGCACAGTCTGAAGCGGGTGTAAGGACCCGAGTGTGAGAGGCGAACATATGTGCTGCGCCAGGCCCTGAATCCCAGCCCCGCAGTGTTTTAACAATGTTAAGACACTGCGGGGCTGGGATTCATGGGCATCGCGAACCGCACCGGCCGACATTACATGATGCCAGAAGATGGGCAGCGCTAACGGCGCTAGGCCAGGGGATAACACGACAGCGCAGACTCCTGTACAGCAAATAACAACGCTCGGGAGGCTGCACCCAGCACCAAGGTGGGATTCTTGACACCTGTGCTGCGTCTCATTACAAAGGGAACTCTCGCCTCCATTACACAGTTTGACTGTATAAAGGGCTGAATGTTATACGTGTTCCATTTAGCGTGTGCAAGGAGAAAAATTACAAGAGCAACCTTTGACTTGCGCAGCACTGCTGCTGCATAAGCTGTGGCTCTTCTACTTTGTAACCCCTGAGGGGGGGTTAAAGGTGACTTTTGAAATCGGTTCAATTAGGCTTCGGCCTACACTCTGCTCCACCTGCAGAGCCCGGGCTCCAACAACGCTAGTTGCTGTCCGGAAGTGCTGGCTGCACAGAGCCAAACACCTCGCCAATGTGTCAGTGGGGTCCAGCACCGCCAGCTGTTCCCCTGCTGTGTAGCCGGCAACGTGTCCTGCAAAAGCCACGCAGACACAACAGACCCAAAGCTGCCGCCAGTGCAGGCTTCGGCCTACACTCCCCTCCCCCTGCTCCTCCTCCTCCTGCTCCTCCTCCTGCTGTCCCTGGGCTCTAACACACCGCCAGTTGGGGCCCAGATGTGCTAGCTGCACAGAGAAAAACACCAGCCAATGTGTCAGTGGGGTCCAGCACCGCCAGCTGTTCCCCTGCTGTGCAGCCGGCAACGTGTCCTGCAAAAGCCACGCAGACACAAGAACTGAAATTGAAGGGAACCTGTCCCCCCTCCCCCAGGCGTTTTTACGTTATCCAGCCACCTTGTACAGCGGTAATGCTGCATGTGTGCAAGGTGGCTCAGAAACGTATTCTCCTCGCACATGTGGAACTGAAAACACGTCTGAAATGTGTCCTCTGTGTGACCATTTAACCGTCCCGGTGGTGTGACTTTCCTTTGTAATGACACGCTGCAACCCCCTTGGTAGCGCTGCCCGTCTTCTGGCATCATTGTTTGGCTGCCTGCGCCTCTGCGGCCGCCCTGACCCACACAACGCCCCTCGGTGTCTTATTTATTGGGACTGCGAGGGTGTGATTGATGGGCAGGATCAGTGCATCAGTTCGCCTGTCCCTCCTCTCCTTCCGCCTTCTTCGGACTGTGCGGCTTCATGGCCGTGGCATGCGATAAGGGATCAGATGACGCCGCACAGTCTGAAGCGGGTGTAAGGACCCGAGTGTGAGAGGCGAACATATGTGCTGCGCCAGGCCCTGAATCCCAGCCCCGCAGTGTTTTAACAATGTTAAGACACTGCGGGGCTGGGATTCATGGGCATCGCGAACCGCACCGGCCGACATTACATGATGCCAGAAGATGGGCAGCGCTAACGGCGCTAGGCCAGGGGATAACACGACAGCGCAGACTCCTGTACAGCAAATAACAACGCTCGGGAGGCTGCACCCAGCACCAAGGTGGGATTCTTGACACCTGTGCTGCGTCTCATTACAAAGGGAACTCTCGCCTCCATTACACAGTTTGACTGTATAAAGGGCTGAATGTTATACGTGTTCCATTCAGCGTGTGCAAGGAGAAAAATTACAAGAGCAACCTTTGACTTGCGCAGCACTGCTGCTGCATAAGCTGTGGCTCTTCTACTTTGTAACCCCTGAGGGGGGGTTAAAGGTGACTTTTGAAATCGGTTCAATTAGGCTTCGGCCTACACTCTGCTCCACCTGCAGAGCCCGGGCTCCAACAACGCTAGTTGCTGTCCGGAAGTGCTGGCTGCACAGAGCCAAACACCTCGCCAATGTGTCAGTGGGGTCCAGCACCGCCAGCTGTTCCCCTGCTGTGTAGCCGGCAACGTGTCCTGCAAAAGCCACGCAGACACAACAGACCCAAAGCTGCCGCCAGTGCAGGCTTCGGCCTACACTCCCCTCCCCCTGCTCCTCCTCCTCCTGCTCCTCCTCCTGCTGTCCCTGGGCTCTAACACACCGCCAGTTGGGGCCCAGATGTGCTAGCTGCACAGAGAAAAACACCAGCCAATGTGTCAGTGGGGTCCAGCACCGCCAGCTGTTCCCCTGCTGTGCAGCCGGCAACGTGTCCTGCAAAAGCCACGCAGACACAAGAACTGAAATTGAAGGGAACCTGTCCCCCCTCCCCCAGGCGTTTTTACGTTATCCAGCCACCTTGTACAGCGGTAATGCTGCATGTGTGCAAGGTGGCTCAGAAACGTATTCTCCTCGCACATGTGGAACTGAAAACACGTCTGAAATGTGTCCTCTGTGTGACCATTTAACCGTCCCGGTGGTGTGACTTTCCTTTGTAATGACACGCTGCAACCCCCTTGGTAGCGCTGCCCGTCTTCTGGCATCATTGTTTGGCTGCCTGCGCCTCTGCGGCCGCCCTGACCCACACAACGCCCCTCGGTGTCTTATTTATTGGGACTGCGAGGGTGTGATTGATGGGCAGGATCAGTGCATCAGTTCGCCTGTCCCTCCTCTCCTTCCGCCTTCTTCGGACTGTGCGGCTTCATGGCCGTGGCATGCGATAAGGGATCAGATGACGCCGCACAGTCTGAAGCGGGTGTAAGGACCCGAGTGTGAGAGGCCAACATATGTGCTGCGCCAGGCCCTGAATCCCAGCCCCGCAGTGTTTTAACAATGTTAAGACACTGCGGGGCTGGGATTCATGGGCATCGCGAACCGCACCGGCCGACATTACATGATGCCAGAAGATGGGCAGCGCTAACGGCGCTAGGCCAGGGGATAACACGACAGCGCAGACTCCTGTACAGCAAATAACAACGCTCGGGAGGCTGCACCCAGCACCAAGGTGGGATTCTTGACACCTGTGCTGCGTCTCATTACAAAGGGAACTCTCGCCTCCATTACACAGTTTGACTGTATAAAGGGCTGAATGTTATACGTGTTCCATTCAGCGTGTGCAAGGAGAAAAATTACAAGAGCAACCTTTGACTTGCGCAGCACTGCTGCTGCATAAGCTGTGGCTCTTCTACTTTGTAACCCCTGAGGGGGGGTTAAAGGTGACTTTTGAAATCGGTTCAATTAGGCTTCGGCCTACACTCTGCTCCACCTGCAGAGCCCGGGCTCCAACAACGCTAGTTGCTGTCCGGAAGTGCTGGCTGCACAGAGCCAAACACCTCGCCAATGTGTCAGTGGGGTCCAGCACCGCCAGCTGTTCCCCTGCTGTGTAGCCGGCAATGTGTCCTGCAAAAGCCACGCAGACACAACAGACCCAAAGCTGCCGCCAGTGCAGGCTTCGGCCTACACTCCCCTCCCCCTGCTCCTCCTCCTCCTGCTCCTCCTCCTGCTGTCCCTGGGCTCTAACACACCACCAGTTGGGGCCCAGATGTGCTAGCTGCACAGAGAAAAACACCAACCAATGTGTCAGTGGGGTCCAGCACCGCCAGCTGTTCCCCTGCTGTGCAGCCGGCAACGTGTCCTGCAAAAGCCACGCAGACACAAGAACTGAAATTGAAGGGAACCTGTCCCCCCTCCCCCAGGCGTTTTTACGTTATCCAGCCACCTTGTACAGCGGTAATGCTGCATGTGTGCAAGGTGGCTCAGAAACGTATTCTCCTCGCACATGTGGAACTGAAAACACATCTGAAATGTGTCCTCTGTGTGACCATTTAACCGTCCCGGTGGTGTGACTTTCCTTTGTAATGACACGCTGCAACCCCCTTGGTAGCGCTGCCCGTCTTCTGGCATCATTGTTTGGCTGCCTGCGCCTCTGCGGCCGCCCTGACCCACACAACGCCCCTCGGTGTCTTATTTATTGGGACTGCGAGGGTGTGATTGATGGGCAGGATCAGTGCATCAGTTCGCCTGTCCCTCCTCTCCTTCCGCCTTCTTCGGACTGTGCGGCTTCATGGCCGTGGCATGCGATAAGGGATCAGATGACGCCGCACAGTCTGAAGCGGGTGTAAGGACCCGAGTGTGAGAGGCCAACATATGTGCTGCGCCAGGCCCTGAATCCCAGCCCCGCAGTGTTTTAACAATGTTAAGACACTGCGGGGCTGGGATTCATGGGCATCGCGAACCGCACCGGCCGACATTACATGATGCCAGAAGATGGGCAGCGCTAACGGCGCTAGGCCAGGGGATAACACGACAGCGCAGACTCCTGTACAGCAAATAACAACGCTCGGGAGGCTGCACCCAGCACCAAGGTGGGATTCTTGACATCTGTGCTGCGTCTCATTACAAAGGGAACTCTCGCCTCCATTACACAGTTTGACTGTATAAAGGGCTGAATGTTATACGTGTTCCATTCAGCGTGTGCAAGGAGAAAAATTACAAGAGCAACCTTTGACTTGCGCAGCACTGCTGCTGCATAAGCTGTGGCTCTTCTACTTTGTAACCCCTGAGGGGGGGTTAAAGGTGACTTTTGAAATCGGTTCAATTAGGCTTCGGCCTACACTCTGCTCCACCTGCAGAGCCCGGGCTCCAACAACGCTAGTTGCTGTCCGGAAGTGCTGGCTGCACAGAGCCAAACACCTCGCCAATGTGTCAGTGGGGTCCAGCACCGCCAGCTGTTCCCCTGCTGTGTAGCCGGCAATGTGTCCTGCAAAAGCCACGCAGACACAACAGACCCAAAGCTGCCGCCAGTGCAGGCTTCGGCCTACACTCCCCTCCCCCTGCTCCTCCTCCTCCTGCTCCTCCTCCTGCTGTCCCTGGGCTCTAACACACCACCAGTTGGGGCCCAGATGTGCTAGCTGCACAGAGAAAAACACCAGCCAATGTGTCAGTGGGGTCCAGCACCGCCAGCTGTTCCCCTGCTGTGCAGCCGGCAACGTGTCCTGCAAAAGCCACGCAGACACAAGAACTGAAATTGAAGGGAACCTGTCCCCCCTCCCCCAGGCGTTTTTACGTTATCCAGCCACCTTGTACAGCGGTAATGCTGCATGTGTGCAAGGTGGCTCAGAAACGTATTCTCCTCGCACATGTGGAACTGAAAACACGTCTGAAATGTGTCCTCTGTGTGACCATTTAACCGTCCCGGTGGTGTGACTTTCCTTTGTAATGACACGCTGCAACCCCCTTGGTAGCGCTGCCCGTCTTCTGGCATCATTGTTTGGCTGCCTGCGCCTCTGCGGCCGCCCTGACCCACACAACGCCCCTCGGTGTCTTATTTATTGGGACTGCGAGGGTGTGATTGATGGGCAGGATCAGTGCATCAGTTCGCCTGTCCCTCCTCTCCTTCCGCCTTCTTCGGACTGTGCGGCTTCATGGCCGTGGCATGCGATAAGGGATCAGATGACGCCGCACAGTCTGAAGCGGGTGTAAGGACCCGAGTGTGAGAGGCGAACATATGTGCTGCGCCAGGCCCTGAATCCCAGCCCCGCAGTGTTTTAACAATGTTAAGACACTGCGGGGCTGGGATTCATGGGCATCGCGAACCGCACCGGCCGACATTACATGATGCCAGAAGATGGGCAGCGCTAACGGCGCTAGGCCAGGGGATAACACGACAGCGCAGACTCCTGTACAGCAAATAACAACGCTCGGGAGGCTGCACCCAGCACCAAGGTGGGATTCTTGACATCTGTGCTGCGTCTCATTACAAAGGGAACTCGCGCCTCCAACACAGTTTGACTGTATAAAGGGCTAAATGTTATACGTGTTTCATTCAGCGTGTGCAAGGAGAAAAATTAAAAGAGCAACCTTTGACTTGTGCAGCACTACTGCTGCATAAGCTGTGGCTCTTCTACTTTCTAACCCCTGAGGGGGGGTTAAAGGTGACCTTTGAAATCGGTTCAAGTAGGCTTCGGCCTACACTCTGCTCCCCCTGCAGAGCCCGGGCTCCAACACCGATCGTTGCTGTCCGGAAGTGCTGGCTGCACAGAGCCAAACACCTCGCCAATGTGTCAGTGGGGTCCAGCACCGCCAGCTGTTCCCCTGCTGTGTAGCCGGCAACGTGTCCTGCAAAAGCCACGCAGACACAACAGACCCAAAGCTGCCGCCAGTGCAGGCTTCGGCCTACACTCCCCTCCCCCTGCTCCTCCTCCTCCTGCTCCTCCTCCTGCTGACCCTGGGCTCTAACACACCGCCAGTTGGGGCCCAGATGTGCTAGCTGCACAGAGAAAAACACCAGCCAATGTGTCAGTGGGGTCCAGCACCGCCAGCTGTTCCCCTGCTGTGCAGCCGGCAACGTGTCCTGCAAAAGCCACGCAGACACAAGAACTGAAATTGAAGGGAACCTGTCCCCCCTCCCCCAGGCGTTTTTACGTTATCCAGCCACCTTGTACAGCGGTAATGCTGCATGTGTGCAAGGTGGCTCAGAAACGTATTCTCCTCGCACATGTGGAACTGAAAACACGTCTGAAATGTGTCCTCTGTGTGACCATTTAACCGTCCCGGTGGTGTGACTTTCCTTTGTAATGACACGCTGCAACCCCCTTGGTAGCGCTGCCCGTCTTCTGGCATCATTGTTTGGCTGCCTGCGCCTCTGCGGCCGCCCTGACCCACACAACGCCCCTCGGTGTCTTATTTATTGGGACTGCGAGGGTGTGATTGATGGGCAGGATCAGTGCATCAGTTCGCCTGTCCCTCCTCTCCTTCCGCCTTCTTCGGACTGTGCGGCTTCATGGCCGTGGCATGCGATAAGGGATCAGATGACGCCGCACAGTCTGAAGCGGGTGTAAGGACCCGAGTGTGAGAGGCGAACATATGTGCTGCGCCAGGCCCTGAATCCCAGCCCCGCAGTGTTTTAACAATGTTAAGACACTGCGGGGCTGGGATTCATGGGCATCGCGAACCGCACCGGCCGACATTACATGATGCCAGAAGATGGGCAGCGCTAACGGCGCTAGGCCAGGGGATAACACGACAGCGCAGACTCCTGTACAGCAAATAACAACGCTCGGGAGGCTGCACCCAGCACCAAGGTGGGATTCTTGACATCTGTGCTGCGTCTCATTACAAAGGGAACTCGCGCCTCCAACACAGTTTGACTGTATAAAGGGCTAAATGTTATACGTGTTTCATTCAGCGTGTGCAAGGAGAAAAATTAAAAGAGCAACCTTTGACTTGTGCAGCACTACTGCTGCATAAGCTGTGGCTCTTCTACTTTCTAACCCCTGAGGGGGGGTTAAAGGTGACCTTTGAAATCGGTTCAAGTAGGCTTCGGCCTACACTCTGCTCCCCCTGCAGAGCCCGGGCTCCAACACCGATCGTTGCTGTCCGGAAGTGCTGGCTGCACAGAGCCAAACACCTCGCCAATGTGTCAGTGGGGTCCAGCACCGCCAGCTGTTCCCCTGCTGTGTAGCCGGCAACGTGTCCTGCAAAAGCCACGCAGACACAACAGACCCAAAGCTGCCGCCAGTGCAGGCTTCGGCCTACACTCCCCTCCCCCTGCTCCTCCTCCTCCTGCTCCTCCTCCTGCTGACCCTGGGCTCTAACAAACCGCCAGTTGGGGCCCAGATGTGCTAGCTGAACAGAGAAAAACACCTCGCCAATGTGTCAGTGGGGTCCAGCACCGCCAGCTGTTCCCCTGCTGTGCAGCCGGCATCGTGTCCTGCAAAAGCCACGCAGACACTTGCTCTTGTACCTTCTGCTCCCCATCCTGGTTCCAGTACCGTCAGCTGGTTCCGGGCAGAGCCTTTGGCTTAGGTGCCTCCCTTTGGTATCCGAGTTCCACCAACGTCAGGTGGTCCTTGGTAGTGCTTTCAGGCACGGGTACCTCCTGCTTAGTAACCGGGTTCCAGTAACGTCAGCTGGTCCTCGGTAGTTCCATTGGCTCTTGGACCTTCGGCTACCCATCCGGGTTCCAGCACCGTCAGCTGGTTCTCGGCAGTGTCTTTTGCTCTTGTACCTTCTGCTCCCCATCCTGGTTCCAGTACCGTCAGCTGGTTCCGGGCAGAGCCTTTGGCTTAGGTGCCTCCCTCTGGGTATCCGAGTTCCACCAACGTCAGGTGGTCCTTGGTAGTGCTTTCAGCACAGGTACCTCCTGCTTAGTAACCGGGTTCCAGTAACGTCAGCTGGTCCTCGGTAGTTCCATTGGCTCTTGGACCTTCGGGTAGCCATCCGAGTTCCAGTTCCATCAGCTGGTTCTCGGCATTTTCTCAGCCTTCTTGTACCTTCTGCTACATTTCCAAGTTCAAGAGACTAAACACAATGACCCAGAAGACCACCCCTAAGATGACGACGACACCAGAGACGACAACCACCGTGATGACGACGACCCTGGAGACGATGACCCGAAGACCACCCCGATGACGACGACCCCGGAGACGACGACCCTGAAGACCACCCCGATGACGACGACCCCGGAGACGACGACCCTGGAGACGACGACGACCTGGAAGACCGAGAAGCAGAAGAACAAGAGGCTGCAGAACAAAGAGCAGAAGGACATTAAGCATAACACAAAATATCAGAGCAAAAAATATTATGTAAATTATAAGCAGAAGAAGACTAAGCAGTGTATGGGGGTGAGTCCGTTCCTCCTCGTGGTGCCCCTGGATAAAGCCTGATGCTGCAGGCCAAACTGAACGCGGACAAATGTAACTCTTTTGTGACAGGCAGAACGGAAGGTGTAATCTTCAAACTTTTATAGATAACAACTACGGGAATGCCTGTCACAAATAAGAATATGATGAAGAAGTTGAATATGATGAAGATAATAGTAAAATAAAAAGAATATGAACAATGTAACCCAAAAAATAATAGGTAGAAGATGAAGAAGAAGATGAATAAGGTGAAGAAGTTGATGTCAAAGAAGCTGATGATGAGGATAATTAAGAAGAAAGCGTGGGAGAAGTAAAAAAGAAGGTGAAGGGCGTGGAAGTAGTGAAACATCAATATCTGACATAAAAAAAAAAAAAAAAACATAGTCAAATTCTTTCTAACGCCGAACTTCATAAAAAAAAATATAAAATCCTGCTATTCTATTACATTGGGCTAAACCTCTGTCCCTTTAATATCTCCGCCACGTCCCCCAATACATCCTACAATATTCTTAGTTGTTTTCCTTCATGTAGAATGAACCTACAAGTGTATAAAGGGTTTATTTTAATTCCGATATTTTCGTCCCATTGACTTGCATTGGGATCGGGTATCGGTATCGGATTGGATTCCGATACTGTGACGGTATCGGCCGATACTTTCCGATACCGATACTTTCCGATATCGGAAAGTATCGCTCAACACTACTCATGACACATCTGGATAACTTCCCTGAGAGGTCTAGTTTTTAAAATGGTGCCACTTGTGAGGCTTCACTATTTAGACTCATTAGGGGCTCTTCAAACATAGCATGGCGTCCGCTAATTATTCCAGCAAATTATTCATTCAAAAAGTAAAATGGAGCTTCTTCCCTTCCGAGTCCTGCCATGCACACAAACAGTGATTTCGCCCCACATGTGGGGTATCTACATGCTCAGAAGAATTTGCACAAAAAAATTTTTAAAGTCCATTTTTTCTTGTGAAAATAAAAACATTTCGGTCTAAAGTAAATTTTTTATGAAAAAAGTTAAATTTTAATTTTTTCCTTCAACATTCTAAAAATTCCTGAGAAGCACCTGAAGGGTTAACAAAGTTCATGAATGTCGTTTTGAGCAGCTTGAGAGGCACAGTTTTCAGAATAATTACACTTTTGGGTATTTTCTGCCATACAGACCCCGCAAAATCACTTTAAATGTAATGTGGTCCTTAAAAAAATGGTTTTGTAAATTTTGTAGAAATCGTTGTTAAATTTTAACTCTTATAACTTCCTAATAGTTGCTGTAAATCATTCAGCTGCTGCAATCAAAACTTAATCTCCGAACACCAACAAATACTCAGAGGTCACCCGAGCGTGCTCGGGGAAAACCTAAGCAACGAGTACACTCGCTCATCACTAATTTCTAACAGAAAAATTATGTTAAAAAAATTGTGCTGATATAAAGTAGACCTGTTGTAAATGTTATTTATTAACTATGTTATGTGACATAACTCTCTGATTTTAGGACATACAAATTAAAGTTTGAAAATTGCCAAATTTTCTAAATTTTTGCCAAATTTCAGGTTTTTTTTCGCAAATAAAGGCAACTCATTTTAAATAAATTTGACCACTATCATGAAGTACAATATGTCATGAAAAATCGATCTTAGAATCAGTGGGATCCATTGAAGAGTTCCAGAGTTATTACCACATAAAGTGACACTGGTCAGAATTGTAAAATTTGGCCTGGTCATGAAGGTGCAAACAGGCTTGGGGTTTCAAGGGGTTAAAACTAGTGATTGGCGAGCACTAAAATGCTTGGGTTCTCATTGCTCGGGTCGAGCAAATTGGAATACTCAGGTACTCGGCCAGAACAACAAGCCCAAAGTAAGTCTATGGGAGACCTGAGTATTTCTACCACAATCCCCCCGGGGGTCTTTTTAAGGTCTAAAAATGTCTGAAAATGATGGAAACACTGCTCAAATGACACAGGGACCTCATGGGGATTGCCCCTGGAAGCATTCCTGACTCCTATTTCACAGCCTTAATCATTTTTTTCCGAGATTCATGCCATTTTTCCCAGTGCCACAAAAAACACATGAAAACGAAACCAAAACGGGTTTTGCTTGGAAATGTGTCAAGGTACATCCTTTGCAGGTTAATGACTTGCCTGTAAGGCCAAATATTTAACCCCAGACCGAAAATTTCCTCCCCCACTTAAGCTTAGTTCAGACGCTGCGTTTTTGAAGTGTTTTTCTAGTTTAACATTGCTTTCAACCATTACAAATGCATTCACTGGGAAATGTCATTGTAACATTTAACACTCCTAGCTGGCCATGTGGTGTGTGACACATAAGCAGACCCATCTTGTTTCATTTATGAAGTAGGGACTCTTAAATTCACAGGGTCTATTTTTACTGGTGTATCAGGCGGCAATAATCTTCTTAAAGGGCCATTATGAAACAGTGGGTTTACTAAGCTGTTGTAGCCTATGCTGTGAGTGGATGGGCTGCCAAGAATTAAAACGCACCACAATACCCCTTTCATAAGATGTCCAGGGGGACTCCTGAAAAAGTGTTGCATTGAATTCAAGGCCTGCCCTGCTACCAATTCATATGCACCCCAATAAGCCTTTGAACCCACATACTGGATGGGCCCAGGAACCGATTACCTTAGGACGACCGCCGCCATCAGGTTGCGGAAAGCTTCCATCTCAACAAGCCTAAAAGGCAGCATTTCTAGTGCAAGCAGAAGAGAAATATTAGAATTGAGGACTGTGGCCTGTGGGGCGTTGGCAGAGTATTTCTGCTTGTGTTCCAAAGACTGGGTTATAGACAACTGAACGCTGTGCTAGGACAAGGATGTGGACGTGCTTGCTGATGGTGCTGCTTGACTGTGGGCCACAACAGGTGCAGGGCTAGAGGCATCTTCACATGCACGGTGTATTGGGGATTGGCTTCAATGCAAAACAGTGGAAGAAGCAGTGGTGTGACCAGCAGGCAGTGGTCCTGGAGCCTGGGGTTCGGCCCACAAAGTTGGGTGCTTTGCTTGCATGTGCCTGATCATGCTGGTAGTGGTCAGGCTGGTTGTTTTGCTACCCCTGCTGATGCGGGCATGGCAGGTGCTGCAAATGACGTTTTTGGGGTTATCGGCAGAGTCTTTAAATAATAGCCAGACTTGGGAAGATCTCACAGGTGGAATGGCAACTTCACTCATGTTCATGTTATGGGGAACAGATGCACGCCTTCTGTCTGTGGCCACCACACTGCTTCTTCCTGCCTGTTGGGGGGATATGCCTCCTTCCGCTGCTGCTGCTGTCCTCGCTATGCATGTCCTCCTGCCAGGTTGGGTCAGTCACTATGTCATCTACCACCTCGTCTTCCACTTCCGCATCCTGCTCCTTCTCCTGATTTTCTGGCAATTGTGTCTCATCATCGTCCACCTCTTGTGACACTTTCCCACCATCACCTTCGTGTGACCGTGGTTGGTCAAAGCTTTGGACAGCTCTACATGCGATCTCATCTTTCCCCACTTCAAGTTGACTGGAAGAGATTTCTGAATCTTGAAATGGAAAACTGAACAGCTCTTCAGAGTGTCCAAGTGTGAGATCAGTTGTCTCAGGGTGCTCGGCATGGTGGGAGGAAGGAGGATCAGGGTGAGGAATATCCTGGCCACAGTCACGGCTACTCAGACTTGACTATGTGGAAGACAAGGTGGTGGTGGTGGCTAAGTGACTGGAAGCATTATCCGCTCTCCAACCAACATCTGTTTCACACTGCTCTGGCTTCAATAGTGGTGTGCTGCGGTCCCCCAGAAACTAGGACAGGAAGGTCGAGCGAGAAGATGTGGGTCTTTGCTGTTGCTCACTTTCATCTTGCCCACGGCCTCGTCCTCTGGATGCACCATCATCATCACGTCCACTTCCCCGTCCCTTGCCCCTTGCCTTAACCATTTTAAATGGACTACTGCACTATTTCAAATGCTCAACACAAATGTCTTTATTAGTATCAAAATAATATGTGATCAGTATGCCTACAATTTTTCAAACACAAACACCAGGCAGCTCAGCCTGACCTAACAGACTGTATTCTATTTTTTTTTAAGTTAATTTATGTGAAATAGAGCTGTATAGGGTTTGAGTATCTCACAGCCAAAAAATAAGTACACCGGCCTCCAATGGCAAATCTTGGAGCATAGATATATGACGGTTGTAACATAAATACCACACTGGCAAATCTGTGGCATTTCTAATTTTTTTAGGCTGAATAGCGCTGTATAGAATTTGAGTATCACACAGCCACAAAGTAAGTACACCAGCCTCCAATGGCAAAACTTGGAGCAGAGTTATATGACGGCTGTAACAGAAATACCACACTGGCAAATCTGTGGCCTTTCAATTTTTTTGGGGGGCTAAATAGCGCTGTATAGAATTTGAGTATCACACAGCCACAAAGTAAGTATACTGGCCTCCAATGCCCAAACTTAGAGCAAAGAGATATATCAGGCCTTTTTCGTTGAATTTAAAACACCAAAAAAAAAAAAAGGGACACAAGGGTAGCACACACAACTATGCTACGTATGCCTGACAAACTATCACTTTTCAACAGGCCTCAGTCTGACAGAACAGACTGTATATTTTTATTTTTTTGGGGGGGGGGGATTTGTGGAAAAAAAAAAAAAAAAAAATGGTATATAGACAGTAAATAAGCTGCAGCAGCAAGCAGTTATGGAGCTTTGGGAGGGATGCAGTGGGAGCTATGTATGCACATACAGTGGCTGCAGGCCTTGCACTGATGTGGATATGCTGTGCCCTGCCTGCCTAGCGCTGCAATATCGGGACCCACGAATTAGCCCTAAAAGGGACTTTTGGTTTCTGAGGAGTTGTGGATGTAAGAGTTGCAAACCTACACTAACTCTAAAAACCACAATTCTGACCCTATTTTGTCACCAGCTCCCCTACTCTCTCTGAAACAGGAACAGAATGCGGCGAGCAGGGTGGCGCCTGGTCTCTTATACTCGGAATGATGCTGTACGGCCCAGCCAATCACTGCACAACCACAACAAAGATGACTGCGGCATTTCATGGCCTGGCAGACAATCCCTGCACCGTGATTGGGTCTCTAAAGTCCGCCAAAAACGCGGGTGGAGACTGCAGTTACCGCCGAATCATCGAGGAAATGCTCGCTGCTCGGTGAGTACCCTGAGTACCCTGATACTCGGGCGAGTAACGAATAGTGGTGAGCACGTTCGCTCATCACTAGTTGAAACACATTGAAATAATTCTTAAAACATTTGTGTAGACCAGTCTCTCTCTCTTTTTTTTAATAGTTTGGCAAAATTTAACAGACACATGGCCAAGCATTTGAGAGTACTCCTGTTTTTCCACTTACTATGTGAAAAGCTATTAATTGGATTTCAAGTATTATCATAAGTTATACATGTACTGATATTTACAGTGCCCATACATGATACGTTGTTAGGCTATAAAACAGTATTCATGAATGTAAAATAGATCTATTTCAGATGGAACATATGGTTCTGCCAAGTTGGAATCACATACAAATGTTCAGACAACTTGCCAAATGTCCAGATGTTGCCTTTCGTAAAGGATATTTCACAAGTTTATGATGCTTATGTTAAGAAAGCAAACATGTAACAGCAGAGTAATTATAATAATATGCCATCAGTAAATAAAACAGAACTAGTAAAAAATCAAAAATTAAGAAAATGTAGAATGGAAAAGTTTTAAATTGTTAGGATCTAATTTAGTATCTCGAGACAAAGAATTTTGTCAACATATATTTATTCATTGTGGCAAATACCTCTATAACTCATTGAATAATAAGTCTCTCAACCAGTTCAGATGCTGTTTCTCTAAATGTCTTCACATTTTCTATCTGTAACAAAGCACCATGCTACAATTCCCTAATATTATACAATTAGGTCCATATATATTTGGACAGAGACAACATTTTTCTAATTTTGGTTATAGACATTACCACATTGAATTTTAAACAAAACAATTCAGATGCAGTTGAAATTCAGACTTTCAGCTTTCATTTGAGTGTATCCACATTAAAATTGGATGAAGGGTTTAGGAGTTTCAGCTCCTTAACATGCGCTACCCTGTTTTTAAAGGGACCAAAAGTAATTGGACAATTGACTCCAAAGCTATTTCATGGACAGGTGTGGGCAATCCCTTCGTTATGTCATTCTCAATTAAGCAGATAAAAGGTCTGGAGTTGATTAGTGGTGTGGTGCTTGCATTTGGAAGGTTTTGCTGTGAAGTAAACATGGGGCAAAGGAGCTCTCCATGCAGGTGAAACAAGCCATCCTTAAGCTGCGAAAACAGAAAAAACCCATCCGAGAAATTGCTACAATGTTAGGAGTGGCAAAATCTACAGTTTGGTACATCCTGAGAAAGAAAGAAAGCACTGGTGAACTTATCAATGCAAAAAGACCTGGACGCCCACGGAAGACAACAGTGGTGGATGATCGCAGAATAATCTCCATGGTGAAGAGAAACCCCTTCGCAACAGCCAACCAATTGAACAACACTCTCCAGGAGGTCGGCGTATCAATATCCAAATCTACCTTAAAGAGAAGACTGCATGAAAGTAAATACAGAGGGTTCACTGCACGGTGCAAGCTACTTATAAGCATCAAGAATAAAAAGGCTAGACTGGACTTTGCTAAAAAACATCTAAAAATGCCTGCACAGTTCTGGAAGAACATTCTTTAGACAGATGAAACCAAGATCAACCTCTACCAGAATGATAGAAAGAGAAAAGTATGGCGAAGGCGTGGTACAGCTCATGATCCAAAGCATACCACATCATCTGTAAAACACGGCGGAGGCAGTGTGATGGCTTGGGCATGCATGGCTGCTAGTGGCACTGGGTCACTAGTGTTTATTGATGATGTGACACAGGACAGAAGCAGCCGAATGAATTCTGAGGTATTCAGAGACATACTGTGTGCTCAGATCCAGCCAAATGCAGCCAAACTAATTGGTCATTGTTTCATACTACAGATGGACAATAACCCAAAACATAAAGTCAAAGCAACACAGGAGTTTATTAAAGCAAAGAAGTGGAATATTCTTGAATGGAAACAACAAAAAGAGGAAAAAAATCCTCCAATATTCAAGAATAAAAACAAAAACAGGCAGAGATGCTTACCTGTCTAAATTGGCCTCAATACAATTGCACTACCAGGGTGCAGCAGACCCAAGTAAAATGGCAACTGCAACGGTGCAATACCAAATGAAACAGCCAGCCTTCAATCAGGGATTGGCCGTGTGGTACACCAATGCAAAAAAATATACTCTGTATGTGGCAATGTTCACACAAGGAATCCCTGACTGAAGGCTGTCTGTTTCATTTGGTATTGCACCTGTGCAGTTGCCATTTTACTTGGGTCAGCTGCACCCTGGTAGTGCAATTGTATTGAGGCCAATTTAGACAGGTAAGCATCTCTGCCTGTTTTTGTTTTTATTCTTGAATATTGGAGGATTTTTTTCCTCTTTTCTGGTTTTCATGTTAGAGTAGGACTGGCAAACGTAAGGACCCTTGACGCGGGTTACCAGCTTACATATTATGGCCAGAATATCAACCAATACCTTACATATATTGATATGTTTTTTGCATGTTATATTTTTTTCAGGGTGCAGTTGGGCCCAAATGGTTCTGTAACTGTGGCCTCTGTTCACACAGGATACATCATAGTTAGCACTGGGCAGCCCGCCATAGCGCATCATTAATAGGCTGAGAACCAGATGCTCTCCATTCCTTGTGTGTACATTGCCACATACAGAGTATATTTTTTTGCATTGGTGTACCACATGGCTAATCCCGAAGGCTAGGCTGTTTCATTTGGTATTGCACCTATGCAGTTGCCATTTTACTTGGGTCCGCTGCGCCCTGGTAGTGCAATTGTATTGAGGCCCATTTAGACAGGTAAGCATCTCTGCCTGTTTTTGTTCTTTTTCTTCAATATTGGAGGATTTTTTTCCTCTTTTTGTGGTTTTCATGTTAGAGTAGGACTGGCAAACGTAAGGACCCTTGACGCGGGTTGCCAGCTTACATATTATGGCCAGAATATCAACCAATACCTTACATATATTGATATTTTTTTTTGCACGTTATATTTTTTTCAGGGTGCAGTTGGGCCCAAATTTTTTTTTGTACACTGGTCTCCGGGAATATGGCCGCCGCCGGGGGCAGCGAATGCGCAGATGGTGATCTCAGAATCAAGATCTCGAGGGATGAGATTTCAGTGCTGAGATCTCATCTCTCGAGATCTTGATCCTGAGATCACCATCTGCGTATGCACTTCCCCCAGCGGTGGCCATATTTCCGGAGACCAGCGCACATGAAACCGTGGAAGTGCCAGGGCTCTGGCCTGTCGCAAAATGTTGGCAGTGCCGGACACCCACGCAGCACCTCTGGGCACCAGAGACACTCGCAGCTCTGGACAGCAACTGCTGGGCACCTGGAGACACTCAGACACCCCCTCATCCCAGCCTGCGGCCAACACCCATGGTATTGGTAAGGCATGTTTGCTTTCTAAGATGGACTCCCATTTTCCTCCCACGTTTAGGGGAAAAAGTGCGTTTTACAAAGCGAAAAATACCTTAGTTGACAATATACTGTGACATCATCTCCCCACACCTGGGGCTGGATAATCCTATTTTTAGCCAGACATAGATAGACAAGACTTGTGCTTTGCTCTCTCTCTTGCATCTCTGCTCTCCTGGGACAATGGTGGACACACATGGCTTAGTATACTCTACTTACTAGGCCTCAGGGATAATTGAGCCATAGCTGGGGGGGTGATATTGCATGTGTGATTTGGGTAATTCGGGCAGTTAATTGTGTGTTTTTACTGTGTGACACTGTTGTGATATTACTGCATCAGAGTTTTATTATCTTTATATGTATATATATATATATATATATATATATATATATATATATATATATTTATAGTCGCCAGCTTGTGTATAAATATATATGTACAGTATGTAATAGACTGTAGACTTGTGTGTATAATAAATATTCTTTATTGATACACTGTTTTGTCTCAGTTAGTATATAATGTAAGGAAAAGATAACCTTGAGGCATATTAAGTGGATATTAATTATTAATAGTCAAGTTCGGCGCTAATGGTTAATATCGGACCTCAATAGAGGTGCTGGGAGAGTTCCTCCTTTGATAACTATATTTTAATTATTTCTGGAGCAAAACTTGTCCTTTAACACAGAGAATAGTAAAAATAATAATAATATTTTTTTATTTATATAGCGCCAACATATCCTGCAGCACTTTACATTATAGAGGGGACTTGTACAGACAATAGACATTACAGCATAACTATAAACACAGATCAAAACAGATACCAAGAGGAATGAGGGCCCTGCTCGCAATCTTACAGACTATGAGGAAAAAGGGGAGTCACGAGAGGTGGATGGTAACAATTGCTTTCGTTGTTTGGACCAGCCATAGTGTAAGAATCGGGTGTTCATGTAAAGCTGCACAAACCAGTTAACAGCTTAAATATGTAACAGTACAGACACAGAGGGCTATTAAATGCATAAAGCGTATGAGAACATGATGCGAGGAACCTGATTATGGTTTAAGTTTTTTGAATGGGCCACACAGAGATAGTTAGGTTAATGCATTGAGGCGGTAGGCCAGTCTGAACAAATGCGTTTTCAGGGTACGCTTAACACTGTAGGGATTGTGAATTAATCGTATTAACCTGGGTAGTTCATTCCAAAGTATTGGCGCAGCACGTTAAAAGTCTTGGAGACGGGAGTGGGAGGTTCTGATTATTGAGCATGCTAACCTCAGGTCATTAGCAGAACAGAGAGCATTGGTAGGGTGGTAGGCTGAGACCAGGGAGAGATGTAGGGTGGTGCTGAGACATGGAGCGCTTTGTGGATAAGGGTAATAAGTTTTTACCAGATTCTGGAGTGGATGGGTAACCAGTGTAATGACTGGCACAAGGTAGAGGCATCGGAATAACGGTTGGTGAGGAATATGATCCTGGCTGCAGCATTTAGGACAGATTGGAGTGGGGAGAGTTTGGTAAGAGGGAGGCCGATTAGTGGAGAGTTACAGTAGTCCAGACGAGAATGAATAAGAGAAACAGTAAAAGTTTTTGCAGAGTCGAAAGTAAGAAAAGGTTGAATTTTAGAAATGTTTTTGATGTGCAGATAGCAAGAGCGAGCCAGTGATCAGATGTGGGGGGTGAGTGAAAGCTCGGAATCAAGTATGACCCCAAGGCAGCCAGAATGTTGCTTGGGAGTAATGGTGGAACCACACATGGAGATAGCAATGTCAGGCAAATGTAGGTTAGTAGAGGGAGAAAACACGAGGAGTTCAGTTTTTGACAGGTTCCGTTTCACATAGAGGGAGTACATGATGTTGCAAACAGTGGTAAGACAATCACTGGTGATTTCTAAAAAGGCAGGTGTGATATCAGGACAGAAGTGTATAATTGGGTGTCATCAGCATAAAGATGGTACTGAAACCCAAATCTACTGATTGTTTGTCCAATAGGGGCGATATACAAAGAGAAGAGGAAGGAGCCTAGGACTGATCCTTGAGGAACCCCAACGGTAAGGGGAAGATGAGAAGAGGAGGAACCAGCAAAAGATACAGTGAAAGAGTGGTCAGACAGATAGGAGGAGAACCAGGAGAGAAAGGTGTCCTTTAGGCCCATGATCCACAGTGTAAAATGCTGCAGAGAGATCGAAGAGAATTAGCATGGAGTAGTGACCATTAGATTTAACTGTTAGTAAATCATTATAGACTTTAGTGAGGGCAGTTTCAGAGTGTAAAGAGCGGAAACCAGATTGAAGAGGGTCGATAAGAGAGTTACGTGAGAGATAGCGGATAAGACGGGAGTGGACCAGGTTTTCGAGGAGTATAGAGATTAAAGGAAGATTAGAGACAGGTCTACAGTTAGCGGCACAGTTTTGGTCGAGGGATGGTTTTTTAAGTAATGGATGTATGATAGCATGCTTAAATGAGGAGGGAAAAATACCAGAAGAGAGAGAGGTTGAATATTTTTGTTAGGTGAGAGGTAACAGCAGGGGAAAGGGACAAGAGGAGATGTGAAGGAATGGGGTCACTGGTGCAAGTGGTCGGGTGAGAAGATGCAAGGAGCCTGATTACTTCTTCTGTGACTGGTTCAAAGTCAGAAAGTGATCTAGATGCAGTGGGGGAGGGAGAGAAGTGCATGATATGAGGAGATTGGGAGATAATTTCCTGTCGGATATGGTCAATTTTTTCTTTGAAGTAATTGGCCAGATCGTCAGCTCGGAGATCCATGGTTGGGGCCTGCACTCTTGGGTTGAGTAGGGAATGAAAAGTGTCAAAGAGATATTTAGGGTTATTGGACAGTGAGGTGATGAGGGTGTTGAAATAGGTTTGTTTGAAGAGGTGAAGGGCAGAGTTGTATGTTTTAAGCATAAACTTATAATGGATGAAATCTTCGGGTAGATTAGATTTTCTCCACAGGCGTTTGGCACATCTGGAGCACTGCTACAGGAAACGTGTTTGCAGCATGTGCCACGGTTGTCGCCGTCTGTTGTCACAACTGTGAGGGTCAAAATGAGAAAACAAATCTAGAAAATCACCTTGTCTGTTTTGGCAAGATTTATTTTGCAAATTATGGTGGAAAATAAGTATTTGGTCACCTAAAAACATGCAAGATTTCTGGCTCTCACAGACCTGTAACTTCTTCTATCCTCCACTCATTACCACTCATTACCTGTAGTAATGGCATCTGTTTAAACTTGTTATCAGTATAAAGGGCACCTGTTCACAACCTTAAACAGTCACACTCCAAACTCCATTATGGTGAAGACCAAAGAGCTGTTGAAGGACACCAGAAACAAAATTGTAGCCCTGCACCAGGCTGGGATGACTGAATCTGCAATAGGCAAGCAGCTTGGTGTGATGAAATCAATTGTGGGAGCAATAATAAGAAAATGGAAGACATACGAGACCACTTTTAATCTCCCTCATCTGGGGCTCCATGCAAGATCTCACCCCGTGGGGACAAAATGATCACAAGAACGGTGAGCAAAAATCCCAGAACCACACAGGGAGACCTAGTGAATGACCTGCATAGAGCTGGGACCACCATAACAAAGGTTACCATCAGTAACACACTAAGCCGCCAGGGACTCAGATCCTGCAGTGCCAGACGTGTCCCCCTGCTTAAGCCAGTACATGTCCGGGCCTGTCTGAAGTTTGCTAGAGAGCATTTGGATTATCCAGAAGAGTATTGGGAGAATGTCATAGGGCCTGAAGAAACCAAAGTAGAACTGTTTGGTAGAAACAAAATTGATCGTATTTGGAGGAAACAGTATGCTGAGTTATATCCAAAGAACACCATACCTACTGTAAAGCGCGGGGGTGGCAAAATCATGTTTTGGGGCTGTTTCTCTGCAAAGGAATCTGGAAGACTGATCTGTGTACATGAAAGAATGAATTGGGCCATGTATCATGAGATTTTTGAGTGCAAACCTCCTTCCAACAGCAAGGGCAGTGAAGATGAAACGTGGATGGGTCTTTCAGCATGATAATGATCCCAAGCACACCACCAGGGCAACGAAGAAGTGGCTTCATAAGAAGCATATGAAGTTCCTGGAGTGCCCTAGCCAGTCTCCAGATCTCAACCCCATAGAAAACCTTTGGAGGGAGTTGAAAGTCCACGTTGCCTAGCGACAGGCCCAAAGCATCAATGCTCTCGAGGAGATCTGTATGGGGGAATGGGCCAACATACCACCAACAGTGTATGCCAACCTTGTAAAGACTTACAGAAAATGTTTGACCTCTGTCATTGCCAACAAATAATATATAGCAAAATATTGAGATGAACCTTTATTAATGACCATATATTTATCTTCCACCATAATTTGAAAAATAAATCTTGTCAAATCAGACAAGGTGATTTTCTGGATTTGTTTTCTAGTTTTGAATCTCATTGTTATGGTCTACCTATGATGTCAATTACAGGCCTCACTCATCTTTTAAATGGGAGACCATGCACTATTGGTAGCTGACTAAATACTTTTTTCAACACTGTGTATATTTATATATAAACTGCTCAAAAAAATAAAGGGAACACTTAAACAACAGAATAAAACTCCAAGTAAATCAAACTTCTGTGAAATCATACTGTCCACTTAGGAAGAAACACTGTTTGACAATCAATTTCACATGCTGTTGTGCAAATGGAATAGTCTACAGATGGAAATTATTGGCAATTATTAAGAAACACTCAATAAAGGAGTTGTTCTGCAGGTGGGGACCACAGACCACATCTCAGTTCCAATGCTTTCTGGCTGATGTTTTGGTCACTTTTGAATGCTGGTTGTGCTTTCACACTCGTGGTAGCATGAGACGAACTCTACAACCCACACAAGTGGCTCAGGTAGTGCAGCTCATCCAGGATGTGAATGCAAGCTGTGGAAAGAAGGTTTGCTGCGTCTGTCAGCGTAGTGTCCAGAGGCTGGAGGCGCTACCAGGAGACAGGCCAGTACACTAGGAGACGTGGTCGGGGGCCGTAGGAGGGCAACAACCCATTAGCAGGACCACTACCTCAGCCTTTGTGCAAGGAGGAACAGGAGAAGCTGTCATGGTCTGCTGAGTTTCTAGGATTAGGTGGTTTTAGAGTTAACATGGATGACCTCACTCTGGGATTCTGGGAGGCTTCTTATAGCCTTATCGTGGGGCCATTTTCTGTCGCTTATACTCTGACCCTGGGCCCAGTGTGTTTTACCCTGTTGTGCTTTGTGATACGCTACGTCTGTCTGGTTCTGATTTGGCTGTGTCCCTGTTATGTGTTTTGCCTGTCCCTTTTGTACTGTGCTGCCCTCTCTGTGTATGACCCCTTGGCTACCTCCTGACTACCCTCTGCCTGCTTCTCTTGTACTGCGCTGCCATCTCTGTGTATGATTCCTTGGCTACATTCTGACTATCTGTTCTGTCTAATCGCTTGGTAACTATATCCCGTAGTTACCTTTCTAGGAGTTTTCCTTCAGCTCCTAGCTCTCTGGAGCTTAAGCCATGCCCCCAGCAGTCACGTGCTTCAGGTCCTGTTTGTCTGAAGCACACATCTTCACCACTGCTCCTCCGCTCCACAGGTATCTTTGGGCACAGTTTGTTTTACTCAGGACACTGGCTCAGTGAGCAAGTGCAGTGCGGTGTTCCTGACATTATAAGTGACCATACATAATTTTGTATTGGGGAGTTTAGTGTCTGTCCCAAGCCAAATCTGGCTTTATGGATCCCATGCAAGTTTTAGCTGATCAGGTCAAGTACCTGACCCAAATGTTTCAGACACTCAATGTGGAATAGCGCACGATGGCCCATACCCAGCAAAAGTTGGTGGATACTGTGCAGGAGGCTGTTGCTGCAGGGGCTCCCAGTTCTGGGGGTAGAGATGTGTCATTAGCGTTCCCTGAATCTCCGGTCAAATTGCACAACCCTTTCTCAGGGGATAAAGGAGAGTTCAGGTCCTTCAGAGAAGGATGCAAGCTTTTTTTCTCTAAGGCCCTCCCCGGGGACGAGTTCCAGAGCATGGAGGTCATCATTTCCATACTTTGGGGGCTCCGCAAGCCTGGGCCTTTTCTCTATCTCTTTCTGCCCTGGAGAGAATGACTGTTGATGCCTTTTTTGAAGCCCTGGGTCGCATATATGATGAACCTGACAGGGTTCGTATGGCTGAAGATATGGTGATGAATGTGCACCAGGGTAAACGCTCGGCTAAGTGGTTTTGTGCGGAGTTCCGACGCTGGGCAGCGGAGATCTCATGGGATGATGCTGCCCTTCGGGGCCTATTCCGCAGAGGCCTGTCTGAATGCCTCCAGAATGCACTGGCCCTTCACCCTCCACCAGACACTTTGTAGGATGTCATTATGCAAGCAGTGCGTATGGACTGCAGGCTTCAGGCTAGGGGTGTCATGCAGTCTAATCTCTATTCTCCAGCAACAAACAGACTGGTATCATGCCTGCTACTCCTGAGTCTATGGAAGTTGGCATCACCTCTGTCAGAGAAAAAGAGAGAGAACGTCGCCGGGAGAAACAGCTCTGTTTTTATTGTGGGGAGTCCGGTCACTGGAAAAAAGAGGTGTCCCTTGTGTCCGTCATCCTCCAAGGCAACGGGAAACGACTAGGTCTGGGTAGTGATCGAGGAGGCTGCCCAGACCTTCAGGTACTTTCGTCCTCATGTACTAAGGTTTTTCTAAAGGTTGAACTGTTGGTAGACGATTATCGTTTTTTCTCTACAGCACTGGTGGACAGTGGTTCATCACTCAACCTGGTCAGCTCTGATATCATTTCTCAACACCAGATAGGGACAGTTAGGCTTCATACCCCAGTAAAAATCGTGGCCATCGACTCTTCTCCTCTGACCCGAATGGGGATTCTTTCTGTTGTTGAGAAATTTGTGTTGAAAATTGGTTCTTCCCACATGGAAGAAATTGAAATTTGGGCATGCCGTGGCTTCAACGCCACAACCATATGATTGATTTTGTGTGAAAATTGCAAAACCTGTCTCTATGTCTTCTGTCAGTCTGGAGGGTATTCCGGAGTACCTAAAAGACTTTGAGGATGTTTTTTTCTGAAAGTGAGGCTGAGGCGTTACCCCCTCATAGGCCATTTGACTGTGCCATCAATCTTATTCCAGGAGCCAAATTGCCCAAAGCTCATTCGTTTAATTTGTCAGGTCCAGAGTGCCTGGCTATGAAACAATATATTGCTGAGAGACTCCGTAAGGGGCACATAAGACCTTCAGTTTCCCCGGTAGCAGCGGGGTTTTTCTTTGTTAAGAAAAAAGATGGTGGCCTATGTCCCTGCCTCGACTTTTGAGAATTAAATAATATCACGGTCAGGAACACATATCCCCTGCCTTTGATTCCCGATCTCTGTAATCTGCTCTCTGGATCCAGATGGTTCTCTAAACTGGATCTCAGAAGGGCCTATAATCTGATAAGGATACAGGAAGGGGATGAATGGAAAACGGCTTTTCTTACTTCTGAGGGGTTATTTGTAGTGTTGAGCATTCCGATACCGCAAGTATCGGGTATCGGCCGATACTTGTGGTATCGGAATTCCGATACCGAGATCCGATACTTTTGTGGTATCGGGAATCGGTATCGGGATTAATATCAATGTGTAAAAGAAAGAATTAAAATAAAAAATAGGGATATAATCACCTCTCCGGCGGCCCCTGGACTTTACCGCCGTAACCGGGAGCCGTTGTACCTAAGAATGCACGCTTGAAGGGCCTTAGATGACGTCACGGCGCTCTGATTGGTCCGTAGCGGTCACGTGACCGCTACGCGACCAATCACAAAGCCGTGACGTCACCTAAGGTCTTTCAAGCGCTTGAAAGACCTTAGGTGACGTCACGGCTTTGTGATTGGTCACGTAGCGGTCACGCGACCGCTACGCGACCAATCAGAAGCTGCGGACGTCTTCTAAGGTATTTCAAGTGCTTGAAAGACCTTAGGTGATGTCACGGCTTTGTGATTGGTCGCATAGCGGTCACGCGACCGCTACGGACCAATCAGAGCGCCGTGATGTCATCTAAGGCCCTTCAAGCGCGCATTCTTAGGTACAACGGCTTCCGGTTACGGCGGTAAAGTCCAGGGCGCGTCAGAGGGTGAGTATATCCCTATTTTTTATTTTAATTCTTTCTTTTACACATTGATATGGATCTCAGGGCCTGAAGGAGAGTTTCCTCTCCTTCAGACCCTGGTGTTGTGAATTTGGATTCTGGGCTCCCCCGGTGGCTACTGGTGGAATTGAACTTGTGACATCATCTTCCCTGTTCACCTGTTCTGATTAGATCTGGGTGTCGCTATATAACCTGGCTTCTTTGTTAGATGCTTGCCGGTCAACAATGTTATCAGAAGCCTCTCTGTGCTTGTTCCTGCTCCCAGACATCTACTAGATAAGTTGGACATTCGTCCATGTTTTGTTTTGTATTTTGGTTCCAGTTCACAGCTGCAGTTTCGTTACTGTGTCTGGAAAGCTCTTGTTGATCAGGAATTGCCACTCTGGTATTATGAGTTAATGCCAGAGTCCTAAAGTAATTTCTGGATGTGTTTTGTTAGGGTTTTCTGCTGACCATGAAAGTATGCTTTCTGTCTTCTGCTATCTAGAAAGCGGACCTCAAATTTGCTAAAACTATTTTCCTGCTGCGTTTGTTGTTTCATCTCATATCACCGCCAGTATATGTGGGGGGCTTCTGTCTCCTTTCTGGGCATTTCTCTGGAGGTGAGTCAGGTCTTATATTTCCCTCTGCTAGCATTATTTAGTTCTCCGGCCGGCGCTGGGCATATAGGGATAAAAAGTAGGACATGCTACCTGGCTACTTCTAGATGATGCGGTAGGTTTAGTTCATGGTCAGTACAGTTACATCTTCCAAGAGCTTGTTCCTATTGAGGCTTATGCTAGTTCTCTGGCCATGGAGATCATGACAGTTTGACCGGCCCACTAAAGGGTTAAAATCCTTGGCTGAGAAAGGAGAGAAATAAGAAGTCTGCTGAAAATTTTTTTTTTTTTTTTTTTTTCTCTAGTAGTTAGTGTGCTCTTAATTGGATCACTTGCCAGTCTGTCTATGCTGCAGTCTTTCTTTTTTTTCTCTCTCCTTCTAATCTTTGAATGGCTCTATGTTCACCTGTCTATAATGGATCTACAGAGTGTAACTGCAGGTTTGAATGATCTCGCCTCGAAAGTACAAAGTTTGCAAGATTTTGTTGTTCATGCTCCGGTATCAGAGCCGAGAATTCCTTTGCCGGAATTCTTCTCAGGGAATAGATCTAGCTTTCAGAATTTTAGAAATAATTGTAAGTTATTTTTGTCCCTGAAATCTCGTTCTGCTGGAGACCCTGCACAGCAGGTTGGGATTGTGATTTCCTTGCTCCGCGGCGACCCTCAAGATTGGGCTTTTGCATTGGCACCAGGGGATCCTGCGTTGCGCAATGTGGATGCGTTTTTTCTGGCCTTGGGGTTGCTTTATGACGAACCTCATTTGGAACTTCAGGCAGAAAAAACTTTGATGTCCCTATCGCAGGGGCAAGATGAAGCTGAAATTTACTGCCAAAAATTCCGTAAATGGTCTGTGCTTACTCAGTGGAATGAGTGTGCCTTGGCGGCTACTTTCAGAGAGGGTCTTTCTGATGCCATTAAGGATGTTATGGTGGGGTTCCCTGTGCCTGCAAGTCTGAATGAGTCCATGACAATGGCCATTCAGATCGATAGGCGTCTGCGGGAGCGCAAACCAGTGCACCATCTGGCGGTGTCCACTGAGAAGACGCCAGAAAACATGCAGTGTGATAGAATTCTGTCCAGAAGCGAGCGGCAGAATTTTAGACGGAAAAATGGGTTGTGTTTCTATTGTGGGGATTCTACTCATGTTATATCAGCGTGCTCTAAGCGTACTAAAAAGCTTGATAAATCCGTTCCCATTGGCACTTTACAGTCTAAATTTATTTTGTCTGTGACCCTGATTTGCTCTTTGTCATCTATTACTACGGACGCCTATATCGACTCTGGCGCCGCTTTGAGTCTTATGGATTGGTCCTTTGCCAATCGTTGTGGGTATGATTTAGAGCCTTTGGAGACTCTTATTCCTCTGAAGGGGATTGACTCCACCCCATTGGCTAATAATAAACCACAATACTGGACACAAGTGACTATGTGTATTAATCCGGATCACCAGGAGACTATTCGTTTTCTGGTGCTGTATAATCTACATGATGATTTGGTGCTGGGATTGCCATGGCTGCAGTCTCACAACCCAGTCCTTGACTGGAGAGCTATGTCTGTGTTGAGCTGGGGATGTAAGGGGACTCATGGGGACGTACCTTTGGTGTCCATTTCATCATCTATTCCCTCTGAAATCCCTGAGTTCCTGTCTGATTATCGTGACGTCTTTGAAGAACCCAAGCTGGGTTCACTACCTCCGCACCGTGAGTGCGATTGTGCTATAGATTTAATTCCGGGTAGTAAATACCCAAAGGGTCGTTTATTTAATCTGTCTGTGCCTGAACATGCTGCTATGCGAGAATATATAAAGGAGTCCTTGGAAAAGGGACATATTCGTCCATCGTCATCTCCCTTAGGGGCCGGTTTTTTCTTTGTGTCAAAAAAAGACGGCTCTTTGAGATCATGTATTGATTATCGGCTTTTGAATAAAATCACGGTTAAATATCAATACCCATTGCCGTTGCTGACTGATTTGTTTGCTCGCATAAAGGGGGCCAAGTGGTTCTCTAAGATTGATCTCCGTGGGGCGTATAATTTGGTGCGGATCAGGCAGGGGGATGAGTGGAAAACCGCATTTAATACGCCCGAGGGCCACTTTGAGTATTTGGTGATGCCTTTTGGTCTTTCTAATGCCCCTTCAGTCTTCCAGTCCTTTATGCATGATATTTTCCGCGATTTTTTGGATAAATTTATGATAGTGTATCTGGATGATATTCTGATTTTTTCGGATGATTGGGACTCTCATGTCCGGCAAGTTAAGAGGGTTTTTCAGGTTTTGCGGTCTAATTCTCTGTGTGTCAAGGGTTCTAAGTGCGTTTTTGGGGTTCAGAGAATTTCCTTTTTGGGATATATTTTTTCTCCCTCTTCCATTGAGATGGATCCTGTCAAGGTTCAAGCTATTTGTGATTGGACGCAGCCCTCTTCTCTTAAAAGTCTTCAGAAATTTTTGGGCTTTGCCAACTTTTATCGTCGATTTATTTCTGGTTTTTCGGATGTCGTTAAGCCATTGACCGATTTGACTAGACAGGGTGCTGATGTTGCTAATTGGTCCCCTGATGCTGTGGAGGCCTTTCAGGAGCTTAAGCGCCGTTTTTCTTCTGCCCCTGTGTTGCGTCAGCCTGATGTGACCCTTCCTTTTCAGGTTGAGGTCGACGCTTCTGAGATCGGGGCTGGGGCAGTGTTGTCGCAGAAAAGTTCTGACTGCGCCGTGATGAGGCCTTGTGCCTTCTTTTCCCGTAAATTTTCGCCTGCTGAGCGGAATTATGATGTTGGGAATCGGGAGCTTTTGGCCATGAAGTGGGCGTTTGAGGAGTGGCGCCATTGGCTCGAGGGGGCCAGACATCAGGTGGTGGTATTGACTGACCACAAAAATTTGATCTATCTTGAGACCGCCAGGCGCCTGAATCCTAGACAGGCGCGCTGGTCATTATTTTTCTCTCGGTTTAATTTTGTGGTATCGTACCTACCGGGTTCTAAGAATGTTAAGGCGGATGCCCTTTCTAGGAGTTTTGAGCCTGATTCACCCGGCAACTCTGACCCCACAGGTATTCTTAAGGAGGGAGTTATCTTGTCAGCCGTTTCTCCAGACCTGCGGCGGGCCTTGCAGGAGTTTCAGGCGGATAGACCGGATCGTTGTCCGCCTGATAGGTTGTTTGTTCCTGATGATTGGACCAGTAGAGTCATCTCTGAGGTACATTCTTCGGCATTGGCAGGTCATCCTGGAATTTTTGGTACCAGGGATTTGGTGGCAAGATCCTTCTGGTGGCCTTCCCTGTCACGAGATGTGCGAGGCTTTGTGCAGTCTTGTGACGTTTGTGCTCGGGCCAAGCCTTGTTGTTCTCGGGCTAGTGGATTATTGTTGCCCTTGCCTATTCCTAAGAGGCCTTGGACACACATCTCGATGGATTTTATTTCAGATCTGCCTGTTTCTCAGAAGATGTCTGTCATCTGGGTGGTGTGTGACCGTTTTTCTAAGATGGTCCATTTGGTTCCCCTGCCCAAATTGCCTTCTTCTTCCGAGTTGGTGCCCCTGTTTTTTCAAAATGTTGTTCGTTTGCATGGTATTCCTGAGAATATCGTTTCTGACAGAGGAACCCAATTTGTGTCTAGATTTTGGCGGGCATTCTGTGCTAGGATGGGCATAGATTTGTCTTTTTCGTCTGCTTTTCACCCTCAGACTAATGGCCAGACCGAGCGGACTAATCAGACCCTGGAGACATATCTGAGGTGTTTTGTGTCTGCTGACCAGGATGATTGGGTTGCTTTTTTGCCATTGGCGGAGTTCGCCCTCAATAATCGGGCCAGCTCTGCCACTTTGGTGTCCCCGTTTTTCTGTAATTCGGGGTTCCACCCTCGATTTTCCTCCGGTCAGATGGAATCCTCGGATTGTCCTGGAGTGGATGCGGTGGTGGAGAGATTGCATCATATCTGGGGGCAGGTGATGGACAATTTAAAGTTGTCCCAGGAGAAGACTCAGCTTTTTGCCAACCGTCACCGTCGTGTTGGTCCTCGGCTTTGTGTTGGAGATTTGGTGTGGTTGTCTTCTCGTTTTGTCCCTATGAGGGTCTCATCTCCTAAGTTTAAGCCTCGGTTCATCGGTCCGTATAAAATATTGGAGATTCTTAACCCTGTTTCCTTCCGTTTGGACCTCCCTGCATCCTTTTCTATTCATAACGTTTTTCATCGGTCGTTATTGCGCAGGTATGAGGCACCGGTTGTGCCTTCCGTTGAGCCTCCTGCTCCGGTGTTGGTTGAGGGTGAGTTGGAGTACGTTGTGGAAAAAATCCTAGACTCCCGTGTTTCCAGACGGAGACTCCAGTATCTGGTCAAGTGGAAGGGATACGGCCAGGAGGATAATTCTTGGGTCACTGCATCTGATGTTCATGCCTCTGATCTGGTTCGTGCCTTTCATAGGGCCCATCCTGATCGCCCTGGTGGTTCTGGTGAGGGTTCGGTGCCCCCTCCTTGAGGGGGGGGTACTGTTGTGAATTTGGATTCTGGGCTCCCCCGGTGGCTACTGGTGGAATTGAACTTGTGACATCATCTTCCCTGTTCACCTGTTCTGATTAGATCTGGGTGTCGCTATATAACCTGGCTTCTTTGTTAGATGCTTGCCGGTCAACAATGTTATCAGAAGCCTCTCTGTGCTTGTTCCTGCTCCCAGACATCTACTAGATAAGTTGGACATTCGTCCATGTTTTGTTTTGTATTTTGGTTCCAGTTCACAGCTGCAGTTTCGTTACTGTGTCTGGAAAGCTCTTGTTGATCAGGAATTGCCACTCTGGTATTATGAGTTAATGCCAGAGTCCTAAAGTAATTTCTGGATGTGTTTTGTTAGGGTTTTCTGCTGACCATGAAAGTATGCTTTCTGTCTTCTGCTATCTAGAAAGCGGACCTCAAATTTGCTAAAACTATTTTCCTGCTGCGTTTGTTGTTTCATCTCATATCACCGCCAGTATATGTGGGGGGCTTCTGTCTCCTTTCTGGGCATTTCTCTGGAGGTGAGTCAGGTCTTATATTTCCCTCTGCTAGCATTATTTAGTTCTCCGGCCGGCGCTGGGCATATAGGGATAAAAAGTAGGACATGCTACCTGGCTACTTCTAGATGATGCGGTAGGTTTAGTTCATGGTCAGTACAGTTACATCTTCCAAGAGCTTGTTCCTATTGAGGCTTATGCTAGTTCTCTGGCCATGGAGATCATGACACCCTGGGAACCATACAGGATACCGTCCCATACTTGGTGTCCCATTGACTTGTATTGGTATCGGGTATCGGTATCGGATTAGATCCGATACTTTGCCGGTATCGGCCGATACTTTCCGATACCGATACTTTCAAGTATCGGACAGTATCGCTCAACACTAGTTATTTGACAACTTAGTAAAGCCATTTGGTCTCACCAATGCACCAGCGGTTTTCCAAAATTTTATCAATGTCATGTTCTCAGACCTCATAGGCCGCTTTGTAGTTGTATACCTGGATGATATCGTGATACATTCTGCCGATAACAGTCACATTTGTTATATGTTAAAACTGTACTCCAGAGGCTCAGAGAAAATCAATTGTTCGTCAAACACGAGAAATGTAAACTTTTTGTTCAAGATATACCCAAAGAAAAAGGAAGTACCACCCAGTAGTAAAATATAAAATATTTTATTGGTAACACTTAAAAGCAAGATATTTGAAAATTTGTACAAAACAAAAGGGGATAGAGACAAGGCAGAGTGACCCCAAAGCAGTCCATGTTCTAAATTAAGCAACCAAGTATGTGTATTAGAAAAATCATATTCAATAAATAGTAAGCATACATACAACAGCAGGCTCAGGATTTGTAATGACCAATGTCAGTATAAACACAACAATGTCAGAAGGTTTATATATCTATATATATTGGTGTAACTCATAAAGACATGTAAGTCAATAGTCCCATGATAAATAAGAAGCATAAAAATATATATATACATATAATAAAGCGTACTAAAAGATTTTTTATATATATATATATATATATAAGGCTGCACCAAAAATGGTATTAATAAAGTGTCAGTGCATAAAAGAAGTTAAATGTAGGTTATAGTAACCATGCAATCACAAATATAGATAACGTGCAAGTGCATCACATAGACCATAGAAAAAACCTATGTATAATAGTTTAAGGGACAGAGAAGAGTGATGGGCAGAGTATTTAATCACCATATACATACCTGCTGGTGGGATGACTGCTGTGGGGAGGATAACCCCGATGCGCATTTCGCAACGTAGCTTCTGCCTGGGGGTCGTTTGGTCTCACCAATGCACCAGCGGTTTTCCAAAATTTTATCAATGTCGTGTTCTCAGACCTCATAGGCCGCTTTGTAGTTGTATACCTGCATGATATCGTGTTACATTCTGCCGATAACAGTCACATTTGTTACATGTTAAAACTGTACTCCAGAGGCTCAGAGAAAATTAATTGTTCGTCAAACTCGAGAAATGTTGATTTTTTGTTCAAGAGTTGTCATTTTTAGATCTTATAATCTCACCTCAGGGGTTTCGCATGGATCCCAAGAAGGTACAAGCTATTGTGGAGTGGGTCCAGTCTCGGGACCTTAAGGGACACCAGTGCTTCGCGGGATTCGCAAATTTATTAAAGTGTTCTCACAGATAACTAAGCCCCTCACGGATCTCACTTGTAAAGGGGCAGATGTCAGGAAATGGTCCCCGTTAGCTAAACAGTCATTTCTAATGCTAAAAAACTGTTTCACATCTGCTCCTATCCTGGTTCAACCCGACTCTTCTATTCCATTTGTGGTCGAGGTTGATGCTTCTGAGGTGGGGGTGGGAGCAGTGTTGTCACAGGGACCAGCTTCCCTAACTAATCTCAGGCCTTGTGCCAATTTTTCAAAGAAATTTTTGCCCGCTGAAAAAAATTATGACATAGGCAATAGGGAGCTCTTGGCCAATTAATTGACGTTCAAAGAATTGAGTCATTTTTTGGAGGGGGCAGCTCACCCTATTACAGTTATCACAGACCATAAAAATTTAGAATATATCAATTCCGCTAAGAGACTGACTCCCAGGCAAGCCCGCTGGTCACTTTTTTTTTCCAGGTTTCAGTTTTCCATTACTTTTCGCCCAGAGTCAAAAAACGTGAAGGCTGATGCTTTGTTGTGTAGTTTTGAACCATTGTCTGCCCCTGATCCGCCGTCCCCCATTCTTCAATCCAGTATCGTGGTTGCCGAGGTGTCATCGGAATTGGAGCAGGAGATTGTGAAGACTCAATCTTTGGCACCAAGGTCCAAACCTGAAGACAAATTATTTGTTCCGCAGCATTTGCGCATTGAACTCCTGTGGGAGTTCCATGATTCGAAGTTGAGTGATCATCTTGGTATAGTTGGCACGCGAGAAGCAGTGGCAAGAGTGTTTTGGTGGCGTTTAATGGCTTCGGATGTTAAGAAACATGTCACTCACTGCATGTGGAATATGTGCCCGTTCTAACAGCTCTCATTGTCGGCTGACCGGGAAATTGGTGCCTTTACCAAATCCGGGAAGACCATGGACTCATTTGTCCATGGACTTCATTACCAATCTTCCATCGTCCCATGGAAATACTGTTATTTGGGTAATTGTGGAAAGATTTTCTAAATTAGCACATTTTGTACCCATGGCAAGTTTACCATCAGCAGAGTGTCTCTCTAGACTTTTCCTTTCCCAGGTGGTACGCTTGCACGGGGTGCCTATGAATATTGTTTCTGATAGAAGGACTCAATTTGTGTCTAAGTTTTGAAGGGCATTTTGCAAAAAATTGGGGACATCTTTGTCGTTTTCCTCAGCGTATCATCCAGAAAGCAATGGGCAAACTGAATGCAATAACAGTCGCTTGAACAAATCCTGGATGGCCTCACTCTGGGATTCTGGGAGGCTTCTTATAGCCTCATTGTGGGGCCATTCTCTGTCGCTTATACTCTGACCCTTGGCCGAGTGTGTTTGACCCTGTTGTGCTTTGTGATACATTACGTCTGTCTGGTTCTGATTTGGCTGTGTCCCTGTTATGAGTTTTGCCTGTCCCTTTTGCACTGTGCTGCCCTCTCTGTATATGACCCCTTGGCTACCTCCTGACTACCCTCTGCCTGCTTCTCTTGTACTGCGCTGCCCTCTCTGTGTATGACCCCTTGGCTACCTCCTGACTACCCTCTGCCTTCTTCTCTTGTACTGCACTGCCCTCTCTGTGTATGATCCCTTGGCTACTTTCTGACTATCTGTTCTGTCTAATCCCTTGGTAACTTTGTCCCGTAGTTACCTTTCTAGGAGTTTTCATTCAACTCCTAGCTCTCTGGAGCTTAGGCCAGGCCCCCAGCAGTCACATGCTTCAGGTCCTGTTTGTTTGAAGCACACATCTTCACCACTGCTGCTCCGCTCCACAGGTATCTTTGGGCACAGTTTGTTTTACTCAGGACACCCGCACTGGCTCAGTGAGCAAGTGCAGTGCGGTGTTCCTGACAGAAGCACTGCCAGAGATCTGAAAAAGGACCTCCAGCAGGCCACAAATGTGTATGTGTCTGCACAAACAGTTAGAAACTGACTCCATGAGGATGATCTGATTGCCCAACGTCCAAAGATGGGGGTAGGTTCACACTGAGCACATGTGACATATGTGACAGAGTCTGGAGACGCCATGAAGAGTGATCTGCTGCCTGCAACATCCTTCAGCATGACCGGTTTGGCAGTGGGTCAGTAATGGTGTGGGGTGGCATTTCTTTGGAGGACCGCACAGCCCTCCATGTGCTCGCCAGAGGTAGACTGACTGCCATTAGGTACCGAGATGAGATCCTCAGACCCCTTGTGAGACCATATGCTGGTGCGGTTGGCCCTGGGCTCCCTAATGCAGGACAATGCCAGACCTCATGTGGTTGGAGTGTGTCAGCAGTGCCTGCAAGATGAAGGCATTGAAGCTATGGACTAGCCCGCCCATTCCCCAGACCTGAATCCGATTGAACACATCTGGGACATCATGTCTCGCACCATCCACCAACGTCACATTGCACAGACTGTCCAGGAGTTGGCGGATGCTTTATAGTCCAAGTCTAGGAGGAGTTCCCTCAGGATACTGTAGCGTGGCTAAAGGGTGTCTAATCAATGGGAGATATGTGTCGCATAGATGTCTTGCCGCTGTGATGTAGCCATAGCTACCTATATGTCTGTCAGGACCTGTGGTGATGTCACAACCACATGCCTGATCATGTGATGGGTTCTGGGTGTGGTTAGACCTATAATAGAAAGCCTAATACTTAACACAGTGAATATGTGTGGAGCCGCTAGCCTCCTGAGTGTGTTAAAGTTCCAGGTCTGAGCCTGGTGGACTGGACACTTTGTTTTTCCTTTTCCTGAACTAAAGGCTATTTGTTTGCTGTTATTTTGCCACATGGTTTATGACGTAATAAACCTAAGAACTTTTTAAAGGAACGTGCCTCCTGAAGTGTCAGCCATCGCACCTGAGTGAGTGAAATCCCTACAATACCATCCGCCGCCTCATCAGGAGCATGCCCAGGCATTGTAGGGAGATCACACAGGCACGTGGAGGCCACACACACTACAGAGCATCATTTCTTTGTCTTGAGGCATTTCCACTGAAGTTGGTATCATCCTGTAACTGCATTTTCCACTTTGATTTTGAGCATCATTCCAACTCCAGACCTCCGTGGGATATTAGTTGTGATCATTTTTAGGTTTTATTGTTCTCAACACATTCCACTATGTAATGAATAAAGATTTACAACTGGATTATTTAATTCAGTGATATCTAGGATATGGGATTTTAGTGTTCCCTTTAATTTTTTTAGCAGTGTATACATGCACTTATACAGTTGAAACCAGAAGTTTACATACACTATATAAAAAAACACATGTGCATTTTTTTTTTTAAGTATCTGACATGAAATCAGAATAAACCTTTACCATTATAGGTCAGTTAGGATTACCATAATTATTAATAATTGCCAAATCCCAGAATAATGAGAGAGAGAACGTTTAAGGCATTTTTATTACTTACTGCAAAGTCAAAAGTTTACAGACACTAAGATTACTATTAGTGATGAGTGAGTATACTCATTGCTCGGGTTTTCACGACCACGCTCGGGTAGTTTCCAAATATTTGTTAGTGCTCGGAGATTTCGTTTTTGTTGACGCAGCTGCATGATTTACAGCTGCTAGCCAGCCTGAGAAAATGTGGGGGCTGCCTGGTTGCTAGGGAATCCCCACATGTAATCAAGCTGTCTAGTAGCCGCAAATCATGCAGCTGCGGCAAGGATAACTAAATTTCCAAGCAGTCACAAACACTCGGAGACCACCCGAGTGTGCTCAGGAAAACCCGAGCAACGAGCATACTCACTCATCACTAATTCACTCATCACTAATTACTATGCCTTTAAACACTGGACTGCCCACATAATGATGTCATGTGTTTGGAAGCTTCTGATCATTTTTTGGCAACGTATGAGTTAAATAGAGACACACCTATGGATGTATTTTAATGCACACCTGAAGCACATTGCTTCTTTGTGTAGCATCATTGGAAAGTTTAAAGAAATCAGCTAAGATATCAGGAAGAGAATTTGTGGACTTGCACAAGTCTGGCTGATGCTTGGGTACAATTTCAAGACACCTGAAGGAGCCTCGTTCATCTGTGCAAACAATTATATGCAAGTCCACCAAGATGGGAATGTCCAGCCATCATACCGCTCATGAAAGAGATGGGTTCTATGTCCCAGAGATGAATTTGCTTTGGTCCAACATGTGCTTATCAACCCAAGGACAAAAGCAAAAGAAATTGTGAAGATGATGGCGGAAGCTGGTAAAATTGTGTTAATATCGACAGTGAAATGATTACTGTATCAACATGGACTGAAAGGCCACTCAGCCAGGAAGAACCCATTACTCCAAAAGAAGCATAAAAAAGCCAGATTAATATTTGCAAATGCACACAGGAACAAAGACCTTATTTTTTGGAAACATGTCCTGTGGTCTGATGAAACTAATGTTGAACTTTTTATGCATAATGACCATCATTACGTTTGGAGGAAAAAGGGAGAAGCTTGGAAGCCTAAGAACACTATCCCAACTATGAAACACGAGGGTGACAGCTTCATTTTGCAGGGTTGTTTTGCTGCAGGAGGCAGTGGTGCACTTCACAAAACAGATGGCCTCATGAGAAAAGAAGATTATGAGGTAATACTGAAGCAACATCTCAAGACATCAGCCAGGAAGTTATGGCTTGGGCAGAAATGGGTCTTCCAAATGGACAATGACCCAAAGCATACTGCCATAATGGTAACAAAGTAGCTTAAGGGTAACGAAGTCAATATTTTGGAGTGGTCATCACAAAGCCCTGATTTCAATCCAATTGAAAATTTATAGACAAAGATGAAAAGGCAGGTGCGAGCAATAGTGATGACTGATGAGCGAAAGTGCTCGCCACTATTGGTTACTCGCCCGAGTATCACTGTACTCGGAGTACTCAGCAAGCACCGAGCATTTCCGGGATTATTCATCAGGAGCTCGGGACTGTAATTTTGGCGGTCTTTAGAGTGCCAATCAACATGCAAAGATTGTCTGTCATGCACTGTAATGCCGCAGCCATCTCTGTTGTGGTATTACAGTGATTGGCTGGCCGCACAGCATCATCAGGTCTATAAGAGACCTGACTCCGCCCTGTTCGGCGCGTTCAGCTCCGGACTCAGCTAGTGTAGGGAAAGCTGCTGCTGAGATAGGGTCAGATTTGTTCTTTTATTAGTTAGTGTGGGTCTACTATGGTTCAATCCACAAATTCAGCTAAACCAATGGGGCTAAATACGGTGTATATAGATTGCAGTGCTAGGTAGGCAGGTGGGTCTATGTGCGCATATCCACATCAGTGCAAGGCCTGTAGGCACTGTATGTGAGTATATAGACCTCACTGCAAACATCAAAAGGGTCCATTACTGTCCGGTGCTGCCTATTATATATACAGTTAGGTCCATATATATTTGGACAGAGACAACATTTTTCTCATTTTGGTTATAGACATGACTGCGGTGGTTTTCAGTTGCTGTTTGTTTGTGGGCCTTTCTGTCTGAAGTTTAGTCTTTAACAAGTAAAATGCATGCTCAATTGGGTTGAGATCAGGTGACTGACTTGGCCATTCAATAATATTCCACTTCTTTGCTTTAATAAACTCCTGGGTTGCTTTGGCTTTATGTTTTGGGCCATTGTCCATCTGTAGTATGAAATGACGACCAATCAGTTTTGCTGCATTTGGCTGGATCTGAGCACACAGTGCGGCTCTGAATACCTCAGAATTCATTCTGCTGCTTCTGCCCTGTGTCACATCATCAATAAACACTAGTGACCCAGTGCCACTGGCAGCCATGCATGCCCAAGCCATCACACTGCCTCCGCTGTGTTTTACATATGATGTGGTATGCTTTGGATCATGAGCTGTACCACGCCTTCAACATACTTTTCTCTTTCCATCATTCTGGTAGAGGTTGATCTTGGTTTCATCTGTCCATAGAATGTTCTTCCAGAACTGTGCTGGCTTTTTTAGATGTTTTATAGCAAAGTCCAGTCTAGCCTTTTTATTCTTGACACTTATGAGTGGCTTGCACCGTTCAGTGAACCCTCTGTATTTACTTTCATGCAGTCTTTTCTTTATGGTAGATTTGGATATTGATACTCCTACCTCCTGGAGAGTGCTGTTCACTTGGTTGGCTGCTGTGAAGGGGTTTCTCTTCACCATGGAGATAATTCTGCGATCATCCACTACTGTTGTCTTCCGTGGGCGCCCAGGACTTTTTGCATTGATGAGTTCACCAGTGCTTTCTTTCTTTCTCAGGACGTACCAAACTGTACATTTTGACACTCCTAATATTGTAGCAATTTCTCGGATGGGTTTTTTTCTGTTTTCAGAGCTTAAGGATGGCTTGTTTCACCTGCATGGAGAGCGCTTTTGACTGCAAGTTTACTTCATAGGAAAACCTTCCAAATGCAAGCACCACACCTCAAATCAACTCCAGGCCTTTTATCTGCTTAATTGAGAATGACATAATGAAGGGATTGCCCACACCTGTCCATGAAATAGCCTTGGAGTCAATTGTCCAATTACTTTTGGTCCCTTTAAAAACAGGGTGGCACAGGTTAAGGAGCTGAAACTCCTAAACTCTTCATCCAATTTTAATATGGATACCCTCAAATGAAAGCTAAAAGTCTGAACTTCAACTGCATCTGAATTGTTTTGTTTAAAATTAATTGTGGTAATGTCTATAACCAAAATGAGAAAAATGTTGTCTCTGTCCAAATATATATGGACCTAACTGTATATACCTAGCTGCAGGTATCTTTGGCTAGAAATATTTTTTTTTTGCACCTGAATCCTGCTAATTTTATTACAAAGCTATCCAGAGCCCGCTTCTTTTTCTACATTTATTTGCTTGTTCATACTGCAGACTACAGCTAGATCATTTTAATACAACAGCGTGAAAATCCAGCAATTTAAAATGGCTTTGTCCGTCCCAGGCATCACATCTGAGTGCGCAGAAAATTCTGGCTTTTTTTGTGGTACTGTAGTATTTTTTGGAGTGTCTTACAACATTTTTGGACACCATTTTGCTGACCAAAAACTGTTTAGCTGGCCAAAAAATATTTAGCTACAGTTCATATATTTATCACTGTGTTTTGTTCGACACATGCATCGCATATTATTGCGCTAAATGTTTTTCAATTGTAATACTACAGCAATTTTTTATTAGTGTTATAGCCTGCTTATTGACACAATTTTGGTGGGCCAAAAAAATACAGGACACATATTTAACAGTCTGGTATCTCTGTGACACTTCTCTTCTATCTGTGGGCTACAGAGTGTACTTTTGAGGCTGCCATTCACCTTTTTTCCGCTGTGTGTTACCCTATCTCTAAACACTATTTTGGGGTAAAAAATAAAAAAATACAGGCCCCATATTGAACAGTCTGGTATTGCTGTCAGACACCTGATCTATTTGTGGCCTTCAAATTGTAGCAATTCAGGCCTACATTCCACTATATTTGCTGTCTATTACCCTAGTTCTGTACGATATTTTGGGGTAAAAAAAAATACAGGCCACATATTGAACAGTCTGTTATCTCTGTCAGATGCATGGTCTATCTGTGCTCTAGAAATAGCTGCTTTTCAGGCCTACATTCCACTTTTTTTGCTGTCTGCTGCCCTAGAACTACACACTATTTTGGGGTAAAAAAAAATAAAAAAAAACCTCAGTCTACATATTGAACAGTCTGTTATCTCCGTCAGATGCCTGGTCTATCTGTGCTCTACAAATTGTGGCATTAGATTAGAGGCTTGCATTCAGCTTTTTTTTAAATGGGCAAGACGTGTGGCAAGGGACGGGGAAGTGGACATGATGGTGATGGTGCATGCAGAAGTCAAGGCCGTGGACAAGCTAAAAGTGGGCCACAACAAACAACCATGTCTTATCTCTCAACCTTCATGTCCCAATTACTAGGGGACCACAGCAGCACACCACTATTGAAGCCAGAGCATGTTGAAAAGGTTGTTGGTTGGACAGAGGATAATACTTCCAGCTACTTTGCCACCACCACCAGCACCCTGTCTTCCACACGGTCAAGTCTAAGTAGCCATGAGTCTGGGCCACATATTCCTCACCCTGATCCTCCTTCCTCCCACCATGCTGAGTGCCCTGAGAAAACTGATCCAACACTTGGACACTCCAAAGAGCTGTTCATTTTTGGATTCGGGCCTCTCTCCCAGTCTACTTGAAGTGGGGCAAGTTGAGATTCCATGTAGCGATGCCCAAATATTTGAGCAGCCACGGTCACACGAAGGCGATGGTGGGAACATGTCACAAGAGGTGGACGATGATGGGACACAATTGCCAGAAAATCAGGAAGAGGACCAGGGTGGAGAAGTGGAAGAAGAGGTGGTGGATGATATAGTAACTGACCCAACCTGGCAGGAGGACATGCAGAGTGAGGACAGCAGCACACAAGGGGAAGGAGGCGTAGCACCCAAACAGGCAGGAAGAAGCAGTGTGGTGGCCGCAGACAGCATGCAGGCAACCATTCCCCACAACACCAACATGATGGAAGTTGCCAGTCCAACTGTAAGGTCTTCCCGAGTCTGGTTGTTTTTTAAAGACTCTGCCAATATCCCCAAACAGGACATTTGCACCACCTGCCATTCCCACATCAGCAGGGGAAGAAAAACTACCAGCCTGACCCCCACCAGCATGATCAGGCACATGGCTGCAAAGCACCCGACTTTGTGGTCCAAACCAAAGGCACCAGGAACAGTGTCTGCGGGTAACACCACTGATTCTTCCACTGTTGTGCATGAAAGCCAATCTCCTGTCTACGGTGCATGTGAAAATGCCTCCTGCCTTGCACCTGTCATTACCCACACTCAACTAGCACCATCATCAAGCACGTCCACGCCCTTGTCCCAGCGCAGCCTTCAGCTGTCCATTCAGCACACTGGGTTAACACAGTGGAAGCTGGGACCCAGTCGGACCTTGGGATGGTGCAAATCCTCCCAACCCCAAGGATTGTGGGCTCTACGTCAGTCTGGGTTGCCCCCACAGTCTACAGCTCCTGCACCTCCTCCTCATCTTCAGCCTCCATCTCCAAATGTAGCACATCAGTCACAAGCTGGAAGCACTGCAGCACTGCCTCAGCCTAGTGCCAACAGGCTGTGCTGAAGCTAATATGCATAGGTGACAAACGCACAAAGCTGAAGAGTTGTGGACAGATCTGAAAGAGCAGACAGATCTGTGGCTGACACCGCTGAACCTACAGCCAGGCATGGTCATGTGTGACAATGGCCAGAATCTGGTAGCGGCACTGAGGTGAGGCCAGCTCACACACGTGCCATGCCTGGCCCATTTGCTTAACCTTGTGGTTCAGCGGTTTCTCAAAACCTACCCGGAGCTGCCAGATCTGCTTGTGAAAGTACTCCACCTGTATTACCATTTTAGAAAGTTAGCTACAGCTTCAGCTACCCTTGCCATGCTTCAGCAGCCTTTTCACCTTCTGGCTCATCGTCTGGTGTGTGATGTTACCACGAGTTGGAACTCTACACTGCATATGTTGGAAAGGATTTGTCAGCAGAAGAGGGCAGTTTTTGACTACCAGCATCAACAAGACCGTCGTTGCTTAGTTCATACTCCACACATAAGACCTCAGGAGTGGACATGGATATCAGACATATGTACAATCCTGCAAAACATTGAGGAATCCACCAAGATGGTGAGTAGCGATGACGCTTGTTGTGGATTCTGTTTGCGGGCTCCCTCTGGTGGTTACTGCTGGTACTGGGTGACTTTGGTGGGTTGCGGCCTTTGGTTTCCATCTGTCCATCAGAGGCTGGGTGTTTCCTATTTTACCTGGCCTTTCTGTCATTTCCCTTGCCGGCTATCAATGTGTTCAGATGTGCTCTGTTTGGTTCCTGCCTACCTGCTCCCAGATCTTTCAGGATAAGCTAAGTGCTGATTTTCAGTTGTTTGGTTTTTTGTCCAGCTTGCTTAGAATGTCTCTTTGTTAGCTGGTTGCTCTAGTGGACTGAGGTTCTCCCCATGTGCCATGAGTTGGCACATGGGTTCTTGTAATCTCAGGATGGTTTTTTTGATTAGGGTTTTTTGCTGACCGCTCAGTCCCCTTTTGTGTCATTCTGCTTTCTAGTTTTCAGCGGGCCTCTATTTGCTAAAGCTATATACATCATCTCTATGTGTGTGCCTTCCTCTCATTTCACCGTCAATACTTGTGGGGGGCAACTATATCTTTGGGGTTAATTCCTCTGGAGGCAAGTGAGGTCTTTGTTTCCTCTGCAGTACTAGTTAGCTCTTAGGCTGGTGCGTGGCGTCTAGAACCAACGTAGGCACGCTCCCTGGCTATCTCTAGTTGCGTTTGTCAGGCGTAGGGCAGCGGTCAGCCCAGGTTCCATCACCCTAGAGCTCGTCCGATATTTATTATACTTTGCTAATCCTGTGCTATCCCTAGCCATTGGGGATTCATGACAGTATAGCCGGCCCACAAAGTGTTAATTGTTTGGGCTGAAGCAGGAGATATAGAAGTGTTCAAGGGAATTTTTTTTTTTTTTTTTTTTTCCTTCAGAGTTTTGCTGCCTAGCCCTTAATTGCTGTCTAGCTGCTTCTTACCTCCTCTTAACCCTTGAATGGCTCTGATCTTAGCTGTTTATCATGGATGTCCAGAGTTTGGCTTCCAGCCTGAGTAATCTCGCGGCAAAGGTTCAAAACATACAGGATTTCGTTGTTCACACTCCCATGTCTGAACCTAGAATTCCTATTCCAGAGTGTTTTTCTGGAGATAGATCTACCTTCCTGAATTTCAGGAACAATTGTAAATTGTTTCTCTCTTTGAAATCTCGCTCCTCTGGAGACCCTGCTCAATAGGACAAGATTGTTATATCGTTCCTACGGGGCGACCCTCAGAATTGGGCATTTGCATTGGCACCAGGGGATCCTGCATTGCTCAGTGTGGATGCGTTTTTTCTGGCATTGGGATTGCTCTATGAGGAACCTAACCTAGAGATTCAGGCTGAAAAGGCTTTATTAGCCCTCTCTCAGGGGCATGATGAAGCGGAAATATATTGTCAGAAATTTCGGAAATGGTCGGTGCTTACTCAGTGGAATGAGTGCGCCCTGGCTGCAAACTTCAGAAATGGTCTTTCTGAGGCCATTAAGGATATTATGGTGGGGTTCCCTGCGCCTACAGGTCTGAATGAGTCTATGGCTATGGCCATTCAGATTGATCGGCGTTTACGGGAGCGCAAACCCGTGCACCAGTTGGCGGTGTCTTCTGAACAGGCACCTGAGACTATGCAATATGATAGAATTCAGTCCAGAAGTGAACGGCAAAATTATAGGCGGAAAAATGGTTTGTGTTTTTATTGTGGTGATTCAGCTCATGTTATATCAGCATGCTCTAAACGCACAAAAAGGGTTGATAAATCTTTTGCCATTGATACTCTGCAGTCTAAGTTCATTTTGTCTGTGACTCTGATTTTTTCACTGTCTTCCATTTCCGTCGATGCCTATGTGGATTCAGGCGCTGCCCTGAGTCTTATGGATTGGTCATTTGCTAAACGCTGCGGTTTTAGTCTAGAGCCTCTGGAAGTTCCTATTCCTCTGAAAGGAATTGATTCTACACCATTGGCTATGAATAAACCGCAGTATTGGACACAAGTGACCATGCGCATGACTCCCGTTCATCAGGAGGTGATTCGCTTCCTTGTACTGTATAATTTACATGATGTACTAGTGCTTGGTCTGCCATGGTTACAAACTCATAATCCTGTCCTGGACTGGAAAACAATGTCTGTGCTAAGCTGGGGATGTCAGGGGGTTCATGATGATGCACCTCCGATTTCTATCGCTTCATCTACTCCTTCGGAGATCCCTGCGTTTTTGTCGGATTATAGGGATGTTTTTGAGGAGCCTAAGCTCAATTCGCTCCCTCCCCATAGAGAGTGTGACTGTGCTATAGAATTGATTCCTGGCAGTAAGTTCCCTAAGGGTCGTTTATTTAATCTGTCACTGCCAGAGCATACTGCTATGCGGAATTATATTAAGGAGTCCTTGGAAAAGGGACATATTCGTCCATCTTCGTCCCCTCTGGGAGCAGGTTTTTTTTTCGTGGCAAAAAAAGATGGTTCCCTGAGGCCTTGTATTGATTATCGCCTTCTGAATAAGATTACAGTCAAATACCAGTATCCATTGCCATTATTTACTGATTTGTTTGCTCGCATTAAGGGGGCTAGGTGGTTCACTAAAATAGATCTTCGTGGTGCGTATAATCTGGTGCGGATAAAACAGGGTGATGAGTGGAAAACCGCATTGAATACGCCTGAGGGCCATTTTGAGTATTTGGTAATGCCTTTTGGACTCTCCAATGCTCCGTCAGTCTTTCAGTCCTTTATGCACAATATTTTCCGTGAATATCTGGATAAGTTTATGATTGTGTATTTGGATGATATTTTGGTGTTTTCTGATGACTGGGAGTCTCATGTTCTACAGGTCAGGAAGGTGTTTCAGGTTTTGCGGGCCAATTCTCTGTTTGTGAAGGGCTCAAAGTGTCTCTTCGGAGTCCAGAAGATTTCTTTTTTGGGGTACATTTTTTCTCCTTCTACTATTGAGATGGATCCCGTTAAGGTTCAGGCTATTTGTGACTGGACACAACCTACATCTGTTAAGAGCCTTCAGAAGTTCTTGGGGTTTGCTAATTTTTATCGTCGGTTCATTGCTAATTTTTCCAGTATTGTTAAACCTTTGACTGATTTGACTAAAAAGGGTGCTGATGTTGCTGATTGGTCTCCTACGGCCGTGGAGGCCTTTCGGGAACTTAAGTGCCGGTTTTCTTCTGCTCCTGTGTTGTGTCAACCAGATGTTTCACTTCCTTTCCAGGTGGAGGTTGATGCTTCCGAGATTGGAGCGGGGGCGGTTTTGTCACAGAGAAGTTCTAATGGCTCGGTGATGAAGCCATGTGCTTTCTTCTCTAGAAAATTCTCGCCCGCTTAGCGTAATTATGATGTGGGTAATCGGGAGCTTTTGGCCATGAAGTGGGCATTTGAGGAGTGGCGTCATTGGCTTGAGGGTGCTAAACATCGCGTGGTGGTCTTGACTGATCACAAGAATCTCATTTACCTTGAGTCTGCCAGGCGTTTGAATCCTAGACAGGCTCGTTGGTCGTTATTTTTTTCTCGTTTCAATTTCGTGGTTTCATACCTGCCAGGTTCAAAGAATGTGAAGGCAGATGCTCTTTCCAGGAGTTTTGTGCCTGACTCTCCTGGAGACACTGGGCCTGCTGGTATCCTTAGGGATGGGGTAATATTGTCCGCCGTATCCCCAGACTTGCGACGCGCATTGCAGGAGTTTCAGGTGGATAAACCGGATCGATGTCCACCAGAAAGACTGTTTGTTCCGGATGATTGGACCAGTAGAGTCATCTCCGAGGTCCATTCTTCTGTGTTGGCTGGTCATCCTGGAATATTTGGTACAAGAGACTTGGTGGCCAGGTCTTTTTGGTGGCCTTCCTTGTCTAGGGATGTGCGTACCTTTGTGCAGTCTTGTGAAGTGTGTGCTCGAGCTAAGCCTTGCTGTTCACGGGCTAGTGGGTTGTTGTTATCCTTGCCCATCCCGAAGAGGCCTTGGACGCACATTTCCATGGATTTTATTTCTGATCTCCCGGTTTCACAGAAAATGTCCGTTATCTGGGTTGTGTGTGATCGCTTTTCTAAGATGGTTCATTTGGTGCCCTTGCCTAAGTTGCCCTCCTCCTCTGAGTTGGTTCCTTTGTTTTTTCAGAACGTGGTTCGTTTGTATGGGATTCCGGAGAATATCGTTTCTGACAGGGGATCCCAGTTTGTGTCTAGATTTTGGCGGACGTTTTGTGCCAAGATGGGCATTGATTTGTCTTTCTCGTCTGCATTCCATCCTCAGACGAATGGCCAGACGGAGCGAACTAATCAGACCTTGGAAACTTATTTGAGGTGTTTTGTTTCTGCTGATCAGGATGACTGGGTTGCTTTTTTGCCACTGGCCGAATTTGCTCTTAATAATCGGGCTAGTTCGGCCACGTTGGTCTCTCCTTTTTTTTGTAATTCGGGGTTTCATCCTCGTTTTTCCTCTGGTAAGGTGGAGTCTTCGGATTGTCCTGGAGTGGACGTGGTGGTGGACAGGCTACATCACATTTGGAATCAGGTGGTGGACAATTTGAAGTTATCTCAGGAGAAGACTCAGCAGTTTGCTAATCGCCGTCGCCGCGTGGGTCCCCGACTTCTTGTTGGGGACTTGGTGTGGTTGTCTTCTCGTTTTGTCCCTATGAAGGTCTCTTCTCCTAAGTTCAAGCCTCGGTTCATCGGTCCTTATAGGATCTCGGAGATTCTTAACCCTGTATCTTTCCGTTTGGATCTCCCAGCATCGTTCGCTATTCATAATGTGTTCCATCGGTCGTTGTTGCGGAGGTATGAGGTGCCTGTTGTTCCTTCGGTCGAGCCTCCTGCTCCGGTGCTGGTGGAGGGAGAATTGGAGTATGTTGTTGAAAAGATCTTGGATTCTCGTGTTTCCAGACGCAAACTCCAGTATTTGGTTAAGTGGAAGGGTTATGGTCAGGAGGACAATTCCTGGGTGGTCGCCTCCGATGTTCATGCGACTGATTTGGTCCGCGCCTTCCATAGAGCTCACCCTGATCGCCCTGGGGGTTCTCGTGAGGGTTCGGTGACCCCTCCTCAAGGGGGGGGTACTGTTGTGGATTCTGTTTGCGGGCTCCCTCTGGTGGTTACTGCTGGTACTGGGTGACTTGGGTGGGTTGCGGCCTTTGGTTTCCATCTGTCCATCAGAGGCTGGGTGTTTCCTATTTTACCTGGCCTTTCTGTCATTTCCCTTGCCGGCTATCAATGTGTTCAGATGTGCTCTGTTTGGTTCCTGCCTACCTGCTCCCAGATCTTTCAGGATAAGCTAAGTGCTGATTTTCAGTTGTTTGGTTTTTTGTCCAGCTTGCTTAGAATGTCTCTTTGTTAGCTGGTTGCTCTAGTGGACTGAGGTTCTCCCCATGTGCCATGAGTTGGCACATGGGTTCTTGTAATCTCAGGATGGTTTTTTTGATTAGGGTTTTTTGCTGACCGCTCAGTCCCCTTTTGTGTCATTCTGCTTTCTAGTTTTCAGCGGGCCTCTATTTGCTAAAGCTATATACATCATCTCTATGTGTGTGCCTTCCTCTCATTTCACCGTCAATACTTGTGGGGGGCAACTATATCTTTGGGGTTAATTCCTCTGGAGGCAAGTGAGGTCTTTGTTTCCTCTGCAGTACTAGTTAGCTCTTAGGCTGGTGCGTGGCGTCTAGAACCAACGTAGGCACGCTCCCTGGCTATCTCTAGTTGCGTTTGTCAGGCGTAGGGCAGCGGTCAGCCCAGGTTCCATCACCCTAGAGCTCGTCCGATATTTATTATACTTTGCTAATCCTGTGCTATCCCTTGCCATTGGGGATTCATGACAGACGCTATAATTAGCATCACTATCCTGCTTCTCTGCATTCTGAAAAGCTCTCTGCTCACAATGAAAGAGGATGCATTGCAGGTGAAGCATGATGAGATGGAGCAAGGAACCATACAGGGTGATTAAACACAGCCCAGCCTCATGTCATCCCAATGTGGATTGGTAGGCAATGATGAAGAGGCGGAGGAAGAACAGGAGCTTCTTTCATGCGCTATTGACTGTACTACAAGCACAACTGTCATACCGTGTGTATGGCCTGAGGAGAGGGAGGAGGAGGAGGACACCTTGGTCAGTCGTCCTGTTGGTGAGGACACAGAAGGCTTGCCTGTTACCAGTCTGGCATGCATGGTTGTCTTTATGTTGCACTGCCTTTCCCGTCACCCTCGCATTATGAAAATTTACGGTGACCCTCATTACTGGTTAGTGACACTTCTAGACCCACGCTACAAAGAGAACTTTTGATCTCTTTTTCCAGAGGCAGAAATGGTGCAGTACCAGAGGGCCATTGTTGCTGAATTATAAAAAAAATTCCCATCTGAAAACGCTGGTGGCAGATGTCACAGTTCATTGGACAACCAAGGAGTACTGGCGAGAGAGACACAACTCCAATCCAGCAGAGGCAGGGGAACACTAGCAAAGTTCTGGGACAGTTTTCTCTGACCCTCCCATCGCTCTGGCTCTGAGGCACGGGGTAATGTCACAAGGAATGGAATGTTTGGGAAGATACTGAGGGAGTACCTTGCTGACTGTACTAACATCCTCCGTTATTCCTCTGCGCCTTTTAATTATTGGGTATCCAAGCTGGACACGTGGCATGAACTGGATTTCTATGCCTTGGAGGTTTTGGTCTGCCCTGCCGCTAGCATTTTGTCAGAGCGGATTTTTAGTGCCGCTGGTGGAATTATAACAGATAAGCGCATTCGCCTGTCAACTAAAAATGCAGACAGGCTGACTCTTATGAAAATGAACAAGGGCTGGTCTGGGCCAGACTTCTCTACACCACCAAATGATAACAGTGAAACATAACCTCCAATACAGTGTCTTTTTGGGAGGTGTATTCCCATGCACCTCTTCATACCCACACTCATCATCCACCACCACTAGAACACCAGGGTGAACGTGTTCAGTGATGCTACAGCCAGTCTACTTTTTTGCTAATTTTTTTAAAAAGCATGTACAACCCCCAGGGGGAAATTTTTGTCAGCCCATAGGAGACATGCTCCTTTACAATGGGAACATTTTTTTATGAGGCCTTCCTCCACATCTATTTCAAGGGGCCTTGGAGGGCATCCTAATTTTTGGCAGGCCTTGCATTCACTGCATAGGCAAACACTGTGGGAGACCCACTTCCTAATAATGGGAACATTGATTTCAGGAGCCCCACCTCTATGTCTCTTCCAAGGGTTTTTAGGATGCCTCCTAATTTTTGGCAGGCCTTGCATTCACTGCATAGGCAAACACTATGGGAAACCCACTTCCTAATAATGGGAACATTGTTTTCAGGAGGCCCACCTCTATGTCTCTTCCAAGGGTTATTGGGTGCCTCCTAATTTTTGGCAGACCTGTCATTCACTGTATAGGCAAACAGTATGGGAATAACAAATAAATAATGTGAAATGGATTTTCCTTTGTCCATCCAGTACCTTGGTTCAAAGGGTTATTGGGGTGCATGTAACTTTGGGGTAGGCCAAGGCTTGCATTCAGTGCATAAGCAAACATTATGGAAGACACACCTTCTTCTAATGGGAGCAATTTTGTCATGTGGCCCTCAAGTACATCTGATGAAAGGGTTATTGGGGTGCATGTAAATTTGGTGCAGGGCAGGTCTTGCATTCAATGCATAAGCAAACTGTATGGGAAACAAACTTTATTCTAATGGAAACAATTTTGTCATGAGTCCCTCAAGTACCTTTGCTGAAAGGGTTATTGGGGTGCATATAACTTTGGTGCAGGGCAGGCCTTGCATTCAATGCAACAGTTTTTCAGGAGGCCCTCCAGTACATCTTGTGAAAGGGGAATTGGGGTGCATCCTTTTTTTTGGCAGCCCAGCCACTCACTGCATGCATTAACAGTATAGGAGACCCACTGTTTAATAATGTCCCTTTAAGAATAATAATGCCGCCTGATGCCCCTCTAAAAATAGGCTATGTGACTTTAAGAGTCCCTCCTTCATAAATGAAACAAGATGTGTCTGATAAAGTGTCACACACCACATGGCCAGCTAGGGTTGTTAAATGTTAGTGACATTTCCCAGTGAATGCATTTGTATTGGTTGAAAGCAATGCTAAAGTTGAAAAACGCATCAAAAATGCTGCGTGTGAACATAGCCCAAATGGTAAAGGAACATTTTTGTTTGGGAATAATTATTTTGCCCTATACAGTGCCTTGTGAAAGTACAACCCCTGGCAAAAATTATGGAATCACCGGCCTTGGAGGATGTTCAATCAGTTGTTTAATTTTGTAGAAAAAAAGCAGATCACAGACATGGCACAAAACTAAAGTCATTTCAAATGGCAACTTTCTGGCTTTAAGAAACACTTAAAGAAATCAAGAACAAAAAATGTGGTAGCCAGTAATGGTTACTTTTTTTTAACCAAGCATAGGGAAAAAAAATATGGAATCACTCAACTCTGAGGAAAAAATTATGGAATCATGAAAAACAAACAAACCAAAAAACACTCCAAAACATCACTAATATTTTGTTGCACCACTTCTGGCTTTTATAACAGCTTGCAGTCTCTGAGGCATGGACTTAATGAGTGTCAAACAGTACTCTTCATTAATCTGGCTACAACTTTCTCTGGTTGCTGTTGCCAGATCAGCTTTGCAGGTTGGAGTCTTGTCATGGACCATTTTCTTCAACTTCCACCCAAGATTTTCAATTGGATTGAATTGCGGACTATTTGCAGGCCATGACATTGACCTTATGTGGCTTTTTTCAAGGAATGTTTTCACAGTGTTTTCTCTATGACAGGATGCATTATCATCTTGAAAAATGATTTCATCATCCCCAAACATCCTTTCAATTGATGTGTCCAAAATATCAACATAAACTTGTGCATTTATTGAAGATGTAATGACAGCCATCTCCCCAGTGCCTTTACCTGACATGCAGCCTTATATCATCAATATCTGTGGAAATTTGCATGTTCTTTTCAGGCAGTCATCTTTATAAATCTCATTGGAACGCCAGTAAACAAAAGTTCCAGCATCATCACCTTGCTCAATGCAGATTCGCGATTCATCACTGAATATGACTTTCATCCAGTCATCCACAGTCCACAATTGCTTTTCCTTAGCCCATTGTAACCTTGTTTTTTTCTGTTTAGGTGTTAATGATGGCTTTCATTTAGCTTTTCTGTATGTAAATCACATTTCCTTTAGGCGGTTTCTTACATTTCAGTCACAGACGTTGACTCCAGTTTCCACCCATTTATTCCTCATTTGTTTTGTTGTGCATTTCCTGTTTTGGAGACATATTGCTTTAAGTTTCCGGTCTTGATGCTTTGATGTCTTCCTTGGTCTACCAATATGTTTGCCTTTAACAACCTTCCCATGTTGTTTGTATTTGGTCCAGATTTTAGACACAGCTGACTGTGAGCAACCAACATATTTTGCAACATTGCGTGATGATTTACCTTCTTTTAAGAGTTTGATCCTCTCCTTTGTTTCAAACGACATCTCTCGTGTTGAAGCCATGATTCATGTCAGTCCACTTGGTGCAACAGCTCTCCAAGGTGTGATCACTAGTGTTGAGCATTCCGATATCGCAAGTATCGGGTATCGGCCGATATTTGCTGTATCGGAATTCCGATACCGAGATCCGATACTTTTGTGATATTGGGAATCGGTATCGGGATCGATATTAATGTGTAAAATAAAGAATAAAAATAAAAAATATTGATATACTCACCTCTCCGAGGCAGCCTGGACCTTACCGATGTAACCGGCAGCTTCCGTTCCTAAGAATGAGCGCTTGAAAGACCTTAGATGACGTCGCGGCTTGTGATTGGTCGCGTGGCGGTCACGTGACCGCTCACGCGACCAATCACAGGCCGCGACGTCATCTAAGGTCTTTCAAGCGCTCATTCTTAGGAACGGAAGCTGCCGGTTACATCGGTAAGGTCCAGGCTGCGTCGGAGAGGTGAGTATATCAATATTTTTTATTTTTATTCTTTACTTTACACATTAATATGGATCCCAGGGCCTGAAGGAGAGTTTCTTCTCCTTCAGACCCTGGGAACCATGCAGGATACGTTCCGATACTTGGTGTCCCATTGACTTGTATTGGTATCGGGTATCGGTATCGGCGATATCCGATACTTTTCGGGTATCGTCCGATACTATCCAATACCGATACTTTCAAGTATCGGACGGTATCGCTCAACACTAGTGATCACTCCATTTTAGATGGTAACTAACGAGCAGATCTAATTTGATGCAGGTGTTATTTTTGGGTATGAAAATTTACAGGGTGATTCCATGATTTTTTCCTCAGAATTGAGGGATTCCATAATTTTTTCCCTATGCTTGGTTAAAATAAGTAACCATTACTGGCTACCACATTTTTTGTTCTTGAATTCTTTTAGTGTTTCTTAAAGCCAGAAAGATGCCATTTGAAATGACTTTAGTTTTGTGCCATGTCTGTGATCTGCTTCTTTTCTACAAAATTAAACAACTGAATGAACATCCTCAAAGGCCAGTGATTCCATAATTTTTGCCAGAGGTTGTATTCGGCTCCCTTGAACTTTTCAACCTTTTCCTACATATCATGCTTCAAACATAAAGATTCCAAATGTAAAATTTTCGGTGAATAATCAACAACAAGTGGAACACAATTGTGAAGTTGAACGAAATGTATTGGTTATTTTAAATTTTTGTGGAAATTCAAAAACTGAAAAGTGGGGCGTGCAATATTATTCGGCCCCTTTACTTTCAGTGCAGCGAACTCACTCCAGAAGTTCATTGTGGATCTCTGAATGATCCAATGTTGTCCTAAATGCCTAATGATGATAAATATAATCCACCTGTGTGTAATCAAGTCTCCGTACAAATGCACCTGCTCTGTGATAGTCTCAGGGTTCTGTTTGACGCACAGAGAGCATCATGAAGACCAAGGAGCACAACAGGCAGGTCCGTGATACTTTTGTGGAGAAGTTTGAAGCCGGATTTGGATACAAAATGATTTTCAAAACCTTAAACATCCCAAGGAGCACAGTGCAAGTGATCATATTGAAATGGAAGGAGTATCATACCACTGAAAATCTACCAAGACCCGGTCGTCCACTCAAACAAGGACAAGACTAATCAGACATGCAGCCAAGAGGCCCATGATCACTCTGGATGAACTGCAGAGATCTACAGCTGAGGTGGGACAGTCTGTCCATAGGAAAACAATCAGTCGTACACTGCACAAATCTGTCCTTTATGGAAGAGTGGCAAGAAAAAAGCCAATTCTCATAGATATCCATAAAAAGTGCCATTTAGTGTTTGCAACAAGCCACCTGGGAGACACATCAAACATGTGGAAGAAAGTACTCTGGTCAGATGAAACGAAAATCAAACTTTTTGGCAACAATGCCAAACGATATGTTTGGCATAAAGGCAACACAGCTCATCACCCTGAACACACCATCCCCACTGTCAAACATGGTGGTGGCAGCATCATGGTTTGGGCCTGCTTTTCTTCAGGGAAGATGGTTAAAATTGATGGGAATATGGATTGAGCCAAATACAGGACCATTCTTGAAGAAAACCTGTTGGAGTCTGCAAAAGACCTGAGACTAGGATGGAGATTTGTCTTCCAACAAGACAATGATCCCAAACATAAAGCAAAATCTACAATGGAATGGTTCACAAATAAATGTATCCAGGTGTTAGAATGGCCAGGTCAAAGTCCAGACCTCAATCCAATCGAGAATCTGTGGAAAGAGCTGAAAACTCCTGTTCACAAACGATCTCCATCAAACCTCACTGAGTTTGAGCTGTTACCAAGGAAGAATGGACAAGGATTTCAGTCTCTCGATGTACAAAACTGATAGAGACATACCCCAAGCAACTTGCAGCTGCAATCGCAGCAAAAGGTGGTGCAACAAAGTATTAAGTTAAAGGAGCCAAATAATATTGCATGACCCACTTTTCAGTTTTTGATTTTCCACAAAAATTTAAAATAACTAATACATTTCGTTCAACTTCACAATTGTGTTCCACTTGTTGTTGATTCTTCACCAAAAATTTACATTTGGTATCTTTATGTTTGAAGCATGATATGTGGGAAAAGGTTGAAAAGTTTCAGGGAGCCGAATACTTTCGCAAGGCACTGTGTACAAGTCATTACCCTGGAAAGGATGTTCCTTAACATATTTCCAAGCAAAATCCATTTTGGTTTCAGTTTTGTATGTTTTTGGTGCGCCTGTAAAAATGGCTTGAAACTCTGACAACATTGCTTACAGCTGTGACCTAGGAGTCAGAAATGCTCCCGGGGCATTTGCCATGATGTTCCCATGTCATTTGAGCAATGTTTCCATAATTTTCAGATGTTTTTAGACCTTAAAAGGATCCCCGGGGGAATACGGTAGAAATGCTCTGGTCTCCCCTAGACTTACATTGTGCTCGTTGTTCTGTCCAAGTACCCAAGTATTACAAATTGCTTGACCCGAGCAACGAGCACCCGAGCATTTTAGTGCTCGATCATCACTAGCGAGCAAGGCAACTAGATCAGTTAGGTCAGTGTATGTATGGCTTAACTGTAGATAGATAGATAGATAGATAGATAGATAGATAGATAGATAGATAGATAGAAGAAACCAAAAATGGGATCCCAGGGAAACAAATTCCAAGGAGATCAGTTAAGTGTAATGCAGCTCCAAAATGGGTTAGATCGTTAATAGTGTTGAGCGATACCGTCCGATACTTGAAAGTATCGGTATCGGAAAGTATCGGCCGATACCGGCAAAGTATCGGATCCAATCCGATACCGATACCCGATACCAATACAAGTCAATGGGACTCAAGTATCGGACGGTATTCCTGATGGTTCCCAGGGTCTGAAGGAGAGGAAACTCTCCTTCAGACCCTGGGATCCATATAAATGTGTAAAATAAAGAATTAAAATAAAAAATATTGCTATACTCACCTGTCCGACGCAGCCTGGACCTCAGCGAGGGAACCGGCAGCGTTGTTTGTTTAAAATTCGCGCTTTTACTTGGTTACGTGAAGTCCCGGCTTGTGATTGGTCAGGGCGGCCATGTTGCCGGGACGCGGACCAATCACAGCAAGCCGTGACGAAATTACGTCACGGCTTGCTGTGATTGGTCCACGTCCCGGCAACATGGCCGCCATTAACCAATCACAAGCCGTGACGTCACGGGAGGCTGGACACGCGCGCTTTTTAAAATACGCGCATGTCCAGCCTCCCGTGACGTCACGGCTTGTGATTGGTTAATGGCGGCCATGTTGCCGGGACGCGGACCAATCACAGCAAGCCGTGACGTAATTTCGTCACGGCTTGCTGTGATTGGTCCGCGTCCCGGCAACATGGCACCGTGACCAATCATAAGCCGGGACGTCACTGGAGGCTGGACACGCGTGCTTTTTAAAATACGCGCATGTCCAGCCTCCCGTGACGTCACGGCTTGTGATTGGTTAATGGCGGCCATGTTGCCGGGACGCGGACCAATCACAGCAAGCCGTGACGTAATTTCGTCACGGCTTGCTGTGATTGGTCCGCGTCCCGGCAACATGGCGCCATGACCAATCATAAGCCGGGACGTCACTGGAGGCTGGACACGCGCGCCTTTTAAAATACGCGCATGTCCAGCCTCCCGTGACGTCACGGCTTGTGATTGGTTAATGGCGGCCATGTTGCCGGGACGCGGACCAATCACAGCAAGCCGTGACGTAATTTCGTCACGGCTTGCTGTGATTGGTCCGCGTCCCGGCAACATGGCCGCCCTGACCAATCACAAGCCGGGACTTCACGTAACCAAGTAAAAGCGCGAAATTTAAACAAACAACGCTGCCGGTTCCCTCGCTGAGGTCCAGGCTGCGTCGGAGAGGTGAGTATAGCAATATTTTTTATTTTAATTCTCTCTTTTACACATTATTACATTAATGTTGTTGCGATACCCGATACCTGATACCACAAAAGTATCGGATCTCGGTATCGGAAATTCCGATACAGCAAATATCGGCCGATACCCGATACTTGCAGTATCGGAATGCTCAACACTAATCGTTAACAATAACAATTAAATAGCAAAGTTTTCTCACAATCATCAAAGCACAGTGATGTTGGGACTAAATAATATCCAGAAAAACATATGTAAATTTAAACTCCTATATATTGCAAGGATAGGTTTAAATGTATGGGGCAAACCAATAGGGGACATGTGGTATAATTTATAATATGCAAGTATGCAGCCAATGTTATGTATCTATACATGGTGAATATTATACACATATATAAGTAACTACATCCAAAATCCAAATAATGGCATCAAACGCATCCCACATGTATCACAGCTAGTGTTGAGCATTCCGATACCGCAAGTATCGGGTATCGGCCGATACTTGCGGTATCGGAATTCCGATACCGAGTTCCGATACTTTTGTGGTATCGGGAATCGGTATCGGATCCATATTAATGTGTAAAATAAAGAATTAAAATAAAAAATATTGATATACTCACCTCTCCGGAGGCCCCTGCACCTTACCGCTGTTAACCGGCAGCCTTCTTTGCTTAAAATGAGCGCGTTTAGGGCCTTCCATGACGTCACGGCTTCTGATTGGTCGCGTGCCGATCATGTGACCGCCACGCGAACAATCACAAGCCGTGACGTCATTCTCAGGTCCTAAATTCCTGAATTCTAGGAATTTAGGACCTGAGAATGACGTCGCGGCTTGTGATTGGTCGCGTGGCGGTCACATGAGCAGCACGCGACCAATCAGAAGCCGTGACGTCATGGAAGGCCCTAAACGAGCTCATTTTAAGCAAAGAAGGCTGCCGGTTAACAGTGGTAAGGTGCAGGGGCCTCCGGAGAGGTGAGTATATCAATATTTTTTATTTTAATTCTTTATTTTACACATTAATATGGATCCCAGGGCCTGAAGGAGAGTTTCCTCTCCTTCAGACCCTGGGAACCATCAGGATACCTTCCGATACTTGGTGTCCCATTGACTTGTATTGGTATCGGGTATCGGTATCGGCGAAATCCGATACTTTTCGGGTATCGGCCGATACTATCCGATACCGATACTTTCAAGTATCGGACGGTATCGCTCAACACTAATCACAGCATGTCATAAACAAGTAAATATGGTCTGTATATGTATATGGTCTGTCTCTATAAGGATAGCTCTAAAAGGATAAAGCTGAAATATGTCAGAAAAATAACCCCCTGCTATGGATGCTTCATTATTATTATTACTGTGCTTCACTATTACTATCAATCTGACTAGGGTTGAGCGAAACGGGTCGGCCATTTTCAGAAGTCGCCGACTTTTGGCAAAGTCGGGTTTCATGAAACCCGACCCGACCCCTGTGTGGGGTCGGCCATGAGGTCGGCGATCTTCTGAATCTGGTATCGGAATTCCGATACCGAGTTCCGATATGTTTGCGATATCGGGAATCGGTATCGGAATCCATATTTAAGTGTTAAATAAAGAATCAAAATAAAAAATATTGATATACTCACCCTCGGACGCGCCCTGGTACTAACCGGCAGCCTTCCTACCTAAGAATGAGAGCGTGAATGACCTGCGGTGATGTCGCGGCTTGTAATTGGTCGCGAGCGGTCACATGGACAAGCCGCGACGTCATCTAAGGTCCTTCACACGCTCATTCTTAGGAAGGAAGGCTGCCGGAAAGAAGCAGGGCGCGTCCGAGGGTGAGTATATTCCTATTAGGTATATACTCACCCTCGGACGCACCCTGCTTCTTTCCGGCAGTCTTCCTTCCTAAGAATGAGCGCGTGAAGGACCTTAGATGACGTCGCGGCTTGTCCATGTGACCGCTCGCGACCAATCACAAGCCGCGACGTCATCTAAGGACTTTCAAGCGCTTGAAAGACCTTAAATGACGTCACGGCTTTGTGATTGGTCACGTTGCGGTCACGTGACGGCTCCGCGACCAATCACAGGCCGCGACGTCATCTAAGGACTTTCAAGCGCTCATTCTGAGGTACCGAAGCTGCCGGTTACATCGGGCTGCGTCGGAGAGATGAGTATATCAATATTTTTTATTTTTATTCTTTATTTTACACATTAATATGGATCCCAGGGCCTGAAGGAGAGTTTCCTCTCCTTCAGACCCTGGGAACCATAGTATCCCATTGCACTGCATTGGGTTTTGTGTTTCGGCCAACCCCGACCCCGACTTTTTTATAGGATCGGCCGATTTCACTCGACCCGACTTTTGAGAAAGTCGGGTTTCGTGAAACCCGACCCGATCCTATAAAAATAAAAGTCGCTCAACCCTAAATCTGACAATTGATCTGCTTCATCCTCAGGTATGTCCACTGGCTGCAATAACATCACCCAACTTTTCAGACCCCATTTAACCTGTATCTGTCTGCTATTACTGGTATGTCCACTGGCTGCAATACCATCACCCATCTTTCCTGACCCCACTCACCCTGTATCTGTCTGCTATTACTGGTATGTCCACTGGCTGCAATACCATGAACCATCTTCCCTGACCCCATTCCCCCTGTATCTGTCTGTTATTACGGGTATGTCCACTGGCTGCAATGGCATCACCCATCTTTCCTGACCCCATTCACCCTGTATCTGTCTGCTATTACTGTTGGCTTTATCTGTCAATTTCAATCTATTTCCTTTGGCATTTTCCCTGCTAATTAATTCCCTCCTATGTCTGTGACCAGTCTCCCTGCTGCCCCTCCCCCCTTATCACACCCGGTCTATTTCATGTGCACTTAGCTTATTATAAATTCAGAATTACATGTCTGTTTCGACCGTGGTCTGTCTCTAAAAGAATAGCTCTAAAAGGATAAAGATGAAATATGCCAGAAATTAGCCAGAAGAGAACAGAAGGTACGACTAACCACTGTTATTAAATGTACTAAACTTATTTCTCTTCCTCTACTTACTCATGCTGACATATGATCTAACAGTTTTTGCTCCATTAATACTTACTCTCCTTCGCTATCTGCAAACCCCAGCACCCTCGAACCAAGTAATAATCTCTCCTTCCCTCTTCCCCCCACCTGGCCTCCTCTGCTGACATGCTCCTCAACCTCAGATCTCTTTTAATAAAACACAAGACAAGCCAGCCACTCTCCTTCTCCCACCTGCTCTGTCTCTCTCTGCTTCTCACTGCTGGCGACATATCTCTCAATCCTGGACCCCCACAGCTCATACCTCCTATTATCCCCTCCTATTGCTCCCAACCCAATATAAACTCCTGAAATCTTGCCCACCTCAAATCCATGCCCTTGACACCCACCACCCTGCTCCCTCTCTCTGGATCACTCTGGAATGCATGCTCCATCTGCAGTAAACTCCACATGATTCATGACCTCTTCACTTCTCATAATTTTTCCTTCCTGGGTATCACCAAAACATAGTTGACACCCTCTGACACAGCCTCACCTGCTGCACTATGTTACAGCAGCCTCCACTTCACCCACACTCCTCGCCCTGGCAACAGACATGGTGGAGGACTGGGCTTTCTCCTTTCTTCCAACTGTACCTTTAACCCAATCCCATCTCTACCCTACCTTATCCTCCCCTCTTTTGAAGTCTACTCTGTCTGCATCTACTCCCCCTACAACCTTCAAATGGCCATCAAATACTGACCTCAGAGCCCGATCACTGCCTTTATTGGGCAGTTCTCCACCTGGCTCCTTCACTTTCTCTCTGCTGACATTCCCACCAACATCATGGGTGACTTCAACATCCCCATTGACACCGACCAGTCAGCAGCCTCCAACTTCTGTCCCTTACTTCATCTTTTGGACTTGCTCAGTGGTCCTCCTCAGCAACGCACACACAGACGGACATACATTAGACCTGGTCTTCACCCATCTCTGCTCCCTATCTAACTTCACAACCTCCCCTCTATCTGACCACCATCTACTCACCTTCTCACCCCTGTCCTCCTCACCTGTCACCCATGTCCAGCAACATGTGCACCTCCACAGAAACCTCATACACCTAGACACCCACACGCACTCTGACTCTATCCCACCACTGGCATCCATAGCACACTCCATGACACAGACACTGCCACTAGTTTATACAATGCCACTCTTGCATCAGCCATCAACTCGGTTGCCCCTCTCATGCATGGCAGAGTGCGACGAATCAATAGACAACCCTGTCACAATAACATCACTAAAATGCTTCGACAAGTATCCAGAATTGCAGAAAGGTGTTGGAAGAAAACACATTCTCAAGATGACTTCACTGCACTCAAACAAGCAACACTCGCATTCAAATCAGCTCTCACCTCTGCTAAACAGGCCTACTTTACATCCCTTGTATCTTCCTTATCCCACAACCCCAAACAGTTGTTCAACACTTTGAACTCCCTCCTCCGCCCATCACTGCCCCCTCTGAGTTCCCTAATCTCTGCCTAAAACTTTGCCATGCACTTCAAAAATAAGATAGATTAAACAAGGCAAGTCATTGCTGTCAAACCACCACAACCCCTTTGTATATCAGACCAATGCCCTAACCCCATAACTTCTCTCTCCAAAATCACTAAAGGAGAGCTTGCTCATCTTTTCTCCAAATCACACCTCACAACTTGTGCGCTTGACCCCATCCCATCCCACCTCCTCCTCAACCTCACCACCACACTAATCCCATCCCTAACCCATCTCTTCAACCTGTCACTAACTTCTGGTACCTTCCCCTCTGCTTTCAAACATGCCACAATCACACCTATCCTCAAAAAGCCATCCCTTGACCCAAGCGCTATGCCCAGATATCGCCCCATATCTTTGCTCCCATTTGCTTCCAAACTCCTTTAGCAGCTTGTCCATGCTGAACTTTCCTCTCACTTTGCATCTAACTCTCTCTTTGACAGTCTACGATCCAGCTTCCGTCCCCACCATTCCATTTAGACTGCCCTAAAAAAAAATTACTAACGACTTACTTACAGCCAAAGCTAACAGACAATTCTCTATACTCCTCCTTCTAGACTTGTCCTCTGCCTTTGACACAGTTGACCACTGCCTCCTACTACAGATCCTCTCTTCCTTTGGTGTCAAAGACCTTTCCCTATCTTGGATCTCCTCATACCTTACCAACCCCACATTTAGCATTTCCTACTCCCATACCTCCTCTTCATCTCGCCCCCTCTCTGTTGGTTCCCTCATGGCTCTGTCCTAGGACCCCTTCTCTTCTCACTCTATACCCTTGGCCTCGGACAACTCATTAAGTCCTATGGCTTCCAGTACCATCTATATTCTGATAACATTCAGATCTACCTCTCTGGCCCAGATGCCATCTCTCTGCTCTCCAGAATCCCAGAGTGTCTATCAGCTATATCCTCCTTCTTCTTCTCTCGCTTCCTCAAGCTCAATGTGGACAAATCTGAACTAATTATCTTTCCTCCATCTCGCATATCTTCCCTACCTGATCTCTCTATCTAAATAAACAAAATAACACTTTCCCTTGTCCTGAAAATCTGCTGCCTCGGAGTAGCCCTTGACTCTGCCCTGTCCTTCAAACTGCACATCCAAGCTCTCGCCACCTCCTGTCACCTCCAGCTCAAAAATATTTCCAAATCTGTCCTTTCCTCAACCCCCACTCTTCCAAAATGCTTGTGCATGTCCTAATCATCTCCCACCTCGACTACTGCAACATCCTCCTCTGTGGCCTACCTTCTAACACTCTCGCACCCCTCCAGTCCATCCTGAACTCTGCTACCCAACTAATTAATCTCTCTCCTTGCTACACTCCTGCTTCCCCTCTTTGGAACTCCCTTCACTGGCTCCCAATTTCCCAGCGTATCCAGTTTAAACTACTAACACTGACCTACAAAGCCATCCATAACCTTTCTCTGTTGTGAATTCCGTCTGGGCTCCCTCTGGTGGCCTTTAGCGATACTGCGGGTCTGGAGCTGGGCTCAGCTGCCTCATTTCCTGCTATGCTGGTTCCTATTTAACTCCACCTGGACCTTTACTTGTTGCCTGCTGTCGTTGTATTCAGTACTGGTTCTGACCTCTCCTGGATTTCCCTGGTGACCTGTCTCTTTCTGAGAAGCTAAGTCTTGCTAGTTCTTTTTGCTCATTGTTTCCTTGAAAATGTTTCTCAGTATATGATTTGTTCAGTCCAGCTTGCTTATATGTGATTTTTTGTTTGCTGGTAGCTCTGGGGTGCAGAGTGCGCCCCTCACATCGTGAGTCGGTGTGGGGGTTCTTGCACTTTCTGCGTGGATAGTTTTTGTACCGACCGCACAGATCCCTTGCTATTTTCTGTCTATTTAGTGTTAGCGGGCCTCATTTGCTTAAACCTGTTTTTCATTCCTACGTTTGTATTTTCCCCTTAACTCACCGTTATTATTTGTGGGGGGCTGTCTAAACTTTGGGGGTTATTTCTCTGAGGCAAGTGAGGCTTTGCTTTCTCTCTAGGGGTAGCCAGTTTCTTAGGCTGTGAAGAGGCGTCTAGGTTTTTAGGTAACGCTCCACGGCTGCCTTTAGTGTGTGTGGATAGGATTAGGATTGCGGTCGGTATAGTTCCCACATCCCCGGAGCTTGTCCAACTATTCAGGTTTACCTATCAGGTCAGTTTGGTGATCCTACCACCGGATCATAACATTTCTCTTCCATATATTTCTGAACTAATCTCTCAATATCTTCCCTCACGTAATCTACGGTCCTCCCAAGACCTCCTTCTCTCCTCCACACTTGTTCACTCCTGACCCAATCGCCTCCAAGAATATCCCCCATCCTCTGGAATTCTGTGCCCCAACACATACAGTTATCCACCACATTTGGATCTTTCAACCGGAACCTGAAAACCCACCTCTTCAAAAAAGCTTACAACCTGTAATGATCACACGACCTCCTCAACACAATCGGAGCTACTGCAACCCCCGACATACTGTCTCTTCCCCAATAATCAACCAACCTTACATAGCAATGATGCAGACCTATGTGTGCTGAGCCCCGATGAGCATTTCACCTTGCTTCCTCAAGAGGCGTGTATGGCAAGGTTGATTATAATTCCCTGATCCCTTTTTCTAATTTCTGTGACTTATCATTTCTATATTACTTTAAGAGTACTACTGTCATTAGGAATCACAGGATTTATGCACAAGCACTTTATTTATTTATTTACTTGTCTATGATATGCTGGGATATATGTTGGATGCCTTTGATGCCATTATTTGTACTTTGGATGTAATTACATATATATGCATATAATATTTACCATGCATAGATGGATAACATTGACTATATATATGCTTATTATTAATTATACCAGGTGCCCCCTATTGGCTTGTCCCATACATTTAAATATATCCTTGCAATACATAAGAGTTTAAATTTATGTATGTTCCTTTACATATTATTTGGTCCTGATACCAATGTGGTTTGATTATTGTGACTTAACTTTGCTTTTTAATTGTTGTTGAGTGTATAATGTTTTAACGCATTTTGACTAAACTTGTGATTTTATTTACTGGAGCTGCATTGCACTTAAGAGCCTATTTTTGGTTTCTCATTTGAGTAGAGGCATCCTTATTACTGTGATTAATGAATACATATAAAGATTTTTGTTCAATTTAGAAGAGAAGCAATCCCTTCATTTTCCAACTTCTTTTTCAATAGTGTCAGTAGGACCCCACCAATAAGACAGTTAACGCATATTTTAGCAACATATCATTATTATCTGTGACAAGAATAACTCTTTAATTCAACAACCTTAATTTTAGTCTTAGTTTTTAGTTTAGTTTTTAAGTCCTCCAAGTAACATCTGAACTTTTTCCTTTCAAATGTTTTGAGTTCTCATTTTGCCGCTCGAGCCAAAGAATTTTGTTACCATAAATTTCCTCTTTGTGGTAAATACTTCTACAAATCATGGCATAATACCTCTGTCAACTATTTCAGATGCTATTTCTGCAAATGTATGTTATCCGGAGTTTCATTGTTTTTAGTAGGCAAGTTGACAAGAATTTCTGGAGAAAATCTGATTTGGGTTTCTATATTTAGTTAGAAATTTAGCATCTTTTTTGAAAAAAAATACATTTTCAATGCTATAATAATCAGATTGCGCCTTAGATTACAAATTATGAAGATCATCCGATTTTACTGATAATAATGGTAGTAATGATTGATTGGTATTTTCTCAGCTTTCTGTTAGTGTTTGCCTATTGACTCAATTAAGATATCGTTTTACACAATCACATTTAATTCCAATGCAACATAATTTTTTTCCTGTTGTTATAAAAAGCGTGTTCTTACCCAATAGAACTGGCTTGTGATACAAAGGGATTCATCAATGTCATTTGGCAAGATTAGAAGCTGCTTGTCCCAGAACACAGGACTCTGCCAAGAAGATGCCACTCATTCTGTGAACACAAAGGAGACAAAGAGGGTTATTTATCAAAGTGTTCCAACTTCAAAACTGGAAAGGAACTGTTCCCTTTCGCGTTAAACGTTTATTAAGTCTCAAGCTATTTTACAAATCTTTTTAACAAATGTAAAGACAGCATTTCAATTGAAAAGTGAACAAAAAATATTGTGTGTAATTCTTGGATGGATTTCAGCAGTAATTATCTCATTCACCTCTGAATATTAACACAATGTGGCAAGTGGAAAATATTCCCACAATAAGGTGCCCTCTTCACAAAACTCCCTTATCATGCAACCAACTAACAAGCAGAAAAAAATGCATTGTAATGTTCTACGCACTTTTAGATTGATTTTACATTTCAAGAGGTAGATATTTTATACTTTCTTTGTATTGTGGTTTTCATTTCTTAATTTGTCACATCATTCATCCAGTCTAAGAAAGTTTTCCTAGCCTGTAGATGACTACAGCAATTCATCAAATGTGTTGCTTCTGGTGAGTTCTTAAACTTCTTACTGACTTTTACAAATGAGCAAATTTGTTCGGAAAAAGTTTGCCAATCTGAAATTTGACACAAATGTAGCAAATTCGAATTTGTGTTTGGATTCCCTATCATTTTCCTCAAAATCGGCAAAAGTCGGCCAAAGTTTGTTAAATGATCACGTTTCCACTAATGCTTTTGTTAAGACTTTGGGTAGAATGGTAGTACTGTATGATGGCTTTAGGGATGTGTTTGATGAGGGGAGGGGATGGAGAGAGGTCAGAGGAGCAGAGAACTGCATTTTCTTTTTTTTAATTAGCTTAATGTGTAGAGAGTTCTGGCAGCCAATCAGGCTGCAGAAACCATCTACAACATCCAGATACAAAGGCTTCTGTCATTTTCTTTGTTTCTATCTGTTTATGGGTGCTTCCTGTAATATGTTTGGGGTCATTGTCCTGCTAGAAGACCCACAACCTACTATGATGCAAACCCAGCTTTCTAACCCTGGGCATTACATAGCAACACAAAATCCTTAGGAATCTTCACATTTCATGATGCCTTGCACACAGTCAAATCACCCAGGACCAGAGGCAGTAAAACAACCCCAAAATATCTTTGAGCCTCCACCATATTTGATTATAACTACTGTGTTATTTTCTTTGTAGGCCTCATTCCATTTATAGTAATGTTAGGGTGGTCTGCAAGTCAGACCCTCAGGGATATTGGAAGGTTGCCAGATATGAGGATCCTTGAGCAATGATGGGACAAAGACAGAGCTGGTCTGTTTCAAATGCCATAAAGTTTTACTGGTCACATGCAGTTATATACTCTTTTGAGTAGGCGTATACACTATGTTTGTGCGCAAATCAGCTGTTTATTACATATGAGATCATTCTTAATTCATCAGGTGATTTTCCATTAGAAGTGAACTGTGAATACATGTTTAGTGTTGTAAGGTCCCAAGGTCTATCTAATTAGCCTCACCCTAATACAATATGTAGTCCTGTCAGCAGTTCTAATCAAAGGTCAGAATGACATAGCAAAGCTGGACATGTCTTAGCCATGTCTTGTTAGAATTAGAAATATATATGTGAATTAAAGAATCTATTAAGGTGGTCCCTGATTTCCCCATCAGTATACAGCAGAATTGTGTGCTTTACCAAAAACCTCAGTCTTGGTCTCATCTGTCCACAAGACACCTTCTGGCTCTCTAACAATAGAAAGGGCTGCCTGATGGAACTCTACAATTAGTGATGGCTGACTGATGGCCCTGAAAAAAAAATTGTGATTTTTAATGAGTCTGATCATGTCTCACACACCACATGGCCAGATAAAGTATTAAAATGATAAAATTGCATTTCCTGTTGAATGTTTTTATCACTATTAAAGGCAATGCAGACATGCAAAAACTCGGCAAAAACACTGCGTGTGAACATAGTCCACGGTGTGCAGGGGCATTTTTTATCTTATTTATTTTGCCTTCTATACAAGTTATTATCCTGGAAAGAATGTTTCTTAACATTTTTTTCCATTCAAATCAATTTTATCTTTAGTTTTATTGTCAGCCCGTAAAAGTGCCATAATACTCTGACAACACTGTTCTCAGCACAGATCTGATACTTCCAGGAGTCTTCAACATGCTGTTCCCATGCCTTTTCAGCACGGTTTACATAATTTTCAGCAATTTATATCCTCCCCTCCAGACCTAAAAGGGGCTGCCAGAAAAATGCTTGAGTTTCCCATTGACTTATATTACAGTATACTCATAACTCGGGTCGAGCACCCAAGCATTACGATTTGCTCGACTGGAGTAACGAGTACCCAAGCATTTTAGTGCTCACTCATCACTAGTAAATGCAGAAAAAAATAATAATAATAATAAAGGCAACAGGTTATAGTATTGGTGTTGCATGTACTGTATGCAATGAGCTTAATATAACAAACGTAAAAAAAGGAGCATGTGACACCCACATACAGTGTTTTTTGGTCACACCGCTCAATGTTTTTTTTTTTTTCAGAAATGCTGGTGGCCTGCTTTTGCACAAATGCAAAAAATGTGAAATGCAACAGCACTATAACTACACTGATCAAGCAAGCAGCAGCTAACAGCTAGCCTATTTTTCACACTTTATCAAATAAACCTCTTTATTATTCTCTTTTCTTCACACACCAATCTTTTTCACTGATGTGCAGTGCTATCACACACTGATCTATACAATTCATTTAGTGTTTTATAGCTATTTGTCAATAACTCTATTATTAAGCTGTGATTTGTAATGTCTTTCCACTATCCAAATTCATAAAAATGGCTGCCAAATTTCCTGATTTTGCCTTTATATAGGCTGTGATAGTCTCTCCTGATTCATTGTGCTATACAATATAATATGATAGCAGAAGGTATTATGGTGATGCTCACCTGGCCACGCTGAACATCATGTGATGCTTCTCTTGCTGGTGCAATTTTACAATGTGTAAAAAAACAGTGGTCCATTTATGCAATTCCCGCAAACTGTTCACCTAAAAATTGACACAAATTTAATTTTTATCTAATGGATTCATTCATTTTTAATTGTGACGTTGCATTTTAAAATTGCTCCAATTGTGCATTTAATTGTTGGGTTTAAAAGACTTGTATTTGATACTACACTGAAGAACTTATTATGTCCTGTTTAGATAGAACAAAAAGACTGTGATGAAATATTGCCTTTACTGCTATTTAATCATTCTTTAAGGGTAATGGTTCATTTGCAGATTGGAAACATTTCTAATTACATCGTTTATGAAAAGCATATGCCCCTCAGCTACCAAATTACAGTCACTTCTATAATATTCCTAGCAGCATCATGAATAATGCAGCAAATATTAGTGGTGGAATAATTACAAATAACGACATGGAAAGTAAGAAAAGTGTGTTAAGTCATCTTTCATTGGAAGAAAAAGCAAATGTATGAGGGTTTTATCGACTGTACCCTTATGGCAATTGTTTTGTTCTTACTGTTGGAATTTATCCTTGATGGAAACATTACTTTGACAAATACAGCAAGTTACAATCTAATAGACTCTGAATGGTTCAGCCGTTAGCTTCCATTAGATATTATTAAAAAAGAAACTGATTCATTTATAAAGGCTTAGAATCACAAGGACTTTATAATGTCCCTCCTTGAACAGAAATTATGTTGAAGTAATCTCTGTTCTGAAGTAGTGTAAATGAAAAATTTCTAAATGGGAGACTATGATGTGCAGATATTTTGATATATCGTTAGATATAGAAATATTTAGACAGTGACTCAAGTTATGCATTTTAGCTGTTTACCAAAACATATTCAAGATAAAGTTATATAACTAATATGAGCTTAAAGTGCAGACTGTCAGCTTTAATTTGAGGATATTATAATTCTAAATTGTGTAAGGTTTTAGGAATCACAGCTCTCTAATATGTTGGTGCCTCTTTATAAGGGACCAAGGGTAATTGGACAATTACCTCTAAGCTCTGTAAAGGGTTGCATGAGCTATTCCCTCAATCCATCAACTAAGCAGGTAAAAATTCTGGAGCTTTTCCCAGGTGTGCACTTGAATTTGGAAGGTGTTTCTGTGAACCCATAACATGCAGTCATAGGAACTCTAAATGGAAAATCGAAAGACCATCATTAGACTGATAAAAAAGAAAAAATCCAGCAGAGAGATAGCAGAAATATTAGGAATGGCCAAATCAACAGTTTGGTATATTTTGCAAAAAAAGAGCGCACTGGAGAGCTTGGGAACTGAAAAAGGCCTGGACGTTTATAGAAGACAACAGGGGTGGATGATCGCAGAATCCTTTCCATGGTGAAGAAAATCCCATTCACAACATCCACTCAGGTGAAGAACACGCAATAGGAAGTAGATGTTTCAGTAACTAAGTCTACCATCAAGTGAAGACTTCAAATGCAAAGGGTTCATCACAAGGTGCAAACCATTAATCAGGCTAAAAAAAAAATAGAAAGACTAGATTAGACTGTGCCAAAAAAACATCTGAAGAAGATAGCCCAGTTCTGGAAAATCATTCTTTGGACAAATGAAACTAAGATCAAGCTGTAGAAGAATGATGGGTAAAAGGAAGTATGGAGAAGGCTTGGAACAGCTCATGATCCAAAGCACACCATATCTGCTGTAAATCCTGGTGGAGGCAGTGTAATCGCATGGGCATGCATGGCTTCCAATGGCACTGGGTCACTAGTGATGGTTGATGACGTGACTGAACACAGAAGCAGCAGTGAATTTTGAAACTTGCATGGCTTTCTGCTCAGATTCAACCAAATGCAGCAAGATTAATTGGATGGCACTTCACAGTACAGATGGACAGATGGACAATGACACAAAACATATTGCAAAAGCAACCCAAGAGTTTTTTGAAGCAAATAAGTGGCCAAGTCAATCGTCAGATCTTAACCCCATCGAAAAAGACTCACAAAAAATCAACAAATGAAGTCAGCTACGATAAGGCCTGGCAAAGCATTACAAAGGAAGAAATCCAAGTTTGGTGATGTTCATGGTTTCCAGACTTGAGACAGTCATTACCTGAGAAGTACCCTTTACATGGTACTAAAAATGGTCGTTTTATTTATGGTAAAGTTAAATTGCTGAAATACTTTTGTGTAGAAATGAGGAGGCTTTGTAGTAAAATGTTTGTAATTCCAAAATATTTCACAAGATATTTTTGTTTAACCACTTTAACCCCTTAAGCCCCAAGGGTGGTTTGCACGTTAATGACCAGGCCAATTTTTACAATTCTGACCACTGCCCCTTTATAAGGTTATAACTCTGGAACGCTTCAACGGATCCTGATAATTCTGAAGCTGTTTTCTCAGGACATATTGTTCTTCATGACAGTGGTAAAATTTCTTCAATAAGACTTGCGTTTATTTGTGAAAAAAATGGAAATTTGGCAAAAATTTTGAAAATTTTGCAATTTTCCAACTTTGAATTTTTATGCCCTTAAACCACAGAGATATGTCACACAAAATGATTAATAAGTAACATTTTCCACATATCTACTTTACATCAGCACAATTTTGGAACCAAAATTCTTTTTTGTTAGGGAGTTATAAGGGTTAAAAATTGATCAGCAATTTCTCATTTTAACAACACCATTTTTTTTAGGGACCACATCTCATTTGAAGTCATTTTGAGGGGTTTATATGATAGAAAATAGCAAAGTTTGACACCATTCTAAAAACTGCACCCCTCAATGTGCTCAAAACCACATTCAAGAAGTTTATTAACCCTTCAGGTGTTTCACAGGAATTTTTGGAATTTTTAAATAAAAATGAACATATAACTTTTTTTCACACAAAATTTTCTTCAGCTCCAATTTGATTTATTTTACCAAGGGTAACAGGAGAAAATGGACCCCAAAAGTTGTTGTACAATTTGTCCTGAGTATGCCGATACCCCATATGTGGGGGTAAACCACAGTTTGGGTGCATGGCAGAGCTCGGAAGGGAAGGAGCGCTATTTGACTTTTCAATGCAAAATTAACTGGAATTGAGATGGGATGCCATGTTGCATTTGGAGAACCCCTGATGTGCCTAAACATTGAAACCCCCCACAAGTGACATCATTTTGGAAAGTAGACCCCCTATGGAACTTATCTAGATATGTGGTGAGCACTTTGACCCACCAAGTGCTTCACAGAAGTTTATAATGCAGAGCCGTAAAAATAAAAAATCATTTTTTTCCACAAAAATTATTTTTTAGCCCCCAGTTTTGTATTTTCCCAAGGGTAACAGGATAAATTGGACTCCAAAGGTTGTTGTCTGATTTGTCCTGAGTACGCTGATACCCCATATGTGGGGGTGACCACCGTTTGGGCGCATGGCAGAGCTCGGTAGAGAAGGAGTGCCATTTGGAATGCAGACTTATATGGATTGGTCTGCAGGCATCACGTTGCATTTTCAGAGCACCTGATGTAACTAAACAGTAGAAACCCCCCATAAGTGACCCCATATTTGAAACTAGACCCCCCAAGGAACTTATCTAGATGTGTTGTGAGAACTTTGAACCCCCAAGTGTTTCACTACAGTTTATAACGCAGAGCCTTGAAAATAAAAAATAATTTTTTTCCCACAAAAATGTTTTTTAGCCCACAAAATTTTTATTTTCCCAAGGGTAACAAGAGAAATTGGACCCGAAAAGTTGTTGTCCAATTTGTCCTGAGAATGCTGATACCCATATGTTGGGGTAAACCCCCATTTGGGCGCACGGGAGAGCTTGGAAGGGAAGGAGCACTGTTTTGCTTTTTCAACGCAGAATTGGCTGGAATTGAGATCGGACACCATGTCGCGTTTGGAGAGCCCCTGATGTGCCTAAACAGTGGAAACCCTGAATTCTAACAGAAACCCTAACCCTAGCCCCAACCCTAACCCTAGCCCCAACCCTAGCCCTAGCCTCAACCCTAGCCCTAACCCTAGCCCTGACCCTAACCCTACCCTTGCCCTAACCGTAACACTAACCCTAACCCAGCCATAACCCTAACTCTAGCCCTAAACCTAGCCCTAGCCCTAACCCTAGCCCTAACCCTAATGCTAGCCCTAATCCTAACCCTAGCCCTAATTCTAACCCTAGCCCTAACCCTAGCCCTAAACCTAATGGAAAAATGGAAATAAATACATTTTTTTAATTTTATTATTTTTCCCTAACTAAGGGGGTGATGAAGGAAGGGTTAATTTAATTTTATAGCGGGTTTTTTTAGCGGATTTATATGATTGGCAGCCATCACACACTAAAAGACGCTTTTTATTGCAAAAAAATAGTTTATGCATCTCCACATTTTGAGAGCTATAATTTTTCCATATTTTGGTCCACAGAGTCATGTGAGGTCTTGTTTTCTGCGGGACGAGTTGATGTTTTTATTGGTAACATTTTTGGGCACGTGACATTTTGTGATCGCTTTTTATTCCGATTTTTGTGAGGCAGAATGACCAAAAACCAGCTATTCATGAATTTCTTTTTGGGAGGCGTTTCTACCATTCCACGTTTGGTAAAATTGATAAAACAATTTTATTGCTCGGGTCAGTACGATTACAGCAATACCTCATTGATATCTTTTTTTATGTTTTGGCGTTTTTATACGATAAAAACTATTTTATATAAAAAATAATTATTTTGCATCGCTTTATTCTGAGGACTATAACTTTTTTATTTTTTCGGTGATTATGCTGTATGGCAGCTCATTTTTGGCGGGACAAGATGACGTTTTCAGCGGTACCATGGTTATTTATATCCGTCTTTTTGATCGCGTGCTATTCCATTTTTTGTTAGGCGGTATGATAATAAAGCGTTGTTTTTAGCCTAGTTTTTTTTACCGCGTTCACTGAAGGGGTTAACTAGCGGGACAGTTTTATAGGTGGGGTCATTACAGACACGGCGATGCTAAATATGTTTACTTTTATTGTTTTTTTTTAATTATTTGGATAAAGAAATTATTTATGGGAACAATATTTTTTTTTCTGTATTAAGGATTTTTTTTTTACACATGTAAATATTTTTTTTTTTACTTTACAACATTGCCCCAGGGGGGGTTTCATGTTATAGGGTCAGATCGCTGATCTGACACTTTGCACAGCACTGTGTCAGCTCAGAGATCTGTCATGCACAGCAGGGAGGCTTCCCGGTGCCTGCTCTGATAAGCCACCTCCCTGCAGGACCCGGATGCAGCCCCGTGGCCATTTTGGATCCGGGCCTGCAGGGAGAAGAAGGTAGGAGACCCTCGGAGCAACGGGATCACATCGCGTTGCTCCGAGGGTCTCAGGGAAGCACAAAGGGAGCCCCCTCCCTGCGCGATGCTTCCCTATACCGCCGGAAAACTGTGATCATGTTTAATCGCAGTGTGCCGGGGGTTAATGTGCCAGGGGCGGTTCGTGCCAGATGTCAGCTGCGATAGTCAGCTGACACCCGGCTGCGATCGGCCACGTTCCCCCCGTGAGCATGGCCGATTACATATGACGTACTATCCCGTCACTGGGAATTAAGTCCCAGGTCAGCATGACGGGATAGTACGTCATATTTGATTAAGGGGTTAATTAAATATTAAAGTCTACACTTTCGTCTTAGTTGTTTCATTTTAAATGAAAAATAGTGGCATGCATAGCCCAAATCACTAAGATTCTGTCACTGTCCAAATATACCTCAGAGTAATTGTGACTAGTGATGGGCGGACCCATGGATGTTCGTGTCCTTTGGGTTTGGCCGAATGTTAATAAAAAGTTTAGTACTGTTTTGGTACCCAACTCAAACCCAAACCTGGACTCCATTCAAATGAATAAGGGGTCCGAACATCTGGCATTCCCCATGCTGTCAATCAGCTCTGATTGGTGGTAATTTCGGGTCAAAGCCCCCCCGATGAAGCCCACACGATGGGGCTTCTGACTAACTCATCTTAATAGGACAATATGGGTAAGGTAATATGGGACTTTTCATCCCAGTACATTCTAATTCAACTGTCTAATTGACTATGATTAATTACCCTTTTACCAGCAATACCATGTTTTGTATTGGGATGATTTGAAATGCTGAAGCACTGGCACTTTATGATTGACATTTTTTTAACTATCTAAGTAAACTCTGCATGGTTCATTTCCTATATCTTTTATACGTGGTTTTTGGATGAGCTAGTCTTCCTGTTCCCACTGAGCCCTTCATTTTACCATGCCTTTTTATGTAATGCACATGTTTCTACCTGTCTTTATATGTACTTTTCTGAATAAATTTTGTAATGTTGTAATTCTTTTTAAAGATTTGTTACTCCTTGTTTTTGGTGTCTAAATAATAATTATGGAGTGTCCATAATACAATTGGCCTTTCTAAGGCAGAAGGCCTTTACTTTGATGGGTCATATAGCTATGCTATATGTTCTAGTATTATTGTTTTCACTTTCTTCTCAGTTGTTTTAAATGAAAAATAGTGGCATGCATAGCCCAAATCATCTCAGAGCAATTGTGACTATTGATGGGCGTACCCATGGATGCTCGTGTCCTTCGGGCTCCGCAGAATGTTAAAAAAAGTTCATTATTGTTTTGGTACCCAAACTGAAACCCAAACTTGAACCCCATTCAAATGAATGGGGGGCCCGAACATCTGCCATTTCTGTCATCTGTGTGACAGAGTGGGAAACACCAGCTCTGATTGGTGGTAATTTTTTACCGCCTGTCAAAGCGCTGTAGTTCCCACACAGTTATACAGATGACACTGAGTGAGCCAGCAGCTGTAACCAGCAGTAAAAAGGTTACAACCGGTCATAGGAGCTGGCTGAAGAGAGTACTACTTTCATCAGTGTATTTTTGGTGTCACTGATAGCAGGCGTATGCTGAGAAGAGTATTCACCTGCCGGCAACTGTGCAATAAGTTTTTAATTATTTACACTCAATTACATCTGGATGCATTGCTGAGTGGTGGAATGATGCGACTATTTGGTCCTGCATCAGGAGACACTGAGCTGAGTGTAAGAATGCAGCTTCAGTGCCGAGCAATGACGTTAATAAGGTGAGCGGAGTTCATAGCCGATGAACTCCAGTCACCTTATTGACATCACTGCAGGCACTATAATAATAAACTTTATTTTTATGCAGCGCTAACATATTCTGCAGCACTTTACAGTTTGCACACATTACCATCGCTGTCATCTATGGGGTTCACAATCTAAATTCCCTATCAGTATGTCTTTGGAATGTGGGGGGAATCAGAGTATCTGGAGGAAACCCACGCAAACATGGAGAGAACATACAAACTCCTTGCAGAGGTTGTCCTTGGTGGGGTTTGAACCCAGGACTCCAAGGCTGCAGTGCTAACCACTGAGCAACTATGCTGCCCATACTCAGCTCATACTCAGCTCAGTGGCTCCCGGATGCAGGGCTGGGAGGTTGCATCATTTTGCCACTCAGCAATGCATCCAGATGTAACTGAGTTGGCCTGTTCGTGGGACCTGTGAATTATCTGTGGACAGGTGAGAAATACAGTTTTTTTTATTTTGAAATTTAGTAATGAGTAAAAGAGGGTTGGGGAGTTGTATTTCAAATAAAGTATTTTACTTTCTGTGTGTTTTTTAACTTAAACTTATGGCGTTAGTAATAGGGGTGTCTGATAGACACTTCTCCACACATGGAGGTTACCTTGGGGGTTTATTTCACTGTACTTGTTAATAAATAAAAAAATGAACAAAAATGGCTTGAGGTCCCAGTAATGTTCATAACCAGCTGAGAGAAAGCCAACGAATGGGGGTTGATGTTAATATTCTGGGAAGGGGCCAATAGCCTTAAAGGTTCTTAGGCTGTTAATATCAGCTCACCGCTGTTTGCTTAACCTTTGCTGGTTTTTATAGGGGAGACCTCCCAGAAAATGACATCATGCTTCCCTATATATAGTAACAGCAAAGGATGAGAAAGACAGTTTCGGGCTGATATTAATATCTCAGAAAGGGGCCACAGATATTGGCCCCCTCCCAGACTAATAACATCAGCCCTCAGCCATCCCAGAAATGGAGCATCTGTGGCACCAATTCTGGCACTTAGCCTTGCTCTTCTCAATATCCCTAGTGCGGAGTAATAGTTGTGAGGTTCATGTCAGCTGTTTTATGGCCGCTGACATCAAGTCCACAGGTTAGTAATGGAGAGGCAGCTATAAGACACCCTATTACTAACCCCAAAGTCAAATTTACTAAAGACAAAAAGTAATGTCTTTTAATTGAATTAAACACACAAGGTCCTTTATTTGAAATAGAAACTTCTGACCATCTTTTGCCCATTTATTCCATAAAAATAAAAAAAGCAAAGTTATACTCACTTTTCCTCCCATGATGTATTAAGCCCATGTCACACAACAATTCTGATGGTTTGGTGAGTGGTCACATCAGTGAGACGACCATTCTCCACACCAGTCAGAACACACAGAGCTGAGTGTGAGAAACTCTGCTTTTTTATTTTAATTTTTGTGGAATAAATGGGAAAAAGAAGGTTGGTGAGTTTTTTTATGTTAACGGCCATAAAACGGCTGACATCAACCCCACAATGATTACCCCATTAGCCACCATACCAGGGCAACTGGAAAGAGCTGGACAAAATGTCAGAATTCATCTAATCAATGCACTTTTCCTGGGGCGGCTGCAGGCTGATATTTTTAGGCTGGGAAGGGCCAAAATCTATTGCCCCTTCCCAGTCTGAGAATATCAGCCCCCAGCTGTTTGCTTTAGCTTTGCTGGTTTTCATAAATGGGGTACCCCTTGTTAGGTGTTGAGTTCCTGCCGCTGCACAGGGGGAATCTCGAACCATGTCCGCTGCGGTCTCCCATTCTTCTCCAGCCGCAGTGGAACCTGCTCAGTGGAGACGTCGGTCCCAGTGCCTGGCTCGGACAGATACTGCATGTTTGGTTACTGCTGCCCTTCCAGGTTCAGCCATTATAACCAGTACTGTTCAGCGGCAAGCAGGCGCTACTGGGACTAAGTCCTGCTTTTCTACTTCTGAGCATGCCCAAGGGAAGACCTCTCATTGGAGGTTGGGGGTCACACGCTCAGGTCCTGTAGCAGCTCCTATTGGTCCACTAGAAAGGTCCAGTGGATACTCTACCACTCAGTTTATATGTGGTGTGAGGCTGTTTAGCTTTTGGGCTGTACACTCAGGCAGGCAGCTAGTGTCAGTGGGGGCAATTAGCCTTGGCTTAGCATCTGGTTCCTTCATGTGTGCGGTTAGCACAGAAGAGTTCCAGTGCAAGCACAACCCTAGTTAGGGTATTATTCCCTGTGTACAGCATGACTCTGTGAGGCAACAGAGCTTGCTTTAATTTTAGACTGGGTGAGGTTTAACCCACGTGTGAGCTCAGTGTCCATCCGCCATTACTTTGCAGCAGGTATCTCTGCACGGTGTGCGAACACACCTCGTATCAATCACTCTATTACTTGGTGCGTTCCGCTAGCCCTAACACCCCTCGCCATTTTTCAAATAATTTATTTATATAATTTATTTAAATAATTTTAAGAAACTGCATGGGGATCCCTCTAATTTTGATCACCAGCCAAGATAAAGCTGATAGTTGGTGGTTGCAGCCCGCAGCTGTTGATTTTGCCTGCCCTGGTTATCAAAAATAGACGAGACCCCCACGTCTTCTTTTTTTGTAGACATATCTTTTAATAGTGTGCCAGCCAATCACAACCATGGCAATACTTGACATGGCTGTGATTGAGCTGGAAGTGCGCACACAGGAAAGCTTTTTTCAGGCTGCCGAACATGAACAGAAACACAGACTTCCGGGAGAAGTCAGTGTTTGGGGCCCATGCTCAGACACTAGGTGTCGAGTATGGACCCCGAACTTTTCCTGTTTAGGTTCGCCCATCTCGAATTGTGACAAAGTTCCAAAGAGAGAGGGATTTATTTTCTCCTATGTACAGTTGATTGTTTTTGTCCTTGGTTTGCTATGTACATGTTGAACCAATCCACGTTTGTCTCTGAGACACAGAACCTGTCTCCTTCCTGAGCAGTATGATGGCTGGACATTCCTATATTGTTTGTACTTACGTATAATTGTTAGTACTGATGAACGAGGCACCTTCAGGTATCTTGAAGGCATAGTAATCTCAGTGTATGTAAACTTATGTCTTTGCAGTAAGGAATAGAAATTACTTAAAACATTCTCTCTCATTATTTTGGCATTTGGCCAATATTAATAATTATGGTAATCCTAATTGACCTAAAACAGGAAAGGCTTATTCTGATTTCATGATACAATGTGTAGATAAAACAACAAATGGCGATGCAGACAATCCCCAATCTTCTGCAGCAAATAATAGGAAAATACCACTCTTTTTGTCCGATTTTAAAATAGTATTTGAAAAGATTTATATTTGCGCTGAAAGACTGGGGTATATGAATATCTAAAATAATGAACACAAAGGATAGCTCTATAAAACTCGAGACAGAGGCATCAAAAAGTCTTAATGACCTTGAACAAAGTAAAAACATGAAATGTTAGATTACTTTTGCATGATAGTGATCCACATATAAAGGTCCTTGTGATGGGCAGATTAAACACAGTTCAATACTCCAAAAGGTGTAGCTTGTTCACCAAAGGTATTCCGTGATAGAGTGGAAAAAGAATGATTTCCAGATGATCGGGGTGCCGTCCCGGCCGGTGAGAGATGCCCCTCTTAGATGTGCTGAGCTGCCGCTTGTAGGCAGTAGCGGCACTATGTCCGGATTAGAGAAAGCAAGGTGCAGTGAAAGTGCAAGACCTTGGATGACATCATGGTTACATGATCACTCACGTGACTGGCTACGGAGCACACAGAGGACCAAAATCCTACGCGTTTCAGAATACACTGATTCCTTCCTCAGGGATGGTCCAGTGTGTTCTGTAGGCGCTTATATATCATGCAGCAAGTGCTATCCCTGCATTATTTGTTGAAGGCAAACAATTCTATTTCACTGTTCAGGCCATTGGGTCTTAGGGTATTCATTTCGAAGATCTACCTGCTCTCTTCACGAGACATCTGATGAATAAAGTTAAAATTTTTTTTTACAATTTTAATGCCAGTGACTTTGATGTTCTTAAGTGAACCCCCATGGTGGCTTAAAAAATGTTGGGATAAAGGATGACTCGTAAATTTATTGCTAATATTACATTATAATACAAGTGTTCTCCAATCCTTACGCTCATTGGGAGTATAGTTCGTCCTATGTATAATTTCCCACATGGGCATGTAATACCGTAGATTACCCCTTGGGTGGCAAAGGTGATAAAATCTTTAATATTAGCTTCTCCTGACTGATTGGTAATAGTAAATAATTTTTAAATTAGTGCCCAATTTTTTGCACGGTAAGCATTTCCTAAAAGGAAAAAAGCCAGCGGGAGGTTGTTGTGAATGGGAGACACCAAAGATGGAAGGATTAGATATAGTTGGGGCTATCATGTTATCCAGATTATTTGCCATTTTGTAAACAAATTTGGGGTATGTTGATAATGATTCCCCAATAACCTTATCCTCCTTTAGTATGTTCCAATGTCTACAGACAATTCTTTTGAAAATGTTATTATTAGAATTGTATTGAGTTATTATTGGGATCTCATTACTCTCCAAATAATTACTATTCCTCTCTTTATGTTCAAGTAATTTTTCACATGGCAAATTTTCTACCAATTTTCTCGTCTGCATCAATGATTGCTTATCATATCACTTGTGGTGGAACCTATCAATCAGAGTGTTTGCCTCTATTAAAATGTTCTGGTTTTTAACAATTTCTATAAGCTCTTTTGAGTTGACTTTTTGGGACATTTATGAGCCAACTTGGAAGATGGCAGCTATCTAAAGTGATGTAGTTGTTAGAATCTGTAGGTTTATGATACATTCGGGTCTGTATCGTGTTCTGCTCTATAAAAATATTTAAATCTAAAAAAGTGATTTCTTGATTACTAGTGGTGGCTGTAAAGTTTAAAAAATAATATTTTTTATTTATATCATTAATAAAATCAAGCAATAAAATAGGACTACCAGACCAAATAAAAACTATGTCGTCGATAAAACGCTGCCATAGAACCAGGTTCGCCAGCAGTGTACCACCGGTGTAAATATTCTCTTCTTCCCATTTACCCACATATAAGCTGGCATAACTGGGGACGAACCTGGTACCCATGGCAGTCCCCCACTGATAGGAGTAGAAGTGCATCCCGAATCTAAAGTAATTATGGGTTAATATAAAATCTATACAGTCCACAACAAAAGAGGTCTTGTCCTCTTGTGTGGTGCCATTCTTGGACATAAAGTGTTTTACCGCTTTGCACCCCTTTTCATGTTGAATGATGGTATATAGGGAAGTGATGTCAAGGGTCCCCATGATGTAATGTTCCTCCCATTGAATAGTTTGTAAGATTTGTAGAATGTGGGAACTATCTTTTAAATAAGACGGGAGTTCAGGACATAACTTCTGTAAATGACAATCCACAAATCGGGATAAATTGGCGATAAGGCCTCCCATAGCCGAAATTATGGGTCTCCCAGGTGGATGAACTGGATCCTTAGGTAGGTAATAAAAGTACGGAACTCTAGGAAGGGTTGTGTTGATAAAATCAAATTCATGTTTATTTAAAAAACCTTTTTGCAGTCCCCCTTATATTAACTGTTGCATCTCTTTAAGGTAACTTTCTGATGGGTCTGTCTCGAGTAACTTATATGTATGTGTGTCTCCTAATAAACGTAGAGAATCCTTATTATATTCAATAGTGTTCAAAATAACTCTACCACCTCCTTTGTCTGCTGGTCTGACAGTAACTTCTATGTTATTTTGAAATTGTCGAATTGCCTTATGTTCATCATTAGACAAATTGTATCTAAATTTAGCACATCTTTTATTAGAGATCTTTCTAATGTCATGGGTAACATTCTTCTGAAAAGCCTCAAATGCTTCTGAATATTCTTGGATAGGGTGAAAATTAGATTTCTTCTTTAAGAAAGTATGCTTATATGGGTCAAAAATCTCACTGGAGATATCAATCTCATTCTTAGCTAGTTTCTTTTTCATATAATACTTTTTAATCGCTGGTTTCCTCATGAATGATTTAATCCCTATGAAGGCCTGAAATTTGTCAAATTTAATGCTAGGTGCATATTCTAGGCCTTTATTTAATAGGCGGATTTCATTTGTGCTTAGTGAATGGTGACTCAAATATCTATTGTTCAGAAGGGGCTATTTTATCTTTCTGTTGTTGATATTGTTTCCCCTTTTTTTTTCCGCTCTATCACGGAATACCTTTGGTGAACAAGCTACACCTTTGGAGTATTGAACTGTGCTTAATCTGCCCATCACAAGGACCTTTATATGTGGATCACTATCAAGCAAAGGTAATCTAACATTTCGTGTTTTTACTTTGTTCAAGGTCTTTATGACTTTTTAACACCTCTGACTTGAGTTTTATAGACTTATCCTTTCTGCTCATTATTTTAGATATTCATATACCCCTGTCTTTCCAAATATAAATCTATTCAAATATTATTCTGATTTCATATCAGATATTGATAAAAACATGCATATGTGTCTTTTATATGGTATATGTAAACTTCTGGTTTCAACTGTTTGTTCTAGTTGTTTCTTAGCAATCTATTACTGTATCTAGTTATGGTGTAACTATGTATAATCTGTTACATATGGCTTCTATTTATTAAATTCAGGCAGTAGACATATTGATCTTATAAAATCCTTTTTAGAACATGTAATTATTTAGTGTGCATTTCACTGTTTTTTATTTTCTATGTCACTGTAAGGCTCAGAATTCTAGGCAGGAAACAATCTTTGCTGCTTTTTCCAGAATCATTGTTCAATAGACTGGAGTGCCCTAGTATTTTTATAGAAAAGGTTGATGACAAAAGTTGATGACAAAAGCCTAGTAAATGACTATCTCTCAGAGCTGAAGCTTAATCATTAGAACTTTGATCTTTTTTTAAAAGGGAAAATCTTGATCAGTTGGTTGGGAGTTTTGCTAGAGAATTTTCGTCATATTGGTATTCTATAGTTGTGACCATCAGTAAACTAAAAGACCTTGAAACTCTTTCTGACCACAATCTACTGGTTGACCACTGAACTGTGACTAGTGGACCATGATGAACAACATCCATTTCCTCTTAAAAGAGATATGAAAATAATCTTTTGTTTAAATAAAATTTTCATGTTAAGCGTATTTTATAAAAGGGAATCTGTCACCAGAAAAACTGCTATTAACATGCAGATATGGGGTTAATCTGCATTTTAATAGCGTTATTAAAACTAACTGCTGCCTGCCTGCAGATTAATCTCATATCTGTAGGTTAGTAGCCTTTTTTTGGAAGTTGGAAGCAGCTTTCCTTTAAGAACTTTGGTGGATTTTAACTTTTTTAGCTTAAAATATCCTGAAATCTTGTACAACAAGCACTGAGCTTCACTTCCTGTTTTATATGCATCACTTCTCAGTAGTTGTCTCATTGTCATCACAATCAGGATTACAATGTAAGGTAATGACTTTGTATGCAGTAAATAACATAAGATTCACCTTTCACAATAGTCGATGGTCACAGTTCCCTTCCTTCCTTCCTTCCTTCCTCCACATAGATCATAGAGCATGCCTAGAACACCCTCCCGTAGAATATAAGTTAACATCTACAGTATAGACGGTGGTTCATGTGGCTCTTGAAAAAACATATTTTTTATTAAATCTCCTCAGTAGAGATACGTTCATGGCTGAAAGTGTTGATACCCTTTAAATTGTTCCAGAAAATGAAGTATTCCTCTCAGAAAATTATTGCAATTACTCATGTTTTGTTATACACATGTTTTTCCTTTGTGTGTATTAGAACAAAACAAAAAACTAAGGGGAAAAAGGAAAATTGGACATAAAGTAATATCAAACAAAACTCTAAAAATGAGGTGTACAAAATTATTGTCACATTTCCAAAATTACAGGTTAACAGCTTTGTTTCAAGCATGTTATGCTCATTCAAACTCACCAATGGCAAATAACAGGTGTAAGTAATATAAAAATCACACCTGAAACCAGATATAAAGGGGAGAAGTTGATCCAATCTTTGCATTGTGTGTCTGTGTGTGCCACACTAAGTATGGAGAACAGAAAGAGAAGAGAACTCTTTCAGGACTTGAGAGCCAAAATTGTTGAAAAATGTCAGCAATCGCAAGGTTAAAAGTCCATCTCTAGAGACCTTGATGTTCCTTTGTCCATGGTGTGCAACATAATCAAGAGGTTTACAACCCATGGCACTGCAGCTATTCTCCCTGGACATGGAATCCAGAAAAAGATTGATGAAAGGTTGCAATGTAGGATTGTCTGGATGATGAATAATGTTGAGCATTCCGATACTGCAAATATCGAGTATCGGCTGATATTCGCTGTATCGGGATTCCGATACCGAGTTCCGATAATTTTGCGATATCGGATACCTGAATCAGAAGTTCCTATAGTGCAATTATGCACTATAATGGAGTGTCGGCGGTGCGTGGGTGGTGCGTTGGCAGATACTGCATGTGTGTGTGGGCGGGGTCTGTGCGTGACCATGGGGGGGTCTGTGCGGGCCTGTCGGGGGTCTGTGCGGCCTGCCGGGGGGTCTGTGCTTGCCTGCCAGGGGTCTGTGTGGGCCTGCCGGGGCTCTGTGCGGGCCTCCAGGGCTCTGTGCGGGCTGCTGGGAAGCTGTGCGGGCCTGCCAGGGGTCTGTGCAAGCCTGCCAGGGGTCTGTGCGGGCCTGCCGGGGGTCTGTGCGGGCCTTCAGGGGTTCTGTGCGGGCTGCCAGGGCTGTGTGGGCTGACGGGGCTGTGTGGGCTTCTGGGGGTCTGTATTGGCCTCTCGGGGGTCTGTGCGTTCCTGTCGGGGGTCTGTGTGACCTGCCGGGGGTCTGTGCGTGCCTGCCAGGGGTCTGTGTGGGCCTGCCGGGGCTCTGTGCGGGCTGCCGGGGCTCTGTACGGGCTGCTGGGGAGCTGTGCGGGCCTGCCGGGGGTCTGTGCAAGCCTGCCGGGGGTCTGTGTGGGCCTGCCGGGGGTCTGTGTGGGCCTGCCGGGGGTTTGTGTGGGCCTGCATGGGCTCTGTGCGGGCTGCCAAGGCTCTGTGTGGGCTGCCGGGGGTCTGTGTGGGCCTGCCGGGGGTCTGTGCGGGCCTGCCAGGGGTCTGTGTGGGCTGCTGGGGGTCTGTGCAGGCCTGCCGGGGCTCCGTGCAGACTGCCGGGTGTCTGTGCGTTTGTGCAGACAACGTCCGATGGGACTACAAGTCTGTTATGGACCTGGTGGTTAGGTGCACCTGGAATGACCTGATGGTTAAACTAGAAGACAGGACGAGCTCTGGGAAGTGGGAACTCTGCTGACCGCAAATCCTAATCCTATAACACACACACTAGAAATAGCTGTGGAGCGTACCTAACTCTCCCTAGACGCCTCTTCACAGCCTAAGAGCTAACTACCCCTAAAGATAGGAAAAGAAGCCTTACCTTGCCTCAGAGAAATTCCCCAAAATGTAAAGGCAGCCCCCCACATATATTAACTGTGAGTTAAGAGGAAAGTCACAAACACAGGGATGAAACAGGTTTCAGCAAAGGAGGCCAGACTTACTAGATAGACTGAAGATAGGAAAGGGATCTATGTGGTCAGCACAAAAAGCTACAAAAAGCCACGCAGAGTGTGCAAAAAGACCCCCGCACCGACTCACGGTGCGGAGGTGCCACTCTGCAACCCAGAGCTTCCAGCTAGCAAGGCAATATCATGTTAGCAAGCTGGACAAGAACTTAGCAAGTACTAAGAAATATATTCAGTACAAAATGAACAACAAAATGAACTAGCAGGGACTTAGCTTCGCTGGAGTAGACAGGTCATCAGAAACATCTGAGAGAGATCTGAACCAGTGCTAATACATTGACAGCTGGCATGGAGTAACGATCTGAGTGGAGTTAAGTAGAGAAGCCAGCCTAGCCGCAAACGAGGGCAGCTGAGGGAGCAACCTCAGAACCAGCAGTTCCACTCACAGCCACCAGAGGGAGTCCACAGACAGAACTCGCCGAAGTATCATTCATGACCACAGGAGGGAGTTCAAGAACGGAATTCACAACAGTACCCCCCCCTTGAGGAGGGGTCACCGAACCCTCACCAGAGCCCCCAGGCCGATCAGGATGAGCCAAATGAAAGGCACGAACCAACTCGGCCGCATGGACATCGGAGGCAAAAACCCAGGAATTATCCTCCTGACCATAGCCCTTCCATTTGACCAGGTACTGAAGTTTCCGTCTCGAAATACGAGAATCTAAAATCTTTTCCACCACATACTCCAACTCCCCCTCGACCAACACCGGAGCAGGAGGGTCAACGGAGGGAACCAAAGGCGCCACATATCTCCGCAACAATGACCTATGGAACACATTATGGATGAAAAAAGAAGCTGGAAGGGCCAAACGAAACGACACAGTATTGAGAATTTCGGAAATCTTATAAGGACCAATGAAACGAGGTTTAAACTTAGGAGAAGAAACCTTCATAGGGACATGACGAGACGACAACCAAACCAAATCCCCAACACGAAGTTGGGGACCAACACAGCGACGGCGGTTGGCGAAACGTTGAGCCTTCTCCTGGGACAATGTCAAATTGTCCACTACATGAGTCCAAATTTGCTGCAACCTGTCCACCACAGAATCCACACCAGGACAGTCCGAAGGCTCAACCTGCCCAGAAGAAAAACAAGGATGAAAACCAGAATTACAAAAAAAAGGCGAAACCAAAGTAGCCGAACTGGCCCGATTATTAAGGGCGAACTCAGTCAATGGCAAGAAGGTCACCCAATCATCCTGATCAGCAGAAACAAAGCATCTCAGATAGGTCTCCAAAGTCTGATTAGTTCGTTCGGTTTGGCCATTTGTCTGAGGATGGAAAGCCGAAGAGAAAGACAAATCAATGCCCATCTTAGCACAAAAGGACCGCCAAAACCTTGAAACAAACTGGGAACCTCTGTCCGACACGATGTTCTCCGGAATGCCATGCAAACGAACCACATGCTGGAAAAATAGTGGAACCAAATCAGAGGAGGAAGGTAACTTAGGCAAGGGTACCAAATGGACCATCTTAGAGAAGCGATCACAAACCACCCAGATGACCGACATCATTTGAGAGACAGGGAGATCTGAAATAAAATCCATGGAAACATGCGTCCAAGGCCTTTTCGGGACTGGCAAGGGCAAAAGTAACCCACTGGCATGAGTGTCATGATTCTCTATGGCGAGAGAACATAGCCCAGCATATATGAGAACTAGCTCTTGGAAGATGGAAACTATACTGACCATGAACTAAACCTGCCGCACAACTAGAAGTGGCCGGGTAGCATGCCTACGTTTTTTTATCCCTAGATGCCCAGCGCCAGCCGGAGAACTACCTAATCCTAGCAGAGGAAAAGACAGTCCTGGCTCACCTCTAGAGAAATTTTCCCAAAAGGCAGACAGAGGCCCCCACATATATTGGCGGTGATTTTAGATGAAATGACAAACGTAGTATGAAAATAGGTTTAGCAAAAATCGAGGTCCGCTAACTAGATAGCAAGAAGACAGAAAGGGCACTTTCATGGTCAGCAGAAAACCCTATCAAAACACCATCCAGAAATTACTTTAAGACTCTAGCATTAACTCATAACACCAGAGTGGCAATTTCCGCTCACAAGAGCTTTCCAGACACAGTAACGAAACAGCAGCTGTGAACAGGAACAAAATGCAAAAACACACAAGGACAAGAGTCCAACTTAGCTGGGAGTTGTCTAGTAGCAGGAACATGCACAGAAAGGCTACTGATTACATTGTTGACCGGCATGAAACTGACAGAGGAGCAAGGTTATATAGCGACTCCCAAATCCTGATAGGAGCAGGTGAACAGAGGGGATGATGCACACAAGTACAATTCCACAAGTGGCCACCGGGGGAGCCCAGAATCCAATTTCACAACAGTACCCCCCCCTCAAGGAGGGGGCACCGAACCCTCACCAGAACCACCAGGGCGATCAGGATGAGCCCTATGAAAGGCACGGACAAGATCGGAGGCATGAACATCAGAGGCAGTGACCCAAGAATTATCCTCCTGACCGTATCCCTTCCATTTGACCAGATACTGGAGTTTCCGTCTGGAAACACGAGAGTCCAAGATCTTTTCCACAACGTACTCCAACTCACCCTCAACCAACACCGGAGCAGGAGGCTCAACGGAAGGCACAGCCGGTACCTCATACCTGCCCAACAATGACCGATGAAAAACATTATGAATCGAAAAGGATGCAGGGAGGTCCAAACGGAAGGACACAGGGTTAAGAATCTCCAATATCTTGTACGGGCCAATGAACCGAGGCTTAAACTTAGGAGAAGAAACCCTCATAGGGACAAAATGAGAAGACAACCACACCAAGTCCCCAACACAAAGCCGAGGACCAACACGACGACGGCGGTTGGCAAAAAGCTGAGTCTTCTCCTGGGACAACTTCAAATTGTCCACCACCTGCCCCCAAATCTGATGCAACCTCTCCACCACAGCATCCACTCCAGGACAATCCGAAGATTCCACTTGACCGGAGGAAAATCGAGGATGAAACCCCGAATTACAGAAAAACGGGGACACCAAGGTGGCAGAGCTGGCCTGATTATTGAGGGCGAACTCCGCCAAAGGCAAAAAAGCAACCCAATCATCCTGATCCGCAGACACAAAACACCTCAAATATGTCTCCAAGGTCTGATTAGTCCGCTCGGTCTGGCCATTAGTCTGAGGATGGAAAGCAGACGAAAAAGACAAATCTATGCCCATCCTAGCACAGAATGCCCGCCAAAATCTAGACACGAATTGGGTCCCTCTGTCAGAAACGATATTCTCCGGAATACCATGCAAACGAACAACATTTTGAAAAAACAGAGGAACCAACTCGGAAGAAGAAGGCAACTTAGGCAAGGGAACCAGATGGACCATCTTAGAGAAACGGTCACACACCACCCAGATGACAGACATCTTCTGAGAAACAGGCAGATCCGAAATAAAATCCATCGAGATGTGCGTCCAAGGCCTCTTCGGGATAGGCAAGGGTAACAACAATCCACTAGCCCGAGAACAACAAGGCTTGGCCCGAGCACAAACGTCACAAGCCTGCACAAAGCCTCGCACATCTCGTGACAGGGAAGGCCACCAGAAGGACCTTGCCACCAAATCCCTGGTACCAAAGATTCCAGGATGACCTGCCAACGCAGAAGAATGAACCTCAGAGATGACTCTACTGGTCCAATCATCAGGAATAAACAGTCTACCAGGTGGGCAACGATCAGGTCTATCCGCCTGAAACTCCTGCAAGGCCCGCTGCAGGTCTGGAGAAACGGCAGACAATATCACTCCATCTTTAAGGATACCTGTGGGCTCAGAATTACCAGGGGAGTCAGGCTCAAAACTCCTAGAAAGGGCATCCGCCTTAACATTCTTAGAACCCGGTAGGTAAGACACCACAAAATTAAACCGAGAGAAAAACAACGACCAGCGCGCCTGTCTAGGATTCAGGCGCCTGGCAGACTCAAGGTAAATTAAATTTTTGTGGTCAGTCAATACCACCACCTGATGTCTGGCCCCCTCAAGCCAGTGACGCCACTCCTCAAAAGCCCACTTCATGGCCAAAAGCTCCCGATTCCCAATATCATAATTCCGCTCGGCGGGCGAAAATTTACGGGAAAAAAAAGCACAAGGTCTCATCACGGAGCAGTCGGAACTTCTCTGCGACAACACCGCCCCAGCTCCGATTTCAGAAGCGTCGACCTCAACCTGAAAAGGAAGAGCAACATCAGGCTGACGCAACACTGGGGCGGAAGAAAAGCGGCGCTTGAGCTCCCGAAAGGCCTCCACAGCATCAGGGGACCAATCAGCAACATCAGCACCCTTCTTAGTCAAATCAGTCAATGGTTTTACAACATCAGAAAAACCAGCAATAAATCGACGATAAAAGTTAGCAAAGCCCAAAAATTTCTGAAGACTCTTAAGAGAAGAGGGTTGCGTCCAATCACCAATAGCCTGAACCTTGACAGGATCCATCTCGATGGAAGAGGGGGAAAAAATGTATCCCAAGAAGGAAATCTTTTGAACCCCAAAAACACACTTAGAACCCTTCACACACAAGGAATTAGACCGCAAAACCTGAAAAACCCTCCTGACCTGCTGGACATGAGAGTCCCAGTCATCCGAAAAAATCAGAATATCATCCAGATACACAATCATAAATTTGTCCAAATAATCGCGGAAAATGTCATGCATAAAGGACTGGAAGACTGAAGGGGCATTTGAAAGACCAAAAGGCATCACCAAATACTCAAAATGGCCCTCGGGCGTATTAAATGCGGTTTTCCACTCATCCCCCTGCTTGATTCGCACCAAATTATACGCCCCACGGAGATCAATCTTAGAGAACCACTTGGCCCCCTTTATACGAGCAAACAAATCAGTAAGCAGTGGTAACGGATATTGATATTTAACCGTGATTTTATTCAAAAGTTGATAATCAATACACGGCCTCAAAGAGCCGTCTTTCTTAGACACAAAGAAAAAACCGGCTCCTAAGGGAGATGACGAAGGACGAATATGTCCCTTTTCCAAGGACTCCTTTATATATTCTCGCATAGCCGCGTGTTCAGGCACAGACAGATTAAATAAACGACCCTTAGGGTATTTACTACCCGGGATCAAGTCTATGGCACAATCGCACTCCCGGTGCGGAGGTAGTGAACCAACCTTGGGTTCTTCAAAAACGTCACGAAAGTCAGACAAGAATTCAGGAATCTCAGAGGGAATAGATGATGAAATGGAAACCAAAGGTACGTCCCCATGAGTTCCTTTACATCCCCAGCTTAACACAGACATAGCTCTCCAGTCGAGGACTGGGTTATGAGATTGCAGCCATGGCAATCCCAGCACCAAAACATCATGTAGATTATACAGCACCAGAAAGCGAATAACCTCCTGGTGATCCGGATTAACACGCATAGTCACTTGTGTCCAGTATTGTGGTTTATTACTAGCCAATGGGGTGGAGTCAATCCCTTTCAGAGGTATCAGAGCCTCCAATGGCTCCAAATCATACCCACAGCGTTTGGCAAAGGACCAATCCATAAGACTCAAAGCAGCGCCAGAGTCGACATAGGCGTCCGCGGTAATAGATGACAAAGAACAAATCAGGGTCACAGATAGAATAAACTTAGACTGTAAAATGCTAATTGAAACAGACTTGTCAGGCTTCTTAGTACGCTTAAAGCATGCTGATATAACATGAGTTGAATCACCACAATAGAAGCACAACCCATTTTTTCGTCTAAAATTCTGCCGCTCGCTTCTGGACAGAATTCTATCACATTGCATATTTTCTGGCGTTTTCTCAGTAGACACCGCCAAATGGTGCACAGGTTTGCGCTCCCGCAGACGCCTATCGATCTGAATAGCCATCGTCATGGACTCATTCAGACTCGCAGGCACAGGGAACCCCACCATAACATCCTTAATGGCATCAGAGAGACCTTCTCTGAAAATCGCCGCCAGGGCGCACTCATTCCACTGAGTAAGCACAGACCATTTGCGGAATTTTTGGCAGTATATTTCAGCTTCATCTTGCCCCTGAGACAAGGACATCAAGGCCTTTTCCGCCTGAAGCTCTAAATGAGGTTCCTCATAAAGCAACCCCAAGGCCAGAAAAAACGCATCCACATTGAGCAACGCAGGATCCCCTGGTGCCAATGCAAAAGCCCAGTCTTGAGGGTCGCCCCGGAGCAAGGAAATTACAATCCTGACCTGCTGTGCAGGGTCTCCGGCAGAGCGAGACTTCAGGGACAAAAACAATTTGCAATTATTTTTAAAATTTTGAAAGTGAGATCTATTCCCCGAGAAGAATTCAGGCAAAGGAATTCTAGGCTCAGACATAGGTGCATGAACAACAAAATCTTGCAAATTTTGTACCTTTGTGGCGAGATTATTCAAACCTGTAGCTACACTCTGAAGATCCATTTGAAACAGGTGAACACAGAGCCATTCAAGGATAAGAAGGAGAGAAAGAGAGGAAGGCTGCAGTATAGGCAGACTAGCAAGTGATTCAATTAAGAGCACACTCAGAACTAGAGGAAAAAAAAAAAAAAAAAATTGTAGCAGACTTCTTTTTTCTCTCCTTTCTCAGCCAGTAATTTAACCCTTTTTTTTGGGCCGGTCAAACTGTCATGATTCTCTATGGCGAGAGAACATAGCCCAGCATATATGAGAACTAGCTCTTGGAAGATGGAAACTATACTGACCATGAACTAAACCTGCTGCACAACTAGAAGTGGCCGGGTAGCATGCCTACGTTTTTTTATCCCTAGATGCCCAGCGCCAGCCGGAGAACTACCTAATCCTAGCAGAGGAAAAGACAGTCCTGGCTCACCTCTAGAGAAATTTTCCCAAAAGGCAGACAGAGGCCCCCACATATATTGGCGGTGATTTTAGATGAAATGACAAACGTAGTATGAAAATAGGTTTAGCAAAAATCGAGGTCCGCTTACTAGATAGCAAGAAGACAGAAAGGGCACTTTCATGGTCAGCAGAAAACCCTATCAAAACACCATCCAGAAATTACTTTAAGACTCTAGCATTAACTCATAACACCAGAGTGGCAATTTCCGCTCACAAGAGCTTTCCAGACACAGTAACGAAACAGCAGCTGTGAACAGGAACAAAATGCAAAAACACACAAGGACAAGAGTCCAACTTAGCTGGGAGTTGTCTAGTAGCAGGAACATGCACAGAAAGGCTACTGATTACATTGTTGACCGGCATGAAACTGACAGAGGAGCAAGGTTATATAGCGACTCCCAAATCCTGATAGGAGCAGGTGAACAGAGGGGATGATGCACACAAGTACAATTCCACAAGTGGCCACCGGGGGAGCCCAGAATCCAATTTCACAACACATGAGAACAGCAGGGCTTGGCCCGAGCACAAGTCCCACAAGACTGCACAAAAGAACGCACATCCCGTGACAAGGAAGGCCACCAAAAGGACCTAGCCACCAAATCTCTGCTACCAAAAATCCCAGGATGACCAGCCAACACCGAACAATGAACCTCAGAGATAACTCTACAAGTCCATCTATCAGGGACAAACAGTTTTTCTGCTGGACAACGGTCAGGTCTATCAGCCTGAAACTCCTGCAGCGCCCGCCGCAAATCAGGTGAGATGGCAGACAGAATTACCCCCTCTTGGAGAATACCAGCCGGCTCAGGAACTCCCGGGGAATCAGGCACAAAACTCCTTGAAAGGGCATCGGCCTTCACATTCTTAGAACCCGGAAGGTATGAAACCACAAAATTGAAATGGGAGAAAAACAGCGACCATCGAGCCTGTCTAGGATTCAACCGCTTAGCAGACTCGAGATAAGTCAGATTTTTGTGATCCGTTAAGACCACTACGAGATGCTTGGCTCCCTCAAGCCAATGTCGCCACTCCTCGAACGCCCACTTCATAGCCAACAACTCCCGATTGCCAACATCATAATTACGCTCAGCAGGCGAAAACTTTCTAGAAAAGAAAGCACATGGCTTCATCACAGAGCCATCAGAAGATCTTTGAGACAAAACAGCCCCTGCTCCAATCTCAGAAGCATCAACCTCGACCTGAAAAGGGAGCAAAACATCTGGCTGACACAACACAGGGGCCGAAGAGAAACGACGTTTCAACTCCCGAAAAGCCTCAACGGCCGCAGAGGACCAATTCACCACATCAGCACCTTTCTTGGTCAAATCAGTCAACGGTTTAACAACACTAGAAAAATTAGCGATGAAGCGACGGTAAAAATTAGCGAAGCCCAAGAGTTTCTGAAGGCTCTTCACAGATGTAGGCTGAGTCCAATCATAAATGGCCTGAACTTTAACAGGATCCATCTCGATAGTAGAAGGGGAAGAAATGAAACCCAAAAAGGAAATCTTCTGAACTCCGAAGAGACATTTAGACCCCTTCACAAACAAAGAATTAGCACGAAGAACCTGGAACACCATTCTGACCTGCTTCACATGAGACTCCCAATCATCCGAAAAGACCAAAATATCATCCAAATATTCAATAATGAATCTATCCAAATACTTTCGGAAGATGTCATGCATAAAGGACTGAAACACAGATGGAGCATTAGAAAGCCCGAATGGCATCACCAGGTACTCAAAATGGCCCTCAGGCGTATTAAATGCTGTTTTCCATTCATCGCCCTGTTTAATACGCACAAGATTATACGCCCCTCGAAGATCTATCTTGGTGAACCAACTAGCCCCCTTAATCCGAGCAAACAAATCAGACAGTAGAGGCAAAGGGTACTGAAATTTGACCGTGATTTTATTGAGAGGGCGGTAATCTATACAAGGTCTCAGAGAACCATCCTTCTTGGCCACAAAAAAGAACCCTGCTCCCAACGGTGACGACGACGGGCGAATATGCCCTTTCTCCAGGGACTCCTTTATATAACTCCGCATAGCGGCGTGTTCCGGCACAGATAAATTGAAACGTCGTCCCTTAGGAAAATTACTACCAGGAATCAAATTAATAGCACAATCACAATCCCTATGAGGAGGTAGGGCACTGGATTTGGGCTCATCGAATACATCTCGGTAATCCGACAAAAACTCAGGGACTTCAGAAGGAGTAGAAGGAGAAATTGACAACAATGGAACGTCACCATGTACCCCCTGACAACCCCAACTGGACACAGACATTGATTTCCAATCCAATACTGGATTATGGACCTGTAGCCATGGCAAACCCAACACGACCACATCATGCAAATTATGCAACACCAAAAAGTGAACATCTTCCTGATGTGCAGGAGCCATGCACATGGTCAACTGAGTCCAGTACTGAGGCTTATTCTTGGCCAAAGGCGTAGCATCAATTCCCCTTAATGGAATAGGATACTGCAAGGGCTCCAAGAAAAAACCACAGCGCCTGGCAAACTCCAAGTCCATCAAATTCAGGGCAGCGCCTGAGTCCACAAATGCCATAACAGAGAAAGGACGACAAAGAGCAAATCAGAGTAACGGACAAAAGAAATTTAGGCTGTACAGTACCAATGGTGACAGACCTAGCGAACCGCTTAGTGCGCTTAGGACAATCAGAGATAGCATGAGTGGGGTCACCACAGTAAAAACACAGCCCATTCTGACGTCTGTGTTCTTGCCGTTCAGCTCTGGTCAAAGTCCTATCACATTGCATAGGCTCAGGCCTCTGCTCAGAGGACACCGCCAAATGGCGCACAACCTTGCGTTCACGCAAGCGCCGATCGATCTGAATGGCCAAGGACATTGACTCATTCAGACCAGCAGGCGTGGGAAACCCCACCATAACATCCTTAAGGGCTTCAGAAAGACCTTTTCTGAAAATTGCTGCAAGGGCACACTCATTCCATTGAGTAAGCACAGACCACTTTCTAAACTTCTGGCAATATACCTCCGCTTCATCCTGACCTTGACACAACGCTAGCAAGATTTTCTCTGCCTGATCCACAGAGTTAGGTTCGTCATAAAGCAATCCAAGCGCCAGCAAAAACGCATCTACATTAAGCAATGCAGGATCTCCTGGCGCAAGGGAGAATGCCCAGTCTTGTGGGTCGCCATGTAACAAAGAAATAATGATTTTTACTTGCTGAATGGGGTCACCAGAGCAGCGGGGTTTCAAAGCAAGAAACAGTTTACAATTATTTTTGAAATTCAGAAATTTAGATCTATCTCCAAAAAACAAATCAGGAATTGGAATTCTAGGCTCTAACATAGGATTCTGAACTACATAATCTTGAATGCTTTGTACCCTTGTAGTGAGGTGATCAACACAAGAGGACAGACCTTGAATGTCCATATCTACACCTGAGTCCTGAACCACCCAGAGGTTAAGGGGAAAAGAAAGACAAAACACACTGCAGAGAAAAAAAAAATGGTCTCAGAACTTCTCTTATCCCTCTATTGAGATGCATTAACACTTTGTGGGCCAGCTGTACTGTTATGGACCTGGTGGTTAGGTGCACCTGGAATGACCTGATGGTTAAACTAGAAGACAGGACGAGCTCTGGGAAGCGGGAACTCTGCTGACCGCAAATCCTAATCCTATCACACACACACTAGAAATAGCTGTGGAGCGTACCTAACTCTCCCTAGACGCCTCTTCACAGCCTAAGAGCTAACTACCCCTAAAGATAGGAAAAGAAGCCTTACCTTGCCTCAGAGAAATTCCCCAAAATGTAAAGGCCGCCCCCCACATATATTAACTGTGAGTTAAGAGGAAAGTCACAAACACAGGGATGAAACAGGTATCAGCAAAGGAGGCCAGACTTACTAGATAGACTGAAGATAGGAAAGGGATCTATGCGGTCAGCACAAAAAGCTACAAAAAGCCACGCAGAGTGTGTAAAAAGACCCCCGCACCGACTCACGGTGCGGAGGTGCCACTCTGCAACCCAGAGCTTCCAGCTAGCAAGGCAATATCATGTTAGCAAGCTGGACAAGAACTTAGCAAGTACTAAGAAATATATTCAGTACAAAATAAACAACAAAATGAACTAGCAGGGACTTAGCTTCGCTGGAGTAGATAGGTCATCAGAAAGATCCGAGAGAGATCTGAACCAGTGCTAATACATTGACAGCTGGCATGGAGTAACAATCTGAGTGGAGTTAAATAGAGAAGCCAGCCTAGCCGCAAACGAGGGCAGCTGAGGGAGCAACCTCAGAACCAGCAGTTCCACTCACAGCCACCAGAGGGAGTCCACAGACAGAACTCGCCGAAGTATCATTCATGACCACAGGAGGGAGTTCAAGAACGGAATTCACAACACAAGTCCCATCGGACAATGCCTGCTACAGTGACAGTGATTGACACATTAGCCAATGATGGGACAGTAGTATGTTGTGAACTCTGTGTTCAGGCTCCCTCTTGTGGTCACTGGTGGTATGGTGTGACTTTTGCTTTGGGCTCCCCCTGGTGGCTTTGCCTGTTATCCTGCTGGTCTCTGGCTATCAGCTGGTTCGTTATCCTCTGGGAGGTTCCTATATAGCTCTGTTTTACTTCTACTTGTTGCCGGCTGTCGATGTAATCAGTGCTACTCAGATTCCTTCTGACTACCTTGCTCCCAGTCCATCCAGGATAAGCTAAGTTTTGTTTGCTCATTTTTTTGATCAGCAGTGTTTATCATGTTTTCTGTTCCAGCTTGCTAAAATGTATTTCCCTCGCTTGCTGGTTGCTCTAGTGGGCTGAGTTTCTCCTCACACACCGTTAGTTGGTGTGTGGGTTCTTGAAATCTCAGGATGGATATTTTGTAAGGGTTTTTTATTGATCGCATAGACCCCTGCTCTATTTTCTGCTTTCTAGTACTAGTGGGCCTCTTTTGCTGAATCTGATTTCATCCCTACGTATGTGCCTTCTTCTTACTTCACCGTTAATATTTGTTGGGGGCTTCTATACCTTTGGGGATTATTTCTCTGGAGGCAAGCGAGGTCTTTCTTTCTCTTTAGGGGTAGCTAGTTCCTCAGGCTGGCTCGAAACGTCTAGGAATTTTTTAGGCACGTTCACCGGCTACCTCTAGTTGTTTTGGATAGGTTCAGATTTGCGATCAGTCCAGTTACCATCTCCCTAGAGCTCGTCCTTAGTTTAATCACTTGCTGATCTATTTGTGATCCTCAGCCACTAGGGATCATAACAGTACAGCCGGCCACTGTTGTGAACTCTGTGTTCAGGCTCCCTCTTGTGGTCACTGGTGGTTCTGATGTGACTAATTGGTCCTCTGCGGCTGTGGAGGCCTTTCGGGAGCTGAAGCGCCGGTTTTCTTCGGCTCCGGTCTTATGTCAGCCAGATGTCTCACTTCCCTTCCAGGTGGAGGTTGATGCTTCCGAGATTGGAGCGGGGGCTGTTTTGTCGCAGAGAAGCTCCGATGACTCTGTGATGAAGCCATGTGCTTTCTTTTCAAGAAAGTTTTCGCTTGCCGAGCGGAATTATGATGTCGGTAATCGGGAGTTGTTGGCTATGAAGTGGGCATTTGAGGAGTGGCGACATTGGCTCGAGGGAGCTAAGCATCGTGTGGTGGTCTTGACTGATCACAAGAATTTGATTTATCTCGAGTCGGCCAAGCGGCTGAATCCCAGACAGGCTCGTTGGTTGTTGTTTTTCTCTCGTTTTGATTTTGTGGTTTCGTACCTGCCTGGTTCGAAGAATGTGAAGGCTGATGCACTTTCTAGGAGTTTTGTGCCTGACTCTCCTGGAGATTCAGAGCCGGCTTGTATTCTTAGAGAAGGGTTGAATTTGTCTGCCATCTCCCCAGATTTGCGACGTGTGCTGCAAGAGTTTCAGGCGGATAGACCTGATCGTTGTCCACCGGAGAGACTGTTTGTCCCGGATAGATGGACCAGCAGAGTCATCTCCGAGGTTCATTCTTCGGTGTTGGCGGGCCATCCTGGAATATTTGGTACCAGAGACTTGGTGGCCAGGTCTTTTTGGTGGCCTTCCTTGTCGCGGGATGTGCGTTCCTTTGTGCAGTCTTGTGGAATTTGTGCTTGGGCTAAGCCTTGCTGTTCTCGAGCCAGTGGTTTGCTGTTACCTTTGCCTGTCCCGAAGAGGCCTTGGACGCACATTTCCATGGATTTTATTTCAGATCTCCCTGTCTCTCAGAGAATGTCTGTCATCTGGGTGGTGTGTGATCGTTTTTCTAAGATGGTCCATTTGGTGCCCTTGCCTAAGTTGCCTTCCTCCTCCGAGTTGGTTCCACTGTTTTTTCAAAATGTGGTTCGTTTGCACGGGATTCCTGAGAACATTGTTTCTGACAGAGGATCCCAGTTTGTGTCTAGATTTTGGCGGACCTTTTGTGCTAAATTGGGCATTGATTTGTCTTTTTCGTCGGCCTTCCATCCTCAGACGAATGGCCAAACCGAGCGAACTAATCAGACCTTGGAGACTTATTTAAGATGTTTTGTTTCTGCTGATCAGGATGACTGGGTTACTTTTTTGCCGTTGGCCGAGTTTGCCCTTAATAATCGGGCTAGTTCTGCTACTTTGGTTTCTCCTTTCTTTTGTAATTCGGGGTTTCATCCTCGTTTTTCCTCGGGTCAGGTGGAGCCTTCTGACTGTCCTGGAGTGGATGTTGTGGTTGATAGGTTGTATCAGATTTGGAATCATGTGGTGGACAATTTGAAGCTGTCTCAAGAGAAGGCTCAGCTCTTTCCCAACCGCCGTCGCTGTGTGGGTCCCCGACTTTGCGTTGGGGACTTGGTGTGGTTGTCTTCTCGCTTCGTTCCTATGAAGGTCTCCTCTCCTAAGTTCAAGCCTCGGTTTATCAGTCCTTATAAGATTCTGGAAGTCCTTGGCCCTGTGTCATTTCGTCTGGACCTCCCAGCATCATTTGCTATTCATAATGTGTTCCATCGCTCGTTGTTGCGGAGGTATGTGGTGCCTGTGGTTCCTCCGGTTGAGCCTCCTGCCCCGGTGCTGGTTGAGGGAGAATTGGAATACGTGGTGGAGAAGATCTTGGATTCTCGTATTTCTAGACTGAGGCTCCAGTATTTGGTTAAATGGAAGGGCTATGGTCAGGAGGATAATTCTTGGGTTGTCGCCTCTGATGTTCATGCAGCCGATTTGGTTCGTGCCTTCCATGTGGCTCATCCTGATCGCCCTGGTGGTTTTCATGAGGGTTCGGTGACCCCTCCTCAAGGGGGGGTACTGTTGTGAACTCTGTGTTCAGGCTCCATCTTGTGGTCACTGGTGGTATGGTGTGACTTTTGCTTTGGGCTCCCCCTGGTGGCTTTGCCTGTTATCCTGCTGGTCTCTGGCTATCAGCTGGTTCGTTATCCTCTGGGAGGTTCCTATATAGCTCTGTTTTACTTCTACTTGTTGCCGGCTGTCGATGTAATCAGTGCTACTCAGATTCCTTCTGACTACCTTGCTCCCAGTCCATCCAGGATAAGCTAAGTTTTGTTTGCTCATTTTTTTGATCAGCAGTGTTTATCATGTTTTCTGTTCCAGCTTGCTAAAATGTATTTCCCTCGCTTGCTGGTTGCTCTAGTGGGCTGAGTTTCTCCCCACACACCGTTAGTTGGTGTGTGGGTTCTTGAAATCTCAGGATGGATATTTTGTAAGGGTTTTTTATTGATCGCATAGACCCCTGCTCTATTTTCTGCTTTCTAGTACTAGTGGGCCTCTTTTGCTGAATCTGATTTCATCCCTACGTATGTGCCTTCTTCTTACTTCACCGTTAATATTTGTTGGGGGCTTCTATATGTTTGGGGATTATTTCTCTGGAGGCAAGCGAGGTCTTACTTTCTCTTTAAGGGTAGCTAGTTCCTCAGGCTGGCTCGAAACGTCTAGGAATTTTTTAGGCACGTTCACCGGCTACCTCTAGTTGTTTTGGATAGGTTCAGATTTGCGATCAGTCCAGTTACCATCTCCCTAGAGCTCGTCCTTAGTTTAATCACTTGCTGATCTATTTGTGATCCTCAGCCACTCGGGATCATAACAGTAGTAGTAGCATCATCCGGCTAATGTGTTGAATGTAAAAAAAAAATACTACATACATACTACATACATACTACATACATACAACATACTACATACATACTACATACATATTACATACAACATACTACATATATGCTACATACATAATTCATACATACCACATACTACATACATACAACATACTACATACATACAACATACATACAACAAACTACATACATACTACATACACACAAAATACACACAACATACTACATACATACTATATACTACATATATACAACATACTACATACATACTACATACATAATACATATATACAACATACTACATGCATACTACATACTACATACATACAACATACTACATACATACTGAATACATACAATATACTACATACATACTACATACATACTACATACTACATATATACTACATATATACTACATACATACTACATACATACATACTACAAACACTACATACATACAACATACTACATACATGCTACATACTACATACATACAACGAACTACATACATGCTGAATACATACAACATGCTACATACATACTACATACATACTACATACTACATATATAATACATATATACTACATACTACATACATACTACATTCATACTACATACATTCTACAAACTACATACATACTACATACATACATATTACATACATACTACATACTACATACATACTAAATACAATACATTCATACATTACATACAATACACACATACAGACATACAGTACATATAACATAGAGTACATACTCACCATTACTTGTCATTTTGATCCACAAAGCCAGTGTCATCTGTAAAAAAGATTAAAATAACAAACAAACAATATTCACCCTGTCCGTAGAAATCCACAAATGTCCCACGACGATCTCCCATGGAGAACGGCAGCATCAGCTGATGTGACCGCTCTCCAGGGGCTCCAGGAACACAATGACGGGAGGAAGGTATCCTTCCGCACTGTATTCCTCCACCGCTGTAAAATAATAGTCCCTAGTCTCACTTTTGGCATTGCTGTGTGAGAAATTTTCCCACGCAGCAATTGCCATAAAGTGAGACTCTGAGAGGTTACTATAGTTCAGTGATGCACTGCAGGAGCCATTGTCTCCTGTCAGTGTGTCACTGAAGGTCCTATAGAGCAGTGACATCACCCGATGTCACTGTTCTATAGGGGAGATCGTCGTGGGACACTCGTTATTGATTGGACTACGGCGGACAGGTAGTATATGGTTTATTATTTTACGTTTTTTGCAGGCGCTGAAGTATGGTAAGTATGGTTAAATGAAGAATATTAAAATACTTTTTTTCTAATGTGTGTGTTTTATTAACCCTTTACTAGTATTGGATTAATAATGGATAGGCGTCTTATTGACGCCTCTCCGTTATTAACCAGGCTTAATGTCACCTTACAATAGAAAGGTGACATTAACCCCTTATTACCCCATATCCCACCGCTATACGGGAGTGGGAAGAGGGGAGCTAAGTGCCGGAATTGGCGCCATTTCCGGGGAGGCTGCGGACTGGTATTTGTAGCCGGGGGGGCAATATCCATGGCCCCTCTCTAGGCTATGAATATCAGCCCGCAGCTGTCTGCGTAGCCTTTCTGACTATAAAATATAGGGGGACCCCATGTAATTTTTTTGGGTCCCCCTATTCTAATAGCCAGTAAAGGCTACACAGACAGCTGCGGGCTGATATTCATAGCAGGCTACAAATATTGGCCCCCGGCCGTCGGCTTTCCCCCTCTGGCGCAGCAAATTGCATGGGAGCCCATGCTGTTTTTTCCTTTTTTTAATTAAATGCTCATTAAGGCCTCTTTCATGCTTGCGTCAGTACGGGTCCGTCGCTATGCGTCGGGCCGACGTACCGACGCATGTTGTGAAATTTGTGCACGATGTGGGCAGCGGATGCAGTTTTTCAATGCATCTGCTGCCCATTCTGAAGTCCGGGGAGGAGGGGGCGGAGTGTCATCCGCGCATGCGCGGTAGAAAATGGCAGATGCAACGGACAAAAAAAGTTCACTTGAACGCTTTTTTGTGCCGACGGTCGGCCAAAACACGACGGATGCGACGTATGGCCATCCGTTGCGATCCGTCACTAATACAAGTCTATGGGTAAAAAACGCAGCCTGCGAGCACATTTGCAGAATCCGTTTTTTCCACCGGATCGGTTTTTTTCTCATAGAGTTTTATTAGCACCGGATTGCGCCTGATGGCCACACGTTTCATCCATTTTTTGCAGGATCCATCAAAAAAGCTGTTTCCGCTGCACGGAAAACACAGAGGAACGGTTTTTCTGTCCGGCGAAAAAACGCACACTGATGGATCCGGCAAACTTGTAGTCCCATCGGACGATGCCTGCACACATGCACAGACCCCCGGCAGCCGCACAGAGCCCCGGCAGGCTCAAACAGAGCCCCGGCAGCCCGCACAGACCCCCGACTGCCCGCACAGACCCCCGGCAGTCCGCACAGAGCCCCGGCAGTCCCGCACAGAGCCCCGGCAGTCCCGCTCAGAGCCCCAGCAGGCCCGCACAGAGCCCCGGCGGCCCACACAGACCCCCGGCAGCCCACACAGAGCCCCGGCAGGCCCGTACAGAGCCCTGGCAGCCCGCACAGACCCCCGGCAGGCACGCGCAGACCCCCGGCAGCCTGCACAGAGCCCCGGCAGGCCCGCACAGACCTCCGGCTGCCCGCACAGACCCCCGAGAGGCCTGTACAGATCCCCGGCTTGCCCGCACAGACCCCGACACGCACACACAGACATGCACAGTGTCCACCCACGCACCACCCACACTCTTCCCTCCTCCAGAACAGGATGTAGAATGACAGAAAGGGCTTATTTACATTCCGATATTTTTGTCCCATTGACTTGCATTGGTATCGGGTATTGGTATCGGCGATATCCGATATTTTTTGGATATCGGCCGATCCAATCCGATACTGATACTTCTGGATATCGGAAGGTATCGCTCAACACTAATGATGAATAATTAGCCCCAATCACATACCAAAGAAATTCAAGCTGTCCTGCAGGCTCAGGATGCACCAGTGTCAGTGAGAATCATTCAACGACATTTGAATGAAATTGTGATGGAAATATATAACACATATAGATTTCACTTGCATATATACTTACAGCGAATATGTACAATATAATCAATTGCTTAAAATGGCCGTCATAAGACCAGACAATGCATTGGGACTTTCCAGATATAAAGAGGAACTGAACACCAGATGCCTCAAATTTTGGCCTAACTGCAGGAAAGGTGACATTTATGCATTAGTTGCTTAATCAGCCTGTTGCTATGTCTTAGCCACAATATTCCATATATTTACCATTTATTCCATATGATCCTTAACTAACCTCCCCTTTTTATATGCAACTATAAAAACAAATGTTACTCAAATAAAGCATCAGTATCGATGGGATGTTATTCTGTCACCTTGGTGTACAGTGTCATTCATGAGCACTCAAATACTTATCCTAATTGGGATCAAATGCAGCACACACGGGGATGGATTTATCCTAACAAAATTTCTATCACAAATGAAATGCTATTACAGGAGACCCAGGATTACCTCACTGCTGAAACAGAGACATAAAAAAGCTAGATTGCAGTTTGCCAAAATGTGCATCAGTAAGCCAAAATCCTTCTGGGAAAGTGTCTTTTGGACAGATGAGACCAAGATAGAGCTTTTTGGTAAAGCACATCATTGTACTGTTTACCAAAAATGGAATGAGGCCGACAAAGAAAAGAACACAATACATACGGTCAAACATGATGGAGGTTTGAGGATGTTTTGGGGTTGTTTTTGCTGCCTCTGGCACTGGGTGCCTTGACTATGTGCAAGGCATCATGAAATCTGAAGATTACAAAAGCAAAGGATATTGGGTCGCAATGTAGTGCCTAGTGTCAGAAAGCTGGGTTTGCATAGGTCTTCTAGCAGGACAATGATCCCAAACATACTTCAAGAAACACCCAGAATTGGTTGGAAACATAACACTGGAGAGTTCTGAAGAGGCCAGTAATGAGTCTGTTGTGAATTCTGCTCTTGGGTTCCCTCCGGTGGTTGTTGGTAGTAATGCAGTTGTCCCTGGGTTGCAATCCTGGGCAGGTGTCCCTGCTGATTGCAGCTCTGACTGGGATATTTAGGTGTGCAGGATTCATGGGCAGCACGGTGGCACAGTGGTTAGCACAGAAGCCTTGCAGCGCTGGAGTCTGGGGTTCAAGCCCCACTAAGGACAACATCTGCAAAGAGTTTGTATGTTCTCTCCGTGTTTGCGTGGGTTTCCTCCGGGCACTCCGGTTTCCTCTCACATTCCAAAGACATACTGATAGGGAATTTAGATTGTGAGCCCCAACGGGGACAGCGACAATAATGTGTGCAACCTGTAAAGCGCTGCGGAATATGTTAGCGCTATATAAAGATTATTATTAGCCCTTGCCAGTTGTCCATTGTTCTTGGAGGTTTTGCATCTCTGTCTGGTTCCTCCTGCCCTGCTGCTAATTTGTAGCCAGGGGGGCAATATCCATGGCCCCTCTCTAGGCTATGAATATCAGCCCGCAGCTGTCTGCATAGCCTTTCTGACTATAAAATATAGGGGGACCCCATGTAATTTTTTTGGGTCCCCCTATTCTAATAGCCAGTAAAGGCTACACAGACAGCTGCGGGCTGATATTCATAGCAGGCTACAAATATTGGCCCCCGGCCGTCGGCTTTCCCCCTCTGGCGCAGCAAATTGCACGGGAGCCCATGCTGTTTTTTCCTTTTTTTTAATTAAATGCTCATTAAGGCCTCTTTCATGCTTGCGTCAGTACGGGTCCGTCGCTGTGCGTCGGGCCGACGTACCGACGCATGTTGTGAAATTTGTGCACGATGTGGGCAGCGGATGCAGTTTTTCAATGCATCTGCTGCCCAATCTGAAGTCCGGGGAGGAGGGGGCGGAGTGTCATCTGCGCATGCGCGGTAGAAAATGGCAGATGCAACGGACAAAAAAAGTTCACTTGAACGCTTTTTTGTGCCGACGGTCGGCCAAAACACGACGGATGCGACGTATGGCCATCCGTTGCGATCCGTCACTAATACAAGTCTATGGGTAAAAAGCGCAGCCTGCGAGCACATTTGCAGAATCCGTTTTTTCCACCGGATCGGTTTTTTTCTCATAGAGTTTTATTAGCACTGGATTGCGCCTGATGGCCACACATTTCATTCATTTTTTGCAGGATCCATCAAAAAAGCTGTTTCCGCCGCACGGAAAACACATACAGAGGAACGGTTTTTCTGTCCGGCGAAAAAACGCACACTGATGGATCCGGCAAACTTGTAGTCCCATCGGACGATGCCTGCACACATGCACAGACCCCCGGCAGCCGCACAGAGCCCCGGCAGGCTCAAACAGAGCCCCGGCAGCCCGCACAGACTCCCGACTGCCCGCACAGACCCCCGGAAGTCCGCACAGAGCCCCGGCAGTCCCGCACAGAGCCCCGGCAGTCCCGATCAGAGCCCCGGCAGGCCCGCACAGAGCCCCGGCGGCCCGCACAGACCCCCAGCAGCCCACACAGAGCCCCGGCAGGCCCGTACAGAGCCCTGGCAGCCCGCACAGACCCCCAGCAGGCACGCGCAGACCCCCGGCAGCCTGCACAGAGCCCCGGCAGGCCCGCCCAGACCTCCGGCTGTCCGCACAGACCCCCGAGAGGCCTGTACAGATCCCCGGCTTGCCCGCACAGACCCCGACACGCACACACAGACATGCACAGTGTCCACCCATGCACCACCCACACTCTTCCCTCCTCCAGAACAGGATGTAGAATGACAGAAAGGGCTTATTTACATTCCGATATTTTTGTCCCATTGACTTGCATTGGTATCGGGTATTGGTATCGGCGATATCCGATATTTTTGGGATATCGGCCGATCCAATCCGATACTGATACTTCTGGATATCGGAAGGTATCGCTCAACACTAATGATGAATAATTAGCCCCAATCACATACCAAAGAAATTCAAGCTGTCCTGCAGGCTCAGGATGCACCAGTGTCAGTGAGAATCATTCAACGACATTTGAATGAAATTGTGATGGAAATATATAACACATATAGATTTCACTTGCATATATACTTACAGCGAATATGTACAATATAATCAATTGCTTAAAATGGCCGTCATAAGACCAGACAATGCATTGGGACTTTCCAGATATAAAGAGGAACTGAACACCAGATGCCTCAAATTTTGGCCTAACTGCAGGAAAGGTGACATTTATGCATTAGTTGCTTAATCAGCCTGTTGCTATGTCTTAGCCACAATATTCCATATATTTACCATTTATTCCATATGATCCTTAACTAACCTCCCCTTTTTATATGCAACTATAAAAACAAATGTTACTCAAATAAAGCATCAGTATCGATGGGATGTTATTCTGTCACCTTGGTGTACAGTGTCATTCATGAGCACTCAAATACTTATCCTAATTGGGATCAAATGCAGCACACACGGGGATGGATTTATCCTAACAAAATTTCTATCACAAATGAAATGCTATTACAGGAGACCCAGGATTACCTCACTGCTGAAACAGAGACATAAAAAAGCTAGATTGCAGTTTGCCAAAATGTGCATCAGTAAGCCAAAATCCTTCTGGGAAAGTGTCTTTTGGACAGATGAGACCAAGATAGAGCTTTTTGGTAAAGCACATCATTGTACTGTTTACCAAAAATGGAATGAGGCCGACAAAGAAAAGAACACAGTACATACGGTCAAACATGATGGAGGTTTGAGGATGTTTTGGGGTTGTTTTTGCTGCCTCTGGCACTGGGTGCCTTGACTATGTGCAAGGCATCATGAAATCTGAAGATTACAAAAGCAAAGGATATTGGGTCGCAATGTAGTGCCTAGTGTCAGAAAGCTGGGTTTGCATAGGTCTTCTAGCAGGACAATGATCCCAAACATACTTCAAGAAACACCCAGAATTGGTTAGAAACAAAACACTGGAGAGTTCTGAAGAGGCCAGTAATGAGTCTGTTGTGAATTCTGCTCTTGGGTTCCCTCCGGTGGTTGTTGGTAGTAATGCAGTTGTCCCTGGGTTGCAATCCTGGGCAGGTGTCCCTGCTGATTGCAGCTCTGACTGGGATATTTAGGTGTGCAGGATTCATGGGCAGCACGGTGGCACAGTGGTTAGCACAGCAGCCTTGCAGCGCTGGAGTCTGGGGTTCAAGCCCCACTAAGGACAACATCTGCAAAGAGTTTGTATGTTCTCTCCGTGTTTGCGTGGGTTTCCTCCGGGCACTCCGGTTTCCTCTCACATTCCAAAGACATACTGATAGGGAATTTAGATTGTGAGCCCCAATGGGGACAGCGACAATAATGTGTGCAACCTGTAAAGCGCTGCGGAATATGTTAGCGCTATATAAAGATTATTATTATTATTAGCCCTTGCCAGTTGTCCATTGTTCTTGGAGGTTTTGCATCTCTGTCTGGTTCCTCCTGCCCTGCTGCTAATTTGTAGCCGGGGGGGCAATATCCATGGCCCCTCTCTAGGCTATGAATATCAGCCCGCAGCTGTCTGCGTAGCCTTTCTGACTATAAAATATAGGGGGACCCCATGTAATTTTTTTGGGTCCCCCTATTCTAATAGCCAGTAAAGGCTACACAGACAGCTGCGGGCTGATATTCATAGCAGGCTACAAATATTGGCACCCGGCCGTCGGCTTTCCCCCTCTGGCGCAGCAAATTGCACGGGAGCCCATGCTGTTTTTTCCTTTTTTTTAATTAAATGCTCATTAAGGCCTCTTTCATGCTTGCGTCAGTACGGGTCCGTCGCTATGCGTCGGGCCGACGTACCGACGCATGTTGTGAAATTTGTGCACGATGTGGGCAGCGGATGCAGTTTTTCAATGCATCTGCTGCCCAATCTGAAGTCCGGGGAGGAGGGGGCGGAGTGTCATCCGCGCATGCGCGGTAGAAAATGGCAGATGCAACGGACAAAAAAAGTTCACTTGAACGCTTTTTTGTGCCGACGGTCGGCCAAAACACGACGGATGCGACGTATGGCCATCCGTTGCGATCCGTGTCACTAATACAAGTCTATGGGTAAAAAACGCAGCCTGCGAGCACATTTGCAGAATCCGTTTTTTCCACCGGATCGGTTTTTTTCTCATAGAGTTTTATTAGCACCGGATTGCGCCTGATGGCCACACGTTTCATCCATTTTTTGCAGGATCTATCAAAAAAGCTGTTTCCGCCGCACGGAAAACACATACAGAGGAACGTTTTTTCTGTCCGGCTAAAAAACGCACACTGATGGATCCGGCAAACTTGTAGTCCCATCGGACGATGCCTGCACACATGCACAGACCCCCGGAAGCCGCACAGAGCCCCGGCAGGCTCAAACAGAGCCCCGGCAGCCCGCACAGACCCCCGACTGCCCGCACAGACCCCCGGCAGTCCGCACAGAGCCCCGGCAGTCCCGCACAGAGCCCCGGCAGTCCCGCTCAGAGCCCCGGCAGGCCCGCACAGAGCCCCGGCGGCCCGCACAGACCCCCGGCAGCCCACACAGAGCCCCGGCAGGCCCGTACAGAGCCCTGGCAGCCCGCACAGACCCCCGGCAGGCACGCGCAGACCCCCGGCAGCCTGCACAGAGCCCCGGCAGGCCCGCACAGACCTCCGGCTGTCCGCACAGACCCCCGAGAGGCCTGTACAGATCCCCGGCTTGCCCGCACAGACCCCGACACGCACACACAGACATGCACAGTGTCCACCCACGCACCACCCACACTCTTCCCTCCTCCAGAACAGGATGTAGAATGACAGAAAGGGCTTATTTACATTCCGATATTTTTGTCCCATTGACTTGCATTGGTATCGGGTATTGGTATCGGCGATATCCGATATTTTTTGGATATCGGCCGATCCAATCCGATACTGATACTTCTGGATATCGGAAGGTATCGCTCAACACTAATGATGAATAATTAGCCCCAATCACATACCAAAGAAATTCAAGCTGTCCTGCAGGCTCAGGATGCACCAGTGTCAGTGAGAATCATTCAACGACATTTGAATGAAATTGTGATGGAAATATATAACACATATAGATTTCACTTGCATATATACTTACAGCGAATATGTACAATATAATCAATTGCTTAAAATGGCCGTCATAAGACCAGACAATGCATTGGGACTTTCCAGATATAAAGAGGAACTGAACACCAGATGCCTCAAATTTTGGCCTAACTGCAGGAAAGGTGACATTTATGCATTAGTTGCTTAATCAGCCTGTTGCTATGTCTTAGCCACAATATTCCATATATTTACCATTTATTCCATATGATCCTTAACTAACCTCCCCTTTTTATATGCAACTATAAAAACAAATGTTACTCAAATAAAGCATCAGTATCGATGGGATGTTATTCTGTCACCTTGGTGTACAGTGTCATTCATGAGCACTCAAATACTTATCCTAATTGGGATCAAATGCAGCACACACGGGGATGGATTTATCCTAACAAAATTTCTATCACAAATGAAATGCTATTACAGGAGACCCAGGATTACCTCACTGCTGAAACAGAGACATAAAAAAGCTAGATTGCAGTTTGCCAAAATGTGCATCAGTAAGCCAAAATCCTTCTGGAAAAGTGTCTTTTGGACAGATGAGACCAAGATAGAGCTTTTTGGTAAAGCACATCATTGTACTGTTTACCAAAAATGGAATGAGGCCGACAAAGAAAAGAACACAGTACATACGGTCAAACATGATGGAGGTTTGAGGATGTTTTGGGGTTGTTTTTGCTGCCTCTGGCACTGGGTGCCTTGACTATGTGCAAGGCATCATGAAATCTGAAGATTACAAAAGCAAAGGATATTGGGTCGCAATGTAGTGCCTAGTGTCAGAAAGCTGGGTTTGCATAGGTCTTCTAGCAGGACAATGATCCCAAACATACTTCAAGAAACACCCAGAATTGGTTGGAAACAAAACACTGGAGAGTTCTGAAGAGGCCAGTAATGAGTCTGTTGTGAATTCTGCTCTTGGGTTCCCTCCGGTGGTTGTTGGTAGTAATGCAGTTGTCCCTGGGTTGCAATCCTGGGCAGGTGTCCCTGCTGATTGCAGCTCTGACTGGGATATTTAGGTGTGCAGGATTCATGGGCAGCACGGTGGCACAGTGGTTAGCACAGCAGCCTTGCAGCGCTGGAGTCTGGGGTTCAAGCCCCACTAAGGACAACATCTGCAAAGAGTTTGTATGTTCTCTCTGTGTTTGCGTGGGTTTCCTCTGGGCACTCCGGTTTCCTCTCACATTCCAAAGACATACTGATAGGGAATTTAGATTGTGAGCCCCAACGGGGACAGCGACAATAATGTGTGCAACCTGTAAAGCGCTGCGGAATATGTTAGCGCTATATAAAGATTATTATTATTATTAGCCCTTGCCAGTTGTCCATTGTTCTTGGAGGTTTTGCATCTCTGTCTGGTTCCTCCTGCCCTGCTGCTAATTCAGCAAAGATAAGTGTCTGGTTTTGTTTTTGTAGCACACATGCTGTGTGCTTTACAATTCAGTACTATTCAATGTTTTTTCTTGTCTAGCTTAGACTGTGTTTGGAAATTTCAGTCTAGTTGGATTCTCAGGAGATGCAGATATACATTCCATGTCTTTAGTTAGATGGTGGAATTTTTGTATTATCTGCTGTGGATATTTTTAGGGTTTTAATACTGACCGCTTAGTATTCTGTCCTATCCTTTCCTATTTAGCTAGCATGGCCTCTTTTGCTAAATCCTGATTTCTGCCTGCGTGTGTCTTTCCTCTAATACTCACAGTCAATATTTGTGGGGGGCTGCCTATCCTTTGGGGTTCTGTTCTGAGGCAAGATAGAATTCCCATTTCCATCTATAGGGGTATTTAGTCCTCCGGCTGTGTCAAGGTGTCTAGGATGTGTTAGGTACACCCCACGGCTACTTCTAGTTGCGGTGACAGTTTACGGTTTGCGGTCAGTACAGGTTCCACCTACTCCTAAGAAAGTCTCATGCGGCTCCAAGGTCACCGGATCATAACAGTACAACTGGCCAACAATGAGTTAAATGCATCTCAGAAGAAGGGAAGAAAGAGCCATTTTTTTTCTGTAGCCTGCTTTGTCTTTTCTTCCCTCTTTTCCTCTGGGTGGCTGAGGAGCCTTGTGCTAGCATGGATGTTCAGGGATTAGCTTCTCGTGTAGACCAGCTTGCTGCTAGGGTACAGGGTATTTCTGATTATATTGTTCAGACTCCAGTTTTAGAGTCTAAGATTCCTACTCCTGATTTGTTTTTTGGGGACAGGTCCAAATGAGTTTTAAAAACAACTGTAAACTGTTTTTTGCTCTGAGACCTCGATCCTCTGGTGATTCCATTCAGCAGGTTAAAATTGTCATCTCCCTGCTGCGTGGCGATCCTCAGGATTGGGCATTTTCCCTGGAATCTGGGAATCCGGCTTTGCTTAATGTAGACGCCTTTTTTCAGGCTTTAGGATTATTATATGATGAACCAAATTCTGTGGATCAAGCGGAGAAGACCTTGTTGGTCCTGTCTCAGGGTCAAGAAGCGGCAGAATTGTATTGTCAGAAATTTAGAAAATGGTCTGTGTTGACTAAATGGAATGATGATGCTTTGGCGGCAATTTTCAGAAAGGGTCTTTCTGAATCCGTTAAAGATGTTAACCTTTCTAGGAATTTAGGACCTGAGAATGACGTCGCGGCTTGTGATTGGTCGCGTGGCGGTCACATGTGCGGCACGCGACCAATCAGAAGCCATGACGTTATGGAAGGCCCTAAACGCGCTCATTTTAAGCAAAGAAGGCTGCCGGTTAACAGTGGTAAGGTGCATGGGCCTCCGGAGAGGTGAGTATATCAATAATTTTTATTTTTATTCTTTATTTTACACATTAATATGGATCCCAGGGCCTGAAGGAGAGTTTCCTCTCCTTCAGACCCTGGGAACCATCAGGATACCTTCCGATACTTGGTGTCCCATTGACTTGTATTGGTATCGGGTATCAGTATCGGCGATATCCGATACTTTTCGGGTATCGGCCGATACTATCCGATACCGATACTTTCAAGTATCGGACGGTATCGCCCAACACTAGTGGCGATGTTTCTCATGTCATTTCAGTCTGCCCTAAGCGTACAAAGAGGATCGCTAGTTCATTTACCATCAGTACTGTACAACCTAAATTTTTATTATCTGTATCCTTGATCTGCTCATTGTCATCATTTTCTGTCATGGCGTTTGTGGATTCAGGCGCCGCCTTGAACTTAATGGACTTTGAGTTTGCCAGGCGTTGTGGTTTTCCCTTGCAGTCTTTGCAGAACCCTATTCCGTTAAGGGGCATTGATGCTACACCTTTGGCTAAAAATAAGCCCCAGTTCGGGACACAGGTGACCATGTGCATGGCGCCAGCCCATCAGGAAGATTGTCGATTTCTGGTGTTGCAAAATTTACATGATGCTATCGTGCTGGGTTTTCCATGGTTGCAGGCACATAATCCTGTGTTATGATCCTAGTGGCTGAGGATCACAAAACGGACTAGCTAAGTTTATGAACATAGACATGAGCTCTAGGGAGGTGGTAACTGGACTGACCGCAAACCTGATCCTAACCAACACACTAAAGGTAGCCGGTGAACGTGCCTAAAATCCTGGACGTCTCGACGCAGCCTGAGAAACTATCTACTCCTGGAGGGAAAGTAAGACCTCACTTGCCTCAAGAGAAATCACCCCAAAGATATAGGAAGCCCCCAACAAATAATAACGGTGAGGTAAGGGGAAAACACAAACGTAGAAATGAAAACAGATACAGCAAATGAGGCCCGCTAATACTAGATAGCAGAAGACAGATAGGGAACTCTGCGGTCAGTAAAAAACCCTATGCAAAATATCCACGCTGAGAATACAAGAACCCCCACACCAACTAACGGTGTGAGGGGAGAAACTCAGCCCCCTAGAGCTACCAGCAAGCAAGGAAATCACATATTAGCAAGCTGGACAAGAAACAAAAATAAACCAAGAAACATATGACCACTGATGGTCAAAAAATGAACCAAGCAAAACTTAGCTTCTCTTGAAGAGACTGATAACGAAGGACTGCAGGAGAGCTCCAAAATAGCACTGAAGACATTGACAGCAGGCAACAACTGAGAGTCCAGGTGAACTAAATAGGAAACCAGCTAACAGATAACGAGACAGCTGATCAAGCCTCAGACCTGCAGAATGACACAAAGAGCCACCAGAGGGAGCCCAAAGACAGCACTCACACAGTACCAGTTGTGACCACAAGAGGGAGCCCAAAAACAGAGTTCACAACAATCCTGTGTTGGATTGGAAGTCTATGTCTGTGACTAGTTGGGGATGTCAGGGGGTTCATAATGACGTTCCTTTGATGTCAATCTCCTCTTCTTCCACTTCTGAAATTCCAGAGGTTTTGTCTGATTTTCAGGATGTATTCGATGAGCCCAAGTCCAGTTCCCTTCCACCGCATAGGGACTGTGATTGTGCGATTGGCTTGATTCCAGGCTGTAAGTTTCCTAAGGGCCGACTTTTCAACCTGTCTGTGCCTGAACATACCGCCATGCGGAGTTATGTTAAGGAGTCTTTGGAGAAAGGACATATTCGGCCATCTTCTTCACCGTTGGGAGCGGGATTTTTTTTGTTGCTAAGAAGGATGGCTCCTTGAGACCCTGTATTGATTATCGCCTCTTGAATAAGATCACGGTCAAGTTTCAATACTCTTTACCCCTGCTTTCCGATTTGTTTGCTAGGATTAAGGGGGCTAGTTGGTTTACAAAGATTGACCTTCGGGGGGCATATAATCTTGTTCGTATTAAGCAGGGTGATGAATGGAAAACTGCGTTTAATACACCCGAAGGCCATTTTGAATACCTTGTGATGCCATTCGGGCTCTCTAATGCTCCATCTGTTTTTCAGTCCTTCATGCACGATATCTTCCGGACTTATCTTGATAAATTCATGATTGTATATTTGGATGACATTTTAATTTTTTCCGATGATTGGGAGTCTCATGTGAAACAGGTCAGGATGGTATTTCAGATCCTTCGTGATAATGCTTTGTTTGTGAAGGGGTCTAAGTGTCTCTTTGGAGTGCAGAAGGTTTCTTTTTTGGGCTTCATTTTTTCTCCCTCATCTATAGAGATGGATCCGGTTAAGGTTCAGGCCATTCATAATAATAATAATAATAATTTTTATTTATATAGCGCCAACATTTTCCGCAGCGCTTTACAACTTATAGAGGGGACTTGTACAGACAATAGACATTACAGCATAACAGAAATCACAGTTCAAAATAGATACCAGGAGGAATGAGGGCCCTGCTCGCAAGCTTACAAACTATGAGGAAAAGGGGAGACACGAGAGGTGGATGGTAACAATTGCTTTAGTTATTTGGACCAGCCATAGTGTAAGGCTCGGGTGTTCATGTAAAGCTGCATGAACCAGTTAACTGCCTAAGTATGTAGCAGTACAGACACAGAGGGCTATTAACTGCATAAAGTGTATGAGAACATGATGCAAGAAACCTGATTATGTGTTTTGTTTTTTGTTTTTTCTATTTTTAATGATTGGATTCAACCCACATCTGTGAAGAGCCTTCAGAAATTTTTGGGCTTTGCTAATTTTTATCGTTGTTTCATTGCTGGCTTCTCCAGTGTGGTTAAACCCTTGACCAATTTGACGAAGAAAGGCGCTGATGTGACGAATTGGTCCTCTGCGGCTGTCTATGCCTTTCAGGAGCTTAAACGCCGATTTACTTCTGCCCCGGTGTTGCGTCAACCGGATGTTTCTCTTCCGTTTCAGGTTGAGGTTGACGCTTCTGAGATTGGGGCAGGGGCCGTTTTGTCTCAGAGGGATCCTGTTGGTTCCTTGATGAAACCGTGTGCCTTCTTTTCCCGTAAGTTTTCGCTCGTTGAACGCAATTATGATGTCGGCAATCGGGAGTTGTTGGCTATGAAGTGGGCGTTTGAGGAGTGGCGACATTGGCTCGAGGGAGCTAAGCACCGTATTGTGGTCTTGACCGATCACAAAAATCTGATTTACCTCGAGTCTGCCAAGCGGCTGAATCCTAGACAGGCTCCATGGTCTTTGTTTTTTTCCCATTTTGATTTTGTGGTCTCGTATCTTCCGGGTTCTAAGAATATTAAGGCTGATGCCCTCTCTAGGAGTTTTTTGCCTGATTCTCCTGAGGTCCTTGAACCAGTCGGCATTCTGAAAGAAGGGCTGGTCCTTTCTGCCATTTCCCCTGATTTATGACGGGTTCTTCAGGAATTTCAGGCTGACAAACCTGACCGCTGTCCAGTGGGGAAACTGTTTGTTCCTGATAGATGGACTAGTAGAGTGATTTCTGAGGTTCATTGTTCTGTGTTGGCTGGCCATCCTGGTATTTTTGGTACCAGGGATTTGGTTGGTAGGTCCTTTTGGTGGCCTTCTTTGTCACGTGATGTGCGTTCTTTTGTGCAGTCCTGTGGGACTTGTGCGCGGGCCAAGCCTTGTTGTTCCCATGCTAGTGGGTTGCTTTTGCCTTTGCCAGTCCCTGAGAGGCCCTGGATGCATATTTCTATGGATTTTATTTCTGATCTTCCGGTTTCCCAGAAGATGTCTGTCATCTGGGTTGTTTGTGACCAGTTCTCTAAGATGGTCCATTTGGTGCCTTTGCCTAAATTGCCTTCCTCTTCTGATTTGGTTCCGTTGTTTTTTCAGCATGTGGTTTGTTTGCATGGTATTCCGGAGAATATTGTGTCTGACAGAGGTTCTCAGTTTGTTTCTCGGTTTTGGCGGGCCTTTTGTGCTAAGCTGGGCATTGATTTGTCTTTTTCTTCCGCATTTCATCCTCAGACAAATGGCCAGACCGAGCGAACTAATCAGACTTTAGAAACTTATCTGAGATGCTTTGTGTCTGCTGATCAGGCTGATTGGGTGGCTTTCTTGCCATTGGCCGAGTTTGCCCTTAATAATCAGGCTAGTTCGGCTACCTTGGTTTCACCCTTCTTTTGTAATTTTGGTTTTCATCCTCGTTTTTCTTCGGGGCAGGTTGAGCCTTCTGACTGTCCTGGTGTGGATTCTGGGGTTGACAGGTTGCAGCAGATTTGGGCTCATGTGGTGGACAATTTGGTATTGTCTCAGGAGAAGGCTCAACGTTTTGCTAACCGTCGTCGGTGTGTTGGTTCCCGGCTTCGGGTTGGGGATCTGGTCTGGTTGTCTTCCCGTCATGTTCCTATGAAGGTTTCTTCCCCTAAGTTTAAGCCTCGCTTTATTGGTCCTTATAGGATTTCTGAGATTATTAATCCGGTGTCTTTTCGATTGGCCCTTCCGGCTTCTTTTGCTATCCATAATGTCTTCCATAGATCTTTATTGCGGAAAAGTGTGGTGCCCGTTGTTCCCTCTGTTGATCCTCCGGCCCCTGTGTTGGTTGATGGGGAGTTGGAGTATGTCCTTGAGAAGATTTTGGATTCTTGCTTTTCGAGGCGGAGGCTTCAGTACCTTGTCAAATGGAAGGGTTATGGCCAGGAGGATAATTCTTGGGTTTTTGCCTCTGATGTCCATGCTGCTGATTTGGTCCGTGCCTTTCATCTGGCTCGTCCTGATTGGCCTGGGGGCTCTGGTGAGGGTTCGGTGACCCTTCCTCAAGGGGGGGTACTGTTGTGAATTCTGCTCTTGGGTTCCCTCCGGTGGTTGTTGGTAGTAATGCAGTTGTCCCTGGGTTGCAATCCTGGGCAGGTGTCCCTGCTGATTGCAGCTCTGACTGGGATATTTAGGTGTGCAGGATTCATTAGCCCTTGCCAGTTGTCCATTGTTCTTGGAGGTTTTGCATCTCTGTCTGGTTCCTCCTGCCCTGCTGCCAATTCAGCAAAGATAAGTGTCTGGTTTTGTTTTTGTAGCACACATGCTGTGTGCTTTACAATTCAGTACTATTCAATGTTTTTTCTTGTCCAGCTTAGACTGTGTTTGGATATTTCAGTCTAGTTGGATTCTCAGGAGATGCAGATATACATTCCATGTCTTTAGTTAGATGGTGGAATTTTTGTATTATCTGCTGTGGATATTTTTAGGGTTTTAATACTGACTGCTTAGTATTCTGTCCTATCCTTTCCTATTTAGCTAGCGTGACCTCTTTTGCTAAATCCTGATTTCTGCCTGCGTGTGTCTTTCCTCTAATACTCACAGTCAATATTTGTGGGGGGCTGCCTATCCTTTGGGGTTCTGCTCTGAGGCAAGATAGAATTCCCATTTCCATCTATAGGGGTATTTAGTCCTCCGGCTGTGTCGAGGTGTCTAGGATGTGTTAGGTACACCCCACGGCTACTTCTAGTTGCGGTGACAGTTTAGGGTTTGCGGTCAGTACAGGTTCCATCTACTCCTGAGAAAGTCTCATGCGGCTCCAAGGTCACCGGATCATAACATGAGTCCATATCTCAATCCAATTGAACACCTGTGGAGAGATCTTAAAATTTCTGTTAGTAGAAGGCACCCATCAAATATGAGAGACCTTGAGCAGTTTGCAGAGCAAGAGTGGTCCAAAATTCCAGTTGAGAGGTGTAAGAATCTTGTTGTTCGTTATAGGAAGTGATTGATTGCAGTTATTTATTTCAAAGGGCGTGCAACTAAAAATATTAAGTTGAGGCTGCCAACAATTTTGTGAGCCCCATTTTTGAGGTTTAGTGAAAATTATGTCCAACTTGATGTTTTTTCTCAGTTTTATTGTGTTGTTCCAATATACAAAATGGAAATAAACATGTGTATAACAAAACGTGTAATTGCAATACTTTTCTGGGAGAAATACTTCATTGTATGGAACAATTTCAAGGGTGCCAACACTTTTGACCATTATTGCGTATCCCTGGTGCTACTGATTTGCCCTGCTGGCACAATGTCATTTATTTATCATGCTGAAATGATAATGTACCAGCCTGCCTAATCAAAAGCTAATAAAGTGATCATAGAAAGTTGTGGATTCGAGAGCATGTTGGTGTTAATGGAGAGTACATGATTTCAGCAAATTCTGTTCAGAATGGGACAGTCTCAGAAATGTCTGCAATGAAATCTACCCTGCATGAATTCACCCTGAAAAAAGTAATACAGTGCTGATTTTCTGTATCCCAACTGGAGGTGCATCTACATTAGATGATTATCGTAAATGAACACTCAAAGAAATGTTTGCTTTTAAAGATAAGCAGATTGATCAGCAGAATATCAAGTTCAAGTCGAATTTCCTCAAGTTCAAGGTTTAACGCAAATTCAAACATTTTAAAATTTGATTCATGATTCGCCAAAAAAAAATTGCACCATTGTCCACACTGTTGAAGCATTAGAGTGGGCAAATGGATTATCATACAGGTGCTTCTCATAAAATTAGAATATCATCAAAAAGTTAATTTATTTCAGTTCTTCAATGCAAAAATTGAAACTCACATATTACATAGAGTCATTACAAACAGAGTGATCTATTTCAAGTGTTTATTTGTTAATATTGATGAAAACCCAGAAGTCATTTTCTCAGTATGTTATAATAATTAACAAAAAACACCTGTAAAGACTTCCCAGTCATTTAAAAAAGTCAAATATTCTCTTTCAGTAGGCTCCACAATCATGGGGAAGACTGCTTACTTGACAGATATCCAGAAGGCAGTCACTGACACACAAGGAAAGTAAATTTTGCATTTCATTTGGAAACCAAGGTCTCAGAGTGGAGAGGCACACAATTCAAGCTGCTTGAGGTGTAATGTGAAGTTTCCACAATCAGTGATGGTTTGGAGAGCCATGTCATCTGCTGGTGTAGGTCCACTGTGTTTTATCAACACCAATGTCAGCACAGACATCTCCCAGGAAATGTTAAAGCACTTCATGCTTCCCTGTGCTGAAAAGCTTTTTGGAGATGGAAATTTTATTCTCCAGCAGGACTTGGCACCTATCCACGCTGCCAAAAGTACCAATACCTGGTTTAAAAATAACAGTATCACTGTGCTTGATTGGCTAGCACACTCACCTTACCTTAACCCCATAGATTTGTCAAGAGGAAGATGAGAGATACCAGACCCAACAATGCAGATGAGCCAAAGGCAGCTATCAAAGCAACCTGAGCTTCCATAATACCTCAGCAGTGCCACAGACTGATCGTCTCCATGCCACGCCACATTGATGCAGTAATTGATGCAAAAGGAGCCCTGACCAAGTATTAAGTGCATTTACTGAACTTACATTTCAGTAGGCCAACATTTCAGATCTTAAAATCATTTTTCAAGATGGTATTATAAAGTATTCTAATTTATTGAGATAATGACTTTGGGGTTTTCATTGGCTATAAGTAGTGTTGAGCATTCCGATACCGCAAGTATCGGGTATCGGCCGATATTTGCGGTATCGGAATTCCGATACCGAGATCCGACAAGCCGCGACGTCATCTAAGGTCTTTCAAGCGCTTAAAAGACCTTAGATGATGTCGCGGCTTGTGATTGGTCGCGTGGTGGTCACGTGACCGCTCACGCGACCATTTACAAGCCGCGACGTCATCTAAGGTCTTTCAAGCACTCATTCTTAGGAACGGAAGCTGCCGGTTACATCGGTAAGGTCCAGGCTGCGTCGGAGAGGTGAGTATATCAATATTTTTTTTTTTTATTCTTATTTTACACATTAATATGGATCCCAGGGCCTGAAGGAGAGTTTCCTCTTTTTCAGACCCTGGGAACCATACAGGATACCTTCCAATACTTGGTGTCCCATTGACTTGTATTGGTATCGGGTATCGGTATCGGCGATATCCGATACTTTTCGGGTATCGGCCGATACTATCCGATACCGATACTTTCAAGTATCGGACGGTATCGCTCAACACTAGCTATAAGTCATAATCCTCAACTTTAACAGAAATAAACACTTGAAATAGATCACTCTGTTTGTAATGGCGCTACAGTATATAATATATGAATTTCACTTTTTGTATTGAAGAACTGAAATAAATTAACTTTTTGATGATATTCTAATTTTGTGGGAAGCACCTCTACCTTGTCTGTGATGTTCAGCTCTTGGACCATCAGAGATCAGTAGTTCCCACTGGAAGTTTGTACAGCAGAGTCGTTACCATCTCCAGAGTCACTGTAAGGCCACATTCACACATTCAGTATTTGGTCAGCATTTTACATCAGTATTTGTAAGCAAAAATCTGGAATGGAACAATCAGAGGAAAAGTATAATAGAAACATGTCACCACTTCTGTATTTATCACCCACTCCAAATACCACCCAAACCCACCAAATACTGAACGTGTGAACATGGTCTGTCTCACTCTCCTGTAGAATGTAAGCTCTTATGATCAGAAGGGTCCTCTCTCTCTCTTCTCTGTCTCATGTACAAATCAAATATTCTAGAAAAATTCAAAAAATCTAGTGAATTGGAATTTCTAAAGCCCTACTCATCTCTGCTTGCTTCCTGATAATTGACCAGCGTAAAAAGGTTGCCAATTAACTGATAAATTAGCAAAACATTAGTTTATCTGATGAAATGCTTTTTAAACTTACATAAAAATCATCATTCTCAGCTGCTCATATACTGTATAAACAGGTCATGTGCTGCCGAGAACAATGACAGTCTATGTGCACTAAATGTTCTATTACTGCACATCTAAACAGGCTATTAAATGTCTGATGATCGGCTTACATGTAGCGGTTTAGTGCTTAATGACCACAATCGGACTGTCTATACGCAGCCTTAGACAAGGCATCAAAGGGTCTCTCTAAACTGAATCTAAACTGAAATAAACTGATGTTATCTGCAAAGCACCATGATTACAAATTGCTGTTGTCAAGGCCACCTTTGATTAGCAATCAATAAAATGTCACATGGAAAATGTAATGTCTCACAGTCAGGGAACAAAAGATAAGCTTGAGGTGCTTTAGCGTGGAATTCTAATTCATAGTCCTGAACCCTAATTCTAAATGGTAATTCTAAAAAGTACTTGTTTACAGAAAATATTCTCATTTTATTATGTTGCTATAAAAGATGAAAAATAATATTTTCAAACATTGCTAAAAGACGCATAATAGAAAGATAAATATAGATAAATGGCATCAGCACCATCCAAACTTAGACAAATGCAAGGGCCCAGATAACTGCAAGAAAACATAGCAGTTACACAAGAAAGACACTACATAGTGAAGGTTGACTGCAAAAAGCCACCATATTGCTCCCTCTCTACAAAAGTGGGATGGCTTAAAAGAAACTACCATATATACTCGAGCATAAGCCAAGATTTTCAGCCCATTTTTGGTGGCTGAAAGGCCCCCTCTCGGCTTATACTCGAGTCATACCCAGGGGTCGGCAGGGGAGGGGGAGCGGTGGCTGTCTAATAATACTCACCTGCTGCTGGCGCAGTCCCTGCAGGTCCCTGGTTCTCCCGGCGCCTCAGCTTCTTTCTGTACTGAGCGGTAACAAGGTACCGCTCATTACAGTAATGAATATGCGGCTCCACCTCCCATACGGCTGGAGCCACATATTCATTACTGTAATAAGCGGTACCATGTGACCGCTCAGTACAGGAAGAAGCTGCGGCGCTGGGGAACCAGGGACTGCACCGCGCCAGGAGCAGGTGAGTATAATGGGGAGGGGGAGCGCAGCGCTGCACAAAATATTCACCTTTCCTCATTCTAGCCGCCGCTCCGTCTTCAGCATCTTCTGCAGTGACGCTCAGGTCAGCGGGCGCGGTGACGTGGTTAGTGCGCGACCGCTGCCTGAACGTCAGTGCAGAAGACGCTGAAGATGGAGCGGTGGCTGGAACGAGGAAAGGTGAATATTGAAAGTGCCGGGGGCCTGAGCGCCGAGAGGTGAGTATGTGATTTTTTTTTTTAATCACAGCAACAGCAAATGGGGCCAGTGTCTGTATGGAGCATCTTATGGGGTCAAAATCAATGTTTGTGCAGCACTATAAGGGGCAAATATCTGTATGGAGCATCTTATGGGGTCATAATCAACATTTGTGCAGGATTATATGGGGCAAATATCTTTAAGGAGCATCTTATGGGGCCATAATTAACGTTTGTGCAGCACTATATGGGGCAAGTGTCTGTATGGAGCATCTTATGGGGCCATAATTAACGTTTGTGCAGCACTATATGGGGCAAATATCTATATGGAGCATTTTATGGGGCCATAAGCAACGTTTGTGCAGCACTATATGGGGCAAGAGTCTGTATGTAGCATCTTATTGGGTCATAATCAACATTTGTGCAGGATTATATGGGGCAAATATCTTTAAGGAGCATCTTATGGGGCCATAATTAACGTTTGTGCAGCACTATATGGGGCAAATATCTATATGGAGCATTTTATGGGGCCATAAGCAACGTTTGTGCAGCACTATATGGGGCAAGAGTCTGTATGGAGCATCTTATGGGGTCATAATTAACATTTGTGCAGCATTATATGGGGCAACTATCTTTATGGAGCATCTTATGGGGCCATAATCAACATTTGTGCAGCATTATATTTGGCAAATATCTCTATGGAGCATCTTAAGAGGCCATAATCAACATTTGTGCAGCATTATATTGGGCAAATGTGTCTATGGAGTACAGGGCTGGACTGGGACTAAAATTCAGCCCTGGCATTTGAAGGTACACAGGCCCACTTGTCACATCGTGACTGTATAATATCTTTGTACACTTGTAGGTTACAAGAAGTGAGGGGAGTGTAACACGACTATATAACATATAATCACAGCTGTATCCAGCATTACAGCTCAGTCCTATTTATTGCTTTTAGTTGCAGTACCAAGAAAAGCCGCTACTTTACCTACATAACTGGATCTCGTAGATAATGAAGGGATTGAGGCGACCAAAGGCTATGGAACCTCATTCTAATGCTCCATAAACTTTGCCTACAGCCACTTTTGGTTCCGCTGTGCAGCACAAGACCCAGTGACTCTGAAGAGCGGTGACATCAGTAACGTCACCGCTCTTCAGATATTCCGGGTCTTGCGCTGAGCTTGGCGACTGTGAAGAGTGGTATTGTTACTACCATCACTGCTCTTCAGAGTCGCTGGGTCTCGCCAGGTCTGGGCTAGTAGTGAGGGTGTCTGATAGACACCTCTCCATTACTTACACCAGGGATTGATAGCAGCTGACATTACGCAGCTGACATCAACCCTAAAAATCATTACACATACCAAAATTAAATGCTCTGGTGGCTGGGAAAAGCAGTAGAGTTAGCGTTATTCCCAGGCGCTGGGTACTAACTACAACTGTCATCATCCTTGCCTCGTCTCCCTGTGAAGCATTTCTGCTGTATTTACATGCGCTGATCTCAGGCCGCTAAATGAGTGTGATCGACAATAGTGAAGTCGTTCGCTTGTTTCCCGGCCTCTTTACACCAACTGAGAAAGAATGAAGGGAACAGAACAATCACAATTAGATCAATCTGTCCACATACAGTATCATGTTATCAGCAGCACATCTACAGTTTACACCGGTGATGTCCTGCTGAGAACAAGGAATTCTGTTCCCACATAAACAATCCAATCAGTCGATGAATAGCCAACATTTTACTTGTTTAGTATAATACACCCCATAGTCCTCCATATATTATAATGTGCACCTCAGTCCTCCATATAGTATAATACACTCCTCAGTACTCCATATAGCATAATACACTCCTCAGTCCTCCATATAGTATAATACACTCCTCAGTCCTCCATATAGTATTATACACTCCACATAGTCCTCCATATAGTATAATACACTCCTCATAGACCCCCATATATTAAAATACACTGCAATTCCTCCATATAGTATAATACACTCCTCAGTCCTCCAAATAGTATAATACATTCCTCAGTCCTCCAAATAGTATAATACATTCCTCATAGTGCTCCATATAGTATAATGCCCCGCCATTGTCATCCATGTAATACAATTCACTTCCCATAGTATAATGCACCCCATAGTTCTTCATATAGTATAATGTATTTCCCATAGTCCTCGATACAGTATAATGCAGCCCACATATAGCATAATGATGCCACCCCAGAGTATAATGCAGCCACCCCACAGAATATATTGTAGCCCCCTGAGTATAATGTAATCCCCCAGAGAATATAATGCAGCCCCCTCATATAGAATAATGCAGGCCCTGCATATATAATATATGGTAGCCCCCTCATAGAGCATAATGCAACCCCCATAGAATGTAATGTAGCCCCTCCATAGAATATAATACAGCACCCCATAGAATTTAATACAACCCTCCCTCATAGAATGTAATGCAGCCAGCCCCATAGAATGTAATGCAGCCAGACACCCATAGAATGTAATGCAGCCAGCCCCCATAGAAAGTAATGCAGCCAGCCCCCATAGAATGTCATGCAGTCAGCCCCCATAGAATGTCATGCAGCCAGTCCCCATAGAATGTAATAAAGCACAGCACAGGAACAGGTTACATCATGGTGGGAGGTGCAGAGTCTCGATAACTACATCAGGGCAGGGATCGTACCGAGACATCTGAGAATTCCCATTTCTCCGGGTTACAGGTACATAACTCCTGAATAAATGGGAGAAAGATGTTACTGACAGCTCACTAAAGCTGATGAGATTACTCCTGGAGGAAGAGAGGTTGATGCTTGCAAAACTTAACGATAGTTTAAAAGAACAAATAGAAATTACGAAAAAATTCTCTACCGAGCCAGAGTTTGGCGCAAAAGAGAAAAGTCTACAATACACTATCGAAAAATTTCAATTTCACCTGAAAGAATAGAAACATAAATACTTTATAAGGGATTTACAGGACTTCCGGGATAATAAGGCCTACGATAGCCGGAGTTTTACATTAAACCCCAAACAGCCCAGACCTCAAGAGACCGATTTGTCATCCTCTGAGGCTGAATTCTCAGATTCGTAGATTAGGTATAAAAATCCAAGGGGCAAATCAAGAGGAAGAGGAGATACATGAGGAGGAAGAGGGGCCAATAGAGGCTCAAGGGGATAATTTTTTAGACCTCAGTTATCCCTTGAGGAATAGGTTCAATCCCCGAAATCCCATATAGGAAAAAAATATTATTAATCTGTCCTCTAAGCCTTTGAGTGGGGAACAAATGTCTGTCCTAAGTAAAGGCCTGTCCTTCGTTCCCACAACAGACTATGAAAGTTTTGAACCAGTGAAAGACCTGAATCTTTTTGTCCAACGGTTAAATGGAGAAAGCTCTTTATTAGCGAGGAGAAAAAGCGATGCACCGAGTTGGGCATAGATGAAGAACTCTTAAGTGACATCAGATTCCTATTTCATTTGGGAGACATTGACCCTAATGACGTAGGAGAGGGACCGTTTACAAACCTTTAAAACAAAAGTAAACGTATGCCTCCAGTCACAGGGGATTTAGGCCCGATTGATGTGTTTCTAAACATGGTAACCAACAAATTAATGGAACTCAAATCTAAAAACCATAAGAGACGCTCGCATAACCTGACCAAAAAAGAGAAGGAAGGTTTATGTGAATTGGAAAGAGATCATGAAAGGGTGATAAAACCCTCAGATAAAGGGGGTAACGTGGTGGTCATGGGCATGACACAGTACAAGGCCCTATGCTACTCCCTTCTTCAAAAGGAGATGGGTTATGAGTTAATTGAGAAAAATCCCACCATGATGTATCTTGGTCAACTTAAGGAAATGGTAATGGAAGCATTTCATAAAAAACGTATTGATGCGAACGAGAGGGACTTCCTTATACCTATACATCCAGTAGTCGCAACATTCTACTGTTTACCGAAAATACACAAAGGCACCAACCCGCTTAAAGGAAGACCTATAGTTTTGGGAATTGGGAGCCTTACCCAAAACTTAGGCCTTTATGTAGACCGGATTTTGAGACCTTTTGTGATCTCTTTAAGTTCTTATACACGTGACACAGCAGATCTTCTTTTGAAACTAGAAAATGTTGAACTGGACGCTAATATGCTGCTATGTTCTATAGATGTAGAGGCACTCTACTCCTCAATCCCGCACAGTAAGGGTATCGTGGCTGTGGACTTTTACCTGGGTATGAGAGGGCGGCAATATACTGAGCATAACTGTTTTGTGAAACAAGCCTTAGAATTCTACCTTACCAGGAATTATTTCCTATACAATGGGAAATACTTCCACCAGCTCAGGGGCACCGCGATGGGGAGCCTTTGTGCCCCCCCATACACTAATTTGCTCCTGGGCTGGTGGGAGGAGAATGTCATGTTCGGGGATACTCCATTGGCCGAGAGTAACGTCATATTGTGGCTACACTACATAGATGATGTTTTTGTCATCTGGAAGGGGAGGGAGGCTAGTTTTATTTCTTTTGTAGCAGGCTTGAACTGCAACGAACTGGGTTTACATTTTACTTTCGAGGTAAACTCGATGAAATTACCATTCTTGGATGTGTTAATTGAGAGGGGGAGAGATGGCCAATTGGTCACAAGTACCTTTAGGAAACCAACGGCCTCCAACTCCCTCTTAAGATGGGAATCTAATCACCCAGTACCACTTAAGAGAGGCATCCCCAAAGGCCAGTACCTGCGGGTACGGAGGAATTGCTCTGGCAGAACGTATACCAAAGACAAGCTGATGATCTTAGAGAGCGCTTCCTGGAACAGGGTTACCCCGGTAAAATTCTGAAAGAAGCATATAGGTCATCTCTCATGAGACAGAGGAAAGATGTTTTGACCCCAACACCAAAAAAGGAGGATGACAATAATGTAAGGCTAATCACCAGATACACTAATAGGGCATGGGACTTATGTGAGATCATTAAAAGACACTGGCCCATTTTGCAGATGGATGATGATCTGAAGGGAATTTTGACCTCTGTCCCACAAATCACTTTCAGAAAAGGCAGCTCCATTAAAGACAGGGTAGTCCACAGTCATTTTACCCCCCCCCCCCCTCTCCCCAGACACATTCTACTTGGTTGGGTAGTCGGGTCAAGGGATGTTACAGATGTGGGAACTGTAAATACTGCGGGGCTATATGGCAAGGTAAAGATTTCACGAGCAGGAAGAACTTTCCACATCAATCATTTTATAAACTGCAAAACGAAAGGTGTGATTTATAAGATGACGTGCGAATGTGGGGCAGAATACATTGGCAAGACAAGTAGGGAGCTAAGAAGAAGAGTTGGTGAACATCATCGAGATATGATAAATAAAAGAGACACCCCGGTTGCAAACCACATCAATAGAATGCATCAGGGTAACCTAAAAATGGTCAATTTTATGGGCATTGACAGGGTGTACCAGCCCCAGAGAGGGGGTGACTGGGATAAAAGCATTCTGCAAAGAGAAAGCAAGTGGATTTTCCGCCTCCAAACAATAACACCGCGGTGTTTGAATGACCAACTCAGCTTTTCTTCCTTCCTATAGAGACAGGGAATAATAGGGCATACCTACAACAGGTATAGCTGCCGTTGAGTGGGGGTGCCACTGCGCAGGAATAGGGTGCCAACCTCCGCGATAGGTAAGAGTAAGGAGAGGGAGGGCCTTTTAGGGATATTGACAGCTGCACCCTTTTTTCTATCATTCCTTCCATTGAAGGTCCGCTGTGTCATTTAACTATTATCTATCTTTTTTCCTAAATTATAATTGAATGTGCATATTACTTATTGAGTGAAGATTGAAACCTAATTCTGAAGCTCTATATATTCCTCGATCCGTGGGGGTATAACTTCGAAAATACGGTTAGTTTACCTGCACATGCCAATTGTGGGGCTCAGGAGAAAGCTATTGCTCCTTTTGGTAAGATTATACAAAGATACAGGAGTGAAAGATGTACCAGAATAGCGTCTAACCTAACTCTGTATCTTTTTGAGCGTAATGCGCTCTGTGCACATCACTGTTGAGGAGGCGGTACAAAGGTAGAAGTGTCCGCCCACCGGACATGACATTACGGCATGGCCTGCCGACGTCTGTGTGTCCGGTAGTAATGTGCACGCTGTAATCTATGGTGCACACACTCGAACAGACCGGAAACTCGGCTCCCGGCGTCCGGAAGCACGTGGCTGCAAACGCCAGTGAGTAGTGTATAAAAAGACGGCAGGATGGATGCCGCGGTAGCAAAATGCTCATTTGTTATTCATGAAGGTGACATAATCCCCTGATGATTCTAAGTTGTATGAAACTCATTGGGAGGCACTATTCATTGAGGTGGACCTGAAAGGAATAATGCGGATACAGGCTAAAAGCCGCTAAAAGGGTCCATAAGAACTCAACCTGCACTGAGTCAGGATGATGATCGTTAGAAGGCAGATGAGTATAAAATGATATAATATCTATCTGAATTGCACGCAACAGCATTTGTGAAAGTACGTACACTAAGAGACTTGATGATAGAAGGGGTATTATGTTTACTTTTGGCTGTGCGGTTGCTGTATTTAAAGGAGAAATACTGTTCTATGCATGAGCACGCTGTTTTTGAAAAATATTGCCACCGCTATGAAGGTTAATAGGAGGAATATGACTACTATTTAGAAGTGGTTGTCTGGGAGTTATCAACCACTCTATATGTTTGAATAAGGTCATATCTGTGATGGTACAATTATTCCTGTGCTGAATCTCCTTGACCATGAAGGATATATATCAAAATACAGTGGATTCATCTTTTTTGTGAACATCAGGACTGTCCGCCCTTTTGTTACTGTGGTGATTTATCTAGGAGTACTGTATTGGTATATGAGAGAAACCGGTTATCAATAGATAATTGGCTATAATTCTCTGGCAGTGACACTTTTTAATGTGTCCTTTGTTTGTCTGTACGCACCTAGCACTTTTGTCAGCACTATATGTTTGCACTTTTTTTAGGATTTTCATTAAATAAAGGTTACATTTTATTGCCAATAACTCAGGAACCCGCTTTTTGCTTTACAGGACAGCCCCCATAGAATGTAATGCAGCACAGCCCCCTTAGAATGTAATGCAGCACAGACCCCATAGACTGTAATGCAGCCAGCCTCCATAGAATGTAATACAGCACAGCCCCCATAGAATGTAATACAGCACAGCCCCCATAGAATGTAATAGAGCACAGCCCCATAGAATGTAATGCAGCACAGCCACCATAGAATGTAATGCAGCACAGCCCCCATAGAATGTAATACAGCACAGCCCCCATAGAATGTAATACAGCATAGCCCCCATAGAATGTAATACAGCACAGCCCCCATAGAATGTAATACAGCACAGCCCCCATAGAATGTAATGCAGCACACCACTCATAGAATGTAATGCAGCCAGCCCCCATAGAATATAATGCAGCACAGCCCCATAGAATGTAATGCAGCACAGCCCCCATAGAATGTAATGCTGCACAGCCCCCATGGAATGTAATGCGGCACAGCCCCCATAGAATGTAATGCAGCACAGCCCACATAGAAAGTAATACAGCCAGCTCCCATAGAATGTAATACAGCACAGCCCCATAGAATGTAATGCAGCACAGCCCCCATAGAATGTAATGCAGCACAGCCCCCATAGAATGTAATGCAGCCAGCCCCCATAGAATATAATGCAGCACAGCCCTCATAGAATGTAATACAGCACAGCCCTCATAGAATGTAATGCTGCACAGCCCCCATGGAATGTAATGCGGCACAGCCCCCATAGAATGTAATGCAGCACAGCCCCCATAGAATGTAATACAGCACAGCCCCCATAGAATGTAATGCAGTCCCCCCAATAGCCCCACAATCCAGTTATCACTCAGTGATGTATTTAAAAAAAAACAAAAAAACACTCACCTCTCCTTGTGCCCAGTGCTGCTCCTGGCTCCGGTCTCAGCAGCTGCAGTCTGCCCGGTCACACAGCAGGTGCGGGATGATATGACATCATCGCGCACCTGCAGTGTCAGCGCCAGGCAGAGCGGGGAATGATGGGAGAGGGAGCGTCAGCAGACGTCTCTCCTCCATCATTGCATTCAACTGTACCGGTGTCATAGACACCGGTATAGTTGAATGCGGCGGCGCTGGCAGGGGGGTGAGTCGGCGGCGGCGGGGGGTGTCAGCGCTGACGAGCAGCCCACGACTACCACCGGCCCTTCTGGCATTTGCCAGAACTGACCGATGGCCAGTCCGGCCCTGATGGAGCATCTTATGGGGCCATTATTAACCTTTATGCAGGATTATATGGGGCATATTGTAATGTGGAGCATCTTATGGGGCCCACCATGAACTTTATGGAGCATTATATGGGGTGTATTTTGTATGGAGCCCATCATGAACTGTATGGAGCATTATATGGGGCTCCTGATTCAATATGGATATTCAAAAACACTTAACCTACTGATGTCTCAATTAATTTTACTTTTATTGGTATCTATTTTTACTTTTGACATTTACCGGTAGCTGCTGCATTTTCCACCCTAGGCTTATACTCGAGTCATTAAGTTTTCCCAGTTTTTTGTGGCAAAATTAGGGGGGTCGGCTTATACTCGGGTCGGCTTATACGTGAGTATATACGGTATGGTATTGGATACAAAAACATAAAATTAACACCACTGTATCTCTGTCCCAAGTTTTAAAAAACAGTAGATAAGTCTGAGAGCATGGGTGAGAGCACGCTGTATTTAGGGCTCACACTGCCCAGTTGTAAATACGACCCATGAAGGCTCATTTACACTTGTCAATTATTGTCATGATCTGCTAACTATTGAACAACCCTAATAAAAATTAATGTTAATTAAAAACGTCAATATAAAAACTTGGTTATTGTTGACTATCAATTATGATGCTGTAAAATAAGTTTTTTGTAGTTTTCTTCACTTATGATATGTATGTTTAAATATGCATGCCTTGAGAAAGGGTCCTTGCTGAGCCGAAATGTTGTACACTATGTGGCTGTAGTAAATCCACACTTTATTAACTTTTTAACAACTGTAGACTTGTTGTCTTTTATATAAAAATTTATTTTAACTTTTATTCACTGGTGGTATAGATACTGTACATATATACTGTATATTATACACGCCAGCGGTGTGCGGCATATATAGCACAGATTAATAATTCATATATAAATATATTACCACCAGCGAATAACTCACACGCATGAATATACAGAATATATCACCAGTAAATAAACCGTATACATAAATATATCACCAATGAACAAACCATATACCTTTTTGTGTTGCACAGCACTTTTGCAACATTTGAAGGCATTTTATGGCGGTATTCTGTTGTAAACATTTTGATGAATAGGCAACATACTATTTATACACAAGTATACATGTTTACATCACAGGGACCCTGTGGCTGGTGAATTGGTGACGTTTCCAGCATCCTCCTGTTGATAGTCTTGTAATGCAGCCTCCTCTCACTTTCTGCTGCTCTTTCTACCTGAGAGTTGATTGGAACAGCCTATTTTTCAAAAGTTCTTACAAGTTCTCATCCATCATTTCAGCCAGTGTGTACTAAACAGCACTTATTCTTGCTATTCGGTACAGTTCAGCTATTGAGTAGAGATGAGCCACCTCCCTAGTGTTTGGGTTCGGTTCGGTTCATCGAACGTTCGACGAACACAGTCGAACCCCATTGAAACCAATGGCAGGCAAACACAAACACATACAAACACATGGAAAACACATAGAAAACACCTTAAAAGGTGTCCAAAAGCTGACAAACTGCTCAGAAGACACAACAAACACATTGAAAAGTCACAACTACATATAGTCATGCGAAAAGAAAAGAGGTGGAGGAGTAAAAGAAGGAGGAGACACAGATTTAGGCATGCCATGCCCTTCTAAAATCAAGAAAGGCTAGAGTAAAAATCTAAACTCACTCTACCAACACCCAGATGTCTTGACAAAAAAAATAAAAAAAGAAATATCTTTAGGTAGAATGGCGGCGGGTCCATTCAGAACATTTTCCTTAGAAGTTGTAGTGGTACCCCAGTTGGGAGTTGTGCCAAAAAATGAACCCAATACATTCAGACTAATCCACCATTTGTCATATCCAAGGGGCAGGTCAGTAAGTGACAACATCGACGCGGAACCAAGTACAGTACTATGTACTATACCCCCTTTGACGAGCCATTCAGGCGGGTCAAGAAGTTGGTAAGTGGCACCCTAATGGCCAAAACAGACATTGAGGGGGTGTTTCGGTTACTACCTGTGCCTCCGTATAGTGTCCTCCCATTGGGCTGCTTCTGTGAAGGAGCATACTACATAGATCGCTGTTTGCTCATGGGGTGCTCCATATCCTGCTCACTATTTGAGGCGTTTAGTTGCTTCCTCGAATGTGTCGTCATGGACGTTTGTAAGGCGGCACATATTATCCATTACCTCGACGACTTCTTATGCCCGGGCCCAAAAGATTCACCACAGTGTGAAAATACGCGGTAGTCCACCTGTGAGTAGGAGAGAGCTGGAGGGAGAGTGGACATCCCAGAGCCGAGGGGTTAGATTGAGAAAGAAAGAAGGCGGTGTAGCTTGCTTCATGGGTGGGGTACGCTGCTGAGTAGCACTAAATTCTACTAGGCCCAAAAGGATTTCCTGGGCTAGATGCCGTTACAAAATAGTAGTTAGGTAAACAGGCGGTGTAGCTTGCTTCATGGGTGGGGTACGCTGCTGAGTAGCACTAAATTCTACTAGGCCCAAAAGGATTTCCCAGGCTAGATGCCATTACAAAATAGTAGTTAGGTAAACAGGCGGTGTAGCTTGCTTCATGGGTGAAGTACACTGCTGAGTAGCACCAAATTCTACTAGGCCCAAAATAATTTTCTGGGCCAGATGACGTTAAAAAATAGTACTTAGGTAAACAGGCGGTGTAGCTTGCTTCATGGGTGGGGTACTGTGCTGAGTAGCAAAAAATGCTATTAGGTACAAAACGATTTCCTGGGCTAGATGCAGTTAAAAATTAGTAATTAAATCAACAGGCGGTGTAGCTTGCTTCATGGGTGGGGTACGCTGCTGAGTAGCACTATATTCTACTAGGCCCAAAAGTATTTCCTGGGCCAGATGCCGTTAAAAATAGTACTTAGGTAAACAGGCAGTGGGTGGCTGGGCTACTCTGCTGACTAGCAGACACTGAAGCTTTGGAGCAGACCTCTGAATCCCAGGCCATAGTATGAGTAAACAACTCTGCAGACTACCCCACCCACCTGGAATTGACGATGGCAACGTCATGTAAAACTCAGCAAGGGGACTAAATAAAAGAGTCTCTATTTTTTCAAAAAATTCGGCCACAGACACCACTTAAGTAGTATCAATTTTGCCAGAGTTTTTTAAAACGGTTGGTGAGGTGATTTTCAAAAATCATCAAGCTTTTAGTCTCCCAAAGATGACACAGGGGTAGAAAAGTTTTTGCAGATCCAGGATTTGTTCATCTTGATGAACGTTAGTCTGTCTACATTGTCACTGGACAGCCGCGTGCGCTTATCTGTCAGCACACCACCAGCAGTGCTGAAGACACGTTCAGAGAGAACGCTGGCTGCGGGGCACGACAAGATCTCCAAGGCGTGAGTGGCGAGCTCAGGCCATTTTTCAAGATTGGAAGCCCAAAATGAGCAAGGGTCCAGTTTCATGGCATCGATGTTAACTTGGAGATACTCTTGTACCATCCTCTTCTAGGCGTTGGCTGTGCATCAGACTTCTTGTCTCCTGTGGCCTTGCAAAGGATGGTCTAAAGAAATCTTGAAACGATAGGAAAAAATTGCTGTTACCACCAGATACGATGTTACTGTTACGGTTAGAGTGATGATTCGATAGTCCCATGGTTGGCAAGTTAGAACTCAGAGATTGACTACGTGCACCACTGGTGTTTTGTGGAAAAACAGATGTTAGATTCTGTAACAGTCTCTGCTGATACTCCTGCATGCGTGAATCCCTTTCTGTAATAATTATAGGGGATAACTCAGGAGACTCTTTGCGTGGAACAAGACAACTACAGGACACAGTTTTATGAGTGGTAAAGTCTATATTATCACATGGTGATTCAAACAGGTGCAGAGAGAAATTCAAGTCCACAACACTTGGTGTAAATATTAAACGCAGCTTAGCAGTCTATAGGAAACTTCAGAGGAAAATGCAATCAAGCAGAAAGTCTATGAAGCACAGTTATTCTTGAGGATACTTGACATGAATAAATCCTTGTTTTAGTCCAAACACAGATAGATAAGCTTATAAGGCAGTTCAAATAATATCTTAGCTCAACCAGGGAGGCCTGGTTAATAGTCTCAGGTTTTTGCAGAGCAGAAACAGCTTACATGTCCAGCAAATGCAGATAGAAGTAAACACGAGCAGCAGATGAAGGAGGATTACTGGAAACTGGTGTATACAGCAGGAACTCAGAGCAGAGTAGCAGGATCACTAGTGTTGAGCATTCCGATACCGTAAGTATCGGGTATCGGCCGATATTTGCGGTATCGGAATTCCGATACCGAGTTCCAATATTTTTGCGCTATCGGGAATCGGGATCGGAATGCATATTCACATGTAAAATAAAGAATAAAAATAAAAAATAGGGATATACTCACCCTCTGACGCGCCCTGGTTGTAACCGCTGCAACCGGCAGCCTCCGTTCCTAAGAATGAGTGAGTGAAGGACCTGCGATGACGTCGCGGTCTTGTGATTGGTCGCGTAACTGCTCACGTGACCGCTCATGCGACCAATCACAAGCCGCGACGTCATCGAAGGTTCTTCACTCGCTCATTCTTAGGAACGGAGACTGCCGGTTGCAGTGGTTACAACCAGGGCGTGTCAGAGGGTGAGTATATCCCTATTTTTTATTTTTATTCTTTATTTTACACATGAATATGGATCCCAGGGCCTGAAGGAGAGTTTCCTCTCCTTCAGACCCTGGGATTCATCAAGGATCACTTCCGATATTTGTGTCCCATTGACTTGTATTGGTATCGTGTATCGGTATCGGCGATATCCGATATTTTTCGGATATCGGCCGATACAATCCGATACCGATACTTTCAAATATCGGAAGGTATCGCTCAACACTAAGGATCACCACACAGGTTCACAGGAGCAGGTATATAGCCAGGGAGTAATCAGAGGTCAGGAGCTGGATGCAAGGCAGAATACTCTAGCACAGACTGAAGGCTAGGGTGGAGTTTTATAGCAGGAAGACACAGTGCACATGAGACCAAAAACACCATCTTGGAAAAGGGCGGTAATGCACAAAAAGGTAATAAATAATGTTCAGAGTCCTGACATTACTCCCTCCTTAGAAGCGGCCTCAGGACGATCCTGGACCTGGTTTCTCAGGGAATCTCTGATGAAAATGAGAAATCTTCTGTTGGGCATTGATGTTTTCCACAGGTTCCCAAGAGTCTTCCTCAGGGGGATATCCCTGCCACCTTATCAGATATTGGAGCCGATTCCTGCGAATCCTGGAATCAATAATTTCCTCCACCACAAATTGTTCTTGCCCATCAATCACCACAGGCTGCAGAGGTGGCACAACACGTCCCTGGAAGGTATTAGGAGATACAGGCTTTAGTAAAGATACATGAAAAACTGGGTGTACCTTCATAGTCCTAGGCAGCTTCAGCTGGCAGGCCACAGAGCTCAAAATACCGTTGATCTTGAAAGGGCCAATTAATTTCTGTCCAAGTTTTTGTGAAGGAACGTTTAACTTCAGATTCTTAGTTGCTAACCACACGGAATCTCCTACCTTGAACATGGGTGCAGGTTTACGGAATCTATCAGCCGATCTCTTATAACGTTCTTGAGCTGTGGTCAGGGATTCCTTCAGAACCTCCAGATTTTGTCTCATCACAGTCAGCCTTTCCTCCACTGCCGGAACCGGAGAATTAATTGGAGACCTAGGTAAAATACACTGATGATAACCCAGATTGGCAAAGAAAGGTGTAAATTTAGTGGAGGCGCTCTGAGAATTATTATATGAAAATTCAGCTAACGGCAGCAACTCCAACCAATCATCCTGGAGATGGCTGACATAGCATCTTAGATATTGTTTCAGCGTCTGGTTGCTACGCTCTGTCTGACCATTTGTCTGGGGATGGTAAGCGGAAGAGAGACAGACATTAATATTGAGTGCAGAGCAAAACCCCTTCCAGAATCTTGAAGTGAACTGTACTCCACGGTCAGAGATGATCTCATCCGGAACCCCATGCAACCGAAAGACATTCTGTATAACCAAGTTCACTGTATCTTTAGCTGAGGGGAGGCCAGTGCATGGAACAAAATGAGCAGCTTTAGTCAGGCGATCAACTACCACCATGATTGTATTCATGCCCCCCGATGTAGGCAGCTCCACAATAAAGTCCATTGATATAGACCCCCAAGGGCAGTACGGAACAGGTTATGGTTGTAGAAAACCAGAAGGTGCCACATGAGGAGTCTTGCAACAGGCACATACCTCGCAAGAGAGAGAGAGAGAGATAGTCCTTGTTATCCTTCAGGCAAGTTGGCCACCAGAAGAATCGGCTCAGGAACTCTTGTGTCTTCTGTACCCCCATGTGACCAGCCAACTTGGAGTCATATACCAACTTGAGGATCTGCAGACGGATGACCTCAGGGACATAGATACGTCGATCTCTGAACCACATGCCACCCTTAAAGACAAGATTAATATCCACAGGTGGATTGGCCAGAAATACATCACCGTCATAGGCCTCCCTGCACTCCTTCCACAAGTCCTGATCGTGGATAACTCCAATGAAATTGGCATCAGATAGAATGGTCTTGGACGGGGCTCCAGGTACGGAATCCGCAGCATGGATTCGGGATAAAGCATCAGCCTTCCCATTACGAGAACATGGACGGTACGAGATAACAAAGTTAAATTGATTTAAAAATAAGTTCCAGCGAGCCTGACGAGGAGAAAGACATCTAGCGGATCTAAGGAACTCTAAATTGCGATGGTCAGTTAGCACTATGATCTGTTGTGCAGCTCCTTGCAGATGATGCCTCCATTCTTTGAAAGCCGCAATAATAGCCAGCAATTCCTTGTCTCCCACGTCATAATTCTTCTCTGCTGAGGTTAGTCTACGGGAAAAGAAAGCACAAGGATGTAGCAGACCCTTCTCTCCAGTTCTTTGGGAGAGAATAGCCCCCAAAGCATTATCAGAAGCGTCCACCTCCACAATGAAAGAAAGTGTTGGATCTGGGTGTATCAACAGCAGTGCTGATGTGAAACAGATCTTAAGCCGATCAAAAGCTTCTTGAGCCTGTGATGACCACTTAAAGGGCTTTTCCTTCTTTGTCAAGGAAGTAATGGGACGGACAATATCAGAAAAATTTCGAATGAAGCGTCTGTAGAAATTTGCAAAACCAATAAAACGTTGGACCTCCTTAACGTTCTTGGGTACCGGCCAGTCAAGGATAGCCTGAATCTTACCAGATTCCATGTTCAGCCCCTGGGGAGAGATGATATAACCTAAGAATTGTGTCTCAGAACGATGGAACTTGCATTTCTCCGGCTTGATATACAGATGGTTCTCTTTCAGATGTCTTAAAACAGCTTTGACATGTTGTTCATGTTCCTGTAGAGAGTCAGAAAAGATTAGAATATCGTCCAAATAGATCACCACAAACTGGTCCAACAAATCTCTGAAAATGTCATTAGCAAGGTATTGAAACGTTGCAGGGGCATTACAAAGCCCAAAGAGCATCACGAGATATTTAAAGTGTCCATACCGGCATTGGAATGCTGTCTTCCACTCATCACCTGGACGAATACGCACCAAATTATAAGCCCCACGAAGATCCAGTTTAGAGAACACCTTAGCATGGTGGACTCTTTCCAGTAATTCGGGAATCAGAGGCAAAGGGTAACGGTTTCGTACGGTTACTTATTGAGTTCCCGATAGTCAACACAGGGTCTCAGGGTCCCATCCTTCTTTTTTAAAAAAAATATAGGTACCCCTGCTGGTGAGGAAGAAGGTCGTATGAAGCTTTTGGCCAGATTTTCATCAATATACTCCTCAAAGGCTTGAAGCTCAGGTGCCGCCAAAGGGTATACGTTAGCAAAAGGAATAGCTGCCCCAGGAAGCAGCTCAATGGGACTGTCAATGCCTGTGTGGAGGAAGCTGATCTGCATTCTTCTTGTCACAGATGTCAGAGAACTCTTTATATGCTGGAGGTAAAGAAAATACCTGTACATGTGATTCCGTAGCCGTGGACTCAGGGACAGCTTCTGTTAACGCTGAGTTGCTCCTTGTTGGAAAGATAATCTCCTTGGTCTCCCAGTTGATAATTGGGTTCTGAGAATGCAACCAAGGAATGCCTAAAATCACAGGAAAATGAGGAGAAGAAATTAGCAAGAAAGAAAGTTGCTCCTGATGATTAGGCTCCAACAAATTTTCAAGGGGTACGGTCTCACAGATCTGATCAGCTAAGTAACTGAACATAGGACAAGCTCTAGGGAGGTGGTAACTGGACTGACCGCAATCCTAATCCTATCCAACAAACACTAAAGGTAGCCGGTGAACGTGCCTAGAATGCCTAGACGTCTCGACTCAGCCTGAGAAACTAGCTACCCCTAAAGAGAGAAAGCAAAGACCTCACTTGCTTCAGAGAAAATACCCCAAAGATATAGAAAGCCCCCCACAAATAATAACGGTGAGTTAAGGGGAAAATACAAACATAGAAATGAAACAGATTTAGCAAATGAGGCCCGCTAATCACTAGATAGCAGAAGATAGATAGGAAACTATGCGGTCAGTAAAAAACCCTATACAAAATATCCACACTGAGAATTCAAGAACCCCCACACCAACTAACAGTGTGAGGGGAGAAACTCAGTTCCCCAGAGCTACCAGCAAGCGAGGAAATCACATGTTAGCAAGCTGGACAGAACTCATCATAAACAAGATACATATTGAACACTGATGAGTAGTGTTGAGCATTCCAATACCGCAAGTATCGGGTATCGGCCGATACTTAGCGGTATCGGAATTCCGATACCGAGATCCGATACTTTTGTGGTATCGGGTATCGGTATCGAAACAACATTAATGTGTAAAATTAAGAATTAAAATAAAAAATATTGCTATACTCACCTCTCCGACGTAGCCTGGACCTCACCGAGGGAACCGGCAGCGTTCTTTGCTTAAAATGCGCGCTTTTCCTTCCTTCCGTGACGTCACGGCTTGTGATTGGTCGCGTGCCGCCCATGTGGCCACGACGCGACCAATCACAGCAAGCCGTGACGTAATTTTCAGGTCCTCAATGCCTAATTCTAGGCATTCAGGAATTTAAAATTACGTTCCGGCTTGTGATTGGTCGCGTCGCGGTCACATGGGCGACGCGACCAATCACAAGCCGTGACGTCACGGGAGGCAGGAGACGCGCGCATTTTTAAAATTACGTCACGGCTTGTGATTGGTTGCGTGCCGCCCATGTGACCGCGACGCAACCAATCACAGCAAGCCGTGACGTAATTTCAGGTCCTCAATGCAGAAATAGGCATCAGGACCTGAAATTACGTCACGGCTTGCTGTGATTGGTCGCGTCGCGGTCACATGGGCGGCACGCAACCAATCACAAGCCGTGACGTAATTTTAAAAATGCACGCGTCTCCTGCCTCCCGTGACGTCACGGCTTGTGATTGGTCACGTCGCCCATGTGACCGCGACGCGACCAATCACAAGCCGGAACGTAATTTTAAATTCCTGAATGCCTAGAATTAGGCATTGAGGACCTGAAAATTACGTCACGGCTTGCTGTGATTGGTCGCGTCGCGGCCACATGGGCGGCACGCGACCAATCACAAGCCGTGACGTCACGGAAGGAAGGAAAAGCGCGCATTTTAAGCAAAGAACGCTGCCAGTTCCCTCGGTGAGGTCCAGGCTGCGTCGGAGAGGTGAGTATAGCAATATTTTTTATTTTAATTCTTTCTTTTACACATTAATATGGTTCCCAGGGCCTGAAGGAGAGTTTCCTCTCCTTCAGACCCTGGGAACCATCAGGAATACCGTCCGATACTTGAGTCCCATTGACTTGTATTGGTATCGGGTATCGGTATCGGATTAGATCCGATACTTTGCCGGTATCGGCCGATACTTTCCGATACCGATACTTTCAAGTATCGGACGGTATCGCTCAACACTACTGATGAGCAAAAAATGAGCAAACAGAAACTTAGCTTCTCTTGGAGAGACTGGTAACGAGTGTAGTCAGGAGAAATCAGAATAGCACTGAATACATCGACAGCAGGCAACAACTGAAAGTCCAGGTGAGCTAAATAGGAAACCACCTAGCAGATAACGAGACAGCTGATCCCAGCCACAGACCTACAGAATGACAAACAAAGCCACCAGAGGGAGCCCAAAGATAGCACTCACACAGTACCACTTGTGACCACAAGAGGGAGCCCAAGAACAGAGTTCACAACATAGCACCTTGTTAGGCCGTCTAGGACACTTAGGACAATTGATCAAGAAGTGGTCAGACTGGCCGCAGTAGAAACATAGACTTTCACGAAGGTGATGCTCTCGGCGTTCATTGATTTCGGTCCTCTGAACGGAATCAATTTGCATGGGCACCTCCTCCACCTCCCGAGAGGTTTTACCTGCAGGCTCTTTGGAAGGAAGAGAAAAGTTAGAAATACGGTTATATGCAGCAAATTTCTCCTGCCTACGCTCAGTAAGGCGAATGTCTATGCGCACACAATGCTGTATAAATGTCTCTAGCTCTTGTGGTGACTCAGAGCGAGCTAGTTCATCTTTTATAATACTAGACAGACCCCTTTTAAAAATAGGTAATTGGGCATAACTGTCCCAATTAGTATCTACCGCTAATCTTCTGAGTTCAGTGGCATACTCAATAACAGAACGTTTAGCCTGGCGTAAGACAACAAAGCAGATTCAGCGGTTGCACGGTGATTAGGGTCATCAAACACTAATGCCATAGCGGCCAAGAGATCATCCAACTTATTTAACCGTGGGTCACGAGACTCAATCATCGGATTCGCCCAGGCAAGCGCTCGTGAGGTCAGTAGCATTATTACACACAATACTTTGGATCTATCAGTAGGAAAACGGTCAGCATGTACATCAAATTATAGCATACATTGATTCACAAAGCCACAAAATTTTTTGCGATCACCATTAAATCTGAATGGGGCAACTTAGGTGGGCTAGCTGGTGGCGGTTGCCCAGAGGGTAATGTCACTTGTGCAGCTATTTGCGTGGTTATGTCCTGAAAAGCCTGTCCATACGGGGACTCTATGCCAGCAAGTTTGTTTTCCTTGGCTGCCATGCGGTTGCTTAAGTCCTGCAAAGTTTGTCCAAACACTTTTTGATTGTGTTCAAAGCTTCCAAACTTCTTTTGCAGACATTCCACATCTTTCTGCAGTGATCTAATTATGGAAAACACCTGCTCTAGTCTGCTTTCTGCAGTCATTGTTCCAGCAGTCTCCTTTTTTTTATGGCTAGAGTATCCTGTAATAATTATAGGGGATAACTCAGGAGACTCTTTGCGTGGAACAAGACAACTACAGGACACAATTTTATAAGTGGTAAAGTCTATATTATCACACGGTGATTCAAACAGGTGCAGAGAGAAACTCAAGTCCACAACACTTGGTGTAAATATTAAACGCAGCTTAGCAGTCTATAGGAGACTTAGGAGGAAAATGCAATCAAGCAGAAAGTCTATGAAGCACAGTTATTCTTGAGGATACTTGACACGAATAAATCCTTGTCTTTGTCCAAAAACAGATAGATAAGCTTATAAGGCAGTTCAAATAATATCTTAGCTCAACCAGGGAGGCCTGGTTAATAGTCTCAGGTTTTTGCAGAGCAGAAACAGCTTACATGTCCAGCAAATGCAGATGGAAGTAAACATGAGCAGCAGATGAAGGAGGATTACTGGAAACTGGTGTATGCAGCAGGAACTCAGAGCAGAGTAGCAGGATCACCACACAGGTTCACAGGAGCAGGTACTGTATATAGCCAGGGAGTAATCAGAGGTCAGGAGCTGGATGCAAGGCAGAATACTCTTGCACAGACTGAAGGCTAGGGTGTAGTTTTATAGCAGGAAGACACAGTGCACATGAGACCAAAGACGCCATCTTGGAAAAGGGCAGTAATGCACAAAAAGGTAATAAAAAATGTTCAGAGTCCTGACACTTTCTATGGCAGGAATTATTTCACCAAATTTGCTTTTGTACCGGGGATCTAAGAGTGTGGCAACCCTGTAGTTGGCATTACTTCAGATTCTGACAATCCGAGGGTCATGTTGCAGGTAGTGCAGCAAGAAGGCACCCATGTGTCTTGCGCATCCAAGAGGACCAAGTCCTTGTTGTCTTGGTGGTGGTGAGAATCATGCTTCCTTCGTCTGCCCTCTCCCCCCAACCTCGCACAACAGAAATTTGATCAAGGTCTCCCTCATCTGATGAGTCTTCCATGCCCAGAGACAGTTCATCCTCCACTTCTTTCTCGCCTCCTGCACCTTCCTCAACAGTTTGGCTGCTACCATGCGCCCTCGGTAATCCCTCTCACCCAGCCTCCAATGCCAGCCGCCTTGGTGCTGCCAACCTTCTTGACCTTGGAGATATGATCTCTTCCGCATACGACTCCTCCTGTTCCTCCTCCTCATCTTGTTCCACCACCTGACTCCAAACACTGTGTAAGGTGTGCTCCAGCATGTAAATCACCGGAATGGTCATGCTGATAATGGCATTGTCAGCACTAAACATCTTCGTTGCTATTTCAAAACTGTGCAGCAGGGTGCTTAGGTCCCTGATCTGAGACCACTCCTGCAGCGTAATTTGCCCCACCTCTTGAGCTCGTTGGCAAAAGCTATACGTCATAACGTATTACACCAGGGCTCGTCGGACAGAGCAGACAAAAATAGAGATACACAGGCGGTATAGTTATTTTCACAGGTGGGCTACTCTGCTGACATGCAGACACTGCTCCTAGGCCCAAAACTATTAATTGGATTAGATGCAGTAAAAATTGAGATACACAGGCGGTATAGTTAGTTTCACAGGCGGGCTACACTGCTGACGTGCAGACACTGCTCCTAGGCCCAAAACTATTAACTGGATAAGATGCAGTGAAAATAGAGATACACAGGCGGTATAGTTAGTTTCACAGGCGGGCTACACTGCTGACGTGCAGACACTGCTCCTAGGCCCAAAACTATTACCTGGATTAGATGCAGTAAAAATAGAGATACACAGGCGGTATAGTTTGTTTCACAGGCGGGCTACTCTGCTGACGTGCAGACACTGCTCCTAGGCCCAAAACTATTAACTGGATTAAATGCAGTAAAAATTGAGATACACAGGCGGTATAGTTTGTTTCCCAGGCTGGCTACTCTGCTGACGTGCAGACATTGCTCCTATGCCCAAAACTATTACCTGGATTAGATGCAGTAAAAATAGAGATACACAGGCGGTATAGTTAGTTTCACAGGCGGGCTACTCTGCTGACATGCAGACACTGCTCCTAGGCCCCAAACTATTAACTGGATTAGATGCAGTAAAAATTGAGATACACAGGCGGTATAGTTTGTTTCACAGGCGGGCTACTCTGCTGACATGCAGACACTGCTCCTATGCCCAAAACTATTACCTGGATTAGATGCAGTAAAAATAGAGATACACAGGCGGTATAGTTAGTTTCACAGGCGGGCTACTCTGCTGACATGCAGACACTGCTCCTAGGCCCAAAACTATTAACTGGATTAGATGCAGTAAAAATTGAGATACACAGGCGGTATAGTTTGTTTCACAGGCGGGCTACTCTGCTGACGTGCAGACACTGCTCCTAGGCCCAAAACTATTAACTGGATTAAATGCAGTAAAAATTGAGATACACAGGCGGTATAGTTTGTTTCCCAGGCTGGCTACACTGCTGACGTGCAGACACTGCTCCTATGCCCAAAACTATTACCTGGATTAGATGCATTAAAAATGGAGATACACAGGCGGTATAGTTAGTTTCACAGGCGGGCTACTCTGCTGACATGCAGACACTGCTCCTAGGCCCCAAACTATTAACTGGATTAGATGCAGTAAAAATTGAGATACACAGGCGGTATAGTTTGTTTCACAGGCGGGCTACTCTGCTGACGTGCAGACACTGCTCCTAGGCCCAAAACTATTAAATGGATAAGATGCAGTGAAAATAGAGATACACAGGCGGTATAGTTTGTTTCACAGGCGGGCTACTCTGCTGACGTGCAGACACTGTTTCTAGGCCCAAAACTATTAACTGGATTAGATGCAGTAAAAATAGAGATACACAGGCGGTATAGTTTGTTTCACAGGCGGGCTACTCTGCTGATGTGCAGATGCAGCGCCCCAGAGTCCTGGTTGTTGCAGTAATGCCATTCTTCCACCAGGGGGAGTGATATTACGTCTGATGGCAATAAAGGAGATCAACCTACCAGGTATCACAAACCATACACTACACTTCACACTCCAGACTACCAGGGTGAGCCTTGCTCCTATGTACTAGGGCACTCCTCACAGAAGGGTAAAACTGGTGGGCTAGATAGAAAGTTAGGGAGACACTGGCTGGGCTTTGCCCAGGCAACACCTGTAAGGCAGACAGGGGGAAAGGAGGAACATCTGAGCTGCAGACAGAGGGTCCCTGTCAGGGGTGGGATCCTGACAGAGGCCTAGTGGGACAGAAAGCTACGGAGCTGCGCCTGCCCCACGTGCGGCAGCATCCTAAGAAAGGACACAAAGAGAATTGTATTGTAGAGGGTGAGAAACGAAGTCATAGCACAAGGAGAAAACATCGGCAGGAGTTCTGCCCTGAAATAGGCTGCCTCCTTCTGAGGCGCGTAGCTGGTGGCTGGAACACCGAGGGAGTAATAGACTCTACGCTTTACTTCAAAGACCGGCAGGACAGTCAATTCCAAGTTGGCAGCCCGACCTTAATACCTAAGAAGAGACAGTGGCAAATTGTGGGGGTCAGGGCGTCTCTAGGGTCCCTATAAACAAGCCTCAGGCAATCAGTCATACGGGTTTGTCCTATCCATACCATCTGGGGGACAGAGAGGAAGAAATAACATCTAGAACATCTACAAGAGTTGTGAGGACCTTACCGAGTTGCTCAGCAGGGAGGGACGACAACACACAGGCGCTAGTAGGAAGGCTACTGATTTCCACCTGGATATGGGGACTCTGGATTTGCCTTTGGACCGGCCGGACTCTGCCTACCCTGTGGTCGGTATCCTGGACTGTGGATGTTGAAGCCTCCAGTAAAGGTAAAGAGACTGCAACCTTGTGTCCTCGTTATTCACTGTGCCTTCCATCATCCACCATCACCACCTACACTTCTGGGAAGCCCTGGGGACACACTTCACCTGTGGGAAGGTATACCATCTAGCTGCCATAACATCACCCAGGTGGACCCCTCACCGCAGCGTCGGTCACCCTGACCGAATACCACAGGTGGCATCACGAACTTCCCCTTTAAAGACCTTTCCCAAAACCATAAAAAGTCTTTACTTTATTCGACGTCCCTCAAAGGGCCACAGACCTGGTCGGGCCACCGTGACATCCCCACTGAGAACAAAACGACCAGGTAACAAGTACCCCATTGCCCTTAACGTGGGGGCTCTCCACAGACACTGCTCCTAGGCCCCAAACTATTAACTGGATTAGATGCAGTAAAAATTGAGATTCACAGACGGTATAGTTTGTTTCTCAGGCGGGCTACTCTGCTGACGTGCAGACACTGCTCCTAGGCCCCAAACTATTAACTGGATTAGATGCAGTAAAAATTGAGATACACAGGCGGTATAGTTAGTTTCACAGGCGGGCTACTCTGCTGACATGCAGACACTGCTCCTAGGCCCAAAACTATTAACTGGATTAGATGCAGTAAAAATAAAGATACACAGGCGGTATAGTTTGTTTCACAGGCGGGATACTCTGCAGACATGCAGACTCTGCTCCTAGGCCCAAAACTATTAACTGGATTAGATGCAGTAAAAATTGAGATACACAGGCGGTATAGTTAGTTTCACAGGAGGGCTACTCTGCTGACATGCAGACACTGCTCCTAGGCCCAAAACTATTAACTGGATTAGATGCAGTGAAAATTGAGATACACAGGTGGTATAGTTAGTTTCACAGGCGGGCTACTCTGCTGACGTGCAGACACTGCTCCTAGGCCCAAAACTATTAACTGGATTAGATGCAGTAAAAATTGAGATACACAGGTGGTATAGTTTGTTTCACAAGCGGGCTACTCTGCTGATGTGCAGACACTGCTCCTAGGCCCAAAACTATTGACTGGATTAGATGCAGTAAAAATAAAGATACACAGGCGGTATAGTTAGTTTCACAGGCGGGCTACTCTGCTGACGTGCAGACACTGCTCCTAGGCCCAAAACTATTAACTGGATTAGATGCAGTAAAAATTGAGATACACAGGCGGTATAGTTTTTTTCACAGGCGGGCTACTCTGCTGACGTGCAGATACTGCTACTAAGCCCTAAACCCCAAAACAATTTACTGGGTTATACGCAGTAAAAATTGAGATACACAGGCAGTGTAGCTAGCTTCACAAGCGGGCTACTCTGCTGACGTGCAGACACTGCTTCTAAGCCCAAAACCCCAAAACGATTTACTGGGTTAGATGCAGTAAAAAAATTGAGATACACAGGCGGTGTAGCTAGCTTCACAGGCAGGCTACTCTGCTGAAGTGCAGACACTGCTACTAAGCCCAAAACTCCAAAATGATTTACTGGGTTAGATGCAGTAAAAATTGAGATACACAGGCGGTGTAGCTAGCTTCACAGGGGGGCTACTCTGCTGATGTGCAGACACTGCTACTAAGCCCAAAACCCCAAAACGATTTACTGGGTTAGATGCAGTAAAAATTGAGATACACAGGCGGTGTAGCTAGCTTCACAGGCGGGCTACTCAGATGACTATCAGACAATGCTACTAGCCCAAAAGGATTGGCTGAGCTAGATTACACCAAATGCTGTGACTAACACTTGCACAGCACTGGCACAGACCTGCCTGGCAAACAGTGCTATGAACTGCTGTAACCTACCCTGAAAAAGGCTGATATTACAACTAGTCCCGACTCCTCCCGACTCCCTAAACCTATCTCTCTGACAATTCGCTCCAAAAAAACACTCTTAGTCTGTATAGCGCCCACAGCGGCAGCGGTGACGTCTAACACTAAGTTGCAGTAGTGAGGAAATGGTGGTGACGGGGCAAATGGCTGGTTCTTATAGGGCAAGGACATGTGACATACACAGCGAATGACACATGCCCTTGCTTGTGTGCATCACATGCACATTGCTGTGTGTGTGCACTGCTGATAGGCTGAGAGACTGCACCACCCCTCTGTAAATGTGGGAAAGAAAAAAAAATGGAGATCGGCGTTATTTCAGCACAGATCTATCCCCCGCCCACTATACACTGAAACAGTTCATTAACAATGATAAACAGTTTTAATGTGCAAATCAAGCTAGGCTTTTGGTTAACGAACAGTTATCGAACAGAAACTCGAACAGCCGAATTTTAAGCAAATTGTTCGGGTGCATCGAATGGCTCGAAGACCGCCCAAAACAGCTCGAATTTGAAATTGGCGAACAGTTCGACTCGAACACCGCTCATCTCTACTATTGAGCAGCAACAATTTTATCTGTCTGCACCATCAGTTTTGCTTTCTGATTCAGCAATGGGAGGTATGGGCATATTGCGGACAAGCAGATGACACTTGCCAGCACCATGTCCCCATGATACCCTAAAACATAGTATGCTGCAACCAAACCTCACGTGTGCATTGGCTCAGTAGAAAACAGAGCTACTCATGAAATTTTGTACACTTACCTAATAAAATGTACTGGTAGAATTTGAACTGGAGTGGGGGAAGTAACCAGAACAGCCTACACAATTTATTCTTCAGTGGTGCTTCCTACGGGAAAGTCAGTGTTTCATTGTGAATGACTACTGTCCCACCAATCAGAGTGGTGGCAATCACTGCACTGACCGCTCAGCAGGACTCCTTTGCAGCCACCCTCTTCTAGCTCAGAGAAAGGCTGTGTGCAAGAAGCATGAAAGCAAATTCTGGTTTCTGGCACTAAACCTCTGCAACCTGCTGCCCTACTCAATGGATTTCTAGTGCCTAGTGCCAAATATGTGCCTGCTTCGGACACAGGATTTTACCCTAAAGAAGTGTCTTCTAGACTACTATCAAATCTGGAGAGTGTTTTTGGTCTTGTAAACAGGGCATATTCCAAAATAAGGGGTTTGAGGTTAGATGTGTTTATTCTGCCTTCCCAGTATGAAGACAACAAAATGGAATAAAATGTTATACAAAAAGATAAAATAACCACATATATGCAAAAGTAAATGCAGCACTTACAAAGTTACTAAACTGAAAAGGTGTTAATGACACAAAGAAGACCTATGGTATAGAACCGCTGAGACCATCAATATCCCCTCAATGCTTATGTAGTCATCTTGTTAATGCACTTATGATTTGCAATCAAGCTAGACATGGAGATAATGCTTAACTAGTTGCTAATATCTTGATGCCCATCTATATTCAATATACATGTAAATTCTGAGACTTGTGCCTAAAGTCATATAACAGCTCTGGATCCACTGAGAGAATATACTGTAAATTCATCTCACTCCTGGCCTATTAATATCCGCTAAATATACAAACTCAATACATTTGTAACAGCGCTAAAACACTCATTAGACACACTTATTACATAGATACTGGTTCACTGCACATTGAATATTGCCAAGTTTGTCTATTTTGGATTTGATTCGTTTTGTAGCTGGGAAGGAGTGTCATTTAATACTTTCAACCGAAGTTATGCGAGCAAAAGAATCTTAACTTTAAACAGCATTCTCAGTAATTTTATTATTTGTGCAACATAGAGATGGAAAGCCAAGACTTTTTGGCAAAGTTTTAATAGGATGTTTCTAGCTAAATGAAATGTAAGATACATTAAAGTAGTATACTATTCATTATATGGTGATTCTAAAGGAAAGTAAGCCTTAATGCAAATACTTTTCTCACAGTGATCCTTGTACTTTGTCCAACTAAAAGGGGCAATCTAACAAGTATTTAAGATAAGTGGTTTGGTTGCATATATAACTCTAATAAACTGTGTTGTTTTTCCTTACTTTGGCATCCTCCTCATCTTCTGCACAACATGATATATTGAACCCCGATTCTCTTAAAAGTTGATGGTTTGAGAAATTAAACTCTCCAATAATAGACAAGCACATCATAAATATCTGTCATTGGAATACCCCATTAATAGGGATGTATCATCCTGAAAATTACTGATTCATTCAACAATCACTGTCTTTATCTCTATATGTAGGAAGCTCTATCTGGCACTACATTTTTCTCACAGCAAGTGAAAAAGTTTAATGTATTGATACCAGATGTGGTGTATGGGGTGTCCAGATAGAGGTAGCACCTCTGGTGGAGGGCTTGCTGTGTCTTTTCATGACAGCTCATCTATCTTTGGTCCTTATCTTGTACTCTACTCTAAACTGTACCTCGAAGTAACTTCTAGCATGTGGCAATAGGTACACCCTGGAACACTGCCTTGGCAGGTGGGCCAAACCAGGTGAGAGTAATCATCGGTTTTGAGGTCCCAGGTGACTTTTAGGGTTTACCTACCCATGCATGTGAAGGCTGAATTCAGTGGACTGTGCATAATAAACTGTCAAAGATTTAACGGACACAAAAACGATGCCTAGCAAAGCATTGTGAAGCCCTGAGATGGAGCAGCAAGACATATTTAGGACATTAACATCTAGTCACCTCGGCTAGTTCTTGCCACTGGGACCCAATAGGCAAGGATGAGAGAGTGAGACTGTCAACCTGCTCAGCTCTTTCTCACTTTAATCCAAGTTAAGTGCAACTCAAGACTACTATTCAAAGTCCTGTGGCAATGAAGCAGAGGCAAAGAAGCAAATGTGGACTCTCTGGAACCTGTAGTCACAAACTTGCACACAGGTGGCACAAGGCATAGAGCCGCTTCCCACTGGACAGTAGAAGCAATGGAGTTCGGCAGCCCCCTGGGTGTCTGAGCAGCCCATTTTAGGATCACTGTGCTCACCTCCATTGGTAAAGGGACTAGAAAAGTTGCCTCGAGCATAGTCTGCTTCACCTTGCCCTGACTAGCCTACTGCAGCTCATGAGTCTCCCTCTTAGTAGTCGACACTCAAAGAAAAAAGTGATGGTGCTCAACTTTGGCACATGGCACTTAAGAACTCTGCTAGACAGTATCAAGGTAGACAGACCAAAGAAAAGAACAGCACTGGTTGATAAGGAGCTAGCTCACTACAACATGGACATAGCATCACTCAACCAAACACTATTAGCAGATAAGTGCAAACTGACAGAGCATAGGGGTGGACATGCTTTTCTGGAGTTATAGGCCGCACTAAATAATTAGAAGCAAGTGTGGAATTTGCTATCAAATCTCTCACTCGTAAACTTGCCCAGCTTTTGGTTGGCATCAATGACAACCTGATGACACTTCAGCTTTCAATTATAAACAAGAAGCATGCTACACTGATTAGTGAATATGCTGCCACAATGTTCAATTCAAGTGATGTTAAGCATATGTTTTATGATAAAGTTGACACACTTATCTTAGCAATCCCGCAGTCAGACAAGCTCAGTATACTTGGAGATTTTAATGCCAAATTGGGAAAAGACTGTCAAAACTGGGAAGGAGTCATTGGGAGACACGGCATTGGCAAGTGCAACAGTAATGTCTTTCTGCATCTCAACACATATGCCACACATAACCTTGTAATCAACAACACCTTGTTGCGTCTAGCCACCCACATGAGGACATCATCGATGCACCTGCGCTCAAGACACTGGCATATAATTACTACACCATTGGCAATAAGAGGACTTTACAGTAATGAGAGCCATGTGTGGTGCTGACTGGTGGACTAACCACCACCTCGTTGTGTCTAAGTGCAGGCTTTGCATTCTGACATTTAGGAAATCCCAAAGACAGAAGACTACCAAGAGGCTGAATGTCTACAAGATGTAAAGCAGAAGAGTTGCAAGGCAATTTGCCAATGACCTTGACGGCAGACTTTCAGACACACCACAGGCAAGCCAGACTGGCGAAAATGAGCAGTGGGCAATTCTTAAATATGCTATATACAATACTGCCATGGAACATCTCAAATCAGCAGATGAAGTAACCAAGATTTGTTTGATGAAAACAATGAAGAAATAAAGGCACTCCTAGAAGACTGTACAAAGTGCATCAAAACAACCCCACGTTGCTAGCCAAGAAGGATGCTTTTATCAACACAACTAGAAAAGTATAGAAAAAGTTACACGAGATGCAGGATGACTGATTTAGAAAGAAGGCTGATGAAATTCTTGGCTCTGCAGACATCCACGATCTATGATGCGCTAAAGGCTGTATATGGACCCCAATCCTCCAACATCTCATCTCTCCTCAATGGGGACGGATCTAAGCTGCTGACAGGAAAGAAACATATTCTGCAACAGTGGACTGAGCACTTTAACAGCAGACATAATAGCCCAGCTGATGTCAACAATGAGGTCATTGCTAGACTGTCCCAGGTAGAGATCAACAAGGACTTCAATGTTTTTCCCACTGAAGATGAAGTCAAGAAAGCTGAGATATACAAAGCAGGCTGTGCTGTCTTCATGCAAATGATGACTGAACTATGCTAACTATAACTAAGTATGCTAATTCATGTGGAAAAAGGAACAGTTTTTGTTCTCCTTTACTGCATGTCAGAACAACATTACTACTGCAAGCAAGTTTGCCTTATTGTTCTTTTACAATGAAGCCTATGGTGGTGGTGACAGACTGGTATGTTTTGTCATTCCTTTAGTGTTCCCTCTGCAATCCTGATTCTCTATGCCATCAATACATAGAAATAATTATACTTTTGCAGACAACAGTTGTATTAGGAAGGAAGAATATTTTTTATTAAATTTGAACTTGTTATTGAAGGTCTAAAGGGGACACTGGCCCCTTTTAGTGACCTGTGGTTATTTTTCATTAATTCTCTTACATTTTTTTTTCAAAGTTGTCAAAGTTTGTTACTGTTTAGAAATAAATAAAATTTTCTATTTGTGTCAAAAATGTATGCTAAACCTAAATGTGGCATGAGCAACAGACATGGTAGAGCGATACAAAAAATATAATCATGGATTAGAATGTGTTAGTTAATAGCAGGAGCAACAACATGGGCATTTTTGTCATCAACTATCCTGGCAGTGGTACTACCAAGCACAGGTTATATTTGGCCTCCTCTGCCATCTCAAATCTCATGCGCCCCTATATTTAACATGGGGGCGCATGGACATGCTTCCGCGTCCGGGCGCAGAGGACGCAGCAAGTTGCATTTTTGCTGCGTCCAAAATCAATTAAAAAAAGGACGCATGCGGCGCAAAACGCAGCGTTGTGCATGCGTTTTGCTGCGTTTTTGTTTGCGTTGTGCGCTGCGGCGCCGACGCTGCGGCGCACAACGCAAATGTGAACGTAGCCTTACAGCGACACCATCAGCTGGACTTAGAGTTCTGCTCAGTCACCTTCTCCTACACCTAAAACGTAATTCTGCACATAGCAGAATTTCTTATCTGCTTGCGCTCAGAAGGGCAGCATTAACATAGTGATCAGTTTCCATTAAACATTGCAAAACTCAGTGCAAATATTTATTTACTCATTTTATTAACCCCCCTAATTCTATTTACATAATCAAACATTCAATTTAGTAATAGATGGAATACAACTATGCAATCACTTTACTATTTCATACAGGAAAGCATCTATTGCAAATACATAAGAAGACATTATTTTTAAAGATAATCAATACCCAAGAAAAAAACACAAATAATTGCAATGAAATCCTGAGCTGCACAGAATACATTCCCCAATATTATTATTTTTTCAAGAACTATAAATGAAAACAACTCTATAGTATCAAGTAGTCCTAAGCTTTTTAATGGGTATATTGGATGAAAATGCCTTTGTAGTGTAAAATGCTTCCAGTCTCGTTGCATGAAAAAACTCTGTATATGGAAATAAAAGCTTTGCCTTTGTAGTATATCTTTTTTTCAGACATCAATCTAGATTTAACTCTAAAAAACAGCATAAAAAACTTGAAAGGCATTATTACATTAATATTAACATCTAACTGAAACATGTAAAAGTCCAAGATGAAAATAAAATGATTTTCATATTCAGCTTTTAAAATGTCTTCACCAAAAATAATATTTTCAACTGGGTTTATAGTGACAGGCAGTTATTGAATAATCTGTGTCTAGTTACTGCATGTATGATAAATCTTTTACGTGTTTGGCTATGTCCATCAGTCTCATAGAGTATTCTTATGGTTGATCGGGGCACCAGTGATGGGAAGTTTTGATTGTGGGACATTTCAAATAAAGAGTTATTTAAAAAATATACTGATGGTGAAATCTATCCAACTACAGTTTCATGCCAGTTTCTACTTTGTTACCATGTCACATTTGCTTAGCGATTCATGGAAGTTTTCTTAATAATAATGAATCACTGACCAACTGTTCACTTTCGTAGACCGCGTGTCACTTTAACCCCTTCCCGACCTGTGACGCCACGTAGGCGTCATGAAAGTCAGTGCCAATCCGACCTGTGACGCCTATGTGGCGTCATGGAATGATCGCGTCCCTGCAGATCGGGTGAAAGGGTTAACTCCAATTTCACCAGATCTGCAGGGACAGGGGGAGTGGTACTTCAGCCCAGGGGGTGAAATGAAAACTGGTGAAATATTACAATCCAGCCATGGCCGATGCTGCAATATCATCGGCCATGGCTGGAAAATCTGATCTGCTCTCCCACCACCACCGATCTCCTCCCCAGTCCTCCGTCTGGTGCTCTGCTCCCCTCCGTTGTCCTGTCCGCTCCCCTGTCCTCCTGTCCGCTCCCCCGTGCTCCGATCCCACCCCCCATGCTCCGATCCCCCCTGTGCTCCGATCTCCCCCCCTCATACTTACCGAGCCTCCCGGTGTCCGTCCGTCTTCTCCATGGGCGCCACCATCTTCCAAAATGGCAGGCGCATGCGCAGTGCGCCCGCAGAATCTGCCGGCCGGCAGATTCGTTCCAGGTACATTTTGATCACTGTGATAAAACCTATCACAGTGATCAAAATAAAAAAAATATTAAATGAACCCTCCCCTTTATCACCCCCATAGGTAGGGACAATAATAAAATAAAGAAAATATATTTTCTTTTATTTTTCCACTAGGGTTAGGGTTAGAACTAGGGTTAGGGTTAGAACTAGGGTTAGGGTTAGGGTTAGGGCTAGGGTTAGGGCTAGGGTTAGGGCTAGAGCTAGGGTTAGGGCTAGGGTTAGGGTTAGAGCTAGGGTTAGAATTAGGCTATGTGCACACGGTGCGGATTTGGCTGCGGATTGGCCACTGCGGATTCGTAGCAGTGTTCCATCAGGTTTACAGTACCATGTAAACCTATGGAAAACCAAATCCGCTGTCCCCATGGTGCGGAAAATACAGCGCAGAAACGCTGCGTTGTATTTTCCACAGCATATCAATTCTTTGTGCGGGTTCCGCAGCGTTTTACACCTGTTCCAAAATAAGAATCCGCAGGTGAAATCCGCGGTAAACCCGCAGGTAATACGCAGTGCCTTTTACCTGCGTATTTTTCAAAAATGGTGCGGAAAAATCTCACATGAATCCGCAACGTGGGCGCATAGCCTTAGGGTTAGGGTTGGAATTAGAGTTAGGGTTGGAATTAGGGCTAGGGTTGTAAATAGGGTTAAGATAAGGCTTATGGTTAGGGTTATGGTTAGGGTTAGGGGTGTGTTGGGGTTAAAGTTGTGGTTAGGATTGGGATTAGGGTTAGGGGTGTGTTGGTGTTAGTGTTGTGGTTAGGGGTGTGTTGGGGTTAGGGTTGTGATTAGGGTTATGGCTAGAGTTGGGATTAGGTATTGGGGTTAGTGTTGGAGTTAGAATTGAGGGGTTTCCACTGTTTAGGCACATCATGGGTATCCAAACGCAATATGGCGCCACCTGTTGTGAACTCTATTTTTGGGCTCCCTCTAGTGGTCACAAGCGGTACTGTGTAGTGTTGTCTTTCTGCAGGTTGGCAGCATCAGCTGGTTTGTTATCCTTGGTTGGTTTCCTATTTAGCTCACCTGGATACTCAGTTCCTTGCCTGCTAGCAATGTATTCAGTGCTCTTCAGATTCCTTGTGTCTACCTTGCTCCCAGTCTCTCCAAGACAAGCTAAGTTTTTGTTTGATCATTTTTTGATTATCAGTGTTTATTATGTTTTTAGTCCAGCTCGCTAAAATGTGATTTCCTCGCTTGCTGGTTGCTCTAGGGGACTGAGTTTCTCCCCCCACACCGTTAGTTGGTGTGGGGGTTCTTGAAATCTCAGAGTGGACATTTTGTAAGGGTTTTTTACTGACCGCATAGATTCCCTTTTCTATTTTCTGCTATCTAGTATTAGTGGGCCTCATTTGCTGAATCTGCTTTCACCCCTGTGTATGTGCCTTCCTCTTACCTCACCGTTATTATCTGTTGGGGGCTTCTATATCTTTGGGGATTATTTCTCTGGAGGCAAGAGAGGTCTTTCTTTCTCTCTAGGGGTAGTTAGTTCCTCAGGCTGGCTCGAGACGTCTAGGATTTTTAGGCACGTTCACCGGCTACTTCTAGTGTGTTTGGATAGGTTCAGATTTGCGGTCAGTCCAGTTTGCCACCTCCCTAGAGCTTGTCCTATGTTTGTTACTTAGCTGGAGTAATTTGTGATCCTCAACCACTAAGGATCATAACAGTATAGCAGGCCAAGAAGTGTTTAATGCATCGCAGAAGTGGGATAAAAAGAAGACCTGAGTACATTTTTTTTTCCTCCCGCTTTTCCTTTGCTGCAGTCTGTTTAGCTTCTTTCATCCCCTTGAACTCTGGGTGGTTTTGAGCTCAGCTGCAGACATGAATGTTCAGACTCTGACTTCTAGTGTGGATCATCTTACTGTACGGGTGCAAAGTATTCAGGATTTTGTTATTCATAGCCCTATGTCAGAACCAAAGATACCCATTCCCGAGTTGTTTTCTGGAGATAGATCTAGGTTTCTAAACTTTAAGAATAATTGTAAGTTATTTCTATCTCTGAGACCTCGTTCCTCTGGTGATTCCACTCAGCAAGTTAAAATTGTTATCTCCTTGTTGCGTGGCGACCCTCAAGATTGGGCTTCCTCTCTGGCACCAGGAGATCCTGCATTGCTTAATGTAGATGCATTTTTTCTGGCTCTTGGACTGCTTTATGAGGAGCCTAATCTTGAGAATCAGGCAGAAAAAGCGTTGCTGGCTATCTGTCAAGGTCAGGATGAAGCAGAGGTGTATTGTCAAAAATTTCAGAAATGGTCGGTGCTTACTCAATGGAATGAGTGTGCCCTGGCTGCAAATTTCAGAGAAGGTCTTTCTGAGGCCGTTAAGAATGTTATGGTGGGGTTTCCCACCCCTACAAGTCTGAGTGATTCTATGGCTTTAGCCATTCAGGTTGATCGGCGTTTGCGGGAGCGCAAATCTGCTCATCCTTTGGCGGTATTTTCTGAACAGAGACCTGAGTCTATGCAATGTGACCGAACTCTGACCAGAATTGAGTGACAAAGTCATAGACGTCAAAAGGGGTTGTGCTTTTACTGTGGTGATTCTACTCATGTTATCTCAGCATGCTCTAAACGCTTAAAAAAAATCGCTAAACCTGTCACCATTGGTACTATACAGCCTAAATTTATTTTGTCTGGTACTTTGATTTGTTCTTTGTCGTCCTACCCGGTTATGGCTTTTGTGGATTCGGGTGCTGCCCTGAATCTGATGGATTTGTCGTTTGCCAGGTGCTGTGGTTTTGTCCTGGAGCCTTTGGAATTTCCTATTCCTCTGAGGGGAATTGATGCTACGCCATTGGCTGAGAATAAGCCTCAGTATTGGACGCAAATGACCATGTGCATGACTCCCGTACATCAGGAGGTGATTCGCTTTCTTGTTCTGCATAATTTGCATGATGTTGTTGTTTTGGGTCTGCCATGGCTGCAAGCTCATAATCCAGTTTTAGATTGGAAAGCTATGTCTGTGTCAAGGTGGGGTTGTCAGGGAATTCATGGCGATACTCCGTTGGTGTCTATTGCTTCTTCCACTCCTTCTGAGGTCCCTGGGTTTTTGTCTGACTGCCGGGATGTATTTGATGAGCCCAGGTCCAATGCCCTGCCCCCTCATAGGGATTGTGACTGTGCTATAAATTTAATTCCTGGTAGAAAATTCCCTAAGGGACGACTTTTTAATTTGTCTATACCAGAGCATGCCGCGATGCGGAGTTATATAAAGGAGTCTTTGGAGAAGGGACATATTCGCCCATCATCTTCCTCTCTTGGTGCAGGATTTTTTTTTGTGGCCAAGAAGGACGGGTCTTTGAGACCTTGTATAGATTATCGTCTTCTGAATAAAATCACAGTCAAATTTCAGTATCCTTTGCCACTATTGTCTGATTTGTTTGCTCGGATTAAGGGTGCCAGTTGGTTCACCAAGATAGATCTCCGTGGTGCGTATAACCTTGTGCGCATTAAGCAGGGAGATGAATGGAAAACAGCATTTAATATGCCCGAAGGCCATTTTGAGTACTTAGTGATGCCTTTTGGACTCTCTAATGCTCCTTCTGTGTTTCAGTCCTTCATGCATGACATCTTCCGAGAATATCTGGATAAATTTATGATTGTTTATCTGGATGACATTTTGGTCTTTTCTGATGATTGGGAGTCCCATGTGAAGCAGGTCAGGATGGTGTTTCAGGTCCTGCGTGCTAATGCTTTATTTGTGAAGGGCTCAAAATGCCTCTTCGGAGTACAGAAGGTCTCCTTTTTGGGTTTTATTTTTTCTCCTTCTACTGTGGAGATGGACCCAGTCAAGTTCCAGGCTATTCATGACTGGACTCAGCCCACGTCTGTTAAGAGTCTTCAGAAGTTCTTGGGTTTTGCTAATTTTTACCGTCGTTTCATCGCTAATTTTTCTAGCGTGGTTAAACCTTTGACGGATTTGACCAAGAAGGGTTCTGATGTGACTAATTGGTCTCCTGCGGCCGTGGAGGCCTTTCGGGAGCTGAAGCACCGGTTTTCTTCAGCTCCAGTCTTATGTCAGCCAGATGTCTCTCTCCCCTTCCAGGTCGAGGTTGATGCTTCTGAGATTGGAGCAGGGGCTGTTTTGTCACAGAGAAGCTCTGATGGCTCTGTGATGAAGCCATGTGCTTTCTTTTCAAGAAAGTTTTCGCCTGCCGAGCGGAATTATGATGTTGGTAATCGGGAGTTGTTGGCTATGAAGTGGGCATTTGAGGAGTGGCGACATTGGCTCGAAGGAGCTAAACATCGTGTGGTGGTCTTGACTGGTCACAAAAATCTGATTTACCTTGAATCTGCCAAGCGCCTGAATCCTAGTCAGGCTCGTTGGTCGTTGTTTTTCTCCCGTTTCAACTTCGTGGTCTCATACCTGCCTGGTTCGAAGAACGTGAAAGCTGATGCACTTTCTAGGAGTTTTGTGCCTGACTCTCCGGGAGTTTCTGAGCCGGCTGTATTCTCAGAGAGGGAGTGATTTTGTCTGCCATTTCCCCAGATTTGCGACGAGTGCTGCAGAAATTTCAGGCGGATAGACCTGACCGTTGTCCACCAGAGAGACTGTTTGTCCCGGATAGATGGACCAGCAGAGTTATTTCCGAGGTTCATTCTTCGGTGTTGGTGGGTCATCCTGGGATTTTTGGTACCAGAGATTTGGTGGCTAGGTCCTTCTGGTGGCCTTCCTTGTCGTGGGATGTGCGTTCCTTTGTGCAGTCTTGTGGGATTTGTGCTCGGGCTAAGCCTTGCTGTTCTCGTGCCAGCGGTTTGCTTTTGCCTTTGCCTGTTCCGAAAAGGCCTTGGACGCACATTTCCATGGATTTTATTTCGGATCTTCCAGTATCTCAGAAAATGTCTGTCATCTGGGTGGTGTGTGATCGTTTTTCCAAGATGGTCCATTTGGTGCCCTTGCCTAAGTTGCCTTCTTCCTCCGATTTGGTTCCTCTATTTTTTCAGAATGTGGTTCGCTTGCACGGCATTCCTGAAAATATTGTGTCTGATAGAGGATCCCAGTTTGTGTCCAGGTTTTGGCGGACTTTTTGTGCTAAGATGGGCATTGATTTGTCTTTTTCGTCGGCCTTCCATCCTCAGACTAATGGCCAAACCGAGCGAACTAATCAGACGTTGGAAACTTATTTGAGATGTTTTGTTTCTGCTGATCAGGATGATTGGGTGACTTTTTTGCCATTGGCCGAGTTTGCCCTTAATAATCGGGCTAGTTCTGCTACTTTGGTTTCGCCTTTTTTCTGCAATTCTGGTTTCCATCCTCGTTTTTCCTCGGGTCAGGTTCAGCCTTCTGACTGTCCTGGGGTGGATTCTGTGGTGGATAGGTTGCAGCAGATTTGGAACCATGTGGTGGACAATTTGAGGTTGTCACAGGAGAAGGCTCAGCGCTTTGCCAACCGCCACCACGGTGTGGGTCCCCGACTTCGTGTTGGGGATTTGGTGTGGCTGTCTTCTCGGTATGTTCCTATGAAGGTCTCCTCTCCTAAATTCAAGCCTTGCTTCATCGGTCCTTATAAGATCTTGGAAATCCTTAACCCGGTGTCTTTTCGTTTGGATCTCCCAGCATCGTTTGCCATTCATAATGTGTTCCATAGGTCTTTGTTGCGGAGGTATGTGGTACCTGTGGTTCCTTCTGTTGAGCCTCCTGCTCCGGTGCTGGTCGAGGGCGAATTGGAGTACGTGGTGGAGAAGATTTTGGATTCTCGTATCTCTAGACGGAGGCTTCAGTATTTGGTTAAGTGGAAGGGCTATGGTCAGGAGGATAATTCCTGGGTTGTCGCCTCTGATGTTCATGTGGCCGATTTGGTTCGTGCATTCCACGCGGCTCATCCTGATCGCCCTGGGGGTCTTGATGAGGGTTCGGTGACCCCTCCTCAAGGGGGGGGTACTGTTGTGAACTCTATTTTTGGGCTCCCTCTAGTGGTCACAAGCGGTACTGTGTAGTGTTGTCTTTCTGCAGGTTGGCAGCATCAGCTGGTTCGTTATCCTTGGTTGGTTTCCTATTTAGCTCACCTGGATACTCAGTTCCTTGCCTGCTAGCACTGTATTCAGTGCTCTTCAGATTCCTTGTGTCTACCTTGCTCCCAGTCTCTCCAAGACAAGCTAAGTTTTTGTTTGATCATTTTTTGATTATCAGTGTTTATTATGTTTTTAGTCCAGCTCGCTAAAATGTGATTTCCTCGCTTGCTGGTTGCTCTAGGGGACTGAGTTTCTCCCCCCACACCGTTAGTTGGTGTGGGGGTTCTTGAAATCTCAGAGTGAACATTTTGTAAGGGTTTTTTACTGACCGCATAGATTCCCTTTTCTATTTTCTGCTATCTAGTATTAGTGGGCCTCATTTGCTGAATCTGCTTTCACCCCTGTGTATGTGCCTTCCTCTTACCTCACCGTTATTATTTGTTGGGGGCTTCTATATATTTGGGGATTATTTCTCTGGAGGCAAGAGAGGTCTTTCTTTCTCTCTAGGGGTAGTTAGTTCCTCAGGCTGGCTCGAGACGTCTAGGATTTTTAGGCACATTCACCGGCTATTTCTAGTGTGTTTGGATAGGTTCAGATTTGCGGTCAGTCCAGTTTGCCACCTCCCTAGAGCTTGTCCTATGTTTGTTACTTAGCTGGAGTAATTTGTGATCCTCAACCACTAAGGATCATAACAGCCACCATTGATTCCAGCCAATCTTGCGTTCAAAAAGTCAAATGGTGCTCCCTCCCTTCCGAGCCCTGACATGCACCCAAACAGTGGTTTACCCCCACATATGGGGTACCAGCATACTCAGGACAAACTGGGCAACAACTATTGGGGTCCAATTTCTCCTGTTACCCTTGTGAAAAAAAAATTGCTTGCTAAAACATCATTTTTGAGGAAAGAAAAATGATTTTTTATTTTCACGGCTCTGCGTTGTAAACTTCTGTGAAGCACTTGGGAGTTCAAAGTGCTCACTATGCATCTAGATAAGTTTCTTGGGGGGTCTTGTTTCCAAAATGGGGTCACATGTGGGGGAGCTCCAATGTTTAGGCACACAGGGGCTCTCCAAACGCGACATGGTGTCTGCTAACGATTGGAGCTAATTTTTTCATTCAAAAGTCAAATGGTGCTCCTTCCCTTCCGAGCCTTCTCGTGTGCACAAACAGTGGTTTGTGACCACATATGAGGTATCAGTGTACTCAGGAGAAATTGCCCAACATAGTTTAGGATCCATTTTATCCTGTTGCCCATGTGAAAATGAAAAAATTGAGGCTAAAATAATTTTTTTGTGAAAAAAAAGTACTTTTTCATTTTTATGGATCAATTTGTGAAGCACCTGGGGGTTCAAAGTGCTCACTATGCATCTAGATAAGTTCCTTGGGGGGTCTAGTTTCCAAAATGGGGTCACTTGTGGGGGAGCTCCAATGTTTAGGCACACAGGGGCTTTCCAAACGCGACATGGTGTCCGCTAAAGATTGGAACCAATTTTTCATTGAAAAAGTCAAATGGCGCTCCTTCCCTTCCGAGCCCTGTCGTGCGCCCAAACAGTGGTTCCCCCCCACATATGGGGTATCGGCGTACTCAGGACAAATTGTACAATAACTTTTGGCTTCCAGTTTCTCTTTTTACCTTTGGGAAAATAAAATATTGTTGCTAAAAGATCATTTTTGTGACTAAAAAGTTAAATGTTAATTTTTTCCTTCCATGTTGCTTCTGCTGCTGTGAAGCACCTGAAGGGTTAATAGACTTCTTGAATGTGGTTTTGAGTACTTTGAGGGGTGCAGTTTTTAGAATGGTGTCACTTTTGGGTATTTTTAGCCATATAGACCCCTCAAATGTGAGGTGGTCCCTAAAAAAAATGGTTTTGTAAATTTCGTTGTAAAAATGAGAAATCGCTGGTCAAATTTTAACCCTTATAACTTCCTAGCAAAAAAAAATTTTATTTCCAAAATTGTGCTGATGTAATGTATACATGTTGGTAATGTTATTTATTAACTATTTTGTGTCATAAAACTCTCGTTTATCAGAATAAAAATAAAAAATTTGAAATTTCTAAATTTTCTACAAATTTCAATTTTTTTCACAAATAAACGCAAAAATTATCGACCTAAATTTATGACTAACATGAAGCCCAGTATGTCACGAAAAAACTTTCTCAGAACCGCTAGGATCCGTTAAAGCGTTCCTGAGTTATTACCTAATAAAGGGACACTGGTCAGAATTGCAAAAAACGGCCAGGTCATTAAGGGATAGTATAATTTTTAAGTTCTTGCACTAAATATAGTTCCTTACATTCCAAGATCCACTCGAATGTACTGGATTTACTTTTTGCTGATTATCCAGTCTAGACATGTGTCATGTCGGACGCTGTTCAGACCAGGTCGTTCGACAGACAGTGGTAATTCCGCTTTTGACCACTATTTGCTCATTGGCGTCGGCTAGGTTTTGTCCAGCTGTTCCAGGGTTAATTTACCTGATCCTCGGATTGGAAGCTGAGCCATGCCCATGGCCTTTAAATAGTTCTCCGGATCATTGGGCATTGCCGATTATAGCTTCTGTCTTGCGTTGTTATCTCGGTCTGGAGTGGAGAGCTGGTTGTTGGAGAATCGTTGCTGGTGGTGTATTTTCCTTTGTCTTATTTACTCCTTCCTATATTTGTGTTTATTTTGCCCTGCACATTTATAGTGTATTCCTGAGTGACTGCAGCGTGGTGTATATTTTCCTTTATCCTTGTCTGTGCTAACTGTGGGTATTGGTGTATTACATACACTGGGTGGAGTGCGGAAGTTTTCAGCTTAGGGTTGTAACAGGAGGCAGGGTGAGGTTCGAGGCCTGGACATGCACACCATCAGTGTAAACTTCAGGTAGAGGGTCAGTCAGCATTTCCCTAATCTGAGGGAAATTGCAGGGGCCCGGGTTATTAGCTCTCACCCACCTAGTCTCCCCGTGACAACATGTCACAATACCTTTCTAGACTCCCTATTTACATATTCATGTCCATTGTAATTCTAATTTATAATTACATGCACAAATGTAGCACATGCTTTACAGCTCCATTACTTGCCACCACTTCAAGTATTATAGCCCAAACACTTTTTTTTCAGGATTACACTAGAGCAGCTGGATTACATCTGTGGGCAAAATAATGCATTATGATGAAAAAGATATTCATATAAATTGTGTAGCCCAGTCTTTTACAAGAAGTAGTAAAAGAGGTTGGGCTTGGCAGACTCAGGTGAGCAGGAAACAGCTGGAAAGGATTTAGTATGGTATGGGTCAAAAGAAATAAAGGATAGGTATGGGAGGCAAGTCAGGGTGGATCAAAAAAGGTGATGGCAATCAATATAAAGTACAGTGATTATAGGAAAATGGAGGATTCATGCTTGTTGGCATTCACAAGTGGTATGATAAAGTGTAGCCTATCTTTTCATGTAGAAAGAATTGCATAACAAATGACCGTGTGTAGAGCTAAAGTTAGAACTCATTTGCCAATTACCAGCTTGTACAAACATGCCGGCAATCAACTGAAACACAAGTAAAACATTTGTTCATCGGATGATTGGATCTTTCATACCAACATTAAAATAATTGTTTTTGGCAGCAAATCATCCTATGTAAACAGAAGATGTGCTGCCGATTATTACAACATTCTATGCTCACAGAATGATCTTATTAGTGATAGCCCTCTGCACACAGAATTCTCAACATAATTCTGTCAAAAGAGGCCTTCACCAAATGCCGATCAGCTTGTATATAGTCAAGCAGAGATTGTTTAACTGCCAAAGTTGGCTTGTTTAAATGGGACTTTAGTCTAATTTTCTACAGGTTGTAGTATATATTAGTGTTACTCACATATCCCGGCACGCAGTGGCGTAACTACAAAGTTATGGGCCCCGATGCAAACTTTCAAATGGGGCCCCCCACCATGCCAAAATATTTTCCACGCAAATTCACATTTTCCTTATTCATTTAGCACACTATAGCTTTATTGCAAAGTTGTATAGTGTGACCTCAGTGGCGTAACTATCCGGTGCCCCATCCTGGTATATATTTGTCCCCCGTACTGCCAATTGTTATGTAATGTATACAAGAAAATAAATCATTATACTCATCAGGGGCTTACATAGAAGTCATGGGGACCCATATAAGAAGTATAATGCACCCCCATAGTCCTCCTTATAATATAATGCACCCCTATAGTCCTCTATATAATATACTGCACAGTTCATAGTCATCCATATAGTATAATACACTGCCAATAGTTCTCCATATAGTATAATACACTCCCCATGGTCCTTCATATAGTATTATACACTCCCCATAGTCCTCCATATAGTATTATACACTCCTCAGTCCTCCATATAGTATAATACACTCCTCATAGTCCTCCATATATTAAAATACACTCCTCATAGTGCTCCATATAGCATAATACACTCCTCATAGTGCTCCATCTAGTATAATACACTGCTCAGTCCTCCATATAGTATAAGACACTGCTCAGTCCTCCATAAAGTATAATACACTCCTCATAGTGCTCCATATAGTATAATGCACAGCCACTGTCATCCATGTCGTACAATTCACTTCCCATAGTATAATGCACCCCACAGTCCTTCATATAGTATAATGTAATCCCCATAGTCCTCGATACAGTATAATGCAGCCCACATATAGTATAATGCAGCCACTCCACAAAAGTATAATGCAGCCCCACCATACAATATAATGCAGCCCCTCCATACAGGGGCAGTGAGAAAGACATGGGTAAACGGTGACTAGGGGATGGGAGAAGGACACAAGGGGGCTAGGGGAGACAGGCATAAGAGTGACACAGGGGGGCTAGGGAGCAAGGAAGACAGGCACAAGAGGACACACGGGGGTTAGGAGGCAGGGGAGAATGGCACAATGGGACTAGTGGGCAAGGGAGACTGACACAAGGGGACAAGGGAAGCTGACACAAGGGGACACACAGGGACTTGTGGGCCAGGGAGACTGACAAGGGGACACACGGGGACTAGTGGGTAAGGGAGACTGACACAAGGGGACACACGGGGACTAGTGGGCAAGGGAGACTGACACAAGGGGACTAGTGGGCAAGGGAGACTGACACAAGGGGACACACGGGGACAAGGGACACAAGCACAAGGGGACAAGGGCAACAGGCACAAAGGTGCTCATGGGGACTAGGAGGAAGGGGAGAAGGGCACAAGTGGGCAAGGGGGACAGGCACAAGAGGACACAAGGAGACTCCGAGGGCAGAGTAGATATCAACACATGGGGAGATGGTGACAGGGGACAGGGGAAGACGGGGGGTGGGGGGAGACTTGAGAGCAGAGAAGGGGGCACAGGGATTACGAGGACAGGGTAGATAGAAAACACACGGTGAGAAAGGGGACAGTGGAGACTTGAGAGCAGGGCAGATGGGTCATATGTGGACATGGGGCAAGGGGGGTGCAGGAGGACTCAGGGCATGGGAAGTGGGGAGCATTGGGGGACCAGGGGAGGAGGGACAAGGTACGTACGGGGACCCAGAGGAGCACAATGACCTGAACCTGGGGACCTATGAGGACATGGGGCACGGGAGAGCAGGGAGGAAACGGAGCTGGTGTCACAGGGGGCCACGGACGGTGACACATGGGCTGCAGACACACCTCACTGCTACCGGTCCCGTACACCTCCATATTCTGATCCTCCACAGCTGCTGCAGCATCCCCCTCCTGGGCAGCTCGATCTACGCGCCCCCGCCAGCTCTAGAGCCGCCTGTTCCAGGTCACAGCAGCTGCCATGGGCTCCGCCAATATGGATGCCGCCATCACCTGTCCAGACGCTGCACTGCCTGGGCACCGCACACAGCAGATGCGCAATGAAGTGACATAATCGTTTACCCGCAGTGTCAGAGGGCAATGATGGGAGAGGGAGCATCAGCTGACGCTCTCTCTCCTCCATCATTGCTTTGAACTGTACCGGCGTCATAGACGCCATTATAGTTCGATGCGGCAGTGAGAAGGAGTCGGGTGCTTCTGACCTGCCAGGCCCCTGACCTGCCAGACCTGTGGTAGTTATGCGGCTATGCCCCTGTGTATAGGGTAGATATAGGGTATTTATTGGCCATGTATAGGGTAGTTACAGGGTGTGTACATGGTAGTTACATGTCCCCTTATGCATCATGCACAGAAAATAACTTCCCCGCACAGCAGCACCAGACAAGGCTGCACTGGCAGAATCCCCCCTGGGAGGAGAGGACACCACCGGGAGCACACACACACCTGAATGTCCAGCATGGAAGGTCTGAGAGGTGCTGGCCCTGCCTCCTCCCTGTGACTTTCATCTTCCCCGCAGCCTCCTCCTTTTTCCTCCTCTCTCCATCCTGACCCTCGGCCTCGTCTTGTCCAGTCTCCTCTGCTCAGATTTCCTCTATGTTCAGTGAGCTGCAGGTGACCACATCCCCAACACCTACAGCCCTGTGCTCCCTGACATGCCTGTCACCAGTCGGCGCTGTGCTCGTCACTATGGTAACCTGTCAGCACAGGCTCCGTTCTGTGCAGAGTTAGACCAGTGACGGCTGCGGTGACGGTGGTGGTGAGGGCTATGGGGTGCATGGAGAGCATATAGGACTGCTGCCGCCTGTAATGCAGCCACATTGACAGTGAGGAAGGTTAACCCTTTCAGGAGCAGTGCCTTACAGCAGTCACAGGACCCTGACAGCAGGATGGTTCCTCCTAAGCTTGTATATGGCATGTAGGTCATAGATGCCGATATAGTTTAATGAGGAAGCAGTGGCGGGAGTCAGGTGCCTCTGACCTGCCGGGCCCCTGACCTGCCGGGCCCGGTCGCAGCGGCAACCGCTGCAACCATGGTAGTTACGCCCCTGCCGGCACCAGCACTAGCCCTTACTCCCTTCTCCTATGACCGCCTCCCTTTGCAGTAATCTATGCCAGGGTTTTCATATTATCTACCAGACTCCTTTGACATCATCACTTTAAGCCTTTTAAGGCCAGTTTTGGCAAAGACCTGGTGCCTGGGTATTAAAGGGAATCTGTCAGTAGGAACAACCCAATCATTCCAAAGACATACTGATAGGGAATTTAGATTGTGAGCCCCATCTGGGACAGCAATGATAATGTGTGCAAAACTGTAAAGCGCTGTGGAATATGTTGGCGCTACATAAATAAAGAGATTATTATTATTATTATTATTATTATTATTATAAACCCTCCTAAGCTGTCTATATGGATATGTAGGTCATAGGAAGCTGAATCAAATGTTACCTTGATATCTGTGATCTAATGTCTTATTCCAGAGAAATCCATGTTTTTCTTATTTGAAAATGAACTGTTAAGATTTATGGGCTGGACACTGATCTGTATGTGCATCTGCTTCCAGAGATTTTTTTTAACAGAAAGGGCATTACCAGTGTGAGACATGTAACTAACACAGAGCAGTAAAACTGAACTTTGTCTCATTACAAACACATTTGTCACAGCTCTGTTGTATTGCAGCCCTGGCTGCCTGTAAGATGGAAGCTGAAGCTGAGTGGAACCTGCAGATGTGTCAGGTATAATCACACACCTCTGCAATGAGAACAGGGAGCAGAGCATCGCCATTACACATCACACTGGTAACTCACATTCTCTGGAGGCAGGGTTATCTTCCAGGCAGCATCCTCCCCATAGCCTGCAAGAGGTCATTTACTTAAAGTGATAAAAGATGATTTCTCAAAAACAAGGTATCTCATATGAGACATACAGGTATGACTGCTTTCAGCAGTGTGCCGATATTAATAGCTTGGATAGGTAAAATGTTGTGACAGATTCCCTTGAAGTAACGTTGCTTTAGTTTAGAAGTGAGTGGATCATCGCATAGAGATTTGAGTTCTAGTCAAATTACATTTCCTCAGCACAGGAACATTTTTTGAACACATCCAATTGTGGAATTTATTATTATTCAAAGACCTATTGATTAAAAGGTACTTTGTTCATGGGAAAACCCCTTAAATGTCCTGCAGCTATGACATCTTGTAGATTATCATACCATGAACAGTGCTGGTCAGTACCTGGGCCATTACAAATCAGTGGTTCCCAGTGGAGCATAGTTTTTACGGCAGAGTAGTTTTCAATCTCCAGAGTCACTGGGTAAGTGTTTCCCTTCTGTAGAATGTAAGTTCTTATGGCCAGAGATGTTTTTCCTACCTGTAAGTTATAAGCTCATATAGTCAGCGACAGCTTTTTATTTCTCTCCTGTGAAGTGTAACCTCTCATGGTTAGCTATATTCTCTTACAACATGTATTTTATGAGCAATTACAAGCTTTCCAATACTAAAATTTTCACAAATGTAAAGATACATTGCTGTCAGTAACAATTTAGCTGCTGGAAGATACAATTCACTTCTTGGTTACTCCTGTGTTTTACTGTTGCCCTGCTAGAATATACCAAACTGCATTCTGTGATTAACTGCTTCCCTGCTGGAAGATACCACTTTCATTTACTGCTACTGCTCCTGTGTGTATTGCACCTGGTTCTGCTTCATCTGTGCTAAATGTTTATCTGCTGTCCTGGTCCTCACTGATCCCTTGTAGTCTCACTCTGCTTCGCTGACACCTCTGATTCGAGCTGCTCAGCCAGACCTACGGCTTAGACACCCCACCTTACAAGGAAGGCTAATTACAATCAGATTTTAGCTGATGCTTAAACAACCATTGAATGAACATTTGGCTTTCTGCTTATTAGAGTTATATTATAGTTGTTCAGAGCCGCCATACGACTTCACTTACATTTTGCGAATAAGGGCTAGTGTATTATTGAAAGTGAAACGTGTAATAGAAGTAATGAAAAATGTTTCACACAAAAAATATTTTACAGAATTCATTCATCATTCTGTGTCTCAGGCCGGTTTCACACATCCTGATATTTCAGGTCCCGGAAAAACTGGTACCAGAGATATCAGTGTCAGTGTGTACGTGTGTCTCTGTGTGTACTACGTGCAGCACACGTGGTTCAACTGTTTGCCGCCCGTGTGCCGCATCAGTATCACACGGACGGCCGCTGGGGAAGTAGTGCTACTGTAAGTGCTGTTCCCTGGTGGCTGGTGCTAAAGTCATCTCCCCTGCTCTGCCGGTGAGCAGCTTGAGCAGGGGAGAATGAATGAATGAATGAGAAGCAGTGGGCACAGGCTCAGTAACTAGCAATGACGTCACTGAGTCTGTGCTCACTGCCGGCATGAACTCCTGTGACCTCAGGACAGTGGGAGAATGCAAGTGATGAGGTCACTGTGACAGAGCTTGTACAGCCGTGACCTCATCACTTGCATTCCCTCACGTTCCTGAGGTCACAGGAGTTCATGCCGGCAGTGAGCACAGAGTCAGTGACATCACCGCTAGTTAGTGAGCCTGTGCCTGCTGCTTCTCATTCAGTCCCCAGTAGTTTACAGCCAGAATGGTCACAATAGTGTCGCTCCCAGTTGTAAACTATACAATCCCCAGATGTGGATTACGGTGTAGGACTGAACGCCAGACAGGTATGGTATATTGTTAGTTGATTATTTTAATTTTTTTTTACAGGAGATTGAGGCATCAATTGGATTAGCAGAAACAATAAAGATGGCAAAACTGTGGTGTATGATTTCATTAAAATACTTTATTCTTATTGTTACTGTGTGGTGCTTATTTAACCCTTTACCATCTATAGGATTAGAAATGGAGAGGTGTCTTATTGACACCTCTCCATTACTAAGCAGGGCTTAATGTCACCTTACAATAGGAAGGTGACATTAACCCCCCTATTACCCCACTTCCCACCGCTACAGGGCAAGTGGGAAGAACAGGGCAAAGCTCCATAATTGGCGCATCTAATAGATGCACCTTTTCTGGGCAGCTGCGAGCTGCTGTTTTTAGGCTGAGGGGGCCATATCCATGGCCCTTTACCAGCCTGAGAATAGCAGCCCGCACCTGTGAGTTTTGCTGGGTTAGTTTAAAAACATAGAGGGACCCCACATCCAGTTTTTCATTCATTCATTCATTCTCCCCTGCTCACGCTGCTCACCGGTAGAGCAGGGGAGAATGGACGAAAGCTTCGTTTAGCACCAGCCGCCGGGGAACAGCGGCATACAGTAGCGCTACTTCCCCGGCGGCTATCCGTGCACACGGAGGACAGTGTGTACTGTTCCCCGTGTGCACATATGTGGCACATTTTGTGTCACGTATGTCTGGATGAAAATGGACATGTCTGCGTGTTTTGTACACGGACACACGGTCTAGGAAAACACGCTGACATGTGCACAGACCCATTCATTTCAATGGGTCTACGTGTGTCTGTGTCTCCGGTACGTGAGAAAATTGTAACGACACGTGCCGGAGACACTGACGCGTGAAACCGGCCTCAGCCAAATATTTTGAACACAGCCGGTTTCATTCCAGATAATGACATCATGTCACTAGTTAACTGTAACAATCGTTTGTTGTTAAATCACTCCTCACACGGTTTTAATTTTTTTAATCCGCTTTGGTCTGTAATGCATGTTCACTTTAAGAATTATGAAATGTGTATTAAAATTTTACTTCTTTTCCTGTTCAGATTTTTACTCTAAATAAGACAGAAATTGCTCTGAAATAATTTGCTTATTAGCCTCAGTGTCATTATAGTTTTGAAACATGTGAATTAGTGCTGTGGATGTTGTTAGATTGTAAGCATAATATATAGAGCGCATGTCACGAGCAAAACCATTCGTAGCGACACATGAAGGTCAATATTCTAGCTTTAGTTTATGATTATGTAAAAGATCCACTTATAAATATTTCAAACTCTGCATTGATTTTACAGAACACTGATATTATAGCATGCGTTCCACTTCACTCTGGCAATAAGCGCACCCAACAAATACAGTATTATAAGTCAATACATTCCACAGTCAATAAACCTTTTTAAATAATTTCTATCAGCTTATTCGTTGTTTGAGTACCAACAATAAAGGTCTTTTCTAAAACATATTCTTGTTTTGGTATTTTTCCTAATTTTTGTACTGATTGTATTTCAAGTTAATTTATTTTCTTTACATAAGCTGTGAATGGAAGAGATATGCTTTACAGCAAGAACCAAATCAGGAAGCATGCCATTGACTTATATAGGACAGATATGTGTTCATGTTCTGTGCCAGTGTGCAGGGAGTAGTAGGGGTGAGGATAGTGAACGGTGCGATCCTTTATCGCCTGCCTCCAGCTTTGTAACTGCTGTTGTACAAGATGTATAATCTTTGCTTAATCTGTCCACAGGACACTAATCACAAGCTCAAAGTGACTACAACAAAACGGAGATATCACCCTATTGTGAGTGCTCAGTGTTGAAACTAAAATACTCTTTGTTATTGGATTCATAAAGTGGCACAGAAAATAAAGCATTAAAAACACATTTAAAAGCTATGGATACCTTTAACAAAAGGATGTTTACATATATTAACAGTTACATTTAGTGAAAAAGTTGTACTAAGTATTAGGCTTCACTTCAGTTTACTTTATTCAACTTAAACTCCCAAATAGGCAGCTTGTAACCTATTCCTAGTTTCATAATCAGGTGTATTTGTTTCACTCAGTAATACATCTTGCATTTCAGGTCTGTGTGTCTTTACTAGCACTAATCTAGTAGTACAGGTTCACTCCGCAATTGGTTTCCCGACAATAAAACTCTGTGTGGTCCTCCCTCCACTATCGTAATATGAACAGTCTCCCACTGTCTGCAGATTTTGCAATAGGTTCTCACCTCTCCCTCTCCCAGATTCTGCTCTGGGGCCTCTCTCTTTCTCTGTACCTGATGCACTTTATCTTTACCTGAGAGACTCTGGGTTATCAAAAGCACACTTAATTGCAATTTGCTCTGCAATGTTCAGTTTTCTCCCTTATCTGCTGGTGTCGTGTGCTATTGGATTTATGTCACAAGCAGCAGCACACTCTGCTACATAAGGGAGTAACTGTTAGGTGCCGGGATTCTACCACTGCACAGGGTAGATGCCAAGCCTTTTCTGCCTCTGCGATCTCCCATTCTGTTCTGGCCGCAGTAGGAGCTGCTCAGCAAATACATCGGTCTCAGCGTCTTGCTCAGATTTGGGCTGTTCACTTGGTTACTACTGGCCTTCCAGATAGACATGGTAATTAGCAATAAGCAGTGGCAAACAGATGCTCCAGGGGCTAAGTCCAGAAATCACTCTACTGAGCATGCTCATCAGATGATGACTTCTCATTGGTGGTCGGTTGCCAGCTGCTCAGGTGATGTGGCAGTTCCAGATTGGTCCTCAAGCAAGGTCCTGTCTGACTGGACTTAAGAGCAACATATAAAAGGCTCTCTGTAGTGCACACCGGCGCACTAAGATCATTTATATCATATGTGTTTGTGGAACATAAAGGTAGTGTGGACTTGTCTGCGCGTGCTCAGGGTAGGCGTATTGCCTTTAGAATTCCGGCACCTCTGGAGAGGAATTTGGGTGAATTCAGGGCAGGCGTATAGCCTTTAGAATTCCGGCACCTCCGGAGAGGAGTTTGTGTGCGTGCATACACTGTGATTGTGTCCACTACTTGTTCCCTTGTCCCTGTAAGGGTTGCGTTCACCTGTGAAGTAGGAGGGGATTTCATATAGTGCCATTTTTATTAGCGTGGCATCTAGCTGCGCCATACTGTCTAGGGACAGCTGTATCTCCGTGTATATCCCTCTGTGAAGTTAACAGAGTGGGATAATTAGTTTCTATTCACACAGGGTGACATTTAACCCCGTGTGTTTTCGAGATCGCTTGCTGCACGCTTCCGCCATTGTTTACTAGTTGCAGTTTCCCATCTCTGCACGGTGGACCCTGGGTTGCGATCGCACTTCATCATAATTTATATTTAGTATGATCTGCCAACCCTAACAGTAGCACAGACTATACAGCAGTAAAATTGAAGGACATTTTTCATGAAAATGCTTCCTACTGTAGCTTGAAGCAAATGTAAAATTTAAAAATACTATTTCCATAGACTTTAACATTAAAACTTGATTTAAACAATGAGTCACTTTCTACAAAAGGATTTCAGTTAAACTTTTCTGAATGATAAAAAAAATGATTTCCCATATTTTTACTCCAAATCTACAGTATGCCTTCAAGATGGATTTGGATGAGAAAATAATCTGTGGGCACTAGTGTTGAGCATTCCGATCCTGCAAGTATCGGGTATCGGCCGATATTTGCTGCATCGGAATTCCGATACCGAGTTCCGATATTTTTGTGATATCGGAAATCGGAATCGGAAGTGTGCGGTGTGTATGGTTCCCAGGGTCTGGAGGAGAGGAGACTCTCCTTCAGGCCCTGGGATCCATATTCATGTAAAAAATAAATAATAAAAGTAAAAAATATTGATATACTCACCCCTCCGGCGGACCCTGGACCTTAGCGATGTAACCGGCAGCCTCCGTTCCTAAGAATGAGTGAGTGTAGGGCCTGCGATGACGTCGCGGCTTGTGATTGGTCGCGTGAGCGGTCACATGAGCGGTCACGCGACCAATCACAAGCCGCGATGTCATTGAAGGTCCTTCACTCTGCATTCTTAGGGAACGGAGGCAGACGCTTGGACCGGTGAGAGCCGGGGCCGTCAGAGGGGTGAGTATATCAATATTTTTTATTTTTATTCTTTATTTTATACATGAATATGGATCCCAGGGCCTGAAGGAGAGTTTCCTCTCCTTCAGACCCTGGGAACCATTCCGATATTTTGTGTCCCATTGATATGCATTGGTATCGGGTATCGGTATTGGCGATATCCAATACTTTTTGGGTATCGGCCGAACCAATCCGATACCGATACCTTTGCATATCGGAAGGTATCGCTCAACACTAGTGGGCACATGTTCCGCTTCTTAAAAAAAGAGTCAAAACTGCACAATTGCGTTTATGTATCCTCTTGTGGTAGCTGCAGACTGACATTTATGAAAGTCATGCACTGCAGAACAATACTGAAATAGTGTGTTAACAACCACAGTGTATAGTATCATTCATGGATTTTTAGTGTCATTACAACGCGTTTTTTCTAGGTCCATGGACCAAGTAGAAACAAAATCTCTGCTGCCTTGTATTTTATGAACTCCATTTTAAAAATGGATCTATTAAGACAATGTTATAGTTCTTGTACAATAATTCTTATACTCTTCATTATTATTAAACCAAATAGAAAGGTTTACTATAAGAGTGAATTCTCAAGCTGCAGATTTTGCTGTGAATATTTTTTCCACAGGAAAACTACAATATTTTTATTTTTTGGCGTCAAATTCATTGAATAACAAATCTGCAGCAAATGGTCTATGTGTACAGGTACTCTAAAGCACCAGGCATATACAGTAGGTGTAATACGATTAGCAACAATGTGCACAGGGGTCCAAACTTCATATCTGATCAAGTGAAGTGACACAGGAACTTACTCTGCGTGCTCCTGACACAAATCCCAAACAAGAGACCATTTGAGAGTCCTCACTGGTTTATACCTTTTCATGGCTAACTGAAAATATGGTAAGAAATCGCAAGCTTTCGAGAGGCGTAGGCATAAGGCGTAGAATAACACATCTGAAGAGTCAAATATTTCTGCACAAGAGAAAACAGTAATAATGCAATAGATAAGACAAGTGACTAGTGATGAGCGAGCATACTCGGTAATGCTTGCTACTCGCCCAAGCATCGCTGTACTCGGGGTAACCGACGAGCACCGAGCATTTCCAAGTTTGCTCGGAGGGAGCCCAGGTCCCCGCCCTGCATGTTTGGCGCTATTTACAGAGCCAATCAACATGCAGGGATTGTCTGCCACACACTGTAATGCCGTAGCCATCTTGGTTGTGGCATTACAGTGATTGGCTGACCGCACAGTGTCATCAGATCTATAAGAGACCTGGTGCTCCCCTGCTCACTGCAGTCTGCTCCTGATTCAGACAGTGTAGGGACAGCCGGGGCCAAGACAGGGTCAGATTTGGGGGGTTATCAGTTAGTGTGGGTATACCATCAGATTTAACAGAAATTCAGCTAAACCAACAGTCCTTCTAAGGACTAATTATGGATTATATAGATTGCAGTGCTAGGTAGGCAGGCATACACTCATATGTGGCTCTAAACATATCAGTGCAAGGCATGCAGGCACTGTATGTAGGTATGTAGATATCATTACATGCATCAAGAGGGTCCATTCCATTACAGTCTGCTACTGCCTATTACATATATACCTAGCCCCAGGTATCAGTGGCTAGGAAGAATTTTTTGGCATCTTAATCCTGATTATTTTATTCCAAAGCAATCCAGAGTCCCCCCTTTTTTTTGCTAGTTCACATACTGAGCATTGTGGTACCTCTGTCAGACACCTGATCTATCTGTGGGCTACAAATTTGCTCATTTCAGGCCTCCATTCCACTATATTTGCTGTCTGTTACCCTAATTCTAAACAGTATTTTGGGGTAAAAATAAATAAATACAGGTCACATATTGAACATTGTGGTATTTCTGTCAGACGCTTGTGTAGCACCCCCACCGCCGCAGGGCCGAGGGGTACCCGGTACCGGGCCTACGAGTCTCTGCTTCTGGGGGTTGTCACGGCGGCTAGGCCCCGGCCCGTGACCCTGCCGTGGGGCGCACAGTGAATAATAGGTGTGGATGATGGTGCAGTTGTGGGGTGCAAGTCGCAATAAATAACGAAGACACCAGGTTGCAGTCTCTTTACCTCTTTACTGAAGGTTTTGGAGACCTCAGTCCAGAGCACTGTTAACTGGGTTGTCAGAGACCGGCCGGTCCAAATGCACATCAGGAGTTCTCTTTACAGGTGGGAATCAGTGTCTACCTTCTAGCGCTGGATGTTGTAGTTCTTCCCTGCTGAGCTCCCGGGATAGTCCTCACAACTGTTTCTGTCTGTCTCTGATGTTTGTTCTCTCCGTCCCCCAGATGATATGGTAGGACGCACCCGTATGACGGGGTAGGCCTGGAGTTCTTCCGGGACCCTAGAGTCGCCCCTCTCCCACAACTGCCTCCGTTGTCTGCTTAGGTGTTAAGTGAGACAGCCAACCTGTAATTAGCTGTCCGGCCGTGGTTTGCAGTGTACTTAAAGTCTCTTACTTGCTCGGCGTTCCGGCCACCGACTAATTGCGCCTCAGAAGGATGTTGCCTCGGTCTAACAGCACGACTCCTTCTGGTCCCAATACTTCTTTACTGTATTCCCGTTGTGCACTGGTTAGTTCTGTTCTGAGGAGTCTGCCAGGATCCCATCCCTGACAGGTCCTCTCACTAGCTCTTCCCAGCTACTTCTCCCTGTCTTCCTGTCCAACCCCCAGTTTTACCATAGTGTGAGGAGTGGCCTACTAGATAGGACCACCCCCCCTGGTGGCCGGAGTGTGAAGTGTAGTGAGGTGTTACCTGGTCAGAGAAACTCCTTTAGTGCAATCAGACGTACCATAGCTCCCCATAGTGGCGGAGCCACAGTACTGCAACAACCAGGACTCTGGGGTGCTGCACTCCCCCCCGGTTAAATCCAGTTCTCCGGGACTGGGAAAACAAGAACAATAATACATGTTAACAGAAAACACACAAATTTTTGAAATAGCATAACAATTGAACATAACAATGCTTCCCTTTACGGGAGGTGAGGATTCTTGAACGTTGCAAAAGTTAGGTCATGCACAGTTTATGACTCTCAGTTCAGTGGTTGAAACAGCGGGGACCCCGGGTAAACAAAGGGGTCCCCCCCCCTTATGAAAGTTTTTGAGCAATTCACCGTCCATTACTCTATTGTCCATTTAAAACCTGTAACAAAAATACACACAAAAACATTCTTAACTAAAGAGCAGCCCTTATTAATACCTCCAAGTTTTGTAGCGGAGGGGAGTTTGATTTTGAGTGCTGCGTGTGGACCTTCGCAGCGCAGGGGTTGCTATTGGCCTAGCAGGGCCCGCTATGCTTGCTACCGCTGGTGTAGTGCACTGTCTTCTAACTACACTTCTAGTGAGTCTGGGTAGCACGGGCAGGTTGGGGCTCTCAGAGCTGCGGTTATCAACAGTGGGTACAGCAGATTCACTGACAGCAGAGGGAGGATTTGTCGGTTCAACGGTTGGCATGGCTTCATCAGGTAAGGCCTGTTGAGGTAGCGGGGCCGGATGATCTGTTATCACCGTTGTTTCTGGTGGGTCCGGCTGTGGAAACATTAGAACAGGCACCGCGATGGCTTGGTTTATCTGAGTCCAGGACTGGGGAAAGTCACCAAGGACAGTGTGGAACATCTTCTCCTTTTCTACCGGCGGGGAGATTTCTGGGGCCGTGCCCCTCTCTTTCAACTTATCGGGGCAGACCTTAAGGTGATCCCTGGATACCGCTGTCGAGGTCTCCCCTCTGTCCTTGCTGATGAGACAGACCTTAGTGTTGTCGAAGTCGGATGGCAAGATGGTATACGGTTCCGCTTCCCATTGGTCATCGAGCTTGTGTAACCTCCTCTTTCGTTTAAGCACTTGCTCACCAGGTGACAGGGGAATCGCAGGAGCGTGTTGATTGTAGTCCCTTTCTTGTTTCTGCCTAGCCTGGGCGAGACTTCTCTCTACACACTCCGGTATCTTCGCTGCCTTTCTGTATCCCAATCTGCCTCCGGCGAGGTATCTTCGGGTACTAGGACCCCCATGTCCAGATCAACGGGTAACCGACTAGACCTTCCTCGCATCAGGTACGCTGGAGTACAGTTGGTGGAACTTACTGGGATGTGGTTGTACATATCCACCAGGTCAGGCAACTTTGTCGGCCACAGGTTCCGTTCCTCCACAGGCAAGGTCTTCAATAAATCGATTACTACCTGGTTCATCTTCTCGCACATCCCGTTGGTTTGAGGGTGGTACGGGGTGGTTCTGATTTTCTTACACCCGTACAGCTGGCAGAATTCTTGGAACACTTCCGCTTCGAATGCAGGCCCCTGATCGGTCAGTACTTTCTCTGGGTAGCCATGGGGCCTACAAAAGTGCTGCTGGAAGGCCCTGGCGGCAGTCCTAGCTGTTAGATCCTTGACAGGCACAACCACCAAAAACCTGGAGTAGTGGTCCACGATGGTAAGGGCATAGATATAGCCCGACCGGCTAGGTGTCAGCTTCACATGATCCAGCGCGACCAATTCGAGCGGCCGTTTGGTGATGATAGGCCGCAGGGGAGCCCGTTGACTGTCACGGTCCTTCCTGCGCAGACTACATGGACCACACTCCCGACACCACTTCTCAATGGTTCTCTTCATGCCAATCCAATAGAACCTCCCTCGGAGCAGCTTCTCTAGCTTCCTCCATCCGAAGTGTCCGGCTCCATCATGGTAGGCTCCCAGAACCATGGGCGCATCTCGCCTTGGCACCACTATCTGCCACACCAATTCATGAGTACGTGGGTCGATGCTCCTCCTGCACAGCTTGCCATCATGGATAAAACAGCTTGCTTCTCCCCTTCCACAGCTGTTGGGTTTCTTGTGGATCATCTGGGCCAGGGTGCAACCCAGCCTGCGTCAAGAGCTCCTTCACCTGACGGACCGCGGGGTCACTATCCTGGGTTTCTGCCCATCCGTGGTGGGGCAAGGGATTCAGCGTGGCATCCGGTTGGTTCTTGTGCCTGTTCTTCACATGGTGAGAGTTCTGAGTGGCTTTGGGGCGATGGAAGGCAGGCAGCTCCACCTCTTCAAGTGCCTCCGGGTCTTCTCCCACTTCTGGTAAATTGGGCATTCGGGACAGAGCATCGGCATTGGCATTCTGGTGTCCTGCCCGATATTTGATGGTGAAATCATAGTTGGACAGCCGGGCCATCCACCGCTGTTCCAAAGCCCCGAGTTTGGCAGTACCCAGATGCGTTAGCGGATTGTTGTCCGTGAAGATGGTGAATTTCGCGGAGGCCAGGTAGTGCTTGAACCTCTCTGTCACTGCCCAGACAAGGGCAAGGAATTCCAGTTTGAAGGAACTGTAGTTGTCAGGGTTCCTTTCCGTGGGACGGAGTTTCCTGCTGGCGTAAGCGATCACTCTTTCCTTGCCTTTCTGGACTTGAGACAGCACGGCTCCTAGTCCCACATTACTGGCATCTGTGTACAGCACAAACGGTTGGTCGTATTCGGGGTAAGCCAGTACCTCTTCTCCCGTCAGTGCCGACTTCAAACAGGTGAAGGATTCCTCCAGCTCTTCATTCCAATCAAAGGGGGTGTTCCTCCCCTTGGTCTTCTTTGGTTGGCCCACCAACAGGTTTTGCAAGGGTGCGGCCTTCTTGGTGAAGTCCTTAATGAACCTCCGGTAATAGCCTACCAGCCCGAGGAACTGCCGGACTTCGTGGAGGTCACTGGGCTTTGGCCAGTCCTTAATCACTGTGACCTTGTCGGGGTCTGAGGCCACTCCTTCAGCGCTCACCACATGGCCCAGGTACTGCACTTTAGGTTTCAGCAGATGACACTTGGACGGTTTCACCTTTAAGCCAAAGTTGGATAGGGCTTCAAACACCTCGGCCAGGTGCTTCAGGTGGTCTTCGTAGGTCTTAGAGAAGACAATGACATCATCCAAATATAGCAGCACGGTTTCAAAGTTCAGGTGTCCCAGGCAGCACTCCATCATCCTCTGGAACGTTCCGGGAGCATTGCACAATCCGAAGGGCATGTAGTTGAACTCACAGAGACCCATTGGCGTCGTGAAGGCCGTCTTCTCTTTGTCCGCCTCCGCTACAGGAACCTGCCAGTACCCACTGGTGGGATCTAAGGTAGAGAAGTAGTTAGCAGATTTTAAGGCAGCCAGAGACTCCTCTATCCTAGGCAGTGGGTATGCGTCCTTATGTGTAATGCGATTCAACTGCCTGTAATCAACACACATCCTCATTGTACCATCTTTCTTTTTAACAAGGACTAACGGAGCTGCCCAGGGGCTACAGCTGTCTCTCACCACCCCAGCCTCCTTCATTTCCCGCAACATGTCCTTGGCACACTGGTAATGAGCTGGGGGTACAGGGCGATATCTCTCTTTTATGGGTCGGTGATCTCCCGTGGGGATGTGATGTTTGATCCCTTTCACCTGCCCAAAATCTGAGGGGTGTTTGCTGAATATCTGCTCGTACTCGTGTACCACCCTGTAGGCCCCCTGTTTTTGATGGGATGGGGTAGAGTCAGTGCCCACATGCAATTCCCGACACCAGTCCTTCGAGGGCTCTGCAGAACCTTTGTTCTCCGCCAAGTTTGACGGGACCAAGGGTTCAGGTGTCTGTATCACATTATTATTGACAGTGAACAATTTGGCGAGCGTGGTATACTTGGTGAGGTGAACCTCTTCCTCCCCACAATTGAGGACACGTACGGGCACTCTCCCCTGACGGACGTCGACCACCCCCCGGGCTGTCAGAACAGTAGGCCTATTGTCTGAATATACGGGTTCTACCAAGGCCTGGTAGTCCTTACCCCTGAGGCCTATGGCTGCTCGACACCATATTAACATTTCACTCTTGGGGGGTATCGCGATGGGGTTTGAATCACTCACAGTGACACGACCAATCTCACCACCAGTCAGCTCTACCTGCTGTCTCTGCATCAGAGCTCTGATTTCCCTCTGCAGGGCACGTTGCTCACTGTGGCCAGCGGTTTCTGCCACCTGTTGCAACAAAACAATCACTTCTGCAAGACAATTTTCTATAACATTAGTACCAAGAGTCATCATGGGATTACATTCTCGACGATCAATATCTACAATCACAATCCCTTGGGCTTTCAATTCCACCCGCCCCACTTTGATGGTGACCTCCTTATACCCCACTTGTGGCAACGGCTGACCATTACTGGCGATTATGGTGAAATCATCGTCAGGGCCACGAGTAACATCAGCGTCCTCCCAATACCGTTTGTAGAGCACGTAAGGTATAGTCGTCACCTGAGAACCGGTGTCCAGCAAAGCATTCAAGGGGATTCCATCAATCACTACAGGGAGAACTGGTCGTCCTCCAATATACTTGGTTCTCCAATGCTGCGGGCCTGACCGTCCTACTCCTGGGGGTTGGCCCTTTGCCCCAGGGGTTGCTCGTTTAAAGGACAGTACCTTGCAAGATGGCCCACCTGGTGACATCGGCGGCAGATGGGTCGTCCGTCCTGATGGAAGCGATCGCTGTCCCGGCCTCTGGTCGGTGGGGTCCTCTTCTGTCGCGTCCAGGGAACATCCTCGGGTCCGGAGGCTAGCTGGATCTTTTCTTTGGGGGCCTCCTGTAGGGACTGCACCGTCCGGGCTAGGGCAGCAACGCTCTTGGTCAGCTCCTGCATCTGAAGACGGAGTCCTGCAGGGGAGTCGTCCTCGAAGCTCTGGGCGTCGGCCTCCGCGGCAACTGGGGTGTCCGATGCCACCTCCTGGTGGTATGTGAGAGCGTGGCGCCTGGGTGGTATTGCGCGGCTGGGCTGTCGCTCCTGCAATGCCTGGATAGCTTTATCTTTAAACTGCGCAAAAGTCAAGTCTGGATTTTGCATGGCCAGGAAGTGCAATTGGCCCCGCTGGTGACTGCACAGGAGTCCCTCAATGAACCGCTCCTTCAGGATTTTATCCTCATCCTGCATGCTGCCGGGGTCACTCTGCTTAATGGCCCGCATCGCTTCCTGGAGATTAAGGGCATAGTCCCGTAAGCTATCCTGTGGCCTTTGTTTGCATCCATAAAAAGTCAGTTTAATTTCTGTAGCAGTGCGAGTATCAAAGGTGGCTTTAAGCTTGGCAAAAATCTGCTGTGCAGTTTCTTTATCCTCAGCGGGCCAGGATTTCAATTCTCTCAGAGCCGCCCCAAAGAGTTGGCCGGCTATCATATGGACCTTCTGAGGCTCGGTTAGGGGATAGAACTCGAGCAGGCTGCAGAGCCCCTCTTTAAAGTCAGTGAACGTATGCGACTCCCCAGAGTATCGCGGAAGCCAGGCCGCTCCGGGCAGGTACGGCATAGAGAAGGGCATTATGGCTTTTGTGTTAGCGGCAGCGTCCGGCTGGCTGGGAGGAACAGCGGGTTCTGCGGCTACCGGTGGTGGTATTAGGGCCGCGGCTCCGTCCGCTGCGGGGACCGGAGCTGCCCCTGCGTCCGCGGCTGCGACCGCCACCTCCTCTCCTCCCGACTCAGACATGGCTGTCCCTTCCTCCCACTAACCTGCTGGAGGTCGGAGTTCCTCTTCCGGGATTGGCGCCTTACCGCGCTTTCTGTTCCGCGCTTCTTTTGGCTGATTCCGCCCACGTAGCTAAGGCTCCTCCCTCCGTGCGCGGCAATGGCGAATTTTGGCGGTAAATGGCAGTACACAGTCTTTTCTATAAAGTACAGTTCAATCGCAATAAATCACAGTTCCAAAGCACACATGACCTGATTCTTCAGGCTTAAGTAGATCCTGTTCGTGACGCCAAGTTGTAGCGCCCCCACCGCCGCAGGGCCGAGGGGTACCCGGTACCGGGCCTACGAGTCTCTGCTTCTGGGGGTTGTCACGGCGGCTAGGCCCCGGCCCGTGACCCTGCCGTGGGGCGCACAGTGAATAATAGGTGTGGATGATGGTGCAGTTGTGGGGTGCAAGTCGCAATAAATAACGAAGACACCAGGTTGCAGTCTCTTTACCTCTTTACTGAAGGTTTTGGAGACCTCAGTCCAGAGCACTGTTAACTGGGTTGTCAGAGACCGGCCGGTCCAAATGCACATCAGGAGTTCTCTTTACAGGTGGGAATCAGTGTCTACCTTCTAGCGCTGGATGTTGTAGTTCTTCCCTGCTGAGCTCCCGGGATAGTCCTCACAACTGTTTCTGTCTGTCTCTGATGTTCGTTCTCTCCGTCCCCCAGATGATATGGTAGGACGCACCCGTATGACGGGGTAGGCCTGGAGTTCTTCCGGGACCCTAGAGTCGCCCCTCTCCCACAACTGCCTCCGTTGTCTGCTTAGGTGTTAAGTGAGACAGCCAACCTGTAATTAGCTGTCCGGCCGTGGTTTGCAGTGTACTTAAAGTCTCTTACTTGCTCGGCGTTCCGGCCACCGACTAATTGCGCCTCAGAAGGATGTTGCCTCGGTCTAACAGCACGACTCCTTCTGGTCCCAATACTTCTTTACTGTATTCCCGTTGTGCACTGGTTAGTTCTGTTCTGAGGAGTCTGCCAGGATCCCATCCCTGACAGGTCCTCTCACTAGCTCTTCCCAGCTACTTCTCCCTGTCTTCCTGTCCAACCCCCAGTTTTACCATAGTGTGAGGAGTGGCCTACTAGATAGGACCACCCCCCCTGGTGGCCGGAGTGTGAAGTGTAGTGAGGTGTTACCTGGTCAGAGAAACTCCTTTAGTGCAATCAGACGTACCATAGCTCCCCATAGTGGCGGAGCCACAGTACTGCAACAACCAGGACTCTGGGGTGCTGCACTTGATCTGTCTGTGGGCTACAAATTTGGGCATTTCGGCCTCCATTCCACTGTATTTGCTGTCTGTTACCCAAGTTCTGTACAGTATTTTGGGTTTAAAAGATGCAAAAATACAGGCCACATATTGAGCATTGTGGTACCTCTGTCAGATGCCTGATCTATCTGTGGGCTACAAATTTGGGCATTTCAGGCCTCCATTCCACTCTATTTGCAGTCTGTTGAATGTGTTCTAAACAGTATTTTGAGGTAAAAAATAAAAATACAGGCCACATATTGAGCATTGTGGTACCTCTGTCAGATGCCAGATCTATCTGTGGGCTACAAATTTGGGCATTTCAGGCCTCCATTCCACTGTATTTGCTTTCTGTTACCCTAGTTCTAAACAGTATTTTGGGGTAAAAAAAATTCAGGCCACATATTGAGCATTGTTGTACCTCAGGCAGATACCAGATCTGTCTGTGGGCTACAAATTTGGGCATTTCAGACCTCCATTCCACTGTATTTGCTGGTACCCTAGTTATAAACAGTAGTTTGAGGTAAAACAAAAAATACAGGCCACATATTGATCATTGTAGTACATCTCTCAGATGCCTGATCTATATGTGGGCTACAAATTTGGGCATTTCAGGCCTCCATTCCAGTGTATTTGTTGTCTTTTGTCCTAGTTCTAAACAGTATTTGGGGTTAAAAAAATAAAGATACAGGCTACATATTGAGCATTGTGATACATCTGTTAGATGCCTGATCTGTCTGTGAGCTACAAATTTGGGTATTTCAGGCCTCTATTCCACTGTATTTGCTGTCTGTTACCTTCGTTCTATGCAGTATTTTGAGTGTAAAAAATAGAAAAATACAGGCCACACATTGAGCATTGTGGTACCTCTGTCAGACGCCTGATCTATCTGTGGGCTACAAATTTGGGCATTTCAGGCCTCCATTCCACTGTATTTGCTGTCTGTTACCCCAGTTCTAAACAGCATTTTTCTGTTTAAATTAAAAATATACAGGCCACATATTGAACAGTGTGGTATCTCTGTCAAACGCCTCCACTGTCTGTGGACTAAAAATTGTGGCACTTGAGGACTCCTTTGAACTGGTTTTGCTATGTCTTACCCTAGTTATTAACAAAAGTTTTTTTTTTTAAAGAACAATTTTTACCTACAGTCCAGATAATTTAAATTGTGGGTTTTATGCACACTGATCACATATAAGTTTGCTCCAAATTCAGCCAAATCTAGTGAACGTGGAAAATATTGTAGTAGTTCATTTAAAATGAGCAAAGCGCGTGGCAAGGGATGGGGAAGTAGACGTGATGCTGATGGTGCATGCAGAGGCCAAGGCTGTGGGCAAGCTGAAATTGAGACACAACAAACACCCACATCTTCTCGCTCAATCTTCCTGTCCCAATTACTAGGGGACCTCAGCACACCACTATTGAACCCAGAGCAGTGTCAAAAGGTTGTTGGTTGGATAGTGGATAATGCTTCCAGTTTCTTTGCCACACCACCACCATGTCTTCCACACGGTCACATCTGTGTAGCCGTGAGTCTGGAACGCATATTACTCACCCTGATCCTCCTTCCTCCCACCATGCCGAGTGCCCAGAGACAACTCATTCCACACTTGGACACTCCAAAGAGCTGTTCACTTTTCTATTTACAGATTCGGGACTCTCGGCTGGTTCACTTGAAGAGGGGCAAGATGAGATCGCATGCAGCGATGCCCAAATATTTGTGCAGCCACGGTCACACGAAGATGATGGTGGTAAAGTGTCACAAGAGGTAGATGACAATGAGATACAATTTCCAGAAAGTGAGGAGGAGGACAAGGGTGCAGATGTGCAAGACGAGGTGGTGGATGATATAGTAACTGACCCAACCTGGCAGGAGGACATGCAGAGCAAGGACAGCAGGACACATGGGGAAGGAGGCATAGCACCCCAACAGGCAGGAAGAAGCAGTGTGGTAGCCACAGACAGAACACCTGCATCCTTTCCCCGTAACACCAACATGACAGAAGTTGCCAGTCCAACAGTTAGGTCTTCACGAGTTTAGTTGTTTTTTAAAGACTCTGCCGATAACCCCAAACAGGTCATTTGCACCACATGCCATGCCCACATCAGCAGGGGTAGCAAAACTACCAGCCTGACCACCACCAGCACGATCAGGCACATGGCAGCAAAGCACACAACTTTGTGGGCCAAACCCCAGGCTCCAGGATTATTGTCTGCGGGTGACACCACTGCTACTTCCACTGTTGTGCATGCAAACCAATGCCCTGTCCACAGTGCATGTGAAGATGCCTCGTGCCCTGCACCTTTCATTGCCCACAGTTAACTAGCACCATCATCAAGCATGTCCACATCTTTGTCCCTGCGCAGCCTTTAGTTGTCCATACCCCAGTCATTGGAACAGAAGCGGAAATACGAAGCCAACACCAAACAGGCCACAGTACTAAATTCACACATTTCTCATCTGCTTCCACTCGAAATATTTCCTTTTAGGCTTGTGGAGACGGAAACATTCCGCAACTTGATGGCGGTGGCCATCCCAAGTTACTCTGTCCCCAGCCACCACTATTTCTCCCATTGTGCCATCCCAGCATTACACAAGCACGTGTCCCATAACATTACCCATGCCCTCAGCAATGCTGTTACTGGGAAAGTCCACCTAACCACGGACACGTGGACAAGTGCTTGTGAGCAGGGAGAAAGCCAGGACCCAGTCGGACCTTGGGATGGAACGCGTCTTCCCGACGCCGAGGATTGTTGGTCTTATGTCAATTAGGGTTGCCTCCACAGTCTACAGCTCCTACACCTCCTCCTCTTCAACCTCCATCTCTGAAATGAGCACATCAGTCACAAGCTGGAAGCACTGCAGCACTGCCTCAGCCAATCGGCAACAGGCTGTGTTGAAGCTAATCTGCTGAAATGACAAACCACACAATGCTGAAGAGTTGTGGACAGCTCTGAAAGAGCAGACAGATTTGTGGCTGACACCACTGAACCTACAGCCAGGCATGGTCATGTGTGACAATGCCGGAACCTGGTGGCGGCTCTGAGGTGAGGTGAGCTCACACATGTATCATGCCTGGCCCATGTGCTTAACCTTGTCGTTCAATGGTTTCTCAAAAGCTACCCGGATCTGCTGCATCTGCTTGTGAAAGTAGGCCGCCTGTGTGCCCATTTCAGAAAGTCAGCTACAGCTTCAGCCTTGCTTCAGCAGCGTTTGCAGCTTCTAGCTCACCAAATGGTGTGTGATGTCCCCATGCATTGGAATTCTACACTGCATATGTTGGAAAGTATTTGTGAACAGAAGAGGGCAGTTGTTGACTACCAGCCTCAACATGGCCGTCGTTATTCAGATCAGACTCCACACATAAGACCTCATCCGACAAAACTTTGAGGAGTCCACCAAGATGGTGAGCAGCGTTGATGCCATAATTAGCATCAGCATCCCACTTCTCTGCATTCTGAAAAGCTATCTGCTCAAAATGAAAGAGGATGCATTGCAGGTGGAGCATGTGGACATAAAGCATGGAACCAAACAGGGTGATTACACACAGTACAGCCTCATGTCATCCCAAAGTGGATTGGTAGACAATGAGGAAGAGGAGGAGGAAGAACAGGAGCTACTTTAGACGGTACTACAAGCACAATTGTCATACCATCTATTCAGCGTGGATGACCTGAGAACAGGAAGGAAGAGGAGGAGGAGGACAGCATGGTCAGTCGTCCTGTTGGTGAGGACATGGAAGTCTTGCCTGTTAGCAGTCTGGCATGAATGGCTTACTTTATCTTGTGCTGCCTTCCCATGACCCTCGCATTCTGATCATTTTAGATGACACTCATTACTGGTTGGTGACACTTCCAGACCCACGCTACAAGAAGAACTTTCAATCTCTTTTTTCAGAGGCAGGCAGGTCTACTAAAATGGTATAGTACCTGAGAGCCCTTGCTGTGCAACTACTAAAAAAAAATTCCCATCTGAGACAGCAGACGTCATAATTTGTTGGACAACCAAGTACAGGGGAGAGAGAGACAACTCCACTCCAGAAGAGGCAGGGGAACCATGGTAAAGTTCTGGGACAGTTTTCTCAGTCCCTCCCATCACCCTGGCCCAGAGGCAAGGGGTACTGTCACAAGGAGTGCAATGCTTGGGAAGATGCTGAGGGAATACCTTGCTGACCGTTTTTCGTGCTGCTGGTAGAATTATAACTGATAAGCACATCCGCCTGTCAACTGAAAATGCTGACAGGCTGACTCTTATAAAAATTAACAATGGCTGGATTGGGCCAGACTTCTGTACACCACTGAATGATAACACCAAAACATAACCTCCAACACAGTGTCTATTTTTGGGAGGTGTATTTCCATGTACCTCTTCACACCCCACATCGGTATACGCTTCCTAACTTTGACTATTTGGTGTTATCCTCCTCCTTCTCCTTATCCTCATCATCCACCACCATTAGAACAGCAGGGTGAATGTGTTTCATGATGCTACAGCCACTCTAGTTTTTTTCAAGGGTGTTTATGATGCCCGTAAATAATTAAAAAAATAATAATGTGTACCTCCCAGGGGGAAATGTTTGTCAGCCCATACACTTAGTGTATGGGCATTCCAAGTATAGGAGAACTGCTCCTTTAAATTGGGAATAGATTCATAGGAGGACATTCTCTACAACTCTTCAGACACCACAACTAGGACACCAGGTTGAACGTATTCCATGATGCAACAGCCACACTATTTTTGGGCAAGGGTGCTTGTGATGCCCGTAAAAAAAAAAAGGGGTACGCCCAGGGGGAAATGTTTGTCAGCCCATACACTTAGTGTATGGGCATTACAAGTGTAGAAGACCTGCTCCTTTATAATGGGAACATTTTTCTATGAGGCCCTCCTCTACATCTCTTTCAAGGGGCATTGGAGTGCCTCTTAATTTTTTGCAGACCTTGCATTCACTGCATAGGCAAAGACTATGGGAGACCCACTTCCTAACAATGGGAACATTGTTTTCAGGAGGCCCACCTATATGTCTCTTTCAAGGCTTATTGGTGTGAGTGTGAATTTAGTACAGGGCAGGCCTGGCATTCAATGCATAGGCAAACAGTATGGCAGTAACAAATGAATAATGCAAACTAGGTTTTTCTGTGTCCATCCAGTACGTGGGCTCAAAGGCTTATTGGGATGCATGTAACTTTGAGGCAGGGCAGGCCTTGCATTCAATACATAGGCAAACACTATGGGAGACCCACTTTCTTATAATGGGAACATTTTTTCAGGAGACCCTCCTGTATGTCTCATGAAAGGGGTATTGTGGTGCATCCTAATTATTGTCAGCCCAGCCACTCACAGCATAGGCAATAACAGTATAGGAGACCCACTGTTTAATAATGGCCCTTTAAAGGGACTCTGTCACCTGAATTTGGAAGGAACAATTTTCAGCCATAGAGGCGGGGTTTTCAGGTGTTTGATTCACAATTTCCTTACCCGCTGGCTGCATGCTGGCTGCAATATTGGATTGAAGTTCATTCTCTGTCCTCCGTAGTACATGCCTGCACAAGGCATGTTCCCTCCAAATTCAGGTGACAGAGTCCCTTTAATAATATTAATGCCGCCTGATGCCACTATAAAAATAGGCTTTGTGGCTTTAAGCGTCCCTCCTTCATAAGTGAAACAAGATGTGTCTGATTATGTGTCACTCACCACACGGATAGCTAAGGATGTTAAATGTTACAATGACATTTCCCAGTGAATGCATTTGTATTGGTTGAAAGCAATGTTGAAAAACCCATCAAAAACGCTACGTGTGAATATAGCCCAAGTGCTGGAGGTACATTTTTTGGGGGGTTGTTTATTTTGCCTTACATACCAATTATTACCCTGGAAAGAATGTTCCTTAACATATTTCCCAGGAAAATCCATTTTGGTTTCGTTTTTGTATGTTTTAGTGTGCACCTGTAAAAGTGGCATCACATTCTGACAACATAGGTCACAGCTGTGACCTAGGAGTCAGAAATGCTTCCAGGGGTCTTCCCCGTGATGTTCTGGTGTCATTTGAGCACTGTTCTCATTGATTTCTGATGTCTTTAGACCCTAAAAGGACCCCCGGGGGGGATTGTTGAAAAAATGCTTGGGTTTCCCATAGACTTACATTGGGCTCGTTGCTCGGGTCAAGTACTCGAGTATTCCAATTTGCTCGACCCGAGCAACGAGCACCCGAGCATTTTAGTGCTCGCTCATCACTACAAGTGACGTGAAGCAGAACTATACATGTGGGAGGAGGAGAAAACAGTAAATATTGGAACAGTTAATAGATATAGTGTGAAAGGTTAATTGCCCTGTGACTAACGTGTGGTCTGTGATTGAGCTGTCCCCAAATGGTCTAAAGAGACATAAATCCATGCGACACATTCATTCCTCCACTGAGTGTGTCAAAGGTTGTCATAAGTTTATACTCACAAATTTTTCTGCCTCTCTGAAATTTGTGGGGCATCACAATCACGGACCAGACGTTAATCACAGGGCAAAAAAACGTTCACACTCCTTATCTACTTTTGTGCTATTCCATGCCTGATGAAGAGGCCTGTGTAGTCCCGAAAGCTTGCAAGTTTTTACCATCCATTCAGTTAGCCATTAAAAGGTATCAACCACTGAGGACTAGTGTTGAGTGATACCTTCCGATATTTGAAAGTATCGGTATCGGATTGGATCGGCCGATATCCAAAAAATATCGGATATCGCCGATACCGATACAAGTCAATGGGACACAAATATCGGAAGTGATCCTGGATGGTTCCCAGGGTCTGAAGGAGAGGAGACTCTCCTTCAGGCCCTGGGATCCATATTCATGTAAAAAATAAAGAATAAAAATAAAAAATATGGATATACTCACCCCTCCGGCGGACCCTGGACCTTAGCGGTGTAACTGGCAGCCTCCGTTCCTAAAAATGCAGAGTGAAGGACCTTCGATGACGTCGCGGCTTGTGATTGGTCGCGTGACCTCTCATGTGACCGCTCACGCGACCAATCACAAGCCGCAACGTCATCACAGGTCCTACACTCACTGCATTCTTAGGAACGGAGGCAGATGCTAGCAGCGGTGACAGCCAGGGCCCGTCCGAGGGTGAGTATATCCATATTTTTTATTTTTATTCTTTAATTTTTACATGAATATGGATCCCAGAGCCTGAAGGAGAGTCTCCTCTCCTCCAGACCCTGGGAACCATACACTGGGAACTTCCAATTCCGATTTCCGATATCACAAAAATATCGGAACTCGGTATCGGAATTCCGATACAGCGAATATCGGCCGATACTCGATATTTGCAGTATCGGAATGCTCAACACTACTGAGGACTCCCAAATTCTATCTACTTGCTAGCACAGTAGAGAAATATTTTTTTTTTTCCTGAAACAAGGCACCAGACAGTTTTCTATAAGCCCAAGGCAAAGGTTTCACAGTTTGACCTGACCCCATTAGCATTTCTAGGTCTCTGTTGTGAATTAGACTTTTTGGCTCCCTCTTGTGGTTACTCGTGATATGACTCTGGGATTGTCTTTCCTCTGTTTGGCACCCACCTGGGCCGTTAGTCCAGGGGTGTTGCTATATAAACTTCCTGGATCCTTAGTCCAGTGCCTGGCATCGTTGTAATCAGATCCTTTCTGTTTGCTCCTGTCTGCTGATCCTGGTTCGTGCAAAATTAAGCTAAGTCCTGCTTCTTTGTTTTTTGGTTATTTGCTTTGCTCTTTTTTTTGTCCAGCTTGTACTAAATGTGATTCCTGACTTTGCTGGAAGCTCTAGGGGGCTGGTGTTCTCCCCCCGGGCCGTTAGACGGTTCGGGGGTTCTTGAATATCCAGCGTGGATATTTTGATAGGGTTTTTGCTGACCATATAAGTCATCTTACTATATTCTGCTATTAGCTAGTGGGCCTCTCTTTGCTAAATACCTAGCTCATTCTTACGTTTGTCTTTTCCTCTTACCTCACCGTTATTATTTGTTGGGGGCTTGTATCCAACTTTTGGGGTCTTTTCTCTGGAGGCAAGAAAGGTCTTTCTTTTCCCTTCTAGGGTTAGTTAGTTCTCCGGCTGGCGCGAGACGTCTAGAACCAACGTAGGCACGTTCCCCGGCTGCTGCTATTTGTGGTGCTAGGATTAGATATATGGTCAGCTCAGTTACCACTGCCCTATGAGCTGGTTTTTTGTGTTTGCAGACTTAGTAATTATTTCTGAGACCCTCTGCCATTGGGGTCATAACAGTATGCCAGGCCAACATTGAATGTTTAATGCATTGTAGAAGTGGGATAATAAGAAAGGAAATTCTGAGGTTTTTTTTTTTTTCCCTCTCTTCCTCCCCTTTACCTCTGAGTGGCTTGTGCTTGCTGCAGACATGAATGTCCAGACCTTGATTACAAGTGTAGACCAGCTTGCTGCTCGTGTGCAGGGCATACAAGATTTTGTTACCAGTAGTCCAATGTCTGAACCTAAAATACCTATTCCTGAACTGTTTTCTGGAGACTGTTTTAAGTTTAGGAATTTCAGGAATAATTGTAAATTGTTTCTATCTCTGAGACCCCGTTCATCTGGAGATTCAGCTCAGCAAGTTAAAATTGTTATCTCTTTTTTACGGGGCGACCCTCAGGATTGGGCTTTCTCGCTAGCACCAGGAGATCCGGCATTGGCAAATATTGATGCGTTTTTTCTGGCGCTCGGATTGCTTTATGAGGAACCCAATCTTGAAGTTTAGGCAGAAAAAGCCTTGCTGGCTATTTCTCAGGGCCAGGATGAAGCTGAAGTGTATTGCCAAAAATTTCGGAAATGGTCCGTGCTTACTCAGTGGAATGAGTGCGCTCTGGCCGCAAATTTCAGAAATGGCCTTTCTGAAGCCATTAAGAATGTGATGGTGGGTTTCCCCATTCCTACAAGTCTGAATGATTCCATGGCGCTGGCTATTCAAATTGACCGGTGTTTGCGGGAGCGCAAAACCGCTAATCCTCTGGTGGTGTTGTCTGAACAAACACCTGATTTAATGCAATGTGATAGAATTCAGACTAGAAATGAGCGGAAAAATCATCGACGTCAGAATGGGTTGTGTTTTTACTGTGGTGATTCTACACATGTTATATCAGCATGCTCTAAACGCCTAACAAGGGTTGTTAGTCCTGTCGCCATTGGTAATTTGCAACCTAAATTTATTTTGTCTGTGACTTTAATTTGCTCATTGTCTTCTTACCCTGTTATGGCGTTTGTGGATTCAGGTGCTGCCCTGAGTCTTATGGATCTGTCATTTGCCAAGCGCTGTGGTTTTGTTCTTGAACCGTTGGTAAATCCTATTCCTCTTAGAGGTATTGATGCTACACCATTGGCGGAAAATAAACCGCAGTTTTGGACGCAGGTAACCATGTGCATGACTCCTGAACATCGGGAGGTGATTCGTTTTCTTGTTCTGCATAAAATGCATGATTTGGTCGTTTTGGGTCTGCCATGGCTACAGACCCACAATCCAGTCTTGGATTGGAAGGCAATGTCTGTGTCAAGTTGGGGCTGTCAGGGAATTCATGCTGATTCCCCGCCGGTGTCTATTGCTTCCTCTACTCCTTCGGAAGTTCCTGAGTATTTGTCTGATTATCAGGATGTATTCAGCGAGTCCAGGTCCAGTGCTCTGCCTCCTCATAGGGACTGTGACTGCGCCATAGATTTGATTCCAGGTAGTAAATTTCCTAAGGGAAGACTATTTAATCTGTCTGTACCTGAGCATGCCGCAATGCGTTCGTATATCAAGGAGTCTCTGGAGAAGGGGCATATCCGTCCATCCTCTTCCCCTCTTGGTGCGGGATTCTTTTTTGTGGCCAAGAAGGACGGATCTTTGAGACCTTGTATTGACTATCGGCTTCTGAATAAAATCACTGTTAAATTTCAGTATCCTTTGCCTCTGTTGTCGGACTTGTTTGCCCGGATTAAAGGTGCCAAGTGGTTCACCAAGATAGATCTTCGTGGTGCGTACAACCTTGTGCGCATTAAGCAAGGAGATGAATGGAAGACAGCATTTAATATGCCCGAAGGTCATTTTGAGTACTTGGTGATGCCTTTTGGGCTCTCTAATGCTCCCTCAGTGTTTCAGTCCTTTATGCATGATATTTTCCGGAAGTATCTGGATAAATTTATGATTGTTTATCTGGATGATATTCTGGTTTTCTCTGAAGATTGGGACTCACATGTGGAGCAGGTCAGGATGGTGTTTCAGGTTTTGCGTGAGAATGCTTTGTTTGTTAAGGGCTCAAAGTGTCTCTTTGGAGTACAGAAGGTTCCCTTTTTGGGGTTTATTTTTTCCCCTTCTGCTGTGGAGATGGACCCAGTCAAGGTCCGAGCTATTCATGATTGGACTCAACCCACGTCAGTTAAGAGTCTTCAGAAGTTCTTGGGTTTTGCTAACTTCTACCGTCGTTTTATCGCTAATTTTTCTAGCGTTGTTAAACCTTTGACGGATATGACCAAGAAAGGTTCTGATGTTGCTAACTGGGCTCCTGCAGCCGTGGAGGCGTTCCAAGAGTTGAAGCGCCGGTTTACTTCGGCGCCTGTTTTGTGCCAGCCTGATGTCTCACTTCCCTTTCAGGTCGAAGTGGATGCTTCTGAGATTGGGGCAGGGGCCATTTTGTCGCAGAGAGGCCCTGGTTGCTCGGTAATGAGACCATGTGCTTTCTTCTCTAGGAAGTTTTCGCCTGCTGAGCGGAATTATGATGTTGGCAATCGGGAGTTGCTGGCCATGAAGTGGGCATTTGAGGAGTGGCGTCATTGGCTCGAGGGTGCTAAGCATCGTGTGGTGGTCTTGACTGATCACAAAAATTTGATGTATCTCGAGTCTGCTAAACGCCTGAATCCTAGACAGGCCCGCTGGTCATTGTTTTTCTCCTGTTTTGACTTTGTGGTCTCGTATTTACCAGGTTCAAAGAATGTGAAGGCTGATGCTCTTTCAAGGAGCTTTGTGCCTGACTCTCCTGGAGTCGCAGAACCAGTTGGTATTCTTAAAGAGGGAGTTATCTTGTCGGCCATTTCTCCTGATTTGCGACGTGTGTTGCAGAGATTTCAGGCTGGTAGACCTGACTCTTGTCCACCTGACAGACTGTTTGTTCCTGATAAGTGGACCAGCAGAGTCATTTCCGAGGTTCATTCCTCGGTGTTGGCAGGGCATCCGGGAATTTTTGGCACCAGAGATCTGGTGGCTAGGTCCTTTTGGTGGCCTTCCTTGTCACGGGATGTGCGATCATTTGTGCAGTCCTGTGGGACTTGTGCTCGAGCTAAGCCTTGCTGTTCTCATGCCAGCGGGTTGCTCTTGCCCTTGCCTGTCCCGAAGAGGCCTTGGACACACATTTCCATGGATTTCATTTCAGATCTCCCGGTGTCTCAGGGCATATCTGTCATCTGGGTGGTATGTGATCGCTTTTCTAAAATGGTCCATTTCGTGCCTTTGCCTAAGCTGCCTTCCTCTTCCGATCTGGTTCCTGTGTTCTTTCAGAATGTGGTTCGTTTACACGGCATTCCTGAGAATATTTTGTCTGACAGAGGATCCCAGTTTGTTTCCAGGTTCTGGCGATCCTTTTGTGCTAGGATGGGCATTGATTTGTCGTTTTTGTCTGCCTTTCATCCTCAGACTAATGGACAAACGGAGCGAACTAATCAGACTCTGGAGGCTTATTTGAGGTGTTTTGTTTCAGCAGATAAGGATGATTGGGTGACCTTCTTGCCGTTGGCTGAGTTTGCCCTTAATAATCGGGCTAGTTCCGCTACTTTGGTTTCGCCATTTTTCTGCAACTCTGGTTTCCATCCTCGTTTTTCCTCGGGACATGTGGAGCCTTCTGACTGTCCTGGGGTAGATTCTGTGGTGGATAGGTTGCAGCAGATCTGGAATCATGTGGTGGACAACTTAAAGTTGTCACAGGAGAAGGCTCAGCGTTTTGCCAACCGCCGCCGCGGTGTGGGTCCCCGACTTCGTGTTGGGGATTTGGTATGGCTGTCTTCTCGATTTGTTCCTATGAAGGTCTCCTCTCCTAAATTTAAGCCTCGCTTGATCGGTCCTTACAAGATATTGGAAATCCTTAATCCTGTGTCCTTTCGCTTGGATCTTCCAGTGTCGTTTGCCATTCACAACGTGTTCCATAGGTCTTTGTTGCGGCGGTACGTTGTACCTGTGGTTCCTTCTGTTGAGCCTCCTGCTCCGGTGTTGGTTGAGGGCGAGTTGGAGTACGTGGTGGAGAAGATCTTGGATTCTCGTCTCTCCAGACGGAGGCTTCAGTATCTGGTCAAGTGGAAGGGCTATGGTCAGGAGGATAATTCCTGGGTGGTTGCTTCTGATGTGCATGCGGCCGATTTAGTTCGTGCCTTTCACGCTGCTCATCCTGATCGCCCTGGTGGTCTTGGTGAGGGTTCGGTGACCCCTCCTTAAGGGGGGGTACTGTTGTGAATTAGACTTTTTGGCTCCCTCTTGTGGTTACTCGTGATATGACTCTGGGATTGTCTTTCCTCTGTTTGGCACCCACCTGGGCCGTTAGTCCAGGGGTGTTGCTATATAAACTTCCTGGATCCTTAGTCCAGTGCCTGGCATCGTTGTAATCAGATCCTTTCTGTTTGCTCCTGTCTGCTGATCCTGGTTCGTGCAAAATTAAGCTAAGTCCTGCTTCTTTGTTTTTTGGTTATTTGCTTTGCTCTTTTTTTTGTCCAGCTTGTACTAAATGTGATTCCTGACTTTGCTGGAAGCTCTAGGGGGCTGGTGTTCTCCCCCCGGGCCGTTAGACGGTTCGGGGGTTCTTGAATATCCAGCGTGGATATTTTGATAGGGTTTTTGCTGACCATATAAGTCATCTTACTATATTCTGCTATTAGCTAGTGGGCCTCTCTTTGCTAAATACCTAGCTCATTCTTACGTTTGTCTTTTCCTCTTACCTCACCGTTATTATTTGTTGGGGGCTTGTATCCAACTTTTGGGGTCTTTTCTCTGGAGGCAAGAAAGGTCTTTCTTTTCCCTTCTAGGGTTAGTTAGTTCTCCGGCTGGCGCGGGACGTCTAGAACCAACGTAGGCACGTTCCCCGGCTGCTGCTATTTGTGGTGCTAGGATTAGATATATGGTCAGCTCAGTTACCACTGCCCTATGAGCTGGTTTTTTGTGTTTGCAGACTTAGTAATTATTTCTGAGACCCTCTGCCATTGGGGTCATAACAGTCTCTCTAGTTCTGTCCATCCAATATATGTGTTGGATGTTTAAAATAAAAGATAATAAGTAACAAATATACAGTAGAATATTTAACATTTAATTTTCTATAATTTCCTGATCCTTCATTTTGACATGTGCTATGCAAACAGGAGGTGAATTTAAAATAAATCAACATAAGATATTACAGCGGCACTCACCATAGCTTCTTAGATTCTGTAATTCATTTTAGCATATGCAGGTAAAAAAGGATGACCTGTGCTTACACGTGGCTAACCATACCCTCCTATATGTATCTGCATGTGCTGAATTAATATAAAGAATCTGAGAAGTTATTGTGAGTTCTGCTGTAATATCAAATTGCAATAGATGTTTGGGCTATCTTTTGAGGTGAGCATCACCAGAGAAAGAAGTGTGATTCAACTACAACTACAAGCTGATCCCTGGGATCCATCGCACTGTATGCCAATTAAAACCGTGGAGTAGCAGCAAAGGTGAGATTCTATTCGATTACTTAAAGGGGTTGTCTAGTACTTTAAATTAATGACATATTCTTATGATAGCTCATCAATATAAGATCGATGGGTGTGCGACACTCGGCACCCCCGCAGATCAGCTGTTTTTGTTATCGGCCAGATGTGCTCATCTGAGGAGCTGCATAGCACAGTGGCATCAACTGAATAGTGGCTACAATAGGGTACTGCACGTTCCGCCCCTAACAAATTGATAGGGGGAAGATGAGCAGTACCTTGCTGTGGCTACTATGCAGTTGACAGAGCTGTGTAGCTCCACTCAGTTACTGAGCACATCCGGCCACTGCTGGCACCAGGAACAGGGATGCTGGGTGTTGCACCTCCACATACACTACCTAATATTGATGACTTATCCCAAGATTAAGCCATTAATATAAAATAATGTTAGACCAGATTGAAGAATGGTGTAATAAGAAATGAGAAATTATTTTAAAGTGACTTTGGAAATATAGGTAAAGTTTTATTACATTTTTTCTAGGAAAATTTGAACTCTATTGTACTTATGTTAGGCACAGAAAGTAAATAACATTCATGAAGTAACATTATTTGATTGAAATCAATAAGACTTCAAACCTGAATCTGACAACGTTCTCCATTTTTAGGTCTGTTCCCTGCTGTTGTGCCAACAACATCCTAAGAAACTCTTTCTAATTCAAAATGGTTGCATTTAAATGTCAGCGACCATCAGATCCTCCTACACAGGAAATGAGTGAAGCCTCTGTTATCTGTGGATCTTCAGTTCTCGTCTTTCAAATGTTTCTTAGCAATTCAAAGTAGGATTCCCATCTCTCCACAAAACAACTTCAAAGAATAAAGTGAGAATTCAAGAGCCTGGAAATTGGCTGCTGTTTTGTGACAAGTCTTTGCTAGAATGGGCAGAATTTAAATTATAACTCTTGTTTTTATTGTAATTTGATAAATTGCCAGTCAGAGGCAAACCACAAATCAGCTTCCACTGCTGTTATATTTTAGCTTGCCAGGTTCTAAAGTCCAGAAGGCACATAAAATCTCTCTTTTATTGTAGGAGTCACACAGTGCAGTGTGTGGCGGTTTCCCTGAAAATTCATAAGATTGTTTAACCCTCACCCATATGTGAAATGAAATGGCGAACAGATTTCCGTTGAAAAGTATTATTGCTTCTTAGAGCACATTTTGTAAGCTATGGTTATGCACTATTATTTGATGAAGCAGTATTTAATGTGAATTAGTTTACCTGTATATAATGTTATACTTACATCAGGTTAACCACTCTTCGCCAAAGTCAGTTTTAAACAGTTTTAATTTTTCAAATTTGACTTGTATCACTTTTATAGTAAAGTCTAGAATACTTCTACACACCACAGTGATTCTGACAGTGTTTCTTCATGACACTCTGTACTTTATGGTAATGGTTAATTTAGGTAGATATGATTTGCATTTCTTAATAAAAATATATGAAATTTGGTGAAAATTTCAATAAAACAAAGTATGGAAAATTTAGAAAAATTAGTTATTTCCAAACTCTTTATGCCCTACAACAGAAAGTCATATTGTATTAAATGGTTAAAAAAATCAAAACCTTTTCCATACGCATATTTTACAGCAGAATTTTTTTGAGATCTCATTCTTTCTGTTAGAATCTTAGAAGGGTTAAAATTTTAGCAGAATGTTTTAATTTTGTCAACAAACTTTACAAAACCTATAATATTAGGGGCCTCTTCACTTTTTAAGTGGTTTTTAAAGGCTTATATGTCTGAAGACAATGATTTCACTCTAAACTTCCAACCGCGACCATACGTCAAAAGTCATGATTGAACAAAATTTCATGGCTCACAATATAACAATGCATCGATGTTACAGTGGAACTATCAATACCCAGCAGGAAATCACAAAGCAATAGATATTCTCTTTTATATTAATAAAGCAAAATATATTTATACGCATGGGCATCACAAGATCCACCTTTAAGCGGAACCGCTCTGGGAACAGAAGGGCATGATACACATAAGGATTGGGTTTTCATTGGCAATATGCCATAATCATCAACATTAACAGAAATAAACACTTGAAATACACTATGTTCCAAATTATTATGCAAATTACATTTTTATCTGATTTTCCTAAATGGTTGGTGTAAATGACAGTCAGTCTAATAAAAGTAACCACCCGTTAGAGTATACATCGAATTTTATTGAATAAACTTCCCAATGATAACAGTATAATCTCCAAAATGAATAAAAACTTAAAATGCACTGTTCCAAATTATTAGGCACAGTAGAATTTCTAAACATTTGATATGTTTTAAAGAACTGAAAATGCTAATTTGTGGAATTTGCAGCATTAGGAGGTCACATTCACTGAACGAAAAGCTATTTAACTCCAAAACATCCTAACAGGCCAAGTTACATGTTACCATAGGACCCTTCTTTGATATCACTTTCACAATTCCTGCATCCATTGAGTTTCTGCTTGTATTTCTTTGCATGAAGTCAGAATAGCCTCCCAGAGCTGCTGTTTTGATGTGAACGGCCTCCCACCCTCATAGATCTTTTGCTTGATGATACTCCAAAGGTTCTCTATAGGGTTGACGTCAGGGGAAGATGGTGGCCACACCATGAGTATATCTCCTTTTATGCCCACAGCAGCCAATGACTCTGAGGTTTTCTTTGCAGCATGAGATGGGGCATTGTCAGCATGAAGATGATTTTGCTCCTGAAGGCACATTTCTGCTTTTTATACCATGGAGGAAAGTTGTCAGTCAGAAACTCTATATACTTTGCAGAGGTCATTTTCACACCTTCAGGAACCTTGAAGGGCCCTACCAGCTGTTTCTCCATGATTCCGGCCCAAAACATGGCTCCTCCACCTCCTTGCTGTTGTTGCAGCCTTGTTAGGACATGGTGGCCATACACCAACCATCCACTACTCCATCCATTTGGACCATCCAGGGTTGCTCAACACTTATCAGTAAACAAGAATGTTTGGAAATTAGTCTTCATGTATGTGTGGGCCCAATGCAACCATTTCTGCTTGTGAACACTGTTTAAGGGTGGCCGAATAGTAGGTTTATGCACCACAGCAAGCCTTTGAAGGAGCCTACACCTTGAGGTTCGAGTGACTCCAGAGGCACCAGTAGCCTCAAATATCTGTTTGCTGCTTTGTAATGGCTTTTTAGCAGCTGCTCTCTTAATCCGATGAACTTGCCTGGCAGAAATCTGCCTCATTATGCCTTTATCAGCACAAACACATCTGTGCTCAGATACAGCCACAAATCTCTTAACAGTACGATGATCACGCTTAAGTTTTCTGGAAATATCTAATGTTTTCATCCCTTCACCAAGGCATTGCACTATTTGATGCTTTTCAGCAGCAGAGAGATCCTTTTTCTTTCCCATGTTACTTGAAAACTGTGACCTGCTTAATAATGTGGAACATCATTTTTAAGTAGTTTTCCTTTAATTAGAATCACCTGGAAAACTAATTATCCTATGTGTTTAAGATTGATTTCAGTTATCCATTCAGTCCTGAGACACAATACCATCCACGAGTTTATTTGAAAAACAAAGCAATTAAATCTTTATCACACTTCAATCCAAGTTGCATAATAATTTGGAACACTGTGTAGATGACTCTGTTTGTAATGACTCTATCTAATATATGAGTTTCACTTTTTATATTGAAGAACTGAAGTAAATTAACTTTTTGATGATATTCTAATTTTATGAGATGCACCTGTAAGTGTACATTAAAAAGTGACGATGATTGTTGTATAGTTACATAGTTACATAGTTACATAGTTATTAAGGTTGAAGGAAGACTTTAAGTCCATATAGTTCAACCCATAGCCTAGCATGCCCTAACATGTTGATCCAGGGGAAGGCAAAAAAAACCCATGTGGTAAGAGTAAGCTCCACCATGGGGAAAAAAATTCCTTCCCGACCCCGCATGCGGCAATCAGACTAGTTCCCTGGATCAACGCCTTATCAAGGAATCTAATATATAAACCCTGTAACATTATACTTTTCCAGAAAGGTATCCAGTCCCCTCTTAAATTTAAGTAATGAATCACTCATTACAACATCATACGGCAGAGAGTTCCATAGTCTCACTGCTCTTACAGTAAAGAATCCGCGTCTGTTATTATGCTTAAACCTTTTTTCCTCCAGACGTAGAGGATGCCCCCTTGTCCCTGTCACCGGTCTATGATTAAAAAGATCATCAGAAAGGTCTTTGTACTGTCCCCTCATATATTTATACATTAACATAAGATCACCCCTTAGCCTTCGTTTTTCCAAACTAAATAGCCCCAAGTGTAATAACCTATCTTGGTATTGCAGACCCCCCAGTCCTCTAATAACCTTGGTCGCTCTTCTCTGCACCCGCTCTAGTTCAGCTAGGTCTTTCTTATATACCGGAGACCAGAACTGTGCACAGTATTCTAAGTGTGGTCGCACTAGTGACTTGTATAGAGGTAAAATTATGTTCTCCTCATGAGCATCTATGCCTCTTTTAATACATCCCATTATTTTATTTGCCTTTGTAGCAGCTGCCTGACACTGGCCACTGAATACGAGTTTGTCATCCACTAATACACCCAGGTCTTTTTCATTGACGGTTTTGCCCAGAGTTTTAGAATTAAGCACATAGTTATACATCTTATTACTTCTACCCAAGTGCATGACCTTACATTTATCCCCATTAAAGCTCATTTGCCATTTATCAGCCCAAGCTTCTAGTTTACATAAATCATCCTGTAATATAAAATTGTCCTCCTCTGCATTGATTACGTTGTATAATCAACACAGTGAACCATACGGAGGGATAAGTGAAAAAGTGTACACTAATGTGAACAATGAGAGCCAAAGGCCAAGGTAAGTATAAAAATCCAAAATGAAATAAATAAAAGAGGAAGAGCACGAAGGCAATTCATCTGTAAAGTGCTGAGCGAATTATCCGAAAGTGACATCAGTTGGTGCTACAATATAACGGAGTCCAAGAGTCCCAAAGAAGAAGATATAAGAATTTATGCAAAAAACAAAAGAGGACAATTAGTGACTATGACAACTAAACTTAATTAATTCTGTTTGTGAAAGCCGGTATACAAAAGCTCCTCATTTAGACCAAAAGGGACCAGACTGTTACATATTTATTAATGACCTTGTAGGGGGCATTCAGAGTAGAATTTCAATATTTGCAGATGACACTAAACTCTGCAGGGTAATCAATACCGAGGAGGACAATTTTATATTACAGGATGATTTATATAAACTAGAAGCTTGGGCTGATAAATGGCAAATGAGCTTTAATAGGGATAAATGTAGGGGTCATGCACTTGGGTAGAAGTAATAAGATGTATAACTTTGTGCTTAATTCTAAAACTCTGGGCAAAACCATCAGTGAAAAAGACCTGGGTGTATGGGTGGATGACAAACTCATATTCAGTGGCCAGTGTCAGGCAGCTGCTACAAAGGCAAATAAAATAATGGGATGCATTAAAAGAAGCATAGATGCTCATGAGGAGAACACAATTTTACCTCTATACAAGTCACTAGTTCGACCACACTTAGAATACTGTGCACAGTTCTGGTCTCCGGTGTATAAGAAAGACATAGCTGAACTGGAGCGGGTGCAGAGAAGAGCAGCCAAGGTTATTAGAGGACTGGGGGTCTGCAATACCAAGATAGGTTATTACTCTTGGGGCTATTTAGTTTGGAAAAACGAAGGCTAAGGGGTGATCTTATGTTAATGTATAAATATATGAGGGGACAGTACAAAGACCTTTCTGATGATCTTTTTAATCATAGACCTGAGACAGGGACACGGGGGCATCCTCTACGTCTGGAGGAAAGAAGGTTTAAGCATAATAACAGATGCATATTCTTTACTGTAAGAGCAGTGAGACTATGGAACTCTCTGCCGTATGATGTTGTAATGAGTGATCCTCTGGATCAACATGTTAGGGCATGTTAGGTTAGGCTATGGGTTGAACTAGATGGACTTAAAGTATTCCTTCAAACTTAATAACTAGGTAACTATGTAACTATGTTAAAGCGATGAATCCATTTAGACTCACAGTGTAACAATAAATTAGTAACACCCCCCCTAAAGCTAGTCCTGACCACCTCAATCCCCATTACCTGTAAGCTGTTGCTAGAGCCTGCATGCTTAGTCAAAAAATGTGCAGCAACAGATGTGAGCTTTTAACCTTTAAGTTGGTCTTTATGCGCTGTAGCTTTTCTCGAAATATGCTGCTGCACCCTATGTCTAAGCTCCTGGGTGGTTTGTGCCACATATATCTTCTGACATCCACAAATTGGAACATTTACAATATTCCGAGAGCGACAGTTGAAACATGCCATTGATCAAACCTGTATGGGAGAATTCGGAATAGGGACACTAGCATCGGTGATCATAAAGGGACAAACTGTTCACCCACCACAAGGAGAAGAACCAATAATACTGTTACCCGATGTAAGTCTTTGGGTTGCCTGTCTGAATTGGTTATTCGTAGGGTGGTCCTTTAGGTTCTTAGCTCACATTGCTATGATCTTTGGCTTGTCTGTGATGAATGGGTGAAGCTTCGGTTCACTTAATATGATGTTGCAATTTTTCTCTAAAACATTATAGATATCCCTCCATTGGTTGTTGTGATGAGGTTAATGTTCTAGGGTGGCTGTCTATACCGTGATTTAAGTATTTCCTGACGATCACTTACAGTGTGAATGTTGATATGCATCTGAGATAATTCTTCATGGATAACCTCTCGCAACAAATCTCCTGGTGAGATCCTGTGACTGCGTCCAAAAGTCATTAAAGCTGCTGCAATTTCTCCTGAGCCTCAGAAACTATCCTTTGGGGATCCCGTTGCGTAGATGGGCTGGATGGAAACTGAAGTAGTGAAGTAAGGCATTGGTCACTGCTTCCTTATGGTATAACGATGTTGAGATTGTGGTCCCACTCGTCGGAGCATGCCATACGTTCCTAGCCTCATGTGTCTCTCATTTCCGGTAAACACAGAGAACACACAGCCTCTTGTACTACTGACTTCAGGCCAACATGGCCGCAATGCATGCACACCCTGATCATTGGGTTTTACGCATCTTATCCTTGGATACTTCTAACAACAAACTCTTCCTGACTTCCGTCCATAGCAGCGTGTGTGCATTCAGACCATGTGCGTTGCATGTCAAATGCCGTTCAGCTCCCACCAGCTGGTAACTATTTTTTTTTATAATTTATGATATATAAACATATGATGAGCAGCCCCTTTTATGACAAACGACGCCTGAGGAAGACACTTTATGTCGATATGTGTGGGGTTCCACTCCCATTATGAATGGCATCTTATGTGCATAGGGGTGCTCACTCTATTTAAGTGCTAAGTATTGTTTACAGGTTATTATTATTATTGTTTAACCTGATTTGCTTCTTTTGCCAATATGTTTATTGATTTTTGCATTTCTTGTACTTTTGCATCATTTATTATAACATCTTGTATGACATAGATTATTGAGGACCTTATATAGTCAACACAGTATATCTATGGGTTCTGGTTTACATATGTATTTTGCTGTCTGTATCCATGCTCGCATGCATATATAGGTTTGAGGACCCTGTACTTTTTGTGCTTATTGAATATTCAATATATTCCACTATTTGGCACTGTTGCACTTTTTTGTCTATGTTTACATGCTCTGCACCCTATTTTGATATATTCCCCACCATCCATTCCTGGGACCTCCAATGGCCATGTTATAGGCTGTTGCTGGTGTGTGGTTCTCGTAGGCCATAACTGGTTCCTCTTTTAAATTTTTTCAATGTGTTGGTTTTCTCATATGTTGTCCATGATGTAATAAAATTTTATACACTTTTTGGTGATCACTGGTTTTGCATACCTCTTTTCTCTTGTCCTTCCCGGTGGTTATTGTGTTACACATCTCCTGTACATGCATGATCACCACATCATACAATGCTGTACAAAAGTTTTACATCACTCATGCAGAATACCATAGCACTGTTCTAAAAAGATCAAATGCATAAAACAGGTGAGCCCCTTGGTTAGCAGCAGGAGGTGATAGATAAAGTGTGCAAGTGAAAGTCCGAGTGACCTGTTGAGAAAGAGTCAGAGTTAAGTGGCTCTAAATAATGGCAAATCTTTATGGACTGCAACTTCAAAAATAAAGGGTTGGCATGACAGAAATCATTGAACCTGTGTGAATAATCTAGGGTGCCAACCTCCGCTGTATAGGCAGGGTAATCCAGTGTTCATAGTGTGAGGGACGGTTGTAGTGTGCACGGTTGTATGTCTTGTTGCTGTGTGGTACAGGTTTTTAAATCATTATTAAATAAAAATAGTTTTATCCATTATTATCCCCTTGGATATAAGGTTCTTGTGAGTTCTACAATATTTTAACCTTATTGGTCTATATAAATAGTTTAGTTTCAACCTGTGTGAATACTCTAAGAGATACCCTTAAAGGGAACCTTTCAGCAGGATTGTGCACAGTAACCTGCAGACAGCATCAGGTTGGCGCAGTTCTACTAATTAAAATGATATCTTGGTTGATGAAATCCGTGTTGTGGTTATTTAATATTTATTTTCAGTTTTGAGTTAATGATATGCTCTTGCTTTGAGGATGTCTTCATGTGGTGTTCTGCTTAGGTATTCACGAATATAGAGTCTGACAAGTCACTGATCCCTCAATGACCTGCCCCCTAGTTTACATAATGAATATTATATATACTTTTCTTTTTAAATCACCTGCTGCAGGCAGGTGCCTGCGCTGCAGCATGATAGCATCCATAATGTGAAATTAATTATTGGTTTTGATGAAATCCATAAATTCATTAATAAAAATCAGATTGAAAATAGCACCGGCCACACCTGCACAGTAGCAGCTATCGGCTTTCCAATAGTTGCTGCTGCGCAGTTGCCGGCAGCACCATTGTAAAATTTATAAGGGATAACTCAGGAGACTCTTTGTGTGGAACAAGACAACTACAGGACACATTTTTATAAGTGGTAAAGTCTATATTATCACACGGTGATTCAAACAGGTGCAGAGAGAAACTCAAGTCCACAACACTTGGTGTAAATATTAAACGCAGCTTAGCAGTCTATAGGAAACTTCAGAGGAAAATGCAATCACGCAGAAAGTCTATGAAGCGCAATTATTCTTGAGGATACTTGACACGAATAAGTCCTTGTTTTAGCCTAAACACAGATAGATATGCTTATAAGGCAGTTCAAATAATATCTTAGCTCAACCAGGGAGGCCTGGGTAAAAGTCTCAGGTTTTTGCAGAGCAGAAACAGCTTACATGTCCAGCAAATGCAGATGGAAGTAAACACGAGCAGAAGATAAAGGAGAATTACTGGAAACTGGTGTATGCAGCAGGAACTCAGAGCAGAGTAGCAGGATAACCCCACAGGTTCACAGGAGCAGGTATATAGCCAGGGAGTCGCCAGAATCAGGAGCTGGATGCAAGGCAGAGTACTCTAGCACAGACTGAAGGCTGGGGTGGAGTTTTATAGCAGGAAGACACAGTGCACATGAGACCAAAGATGCCATCTTGGAAAAGGGCAGTAATGCACAAAAGGTAATAAAAAATGTTCAGAGTCCTGACAACAATCATTCTATAGAAAAAAAAGCCTCTTCCAAGATGGCTCAACCCCCCCGGTGCCTGTGCAGTAGTATCTATCAAATCACCGATAGATGCTACTGTGCAGAGGCGGCCGGAGCAATCTTAGTGGAGACAATTTTTTTTATTATTTATCAAAACTATTAATATGGGCATACAGGTTATATGTAGAATGCTGATAAGAGTAATACTTGTGTGTCTCATATCTAGTGATGAGCGCGTGTGCTCATCACTACTCATTACTTACCCGAGCATCAGTGTGCTCGGGATGCTCATTACTCAGTAGAATTTTTTGGATATTTGAGCAAAAGCTTGAGTCTCCACCCTACATGTTTGGCACTTTGTAGACAACAAATGAATATGTGAGAATTGCCTGACAGCCACTGTAATGCCGTAGCCATCTTGGTTGTGGCATTACTGCAATTGGCTACCTGCATAGTCTCATCAGGTCTAAACAAGACCAATGACTCTATGCTCGGCACACTGTACCCCAGACACAGTCACCGAAGAGAGAGGTGCTGATGAGAGAGGGACAGAATTGTAACTGTGTATTAGCCAGGGATTCAACAACATTGATATTTCTGTAACATACAATAGCCCTTCTTAGGGCTAATGATAATCAATAGTAATACTGCAACTCATACCAAAATCCCTTCTCTGGGATAATAATATTCTTTTTAATCTTAATCCTGCAAATTGTTCTGACCAGGGAAATATTATACACCATTTTTACTGCAGCAGTTATGCATCAAAAGCATACAGCCAGACTTGGTTAGATCTCAATAGCAATGCTATTTTGATACTGCAGTCTCATACATCCATCTGAGGTGTGCAAATTTGCCTGGCATTGTAATACTGCAATTTTTTGAGTATTTTACATGGCATTTACCATGCCACAGTTTGGCCTAAAAAACACAAAAAACAAATACATTTTTTGTTAAAAAAAAATTGCACTGCTGTATTTATAATACCATCTCATACGTCCAATAGAGGTATGCAAATTTGGCTGACATTGTAATGCAACCTCTTTTTTTGAGCTGTGAAATTTTATATGGCATTTAGTGTACTACAGTTGGGCCTCAAAACTAGAAATGAGACCATGAAAAGAAAAAGAAGTCATAGCCTAAATATTTTAGGGAGTGTCATCATGTACCACAACAACAATGGCAAAAGAAGAGAAAGAGATACACTAATGATGCACATACCTCAATATAACCGAGAATAAGACAAAAGTAGAAATTTTATTAAGCAACAGTCATAAAACTTATCAAACAAGTATACACCCTAACCCTATATCAATGGCATCAATTGTGGTGAAAAACCTTGCATAGTGAGGCATATATAATGTCCTCCCTGACAATAAGTAACAAAGTGAATAATATCAATTTGTACAGGGAAATCATTTCCGACTATACAGTATAGCTATCCAGCATCTGACATAACAAATGTATACATAGTTTGACAACCACACAGCCAAGGAAAGGAATTACACACCCTGGCAATATTGTGTAGTAATAACAATAATATATACAGTGTATAACACTGACACAGCAATAGCGTTACAAAATATTAGCGGTAATATTGTGCAGAGCAGTCAATATGGACGATTGTGGGTGCTCTGGGGAACAGGTCCCTGCCTTCTTCCTCTGGCCAACCCCACCGCCTCTTCCTGCCTGTTGCAGTGCTGCAGATCCCTCCCCCTCTGGGCTGCTAGCCTCACTTTTTATAGCACCTTCCCAGGTTGGGTCAGTGACTTCATCATCCATCACCTTGTCCACCACAACATCACTTGTTGGCAACTCTGTCTCATCATCATCTATGTCTTGAGACACTAATTGCCATTCCCAACAGTTGTTTTCTTATTACTGTGGCTGCTCAAATATTCTGGCATCACTACAGTTGAGCTCCTCATGTCTGTCTTGAAACGTGCATGGTGAGAGGTCAGAATCAATAAATGGGAATGTAAAAAATGTGAAGAGCTCTTTGGAGTGTCAAAGTGTGGAATCACTTGTCTCCTGGGACTTGCCATGGTGAGAGGAAGGAGGATCAGAGTGAGAATTATGTGGTCCAGACTCCTGGCTAGTAAGACTGGACCGTGTGATAGACAGCGTGGTGCTGGGAAACATACTAGAGCATTTTCTGCCACCCAATCGACCACCTGTTTGCACTGTTCTGGCTTCAAGAGTGTTGACCCACAGCCCACCTGCAAAGTGAGACAGGAAGCTACTGTGTGTTTCATGAATGAGCATGTTTGTTGTGCTCCCGCAGCAGGCACAGTTTCACCTGTCCCATGGCCTCAGTGTCTGCGTGCTCCATGAGCAACACGTCCACTTCCCCATCCCTTACCGTGCACCTCACACATTTTAAATTAGGTATATATGTCTGCAATCTAGGGAAAAAAATATTTAGCCCTAACAAGGACTATTGTTTTAACGGTGCAGCAGCAGTGGTGGTATACAAATACTGCAATAGTCATGATAAACCCTGCTGAGATGCCTCTAATCCTAAACTTTCCCTCCACTGAATGCAGGTAACAGTAGTTTTACTACTAAATGAAATATATTATTTAGCCCTGAAAAGGACTGCTGTTTTAATGCTGCAGGAGCAGTATACGTACTGCAATTTATTAAACCCTGACTCCAGTGGCTTACAAAAGTATTCATCACCTTGGCTTTTTACCTATTCTGTTACATTACAACCTTCAGTATTTAAATATTTTTATAATCTGATTTGCATGTGATGCATTATCACTAACTAGTTAAAGTAGTGAAGTAAGAAAAATATATGTATAAATTAAATTTATCTGATCAAATAGCTAAAAATTCATAAGTCACATACTTAGTGAAATGAAGTTCACCTGTGTGCAATCTAAATGTCACATGAACTGTCAGTATACACAGAGAGGCTGCAACACCATTAAGCAAGAGGCATCACTAAGCAAACAACATCATGAAGACCAAGGAGATCTCCAAACAACTCAGGGACAAAGTTGTTGAGAAGTAGAAGTCAGGTTTGGGCTATAAAAAAAATCCCAATCTTTGAGTAACCCCCGAAGCATCATCAAATCCATTATCATCAAATGGAAAGAATATGGTACCATTACAAACCTGCCAAGAGAATGCCGCCCACCAAAACTCTCAGTCCAGGCAATGATGGGATTAATCAAAGAGGCAGCACAGAGACCAAAACATAATTTTGAAGGACCTGAAGAGTTCCCAAGCAGAGACTGAAGTTTCTGTCCATACAATCAGAATAAGCTGTATAGTCCTTAGAGGTGGCCTTTATGGAAGAGTGGGCAGAAAAAAAGCCTTTACTTACACACAAAAAAATTCTAAGGCTTGTTTTGAGTTTGCCAAATGACAAGTGGGAGAATCCCCAAATGTATGGAGGAAGGTGTTGTGGTCAGATGAGATAAAAATTGAACTTTTTGTCCACCAATGTAAAAGCTATGTCTGGCGCCAACCCTAGAGCACTATCCCCACAGTGAAACATGGTGGAGGCAGCATCATGATTTGGGGATGTTTTTGGCAGCAGGGAAAGGGAAAATAGTCCAAGTCAAGCGGAAGATAGTGTGAAATACAGGGATATTCTTGAGGAAAGCCTGTTTCAGTTTGTCAGTGATTTGAGACTGGGATAGAGGTTCACCTTCCAACAAGACAATGACCCAAAGCATACTGCTAAAACAACACTTTAATGGGTTAAGCAGGAACATATAAATGTTTTGGTGTGACTTAGTCAAAGCCCAGACCTTAATCCAATTGAGAAATTGTGATCAGACTTGAAGATTGCTATTCATCAGAGGAAACCATCTATTTTGAAGGAGCAGTAGCAGCTTTGCTTGAGGAATTGGCAACAATCCAAGTAGCAAGATGTGGAAAGTCATAGAGACTTCCCTAAAGCATCTTGCAGCTACTAATTTCCATAAAAGGAGGCTCTACAAAGTACTGACTTTAGGGTGATGAATAGATATTCACAATGAAGCTTTCAGTTATTTTATCCTATTTGTTGTTTGCTTCACAATAAAGAGACAACCAAATGTTCACAGTTGTATGCACGATCTGCATACAAACTGATACAAACCCTAAAAAAAATTGAATTCCAGGTTGTGTAGCAAAAAAAAAAAACTGCCGTGGGGGGGGGCGTGAATACTTTTGGAACCTACTGTATATCTCTGCTCTAGACTATGTTATCTTTTCTACAACAACTCTCCCTGAACTGCTTCCTGAACACAGTGTGCCTTGCATTGCATCACCAGATCTTATATAAGACCCCATGACGCGATGCAGCCAGCCAATCACAGGAATGCCTGCAGGCAACATGGCTATGGCATTAACGCACATGGTAAGCAATCCCCGCATGTTCATTGGCTGTCTAACAGGCCTCAAACATGTGGGGCGGGGTCTCAAGTATCGGGGTGCCCGAGCACCCCGATGCTCAAACTAGTATCGAGCAGTGGCGAACACGCTCCCTCATCACTACTAATGGCCTTAAAAATTATTGTATAGCACTAGCATTGTAACAATTCTATCCTGAAAGAATCAGAGATACTGCACAGTTTGGACATCTACTTCAAAAAAGTCGGTTGGGGAAAGTAAAGTATTTAACATGTAATATAAACACAGGTTCTAGAAATCATTATGTTAAAAATTGATATGCATAAATAGACAACTTAGGTATTATGACTTACAGTGAGATTTATAGTTCATGTCCTTTTCCTGTCAGCCCCCTTACTAACTTGCCTTCTTTTGTGAGAGCATGCAACACAATGCTAAGCACAAGAGTAGATTTATACCATACTAATACATCAACTGCACATATTTGTATAAGAGGAATATTTTGTTGAGTGTTTTGTTTTTTGTGCTCCTTAAATAAAATGGATAGCATAAAAGTGTCGGAGCAAGCACATTCAGCAGATTGCTCTTTGTTTGTGGGAGGATATATGGTCTTTCTCATGCAGTAATATTATCTCACACAAAGGAAAGTGCAGGTAGAATATTTTGTTAGTGGCTTTAGCTGACAAACGCAAGCTTTTACATTAAATTTCCGCCATACAAGAAGCATACAGATCTATGACTTCTACTCACCTACCCTCAGGCTGTGTGCACACGTAGCAGATTTTTCGCGTTTTTTTCGCAGTTTTTCGCTATAAAAACGCTACAAAACCGCAAAAAAAAGTTCACATTAATCATCCTATTTAATAGAATGCAATCCGCATTTTTTGTGCACATGCTGCGTTGTTTTCCTGAGCGGAATCGCATTCCAGAAAAAAAATGCAGCATGTTCATTAAATTTGCAGAATCGCGGGGATTCTGCACACTTAGGAATGCATTGATCTGCTTACTTCCCGCATGGGGCTATGCCCACCATGTGGGAAGTAAGCAGATCATGTGTGGTTGGTACGAAGGGTGGAGGAGAGGAGACTTTCCTCCAAGGACTGGGCACCATATAATTGTTAAAAAAAAGAATTAAAATAAATAGTGATATACTCACCTTCTGATGGCCCCGGAGTCTTCCCGCCTCTCAGCGGTGCACGCGGCCGCTTCCGTTCCCATGGATGCTTTTTGTGAAGGACCTGCGATGATGTCGCGGTCACGTGACCGTGACGTCATTGCAGGTCCTGCACACAAAGCATCTATAGGAACGGAAGCCGCTGAGGAGATCGGCTGCCTTTGGAAGGTGAGAATAACCATTTTTTTCATTTTTTTTATTATTTTTAACATTATATCTTTTATTATTGATGCTACATAGGCAGGATCAATAGTAAAAAGTTGGTCACACTTGTCAAACACTATGTTTGACAAGTGTGACCAACCAGTCAATCAGTTTTCCAAGCGATGCTACAGATCGCTTGGAAAACACTAGCATTCTGCAAGCTAATTATGCTTGCAAAACGCTAGTTTTTAGCAGGAATATGCATGCCAATTCCGCATGCGATATACCCGCGGCAGGAGTTGCAGAATTGCTGCGGAAATTTCTGCGGCAATTCTGCGACGTGTGCCCTTAGCCTTACACTCATGCACAAGCTTTCTCATCTAACAGAGCACCTGTACTCAGGGTTGGTTTTAGACAAAGTGGGGCCCTGGGCAAAAGTTTAAAGAGGGGCCCCAAATGCTCACATATTCCACCATCACACAGAAACATTTTGGTTGTATTTACATGCGCTGACAATATTGAAGTCGTTCAATGCTTGTTCCCAAATTTCTTTACACCGGATGATGAAGAAGGATGGAGACAGATAGTCCTCAATACAGTATAATGCAGGTCCCATATAGTACATATAGTATAATTCACTCACCATGGTCCTTGATAGAGTATAATGCAGTCCCCCATCTGACGCTCTCTCCTCCATCACTGCTTTCATCCATGATGCCGATAAGTTGAATGCGTGATGCGGGGGTGGTGCTGGGCTCTTTTACTCATGGGCCCCATAGCGGCAGCATGGTTTGTAGCTATTAGTGGCACTCCACTGGCTGGGTTGCCCCTGGAGGAGCAGGGGTCCTTGGCAGCTACCTGCTCTGCCTGCCCCTAACACCAGCCCTGCCTATGCTGAGTCAATACCATTGGGCACTTGCAGTAATTGTAACTTGGTTGCCAGTGGAAGAGTCAGCCTCTTGTACTACCTAGTAATTACTCAGTTGGATCTAGAGATAGCATTTCTTACTTCTTACCCAAACAGTCCCGAAAATGTTTCTTTTACCTGATCCCCAAGATATTGGCAGTCATTAGTTCTATAGGCATTTAATTTTAAAAAGTGTAAACAAAGTTAAACTAGGTGAACATTGCACCTGTGAGGATTTTTTTCAGGAGCTTTTGCAGAGAAATAATGTAAGGTTGCCATAGTTTTCCACTCACCAGACAGAGGCCAAAAGTATGCAATCCGTCTGGCAGATATGTGTCTGAAGGGACAGGTTACAATGAGGTCAATCTGGGCTACCGCCCAGGGTCATAGACTCCGTAAGTCCATAAATTGTTTCTCCTCATTATCAAAGTGCAAATCTAAAGGTGGGAAACATGTTTTGGAGCACGTAGCTCACAACATTTTCCTTACTGAGACAACTGTGTGCCAAGTAATGAATAATACTGATGATGATTTGAAACCAGATCTGAGAGCTATGCGTACAAATAAATTAACTTCTGGAGAAGGTCTGCTCCCAGGCGATCCAGAATCTCGGGAGTTGATGATGTCATGACTGATATTGGTGTAGGAGGCTCAACAGTGCTTGAAAGCTTTTTTGATGGTTGTGGTGGTGATTTCTATGTACTGACATAATGGCTGAATTAATTATTTCACACACTACTGGAGGACTAAACTATTAGAGTGTGAAGACTGTTCTATTAGAAAATAAGATTTGTACATCATGACACACATTGACTAGCAACTACATATCTCCATTGGTACATGAAACAACACATGTGATTGTCTTTCTGGTAGCGAGCAGAGATGAGCAATCCTTCAAAGCTTTGGTTCGGTTAGCCGAATGTCCCGATGTTCACCAAACATGTTTGCCGAACGTATCAGAACCCCATTAAATTCAATGAAAGGCGAAACCAAACGTATAAACAACACCTCAGGGGGAAACAAAAATCTTTCAAAACAGATCACATTAGGGGCAGACACCATGAAAAGTGACATTTGACCCACAGTAGAAATTTGCTGATGGCAGTCAGCCATGGATCATGTATTAGGTATCATTGTCTGGGCCAGCATTTAGAGCTTTGAATTTAAGTCTCAGTTAAGACCTTAGATTCTCCACATTTAAAAAAATTATTGTCACACACCAGTAAAATGGCATCAATTTCCACAGAGTAGAAACAGTAGAAACGAGGCCTCTGATACCCGTTCCACAACATGCAATCCACCCAATGGAGACTCGCGTTTGAGTCTTCACATTTTGAAAAATTGGTTGTAACATCAGCAGCAGTAACAACAGCAGGCACGGAAGCCATGACAAAGGTGTCACAGACTGCAATAACGCAAGATCATGTCAGGACTCTGAACATTTTGGTTACCTTTTGTGCATTACTGCCCATTTCCAAGATGGCGTCTTTGGTCTCATGTGCACTGTGTCTTCCTGCTATGTAACTCCACCCCAGCCTTTAGTCTGTGCTAGAGTATTCTGCCTTGCATCCAGCTCCTGATGACTCCCTGGCTTTGCACCTGCACCTGCACCTGCTCCTGTGAACCTGTGTGGAGATCCTGCTACTCAGCTCTGAGTTTCTGCTGCATACATCAGTTTCCAGTAATCCTCCATCTGGCTGCTTGTGTTTGTTTCCATCTGCATTTGCTGGACATGTAATCTGTTGCTGCTCTGCTTAAACCTGAGACTTTTACCCAGGCCTCCCTGGTTGTGCTAAGATATTATTTGAACTGCCTTATAAGAATATCTATCTGTGTTTGGACTACCAAGGACTTATTCCTGTCAAGTATCCTCAAGAATAATTGTGCTTCATAGACTTTCTGCATGATTGCATTTTCCTCTGAAGTTTCCTATAGACTGTTAAGCTGCGTTTAATATTTACACCAAGTGTTGTGGACTTGAGATCATCTCTGACCATGGCGTACAGTTCACTTCAAGATTCTGGAAGGGGTTTTGCTCTGCACTCAATATTAATGTCTGTCTCTCTTCCGCTTACCATCCTCAGATGAATGGTCAGACTGGGCGTACCAACCAGACGTTGGAACAATATCTAAGATGCTATGTTAGCTATATCCAAGATGATTGGTTGGAATTACTGCCGTTAGCCAAATTTTCATACAACAATTCTCAGAGCGCCTCCACTAAGTTCACTCCTTTCTTTGCCAATCTGGGTTATCATCCATGTATCTTACCTTAATTCTCCGGTTCCAGCAGTTGAGGAAAGGCTGACTGAGATGAGGCAAAATCTGGAGGTTCTGAAGGAATCCTTGACCACGGCTCAAGAACGTTATAAGAGATCGGCTGATAGATTCTGTAAACCTGCACCCATGTTCAAGGTAGGAAATTCTGTGTGGCTAGCAACTAAGAATCTGAAGTTAAACGTTCCTTCAGAAAAACTTGGACAGAAATTCATTGGCCCTTTCAAGATCAACGGTATTGTGAGCTCTGTAGCCTGCCGTCTGAAGCTGCCTAGGACTATGAATGTACACCCAGTTTTTCATGTATCTTTACTAAAGCCTGTATCTCCTAATACCTTCCAGGGACGTGTTTTGCCACCTCTGCAGCCTGTGGTGATTGATGGGCAAGAACAATTTGTGGTGGAGGAAATTATTAATTCCAGGATTTGCAGGAATCGGCTCCAATATCTCATAAGATGGCAGAGACATCCCCCTGAGGAAGACTCTTGGGAACCTGTGGAAAACATCAATACCCAACAGAAGATCTCTCATTTTCATCAAAGATTCCCTGAGAAACCAGGTCCAGGATCGTTCTGAGGCCACTTCTAAGGAGGGAGTAATGTCAGGACTCTGAACATTTTGGTTACCTTTTGTGCATTACTGCTCTTTTCCAAGATGGCGTCTTTGGTCTCATGTGCACTATGTCTTCCTGCTATATAACTCCACCCCAGCCTTTAGTCTGTGCTAGAGTATTCTGCCTTGCATCCAGCTCCTGATGACTCCCTGGCTTTGCACCTGCACCTGCACCTACACCTGCACCTGCTCCTGCACCTTCTCCTGTGAACCTGTGTGGAGATCCTGCTACTCAGCTCTGAGTTTCTGCTGCATACATCAGTTTCCAGTAATCCTCCATCTGGCTGCTTGTGTTTGTTTCCATCTGCATTTGCTGGACATGTAATCTGTTGCTGCTCTGCTTAAACCTGAGACTTTTACCCAGGCCTCCCTGGTTGTGCTAAGATATTATTTGAACTGCCTTATAAGCATATCTATTTGTGTTTGGACTACCAAGGACTTATTCCTGTCAAGTATCCTCAAGAATAATTGTGCTTCATAGACTTTCTGCATGATTGCATTTTCCTCTGAAGTTTCCTATAGACTGTTAAGCTGCGTTTAATATTTACACCAAGTGTTGTGGACTTGAGATCATCTCTGACCATGGCGTACAGTTCACTTCAAGATTCTGGAAGGGGTTTTGCTCTGCACTCAATATTAATGTCTGTCTCTCTTCCACTATCCATCCCCAGACAAATGGTCAGACTGAGCGTACCAACGAGACGTTGGAACAATATCTAAGATGCTATGTTAGCCATATCCAAGATGATTGGTTGGAATTACTGCCGTTAGCCGAATTTTCAGACAACAATTCTCAGAGCGCCTCCACTAAGTTCACTCCTTTCTTTGCCAATCTGGGTTATCATCCATGTATCTTACCTTAATTCTCCGGTTCCAGCAGTTGAGGAAAGGCTGACTGAGATGAGGCAAAATCTGGAGGTTCTGAAGGAATCCCTGACCACGGCTCAAGAACGTTATAAGAGATCGGCTGATAGATTCCGTAAACCTGCACCCATGTTCAAGGTAGGAAATTCCGTGTGGTTAGCAACTAAGAATCTGAAGTTAAACGTTCCTTCACAAAAACTTGGACAGAAATTCATTGGCCCTTTCAAGATCAACGGTATTGTGAGCTCTGTGGCCTGCCGTCTGAAGCTGCCTAGGACTATGAATGTACACCCAGTTTTTCATGTATCTTTACTAAAGCCTGTATCTCCTAATACCTTCCAGGGACGTGTTGTGCCACCTCCGCAGCCTGAGGTGATTGATGGGCAAGAACAATTTGTGGTGGAGGAAATTATTAATTCCAGGATTCGCAGGAATCGGCTCCAATATCTTATAAGATGGCAGGGATATCCCCCTGAGGAAGACTCTTGGGAACCTGTGGAAAACATCAATAGCCAACAGAAGATCTCTCATTTTCATCAAAGATTCCCTGAGAAACCAGGTCCAGGATCATCCTGAGGCCGCTTTTAAGGAGGGAGTAATGTCAGGACTCTGAACATTTTGGTTACCTTTTGTGCATTACTGCCCTTTTCCAAGATGGCGTCTTTGGTCTCATGTGCACTGTGTCTTCCTGCTATATAACTCCACCCCAGCCTTTAGTCTGTGCTAGAGTATTCTGCCTTGCATCCAGCTCCTGATGACTCCCTGGCTTTGCACCTGCACCTGCTCCTGTGAACCTGTGTGGAGATCCTGCTACTCAGCTCTGAGTTTCTGCTGCATACATCGGTTTCCAGTAATCCTCCATCTGGCTGCTTGTGTTTGTTTCCATCTGCATTTGCTGGACATATAAGCTGTTGCTGCTCTGCTTAAACCTGAGACTTTTATCCAGGCCTCCCTGGTTGTGCTAAGATATTATTTGAACTGCCTTATAAGCATATCTATCTGTGTTTGGACTACCAAGGACTTATTCGTGTCAAGTATCTTCAAGAATAATTGTGCTTCATAGACTTTCTGCGTGATTGCATTTTCCTCTGAAGTTTCCTATAGACTGTTAAGCTGCGTTTAATATTTACACCAAGTGTTGTGGACTTGAGTTTCTCTCTGCACCTGTTTGAATCACCATGTGATAATATAGACTTTATCACTTACAAAACTGTGCCCTGTTGTTGTCTTGTTCCATGCAAAGAATCTCCTGAGTTATCCCTTATAATCATTACAGATTGATATAGAAGGGTTAATAGGTTGCCTTTAAGTGCCTCTTGCCTTTAATTGCTAGAATTATTAGAATCTGTTGACGCAGTAGTCTGATGGTCTCCTTTCAAAGAGACTATACTTCTTATCAATGTATTTTCTTAATAGTCAGCAACAACATGTTCTGGGTTATGATAAATAAAGTATGACCCTGGATGATGGTGGGGGCTACATGAGTTACATTGAAATGCATTTGTTGTAAATGGTATAAAACATTGCATTGGCTTTTAATATATCAGATAAAAGTGACTTGCTCACAGGATATGTGTGAGGTGTCTTTTTGTCTCCAAACGTGCTTGTAAAATGACGGGCGTAATTCCATAATTTGGTCTCACTGGTGATCTGTCAGCTGACATTGGGTCAGAACGAAAACAGCTATGACAGTTTTGGCGCCCAACGTGGGGCCGTGATAACCAGCCTATTCGGAATCCGTATGTGGGGGCTTCCTGAGAGATTGGACATGCAAAACACCAGCTGCAGCAAGGTGAGAAATTTTATTCTTACAATCTGTTTTGCAATTGCAATCTCTCTTCTTGATCTGTACATTCCTCTAGGTAAAAGGTTGCGAACACGGTTCAAAGAATTCACATCACCAGTGAGTTTTGTGTTTTGTCTGTTTATGTCCGTATGAGAGTTGAATAATAGAGTAATAAGATGATAATTGTGATTGTGATAATTGTTATCTGTATTATTTGTCAATATCCTAATTGGTGATGTATTTGTTTAGTGTGTGTGTAATACAGAGCTGGGATAGGCTCTGTGCAGTTGTTATTTTGGTCACTTTGGATTGGCAGTACATTATATGAAGCTGTATTTTGTATAAGGCCATGGTTTTTGTTGTTTGGCCTTAAAGTGCTTTCAGAGTGTCAGTGGACACTGCTGCAGTTTTATTTATATAGAGTTGTGTTAATTCCAAAGTGCAAAATAGGCAGGCTGTGTGAACCTTGTATGTATGTCTATGAGAACCTCTGAATGAGATGAGAGGTGAGTAAATAAGTATAAGGGATAAACAAATAAATCCATCCCTGATTGATGAGGGGTTCCGTTAGGTGTGGTCCTCTGTATGTGACAGAAGACATTATTCAACTCAATTTGAGCTGAATTAGGTGGAATGATTGAGATAAAGGATTTTCTGCTTTTAAAAATCAACTAAAAATTGAAAGGAAAAAGGAAAAAACAATCCCTGAATGAGCATGTATGGATGAATGATCACATAAGTATAATGACTTATCTGACTGTTGTTGAGGGTCCAGGATGAATGAGTTGTGGATATTTTTAATGTACATTTAATTTACATCTGAGATTCAGTGAAACCTGTGTTATATATGGTTTGGTATTGGATACGTTTCTATATGTGTTTTGGCCGGCGCGGTCAGAATCAGCTTATTCAAGTTGTGCAGTGATCTGCCTGTATAGAGAAACTGTTTTTAATTCCGAGAGGATGAATGTTTTGTAGAGATTAAGTCTGAAAACTGCTGCATTCCGTTTCTGTGTAGAAGACACTGAGCTCTTATCTGTGCTGCGTGCCAGAGGAATGGGGGCATGGAGCTGCGATCAAATATTCTGTCCTTGGTTTAGTACACGCTGAGAGATTTGTGTTTAAAACAATAGTACTGTATGTATTGAAAGTAAAAGAACTGTGCCTATTTTAGAGGAAATTTGTGTGATTGAAAGATTGGTAAAAAGATTCACATGCTTCATATTGAGTGATTGATATATAGCAAATTGAGGATCAATGGAGGAGGTAGCCAACTGCACTGCTGATGTAGTAGGTGAGAGGCCTAACACATCTGGGCCATCTTGCTACAGTCAGCTGGTTTTTGTTGCGGGTGAGAGGCAAGAAAAGCCTTCCTGCTCCATGGAGCTGAGCTGAAAACTTAGAGGCCTAACACACCTGGGCCTTCCTTTTCTAGCCAGTTGATCTAACGGGTGAGAGGCAGTTTTTAGCCTTCCCGTTACATCCTTTAGGTCTACCGGGTGAGAGGCAAGAAAAGCCTTCCCGCTAAATCTTGACACTCGCTCTGACTTGCTACGTGTGGCCGCCCGTAGATGGTAAGGCACACTAAAAAGGGCATTTGCAGAATAAAGGTGAGCTGTCTGAGGAATAAGTTGAAGCCATGGGCAACTTGTTCTGTGTGTGCAGTCAGTGCCCCAATGGGATCCGCTATACAGATTGAAAAAGGAAGCAGTGAAAGATGTGGGACCAATATTGAAAAAGGCAAAAATGCCAGTGAGTGGATGTTTGGATGTTCAAAAAGGCACAGACAAAGGAGGAAAATAGCAAGTGAATAACTGGTGTCTGAGAGAGTGCAGCAGGATGGAAAAAAAGGTGTATTATGAATGTTTTGATGCTTAAAAGTCCGACTATGACTGACACATTACTGCTACGGTCATACGTTTGTATAACCAGAGACCCAGACAAGACAAATGGACTTGTAAACACTGTGGTCAGACAAACCCAGACTGGAGAAACCTTCAGACTAGGAAACTGACAACCCAGTAACAAATGTGTGCCCTGTTCTTGTCCCCTATGGACCTGGTCCTGCCTTGATGACCACCATAACAATGCCGGGAGGGAAAGAGACAGAATTCTTGACTGACACTGGGGCAGCCGGGACTGTGGTACACAAAGACTTGATAATGCCAGACATGATTACTGACGAGACTGTGGAATGCGTGAGGGTAGAGGGACAAGCGACTGAAGCCCCTATGACTAAACAAATAAGACTAGAATCACGAGACAGCCAAGAGGTGCTTACAAACTTATTCTTAGTAACAATACCCCTATGATTTAGCTGGGAGCAGAGTTGAGTGCTGTCTAGGCCGCTATATAGTACTCTCCTGAGGGTATTACAGTCACAAGTCCCCTTTCATATAAACACTTGGGGCAAAGGGACGCCAGGGTCTTCCACGTGCACATTATACCACAGCTAAATCATGCCCAATTATAGTTACACTTAATTCCATTCATTTGCCAGTTTAGTAGTTTCCTTACACAAGATGGTATAGTTACCGTGTATTTCTAGGTTGTCTTCATATGATATATAGTTTTTTAGCCATTTATTATATTGTTTCAAACCATAGTCACTGTTTATTTGTCTTTTCCACTTTATTGCAAGCAACTGGCATTGATATTTGGTATTTTTCAAATCCCTTCTTTTTGTATTTGGAACTGTTAGTTATGAATTTATATAGGGCTGCTACATTCTTAGAATAAGCTTGTGCTTTGCTGTGGCCTATGGCATTGTGCTCCCCATTTTATGACTCAGTATCTTTCATAATTATTTATTTTCATATATATAATTTTCTTTTGGTAACATATTTTGTGAATCAAATTTAGTTCTTTAAGGGGTACTCTACCCAATCAAATACGGGTGTAAATAATATTTGGACATTAATGTGTGACTTATATAAACACTTGTGTAATATTGCAGAAATGGTGTATATGGCAAGAGTAGTGAAAGTAACACCTGACACCAGAATGTCTGAGGACGGGGAAAAGAGTCAGGTAGCAGACACTGTTTGGGCAAGGGGAAAATCTGATGTGGGTCGGCTGCCCATTCCCCCTGTCATGATAAATTAAAAGAAGGAACCACTCCTCTTTGGTTAAAGCAATACCCCTTTGACCCTAGTCAAATAAATGGCACTGAGCAGGGATATTAAAGAGTATGTTAAGGCAAGGGTTCTAGTGCAGAGATCTTCCCCCTGCAACACCCCTTTGTATCCCATTAAGAAGAAAAAGGACCCAAGGGTTCCCCTGACACTTACAGAATAGTTCATGACTTACAGGCTATTAAGGATGTTACAGTGAGTGTGATCTCAATTGTCCCTAATACACACACCGTACGGTCACAAAATATTTCACAATCACTGATTTGGCAAATGCATTCTTCACCTCATCCACAGATTGTACTATTACAGTACGTGGATGACCTCCTGCTCTGCTGCCCAGACCAGATGTCCTTGCTGTGGCTTTTTAGCAGAAAAGGGTTGCAGAGTCTCACGTGACAAACTACAGTATTACAAACAAAAGGTGACATTTTTAGGCCACAATATTTCTAAAGGTATAAGAGTCCTGATTAAAGAAAAAAAACAGGCAGTGCTGACACAACAGCATAGGGAAACAGAGACCGATAGCTTATTACTCAGCTCAATTAGACCCAGTGATTAGAGGGTCTCCTACGTATGTCCGTGGTGTAAGAGCTGCTGTATTACCGAGAGGCATATGAGCTCACACTGACTTTTTCTTTTTGACAATTTGTTCCCCACATGACATTAATGCCATACTCATACAAGTTCAACCAAAACACCTGTCTATGGATAGACAGATCAGACTTGAATGTTCTCAAATACTAATTTCTGAATACGTCACCCTCAAAAGACATAATGTTCTGAATCCAGCCACTCATCTGCCTGTGGATTCAGAAAAGGGGGAATTTGTGACAGCGTTGGAAGAAAAAAAAAAAAATGATGACATGACGCATGAACATGCATAGGAACTGATGAGTCAGGAGACAGTGGGTTTTACATATGTTCATGGAAAAAAAAAACCCTGTTCCTAATGCATATTCTGAGGTTTTTATTTTTGTAGATGGCTCCAGATACCACCAGGATGGGCGATTCTACACTGGACATGCAGTAGTATCCTCACATGAGGTAATCCAAGCTGAACCACTCCCTCCTCACATGTCGGTGCAGGAGGCAGAGTTGAAGGCACTCACTGAGGCGTGTAGAGCTGCTGCAGGTAAAGTCGCTAATATTTACACAGATTCGAATTGTGCATGGGGAATATCCCATGATTATTGCCCTATCTGGAGAAGCAGAACGTTTCTTACATCAGCCGGTAAGCCCATTAAAAATGCAGAGCTGGTGAAACAATTAGTGGAGGCATTGACGTTACCAGTCCAGGTTGGCATCGTCAAGGTAAAAGCACACACGAACAGTGACTCTGTGGAGGTAGAGGGCAACAGAAGGGTGGACGAGGCTGCTAAAGTAGCAGCAAGGCGGCCTAGGGAGCAGTGGACAGTGGCGGGGAGTCAGCGTATTCCAGCCACACTGAGCCTAGATGTCCTGAAATCCCTCCAGCTGCCCAAACAGAGAAGAAACACTGTGGAAGAGTGGGAGCCGAGCTGAACTCAAAAAGAGTTTTGGGAGAATAAGGATAAATTGTATATACCAAGGTCCCTGTTCCTAATTATGGCGCAAGCAACACCTGGCCCCACTCACACCTCAAAATGTCACATGTGTCCATGGTAGATGCCTTCTGGATCGCTCCTGGTTTCAGTTACGCAGCAGCAAAGCTCGTACAGTCATGCGTCATCTGTGCATAGCACAACCCAGGTAAAACAGTAAAAATCCCTAAGAAAGCAACACTCAGGCCTCTCTACCCGTTTCAGAGACTGCAGACTGGCTACATACAGCTACCCAAGGTAGAAGTGTGTGAAAAATGTCCTAGTATGTGTAGATCTCTTTTCTGGTTGGCTGGAAGCCTATCTGGTAAAATGTGCAAATGCTAAAGTGACTGCAGACAAACTTATGACAGAACTGATCTGCAGGTATGGTGTCCCAGAAACCATAGAGAGCGATAGGGGCACACACTTCATGGGAAAAATAATGAGGGAAGCAATGCAGGCCCTCGGAGTACAGCAAGCATATCATGCACCATACAGACAACAAAGTAGTGGGAAAGTGGAAAGACTAAATGGGACACTTAAACGGAAAATTCAAAGGCCATGGCAGACACAGGAAAGAGCGGGGTAGAGTGCTTGCCTTTTGCACTCTTGTCAGTCAGACACACTCTAAATAAAAAGACAGACTCGTCTCCTTTTGAAGTCCTGCTTAGTAGTTTGCCAGAGACTGGTCTGTACTTCCCACAGGTGCTACAAATGCAACACGGTGCTATGACAGCCCATGTCCAGGCCGTGCAGGAAAGACTTAATATGGTGCATAAACATGTGTTTTCATCCATTCCAGATCTTAATGCCAGTGCAGACGTACATCTGCTGAATCCAGGTGATTGGGTGGTCATACACAGACACGTGAGAAGGAGCCTAGATCCACGGTTTGATGGCCCGTTGTAAAGTCCAGCTGATCACATTCACTTGAGGGAAAGCCCACCTGGATCCATGCCAGTCACTGCAAAAAGATCTTTTCACCAGCAGAATAACTGTTCTCTTAATCACCTTGCTGGCAGTGGTAGGATGTTTGCACCTTACAGAGACACTGGATAAACTTTTAAGTGTTGACAAGGACAACAAACTTATTCAACATCTTGCTTTCCTCATAAAAGACGCAGAAGGACAAAAACTGCTGGACTGTTGGATCTGTATACACAGCCCAGTATCTGCAAGGAAGGTATTAACACCACACAGCATACACAATGAGACTTGGATTCAGATTTTCTAGGTTCCTTAAGGTTCTTAATGAGACTAATACAATATAGAGACTCCTTTTTAAATCCAGCCGATTGGATTATTTTTGGTATTTTACAGACTTGTATGCAAATTTTGTTGCTTTGCTTATTGTTTTATGTAGCCGTAAAAGCGCTAATATATGTATTACCTAAGGCTGAACCTTCTGTAGAGTATCATAGGCCCCGTATAGCCACTGCTGACAGGGGAGGTGAGTGTCCATACTGAGGGTGGATGGGCGAAGCAGGTAGAAAGCCCCCTTATGGGTACTAGATCCATGAGACAGTAGCTCATTTGTGGACATCAGCTGACCTCGTAGCAAAGGTTATACCATTTACAAAAGGGGGAAATTGATATAGAAGTGTTAATAGGCTGCCTTTAAGTGCCTCTTGCCTTTAATTGCTAGAATTATTAGAATCTGTTGATGCAGTAGTCTGATGGTCTCCTTTCAAGGAGACTATATTTCTTATCAATGTATGTTCTTAATAGTCAGCAAAAACATGTTCTGGGTTATGGTAAATAAAGTATGACCCTGGGTGATGGTGGGGGCTACATGAGTTACATTGAAATGCATTTGTTGTAAATGGTATAAAACATTGCTTTGGCTTTTAATATATCAGATAAAAGTGACTTGCTCACAGGATATGTGTGAGGTGTCTTTTTGTCTCCAAGCGCGCTTGTAAAATGACGGGCGTAATTCCACAATTTGGTCTCACTGGTGATCTGTCAGCTGACATTGGGTCAGAATGAAAACAGCTACGACAAGATCAATTCATGACAATAAAAATTATATCATCGCTTAGTCTGCCTAGTCTGCGATTAGGGTGCAAAAGTCATTTGAGATCCATGACTCGTTCATTTTGATGAACTTTAGGCGGTCTACCCTTTCATTAAGCTGGATGCGCTTATCCATCAAGACACCACCAGCAGTGCTGAATACACGTTCTGAGAGAATGCTGGCTACCGGGCTTGACAAAAACTCCAAGGCTTGACAGGCGAGTTAAGGCCAATCTTCAATTTTGTAGACCGAAAAAGAGTCCAAATTCCCCAATGATGTTGATATTGAGCGCAAGATACTCTTGCACCATCCTCTCCAGTCATTCACAACATCAAAACGTGTCAGAATTGTACTCTGTTCTGCTAGTGCATGGGCTGGTCTAAAGAATGTGTGAAATTACTCAAAGAAATTGCTTATGCCACTGATTGTAATGCACAGTGTGGGAAAGGCTAAGTGCAACACGAAGGGATGAGGGGAAGGAAGCCCAGACATTAGTAAATGGGACAGTGGAGACCACTAAGCAGATCTAATAGCACCCTGCCTACCCTACCCTCCCTATTGGTTCCACACCAATCGCCGAGCAGGAACCTAAGCCCTGTATATCGCTAGAGGTAGGCCCTACATAGGGAGGGGGGAAGCAGCACTGGTCAGTCCTCACTGATAACTAAAGACAACAAGGGAGATAAACAAGGAGAGAGGAACTTAGCTTGAGCAGACTCCAGAGAGTTCACACCAAACGTTCTCCAAGAGCAACAGAGATGAAGTTAGCCGGCGCAAAGGAAAAGGTGAGTATCACCAGCGACTCCCTGAAGCAGGCAGGGAGTTTATAAACACCAAGGTCCAGATGTATCAATTAGAGCCAGAGGGAGGTTGCTGCTAGGTCCAACAGTCAGAAGGATTAAGAAGGCGTCTGCAATGCCAAATGCAGAGACCTTCTGCAGTCAGATGTAGAGTGACTCTCTTTTGCATTTGACACACCCGTGACACTGACACTGCTGCTGCTCCTAATGGTTTTGCAATGATGCCTTGACGTTCTCAGGGTTGGAAGTCTAGAAATGTGATGCACACTCTGCCTCATGGCTGTCTTTGGGAAAATCACTCTTAAGATTGTCTACAATGTGTTTCGGTACCCCAGCATGCACTCATCTCTTTCCGGGGGGACCATTTGGCAAAATGTAATCTTGTACCATAGATCTAACAGAGTGGCAAACCAGTAGTCAGCACTATTTCTAATCCAAGGAACATGGGCATCATGTTGAAGATAGTGCTGAAAGAAGGCGCTCATGTGTAGGGTGTTTCCATGAGGTCCAAGTCCATGATGTGTTGCTGGCGGGGTAACACTAAAGGTTGCTTCCTCTGTCCATTCCACCAACCATGGACAACCATTATCCTCTTTATCTTCTGATTGTTCCGCATCCATCACCTCTTCCTTCTCATCCACCTCAATTTGTTCCTTGACTCCTGTACCTTCACTAACAGTTTGTCTGGTACCATGAGCCCCCCTTAATTGCTGTAATCCACCCTCCATTCCACCCACCTGTATGATGACAGTCTGGAACTTATAAATATTGTTATCCCTTCCGCATCCTGCTCTGTTTCCACCTCTTCCTCTGGGACCACTATCACTACATCCTCACTCACATTATTCAAAGTGTGCACCAGCATGTGGATGACCGTAACAGTGATGCTGATGATGGCATCATCTTAGTAGAATTTCAAAACTGTGCAGAAGAGTGCAGAGGTCCTTCATCTGTGCCCACTCCGTAAGCGTGATTTGCACCACATATGTACTGCATTGGCCCAGGCTATGTAAAAGGACATAATGCACCAGGGCTCGTCGCTGCTGCCACAGTCGCTGCAACATGTGCAGAGTGGAATTCCACCATGTTAAAACATTGCAAATCAAATGGTTAACTGGTAGGCCAAACGACCCCTGTAGAGATGCAAGTCAATGACCTGCTGGGTGTGCGATCGGAGTAAGTGAGCACACAGCAACTGTGCTTTCTGCAGTAGTGTATCCAGGCTGTGATAGTGGCATAGAAATTACTGCACCAGCTAGTTGAGGATGTGATCCATGCAAGACACGTGTCTAAGGTTGCCCTGGTGTAGGGCCACCACTAGGTTTGCACCGTTATCGCACCTGGCCTTCACTGTCTCCAGCTTCAGTGGAGGCAGCCATTGTTCTAACTTAGCCTTGATAGCTGTCCACAACTCTTAAGCTGTGTGACTTCAATCTTCAAGGCATATTAATTTTAACACTGCCAAATTGCAGTGAGCCCTGCAAGGCACAGCCTTCTTAGAGAATTAATGGTGATTAGGCAACTGATACTGGGGGACTGCGACAGCCATCAACTTTCAGAAACCATCTGTATCCACCAGGTGGAAAGGCATTATTGCCTTAGCCAACAGATAGGAGAAGGTGGATTTCAAGCTCTTAGCTTTTCATGGGAAGGAAGAAACATTCTTTTACGTGACCTCAACTGCAGGACCGAGGGCTGGCTGCTGTGCTGAGAGAGGGTGGAGTAGGGTGAACAGGACAAAGAACTGGACTGTGAGTGAGGTGCAGGTGGAGATGTTATGGTTGATTGAGAAAGTTGTTTAGTGCTCGGTGAAACAAAAACAGCATCCATCCCCACTTCCGTAACAGCTGTCAGGCTCTCACTCACCCCGACTTTAAGTTGTAAAGAAGTGGAGTTTCTGTGGCCGGAGGCCTGTATGAGAACACTTGGCACGGTGATGGAAGAGGAAGAAGCAGTGGGTGTGGTTCATAGGATGGACAGAGGTTGGCAAGGCCCGCTAGTGCACCTTTTATAGCAGTAAGATTCCCAGACAAAGGCATGTTGATCATAGATGTGCCGGTTCTTACATGTAGTAGTCAAATTATAATTATAATTATTGCAATTTTTGCCTTCACTGAGTATTTTTTGCAAATTTGGCAGATAACGTGAGTTGTGTCATTCTTTGCAGTCTCAAAAAAGGCCCAGACTAGGCAACCCTTACCACCCCTCTGAAATGCAGACTTCTCAGTTGTGGCTGAGGATGCAGTGCTTGTTGTAGTTGCATCACTCCATGTCTGTGCGGGAAGTCACAACATAACCTCTTCCTCCATCTCCTCTGCTGAGCTACTCAGCTGCGTGCCTCTGGGTTCTCACCAAGTGAGATCTACAACCTCATCATCATCCTCTCTGTTTCACTCTTCACCCTGAGAGTAACCCTCCTCCTTTTCTTGTCCTGACACCACAGTACAGTCCATGTGTGCCTTTGATATCTGAGTCTCATCAGGATTACCTCCCCCCAGGAGTTAATGTCTGGTGACAAGGGTCTTTTTTCTGCTTGGACCCTACTTTGTCTGAGGAAATTTCTTATGCACGAAGAAACAAGGGTGAATGGAGTGCCACCTCTGAGAATTGTACTGTGTTTGATGTTAAGGTACCGTCACACTAGGCGATATCGCCAGCGATCCGTGACGTTGCAGCGACCTGGATAGCGATATCGCTGTATTTGACACGCAGCAGCGATCTGGATCCCGCTGTGATGTCGCTGGTCGCTGCTAGAAGGTCTGCACATTATTTGGTCGCTAGGTCGCCGTGTATCGCCGTGTTTGACAGCAAAAGCAAGGATACCAGCGATATTTTACACTGGTAACCAGGGTAAACATTGGGTTACTAAGCGCAGGGCCGCGCTTAGTAACCCGATGTTTACCCTGGTTACCAGCGTAAAAGTTAAAAAAACAAACAGCACATACTCACCAGCGCGTCCCCCAGCCTCTGCTTCCTGACACTGACTGAGCGCCGGCCCTAAACTGAAAGTGAAAGCACAGCGGTGACGTCACCGCTCTGCTGTTAGGGCCGGAGCTCAGTCAGTGTCAGGAAGCAGAGGCTGGGGGACGCGCTGGTGAGTATGTGCTGTTTGTTTTTTTAACTTTTACGCTGGTAACCAGGGTAAACATCGGGTTACTAAGCGCGGCCCTGCGCTTAGCAACCCGATGCTTACCCTGGTTACCCGGGGACCTCGGCATCGTTGGTCGCTGGAGAGCGGTCTGTGTGACAGCTCTCCAGCGACCAAACAGCGACGCTGCAGCGATCGGCATCGCTGTCGCTATCGCTGCAGCGTCGCTTAATGTGACGGTACCTTTAAGGTGGAGGAAGAGGAGGAGAGGCCACTTGATGCAGCGCTTGCCATCCACTGGAGCACATGCCCTTTCCGAGACTCATCTACAAGGCATACCATTGTGCAGCTGCCAGAGAGAGGGAGTCGAGTAGCCCATCCAGTAGCAGATGTTGTCAGTGGTCTTTAGATAAGACAAGTAGGTGTTTGCTCAGTTGAGCTTTCATTAACATTAACACCTAACCAACGTACACGTCGAACACCAAGCCTATTCCCCTTTCACCACGACCTTGCTTTTTCCTACTCATGATGTAGGTAACCTTCCCCTCTGTTATCCTGCTGTTTCACAACCTTAGGCCCACCACTGTCAGTCACCTGTCACTAAATTAACAATCACAATTTATTTTCTTAGATAAAAAGGGCCTCCAGTTTGAACCCCTATATTAGGTCTAATGATTTTCAAGACCAAATGAGGCTTCCTGATTTCTCACTGCAACACAGTTTTAGACCAAGCTATTTGGATTAGCAAATAGGGCCTTGAGGCTGAACCCCAATATTAGGCCTAATGATTTTGATAAGCATACGGGAATCCTGATTCCTCACTGCAACACAGCTTTAGCACAAATGATTTGGAATAGCAGATAGAGCCTCCTGGCTGAGACCCTATATGAGACCTAATGATTTTAAAGAGCACATGGGGCCTCCTAATTCCTTACTGCAACAGAGTTATATCCCAAACAATTTGGGTTAGCCAATAGGGCCTGCTGACTGAACTCCTATATTATGCCTAATGATTTGTAAGAGCAAATGGGGCCTCATGATTCCCTACTGCAGCACAGTTTTTGCCCAAACGATTTGGATTAGCAAATGGGGCCTCCTGACTGCAACACAGTTTTAGCACAATCTAGTTAGATGCTGGAAGTTCAATTTCACACAGCACAGGATAATATCTAACTAAATGACAAGTTCACTTGCAGCAGTAGCAGAAGAAGGCTCTCTGCGCTGTAACACTGAGAAAATGTTGAAAGCAAAAAAAAGATGTTTGCTTTTTATATGGACAGGGACATGTTACTTCAGCACAGACTAAAAATAATACATTCCGCCCCTCCTCTGCCCTAGACAAACTCCATCTCCTCATAAAGCATGTCCCACCTGCTCATCATACAGCACCACTGTGCTAGGCAAAGTCAAAGCAAAATCATTAGTGGAAACGCCATCATTTACCAGTCTGTGACCGAATTTTGCTGACTTTGAAAAAAATTCACGGGAAACCGAACAAGAATCCGAATGTGCTATGGTCGTGCCAAATTTGAGATTGGCAAACATTTTCTGAACAAGTTCGTTCATCTCTAGTAGGGAGTCCACATCCACAAAATGTGCCACTGCCTGATGATCATTAACAGCCACATCATAATCCTTACGTATTGCTTTCCATACTCTTCCTGCCCTCCCACTTTTTTCTCATCAGCTAGTCTTTTGTGTGCACAAGAAACATGCCTTCAGTTGTCTGTTTGTGTTGAAAGTGAACTCCCACATGTCAATGTTTATCACAATTGATCACCTGGATTGTACTGCCTTTTGCCAAAAAAATTATGTGCATTTAACCTCAATGGAAGCCTCCCAGTAACCATTATCCATGAAATAAAACCATCTCTGCTTTATACTTTCACATGGAAGAGACAATAGTCTTAATCCTTGACATTTACATTTTGCTACAAGTTACACTCCGTCAACAGCAGCAGTTATAGCCATGGACTTTACATGTACAGTACAGTATGTTATGCCCAATTGAGTGAGCTTTGATGCATGACCGAAAGCAAGCTCGTTACTTACTGTTGATACCTCCACTCTAAGTGACACTTATGAACCTTCTCAACTTCTTAATTTGATATTTTCCAGTCCTCTCCAGCAATAGGGTATAACGTTGTATCAAATATCACACAAGATTGCTCCTAATCAACTATAATCAAGCAACTTACTAAGTGAAAATGCCAGAAACATCATGGCTGCCATGTAATTAGTCGAAATAGCACATGCTCTCTGCAGGTACATGTCCTCAATAGAATTGTGTAACATTTTTTTCAAATATTCCAGCTGAAGTAAGGTTGGTTACACAAGCTTCTGACAATGAGCACAATTGAACCTACCGTGATTCCCAGTGAAAAAGCAGTTATTACTAAGCCTCCAGCTGATTTGAAAAATTGCAACATGATTGAATTCACCTCTTCATATGTTGCATTATCTGTATGAGTGACATTAAGCAGTGGATAATATTTAGGAGCATACAAACTGAAACATATTACTTTGACATTCACCGTTGGTAGGTGATGAACACTGGTTGTTGCTTACTGAAGCTTCAAAAGAGAGTAGGAAATTCTTTGTTTTTGGATGTGGGGAGGTATCATCTGGTGAGAATTTCACAGGTAGATCGTTGTGCAGGATTGAGCCCCTGCATATCGGCAGGGGCCAAAAGGGCAAAAAGGGTAAAAAGGGCAAAAGTTGTTATAAAAAAATTGTTGAGATTCTATTGCTCCCAATTTTCTTTAAGTAATTGTATCATCATCATTTTTGGTATAATTTTTATTTTTGGGCATGGGGATCTAGTGAGGTGACTTCTCCCAGAAAAATCCTGAGGAGGATTGGACTCCAGTGCAGGGATAGGAAGAATGGGCAAAAATTGTTCTAACTTAGAAAACAAAAATTTGAGGTATTCCATTAATTCAATTTTTCTTTAACAAAATTCACCTTTTGTATAAATTAGAGATATTTAATGATGTTTTGGGTTCAGTGACATTCCTTGCCCAGGATTGAACCCCTGTACAAAGCAGGGCACTAAAATAAAAATTGTTGTTACTTGGTAAACATAAGTTTTTGGTGTTCTATTGATGCAGTTTTCTGTAATGAAACACTCTATTTTGCGTTAATAATATTTATTGATTTGTTGAGTCAGTTGCAGTTGCGCGGTAGAACTCTCATAGGGTAGGGACAGTGCCCAGGGTTGGGAACATAAGACTCTGTAGTGCTTCTTCTTTATGCATGCCTCTGTATGCACAACAAAACAAATATCAGATACGTCTTCATCGAGACCCGCCGACTCTGATGAATGTTGTTGTTTTTACCCAGCACCTGTGACTAGGAGGAACATTAATGCTATTCACAGATACCAAAGCTGGATTCTGGAAATGTGGACTACATCAGAGCTACGTGGAAAAATTTTTTGCTAATAAATTGGTGAACAAGGGACTTTCTCTTGTGTTTATTTCTCTCGTTTTATGTTTTTCAATTATCCATTAGTGAACTACATCGAATTCCCGAGACTACAGTCGACCTGCATGGGAATTTTTTGTTTTTTCTTCCAATAAATTGGTGAACAAGGGATAGAGTGGGGGAGTCTTTATTCAAATAAAGTTGTTTTTTTTTTGTGTGTGTGTGTGTGTGTTTGTGTGTGTCTTTTTTGGATCTCTGGGTTTAGTAACGGGGTTGGTTGATAGGCACCTCTGCATTACTAGGGTTTGATGCCATGTACCTTTCCAGACTGATAACATCAGCTAACAGCTCTCTGCTTTACCTTTGCTAATTATCAAAAATAGGGATGACCTCATACCATTCTTTTCATTTATTTATTTATTAGCTAAGTACATGTACGCAAAGCATATTATATATCATGGACATCTATCTATCTATCTCTATCTTTGCACATCTGACACCTAAACATCTGTCATTTCTTTTCTGCATTCTACTTCAGTATGTGTCACATGGATGGTGCACACGGATGACACACAGATGACACACAGATGACACACAAGTGCACATGGACACGGAGAGCACCGTGAGGCTGCTTTCACACTAGCGTCGGTACGGGCCCTTCGCAGTGCGTCGGGCCGACGTACCGACGCATGCTGTGAAAGAAATGCCCGACGTAGGCAGCGGAAGCAGTCTTACGACGCTTCCGCTGCCCCATTGCAAGGTCAGGGGCAGAGTTTTGGCCGTGCATGCGCGGTCAAAAATGGCGGACTCGACGCACAAAAAAGTTACATGCAACTTTTTTTGTGGCGATGGTCCGCCAAGACAAGACGCAGCTGTTGCACGACAGTTGCGACGTGTGGCAATACGTCGCAATGCGTCGGTAATGTTAGTCTATGGGGAAAAAACGCATCCTGCAGACAACTTTGCAGGATGCGTTTTTTCTCCTGAACGACGCATTGCAACGTATTGCAAGCGAAGCTAGTGTGAAAGTAGCCTCACTGTTATTTCCAGTTCCGGAAATATCTGAGGCATGAAGTTGATTGGACACACAGATAGAGTTATGGCCAAAAGATTGAATAGCCATAAACAAATCCAAACATCATCCGAATCATAACATGCATGCTCAATCATATGTGGCATACATCGCAGACCTAAGCAGGTGAATTCTGAGTTGTCCTCACATGCAAGAAAATTGAGTCATTCTTATGGACTTACAGGCAATGACAGAATGGTGTGTCTGATCACAACAGTAAGAGGAATAATTTTTGGACAGGTTTTTTTTATATTTTAAAAAGCATGGAAATTTTATATCTAGTATCTATCTATAGCATCTATCTATGTTGCTACACAAGCTTTTGGCTACCACTGGGTACCAATCGTTTACCCATAACTAACCAAATATGCTGAGGTCACAATGAAATAAAGGGGTTCTCCAAGAATGAGATAAAATGGAATCCCTGATATGATTCAAAATGCAGCCCACCCTAGGCACGTGGCAAAAGAAGACATAAAGCTCTTGAGATCTGTTTCTTAACTGACAAGCGCAGTATCACACATACTTTAGTTAGCAGCTATGCACATCTGTGATATGTCCAGAAATATGATTTATCCCATGTAGTGATTTATGAGATCTCCAGGCTCTTCCTTGTCCTCCTCCTTCTCCTCTTCCTCCATCAGTCTGACAGCTTTATAGGAGTACAGGGAAATTGACTACCTCCAACAGGAAAAGAAGTAAATATTGAGGAGGATGATGCTTCAGAAAACCACCATTATGCTGAGCAAGGAATAGATGTATTAGTTCACATATAACAGTCATGCTACCGGCCAACTGAGATATACTGTATGTGATACAGCTCTTGTTAGTTGAGGTGCAGGTCTCAGGATCTGTATGTCTTTATTTAATCAAAATGCAGCCTGTCTTAGTCATGTGTCCACACAGTCTACAGCTTGTCTTGACACATGACTAGAGATGAACGAATATGTTTGGAAAATGATCGCCAAGCATAAATTCGGCACAAATATGGTACATTCGGAGTCGTGATCGGTAAAAGACAGAATTAAAGCCAGCAATTCATATGTCGCATTCATTAAATTCACAGGGTAACAGGTTAGAATAGAATAGATATATACACATAGGATACATAGATATATAGATGTCAGTGACACATATACAGTGGGGCAAAAAAGTATTTAGTCAGTCAGCAATAGTGCAAGTTCCACCACTTAAAAAGATGAGAGGCGTCTGTAATTTACATCATAGGTAGACCTCAACTATGGGAGACAAACTGAGAAAAAAAAATCCATAAAATCACATTGTCTGTTTTTTTATCATTTTATTTGCATATTCTGGTGGAAAATAAGTATTTGGTCAGAAACAAAATTTCATCTCAATACTTTGTAAATATATATCCTTTGTTGGCAATGACAGAGGTCAAACGTTTTCTGTAAGTCTTCACAAGGTTGCCACACACTGTTGTTGGTATGTTGGCCCATTCCTCCATGCAGATCTCCTCTAGAGCAGTGATGTTTTTGGCTTTTCGCTTGGCAACACGGACTTTCAACTCCCTCCAAAGGTTTTCTATAGGGTTGAGATCTGGAGACTGGCTAGGCCACTCCAGGACCTTGAAATGCTTCTTACGAAGCCACTCCTTCGTTGCCCTGGCGGTGTGCTTTGGATCATTGTCATGTTGAAAGACCCAGCCATGTTTCATCTTCAATGCCCTTGCTGATGGAAGGAGGTTTGCACTCAAAATCTCACGATACATGGCCCCATTCATTCTTTCATGTACCCGGATCAGTCGTCCTGGCCCCTTTGCAGAGAAACAGCCCCAAAGCATGATGTTTCCACCACCATGCTTTACAGTAGGTATGGTGTTTGATGGATGCAACTCAGTATTCTTTTTCCTCCAAACACGACAAGTTGTGTTTCTACCAAACAGTTCCAGTTTGGTTTCATCAGACCATAGGACATTCTCCCAAAACTCCTCTGGATCATCCAAATGCTCTCTAGCAAACTTCAGACGGGCCCAGACATGTACTGGCTTAAGCAGTGGGACACGTCTGGCACTGCAGGATCTGAGTCCATGGTGGCGTAGTGTGTTACTTATGGTAGGCCTTGTTACATTGGTCCCAGCTCTCTGCAGTTCATTCACTAGGTCCCCCCGCGTGGTTCTGGGATTTTTGCTCACCGTTCTTGTGATCATTCTGACCCCACGGGGTGGGATTTTGCGTGGAGCACCAGATCGAGGGAGATTATCAGTGGTCTTGAATGTCTTCCATTTTCTAATTATTGCTCCCACTGTTGATTTCTTCACTCCAAGCTGGTTGGCTATTGCAAATTCAGTCTTCCCAGCCTGGTGCAGGGCTACAATTTTGTTTCTGGTGTCCTTTGACAGCTCTTTGGTCTTCACCATAGTGGAGTTTGGAGTCAGACTGTTTGAGGGTGTGCACAGGTGTCTTTTTATACTGATAACAAGTTTAAACAGGTGCCATTACTACAGGTAATGAGTGGAGGAAAGAGGAGACTCTTAAAGAAGAAGTTACAGGTCTGTGAGAGCCAGAAATCTTGATTGTTTGTTTCTGACCAAATACTTATTTTCCACCAGAATATGCAAATAAAATGATAAAAAAACAGACAATGTGATTTTCTGGATTTTTTTTTCTCAGTTTGTCTCCCATAGTTGAGGTCTACCTATGATGTAAATTACAGACGCCTCTCATCTTTTTAAGTGGTGGAACTTGCACTATTGCTGACTGACTAAATACTTTTTTGCCCCACTGTATATTTATTATTATTTTTATTTATTTATATAGCACCATTGATTCCATGGTGCTTTACATGAGAAGGGGTTACATACAAATTACTGATATCACTTACAGAAACAAACTAACAATAACAGACTTATACAGAGGGGAGAGGACCCTGCCCTTGCGGGCTTACATTCTACAGGATGGTGGGGAAGGAGATATACACATGTGGTCAAAATTGTTGGTACCCCTCTTTTAATGACAGAAAAACCCACAATTGTCATAGAAATAATTTGAATCTGATAAAAGTAATAATAAAAGTTCTATGAAAATGAACAAATGAGAGTCAGACATATTAGCTTATCAGCTCACAATTGCATACTTAGCCTTTACTGGTTATTAAAATGGGGCACCCTAAAACAAATTACATAGGGTCCCCCTATAATTAATAATCAGCAAAGGCTATGCAGACAGCTGTGGGCTGATATTAATAAGCTAGGAAGGGGCCATGGATACTGCTCGCCATGCTAAAAACATTAGCTCTCAGCTGCCCTAGAAAAGGAACATCTCTAAGATGCGCCAATTCTGACACTTAGCCTCGCTCTTCCAACTTGCCCTGCAGCGGTGGCAAGTGGGATGATAGTTGGGGGGGTTGATGTGACCTTTTTATTGTCAGGTGACATCAAGCCCAGAGGTTAGAAATGGAGAGGCATCAATAAGACACCCCCATTACTAACCCCATAGTCACATTGTAAGAAAGCACAGAAATCCAGAAAAAAGTCCTTTAATTGAAAGAAAGACACAGACTGCCCTCGTCATCTGCAAAAGAGGTAGAAAAAACAAACAACAAAATTCTTCACCTTTCCGCAGGGATGATTTTAATCCTTTTGTCCCTCAACGGATCTAACTCTGCTATATCTAGATGGCAGGCTGCATGGATGCATGATGCGTCCAATGCAGCCTGTCATCCAGCTGACCCTTAGCACCTTGTGCTCATTGTCTGTTTGTGAACTGCTATTCCCTGTCTGAGTTCAAGCTCAGTGACTTCACTGCACATTACGGTGAGAAAGTCTCACGGTGATCTGCTGTGAAGTCACTGAGCTTGAACTGTGGTGACCTCATCAATGACTTTTTCCCATGGTGCTAAGGTCACAGCAGTTCATCCCTGCTGGGAACGCAGCCTCAGTGACTGGAGGTAACCTTGATGACGTCACCGTTAGTCACTGAGGCTGCACTCGCAACAGTTCATTCACCAGTGGTTCTCAGCCTGGATTGTCCCATCTTGGCACCGTCCAAGTTGAAAACTATTAATCCCTCAGACATGGATTACAGTGTGGGACAAAACGACCGACAGGTATGGTATATTGTTTTATTTTTATTTTAGTTTTATTACAGGAGAACAAGGACTTCCTTGGAATTAGGCATTAGGTGAGTATAACTGTGTTTGTTACTTTTAAATAAAATGGAAAACTGTGTTTAATCTTATTTTTAATAAAGGACTTTATTCTGGCTGTGTCTTTATTTACCATTTAACTATAGGATTATAAGTATGGGTATATGAACTTTTGATCAGGGTCATTTGGATGTTTTGAATTGTCATTATGATTTAAAAAGAGAAAGGACAGTAGTTTGACAATAAATGGCTTCACCCAACCACTGACTATGAGTGGAGGAAAAGTTTTGGTGTTATCATTCATATTCTCTGAAAAAAGACTTAGAAAGTGAAAATTCTGCCGAGGTTTGTAAACTTTTGAGCACAACTGTATATAGTAAGAAAGCCACAATATATAATAATATTAATATATCCTTTTCTGCATATTACATAGTTTCATAGATAGAAGGTTGAAGGTAGACTTAAATCCATTGAATTCAACCTATAGCCCAACATGATTATCCAGAGGAAGGCAAAAATCTCATGGGGCAGAAGCTAATAGCTCCATATTGGGGAAAAATTCCTTCCCCAATCCACATGGCAATCAGATCAACACCCCATCAACGATCTAGTTCCCATAGCCTATAATATTATATTTATGAAGAAAGGCATTCAGGTCCATCTTGAGTTTTAGTAGTGAATCAACCATTATAACATCATGTAGCACCGAGGTTCATAGCCTCACTGCTCTTACAGTAAAGAATATGTATCTATGATTGTGATTATACCTTCTTTCCTCTAGATGTTGAGGATGCCCCTTGTCCCTACCACAAGCCTAAACTTAAAAAGATCCTTAGAAAGATACTGCACCCTCATATATTTGTACATTGTAATAAGATAGCCCCTAAGCCTCTGTTTTTACAAACTGAACAATGCCTAGTTTGTTTACCTGTCTTGATATTTCAGTACAACCTTTCCTTTAACCCCTTAGTGACAGAGCCAATTTGGTACTTAATGACCAGGCCAATTTTTACAATTCTGACCACTGTTACTTTATGAGGTTATAACTCTGGAACGCTTCAACGGATCCTGCTGATTCTGAGACTGTTTTTTTCGTGACATATTGTACTTCATGATAGTGGTAACATTTCTTCGATATTACTTGCGATTATTTATGAAAAAAATGGAAATATGGCAAAAAAAATTAACATTTTGCAATTTTCAAACTTTGTATTTTTATGCCCTTAAATCAGAGAGATATGTCACAAAAAATAGTTAATAAATAACATTTCCCACATGTCTACTTTACATCAGCACAATTTTGGAAACAAAATTTTTTTTTGTTAGGGAGTTATAAGGGTTAAAAGTTGACCAGCAATTTCTCATTTTTACAACACCATTTTTTTAGGGACCACATCACATTTGAAGTCATTTTGAGGGGTCTATATGATAGAAAATACCCAAGTGTGACACCATTCTAAAAACTGCACCCCTCAAGGTGCTCAAAACCACATTCAAGAAGTTTATTAACCCTTTACGTGCTTCACAGGAACTGAAACAATGTGGATGGCAAAAATTAACATTTAACTTTTTTTTGCAAACATTTTACTTCAGAACCATTTTTTTTTATTTTCACAAGTGTTAAAACAGAAATTTAACCATAAATGTTGTTGTGCAATTTCTACTGAATACGTCGATTCCCCATATGTGGGGGTAAACCACTGTTTGGGCGCACCGCAGAGCTTGGATGAGAAGGAGCGCCGTTTGACTTTTTCAATGCAGAATTGGCTGGAATTGAGATCGGACACCATGTCACGTTTAGAGAGCCCCTGATGTGCCTAAACAGTGGAAACCCCCCACAATTGACACCATTTTGGAAACTAGACCCCATAAGGAACTTAACTAGATGTGTGGTGAGCACTTTGAGCCCCCAAGTGCTTCACAGAAGTTTATAAAGTAGAGCCGTGAAAATAAAAAATCGCATTTGTTTACACAAAAATGATCTTTTCACCCACAAATTCTTATTTTCACAAGGGTAACAGGAGAAATTAGACCACAAAAGTTGTTGTGCAATTTCTCCTGAGTATGTTGATACCCCAGATGTGGGGGTAAACCACTGTTTGGGCACACCGCAGAGCTTGGAAGATAAGGAGTGTCGTTTTACTTTTTCAATGTAGAATTGGCTGGAATTGAGATTGGACGCCATGTCGCGTTTGGAGAGCCCCTGATGTGCCTAAACAGTGGAAACCCCCCACAAGTGACCCCATTTTGGAAACTAGACCCCTTAAGGAACTTAACTAGATGTGTGGTGAGCACTTTAAACCCCCAGGTGCTTCTCAGAAGTTTATAACGTAGAGCCGTGAAAATAAAAAATCGCATTTTTTCTACAAAAATGATCTTTTTGCCCCAAAATTTTTATTTTCACAAGGGTAACAGGAGAAATTAGACCACATACGTTGTTGTGCAATTTCTCCTGAGTACATCAATACCCCATATGTGGGGGTAAACCACTGTTTGGGCGCACTGCAGAGCTTGGAAGAGAAGGAGTGCCGTTTTACTTTTTCAATGTAGAATTGGCTGGAATTGAGATCGGACACCATGTCGCGTTTGGAGAGCCCCTGATGTGCCTAAACGGTAAAAAAACCCCGCAAGTGACCCCATTTTGGAAACTAGACCACTTAAGGAACTGATCTAGATGTGTAGGGAGCACTTTAAACCTCCAAGTGCTTCACAGAAATTTATAAAGTAGAGCCGTGAAAATAAAAAATCCTTTTTTTCCCCCAAAAATGATTTTTTAACCTGCAATTTTTTATTTTCTAAAGGGTAACAGGAGAAATTGGACCCAAAATGTATTGTGCAATTTATGCTGAGTAGGCTGATACCCCATATGTTGGGGTACACCACTGTTTGGGCGCATGGCAGAGCTCGGAAGGGAAGGAGCGCCGTTTTGGAATGCAGACTTTGATAGAATGGTCTGCGGGCATTATGTTGCGTTTGCAGAGAACCTGATGTACCTAAACTGTAGAAACCCCCCACAAGTGACCCCATTTTGGAAACTAGACCCCCCAAGGAACTTATCTAGATGTGTGGTGAGAACTTTGAATGCCCAACTGCTTCACATAAGTTTATAATGCAGAGTCGTGAAAATAAAAAATATTTTTTTTTTCCACAAAAAAGATTTTTTGGCCCCCAAGTCTATATTTTTACAAGGGTACAAGAGAAATTGGACCCAAATAGTTGTTGTCCAATTTGTCCTGAGTACACTGATACCCCATGTGTGGGGGGGGACCACTGTTTGGGTGCACGGCAGAGCTCGGAAGGGAAGGAGCGCCGTTTTGGAATGCAGACTTTGATAGAATGGTCTGCGGGCGTTATGTTGCGTTTGCGGAGCCCCCGATGTACCTAAACAGTAGAAACCCCCCACAAGTGACCCCATTTTTGAAACTAGACCCCCCAAGGAACTTATCTAGATGTGTGGTGAGAACTTTGAATGCCAAAGTGCTTCACAGAAGCTTATAATGCAGAGTCGTGAAAATAAAAATAAAATTTTTTTTCCACAAAAAAGATTTAAAGCCCCCAAATTTTTATTTTGACAAGGGTAACAAGAGAAATTGGACCCCAAAAGTTGTTGTCCAATTTGTCCTGAGTATACTGATACCCCATGTGTGGGGGGGACCACTGTTTGAGCGCATGGCAGAGCTCGGAAGGGAAGGAATGCCATTTTGGAATGCAGACTTTGATAGAATGGTCTGCGGGCATTATGTTGCATTTGCAGAGACCCTGATGTACCTAAACAGTAGAAACCCCCCACAAGTGACCCCATTTTGGAAACTAGAGCCCCCAGGGAACTTATATAGATGTGTGGTGAGAACTTTGAATGCCCAAGTGCTTCACAGATGTTTATAATGCAGAGTCGTGAAAATAAATAAAAAAAATTTTCCACAAAAAAGATTTTTTAGCCCCCTAGTTTTTATTTTCACAAGGGTAACAGGAGAAATTGGACCCCAAAAGTTGTTGATCAATTTATCCCGAGTATGCTGATGCCCCAAATGTGGGGGTAAACCACTGTTTGGGTGCACGGCAGAGCTCGGAAGTGAGGGAGCACCATTTGACTTTTTGAGCGCAAAATTGGCTGTGGCGTTTAGAGACCCCCTGATGTACCTAAACAGTGGAAAGCCCCCAAATCTAACTCCAACCCTATCCCCAACACACCCCTAAGGCTTCTTTCACACTTCAGCTGTTTGGCGTCAGTCAGCTCCGACATAGATCGATGGATCCATCACAATTGTTGAGAAACCGGTTCTAACGGATCAGTTTTTTTGACAGATCCGTTACTTGGGGGTTGTCTGGGAAAAGTATCTACTTTTTGGAGCATGCGCAATTTAAAAAGCGGATTGGGACGCTGACGGTAACAAAGGATCTGTCGCCCATAGGCGGCCATTCTATGGAATGACGAACGCGACGGATCCGTTGCGAACCGCCATTTCGGCGCAGACAAAAACGTTACAATGGCCGGCAATGTCTAGATGATGTCCGCCAAATCTCGACGGATACGTCACATGACGGATGGAACGGACGACCATCCGCCACAATCCGTCGCTAATGCATGTCTATGGGAAAATAGCGGATCCGCCAAAAAAAATGTCGGATCTGCTATTTGACGAAAATGGCGGTTTCAGACTGACGCCAAAAGACTGAAGTGTGAAAGAGGCCTAACCCTAATGCCAACCCGATCCATAATCCTAATCACAACCCTAAGGATAATCGCAACCCTAACCCCAAAACAACCGTAACCCTAATCAGAACCCTAAATCCAACACACCCCTAATCCTAATCTCAACCCTAACCTCAAACCTAACCCTAATCCCAATACACACCTAATCCCAACCCTAACCTTAACCCTAATCCCAAACCTAACTCTAATCCCAAACGTAACCCTAATGCCAACCTTAATCCAAACCCTAATCCCAACTCTAACCCTAACTTTAGCCGCAACCCTAGTCCTAACTTTAGCCCCAACCTTAACCCTAACTTTAGCCCCAACCCTAACCCTAGCCCTAACCCTAAATTTAGCCCCAACCCTAACCCTAAATTTAGCCCCAACCCTAACCCTAGCCCTAACCCTAGCCCTAACCCTAACCCTAACCCTAGCCCTAACCCTAGCCCTAGCCCTAACCCTAACCCTAGCCCTAGCCCTAGCCCTAACCCTAACCCTAGCCCTAACCCTAACCCTAACCCTAATTTTAGCCCCAACTCCTCTCTCCTGCCGGCCGGCAGATGGCAGCAGAGAGTGGGCGCACTGCGCATGCGCCCGCCATTTTCTTTCCATAGGAAGAAGCCGGCCAGCCGGAGAGGACGCAGGAGGACCCAGGGACACCGGTAAGTATGATAGGGTCCCCGAATCCCCCTATTTCTCTGTCCTCTGATGTGCAATCACATCAGAGGACAGAGAATTACACATCGCTTTTTTATTTATTTTTTATTTTTTGCGATTGCCGGTAGTGTTGAGCATTCCGATACCGCAAGTATCGGGTATCGGCCGATACTTGCAGTATCGGAATTCCGATACCGAGTTCCGATATTTTTGTGGTATCGGAAATCGGAATCGGAAGTTCCCAGTGTATGGTTCCCAGGGTCTGGAGGAGAGGAGACTCTCCTTCAGGCCCTGGGAACCATATTCATGTAAAAAATATAGAATTAAAATAAAAAATATGGATATACTCACCCGTCCGGCGGCCCCTGGACCTTACTGATTGTAACTGGCAGCCTCCGTTCCTAAGAATGAGGAGTTTAAGTTTAGGACCCTCGATGACGTCGCGGCTTGTGATTGGTCGCGTGCCGCTCATGTGACCGCTCACGCGACCAATCACAAGCCGCGACGTCATCGCAGGTCCTAAACTCCTCATTGAGTGAATCCTCCTCTATATTGATTACTCTGCAGAGTTTAGTTTTATAAGCAAATATTGTAATTCTGCATGCCCCCTACAAGGTCATAAATATGTTAAAACTAGGGCCCAATACTTACAAATGTGGTACCCCACTGTTAACTCTGACCCAATCAGAGTGTGTTCCATTAATAATCACCCTTTGTTTTCGATCACTGAGTCAGTTGTTAACCCACATACACATATTTTCCCCCTGTCCCATTTTTCTCATTTTGCATATCATCCTTTTTTGTGGCACCATATCAAATAGCTATGAAAAGTCAATATACACAACATCAGGGGCGTAACTACCGCGGTCGCAGCGGTCGCCATTGCGACCGGGCCCCGCAGGTCAGGGGCCCCGGGCCGGCAGGTCTGAGCAGGGCCGGGCTGGCCATCGGGCACTTCTGGCAAATGCCAGAAGAGCCGATGCCAGTAGTGGGCCGCTGCACTGTTCCTCCCCCGGAACCCCCCCCCAGTGCCGCCGCCGCCGCATTTAACTATACCAGCGTCTATGACACTGGTATAGTTCAATGCAATGATGAAAGAGAGAGCGTCACCTGACGCTCCCTCTCCCATCATTCCCCGCTCTCCCTCTGACAGTACACTGCGGGTGCGCGATGACGTCATATCATCGCGCACCTGCAGTGCATACCTCCCAACCGTCCCGGATCCCGCGGGACTGTCCTGATTTTGACAGCCAGCCCCGGGATCCCGGGCGGGACACTAATGTCCCGTGCCTAGGGCAGGGACAATGCAGGGGGCGGCACCTGAGTAGCTTAGGTTTGTTGCTGTTTTTTTTTCTTATACATGCTGGGTCTCCTCCCGACCGATCCCTCCCCCACCCCCCCACCCCGCCCCCGCCCCCGCCCCCTGTGTGTGCGGCGCTGCCACGCTGAGGAAGAGAGCCAGCAGCGATCAAGATGAGAGGTCAGCGACTCACTTCCTCCTGTGTGTGCACGGAGCTCTGGCGTCTCCTGCTCTTAGCTGCTATCCCGGCAGAGAAGGAGAGATGGGGGAGGTGCCGGGACAGTGCAGAGCTGTGAGCAGCCGGAGAAACTGAAGAGCTGCAGTGCACATGGACAGATCAGCCGCCCCTGCACCACAGAGGAGATTGTGTGTGTGTGTGATGTGTGTGTGTGTGTGAGATGTGTGATGCTGCATTTGTGTGTGTGTCATGTGTGTATGAGGTATCTGGTGTGTGTGATGGCTGGGTGTGTGTGATGGCTGGGTGTGTGTGTGTGATGGGTGTGTGTGTGTGATGGGTGTGTGTGTGTGATGGGTGTGTGTGTGTGTGATGGCTGGGTGTGTGTGTGTGATGGCTGAGTGTGTGTGTGTGATGGCTGGGTGTGTGTGTGTGTGATGGCTGGGTGTGTGTGTGTGTGATGGCTGGGTGTGTGTGATGGCTGCGTGTGTGTGTGTGTGATGGCTGCATGTGTGTGATGGCTGCGTGTGTGTGTGTGTGTGTGATGGCTGCGTGTGTGTGTGATGGCTGTGTGTGTGTGTGTGTGATGGTTGCGTGTGTGTGTGTGTGTGATGGCTGCGTGTGTGTGTGATGGCTGCGTGTGTGTGTGTGTGTGATGGCTGCGTGTGTGTGTGTGTGATGGCTGCATGTGTGTGTGATGGCTGCGTGTGTGTGTGATGGCTGCGTGTGTGTGTGTGATGGCTGCGTGTGTGTGTGTGTGATGGCTGGGTGTGTGTGTGTGTGATGGCTGGGTGTGTGTGATGGCTGGGTGTGTGTGATGGCTGCGTGTGTGTGTGTGTGTGATGGCTGCATGTGTGTGATGGCTGCGTGTGTGTGTGTGTGATGGCTGCGTGTGTGTGTGTGTGATGGCTGCGTGTGTGTGTGTGATGGCTACGTGTGTGTGATGGCTGCGTGTGTGTGTGTGTGATGGCTGCGTGTGTGTGTGTGATGGCTGCGTGTGTGTGTGTGTGATGGCTGCGTGTGTGTGTGTGTGTGATGGCTGCATGTGTGTGTGATGGCTGCGTGTGTGTGTGTGATGGCTGCGTGTGTGTGTGTGATGGCTGCGTGTGTGTGATGACTGCGTGTGTGTGTGATGACTGCGTGTGTGTGTGATGACTGCGTGTGTGTGTGATGGCTGTGTGTGTGTGTGTGTGATGGCTGCGTGTGTGTGTGTGATGACTGCGTGTGTGTGTGATGGCTGTGTGTGTGTGTGATGGCTGCATGTGTGATGCATTTGTGTCAAAGCTGCATGTGTTTGTGAGCTGCGTTTGTGATGCTGCGTGTGTATGTGTGATACTGTGTGTGTGATGCTGCATGTGTGTGAGCTGCGTGCCTGTATGTCATTATACAGTATGGAGAACTGTGGCCATAATACAGTATGGAGCATCATGTGGGGTCATTATACAGTATGGAGCATCATGTGCAGTCATTATACAGTATGGAGCATCATGTGCGGTCATTATACAATATGGAGCATCATGTGCAGCCAGTATACAGTATGGAGTATCATGTGTGGTCATTATACAATATGGAGCATCATGTGCAGTCATTATACAGTATGGAGCATCATGTGCGGTCATTATACAATATGGAGCACCATGTGCGGTCATTATACAGTATGGAGCATCATGTGCGGTCATTATACAGTATGGAGCATCATGTGCGGTCATTATACAGTATGGAGCATCATGTGCGGTCATTATACAATATGGAGCATCATGTGTGGCCATTATACAGTATGGAGCATCATGTGTGTTCATTATACAGTATGGAGCATCATGTGCAGCCAGTATACAGTATGGAGCATCATGTGCGGTCATTATACAATATGGAGCATCATGTGCGGTCATTATACAGTATGGAGCATCATGTGCAGCCAGTATACAGTATGGAGCATCATGTGCGGTCATTATACAATATGGAGCATCATGTGCGGCCATTATACAGTATGCATGCGGTCATTATACAGTATGGAGCATCATGTGCGGTCATTATACAGTATGGAGCATCATGTGCGGCCATTATACAGTATGGAGCATCATGTGCGGTCATTATACAGTATGGAGCATCATGTGCGGTCATTATACAGTATGGAGCATCATGTGCGGCCATTATACAGTATGCATGCGGTCATTATACAGTATGGAGCCTCATGTGTGGCCATTATACAGTATGGGGCATCATGTGTGGTCATTATACAGTATGGAGCACTGTGTGGCCATATTTTTTTGCTTATAACTATTGTATATGAAACAGTGTGATCAGCAGTGCTAAATGGGTGTGCTTGGGACGTGGATATGGGTGTGACTAATTATGAATGGGTGTGGTCAGAGGCGTGGCCTAAAATTTGCCGTGGCGCGCTTCACGCGCCGCAAACTTTGTCCCTCTTTCCCATCTTCAAAAGTTGGGAGGTATGCTGCAGTGTCCTGGGCAGACTTCAGCCGCCAGGAGCAGCGCGGGCAAAAGGAAAGGTGAGGAGAGTTTTTTTTTTTCTTTTTAACTGGACTGTGGGGCCATTATCGGGGGGGGGGGGGAGATGAGATGTGCGGGCTGTGCTCTATATATCCCTGTGCGGGCTCTGCTGTATATACCACTGTGCGGGCTCTGCTGTATATACCACTGTGCGGGCTGTGCTGTATATACCCCTGTGCGGGCTGTGCTCTATATACCACTGTGCGGGCTGTGCTCTATATACCACTGTGCGGGCTGTGCTCTATATACCACTGTGCGGGCTGTGCTCTATATACCACTGTGTGGGCTCTGCTGTATATACCACTGTGCGGGCTGTGCTGTATATACCACTGTGCGGGCTGTGCTGTATATACCACTGTGCGGGCTGTGCTCTATATACCCCCTGTGCCGGCTGTGCTGTATATACCACTGTGCGGGCACTGCTGTATATACCACTGTGCGGACTCTGCTGTATATACCACTGTGCGGGCTGTGCTGTATATACCACTGTGCGGGCTGTGCTGGCACCCAACACCATGTTGCAGTGCAGGAGATTCCTGCAACAGTCCGAGGCGTATCTAGGGGAAGGTGGGGGGGTAGGGGGGGGCGGTGTGGTGGGGTAGGGGGGGGGGCGGGGCGGGGGAAGGTGGGGGGGCCCCATTTGGACGTTCGCACCGGGGCCCATAACTTTGTAGTTACGCCACTGCACAACATCCACTGCACTTCCCTGCTCCAGTCTGCAACTTACCTCCTCATAGATGCTGATCAGATTAGTTTGACAGGACAGATCCCTCATAAAACCATGTTGGTGCTGGATCATGAGGTTATTCCTTTTCAGATAAGCCAGAGTAGCATCTCTTAGGAAACCCTCAAGGATTTTACGCACAACCAAAGTTAAACATACTGGAATAAATTCCAGGTTCAGATTTTGTCCACATTTTGAATATTGGCACCAATATTGTGGTACAGACTGTGTTTTTATGGAATCTGTGAATATTAGAAATAATGGCCTGTCTATCACTGTACTTAATTTCTGCAGTACGGATGATTTGTCTACTTTAGGGATTCTGAGGCAGCACTGTTCTTCCTGCTGGGTTAAGTATTTCTAGTATCACCGATCACGACGTCTGTCATGGGATCTTCTTTTATAAATACTGAAGAGAAACGGAGTTTAGCATATTGGCCTTTCCCTCATCCACTTCCACCATCTCCTCCAGACAATTTTGAGGTAACAATAACATTTTTCAGTTTCTTACTGTTTATATAGTTGTAGAATAATTTTTGATTATTTTTAATTTCATTGGCAATGAGCCTGTCTCAATTTTTGTGTCCTTGATTTGATTTTCACACAATTTTTTTTCTAGAATTATTGAATTCCTTGTCGCTAGCTTCTGGCATTAATTCTGAAAACTCTTTCTTTTTGTCATTTATGGCACCCCTTACAGCTCTATTTAGCCACTGTGGTTTCCTCTTATTTCTAGCTTGTTTATTTCCATAAGGTATATTGTTGTGAACTCTATTTCTGGGCTCCCTCTTGTGGTCACAAGTGGTACTGTGTGAGTGCTGTCTTTCTGCAGGTTTGTGACTGGCATCAGCTGTCTCGTTATCTGTGGGCTGGTTTTCTATTTAAGCTCACTTGGACTCTCAGTCTATGCCTGCTGTCAATGTATTCAGTGCTATTCTGATTCCTTCTGACTACCTTGCTCCCAGTCTCTTCAAGAGAAGCTAAGTTTCCGTTTTGTTCATTTTTTGATCATCAGTGTTCTATATGTTTCTTGTCCAGCTTGCTAATATGTGATTTCCCAGCTTGCTGGTAGCTCTGGGGGGCTGAGTTTCTCTCCCCACACCGTTAGTTGGTGTGGGGGTTCTTGAATTCTCAGCGTGGATATTTTGGTAGGGTTTTTTACTGACCGCACAGTTCGCTATCTGTCTTCTGCTATCTAGTATTAGCGGGCCTCATTTGCTGAATCTGTTTTCATTCCTACGTGTGTCTTTTCTCCTTACCTCACCGTTATTATTTGTTGGGGGCTTCCTATATCTTTGGGATTATTTCTCTTGAGGCAAGTGAGGTCTTGCTTTCTCTTTAGGGGTAGTCAGTTTCTCAGGCTGCGTCGAGACGTCCAGGATTTTAGGCACGTTCACGGGCTACCTTTAGTGTGTTTGGATAGGATCAGGTTTTGCGGTCAGTCCAGTTACCACCTCCCTAGAGCTTGTGTCTATGTTTAGTTACTTAGCTAGTATTTCCTGTGATCCCCAGCCACTGGGATCATAACAGTACAGCAGGCCAAAAAAGTGTTTAATGCATCGCATGAAGTGGGATAAAAGAAGTCCTGAGTACAATTTTTTTGTTTTTTCCTCCTTTGCTGCAGTCTGTCTAGCTTCTTTCATCCCCTTAATCTCTGGGTGGTTTTGAGCTCAGCTGCAGACATGGATATTCAGAGTCTGACTTCTAGTGTGGATCATCTTGCTGCAAAGGTGCAAAATATTCAGGATTTTGTTGTTCATAGCCCTATGTCTGAGCCAAAGACACCTATTCCTGAGTTGTTTTCTGGAGATAGATCTAGGTTTCTGAATTTTAGGAATAATTGTAAATTGTTTCTATCTTTGAGACCTCGTTCCTCTGGTGATTCCGCTCAGCTAGTTAAAATTGTTATCTCCTTGTTACGCGGTGACCCTCAAGATTGGGCTTTCTCTCTGGCGCCAGGAGATCCTGCATTGCTGAATGTGGATGTGTTTTTTTCTGACGCTTGGACTGCTTTATGAGGAACCTAACCTTGAGAACCAGGCAGAAAAGGCTTTGATGGCTATCTCTCAAGGTCAGGATGAAGCTGAGGTGTACTGTCAAAAATTTCGGAAATGGTCAGTGCTTACTCAATGGAATGAGTGTGCCCTGGCTGCAAATTTCAGAGAGGGTCTTTCTGAAGCCATTAAGAATGTTATGGTGGGGTTCCCCACGCCTGCAAGTCTGAGTGATTCAATGGCTTTGGCCATTCAGATTGATCGGCGTTTGCGGGAGCGCAAATCTGCGCATCCTCTGGCGGTGTTCTCTGAACAGAGACCTGAGTCAATGCAATGTGACAGATTTCTGACTAGAATTGAGCGACAAAGTCATAGACGTCAAAATGGGTTGTGCTTTTACTGTGGTGATTCTACTCATGTTATCTCAGCATGCTCTAAGCGCTTAAAAAAAATCGCTAAACCTGTCACCATTGGTACTATACAGCCTAAGTTCATTTTGTCTGTTACTTTAATCTGTTCTTTGTCATCCTACTCGGTTATGGCTTTTGTGGATTCAGGTGCTGCCCTGAATCTTATGGATTTGTCGTTTGCCAAGCGCTGTGGTTTTGTTCTGGAGCCTTTGGAATTTCCTATTCCACTGAGGGGAATAGATGCTACGCCATTGGCTGAGAATAAGCCTCAGTATTGGACTCAAGTGACCATGTGCATGACTCCTGTACATCAGGAGGTGATTCGCTTTCTTGTGCTGCATAATTTACATGATGTTGTAGTTTTGGGTCTGCCATGGCTGCAGGCCCATAATCCAGTTCTGGATTGGAAAGCTATGTCTGTGTCAAGTTGGGGTTGTCAGGGGATTCATGGCGATGTCCCTTTGGTGTCAATTGCTTCTTCCACTCCTTCTGAGGTCCCTGAGTTTTTGTCGGACTACCAGGATGTATTTGATGAGCCCAGATCCGGTGCCCTGCCTCCTCATAGGTATTGTGATTGTGCTATAAATTTGATTCCTGGCAGTAAGTTCCCTAAGGGACGACTTTTTAATTTGTCTATACCAGAACATGCCGCGATGCGGAGTTATATAAAGGAGTCTTTGGCGAAGGGACATATTCGCCCATCCTCCTCCCCTCTTGGTGCAGGATTCTTTTTTGTGGCCAAGAAGGATGGTTCTCTGAGACCTTGTATAGATTATCGTCTTCTAAATAAAATCACGGTCAAATTTCAGTATCCTTTGCCATTATTGTCTGATCTGTTTGCTCGGATTAAGGGATCCAGTTGGTTCACCAAGATAGATCTTCGTGGTGCGTATAACCTTGTGCGTATCAAGCAGGGGGACGAATGGAAAACAGCATTTAATACGCCCGAAGGCCATTTTGAGTACTTGGTGATGCCTTTTGGACTCTCTAATGCTCCTTCTGTGTTTCAGTCCTTTATGCATGACATTTTCCGAGAATGTCTGGATAAATTTATGATTGTGTATCTGGATGACATTTTGGTATTTTCTAATGATTGGGAATCCCATGTGAAGCAGGTCAGGATGGTGTTTCAGGTCTTGCGTGCTAATGCTTTATTTGTGAAGGGCTCAAAATGTCTCTTCGGAGTACAGAAGGTTTCCTTTTTGGGTTTTATTTTTTCTCCTTCTACTATTGAGATGGACCAAGTCAAGGTCCAGGCTATTCATGACTGGACTCAGCCTACATCTGTTAAGAGTCTTCAGAAGTTCTTGGGTTTTGCTAATTTTTACCGTTGCTTCATCGCTAATTTTTCTGCCGTGGTTAAGCCCTTGACGGATTTGACCAAGAAAGGTTCTGATGTGACTAATTGGTCTCCTGCGGCAGTGGAAGCCTTTCGGGAGCTGAAGCGCCGGTTTTCTTCAGCTCCAGTCTTATGTCAGCCTGATGTCTCTCTTCCTTTCCAGGTCGAGGTGGATGCTTCTGAGATTGGAGCAGGGGCTGTTTTGTCGCAGAGAAGCTCTGATGGCTCTGTGATGAAGCCTTGTGCCTTCTTTTCAAGAAAGTTTTCGCCTGCCGAGCGGAATTATGATGTTGGTAATCGGGAGTTGTTGGCTATGAAGTGGGCATTTGAGGAGTGGCGACATTGGCTCGAGGGAGGTAGGCATTGTGTGGTGGTCTTGACTGATCACAAAAATCTGATTTATCTCGAGTGTGCCAAGCGCCTGAATCCTAGACAGGCTCGTTGGTCGTTGTTTTTCTCCCATTTCGATTTCGTGGTCTCGTACCTGCCTGGTTCAAAGAACGTGAAGGCTGATGCCCTTTCTAGGAGTTTTGTGCCTGACTCTCCGGGAGTTTCAGAGCCGGCTGGTATCCTCAAAGAGGGAGTGATTTTGTCTGCCATTTCCCCAGATTTGCGACGAGTGCTGCAGAAATTTCAGGCTGATAGACCTGACCGTTGCCCACCAGAGAGACTGTTTGTCCCAGATAGATGGACCAGCAGAGTTATTTCCGAGGTTCATTCTTCGGTGTTGGCAGGTCATCCTGGGATTTTTGGTACCAGAGATTTGGTGGCTAGGTCCTTCTGGTGGCCTTCCTTGTCGCGGGATGTGCGTTCCTTTGTGCAGTCCTGTGGGATTTGTGCTCGGGCTAAGCCTTGCTGTTCTCGTGCCAGCGGTTTGCTTTTGCCTTTGCCTGTCCCAAAGAGGCCTTGGACGCACATTTCCATGGATTTTATTTCAGATCTTCCAGTATCTCAGAGAATGTCTGTCATCTGGGTGGTGTGTGATCGTTTTTCCAAAATGGTCCATTTGGTGCCCTTGCCTAAGTTGCCTTCCTCCTCCGATTTGGTTCCTTTATTTTTTCAGAATGTGGTTCGCTTGCACGGCATCCCTGAAAATATTGTGTCTGACAGAGGATCCCAGTTTGTGTCCAGATTTTGGCGGATTTTTTGTGCTAAGATGGGCATTGATTTGTCTTTTTCGTCGGCCTTTCATCCTCAGACGAATGGCCAAACCGAGCGAACTAATCAGACGTTGGAAACTTATTTAAGATGTTTTATTTCTGCTGATCAGGATGATTGGGTGACTTTTTTGCCATTGGCCGAGTTTGCCCTTAATAATCGGGCTAGTTCTGCTACTTTGGTTTCGCCTTTTTTCTGCAATTCTGGTTTTCATCCTCGTTTTTCCTCGGGTCAGGTTGAGCCTTCCGACTGTCCGGGGGTGGATTCTGTGGTGGATAGGTTGCAGCAGATTTGGAACCATGTGGTGGACAATTTGAGGTTGTCACAGGAGAAGGCTCAGCACTTTGCCAACCGCCGTCGCGGTGTTGGTCCCCGACTTCGTGTTGGGGATTTGGTATGGCTGTCTTCTCGGTATGTTCCTATGAAGGTTTCCTCTCCTAAATTCAAGCCTCGATTCATCGGTCCTTATAAGATTTTGGAAATCCTTAACCCGGTGTCTTTTTGTTTGGACCTCTGTTGTGAAATTGGATTTTGGGCTCCCCCGGTGGCCACTGGTGGAATTGAACTGGTGTGCATCATCCTCTCTGTTCACCTGTTTCCATCAGGATGTGGGAGTCGCTATTTAGCCTTGCTCCTCTGTCACTTCCATGCCGGTCAACATTGTAATCAGAAGCCTTTCTGTGCATGTTCCTGCTGCTAGACAACTCCCAGCTAAGTTGGACTTAGTCCTTGTTTGTTTTTGCATTTTGTTCCAGTTCACAGCTGTAGTTTCGTTTCTGTGTCTGGAAAGCTCTTGTGATCTGAAATTGCCACTCTGATGTTATGAGTTAATACTAGAGTCTTAAAGTAATTTCAGGATGGTATTTTGATAGGGTTTTCAGCTGACCATGAAAGTGCCCTTTCTGTCTTCCTGCTATGTAGTAAGCGGACCTCAATTTTGCTAAACCTATTTTCATACTACGTTTGTCATTTCATCTAAAATCACCGCCAATATTTGTGGGGGCCTCTGTCTGCCTTTCGGGGAAATTTCTCTAGAGGTGAGCCAGGACTATATTTTCCTCTGCCAGGATTAGTTAGTCCTCCGGCCGGCGCTGGGCGTCTAGGGATAAAACGCAGGCTACGCTACCCGGCTACTGTTAGTTGTGCGGCAGGTTTAGTTCATGGTCAGTTTAGTTTCCATCCTTCCAAGAGCTAGTTCGTATGTTTGCTGGGCTATGTTCTCTTGCCATTGAGAACCATAACAGTTTGACCGGCCTAAAAGGGTTAAATTAATTGACAGAGAAAGGAGAGAAAAGAGAAGTCTGCTGAAGATTTTTTTTTTTTTTTTTTTTTCTCAGTTCTGAGTGTGCTTGTAATTGAATCTCTTGCAAGTCTGCCTATATTGCAGCCTTTCTCTCTCTCTCTCCTTCTAATCCTGGAATGGCTCTGTGTTCACCTGTTTAAAATGGATATTCAGAGTTTAGCTGCAGGTTTGAATAATCTCACCACGAAAGTTCAAAACTTACAAGATTTTGTTGTTCATGTTCCTATATCTGAACCTAGAATTCCTTTGCCTGAATTTTTCTCGGGGAATAGATCTTGCTTTCAAAATTTCAAAAATAATTGCAAGTTGTTTTTGTCCCTGAAATCTCGCTCTGCTGGAGATCCTGCTCAGCAGGTCAGGATTGTGATTTCTTTGCTCCGGGGCGACCCTCAGGATTGGGCTTTTGCATTGGCTCCAGGGGATCCTGCGTTGCTCAATGTGGATGCGTTTTTTCTGGCCTTGGGGTTGCTTTATGAGGAACCTCAGTTAGAACTTCAGGCGGAAAAGGCCTTGATGTCCCTATCTCAGGGGCAAGACGAAGCTGAAATATACTGCCAGAAATTCCGTAAATGGGCTGTGCTTACTCAGTGGAATGAGTGCGCCCTGGCGGCGAATTTCAGAGAGGGTCTCTCTGATGCCATTAAGGATGTTATGGTGGGGTTCCCTGTGCCTGCGGGTCTGAATGAGTCCATGACAATGGCTATCCAGATCGATAGGCGTCTGCGGGAGCGCAAACCTGTGCACCATTTGGCGGTGTCTACTGAGAAGACGCCAGAGAATATGCAATGTGATAGAATTCTGTCCAGAAGTGAACGGCAGAATTTTAGACGAAAAAATGGGTTGTGCTTCTATTGCGGTGATTCAACTCATGTTATATCAGCCTGCTCTAAGCGTACTAAGAAGCTTGATAAGTCTGTTTCAATTGGCACTTTACAGTCTAAGTTTATTCTATCTGTGACCCTGATTTGTTCTTTATCATCTATTACCGCGGATGCCTATGTCGACTCTGGCGCCGCTTTGAGTCTTATGGATTGGTCCTTTGCCAAACGCTGTGGGTATGATTTGGAGCCTCTTGAAACTCCTATACCCCTGAAGGGGATTGACTCCACCCCATTGGCTAGCAATAAACCACAATACTGGACACAAGTAACTATGCGGATTAATCCAGATCACCAGGAGATTATTCGCTTTCTTGTGCTGTATAACCTACATGATGTGTTGGTGCTTGGATTGCCATGGCTGCAATCTCATAACCCAGTCCTTGACTGGAAAGCTATGTCTGTGTTAAGCTGGGGATGTAAGGGGACGCATGGGGACGTACCTGTGGTTTCCATTTCATCATCTATTCCCTCTGAGATTCCTGAATTCTTGACTGAATATCGTGACGTTTTTGAAGAACCTAAGCTTGGTTCATTACCTCCGCACCGGGAGTGCGATTGTGCCATAGATTTGATTCCGGGTAGTAAATACCCTAAGGGTCGTTTATTTAATCTGTCTGTGCCTGAACATGCTGCTATGCGAGAATATATAAAGGAGTCCTTGGAAAAGGGACATATTCGTCCTTCGTCATCTCCCTTAGGAGCCGGTTTTTTCTTTGTGGCTAAGAAAGATGGCTCTTTGAGGCCGTGCATTGATTATCGGCTTTTGAATAAAATCACGGTTAAATATCAATATCCGTTGCCACTGCTGACTGATTTGTTTGCTCGCATAAAGGGGGCCAAGTGGTTCTCTAAGATAGATCTTCGTGGGGCGTATAATTTGGTGCGAATTAAGCAGGGGGATGAGTGGAAAACCGCATTTAATACGCCCGAGGGCCACTTTGAGTATTTGGTGATGCCTTTTGGTCTTTCAAATGCCCCTTCAGTCTTTCAGTCCTTTATGCATGACATTTTCCGTGATTATTTGGATAAATTTATGATTGTGTATCTGGATGATATTTTGATTTTTTCGGATGACTGGGACTCTCATGTCCAGCAGGTCAGGAGGGTTTTTCAGGTTTTGCGGTCTAATTCCTTGTGTGTGAAGGGTTCTAAGTGCGTTTTTGGGGTTCAAAAGATTTCCTTTTTGGGATATATTTTTTCCCCCTCTTCCATCGAGATGGATCCTGTCAAGGTTCAGGCTATTTGTGATTGGACGCAACCCTCTTCTCTTAAGAGTCTTCAGAAATTTTTGGGCTTTGCTAACTTTTATCGTCGATTTATTGCTGGTTTTTCTGATGTTGTTAAACCATTGACTGATTTGACTAAGAAGGGTGCTGATGTTGCTGATTGGTCCCCTGCTGCTGTGGAGGCCTTTCGGGAGCTTAAGCGCCACTTTTCTTCCGCCCCTGTGTTGCGTCAGCCTGATGTTGCTCTTCCTTTTCAGGTTGAGGTCGACGCTTCTGAAATCGGAGCTGGGGCGGTTTTGTCGCAGAGAAGTTCCGATTGCTCCGTGATGAGACCTTGTGCTTTTTTCTCGCGTAAATTTTCGCCCGCCGAGTGGAATTATGATGTTGGGAATCGGGAGCTTTTGGCCATGAAGTGGGCTTTTGAGGAGTGGCGTCATTGGCTTGAGGGGGCTAGACATCAGGTGGTGGTATTGACTGACCACAAAAATCTAATTTATCTTGAGTCCGCCAGACGCCTGAATCCTAGACAGGCGCGCTGGTCGTTGTTTTTTTCTCGGTTTAATTTTGTGGTGTCCTACCTGCCGGGTTCTAAGAATGTTAAGGCGGATGCCCTTTCTAGGAGTTTTGAGCCTGACTCCCCTGGTAATTCTGAACCTACAGGTATCCTTAAGGATGGAGTGATATTGTCTGCCGTTTCTCCAGACCTGCGGCGGGCCTTGCAGGAGTTTCAGGCGGATAGACCTGATCGTTGCCCACCTGGTAGACTGTTTGTTCCTGATGATTGGACCAGTAAAGTCATTTCTGAGGTTCATTCTTCTGCGTTGGCAGGTCATCCTGGAATCTTTGGTACCAGGGATTTGGTGGCAAGGTCCTTCTGGTGGCCTTCCCTGTCTCGAGATGTGCGAGGCTTCGTGCAGTCTTGTGACGTTTGTGCTCGGGCCAAGCCTTGTTGTTCTCGGGCTAGTGGATTGTTGTTGCCCTTGCCTATCCCGAAGAGGCCCTGGACGCACATCTCGATGGATTTTATTTCGGATCTTCCTGTTTCTCAGAAGATGTCTGTCATCTGGGTGGTGTGTGATCGTTTCTCTAAGATGGTCCATTTGGTTCCCCTGCCTAAGTTGCCTTCTTCTTCCGAGTTGGTTCCTCTGTTTTTTCAAAATGTGGTCCGTTTGCATGGTATTCTGGAGAATATCGTTTCTGACAGAGGTACCCAATTCGTGTCTAGATTTTGGCGAGCATTCTGTGCTAGGATGGGCATAGATTTGTCTTTCTCGTCTGCTTTCCATCCTCAGACTAATGGCCAGACCGAGCGGACGAATCAGACCTTGGAGACATATTTGAGGTGTTTTGTGTCTGCAGATCAGGATGATTGGGTTGCTTTTTTGCCTTTAGCGGAGTTTGACCTCAATAATCGGGCCAGTTCTGCCACCTTGGTGTCTCCCTTTTTCTGTAATTCGGGGTTTCATCCTCGATTTTCTTCTGGTCAGGTGGAATCTTCGGATTGTCCTGGAGTGGATGCTGTGGTGGAGAGGTTGCATCAGATTTGGGGGCAGGTAGTGGACAATTTGAAGTTGTCCCAGGAGAAGACTCAGCTTTTTGCCAACCGCCGGCGTCGGGTTGGTCCTCGGCTTTGTGTTGGGGACTTGGTGTGGTTGTCTTCTCGTTTTGTCCCTATGAGGGTTTCTTCTCCCAAGTTTAAGCCTCGGTTCATCGGCCCGTACAAGATATTGGAGATTCTTAACCCTGTGTCCTTCCGTTTGGACCTCCCTGCATCTTTTTCTATTCATAATGTTTTTCATCGGTCATTATTGCGCAGGTATGAGGTACCGGTTGTGCCTTCCGTTGAGCCTCCTGCTCCGGTGTTGGTTGAGGGCGAGTTGGAGTACGTTGTGGAAAAAATCTTGGACTCCCGTGTTTCCAGACGGAAACTCCAGTATCTGGTCAAATGGAAGGGATACGGTCAGGAGGATAATTCTTGGGTGACTGCCTCTGATGTTCATGCCTCCGATTTGGTCCGTGCCTTTCATAGGGCTCATCCTGATCACCCTGGTGGTTCTGGTGAGGGTTCGGTGCCCCCTCCTTGAGGGGGGGTACTGTTGTGAAATTGGATTTTGGGCTCCCCCGGTGGCCACTGGTGGAATTGAACTGGTGTGCATCATCCTCTCTGTTCACCTGTTTCCATCAGGATGTGGGAGTCGCTATTTAGCCTTGCTCCTCTGTCACTTCCATGCCGGTCAACATTGTAATCAGAAGCCTTTCTGTGCATGTTCCTGCTGCTAGACAACTCCCAGCTAAGTTGGACTTAGTCCTTGTTTGTTTTTGCATTTTGTTCCAGTTCACAGCTGTAGTTTCGTTTCTGTGTCTGGAAAGCTCTTGTGATCTGAAATTGCCACTCTGATGTTATGAGTTAATACTAGAGTCTTAAAGTAATTTCAGGATGGTATTTTGATAGGGTTTTCAGCTGACCATGAAAGTGCCCTTTCTGTCTTCCTGCTATCTAGTAAGCGGACCTCAATTTTGCTAAACCTATTTTCATACTACGTTTGTCATTTCATCTAAAATCACCGCCAATATTTGTGGGGGCCTCTGTCTGCCTTTCGGGGAAATTTCTCTAGAGGTGAGCCAGGACTATATTTTCCTCTGCCAGGATTAGTTAGTCCTCCGGCCGGCGCTGGGCGTCTAGGGATAAAACGCAGGCTACGCTACCCGGCTACTGTTAGTTGTGCGGCAGGTTTAGTTCATGGTCAGTTTAGTTTCCATCCTTCCAAGAGCTAGTTCGTATGTTTGCTGGGCTATGTTCTCTTGCCATTGAGAACCATAACAGACCTCCCAGCATCGTTTGCCTTTCATAATGTGTTCCATAGGTCTTTGTTGCGGAGGTATGTGGTGCCTGTGGTTCCTTCTGTTGAGCCTCCTGCTCCGGTGCTGGTTGAGGGCGAATTGGAGTACGTGGTGGAGAAGATCTTGGATTCTCGTATTTCCAGACAGAGGCTTCAGTATTTAGTTAAGTGGAAGGGCTATGGTCAGGAGGATAATTCCTGGGTTGTCGCCTCTGATGTCCATGCGGCCGATTTGTTTTGTGCCTTCCATGCGGCTCATCCTGATCGCCCTGGGGGTCTTGATGAGGGTTCGGTGACCCCTCCTCAAGGGGGGGGTACTGTTGTGAACTCTATTTCTGGGCTCCCTCTTGTGGTCACAAGTGGTACTGTGTGAGTGCTGTCTTTCTGCAGGTTTGTGACTGGCATCAGCTGTCTCGTTATCTGTGGGCTGGTTTTCTATTTAAGCTCACTTGGACTCTCAGTCTATGCCTGCTGTCAATGTATTCAGTGCTATTCTGATTCCTTCTGACTACCTTGCTCCCAGTCTCTTCAAGAGAAGCTAAGTTTCCGTTTTGTTCATTTTTTGATCATCAGTGTTCTATATGTTTCTTGTCCAGCTTGCTAATATGTGATTTCCCAGCTTGCTGGTAGCTCTGGGGGGCTGAGTTTCTCCCTCCACACCGTTAGTTGGTGTGGGGGTTCTTGAATTCTCAGCGTGGATATTTTGGTAGGGTTTTTTACTGACTGCACAGTTCGCTATCTGTCTTCTGCTATCTAGTATTAGCGGGCCTCATTTGCTGAATCTGTTTTCATTCCTACGTGTGTCTTTTCTCCTTACCTCACCGTTATTATTTGTTGGGGGCTTCCTATATCTTTGGGATTATTTCTCTTGAGGCAAGTGAGGTCTTGCTTTCTCTTTAGGGGTAGTCAGTTTCTCAGGCTGGGTCGAGACGTCCAGGATTTTAGGCACGTTCACCGACTACCTTTAGTGTGTTTGGATAGGATCAGGTTTTGCGGTCAGTCCAGTTACCACCTCCCTAGAGCTCGTGTCTATGTTTAGTTACTTAGCTAGTATTTCCTGTGATCCCCAGCCACTGGGATCATAACAGTATATATAGTGCCCAGGTCCTATTCAGGATGCTTAAATATAAGTCCCATTTGCATTGTGTACTTTTATTTCTCATGCATTTCCTAGTATATGGCACTAAGATCATCTTTTTGTCCTTGGAAATTTGCCTTCCTGAAGTTTAGTGTCCTAGCAGATTCTCTACCATACATCTTATTAAAGGATATATGAAAACATATTATTTTGTGATCACTATTACTCAAGTGACCCCCAACCCATATACTTAATATGCAATCTGGCCCATTGGACAATATTTGGTGTAAAGTGACCCCCTTCTTTTTGGGTCCTGAATAGTGATGAGTGAATATACTCGTTACTCGAGATTTCCCGAGCACGCTCGGGTGTCCTCCGAGTATTTTTTAGTGCTTGGAGATTTAGTTTTCATCGCCTCAGTTGAATGATTCACAGCTGTTAGCCAGGCTAAGTACATGTGGGGGTTGCCTGGTTGCTAGGGAATTCCCACATGTAATCAAGCTGGCTAACAGATGTAAATCATTCAGCTGAGGTGAGGAAAACTAAATCTCCGAGCACTTATAAAAATATTTGGAGGACCCCCGAGCATGCTCGGGAAATCTCGAGTAACAAGTATATTCGCTCATCACTAGTCCAGTTGTGAAAGATCATTTTATTTAATTGTTGACAAAAACCTGTATCCTTTGCTGGACCTGCAGGTTTCTACTACCCAATTTATGTCAGGGTGGTTGAAGTCCCTCATAAAAATTACTTCTTCCTAATTTGCTGCCTATTTGCTTTATGAAGACATTTTCTGCTACTTCCATTATATTTGGAACTTATAACAATTCCCTATCAATATTTTATTATTCTTTCTCCATCCTTTTATCTCCATCCTTTTATCTCCAACCACAGCTACATTTTCATTTGCCTCCCATATATCATCACATATGATGGGCTTTAGGGATGATTTTACATACAAACAAACCACCCCTTTCTCTTATTTGTACAGTCATTCCTGAACACACTATAGCCCTGTAAATTAGCAGAGCAGTCATATTTTTCATCCAGCCATGTCTCTGCTATCCCCACCATATCAGAATTTTCTTTCGACAATATTCATTCTAATTCCTCCATCTTGTTGGCGTGGCTCTGGCATTAGTGTATATGCACTTCATGTATTTCTCTGTACCTATATATTCCTACTTACTCTGTTGACTGTCCTAACCCCTTTCCCCATGCCACCCCCAATTTCTTTACTTATGCCCAGGTCACTATCTACACTGTCTACCACAGCTGTACAATAATTGCCCTACCCTAGTCCCTAGTTTTTTCAATCCTGCAACCTTCTAACCATTTCCCTCCCAGTACAGAGCACCCTCCCCAATCAGGTGTAGCCCATCCCTAATGAAGAGCCTGTAACCAACAGGGAAGTTGTCCCAGTTCTCCAGAAAACCCAAAACCCTCCATCCTACACAAATTCCTGGACCACTTATTCACTTCCTTAATCTCCCACTGCATCTCTGGTGTGGCATGTGGTGCCGGCAGTATTTTGGAAAATTCTACCTTTGAGGTCATTGCTTTAACTTAGAGCCTAATTCCCTGAAATCATCTTTAGGGAACTTCCACCTATCTCTAACTTTGAGATTGGTGCTGATGTGCACATGACCGCTGGGTCCTGACCAGCCTCTCCCAATTAATTTGTCAACCCGATCAGCAATATGCCGAACTTCAGCACCAGGAAGACAATCCCTGTCTTTGTGTGAGATTGCCCTGTCTGTTTTCCTAATAATGGAGTCTCCCACTACCAGCACCTGTCTTGGCTTCTCTGTGCTCCTTTTACCCTCATTACTAAAGCAGACACTCTCCCAGGCTTTCAGAGGACTTGTCTTGCTGTAACAGTGATATTTCTGTACTGACACCGCCCTTCGTGTTAGTTCAGACCTCAGCACATTAGGCAAAAATCAGCCAGTCAACTAATGGCAAAAAAAGTAATTATATTCATGCAGATCTTGGTCCACAAATCCATTTGTTTCCCCATAAAACAGGGAGCAGTCTTAACTAGAGATGAGCGAACCTTTCAAAGTTTGGTTCGACACAACAAACATCCCGATGTTAGCCGAACATGTTTGACGAATGTATCCGAACCCCAATAAATTCAATGGGAGGCAAAACTGAATGCATAAACAACACCTTCAGGGGGTCCAAAAAGATTAGAAAACAACTGAAGTTTGGGCAGACAACAGGAAAAGTGGTATAAATTGCAGTATAAATAGAAATTTTAAAAACAAATTGACGTAGGTATTTTTGCTAACCAGCCAGGCAAAACTGACAACTTCGGACTGCAACCCTTAGCTGTCAGCATTAGCAAGGCTAGTTATCAAGAATAGAGGTAGAGGGATCTCCATTCTGTTTTTTTTATAATATAAATTAATAATTTTAAAAAACAATTTTGTCCCCCATTTTCAACAACCAGCCAAGGTAAAACTGACAGCTGGGGGATGGTATTCTCAGACTAGTAAGTGGCCATGGATATTCCCATATCCTAAAAATAGCAGCCCATAACTCCCCAGAAAAGGTGCATCTATTAGATGCACTAATTATGGTGCTTTGCTTGACTCTTCCCACTAGCCCTGTGGCGGTGGCAAGTTGGGTTCATATTTGTGGGTTTGATGTCACCTTTGTATTGTTCGGTGACATGAAGCCAATGGGTAAGTAATCAATATCAACCCAACAAATATGAACCGCACTTACCCTCTCTACAGGGCAAGTTGGAAGAGCCAGGCAAAGGACCAGAAGTGGCACATCTAATAGATACACCTTTTCTGTGGTGGCTGCGGGCTGATATTTTTAGGCTAAGGTGGCCAATATCCATGGCCTCTTTCCAGTCTGAGAATACCATCTCCCAGCTGTCAACTTTAGCTTGGCTGGTTGTCAAAAAATGCGAAGTACCCCACGTTGTTTATTTAAATTATTTATTTAAATTATTTAAAAAATGGGTGGACACCCCTCTATTCTTGATAACCAGCCTTGCTAACGCTGACAGCTGAGGGTTGCAAAGCGCAGTTGCCAGATTTGCCTGACTGATCAACAAAAATATAGGGGAATCCCACTTCATTTTTTTTATTCATAACCCAGGTGGCGGCTGATGAATACTCCCATCAGTCACCGCCTGCTCTCGCTGTTAACAGTTGAATACAACTCTCAACATTTCCCCCTTCTAGTGCTGTTCGCAGTGTAAGCGTGGGACAGTGATGTGAGCTGTCATCCGTGTGTCATCAGTAGCCCTCGATTATTTCCTGAACTTTGGCAGACGTTTATTGATTTTTATGGAAAAGCTTGGGAATCCGAACATGAATCCGACTATACAATGTTCATGCTGAATTTGAGATTGGCAAACATTTTCCCAACAAGTTCACTCATCCCCAGTCTTAACACAAGGATCAATCTCCTTTTCAAGGAAAGAAATAACTTTTGTATTCATGCCGTTAGTCGGATGTTTGCTTATTTACTCTGAACATCAAAGTGCTACTTGTTGTAATGTAAACACTTGTATTCCCTTTGTGACTGTTTTCTGCCGTTTGCTAACATCTAACAAAAACATTTCATCTCCCTTCTATGAGGACAGAGTCTTAAAATACAGGCACTAAGTGAAGTTTACCATTTACTTTTCTTCGTAACTTCAAAATAGACTGAAATATAAGCACTGTCCTTCTTTCGTTAAGATCATGAAGCCCAAAGGACAACTAAAGTATCTTTATAAATGCATCACTTTCCTGCAGTCTGCTGCTTTGTCTAAACAAGTAAAATATACCTATCGCCTTCCATCATCCAAGAAGTCAGCTGTCAATCTCTTGAGGGTTGACTTAGCGAAGCCTGATTTTACTGTACATCTATACACTGTTGGAAATCATGTCCATAGAATCACAGGAACTTTACAAAGTGATTTTGCAAGTGGTTTTGAAGAAACATAGGCAAAAAGAATAGAAATGGCTTAACAACACAATAATGCCATAAAGCCTGCCTTGTCTTCTTTTTTTGTATAGTTTTTAATTACTTTTTATTAAATATACCTATAGAAATAGAAGCATAGATGAACAGAGCTGCCAGAAACATTTATAATCGAAGAAACATGAGGGAAGACCAGCGTCCCTTAAAAGTATTTGTAGTGAAATATGTACAAAATATATGTGTGCAGTGAACTATGTATAGGTATATTGTGTGACTAGTAATAGTTAAACATCTGTCCTCAAGGCTGCAGGTTTCACCCAGGTGTTAATATGTATTTTCCTGAGACAGCAGACTTCTGTCTCCAATCTCACAGGGGGTCGTGCTGGGAACCAAGAAGAAAGGCAACATTTGACACCTCCTAGCTCTTTGAAGAGAGATGTCAATTACAGCCTGACACTATCTATCTGTGGGAAACTTTACACAAAGAATCTCAGAGAAAATAATATATTCATTGGGGGCGCGGTCGTGGTCCAATCAAAAACAAGCAATTAGAATATCAACTTGAGGGGCTGGTCTAGAAATCTGACCTCCAGGGTGACTATAAATTTGGCTTGTTTACATTCAAAATTGTTCACATGTGAGGGCAGCCTGGGAAGCTGATGTGATCCTGTCTATATTCATCTTACCCTCAGGGAGCAGAAGCAGACTACAAGTCAAAAATTATATAGGGGGTGCTCACTGTTAAGAATAGGTGCTTTGGAGAAAAGTATTGTATATATATCAAAAATAACTCCGGCACAGTTAAAGTTACAAATAAATGGTTGAATTTATTATATGTTTCCAAAAAATAGATGATGCATTTCATAACATGTCCCGCGCACAATAGCCAAACATGGCAAGTGAATCAGGTATATCGTTCAACGTTTCGGCTTGGTTTAGCCTTTATCAAGAAATACCTATATCTCACATAGAGACAGTGTCCGGGTAATCGGAGTCTATGGTATGTTTGTTCCATTTTTTCATTTTTTCTTTTTTTTCTTTTCCGATTTTTAATTTTTTAATTTTTTTCATTTTTCTCTTTTTCATTTTTTCTGTATTCCGTTTATTTTTCAATTTTTATCTTTATTTCCTTTTTTCATTTTTTTCATTCATTTATTTTTCCAATTTTTCCAAATAAAATGCCTTCAGTTCCTTTATTTTATTTTATCATATTGCTTGTTCATTTTCATTTTTCATTATTGCCTTTTTTTTCTTGTTTTTGACCAAAATCGCTATTTCAGTCTCTTTATTTCATTCACTCTATTTTTTATTCATCCCATTTCTTTTTGTTCCTCAGGCTTGCTCATAAGTACTCAATTTATTGTCTTATTTCGTTTGGACTCCTACCTTATGTACCTATTGATGAATTGTTTGTTTACTGTTTATCAGTGACCTAAATGGTTTTCCTGCACCATGTACTACATTGATATAGAGTAGTCCTCACATAATCTCCATCATAACATTGCGCTGTATATAAGACTGTGTTGGTCATCAGTGATTGACTCATTATACATCCCTTCAACAACATATTTTGTATTTTATATACAGGAGATGACATACAGGTATATATTATATATACCTGTATGTATATACTATATACAGGAGGGATGACACACACATATATACTATATACAGGGGAGATGACACACAGGTATATACTATAAACAGGAGGAGATGACATACAGGTATATACTATATACAGGAGGAGATGACACACAGGTATATACTATATACAGGAGAGATGACACACAGTTATATACTATATACAGGAGGAGATGACACACAGGTATATACTATATACAGGAGGAGATGACACACACATATATACTATATACAGGGGAGATGACACACAGGTATATACTATATACAGGAGGAGATGACACACTGGTATATACTATATACAGGGGAGATGACATACAGGTACATACTATATACAGGGGAGATGACACAGGTATATACTATATACAGGGGAGATGACACACAGGTATATACTATATACAGGGGAGATGACACACAGGTATATACTATATACAGAAGGAGAGGACACACAGGTATATATTATATAAAGGAGGAGATGACACACAGGTATATACTATATACAGGGGAGATGACACACACATATATACTATATACAGGGGAGATGACACACAGGTATATCCTATATACAGGGGAGATGACACACAGGTATATCCTATATACAGGAGAGATGACACACAGGTATATACTATATACAGGGGAGATAACATGCAGGTATACACTATATACAGAGGAGATGACACACAGGTATATACTATATACAGGAGGAGATGGCATACAGGGACATACTATATACAGGAGAAGATGACATACAGGTACATACTATATGCAGGGGAGATGACATACAGGTATATACTATATTCAGGAGATGACATAGAGGTATATACTATATATATACTATATACAGGAGATGACATACAGGTATATACTATATATAGAAGGAGATGACATACATGTATATAGTATATACAGAAGAGATGACATACAGGTATATACTATATACAGGAGGAGATGACACATAGGTATATACAATATACAGGAGGAGATGACATACAGCAGGTATATACTATTTACAGGGGAGATGACATACAGGTATATACTATATACAGGAGATGACATACAGGTGTATACTATATGTAAGGGAGATTACAAATATGTATATACTGAGGGGAAAATGAGAGGTGTGAGGTGAAAATGAGGGGTGTGAGGTGAAAATGAAAAGGTGTGAGTGCAAATTGAGAGGAGTGAGGGAAAATAGTGGAGTGATCGGAAAATGACAGATGTGAGGTCAAAATGACAAGAGTAAGGGGGGAATGAGAGGAGTGAGGGGGAAAATAAGAGGAGTGAGGGGGAAAATGAGAGGTGTAAGGGAGAAAATGAGAGATGTGAGGGGGAAAATGAGAGGCGTGATGGGAAAATAAGAGAAGTGAGGTGCTATAACTAACCACAGATATTTACTATGCCCAGGCAACGCCGGGCTCTTCAGCTAGTTGTATATATTTTTCTCTGTCTGTTTCAGCGATATTGTGATCAAGGCCACAGGTTGGCCGAAAGGTTTTTTGCCTATTGCTCCACTACTTCACTCTTATTTGAATAAATTCTTCACTTGAAACAAGTATTCTTAATTGTACGAGTGCAGTGATTCTACTTTGTACTATTGATGGGACCATTGGCTTCGTTCACTAGCACCATCACGTTCACACCAGTAAAGTGCTAGCCTTCTATGTTCTTTTCAGTGTAAATAGGCTGCCGATCACCTGACGAACAAGCAAAATTCTTGATCATTGTTTGAATGGTCTTTTGCGCAGTGTAAAAAGTAATGATTCTCAGCGATACATTTCCTGGTGTAAACAGGACTTACAGTGCTGAGAAAAATGTCAGCCTATGTGCACTGAGCAACCTATTTCAGATCGTTCAATGGGCATCATTTACTGCTGTCTGCCTGTGCAAACATGGTATCGTACAACTGCCAATGGGTAAATGTTTATCGATCAACAGTCATTTAGAGGTACAAGTCGCTTCACTGGTGGAAGCCTCATGGACAGTAAGATTTTTAGTAGGACTTGACTGATCTCACTTGGTGGAGTTCACTGAATACAAGATTCCAATATAAGAGTATCTTTTCTCTCAGTGTTGCTACTTTCTTTTAGTATCTCAAGATCAAAGCACTATCGTGCTAAACATGTCAAAGTAAACAATATGTGGGGACTTTGCATTTTTGGCCTGAAGATGACATACAACACAAAAGCATTAGAGTTAAATATAATCTTCCACTATTGCTTACATGCTGAACTTCCCACATCATGATAAACTGGTTAAATATCAGAAAAAATGTATCTTCTATTTTTTTTATTTCTCATCCTCATTGTGGAGATATTAGCCTGTAAAGTTTATATGATAATTTCCACTATAACCAAGGCAGTGTTAGCAGAGATTCCTCTCTGGGTGATTTACAATTTACTTTTTATACTGCATGATGTATTTTTGTCCAATCATAAGCAAGTGACAACATGCAGAAAAGAAAAGAACATATCCCACAGAAAAGATTATAAACGATTTTCTTTGTGTCGTAACACTGATAAGTCTAACTAGGTCCCACAGATCTCACTACTGACAACGACTATGATTGCAAGTGCAGAGTGAGGACAACTTTGCTGTTATGACTTTACATACACCACTGTGCATTTATTCCAGGCAACAAGGAATAATGGCCCTAGAGCATATGCATAGCTGTGTATGTGACACTGCAGCTCTCATCTCACAGCACTGAAACATGTGGGGGGGAGGAGAGCAGAGCTCTGTGTCATTGCATTGCGTCTATTCCAGACACTGACAGCTTGGGGCCCCCATGCAAGAAGTATGTCCAGATATATGGGCCTCTCTTTTTTATGGCAACAAAGCTGCAGATTATATATTATTCAACTTGTTCATTCCATGCCTATAAGACTTCGTGTTGTCTTTAAAAAATCATGGAGGTCATAAAAAAAAGATGTAGTAGTTTTGGATGTGGGATCTATTTATTTTTACATCAATTAGGGTACAACTGAAGATTTTGAAATTAAAGTTAGAATATTAACCTTTCTTTCATATTATGGATTGAAAAATATTTGATGAATCTCAGTCTTGTAAAAAATTTGGAAATCATTCTTGTATTCAGTGAGATGTTGGTTAAAATGTTACTTTTCAAAGGGGGTGTACTCATTTATTCTGAGCACTGAATATGAAGCAAGTATGTAAAGACAAGTTAGGTCTAGAAGTGTTTGGACAGTAATAGGGTTTTCATATCATTATGCACCAATGCAATATATTTGAAGAATGAAGTGTAGACTTTCAACTTTACTTCAAGTGTTGTACAAAAATGTAGCATTATAGTAATTACATTTTTTACATGGTCACTCTGTTGTTATAGGCCTATACTGTAAGTAATTTGGCTATTTACTGAAGAGCCATTTCCTTGCGTAGTGTGGTCTGTTACCTCATTGTTTCATGATAGATTGAAGAGATTAATACCCTGAATTTGATATCACGTGATGAATTTGCAGTTGTTATTGTAGCTGTCTATGGGACTTTCAATATGTGGTCCAAAGAGGCATCAAAGTAAGTGAAGGAGGCCTCTATTAGGAAGATTGCAGAGACTTTAAAGCCGGCCAAAGCAACAATTAGGTCTATACATGAAAGGAAGGATTGCAGTGAACGCCCAGCAATACCGAAAGGCGTTAAGGAGCAAGAAAGACATATTAGTAGATGATCACAGAATTCTATCCTCCGTGTTAAGCCAAGAACACTTTCAATTTACTTAATCAATGTAAATTAAGAGAGTTTATCTCAGGATGCAAACTATAGATAACACTGAAGGACAGAAAGTCCAGATAAGATTTAGCTTATTAAAAAAAATAAAAATAAAACACTAAAAAAAAGCTGCTCAGTACCGGAACAGCATTCTTTGTACAGATGATTAACACAATAAAGGAAGAAAAACAGCATGAAGACACAAAATCAAAGGTCTCTGATCTGAAGCATACTACATCATATGTCAAACATGGGAGGCAGTGTCATGGCATGGGCGTTAGGGTGTTTGTGTGGGTTTCCTCCAGGTAGTCCAAATTCCTCCCACACTCCAAAGACATACTAAAAGGGAATTTAGATTGTGAGCCCCAATGGGAACAATAATGATGATGGCTATAAAGGGCTTTGGAATTAATGGTTCTATATAAGTGAGTAAAATAAATAACAGTAAAATAGCTGCCAGTGGAGCTGGGTCATGACTGCTGTTAGTGTGACTGGGAATAGTCATAACAGGATGATTTGAAGTGAAATGAAGTGTATAGAGTTTTACATTCTGCTCATATTCAGTCAAATTATTAGAATCTGGAGAGCTTCACTACACAGATGGATAATAATGATCAAAACATACCGTAAAAACAACCCAATATCTTCTCAAGGCAAACTAATGGAGTATGCTTCACCTGAACTCAACCTACATTAGCATTATCACTACTGAAGACAACTAAAGGCAGAAAGACCCACAGATGAGCAGCTACTGAAGACGGCTACAGTAGTTATGGAGTAAAGAATCACTTTTTATTTCAAGTATGGGAGATTTTCTCTGTTCCGGCATATATCACATAAAGTATCGTGTGTACACAATACATTGCAGTCTCCATCCTATGGTGCTAGAAGTCACCTATCGTTACTACGGTTTCTAGCAGTACTGGTCATGGAGCACAGGCAGAGAGAAGTCCAATATTTACTTAGTGCGAACAGTGGCATGGCCCTACTTTCTGAGCTAAGTATTTCATCTCTATATCTTCTCATGAATGGGTGTCTCAGCCAAGACACAGTCCTGCTCGGCCCTTATCCAAATTGATGTCGCTTGGCACATGGTAAGGTTTTAATACTAGAGGCGGTTAGGACCGTCCCGATGAGTACACCTTCTCGAAGTGGGATGACTTTTATCCTTTTTTTATCCAAATGGCGTTAACTAAGTACTCTGTAAAATACATGTAGTATTAATATTTACTTCTTGTAGGGTTTATGCTCATTTTGTTTTTTTCTTGGGTTTTGTGTGTCAATTGGCCACAGTGGGGGTGTGCTCTTATCTTTGCATTTATACAGGCTTATAGTCCAGCTCCTTTGTTTGGTTTTACATGCAGTACAGGTAGAGAGCAATAACGCCTGAGCTGAAGCTCATATGGGAGTCCTGATGTAGACAGTCTACAACTCAGTCTAATTGTTTTTTCCAAGTTTCCTAGCATTCTGGAAACAAATAGAGCATGCAAGCATCTATGTGTGAAAGTAGGCCAAGAAAGTCTTTTTTTCTAAACAAAACGATTATCTTTAACTGGTGCATCTCTCTCTCAGCATCTACTTCCATCTATGCTAATTCTAATACATGAAAAGCATTATATGAGTAAAAAGCAAAATCGAAAAATCCAAGAAAATGAAAAATAAAATTGCTATCATTCTATCCATGGTCCTAGGCACATAGTGTACAGTGCTAATAGTTACAGTCTATCACCTTTGGTCTAATTGGCCACTGGCAATTCATTCACTTCACAGATGTGAACTGGAACGTTATTATGTCTGACCATAGAAATCTCAGCAAATCAACAACATAAGAGCCCAACACTTCAGACATAATTATACATGCATATTTTTGGCTGAAAATGTTTTGATATGTAATTATCTAGCTATGGTTGCTAAGACATTCTTCTAAAACAAGCTGTTGGATAAGTATTTGTCTGGATTAAATCAATGTCAGAGCATATCCTGTTGAGAAATTTCCACTATGGCTTAGTGTCTAGAGATAATATTACTGTTGACATTGCTTCCCTGATTATATCAATAGAGCTCAGCAAGCCGGACATAAAGAGTTGTCATACCAAGAATTCATCTGGCAGGGTTATGTTACAGTTTTGGATGCTGAAGGCTAGCATGTCATATCCAGAGTCAGGCTGAAAGAAACTGTCTCGTCAAACTAGTGTGATGATTTGTAGCACGTACTACAATGAGATGCATTGTGGACGTTTTCTCTTATAGCAAGTCTGGAGTTACAACACTAATAAAGCAGGACCATGTATCTGCAGTATTAACCTTAGAGATGATGCTAATGGGCAGCAAGGATTGTTCAACTCTCATTATTTCTTCCCCCTTATAGACAAACATTATGGAATAATTAAACAGTTTATAGGGACTAGAATATTGATGACCCATCCTTAGGATAATTACATCGGCATAGAAATTCATCATTGCTCTGTCCCCAGTTTTCTGGAGCAATTTGCTCCTTTTAGTGGCTTTAGCATTTGTGCCTTTTTCGCTATACATTTTCTCTATATATTTAAAGTTGTCTTTTTTTATTTTCAATATGGCAGCTTTGCATATCCACGTGTGTTCGACAGATTCATGAAATGTAACTTTTACCATTCATCTCATAAAAGTCCACCACATCCCCCCCCACCTTTACACTTCTCACCCCCGGAGTAAGGTTTCCGAAGGAGTGTTCAATTTGATGCTTTTTTGCAACTTGCAACTTTTCATGCTGAAAATTCACAAATACTAGTTCAAGAAAAAAATAAGGAGCATTTTTCATTCTGCAACGGATTCATGAACAGAGTGCTCCATTTTGAAGAATTTAGTGCAAAAATATCAATGATAATCACAGATCATACTATAAGACAAAAAGGAAAGGTGACTTACAAGAAATTGCAAATGATGAAGGAGGCCCATGGGATAAGTAATTGCTGCAGCACCAGGTATTGACTGATCAATGGGGGTGTCATCAGATTTTGATAACTTATTCTAAGGATCAAATACTTGACATCCAGCGCCTCTTTGGACAAATGATCCCAGGAAATCCAAGGTTTCTTAAAACATCTATTTATTTCTACATATTAAAACTGGTTTTAATATAAAGAAATAAATAGATGTTTTAAGAAACCTTGGATTTCCTGTGATCATTCATCCAAAGAGGCGCTGGATGTCAAGTATTTGATGCATATCAACCTTCACCCAGTGGATCCGTGCAGCCTGGAGGACATATTAACCAGAGGAGGAGGTGAGCTGACAATCTCATGTTATTCTAAGGATAGGTCATTAATATCTCAATCCTGGACAATCTTTTTAAATTCCTAAATGGGTTCTCCATTTTAGGAACACTCTGTCCCCAGAAGGTTTGTTTGAAATCAAACTGTTCTTTATTCAGACTGCGCTCCAATGCTGCTCCTAGTGTCCATTATTGTCTGCAGCTCAGTGACTCATACCATCTATGAAAGAAGAGTCACTGAGCTCACTGATTAGCTGCAGTGCCATTGACGGGATATAACATAATATATAATATAATAGCAGACACTGGGAGCAGCAACGGACTCTTGGCACTGGATCCAGGTAGACTGAGTAAAGCAGTTTGTAAAACAAACTGTGCCTGGAGCAGGGGATTTATGAAAATGGAAAACAACTTTATCTTAATTTTTGGTGGAACTTCACAATTCTGTACCTCCATAGCCAGCTTTGCCATGGAGACTGTGACATGGTAATCAGACTCAACATTTGTCCATTAGAGGCAAAGAAATGTATCATCAGAAAATTACCAAGAATTTAAATCAGGCTTTTATTTCAAAATATTTGTATAAAATTTTAGGAGAAATTTTTATTCCACTAAAATATATTTCCATGTTGTAATTTTCGCACTGGCCAATCGAGCAATCACAATAGGTTTATATCTCCTGTGTTATCACAGCTTACTTGTCAGCTGTGCTGAACAAAATGGGACAACATATGATTTGTCATTTCATTATACACTGGCACACTGCTCATAAAAATAAAGGGGACACTTAACCAACAAAATGTATATCCAAGCCAATCACACTTCTGTGAAGCCAGCATGTCCAGTTATGAAGAAACACCTACTGTGAATCAATTTCTCCTGGTGTTGGGCAAATGGAACAGAAAACAGGAAGAAATGATAGGCAATTATCAAGACAAGCCCTATAAAGTAGTGATTCTGCAGATGGTGGCAACAGACCATTTCTCCGTTCAAATCCTTTTTGGCTGTTGTCTTGGTCACTTTTGCATTTTGTCATTGTTCTCACCCCTAGAGGTACTGTACAGTAGCATGAGGCGGTGTCTACAATCCACAGAAGCTGCTCAAGTAGTGCAGCTCATCCAGGATGGCACATGCTGTGTCTGTCAGCAAAATGTCCAGAGCATGGAGCAGATACCAGTGAGAAAGGTGTAAAGGGCTGGGTGGTGGAACCACTGTGCCAAAGCTCAAGGAAGACCTGGAGTGGTGTTTCTAGGAGCCTCACCCAATCTGACCACGAACATGAAGCAGCTAACGACAATGACGTCCGGGGAGAGACAAGGGAGGTGATCCAGGTGCTACTCCAGGACTGACCTTGGGTAGATGGCAGCTGACCCCTAGGGACGGGTAGCTGGGATGGCCTGGGGGAATGTCCTACAGATGCAGGCAGGCACAGAAGATGACAGGAACCGCAGGTGCAGACAGGATAGTCTGACAGAGAGATGAGCACTGGTGGGTGCAGCTGGCTCGGCTGCCGTTGAGGTGAGCACTAGCGGGTGCAGCTTGCTTAGCTGCCATTCAGGTGAGCACTGGCGGGTGCAGCTGGCACAGCTGCCATTGAGGTGAGCACTGGAGGGCGCAGCTGGCTCGGCTGCTATTGAGGTGAGCAGTGGCGGCTGCAGCTGGCTTGGCTGCCATTGAGGACAGCACTCGTGGGTGCAGCTGGCTCAGCTGCCTTTGAGGAAAGCACTGGCAGGTGCAGTTGGCTTGACTGCCCTTGAGGAAAGCACTGGTGGGTGCAGCAGACTCGGCCCCTTTAAGATAGAGGAAGTGAGAGCACGCATGCCCTAAGCACAGTGCCTGGAGACCTGCTAGGACTGCATGCACCCTGGGCAGCAGCAGTCCCGAAAGGAGCAGGACATGAGCCTCAACAATGAGTATGCTGGTGTCTCTGCAGGGAGAGAGGGACTGCAGGCAGAGATGTGGGTGCTACAAAAGGCCATTACATCAGAAGACAGGGAGGGAGCCGCAGTAGGGCAACAACTCAGCAGGACCGCTGCCACCTCCTTCTGTAAGGAGGAACATGAGGATCAGTGCCACAGGCCTGCAAAATGAAATCCAGCAAGCCACTAACATGCATGTGTCTCATAAACAGACTCCATAAGGGTGGTATGAGGGCCCGATGTCCACAAGTGAGTGTTTTGCTTACAGCCCAACACCATGCAGGATGATTGGCTTTTGCCAGAGAACACCAAGATTGGCAGTTTTGACATGGGCGCCCTGTGCTCTTCACGGATGAGTGCAGGTTCACATTAAGCACATGTGACAAGCGTGACAGAGTACAGAGACGGCCCTCCATGTGCTAGCCAGAGCTACCCTGACTGCCATTAAGTACCAGGATGAGATCCTCAGACCCACTGTGACACCATATGCAGGTGCACTAGGCCTGGTGCTATGGACTGGCCTGACCGTTCCCAAGACCAGAATCCAATCGAGCACATCTGGGACATCATGTCTCATTCCATCCACAAACGCCATGTTGTACCACCGACTGTCCATGACTTGACTGATGCTTTAATCCAGGTCTGGGAGGAGATCCCTCAGGAAAACATCTGCTGCTTCATCAGGAGCATGCCAAGGCATAGTAGGGAGGTCATACAGGCACGTGGAGGCCACACATACTACTGAGCATCATTTCCTTGTCTTGAGGCATTTCCACTGAAGTTGGATCAGTTTGTAATTTGATTTTCCACTTTGGTTTTGAGTATCATTCCAAATCCAGACCTCCATGGCATATTAATTTTGATTTACATTGATCATTTTTATGTTTTATTGTTCTCAATGCATTCCACAATGTAATGAATAAAGATTTGCACCTGGAATATTTCATTGAATGATATCTAGGATGTGGGATTTTAGTGTTTTCTTTATTTTTTTGAACAGTGTATTTCCATAGTGGTGGGGCAAGTTTAAGGTCACATTCACACATCTGTGGGTCATAGTCCATGATTGACAGACCAACCAGAACTCAACAGACTAATATAAGAGAATGTCAAGTTGAGGTCAAGAGACCCACAACCAGTCCACATATCAACAAGTACAGACTACACAGTAATGTGTGAATCCAGCCTAAAACTCAACTTCTTTTATTCACCCCTAACATTATTCACCAGTAATGTAACAACAGACATATTTTGTATGTTTTTTTGGTGCATATGTGTGTATTTCAGTGAAACCAACATAGTATAATAAATAATAATAAACCTGCCTGCCCCATTCCTGAATCAGACACCTCTGTCATACAGTGTTGTTCCACTGTATCTTCTCTTGATGGGCAGAGTGTTCTCTTTCCAGCCCATGCAACAGTAAAGGTGTGACAGAGACTGTTGTGTTCCTGCAGCTGAAACAACAAATTGTGTAGTATGAATACTTTCATGCATTTTAACTGTGTTTTTTGATGACATGTGAAATGTAAAATGTATAGCGTGTAATGGAAGTAATGGATAGTGTGATAGGTACTGATTCTGCTGTGTGTTTACTGCAAAGGTAATGCCTAAGCTAACTCTGATATACTCTATGATATTGTTTAGTGTTTAGGATAGTGATAGATAGTTACTGTAGGTACAGTAGGGAAAGATACAGTTAATGTTTTGGGAATAGCCCAGATTTAGAGGGGGATAGAGCAAGTAGTAAAAGGGAACTACATCTTAGATACAGGAAAAGTTAGAGTATTCGTGAGATTCAAGGACAAGCTCAAGGTGCAATGGGCTAGAGGCAATTGAAGTACATATTGTTCTTGTGGTATGAGATGGTGCCAAATTTCCTGCAGACCTTCCTGCAACCCAAAATAGGCACTGCTGCGACCCAAAATAGGCACTGAGAAGTGTGCCCTAATTCCTTCCATACTAAGGAAGCTGGATGGGGAACCTCATGAGGGAAACTAAGTCTTAATTTTGTTTTTCTTAAGCCATTCACAGGTGGACTTGCTGGCATGTTTTGGATCATTGTGTTGATTCATAATCCAAGTGTGCTTCAGCTTGAGGTCGCAAACAGATGCTCAGACATTCTCCTTCAGAATTTTTGGGTAGACAGAAAAATTCATTGCTCCATTTACCACAGCAAATGTGGTCCTGAAGTAGCAAAATAGCCCCAGATCATCACACTACCACCACTTTATTTTACTGTTTTTGTCATGTTCCTTGACACTTTTGTCTCATCAGTCCACAGAGTATTCTCCCAAAAGTCTTGGGGATCATCAAGATGTTTTCTGGCAAGTTCTCAGCAGTGGTTTTCCTCTTGGGGCTCGGCCATGCAGGCCATTTTTGCCCAGTCTCTTTTTTACGGTTGAGTCATAAACATTGACCTTAACTGATGCAAGTGAGGCCTGCAGTTATTTGGATATTGTTATAGGGCCTTTGGTGACCTCTTGGATGATTCATTCCTGCGCTCTTGTGGTAATATTGGTCAGCCAGCCATTCCTGGAAATGTTTACCATTGTTGCATGTTTTCATCAATTATGTATAGTGGCTCTCACTGTGATTTACTGGAGTCCCAAAGCTTTAGAAATGGCTTTTCCAGACTGACAGATCTCAATTACTTTGTTTCTCAATTGTTCCAGAATTGCTTTGGATCACTGCATGATGTCTAGCTTTTGAGGTTCTTTTGGTCTTCTTCACTTTTTCAGGCAGGTCCTATTTAAGTGATTTCTTGATTGAAAACAGGTGTGACAGTAATCTGGGTGTGGTTATAGAATTTGAACTGAGCTTTCCAAAGATGTGATAAACCACAGTTGATTTTTTTTCCCTTAAAGACCTGCATTTAAAAACTGCATTTTGTGTTTGCTTGTGTAATCTTTGTCTAATATTTAAATTTGTTTGGTGATCTGAAACATGTGTGACTAACTTGAAAAAGAATATGAAGTCAGGAAGGGGGCAAACACTTTTTCACACAACTGTACATGCAACACGCTAGAGACTTATTATACGTTGGAGGAGTTACTTAGTAGTGTCAGCAGATGGCACTTTGTATCTGTTGATGTTTAATAACATGTAGTGTATCTGTTTCTCTTGATTAAACTGTCACTCTCTAGTATAGTAGCCATCTTATATAAGTATTGTGTTTTCCTCTCCATTGATGACTTGTACAGTTCCTGAATATCTCAAGTAAACTCTGGTTTCTCCCACAAACGTCTGATTGCTGTTACTTCTGATGAAGTCGAACAAATCTGCAACAAATTGTACACCACTTTACATGGGGGCGCTATTATCTGAGTTGATCTGTGTGATGTTGTCCAGGCTTAGTTCTTGAAATTTCCGATTTAATTCCTTGATAGCCATTTGATATGACCCTGGGACTGCCTTGCAACGCTCTCTGCCTATTATTATTGCCAGGACCTGAACCTCACTTTCTTTTTCTACCTTTTTTACTCTGATTTTGTCTTTCTCTCTTTCTTTTTGATTGTGACTTTGCAATATGTTTCTCCAATAGACATTTAAAAAGATGGTTATAGCAAAAAAAAGTTGAAAAAGCACCACTTTTTTCCTCCTCATACTTACATAACTAATTTCCATTTATTAAAACCAGAATTATATGTTAGAGAAAACACATTTACAGAGTAATTATTTTGTTTCATGATTCCCTTGTCCCTGGTTTGTTAGTCTAGTACACATTCTGAATGTTTTGTCCACATTAATTCATACATAAAATGAATCACTACAAACCATAGTTCTGAAATAATCCCACAAATGCAGAAAACACTAGAAACCAGTAATCTGACATTTATGTTAGAAATGGAAAAAAATAACATATAAAACATAAATTGTCTGTGCACTGTCTGCAACAAATTGACTGTCTGTAAAATTCTGTCTTGTAGATAATCTCATCACGTGTCTTTACCAATCTTAGAGCAATTATTTGTTCTACAGGGAGTTCCTATATATTGGGTTGGCTCCCTATGTTTCCTTTTAGACTAGCAGGGAACAGGAACCTTCTAGGTGGTAATTAGTCCACAGAGATTCCGCACAGAGGAAGTGGAAAATCTATTGTCATCAGTTCTTTCACCTAAACCCTCTGATCAGTCCCATTATAACATGTATTTGTCTATTTATTATAATAGGAATAATACGAGAAACATAAGCCCTCTTATTACAATGCACACATTTCAAATTTATGAACATGTTGCAAATATTTGATTGTTTTACATCATTTGCTATGGTAATAATTTCATATACCAAACTTTGGTAAATTCTGACAGTTTTAACCCATTCACGACTAATGATGTATATTTACATGTCCCAGCTTTTGATGTTGGCTCCAGCTCTGAGCCTGCATCTTTCCCCACTCTTGATGGCTGATTTAATCAGCCATGAAGTGCCTTTGACAGCTGCAGATGGATCTAAGATCCACCTCGACAGTTGAAAAGTTAAATGCCTCTGTCAATGTCCCGCCCATGGGCGCCCCTGTCACTTGATCGTGGGGCGACAATGGGATATCATGATAGCTGGGGGGTCTGCAGAAGCCCCCCTGCCTGTCATTATAATACTCCCATGAACACCAGTTCGCATTATAGGAGATCGTGATTTCTGCTACACATAGCAGGGCTGAAGCATTGCTATGTGTAGCACTGGCGATCAGATCAGATCGCTGCTTCAAGTCTCCTAAGGAGGTTATTAAAGTAAAAAGTGAAAAAAGTTTTTAAAAATATAAAAAAATTAAAAAAGTTAAAATCACCCCCTTCTTGCCAAAATAAAACAATAATAACAAATGAAACACGTTTTGTATCGTTGCATTCAGAAATGTCCAATCTATCAAAATATAAAGTAAATTAATCTGAACGGTAAACGGCATAAAGGAAAAAAAATCTAAAAGCCAACGTTACATTTTATTGGTCACCACAATATTGCAATAAAACAGAATAACAGGAGATCAAAACATCTTATCTACCCCAAAATGGTATTAATATAAGCATTAGATCAGGGCGCAACAAAAAAGCCCTCACCTAGATCCAGATCCTGAAAAATGTAGACGCTATGGGTCTTGGAAAATGGCAACAAATGCAAAAGCCTTTTTTTTTTTTTTTACAAATTTCTGGGGGTTTTTTGCGCTTTAGATAAAAAATAAACTATACTTGTTTGGTATCTATATAGTCGTACTGACTGGGGGAATCATTTTACCAGGTCAGTTTTACCATAAAGTAAACATGGTAAATAAAAAAAAAGAAAAAACAATTGTGACAAACTTTGACTCACTCAGTGCAGGAATGAATGTGTCACGTGGATTTATGTCTTTTTACATCAATTGAGGAATTTGCTCATCAGACCTTGTGGGGGCATCACAACACAGAACCAGACCCCAATAAGAGGACAAAAAAAGTTCACACTCCTTATCTATGAACTGTTCCAATATTTATGGACACAACTGTTTATCATTTTCCTATAATGATAATTCTGCTTCACGTCACATGTCTTATCTGTTGCATTACTTCAGTGCTGAGTTGTGTATAAATATGTGATTCTTCAGATTTTGTATTACTCTTTGTCTGATGAAGAGACCGGAGTAGTCTTGAAAGCTTGCAATTTGTTGTCATCTTTTCAGTTAGCCATTAAAAGGTATCAACCACTGAGGACTCTCAATTCTAAATATTGTTCTAAACTGCACACAGTATTTAAAGGGTTTGTCAAGTCACAGTCCGCAGGATAGGCCATCAATTTTGAGTCGTTGGGGTCTGATACCTAGCACTAAAAAAGTTCAGCAGTTATTTGCTCTGGCGGCCAACAGATGTAAACACTACGGACAGATATGCACCGGCTACGTTCTAATAGAAGCTGTTCTGCAGTGCCCAGTAGCAGCTGCTACAAATCGAATGGAGCTGGGCCAATAGTGCAGCTACCAGAGGGGCAGAGAAGTTGATTGTCCTGGACCCCATGGTCAGAGGGGCCCATCCGGAGCTACCTCTACTCTCAATTATATTGTTGTGCACATACTGTGTGAAAAGCTCCCATACTGTGGGTCGGCCCATCATACATTCTAGGGACATCTGTGGGGGGTCCTCAAAGTGTGGAGGCCATTTTACAACATGGGGCCATTAGATAGTTTGGGGCCTACTGTAGGGGCAATCATACAATGTGGGAGCTAATGCGATGGCCATTATAAAGTTTGGGGGCTAATTGGGGGCCATTATACAGTGTACACACTTCTGTAGAGGTCATTGTACAGTGTGAGGACAATTGTGGTGGCCATTATACAGTGTCGGGACTACTGTGGGGGCAATCACATAATGTGGGGATATATGTGGGGGTCCTCGAAGTATGGGGGTCAATTTACAGGGTGGGGACCATTATACGGTTTGGGGCCTACCGTGGGGGCAATCATAGTGTGGAAGCTAATGCGAGAGCCATTATACAGTTTAGGGGTCATTATAAAGTGTACAGGCTACCCTGGGGACCATTATACAGTGTTGGGACTACTGTGGGGCCATTATACAGTGTGTGAGCTAATGTGGGGGCCATTATAGAGTTTGGTGCCTACCATGGCGGCCATAATACAGTTTAGATCATACATTTGGGGCAATTATACAGTGTTAGAGCTAATGCAGGGGCCACTATACAGCTTGAGGTCTTCTGTGGGGGGCATCATAAAGTGTGGGGACTACTGTAGAGGACATTATACCATGTGGGGGCCATTACACTTATGAGTAAAAAGGTAACAATGTTTGGAACTTTTGACTTTCAGACTCTATATCTCACCATCGACTACTGCTTCGAATGTGAGACTACCATTATTTTATAGACAATCATCTTGGCTATCTCATACATAAATTTGATTTGCAACAATTTAGCAAATGATTAGTTATGCAGATTCTTGTCACGTCACTGCATTGTTACTGTTTTGCTTCTAAAAATCTAAATTTGCATTTTTATTATTTTGTAAATCCATCTTTGGCTTTCAACACTGCCTGAATCCTTCTTAGCATGTCTCGATCTCGGCAAGATGGAAAAGACAGGAAAAAACAAATGACTCCATCAGAAATAACGTCAGCTATAAGTTACTATCTATAACTGTACTGTAATTACTTGTATGTTCTGCAGGTCTGGTATCTACCACTATATGGTAACCAAATGGCACTACAGTAATATCACTGTTGGTCTTTTTGTAGAGATTTATTTCCATTAACAGCCAGGTCATCTCCTGAGGTTCCCCTATACCCACAATTCGGGTGTGCCACCATAGTTGTAATCTGGGTTACCGGTTAGGGACCCACTCAAATGTTTCATCCCACCCTGAATTAAACCCCTAGCTAAGCCTCTGAGCTGGGCTCTGCAGCTCCTACATCCCATTGCCCTCAAAGCAAATAATAACTGAGCGGTGCAGGTGATGGAGGTCAGACCACCACCAATATGATATTTGTGAAATATGATGTGGTTAGGCCATCAATATCTGTTACTGACAACCCCTAGTGTCCGTGCACGAACCCCGAAAGCGGACTTCTCCAGAAAGTCCATGTTAGGCCAGCGTCACACCCAACGTATAAAAATATGGTCAGTTTTTTTACGGCCAAGATACGCAGAAATGTTCATGAACAGTAATCGGTATGTCATCTATATTCAATGAGAGGATGCGATTTTTTTCTCCAAAAAGTATCCGTGTCATCTGTATGGCATCTGTACAGCGAGATTTTCTCATTTCTCACCTGATTGCAAAATGGACATATAATGGATCCATGGGTTCAGTACATACATTCAGTACATACATTCAGTATATACAGTACAGACCAAAGGTTTGGACACACCTTCTCATTTAAAGATTTTTATGTATTTTCATGACTATGAAAGTTGTACATTCACACTATAGGCATCAAAACTATGAATTATCACATGTGGAATTATATACTTAACAAAAAAGTGTGGAACATCTGAAATGATGTCTTATATTCTAGGTTCTTCAAAGTAGCCACCTTTTGCTTTGATGACTGCTTTGCACACTCTTGACATTCTCTTGATGAACTTCAAGAGGTAGTCACCGGGAATGGTCTTCCAACAATCTTGAAGGAGTTCCCAGAGATGCTTAGCACTTGTTAACCCTTTTGCCTTCCCTCTGCGGTCCAACTCACCCCAAACCATCTCGATTGGGTTCAGGTCTGGTGACTGTGGAGGCCAGGTCATCTGGCGTAGCACCCCATCACTCTTCATCTTGGTCAAATAGCCCTTACACAGCCTGGAGGTGTGTTTGGGGTCATTGTCCTGTTGAAAAATAAATGATGGTCCAACTAATGCCTATTTCTGCATTCAGGACCTGAAATTACGTCACGGCTTGCTGTGATTGGTTGCGTCGCGGTCACATGGGCGGCACGCAACCAATCACAAGCCGTGACGTAATTTTAAAAATGCGCGCGTCTCCTGCCTCCCGTGACGTCACGGCTTGTGATTGGTCGCGTCGCCCATGTGACCGCGACGCGACCAATCACAAGCCGGAACGTAATTTTAAAATCATGAATGCCTAGAATTAGGCATTGAGGACCTGAAAATTACGTCACGGCTTGCTGTGATTGGTCGCGTCGCGGCCACATGGGCGGCACGCAACCAATCACAAGCCGTGACGTCACGGAAGGAAGTAAAAGCGCGCATTTTAAGCAAACAACGCTGCCGGTTCCTTCGGTGAGGTCCAGGCTGCGTCGGAGAGGTGAGTATAGCAATATTTTTTATTTTAATTCTTTATTTTACACATTAATATGGATCCCAGGGCCCGAAGGAGAGTTTCCTCTCCTTCAGACCCTGGGAACCATCAGGAATACCGTCCGATACTTGAGTCCCATTGACTTGTATTGGTATCGGGTATCGGTATCGGATTAGATCCGATACTTTGCCGGTATCGGCCGATACTTTCTGATACCGATACTTTCAAGTATCGGACGGTATCGCTCAACACTACTCACAAGTCACACTGATGGTCCGTGTGGTGTGCGAGTTTTTCTCGCACTCATAGACTTGCATTGGCATATTTCGGGCGTAATACGGTGACAATCACAGCATGCTGCAATTTCACTCGCACGTATGATACAGCCGAGAAAACAACGGATGATGGGAGCTGCCCCATAGATTAACATTGGTCCGAATGCTATTCGATTTTTTATCGCATAGCACTCGTCCGTATTACAGTCTAGTGTGACTCCGGCCTTACTGTTTGGGTTAGACTGTCATCTGTGTGACAGCGTGAGAAACACAGGCAGCTCTGATCAGTGGTGGTAAGTTTATTACTGCCGGTCAGAACACTGCAGTTCCAACGCTGTTAGATGACAGCGTGTGAGCCAGCAACTGTGACCGGCGGTAAAAAGGTTACCACTAGTCACAGGAATTGGCTGATGAGAGTACTACTCTCATCATCCTACACCTGCTCTTGCTGATATATATGAAACTGGAGGAAAAGGAGTAGCGCGTAAACAAGAAAAAGTTTAATAAGGAATCCACTTTAAAAACAGCTGATGGTACAAAAAGGTATGTGAGGCAGATTAAAGACAGACAAACAAAGTACCAGCCATGGGTCATTCCATCATATCATATCAAATCCAAGAGAGTGTAAGTGGGTAGATCAAAGACACATCCACATATCACTTATGTCTGCTAACATAGTCAGGGTCTATAAGCCACTTACTTAACATGCAAAACGCATGTTGAAATATTCTCTCAGCCTTATTCCAGCCTGAGTCTTTTTTCACCTTCTGGGTAAGAGGCATCTCCCTATTAGTTTGCACATACTAGCAGTTCCACTTGGCTTATCGACCCTGACTATGTTAGCAGCCAGGTGAGAGCAGATGTAGGATAATGTGTACTCTCACCAGCCAAAGCCTGTGATCGGCAGTAACCTTTTTACTGCCGGTCACAGCTGCTAGCTCACACGCTGCCATCTGACAGCATGGGAAGGGCAGCTCTCTGACCGGCGGTAACGATCTTATGGCTGATCAAAGCCAGTGGTTTCTTTGTTGTCACGCAGATATGACAGTGTGGGAAACAACAGATGTTCGGGCCTCACATTCTTCTGAATGGGGTCCAGGTTCGGGTTCTGGTACCTGAACCAAACTTTTTTAAAATATTTGGCCGAATCCGCTGGACCTGAACATCCACGGGTTCGCCCATCTCTGGTCATAAACATTCATGCTTTCTAATGTGGGAATGAATCATTAGTGCTTGGAGTTTTTAATTTTTACAAAATGTTTTGTTTTTTATTCTGCACAGGATATAAGAAATCTCTTGCTGCTATTTAAAACTGTATACAAAATGCTGATGACAGATTTATTTATATTTTATTCTTTAAATGAAATAAAAATGCTGAGCTATACAAGGTTTGATGTACTGATTGTTTCACTAACACCTTGAAGCCATTTTTCATTTTTTTGCTTTCATTTTTCCATTCTTGCTTCTATAAAGTCATAACTTTTTAGATTTTTCTTCAACATAGCAAAATAATAGACATGGTTTTTGTGGAATGAATGGGGTGTATTTTTCTAATGAAGCCATTTAATTTACTGTATCTTGTATTAGACAACTAACTTTAAATAATAGCTGTATTCCATATCATCATATTGTAGTTTTTAGTAGTACCATTTTGGAATGATAGACTTTTTATCACTTTTTGTTCCTTTTTTAGATTTGAAAAGCAACCAAAGAACAAAGATTCTGGCATTTGTCTAATCATTTAGGATCCCATAAACAATAGATAGCAGTCAGGTCAGCTGAACGATGGTTCAGCTGATCATCTGGCCAGCAGCTACAGTTGCATGTAAAAGTTTGGGCACCCCTGGTCAAAATTACTGTCATTGTGAACAGTTAAGCATTGAATTAATTGACAATTAAATTATCTCTAAAAGGGCTAACGTTAAAGATGACATATTTCCATTGAATTTGAGGAAAAAAATAAATATATATATAAAGTGCTATTTTATACATTTTAAAAATTACAAAAAGGAAAATGAACTGATGCAAAAGTTTGGGAACTCTTGGAGATTTGTGTGCTTAGATAACTCAGATGACCAATGTTTAATTAACCTGTTGCGGTTATGGCTTGTTCACTATCATCATCAGGAAATGCCAGTTGATGCAAATTTCTTAGCTTTATAAAAATCTAGCCTCTCTTACCTTATGCTAAAAAACAGCAGCCATGAGTTCTTCTAAGCAGCTGCCTAGCACTCTAAAAATGTACATGGTGGAGACCCACAAGTCAAAAGAAGGCTGTAAGAAGATAACAAAGCATTTTCAAGCTTTCCTTTCCTCAGTTCAAAATGTAATTAAAAAGGGCAGTTAGCAGGAACAGAGGAGCTCAAGATAAAGTCTGGAAGACCAAGCAAAATTTCAGTGAGAGCTGCTCATAAGATTGTTAGAGAGGCAAATCAGAACCCCCACTTGACTGCAAAAGAGGAGTTGTGATACATTGCTCTACTGTTCAGAGACACCAGCACAAATATGGTCTTCATGGAAGAGTCATGAGAAGAAACTCATGGAACGATGAATTTAAAATAGAACTCTTTAGCCACACAGATCAAAGGTAGGTGTAGAAACAAAGGGCACAGAATATAATAAACAAAGGGCACAGAATATAATGAACAAAAAATCTTGCCAGGAATTAAGTATGGGGGTGGATCAATCATGCTTTGGGATTGTGTAGCAGCTAATGGCACAGGGAACATTTCACAGGGAGAAGAATGGATTCAATAACATTTCAACAAATTCTTGATGCGAACATAACACATCTGTAAAAAGCTGAGGTTGAAAAGAAGATGCTTCTACAAGTGGATAATGATCCTAAACACAAGTCAAAATCCACAATAGGCTACCTCAGAAGGCGCAAGCTGAAGATTTTACAATGATTCTCACAGTCCCCTGATCTGAACATTATTGAAAATCTGTGGCTAGACCTCAAAATAGAAGTGCATGCAAGGCGATCCAGAAATCTTACCGAACTGGAAGACGTTTCTAGGAAAGAATGGATGGAAATCCCTCAAACAAGAATTGAAAGACTCTTGGCTGGCTACAAAAAGTGTTTACAAGCTGTGATAGTTGCAAAAGAAGGTGCTACTAGGTACTAACAATGCAGGGTGCCCAAACTTTTGCATTCAACAGAAAAGCAGGTGTGCCCAGCGAGTGGTGAAGGTAATAAATAACTTTTAATGAAAATATATTAAAAATACTACCATATATATGGTATCCAGCACTCAGTACATACTGGCTATAGAACCTAATGATGATCTACGCGTTTTGACCTGGTGGTCTTAGTCATGATCTGCATTAGTAGCAAGATATTACAATACGTCATAGAATGCACCCAATGTAAATTGCAGTATACGGGATGCACAAATTGTCCTTTAAAAAGCCGTATTTGCCGCCATCTCTCTGCCACCACTAATATCGCAGCTGTGGGTGCCTCAGCCGCATCCAAGCATTTTGCCAGGGAACATAAGGGAAATACCACATTTTTTAAATGTTATGGTATAGAGAAGGTTTATAAACCTCACAAAGGAGGAGTTATGACTTGTATTGTTTAAGATTATTTTACTTGTTTTTATTATGTATACCCCTCCTCACATGTAAAGCGCCATGGAATAAATGGCGCTATAACAATAAATAATAATAATAATAATATTAGTCTAATGTGTATGGGGGCCTTTAGATGCCTCAGTCACTACCAACTGTGCCATCTAAGGGGTTAAACTCCTATGTGCAGCACTAGCATTCTTCACAGAAGATACAGCTGAGTGTCAGGTGGATAATACAGCCAGTCCCCACCATGAATAGAATAGACTCAGCTTCTTACAGTGACTGAAAGCATTTGACATGCAGTGACTTTTGTGGAAACACGAGGGTCAGTGGGTGCCTCACTGGTCCGGCTGTCTTTAGAAAGACTGCACAGGTCGGGGCTTATCCCACTGAACACAATTCTTCCTCATGGGCAGAATGCTACTCAGAAAACACAAGGTGAAGGTACCACACTATTTTAAGACTTTATTGGTTCACCAACAGTTCTAAGCATATGTTACATTCCCAGCAAGGATACAAGATGGTGCAGTGACACACTGTAGTGCAGTAAGTCCTCATGCTTCTGCTAACTTGCAACTTTGGGGCATCCAGGGCCAACCACCCCAACCAGCACCACCTCACTTTTGGTGGGCACACAGAGAAGAGGTAGCTGCAAACTTAGGAAGCTGACTGAGCACAGCTAGTTATATGACTTTATTGTCCCAACCTGGGTTCTCCAAACAACTTTTTATACTCCGTGTTGGGCAGTGGAGCATATCTGTATATCATCAGCTGGAACCATGCTCCCTGAGCTGATGTCCTGTAGAGTCACACGGCTGACAGGAGAAAGGCCCTTTTATAACCCTCAGCTTTCATTTCATGGCATTGTTCCACAGTATTGGGGGAGGTATTCATTAATGATCCCTCATTTTTCAATTCTTAATTTAGTCTGTACAATTGTCCTCCAAGTGGTGCAGACTAGTACATAGCAGGGGGCTGATGCAATCTGTATCAGCAGGAATTCCAAAACATAGTATACAAAAAGGGTCATCGGACAGTCTCTCATGAAACTATGGCTCATGTCCCTTGACTTACTGAAAAAAATAATAGTATGTCTGGCATAATTAAGAATAATTCACCCCTGCACAAGTGGCCAGATTGATGCTCAGTTGTCACAGATGTCACTTACAGTTTAAAGTGGTATAATAGACAGTGAGATAAGGTGGGTCTATGTTCATATGTATCAGTATTCAGTTCAGTGGGCAGGGCATAATATAATGGATGTTACCTCTGCTCCTGTTCCTGGTGCTCCGCCTGCTGCTGCCGGGTCCGGGTCGGCAGCTGTCCCCGCTGCGTCCTCCTCGCTTCGGGGTTCGGTGCTGACGTCCCGGCGTGCATCCTCCCTGCACTCGGTTGCGTGCTCCTGTGGGTTGTGCAGGCGCAGTAGGTTCTTACCGCGCGCGCTCCCTTTGCTCTTCTCCTCCTGCGTGACCAGACCCGGCAGAACATCCTGGCCAATCGGTGACAGATGTCAGGTATTTCAGACCCTCCTCCCTTAGTGGAGGCACCTGCTTATCGTTTTTCCCTTGCCATAGTTAGGCCGCCTTATTGCCTTGTGCTTCGCCAGTCTTGTTTGTTGTTTAACCCCTTGTTTTCCTTCCTCTCTTCCAGTACCTGCTCCCGAGTTCCTCGGTTCCAGTGTTCTCCTTTCCTCAGTCCAGTTCTCATCTCCACATCAGTCTCTACCTTCAGTTTCTGGCTTCCGTTTTCCTTGTCCTCAGCTCCTTTACTTCTCCTCCAGGTTTCCTCCGTCTCTACCTTCCTGTTTTCCTTGCCTGGCTCCCCTCCGTTCCTCTTAGTTCTTCTCACCGGTTCTCCCTGTTGTTTTCTTTGAGCCGATCCCTGGTCCTGGCCTCCATGGTACTAGAGAACCCTGTGCTTGCCTCCTAACAGTCCCTGTATAGGGGTTGGTCCCACTCTGGAGTGCTCGCTCGGGGGAGGTTCAGTTCCACGGTCCAGTGGGTCCACTCTTTGTACCCGTCGCCTTCGGCGTAACAATGGATGTAATGTTTTTGAAAATATATTAAAGGAAAGTCTTGATGTTTAAGAATAATGGAAGCTAAGTAATAAGATGAATCTTAGAATGAATCTTAACACATTATTGTCAATGAGACTATTTGATCTTGAGAAGCATGAGAAAGAGGGAAACCTTTGGAGGGTATTCAGAATACATAACATGTAGATATAATGATTATTGGCTTATTTATACATAGACATCATATGTATTTTTTGCTATAATATCAACTATTGCTCTGCACATTTCCTCTCCTATACAAACTTTACATAGTCCTTTATTAATACAGTCCAAAATTGTAATGTCTTGTTTTCACTCACTTGGAACATTATCATATGCAATTACAAGATATTTCTTGCCTAATAGCGAACTCAGTAGACAAATAATAGGTCTACATAAATCAATTCAAGATCTTTTCCTGTTTTTTTTTCCTTTGTAGCTTATTTGAAATTTTTACTTTAATGATTTTGCAACCCATTTGCCATCCACAAAATGTTGAAATCATTGAATTTGACATTTGCTGAATTGTTATTCATCTGTAAGTGAAAATGAGGAGAACTTCCTGCAGTAATGATGAGAAACTGTATATGTACCATTAGAAACATCGGTAAAATTCAGCAAGACCACCCTACAATTTAACCTTTGAGAATTATTTGTAACTTTATTTCTGCAGAATCAATGTATGTAATAATGGTAGGTTTTTATGCCACCAAAATGGATACTGTACACATAATATTAGCTTTTAGGACATCGGGTAGACCATGCTATTGCTATGGGGCCTGGGATGAGAGCAAATGAGCACTGGATTTCTTCTTTTCACAATTAAATTTTTCTTTCATGTGCCACTACTATGGAGAGTTTTTACTAAACCTTAAAGATCTGTATAAAACTTATGAGCAAAAAGTGCTATTGATGTGCAAGTAAGCAGTACTAAAAAGGAGCTCAAACACCTTAAAACAATTGGCATGTGTGTATGGGTTACAATTACAATACATCCAAATAATCTATAGAACATTTTGGCCCTGATTCATCAAAACCAGCCATGTTCATACCAGACTTGATGAGGGTGGCGAGTTGAAGTCAAATGTACATAATTCATTAGGAGGTGCGTAAATCTCAATAAATCAGATCAGGAACTATTGAGAAGTGCATCTCGCCACAAACATTACTGCAGTCAGAGACTGATTTCACATGTCTTGGGTAAGATATGCCATAGTTCATCATGAACTAGATGGGCTGTGGCATCATGCCCCTGTTGCACACCATTCTGACAGAGTGCCACCCACATTTGGGTAAAAATGCCAAAAGTCGCTATTTTTTGGTGCAACTTTGCATTATGCAATATTTTTGTGACTTTTCAAAGCGATTTACACTAGAATTCTGGCATAAATGCTTTTATGAATCAGGGCCTTTGTGTATTTTACTTTTTTGCTACATTTGCCCAATTATTTCTATGTACATTCTTCTTTATGTCTCATCTTTAGAGCTTATTAATTTGTCTACAAAATGCTAGATGCTGTATATAAAATGTGCAAAATGTAGATAAACATTATTTACTCAATTTCTGTTCACCTATATTAATTGCTCTAGCTACATATAGATACTGACACAACCTAGTTATTCTAAAGGTGCTTTCACATTGCTCTTATGTTCACATTTGTGGGTCTCGTTGGGGCTTGCGTCTGAACTCCCTCATAAAACAGGATTCGGACATATGCGCTGAGTCTACTACGTCGTCTGAGTGTCCACCTCCAGTAGGCGTATATGCCCTAAAATAATGCATGATCGCTCTGCCAGCATCAGTATAGTCTATAGCTCTGCTGGCGCTTACGTACAAATCTTGTTTTGCAGGGGGTCTGGACCCAACCCCCGTCGGGACCTACAAACGTGAAGATAAGTGCAATGTGAAAGCACACTAACAAATATTCCAATTATAATAAAATGCTGAAAAATGTACACAGTGTCACTCAAGATTTCTAGAATTTCATAATCCTTAAGTAGTATTTTTTCTAGGTAATTTAGTGTGTATATACAATATGTATATACATATTTATATATAACACCTGGTGCATATACATATATGTACGACATATATATATATACAGTATATATATATATATATATATATATATATATATATACACTGCTCAAAAAATAAAGGGAACACTAAAATCCCACGACCTAGATATCAATGAATGAAATATTCCAGTTGTAAATCTTTATTCATTACATAGTGGAATGTGTTAAGAACAATAAAACCTAAAAATGATCAACGTAAATCACAACTAATATCCCACGGAGGTCTGGAGTTAGAATCATGCTCAAAATCAAAGTGGAAAGTGAAGTTACAGGCTGATCCAACTTCAGTGGAAATGCCTCAAGACAAGGAAATGATGCTCAGTAGTGTGTGTGGCCTCCACGTGCCTGTATGATCTCCCTGCAATGCCTGGGCATGTTCCTGATGAGGCGGTGGATGGTCTTCTGAGGGGTCTCCTCTCAGACCTGGACTAAAGCATCTGCCAACTCCTGGACAGTCTGTGGTGCAACGTGACGTTGGTGAATGGTGCGAGACATGCTGTCCCAGATGTGTTCAATTGCATTCAGGTCTGGGGAAGGGGCAGGCCAGTCCATAGCTTCAATGCCTTCATCTTGCAGGAACTGCTGACACACTCCAGCCACATAAGAAAGGAAATAGGAGTTAAAGTCCAAAGTATTTTTTATAAAAGGGTATAAATTTATTCAAACAATACATATTTATATGTGTACAAAACAGTTGTATTAGAAAAGTTTTTTCACTGCCCCCTGACGAAGCCAACGCGAAACGCGCGTTGGGGCTGCGTGGTGTAGTGCCAGTGTTCATCGCATGATGGGTAAGAGCCTGAGGATGTTGGGGATATTACTGTAGTTGGGCACTGGCCCGTATACTATTGAGTGGATGTACTTTCACCCCCCTGTCCCTATATCTCTTTTCCCTGGATTAAAAAAGCACTATGCACTTTTGATATTTATGAGATATGGGGTGATATCTGGTTCTTCCGCCTTTCTTCATACACCTGCTCTCTTGCTGCATTTCTTTGATTACTTAAAAAACTTTTCTAATACAACTGTTTTGTACACATATAAATATGTATTGTTTGAATAAATTTATACCCTTTTACAAAAAAAACTTTGGACTTTAACACCCATTTCCTTTCTTGGTTTATACAATATGCATGTTGGAGTGTCCACTTTTCTCATTAGTCTGTTTTTGCTCACCCAGGGTGTTGAGCATGTGTGACAGACTTAGTTATATGTTTCCCGTCGTGGTCTGTTTATATCCAGCCACATAAGGTCTGACATTATCCTGCATTAGGAGGAACCCAGGGCAAACTGCACCAGCATATAGTCTCATAAGGGGTCTGAGGATCTCATCTCGGCACCTAATGGCAGTCAGGCTACCTCTGGCGAGCACATGGAGGGCTGTGCGGCCCTCCAAAGAAATGCCACCCCACATCATTACTGACCCACTGCCAAACCAGTCATGCTGAAGGATGATGCAGGCAGCAGATCACTCTCCATGGCATCTCCAGACTATATCACATGTGCTCAGTGTGAACCTGCTTTCATCTGTGAAGAGCACAGGGGGCCAGTGGCAAATTTGCCAATCCTGGTGTTCTATGGCAAATGCCAAGCATCTTGCACAGTGTTGGGCTGTGAGCACAACCCCCATCTGTGAATGTTGGGCACTCAGACCATCCTCATGGAGTCGGTTTCTAACCGTTTGTGCAGACACATGCACATTTGTGGCCTGCTGGAGGTCATTTTGCAGGGATCTGGCAGTGCTCCTCCTGTTCCTCCTTGCACAAAGGCTGAGGTAGCGGTCCTGCTGCTGGGTTGTTGCCCTTCTACGGCCCCCTCCAAGTCTCCTGGTGTACTGGCCTGTCTCCTGGTAGCACCTCCGCCTCTGGATACTACGCTGACAGACACAGCAAACCTTCTTGCCACAGCTCGCATTGATGTGCCATCCTGGATGAGCTGCACTACCTGAGCCACTTGTGTGGGTTGTATAGTCTGTCTCATGCTACCACGAGTGTTGAAAGCACAACCAACATTCAAAAGTGACCAAAACATCAGCCAAAAAGCATTGGTACTGATATGTGGTCTGTGGTCCCCACCTGCAGAACCACTTACTTTATTTAGTGTGTCTTGATAATTGTCAATAATTTCCATCTGTTGTCTATTCCATTTGCACAACAGCATGTGAAATTGATTGTCAAACAGTATTGCTTCCTAAGTGGACAGTTTGATTTCACAGAAGTTTGATTTACTTGGAGTTATATTCTGTTAAGTGTTCCCTTTATTTTTTTGAGCAGTGTATATATATATATGTACATCTATATATATAATTGTCTAAGGGTTTTTCCGTCTGTCTGTCTGTCTGTCTGTCTTTCTGTCTGTCTGTCTGTCCTGGAAATCCCGCGTCTCTGAATCAGAGACGGGCACAGCATGGCGACGATGATGTCATAATGGAAATCCCACGTCTCTGATTGGTCGAGGCTGCCAGGCCTCGACCAATCAGCGACGGGCACAGTATCGACGTAGATGTCATAATGGTTGCCATGGCGACGATGATGTCATAAAGGTTGCCTCAACCAATCAGTGACGGGCACAGTCTGCCGCGAATTCTGGAATCATCATTGTCCATATACTACGGGGACATGATGCATATTCTAGAATACCCGATGCGTTAGAATCGGGCCACAGTCTAGTATATATATATATATATATATATATATATATACACAGTGGGTACGGAAAGTATTCAGACCCCATTGGGGGTCAAGTTCCTGCCTCTGCACAGGGGGAATCTCGGGCCATCTCCACTGCAGTCTCCCGTTCCTCTCCAGCCGCAGTGGAGCCTTCTCAGTGGAGACTTCGGTCCCAGCATTTGGCTCAGCCTGATACTGTGCAGATGGTTTCTGCTGCTTTCCCAGGCTCAGCCATTGTAGTCAGTACTAGTCAGCGGCGAGCAGACATCTCTGGGATTAAGTCCTGCTTTTTCCCTTCTGAGCATGCCCAAGGTAAGACCTCTCATTGGAGGTCAGGGGTCACATGCTCAGGTACTGTATTCAGCTTTCATTGGTCCTCTAGGAAGTTCCTGAAGCTGCTGCAGCTATAAAAGGTTTGCATGGCCGCATGGCCATGCGCTAGTATCACTTCATGTTATGAGCTTGCTAATTGTGGGTGCGCCAGTAAGATTGTATTCAGGGACCCGGCTGAAATAAGCCCCTAGAATACCGGCACCTCCGGTGAGGAGTTTGTATGATTGTATTCAGGGACCCAGCTAAAATAAGCCCCTAGAATACCGGCACCTCCGGTGAGGAATTTTTGTGTGCTTCTCTGTGTGCGTGACCACTGACTGCCATCAGCTCAGCAGTTAGCTGTGTTCCTCTCTAACGCTAACAGGGCACAGTGTGTTCTTTTCTGTGTGACTCAGTGAAGTAACTGAGTTCACTTGTACCGCCATATAGTGCCATCATTTTCTAGCAGCAGGTTGTCTCCTGCACGGTGGATGCCAGGCTGCGAATGCACCAATTATAACATCCATATTAAATTGGTGCGTTCTGTTGTGAATTTGCTTTTTGCTCCCTCTAGTGGTTACTAGTTTTTTGACTCTGGTTTTTCTGTCATTCCTTTTATCCGCACCTGGGTCGTTAGTTAGGGGTGTTGCTATATAAGCTCCCTGGACCTTCAGTTCAATGCCTGGCAACGTAGTTATCAGAGCTAGTCTGCTGTGCTCTTGTCTACTGATCCTGGTTCCAGTTATATCAGCTAAGTCTGCCTTTTGCTTTTTGCTATTTGTTTTGGTTTTGTATTTTTGTCCAGCTTGTTCCAAAACTATATCCTGACCTTTGCTGGAAGCTCTAGGGGGGCTGGTGTTCTCCCCCCGGACCGTTAGACGGTTCGGGGGTTCTTGAATTTCCAGTGTGGATTTTGATAGGGTTTTTGTTGACCATATAAGTTACCTTTCTTTATTCTGCTATCAGTAAGCGGGCCTCTCTGTGATAAACCTGGTTCATTTCTGTGTTTGTCATTTCCTCTTACCTCACCGTCATTATTTGTGGGGGGCTTCTATCCAGCTTTGGGGTCCCCTTCTCTGGAGGCAAGAAAGGTCTTTGTTTTCCTCTACTAGGGGTAGCTAGATTCTCCGGCTGGCGCGTGTCATCTAGAATCAACGTAGGAATGATCCCCGGCTACTTCTAGTGTTGGCGTTAGGAGTAGATATATGGTCAACCCAGTTACCACTGCCCTATGAGCTGGATTTTTGTATTCTGCAGACTTCCACGTTCCTCTGAGACCCTCGCCATTGGGGTCATAACAGTTTGCCAGGCCCGTATTAAATGTTTAATGCATTGCAGAAGAGGGATTATAAGAAAGAAGATTCTGAGTTTTTTTTTTTTTTTTTTTTTTTCTCTTCTTCCCCTTTACCTCAGAGTGGCTATGCTTGCTGCAGACATGAATGTCCAGACCTTGATTACAAGTGTGGACCAGCTGGCTACTCGTGTGCAGGGCATACAAGACTATGTTATCAGAAATCCTAGGTCAGAACCTAAAATACCGATTCCTGAACTGTTTTCCGGAGACAGGTTTAAGTTTAGGAATTTCGTGAATAATTGTAAATTGTTTTTGTCCCTGAGACCCTGTTCATCTGGAGATTCTGCTCAGCAAGTAAAAATTGTTATTTCGTTCTTACGGGGCGACCCTCAGGATTGGGCTTTTTCGCTGGCGCCAGGAGATCCGGCATTGGCTGATCTTGATGCGTTTTTTCTGGCGCTCGGTTTACTTTATGAGGAACCCAATCTTGAGATTCAGGCAGAAAAGGCCTTGCTGGCTATGTCTCAGGGGCAGGACGAGGCTGAAGTGTATTGCCAAAAATTTCGGAAATGGTCCGTGCTGACACATTGGAACGAGTGTGCACTGGCCGCTAATTTTAGAAATGGCCTTTCTGAAGCCATTAAGAATGTTATGGTGGGTTTTCCCATTCCCACAGGTCTGAATGATACTATGGCACTGGCTATTCAAATTGACCGGCGGTTGCGGGAGCGCAAAACCGCAAATTCCCTCATGGTGTTGTCTGAACAGACACCTAATTCGGTGCAATGTGATAGAAAAACCGCAAATTCCCTCATGGTGTTGTCTGAACAGACACCTGATTTAATGCAATGTGATAGAATCCTGACTAGAAATGAGCGGAAAATTCATAGACGCCGGAATGGCTTGTGCTACTACTGTGGTGATTCTACACATGTTATCTCAGCATGCTCTAAACGTATAGCTAAGGTTGTTAGTCCTGTCACCGTTGGTAATTTGCAACCTAAATTTATTCTGTCTGTAACTTTGATTTGCTCACTGTCATCTTATCCTGTCATGGCGTTTGTAGATTCAGGTGCTGCCCTGAGTCTCATGGATCTCTCATTTGCTAAGCGCTGTGGTTTTACTCTTGAACCATTAGAAAATCCTATTCCTCTTAGGGGTATTGATGCTACACCATTGGCTGCAAATAAACCGCAGTATTGGACACAGGTTACCATGTGCATGACTCCTGAACACCGCGAGGTGATACGTTTCCTGGTTTTACATAAAATGCATGATTTGGTTGTTTTAGGGCTGCCATGGTTACAGACCCATAATCCAGTCCTGGACTGGAAGGCTATGTCAGTCTCAAGTTGGGGCTGTCGTGGTATTCATGGGGATTCCCTGCCTGTGTCTATTGCTTCTTCTACGCCTTCGGAAGTTCCGGAGTATTTGTCTGATTATCAGGACGTCTTCAGTGAGTCTGAGTCCAGTGCACTGCCTCCTCATAGGGACTGTGACTGTGCTATAGATTTGATCCCAGGCAGTAAATTTCCTAAGGGAAGACTGTTTAATCTGTCGGTACCTGAACATACCGCTATGCGTTCATATATCAAGGAGTCTCTGGAGAAAGGGCATATTCGTCCGTCTTCTTCCCCTCTTGGTGCGGGATTCTTTTTTGTGGCAAAAAAGGACGGATCTTTGAGACCTTGTATTGATTATCGGCTTTTAAATAAGATCACTGTCAAATTTCAGTATCCTTTACCGCTGTTGTCTGACTTGTTTGCCCGGATTAAGGGTGCCAAGTGGTTCACCAAGATAGACCTTCGTGGTGCGTACAACCTTGTGCGCATTAAGCAAGGTGATGAATGGAAAACCGCATTCAATACGCCCGAAGGTCATTTTGAGTACTTGGTGATGCCTTTTGGTCTCTCCAATGCGCCTTCAGTTTTTCAGTCCTTTATGCATGACATTTTCCGGAAGTATCTGGATAAATTTTTGATTGTTTATCTGGATGATATTTTGGTTTTTTCTGATAATTGGGATTCGCATGTGGAGCAGGTCAGGTTGGTCTTTAAAATTTTGCGTGAAAATTCTTTGTTTGTCAAGGGCTCAAAGTGTCTCTTTGGTGTACAGAAGGTTCCCTTTTTGGGGTTCATTTTTTCCCCTTCTGCTGTGGAGATGGACCCAGTCAAGGTCCGAGCTATTCTTGATTGGACTCAGCCCTCGTCAGTTAAGAGTCTTCAGAAGTTCTTGGGCTTCGCTAACTTCTACCGTCATTTTATCGCTAATTTTTCTAGCATTGTGAAACCTTTGACGGATATGACCAAGAAGGGCTCCGATGTAGCTAACTGGGCTCCTGCTGCCGTGGAGGCTTTCCAGGAGTTGAAACGCCGGTTTACTTCGGCGCCTGTTTTGTGCCAGCCTGACGTCTCACTTCCCTTTCAGGTTGAGGTGGATGCTTCGGAGATTGGGGCAGGGGCCGTTTTGTCGCAGAGAGGCCCTGGTTGCTCTGTTATGAAACCTTGTGCCTTTTTCTCTAGGAAGTTTTCGCCTGCCGAGCGAAATTATGATGTGGGCAATCGGGAGTTGTTGGCCATGAAATGGGCATTTGAGGAGTGGCGTCATTGGCTCGAGGGTGCTAAGCATCGTGTGGTGGTCTTGACTGATCACAAAAATCTGATGTATCTCGAGTCTGCTAAACGCCTTAATCCGAGACAGGCCCGCTGGTCATTGTTTTTCTCCCGCTTTGATTTTGTTGTCTCGTATTTACCTGGTTCAAAGAATGTGAAGGCCGATGCTCTTTCTAGGAGCTTTGTGCCTGATGCTCCTGGAGTCGCTGATCCTGTTGGTATTCTTAAAGATGGAGTTATCTTGTCAGCTATTTCTCCGGATCTGCGACGTGTGTTGCAGAGATTTCAGGCTGATAGGCCTGAGTCTTGTCCACCTGACAGACTGTTTGTCCCGGATAAGTGGACCAGCAGAGTCATTTCCGAGGTTCATTCCTCGGTGTTGGCAGGTCACCCGGGAATTTTTGGCACCAGAGATCTGGTGGCCAGGTCCTTTTGGTGGCCTTCCTTGTCAAGGGATGTGCGGTCATTTGTGCAGTCCTGTGGGACTTGTGCTCGAGCTAAGCCTTGCTGTTCTCGTGCCAGCGGTTTGCTCTTGCCCTTGCCTGTCCCGAAGAGACCTTGGACACATATCTCCATGGATTTCATTTCTGATCTTCCGCTATCTCAGGGCATGTCCGTTATCTGGGTGATATGTGATCGCTTCTCCAAGATGGTCCATTTGGTTCCTTTGCCTAAGCTGCCTTCCTCTTCCGATCTGGTTCCTGTGTTTTTCCAGAACGTGGTTCGTTTGCACGGCATCCCTGAGAATATTGTGTCTGACAGAGGATCCCAGTTCGTTTCCAGGTTTTGGCGATCCTTTTGTAGTAGGATGGGCATTGATTTGTCGTTTTCGTCTGCTTTCCATCCTCAGACTAATGGACAGACGGAGCGAACCAATCAGACTTTGGAGGCTTATTTGAGGTGTTTTGTCTCTGCTGATCAGGACGATTGGGTGACATTCTTGCCGTTGGCTGAGTTTGCCCTTAATAATCGGGCTAGTTCCGCCACCTTGGTTTCACCTTTTTTCTGCAACTCTGGTTTCCATCCTCGCTTTTCTTCGGGTCATGTGGAGCCTTCTGACTGTCCTGGGGTGGATTCTGTGGTGGATAGGTTGCAGCAGATCTGGAATCATGTGGTGGACAACTTGAAGTTGTCACAGGAGAAGGCTCAGCGCTTTGCCAACCGCCGCCGCGGTGTGGGTCCCCGACTACGCGTTGGGGATTTGGTATGGCTTTCTTCCCGCTTTGTTCCTATGAAGGTCTCCTCTCCCAAATTTAAACCTCGTTTTATTGGGCCTTACAAGATATTGGAAATCCTTAATCCTGTATCTTTTCGTCTGGATCTTCCTGTGTCGTTTGCTATTCACAATGTATTTCATAGGTCCTTGTTGCGGCGGTACATTGTGCCTGTAGTTCCTTCTGCTGAGCCTCCTGCTCCGGTGTTGGTTGAGGGCGAGTTGGAGTACGTGGTGGAGAAGATCTTGGATTCTCGCCTCTCCAGGCGGAGGCTTCAGTACCTGGTCAAGTGGAAGGGCTATGGTCAGGAGGATAATTCCTGGGTGGTCGCCTCTGATGTTCATGCGGCCGATTTAGTTCGTGCCTTTCATGCCGCTCATCCTGATCGCCCTGGTGGTCGTGGTGAGGGTTCGGTGACCCCTCACTAAGGGGGGGGTACTGTTGTGAATTTGCTTTTTGCTCCCTCTAGTGGTTACTAGTTTTTTGACTCTGGTTTTTCTGTCATTCCTTTTATCCGCACCTGGGTCGTTAGTTAGGGGTGTTGCTATATAAGCTCCCTGGACCTTCAGTTCAATGCCTGGCAACGTAGTTATCAGAGCTAGTCTGCTGTGCTCTTGTCTACTGATCCTGGTTCCAGTTATATCAGCTAAGTCTGCCTTTTGCTTTTTGCTATTTGTTTTGGTTTTGTATTTTTGTCCAGCTTGTTCCAAAACTATATCCTGACCTTTGCTGGAAGCTCTAGGGGGGCTGGTGTTCTCCCCCCGGACCGTTAGACGGTTCGGGGGTTCTTGAATTTCCAGTGTGGATTTTGATAGGGTTTTTGTTGACCATATAAGTTACCTTTCTTTATTCTGCTATCAGTAAGCGGGCCTCTCTGTGATAAACCTGGTTCATTTCTGTGTTTGTCATTTCCTCTTACCTCACCGTCATTATTTGTGGGGGGCTTCTATCCAGCTTTGGGGTCCCCTTCTCTGGAGGCAAGAAAGGTCTTTGTTTTCCTCTACTAGGGGTAGCTAGATTCTCCGGCTGGCGCGTGTCATCTAGAATCAACGTAGGAATGATCCCCGGCTACTTCTAGTGTTGGCGTTAGGAGTAGATATATGGTCAACCCAGTTACCACTGCCCTATGAGCTGGATTTTTGTATTCTGCAGACTTCCACGTTCCTCTGAGACCCTCGCCATTGGGGTCATAACAGCGTTCCGCCAGTCCTCACATAATACTAGCGCCAGGGTCTGGCTAGAAAATGGTGGACGATCAGCGTCTACAGCGGTACATCCAGCAGCTGGAGGGTAGGTTTGCGGCTCTTGAGCGCACAACCTCAGCTGTGGATGTTACCGCAGTCGCTGTTCAGGCTGCTAGTGTAGCTGCAGCCAGTTTGTCCTCTGCCACCCCTGCTCTGACTTTATCCCATCTCCCGCTACCAGACAAGTTTGCTCGTGACAGTAAGCTATGTTGAGGATTTGTGAGCCAGTGCACCATACATCTTGAACTTCTGGCTGCACGTTTTCCTACGGAATGGGCTAAGGTGAAATTTATCATATCCCTTTTGTCGGGCATGGCGTTGGAATGGGCTACGCCGCTGTGGGAGCGTGATGATCGTGTGGTGCAGAGTGCTCCTCGCTTTCTGGACACTTTGAAACAGGTCTTTTTAGGACCTCACGTCACCCACGATACAGCGCTCTAACTGTTGGAAATTACACAGGGTTAGTCCATGGTCAGCCAGTTCACTGTCCAATTCCGGACTCTGGCATCAGAGCTGGAGTGACCGGATAAAGTCCTTTTTCCGGTGTTCTGGAAAGGACTGGCAGACCATGTGAAGGACGCCTTGGCCATCAGGGAGATTCCTGCCACACTGGAGGAGCTCATAACTATCTCTACCCGCATCGACCTCCGTTTTAACGAGCAGAGGTTAGAGTAGACCCAGTGTACGCAGAGGTTCCAGTTGGCTCCTACCTTTGCCAACACTCTGGAATTTCCTGTTCAGGCGTCCAACGCCCATAAGGCCATGGAGGTTTCTCGAGCGGGACCTAAGTCCCGGGCTGCTCGAGTACCCGTGGTTTGTAATATTTACCAACAGTTAGGACATTATGCCAATAAATGTCCTCAGCGGTCAGGAAAACGATCGCGTCTAGTAACCATTGGAGGAGGTTCACTAGACACAGCGGCATTTTCCTCCAAGTTGTCCTTTAAAGGGACAATCGCTTTAGGCTCTTCCACTCTCACAGTCGAGCTTTGTGTGGACTCTGGGGCGGAGGGGAATTTTATGTCCTCTGCCTTCGCCCAACGCCACGCCATACCCCTTGTGATGCTCGCCAGGCCAGTGACTGTTCGAGTGGTAAATGGGTCAACACTGCCCACACAAATTACACATCAGTCCATCCCTTTCACATTATCTATGTTTCCTTCCCATCATGAGATTATCTCCCTGCTTGTCCTTCCTGAGGGGATGGATGAGATTCTACTTGGGATGCCCTGGTTACATTTTCACTCTCCTCTTATAGAGTGGTCCTCAGGGAGAATTTTGGGTTGGAGTGAATCTTGTAAGGGCAGATGTGTGAAGGAGTCCGTTCAGGTTTCCATTGCAGAGATACCCGCAGATCTCACTTCCCTACCCAAGTGCTATTGGTACTATGCAGACGTGTTCTCCAAGAAGGCTGCAGAGACCCTTCCACCTCACCGCCCATATGACTGTCCTATTGACCTCATGCCTGGAGCTGAACCTCCTCGGGGATGGGTCTATCCCCTCTCTCTTCCGGAGACAGATGCTATGTCCCAATACATCCAGGAGAATTTGTCAAGGGGGTTCATTAGGAAGTCAGTGTCACCTGCAGGTTCGGGGTTCTTCTTCATGCAGAAGAAGAATGGAGAACTACGTCCATGCATAGATTACAGGGGTCTTAATGCCATCACCGTTAAGAATAAGTACCCATTGCCCCTGATATCTGAGCTCTTCGATAGGCTGCGGGGAGCAAGAGTATTTACCAAATTAGACCTGCGGGGTGCTTATAACCTGATTCGCATCCGTGAGGGGGACGAATGGAAGACGGCTTTTAATACCAGGGATGGGCATTATGAATATCTGGTGATGCCCTTTGGGCTCTGTAATGCCCCAGCCGTTTTCAAAGACTTTGTGAATGACATGTTCCAGGATATGCTCTCCACCTCGGTCGTAGTCTATCTGGATGATATACTAATCTACTCTCCAGATATTGACTCCCACCGGAGAGAGGTTTGCAAGGTCTTCGACCTCTTACGGGCAAATCCTCTTTATGCCAAGTTGGAGAAATGCGTGTTTGAGCAGGAGTCCTTGCCTTTCTTGGTTATATCATCTCCACCCAGGGATTGGCTATGGATCCTGCCAAACTACAGGCTGTGATGGACTGGCAGGAACCTCATTCTCTCAAAGCGGTGCAGTTTTATGGGGTTCATTAATTATTACCGTCAGTTCATTCCGCATTTCTCGACTTTTGTAGCTCCCTTGGTAGCCCTTACCAAGAAGGGAGCAAATCCCAAGTTGTGGTCGGAGGAAGTCTCCAAGGCCTTCCTTTCTATAAAATCTCATTTTGCTAGCACTCCCATCCTACATCGCCCCGATGTAGTTAAGCCGTTCATAGTGGAGGTGGATGCCTCATCTTTCAGTGCTGGTGCAGTCCTCTTCCAAAAGGATGCTCAAGGTCGGAAGCATCCCTGCTTCTTCTTTTCCAAGACCTACACACCAGCAGAGAGGAATTATTCCATCGGGGACAATGAGTTGCTAGCTATGAAGTTGGCTTTCTCTGAGTGGAGACACCTTCTGGAAGGGGCTCGCTTTCCCTTCCAAGTCTTCACCGGCCACAAAAATTTGGTGATCCTACAAACAGCTCAACGGCTAAATTCTCGCCAAGCCAGATGGTCCATATTCTTCTCCAGGTTCCATTTTACCCTCCATTATCTCTCTGGGGAGAAGAACATTCATGCTGACGCTCTCTCTCGCTCCGTTGTGTCTTCTGCGGAGGAGGAAGAGGAGTCTCGGCTTATAGTTTCTTCTGAGAGCATGAGAACCGTGGCTCCAGATTCGCTAGAATCGGTGCCTCAGGGCAAGACATTTGTTCCTACTAATTTGCGATCGGAGGTTCTCTCTTGGGCTCATTCATCCAGGGTGGGTGGACATTTTGGGACCAAGAGGACATCTGAGCTGTTGGCGAGGATGTAATGGTGGCCGCGTGTGTCTCCTGCGCCAAAAATAAGTCTCCTTGACAACGGCCGTCTGGGTTACTTTATCCCCTGCCGGTGGCTGACAGGCCCTGGGAGATGGTCAGAATGGACTTTGTGGTGGGCTTACCCAAGTCTCGTGGTTGCACCATCATTTGGGTAATCACCCACCATTTTTCTAAAATGGTGCACATGGTGCCGCTTCCACGGGTACCTTCTGCACGGGCTTTGGAAGCGTTCTTTATAAGACACATTTTCCGCCTACGCGGTATGCCAGACAAAGTTGTCAGTGACCGGGGTCCCCAGTTTGCATCTCGGTTCTGGAGAGAGCTTTGTTGTTTACTCAGCATTGAGTTAAATCTCTCTTCAGCATATCATCCTGAGACGAATGGATTGGTAGAGAGGACCAATCAGACCTTTGTCACATATTTGCGACATTTTGTTTCTGCCAGGCAGGATAACTGGGCATCCTTGCTACCATGGGCGGAGTTTGCGCTTAATAACGCCGTAGCCGATTTCACTGGTCAGACTCCATACCTCCTTAATTATGGTCAGCATCCACGGGTTCCTGTGCCTATGCCCGTGTCTTCTGCCGACTCCAGGGTGGCAGACTGGGCTGTGGAGGCATGGGACTTTGGGACCGCACTCAGGATGCCATCCGGGCCTCCAAGGAGAGAATGAGGTCCTCCGCCGATACACATTGGCACCCCGCTCCGACGTTTGCTCCTGGCGACTTAGTGTGGCTCTCCGCCCGTAACATCAGGCTGTTAGTTGAGTCCACTAAGTTTGCTCCTCACTACTTGGGACCGTTCAAGGTCCTCGAGCAGGTTAACCCTGTGGTCAACCATCCGGCCCTTCCTCCACGCCTAGGTATCACTGACACCTTTCATGTGTCCCTCTTAAAACCCATACATATGTTCCGGTTTTTTGAGTTATCTGCCGGGACATCGGGTTCGTCTTCGGACGATTACGAGGTGAACGCTATCTTGGGGTGCAAGGTGGTACGTGGGAAAAAGTTTTATTTGGTGGACATGAAGGGTTATGGCCCAGAGGACAGGTCCTGGGAGCCTGTTGAGAATAATCGAGCTCCGCTGCTAATTGCTGCCTTTGAGCGTAGCGAGGCCCAAGGAAGGGGGTCCCTAGGAGGGGGTTAATGTTAGGGGTCAAGTTCCCGCCTCTGCACAGGGGGAATCTCGGGCCATCTCCTCTGCGGTCTCCCGTTCCTCTTCAGCCGCAGTGGAGCCTGCTCAGCGGAGACATCGGTCCCAGCGTCTGGCTCAGCCTAATACTGTGCAGATGGTTTCTGCTGCTTTCCCAGGCTCAGGCATTGTAGCCAGTACTGGTCAGTGGTGAGCAGACGTCTCTGGGACTAAGTCCTGCTTTTTCCCTTCTGTGCATGCCCAAGGTAAGACCTCTCATTGGAGGTCAGGGGTCACATGCTCAAGTACTGTAGCAGCTTCCATTGGACCTCTAGGAAGTTCCTGAAGCTGCTGCAGCTATAAAAGGTTTGCATGGCCGCACGGCCATGCGCTAGTATCATGTCATGTTATGAGCTTGCTAATTGTGGTTGTGCCTGTATGATTGTATTCAGGGACCCGATTGAAATAAGCCCCTAGTATACCGGCACCTCCGGTGAGGAGTTTGTATGATTGTATTCAGGGACCCTGCTGAAATAAGCCCCTGGAATACCAGCACCTCCGGTGAGGAGTTTTTGTGTGCTTCTCTGTGTGCGTGACCACTGACTGCCATCAGCTCAGCAGTTAGCTGTGTTCCCCTGTAACGCTAACAAGGCACAGCGTGTTCTTTTCTGTGTGACTCAGTGAAGTAACTGAGTTCACTTAAACCCGAATAGAGTGCAGTCATTTTCTAGCAGCAGGTTGCCTCCTGCATGGTGGACCCCAGGCTGCGAATGCACCAATTATAACATCCATATTAACTCCATGCGTTCCACCAGTCCTCACAGACCCCTTTAAATTTTTCACTCTTTGTTTCATTGCAGCCATTTGTTATATTCAAAAAAGTTCATTTTTTTCTCGTTAGTATACTATCTGCACCCCATCTTGAGGAAAAAAAACTGAAATGTAGAAATGTTTGCATATCTATTAAAAGAGAAAAACTGAAATAGTCATATTGTATGGTCATAAGTATTCAGACCCTTTGCTCAGTATTGAATAGAAGCACCCTTTTGAGCTAATACAGCCATGAGTCTTCCTGGGAATGAGTCTTCCTGGGAAGTTTTTCACACCTGATTTGGGGATCCTCTGCCATTCTTCCTTGCAGATCCTCTTCAGTTCCATCAGGTTGGATGGTGAACGTTGGTGGACACCCAATTTCAGGTCTCTCCAGACATGCTCAATTGGGTTTACGTCAGAGCTCTGGCTGGGCCAGTCAAGAATGGTCACTGAGTTGTTCTGAAGCCACTCCTTTGTTATTTTAGCTGTGTGCTTAGGGGCATTGTCTTGTTGGAAGGTGAACCGTCGGCCAAGTCTTAGGTTCAGAGCACTCTGAAAGTGGTTTTCATCCAGGATATCTCTGTACATGGCTGCATTCTTGTTTCCTTCAGCGGCAACCAGTCTTCCTGTCCCTGCAGCTGAAAAACACCCTCATAGCATGATGCTGCCAACATCATGTTTCACTCTTGGGATTGTATTGGGCAGGTGATGAGCAGTGCCTGGTTTTCTTCACACATATCGCTTAGTATTATCACCAAAAAGGTCCATCTTCATCTCATCAGACCAGAGAATCTTATTTCTCATAGTCTGGGAGTCTTTTGTGTGTTTTTTAGCAAACTCTATGCAGGCTTTCATATGGCTTGCACTGAGGAGAGGCTTCTGTCCGGCCACTCTGCCATAAAGGCCCGACTGGTGGAGGGCTGCAGTGATAGTTGACTTTGTGGAACTTTCTCCCATCTCCCTACTGCATCTCTGGAGCTCAGCCATAGTGATCTTGGGGTTCTTCTTTACCTCTCTAACCAAGGCTTTTCTCCCACGATTGCTCAGTTTGGATGGACGGCCAGGTCTAGGAAGCTTCTAGAGGTCATAAACTTCTTCCATTTTAGGATTATGGAGGCCACTGCACTGTGCTCTTAGGAACCTTGAGTACTGCTGAAATTCTTTTGCAACCTTGGCCAGATCTGTGCCTTGCCACTATTCTGTCTCTAAACTCCTTGGCCTGTTGTTCCTTTGACCTCATGATTCTCATTTGGTCTGACATGCACTGTTAGCTGTGAGGTCTTATATAGACAGGTGTGTGCCTTTCCAAGTCAAGTCCTATCAGTTTAATTAAACACAGCTGGTTCCAATGAAGGTGTCAAACCATCTCAAGGAGCATCATAAGGAAAAGGACAGCATATGACTTAAATATGAATGTCTGAGCAAAGGGTCTGAATACGTACAACCATGTGATATTTCAGTTTTTCTTTTTTAATAAATTTGCAAAAATGTCTACATTTTTGTTTTAGTTTCAGTCAAGATGGAGTGCAGAGTATACAATAATGAGGAAAAAAATGAATTATTTTGAATTTACCAAATGGCTTCAATGAAACAAAGAGTGAAAAATGTAAAGGGGTTTGAATACTTTCCGTACCCACTGTATATGTTAAATTTGGTATATTGGTGTATATACTGTATAAACATACAACATTGTGGAGAAATAGTAGTCAATTAGTAACATGAGGCAATCCTTAGAATTCTCACAACAAGAATTTATGAAGGCCGCTAAAAAGTTAAATTTCAGGGAGCTGTCATTCATGGAGTTACTCATATCATGGAGGAGATATAACTAAGTAAGTATAATCCAATATTTGACCATCTATGGTATCATAGAACTAGGAATTCAATTTTATTAATTTCAATTCTGCTGCTTAATTTTACCGTAATTAAAATACAATTCGGAGCCTGAAGTACTCTCTAAACTTTCAAGGAGAACAAGTTTCCAGCCCTGAACAAAGACACAAATGGAAAACGCATTACATATACATTTGCAGTATTTTTCATAACCTCTAAACTTTAGTTCTGGGAATTTGCACTGTTGAGGTTGAAATAGATGAGCAGCTGTTCTCCTCTTGTTGCTTTGCTAAAATATCCACAAACAAGGATTTACGTTCTCCTGCTGGAGCTCTGGGTTTTAGTGACGCATCTTTGTAAAGTGGAAATTGGATATGTCATGAATCTCATGATATAAACTATGAATTAACATCCAAGACCTGTTCTATCTTCCGCTCTTCTATTATCTAGGCATAGTGGATAAAATGCAATAGATAAGACTATGAGCAGCCCAAATAGTCATTGCTGTCATCTTTATCACTGTTTATAAATGCATGTTTATTCTTTGCACTTTCCCGAAAATAATAGCTCTTTGTGTTGTCTGATATAGTCTGAGACACACCTTCTATATCCTCATTGGTTTAGGCTTCTGCTCTCGGTCTCCCCCTGCACCTCATCATCATCAGATTGGCTGCTGCGAAAAAACACAAGACCATCGCCAGGAATGTTAGTGCTGATTACTGTTATGATTGCTCTTAGGTAGCACTCACACATTCGTATGTCATGGATCCTAGATTCACAAACCATCCACAGGTCTCCCAACCCAAGCTCAACAAACATATATCTATACCAAATACATGGGGCTGATAATATACACCATTAAAAAGTTCAACAGGCGGCACAGTCTCTGCCGAGGCTATATTCCAGTCGATATCCCCCTGTGTGGGTACTTAATAAATAGCTATTGCAACTCCACTGAACTAGACGTCGGGTGCTCCTCCAGAAGAAATAACTATGAATGTAATCCAAGAAGCAGAAGAATAGAGGGCACTCACCAGTCTTCAAATTCAGTCTTTATTAGCAATTTGTTCGGATAAAATTCATGGCCGGGATTGTCGGAGCCGAAGCTCGTGTGAGCAGGGAAGGAAGGTCTCTATTCTTCTGCTTCTTGAAATACATGGGGCTGCCAAATCCAATTCAGGAGATCTGTGACCAGTCATACCATTGCAGTCTCTACTCTGAAAGCTGCACACAAATGTATGAATTATAACTAGTGCAGAATGATTAGTAAACACTGGGAATGAGCGAGCACTAAAATGCTCAGATGCTCATTACACAAACTGGGCAATTCCTAATGTTTGGATGCATGTTTCGAGTAATGAGTATAATGGGAGTTAATGGGAAATCTAAGCATTTTTCCGGTAGACTGTTGTGAATTCCGTTCTGGAGCTCCCTCCTGTGGTTGCTAATGGTATTTTTATGAGTTCTGCCCTTGGGCTCCCTCTGGTGGTTTCGAGTGGAACTGCTGCTCCTTTAGATAGCTGTAGCAGCTGCCTCCACTGATCGCCTTGCCTGGGTTTGTTATTTAAACCTGCTCTGGGCTTTAGTTCATGCCAGCTGTCAATGTTCTTGGTTGGATTTGGTTCTCTGCTTGGATTTCTCATATGGCCTGTCCTTGTCAGCAAAAGATAAGTTTTTGCTAGTTTTTGTTTGTCCATTTGTTTGGACTCTATTGCTCTGCAAATATGTCTCTTTTTGTCCAGCTTGTCACTATGTCATATTCAGGCTAGCTGGAAGCTCTGGGGAAGCAGATTTGCCCCTCCACACCGTTAGTCGGTGTGGAGTTCATTTTTGTAAACTCTGCATGGATTTTGTAGTTTTTAATACTGACCGCACAGTATCCTTTTCTCTCTGTCTTTCAAGTTTAGTATTGGCCTCCTTTGCTGAAAACTGATTTAATTTCTGCGTACGTCATTTCCCTCTCCACTCACAGTCAATATTTGTGGGGGGCTGTCTTTCCTTTGGGGGTTTTCTCTGAGGCAAGATAGCTTTCTATTTCCAACTTTAGGGGTAGTTAGCTCTTAGGCTGTGACGAGGTGTCTAGGGAGAGTCAGGAACATCCCACGGCTATTACTAGTGTTGTTGTTAGGATTAGGAACTGCGGTCAGTAGAGATACCACCTCCTCAGAGCTCGTCCCATGTTGCGTTTTAGCCACCAGGTCATATCAGTGTGGCCTCTTAACCACCAGGTCATAACAGTACAGCTGGACCACAATGTGTTAAATGCATCTCAAAAGAGGGAAAAGAAAGTTCTGAGTCATTTTTTTTTCCTTTGTAGCTTGTTTTGTCTTTTTTTTCCCCTTAATCTCTGGGTGGTTCAGGATTTTGGTGCTGATATGGAGGTTCAGGGTCTGTCCTTGCGTGTGGATCAACTCGCTGCAAGGGTACAGAGTATCCAAGATTATGTTGTCCAGACTCCGGTATTAGAGCCTAGAATTCCTATTCCTGATTTGTTTTCTGGGGATAGATCTAAATTTTTGAACTTCAAAAATAATTGCAGATTGTTTTTTGCTCTGAGACCCCGTTCCTCTGGTGACCCCATTCAGCAAGTGAAGATTGTTATTTCTTTGCTGCGTGGCGACCCGCAGGACTGGGCATTCTCCCTTGAGCCAGGAAATCCTGCATTGCTCAATATTGACGCATTTTTTCAAGCGCTCGGATTGCTGTATGACGAGCCTAATTCTGTGGATCAGGCAGAAAAGACTTTGCTGGCTCTGTGTCAGGGTCAGGAAGCAGCAGAAGTATACTGCCAGAAATTTAGAAAGTGGTCTGTGCTCACAAAATGGAATGAGTATGCCCTGGCAGCGATTTTCAGAAAGGGTCTTTCTGAAGCCCTTAAAGATGTTATGGTGGGGTTTCCCACGCCTGCTGGTCTGAATGAGTCAATGTCTTTGGCCATTCAGATCGATCGGCGTCTGCGCGAGCGCAAGGTGGTGCACCATATGGCAGTGCCCTCTGAGCAGAGTCCTGAGCCTATGCAATGTGATAGGATTTTGACTAGAGCAGAAAGGCAGAAATTCAGACGTCAGAATGGCCTGTGTTTTTACTGTGGTGATTCTGCTCATGCTATTTCTGATTGCCCTAAGCGTACTAAGAGGGTCCCTAGGTCTGTTACCATTAGTACTGTACAGCCGAAATTTCTCTTGTCTGTTACCCTGATTTGCTCATTGTCGTCCTTTTCTGTTATGGCATTTGTGGATTCTGGCGCTGCCCTGAACTTAATGGACTTAAAATTTGCCAAGAGCTGTGGTTTTTCCTTGGAGCCTTTGCAGAGCCCTTATCCCTTAAGGGGGATTGATGCTACGCCATTGGCCAAGAATAAACCTCAGTACTGGACACAGTTAACCATGTACATGGCTCCAGCACATCAGGAAAATATTCGCTTTTTGGTGTTGCATAATTTGCATGATGTTGTTGTGCTGGGTTTTCCATGGTTACAGGTACATAATCCAGTGCTGGATTGGAGATCTATGTCTGTAACTGGCTGGGGTTGTCAGGGGATACATAGTGATATTCCTTTGATGTCAATTTCCTTGCCTCCTTCTTCTGAAGTTCCTGAGTTTTTGTCGGATTTCCAGGATATATTTGATGAGCCCAAGTCCAGTTCCCTGCCTCCTCATAGGGACTGCGATTGTGCCATTAATTTGATTCCTGGCTGTAAGTTCCCTAAGGGCCGACTTTTCAATCTGTCTGTGCCAGAGCATGCCGCTATGCGGAGTTATGTAAAGGAGTCCTTGGAGAAGGGGCATATTCGCCCGTCTTCGTCACCGTTGGGGGCTGGATTCTTCTTTGTTGCCAAGAAGGATGGCTCCTTGAGACCCTGTATAGATTATCACCTTCTCAATAAGATCACTGTCAAGTTCCAGTACCCTTTACCTTTACTTTCTGATTTGTTTGCTCGGATTAAGGGTGCCAGTTGGTTTACTAAAATCGACCTTCGAGGGGCGTATAATCTCGTGTGTATTAAACAAGGTGATGAATGGAAAACAGCATTTAATACGCCCGAAGGCCATTTTGAATATCTTGTGATGCCATTCGGGCTCTCTAATGCTCCATCGGTATTTCAGTCCTTTATGCATGATATCTTCCGGAATTATCTGGATAAATTCATGATTGTGTATTTGGATGATATTTTGTTTTTTTCCGATGATTGGGAGTCTCATGTGAAGCAGGTTAGGATGGTGTTTCAGGTCCTTCGTGCTAATGCGTTGTTTGTGAAGGGGTCTAAGTGCCTCTTTGGAGTTCAGAAGGTTTCTTTTTTGGGTTTCATTTTTTCTCCCTCGGCTATTGAGATGGACCCTGTTAAAGTCCAGGCCATTCATGATTGGACTCAACCCACATCTGTAAAGAGCCTTCAGAAATTTTTGGGCTTTGCTAATTTTTATCGCCGCTTTATTGCTAATTTTTCTAGTGTGGTGAAGCCTCTGACCGATTTGACGAAGAAGGGCGCTGATGTGATGAATTGGTCCTCTGCGGCTGTTGAGGCCTTTCAGGAGCTTAAACGTCGTTTTACTTCTGCCCCTGTGTTGCGTCAGCCAGATGTTTCGCTCCCTTTTCAGGTTGAGGTTGATGCTTCTGAGATTGGGGCAGGGGCCGTTTTGTCTCAGAAAAATTCTGATGGCTCTTTGATGAAACCATGTGCTTTCTTCTCCAGAAAGTTTTCGCCTGCCGAGCGTAATTATGATGTCGGCAATCGGGAGTTGTTGGCTATGACGTGGGCATTTGAGGAGTGGCGACATTTGCTTGAGGGAGCCAAGCATTGCGTGGTGGTCTTGACTGATCATAAGAATCTGATTTACCTCGAGTCTGCTAAGCGGTTGAATCCTAGACAAGCTCGGTGGTCTCTGTTTTTCTCCCGTTTTGATTTTGTGGTCTCGTATATTCCAGGATCTAAGAATGTCAAGGCTGATGCCCTTTCTAGGAGTTTTTTGCCTGACTCTCCGGGAATTCTTGAGCTGGCTGGGATCCTCAAGGAGGGGGTGATTCTTTCTGCCATCTCCCCTGATTTGCGGCGGGTACTTCAGGAGTTTCAGGCTGATAAACCTGACCGCTGTCCAGTGGGGAGACTGCTTGTTCCTGATAGATGGACTAGCAGGGTAATTTCTGAGGTTCATTGTTCGGTGTTGGCTGGTCACCCTGGGATTTTCGGTACAAGAGATTTGGTGGCTAGGTCCTTTTGGTGGCCTTCCTTGTCGCTGGATGTGCGTTCGTTTGTGCAGTCCTGTGGGACCTGTGCTCGGGCTAAGCCTTGCTGTTCCCGTGCCAGTGGGTTGCTTTTGCCTTTGCCTATTCCTGAGAGGCCCTGGACGCATATTTCCGTGGATTTTATTTCTGATCTTCCTGTTTCTCAGAAGATGTCTGTCATCTGGGTGGTTTGTGACCGTTTTTCTAAGATGGTCCATTTGGTACCGTTGCCTAAGTTGCCTTCCTCCTCTGATTTGGTTCCATTATTTTTTCAGCATGTGGTTCGTTTACATGGTATTGCGGAAAATATTGTGTCTGACAGAGGTTCCCAGTTCGTTTCTAGGTTTTGGCGGTCCTTTTGTGCTAGAATGGGCATTGATTTGTCTTTTTCTTCAGCATTCCATCCTCAGACAAATGGCCAAACGGAGCGAACCAATCAGACCTTGGAAACCTATTTGAGATGCTTCGTGTCTGCTGATCAGGATGATTGGGTCACCTTTTTGCCGTTGGCCGAGTTTGCCCTTAATAATTGGGCTAGTTCGGCTACCTTGGCTTCGCCTTTTTTTGTAACTTTGGTTTTCATCCTCGTTTTTCTTCGGGGCAGCTTGAGCCTACTGACTGTCCTGGTGTGGATTCTGTGGTGGACAGGTTGCAGCAAATTTGGACTCATGTGGTGGACAATTTGACGTTGTCTCAGGAAAAGGCTCAACGTTTTGCTAACCGTCGTCGGTGTGTTGGTCCCCGGCTTCGTGTTGGGGATTTGGTCTGGTTGTCTTCTCGTCATGTTCCTATGAAGGTTTCTTCCCCTAAGTTCAAGCCTCGCTTTATTGGGCCTTACAAGATTTCTGAAATTGTCAATCCGGTGTCTTTTCGTTTGGCCCTTCCAGCTTCTTTTTCCATTCATAATGTGTTCCATAGATCCTTGTTGCGGAGATATGTGGTACCTATGGTTCCCTCCGTTGATCCTCCTGCTCCGGTGTTGGTTGAGGGGGAATTGGAATATGTGGTGGAGAAGATTTTGGATTCTCGTTTTTCGAGGCGGAAGCTCCAATATCTGGTCAAGTGGAAGGGTTATGGCCAGGAGGATAATTCTTGGGTTGTTGCCTCCGATGTTCATGCTGCCGATTTGGTTCGTGCTTTCCATTTGGCTCGTCCTGATCGGCCTGGGAGCTCTGGTGAGGGTTCGGTGACCCCTCCTCAAGGGGGGGGGGTACTGTTGTGAATTCTGTTCTGGAGCTCCCTCCTGTGGTTGCTAATGGTATTTTTATGAGTTCTGCCCTTGGGCTCCCTCTGGTGGTTTCGAGTGGAACTGCTGCTCCTTTAGATAGCTGTAGCAGCTGCCTCCACTGATCGCCTTGCCTGGGTTTGTTATTTAAACCTGCTCTGGGCTTTAGTTCATGCCAACTGTCAATGTTCTTGGTTGGATTTGGTTCTCTCCTTGGATTTCTCATATGGCCTGTCCTTGTCAGCAAAAGATAAGTTTTTGCTAGTTTTTGTTTGTCCATTTGTTTGGACTCTATTGCTCTGCAAATATGTCTCTATTTGTCCAGCTTGTCACTATGTCATATTCAGGCTAGCTGGAAGCTCTGGGGAAGCAGATTTGCCCCTCCACACCGTGAGTCGGTGTGGAGTTCATTTTTGTAAACTCTGCGTGGATTTTGTAGTTTTTAATACTGACCGCACAGTATCCTTTTCTCTCTGTCTATCAAGTTTAGTATTGGCCTCCTTTGCTGAAAACTGATTTCATTTCTGTGTACGTCATTTCCCTCTCCACTCACAGTCAATATTTGTGGGGGGCTGTCTTTCCTTTGGGGGTTTTCTCTGAGGCAAGATAGCTTTCTATTTCCATCTTTAGGGGTAGTTAGCTCTTAGGCTGTGATGAGGTGTCTAGGGAGAGTCAGGAACATCCCACGGCTATTACTAGTGTTGTTGTTAGGATTAGGAACTGCGGTCAGTAGAGATACCACCTCCTCAGAGCTCATCCCATGTTGCGTTTTAGCCACCAGGTCATATCAGTGTGGCCTCTTAACCACCAGGTCATAACAGTAGACCCTGCAAGGAGGTCTGGGGGGCAGTGAAGAGTTGAAATGACTGGAAAAAGTGCTGAATGGAAGGAGAATAGCATAGGGAAGACCCCTGAAAGTATCTCTGACTCACAAATTGCATTGGAGAACAATGGTGTCATACGTTTACAACATTAAAAAAATAATAACTTAAGTAAACCAAAATTGAAATCTTTATTAAAAAATTGGAAATTTCAGTGTAATTTATGAAGGAAGCAAGAACTGCCAAAAATATTATGGAAAAGGGACTCCAATACACCCTGTATTAGACATAAAGACATAAAGGAGGGCTTCGCACACATTCTGTTCACATTGTCATGTAGTGGTACTCCTAGACTCATAAAGGCTATGCACTAAGTGCACAGGCTGACAAAAAATTAGGAGGGTCATCCATACATCCTTCAAGGCACCAACTATAGTATCTCATTCAAATATTGTGAAAAAGCATACTTGTGGTATTCCCACATTCACAACAGCTCTAAACCCAGGGCAAGCCTGCTACAAATTATATTAGGTTCATCCACACACTCTTCAAGGCATTAACTGTAGTACCTCATTTAAATATTGTGAGCAAAATGTAGTTGTGGTACTCCAACACTAACAAAAGCTCTGCACACAGTGCAAAGCCTGCCAAAAATTACAAGCTGGGTCAGTCATACATCTTTGAAGTCACCACACAGTGCAAAGCCAGAAAAAAGTTATAGGATGGGTAATCCATACATCTTGAAAGCACCAACTGGAGTGCCTCATAACAAGATTTAGAAAGTGTAGTTGTGGCACTGCTACACTCATAAAGGCTTTGCCCGCACTGCAAAGCCAGAAAAAAATTATAAGGAGTGTCATCAATACAACCTTGAAAGCACCAACTGGAGTGCCTCATAATAAAATTAAGAAAGCCAGGAAAACATTCTAAGGAGATTCTTTCAGTCATTCATAGACCATTGAAGGCAACAACTGGAGGTCTAAAATTCAAATATTTTGATAGCGTAGTTCATGTACTCCTAAATACATAAAAGCTTTGTATAAAGTGCAAAGCCAGGAAAAAATATAAGGAGGATAATACAGTCATCCATAGACCCTTGAAAGCAACAACTAGCAGGCTTCATTAAAATATTAATCAATAACACCAGGAAAAAAATATAATTAGGCTGCCGTCATACTAGCAGTATTTGATCAGTATTTTACATCAGTATTTGTAAGCCAAAACCAGGAGTGGAACAAATAGAGGAAAAGTATAATAGAAACACATGCACCACTTCTGTATTCATGTCATTCATAGACCCTTGAAGGCAACAACTGTTGGTAGTGTTGAGCGATATCGTCCGATACTTGAAAGTATCGGTATCGGATAGTATCGGCCGATACCCGAAAAGTATCGGATATCGCCGATACCGATACCCGATACCAATACAAGTCAATGGGACACCAAGTATCGGAAGGTATCCTGTATGGTTCCCAGGGTCTGAAGGAGAGGAAACTCTCCTTCACGCCCTGGGATCCATATTAATGTGTAAAATAAAGAATAAAAATAAAAAATATTGATATACTCACCTCTCCGACGCAGCCTGGACCTTACCGATGTAAACGGCAGCTTCCGTTCCTAAGAATGAGCGCTTGAAAGACCTTAGATGACGTCGCGGCCTGTGATTGGTCGCGTGAGTGGTCACGTGACTGCCACGCGACCAATCACAAGCCGCGACGTCATCTAAGGACTTTCAAGCGCTTGAAAGACCTTAGATGATGTCGCGGCTTGTGATTGGTCGCGTGGCGGTCACGTGACCGCTCACGCGACCAATCACAGGCCGTGACGTCATCTAAGGTCTTTCAAGCGCTCATTCTTAGGAACGGAAGCTGGCGGTTACATCGGTAAGGTCCAGGCTGCGTCGGAGAGGTGAGTATATCAATATTTTTTATTTTTATTCTTTATTTTACACATTAATATCGATCCCGACACCGATTCCCGATATCACAAAAGTATCGGATCTCGGTATTGGAATTCCGATACAGCAAATATTGGCCGATACCCGATACTTGCGGTATCGGAATGCTCAACACTAACTGTTGGGCATTCTTCAAATATTGCCAGCTTCTCCACCATGACAGAAGATCAGCTCTCCACCCTCCTGTCAAGATCACACCTCACCACCTGCACGCTCGACCCGCTCCCATCCCACCTCATCCCTAACCTTTCCACGGTCTTCATCCCAACCCTAACGCACCTTTTCAACCTCTCACTCACAACAGGTGTGTTCCCCTCATCCTTCAAGCATGCCAAGATCACACCCATCCTCAAAAAGCCCTCCCTCGACCCATCCTCTGTGTCTAGCTATCGCCCGATATCTCTTCTTCCTTATGCCTCCAAATTGCTGGAGCAACACATCCATCTTGAACTGTCCTCTCACCTCTCCTCCTGCTCCCTCTTTGATCGATTACAATCTGGCTTCCGTTCCCATCACTCAACTGAAACTGCCCTAACTAAAGTCACCAATGACCTACTAACTGCCAGGAGCAAGCAACACTACTCTGTCCTCCTTCTCCTGGACCTGTCTTCTGCCTTTGACACTGTGGACCACTCCCTTCTGCTACAAATCCTCTCATCACTTGGCATCACAGACTTGGCCCTTTCCTGGATCTCATCATATCTGACAGATCGGACATTCAGTGTCTCACTCCGCCACACCACCTCTTCACCTCGCCCCTTGTCAGTCGGTGTTCCTCAAGGCTCTGTTCTAGGACCCCTGCTCTTCTCCATCTACACCTTTGGTCTGGGACAGCTCATAGAATCCCACGGTATGCAGTACCATCTCTATGCCGACGACACGCAGATCTACCTATCCGGACCTGACCTCACCTCCTTACTTACCAAAATCCCGCACTGTCTGTCTGCTATTTCAGCCTTCTTTTCTGCTCGCTTTCTACAACTGAACATGGACAAAACAGAATTCATCGTCTTTCCCCCATCTCACTCTACCCCTCCACCAGACCTATCCATCAATGTCAATGGCTGCTCACTTTCCCCAGTCCCACACGCCCGGTGCCTCGGGGTGATCCTCGACTCTGCCCTCTCTTTCAAGCCACATATCCAAGCCCTTGCCTCCTCCTGCCGCCTCAAACTCAAAAACATTTCCCGGATCCGCGCATTCCTTGACCGCGACACCGCAAAAACACTAGTGCATGCCCTTATCATCTCCCGCCTCGACTACTGCAACCTCCTACTCTCTGGCCTCCCCTCTAGCACTCTGGCACCACTCCAATCCATCCTACACTCTGCTGCTCGACTAATCCACCTGTCCCCCCGCTATTCCCCAGCCTCTCCCCTATGCCAAGCCCTTCACTGGCTTCCTATCGCCCAGAGACTCCAGTTCAAAACCCTCACAATGACCTACAAAGCCATCCACAACCTGTCTCCTCCATACATCTGTGACATGATCTCCCGGTACCTACCAACACGCAACCTCCGATCCTCTCAAGACCTCCTTCTCTACTCCCCTCTCATCTCTTCTTCCCACAACCGCATCCAAGACTTCTCCCGTGCTTCCCCCATACTCTGGAACTCTCTACCCCAGCACATCAGACTCTCGCCTACCATAGAAACTTTCAAAAAGAACCTGAAGACTCACCTCTTCCGACAAGCCTACAGCCTGCAGTGATCCTGAACCTACTGAACCGCCGCACAACCAGCTCTACCCTCTCCTAGTGTATCCTCACCCATCCCCTGTAGACTGTGAGCCCTCGCGGGCAGGGTCCTCCCTCCTTATGTACCCGTGTGCCTTGATTTTGCTCATGTTTAATGTATTTGTCTATATTTGCCCCGTATTAAACATGTAAAGCGCCATGGAATAAATGGCGCTATAAAAATGAATAATAATAATAATAATAAAATAATAATAATATTGTAGAATAAAAACTCTTTATGTGCTACTGTCACCTGGTGGTGTCCAAAAGTCAGAGCTAATCTAGGCTTTGTTCATTTGTATCAGAGTGAGCTTGTCAGTATTTTCTGTTGACAGTCGAAAGTGCCTGTCTGTTATGTCCCCACAGTGGCACTAATAAACCGCTCAGACAAAACACTAATGGCAGGGCAGCACAACACCGCCAAGAATAGAGGGACAGCTCATGCCAGGTGTTTAGCTTTGAGACCTAATAGCAGAGGGAATAGGAAATACATTGATTTTATTGGCTAAGCATTGCTGGACCACCTTTAACCCTTTATTGACAGAACCAATTTGGACTTAAATTAATTTTATTAATTTTGAAATCTGACCAGTGTCACTTTATGTGGTAATAACTCTGGAATGTTCAATGGACCTCACTGATTCTGAGAATTTTTTCTCGTGACATACTGTACTTCATAATAATTGTAACATTTGTTTGATATAAAGTATGTTTATTTGGTAAAATATTGGAAATTTGGCGAAAATTTCACAATATTCAAACTTAATTCTTTTGCCTTTAAACCAGAAAGGTACTGTATGTCTCATAAAATAGTTAATAGATAATAAATAAGATTTGCCACATGTCTACTTTATATCTGCATCATTTTTTTTTTTTTTTTAATTGGGAAGTTAGAAGGGTTAAGAGTTGATCAGCAATTTCTCTTTTTTCCCACAAAATTTACAAAATAATTTTTTAGGGGCCACATCAAATTTGAAGTGATTTTAGGAGGCCTATATGATAGAGAATGCCCAAAAGTGACACCATTCTAAAAACTGCACCCCTCAAGGAACTCAAAATCACATTCAAGAAGTTTATTGCCTGCTTCACAGGAACTAAAGCAATGTGGAAAAAAATGAACATTTAACTTTTTTCACAAAGATTCTTTAGCTCCAAATTTGTTATTTTCACAAGGGTAACAGGAGAAAATGGACCCAAAAAATTGTTGTGCAACTTCTCCTGAGTATGTCAATACCCCATATGTGGGGGAAATCCACTATTTGGGTGAGTGGCAGGGCTTGGAAGGGAATGAGCACCGTTTGATTGTTTGAATGCAAAAATGGTTGGAATCGCGAGCAGATGCCATGTTGCATTTGGAGAGCACCTGATGTGCCTAAATAGTGGAAACTCCCCACAAGTGACCCCATTTTGGATACTATACCTCTCAAGGAATGTATCTAGATGTGTAGTGAGGATGTTGAACTGCCAGATGCTTCACAGAAATTTATAATGTGGAGCTGTGCAAATAAAAAATCACATTTTACCCACAAAAAGTAATTTAACCCCAATTTTTTAATATTCACAAGGGTAGCAGGAGAAAATTAGCCCCATAATTTAGTGTACAATTTGTCCCGAAAACGTCAATATCCCATATGTGGGGGAAAACTACTGTTTGGGTGCACGGCAAGGCTCAACAGGGAAGGAGTGACGTTTTGGAATGCAGACTTTTATGGAATGGTGTGCTAGCATCATGTCACGTTTGGAGTGCTCCAGATGTGCCTAAACAATAAAAACTCCCCACAAGTTACACCATTTTGCAAACTACACCCCTTGTGGATTTTATCCATGGGTATAATGAGCATTTTTAACCCACAGGTACGATACATAATTTGATAACATTAGGTCATCCTATTGAAAAAGTACATTTTTTTACAAAAATGCTGTTTTCACCCAAATTTGTAATTTTCACAATGAATAATAGGAGAAATCGGACCCTATAATTTGTTGTGCAATTTCTCACGAATGCAACTGTACCCCATATGTGGTCAAAAACTTCTGTTTGGGCACATGGCAGGGCTAGTAAAAGAAAGAGCACTATTTGCCTGGAATAGATTGTGAATGCCTTGTCACATTTGAAGAGTCCCTGACATGTGAAAACAGCAGAAACCCCCAAAAGTGACTTCACTTTGAAAACCATACCCCTCATGGAATTCATCTAGGGGTGTAGTGAGTATTTTGAACCCATAGGTATCTCACAGAAATTTTATAACATTGAAACGTGGAAATATGACATTTTAGTGGTAAAAATGTAATTTTTGTATTTACTGAAAATTTGTCAGGCACACAAAGGAAATTACAGTTAGGCCACATGTCAGCGTTGAGAAAGAAGGAGCGCTATTTGGCTTTTGGAGCACAGATTTTGCTAGAATAGTTTACGGGTGACATTTGCGGAGCCCCTAAGGTGCCAGAACGGCAGAAAAACCCCAAAAGTGACCCAATTGTAGAAACTTCACCTCTCAATAAATTCATCTACAGCTGCAGTGATTATTTTGTAATATCCATGCCATGCTTTTTTTTGGAGAATTGCAAACCTGCCAGTCTAATACCCATACATTGTGTCCCCATACAGTGTAGAGGCCTCATATATTGTAGCGCCCCCATACATTGTGCCCAGCTAGTGCTTCTGGTGATATGCACCTGTAAATTAAGAGCCTTCTCTCCATTACAATAATGCCAAACATGTGATTTCTTACTGTAGTTTAGGCACAAAAGGAGGGGGGCATTTGGATTTGGGAGCGCAGTATTCAGTGGATCTTATTTGAGGGTGGGAGCCATGTCACTTTTCCAGAGGCTTTGTTTTACCAGTAACATGGGAACCCCCTATAGTTCTAGTGACAGATGACAGACCTGAGTGGGGGACGGCTTTGTGCAGGATAAATTAGTGTTTTTATTGGTAACATTCTGGGGTGCATTATGGAGCGCCCCCACACCGCCGCAGGGCCGAGGGGTACCCGGAGCCGGGCCTCTAGGTCTCAGTCCTGGGGTTGTCACGGTGGCTAGACCCGGTCCGTGGCCCTGTCTGTCAATGGGGGGACGTCCGGTGCAATAAGTGGTGTGGTAACGGTGCAGGTCGCGGTAAATAACGAGGACACCAGTTTGCAGTCTCTTTACCTCTTTACTGAAGATGTTGGAGACCTCAGTCCAGAGCGCTGTTAACTGGGTTTTCAGAGACCGGCCGGTCCAACGACACATCAGGAGTTCTCCTCACAGGTGGGAATCAGTATCTACCTTCTAGCGCTGTGTGTTGTAGTTCTTCCCTGCTGAGCTCCCGGGATAGTCCTCACAACTGTTTCTTTCTGTCTCTACTGTTCGTTCTCCATCCTCCAGGTGATATGGTAGGACGCACCTGTATGACGGGGTAGGCCTGGAGTTCTTCCGGGACTCTAGAGTCGCCCCTCTCCCACAGCTGCCTCCGTTGTCTGCTTAGGTGTTAAGTGAGACAGCCAACCTGTAATTAGCTGTCCTGCCGTGGTTTGCAATGTACTTAAAGTCTCTTACTTGCTCGGCGTTCCGGCCACCGATTGTTTGCGCCTCAGCAAGGTGCTGCCTCTTTCAACAAAACCCCTGCTGGTATTCTCCTTTTCTGTATTCCCGTTGTTTGCTGGTTAGTTCTGCTCTGAGGAGTCTGCCAGGATCCCCATCCGTGACAGGTCCTCTCACTAGCTCTTCCCAGCTACTTCTCCCTGTCTTCCTGTCCAACCCCCAGTTTTACCAGAGTTGTGAGGAGTGGTCTGCTAGATAGGACCACCCCCCCTGGTGGCCGGAGTGTGAAGTGTGGTGAGAATGTACCTGGTCAGAGAAACTCCTTAGTGCAATCAGACGTACCATAGCTCCCCATAGTGGCGGAGCCACAGTACTGCAACAACCAGGACTCTGGGGTGCTGCACTCCCCCCCGGTTAAATCCAGTACTCCGGGACTGGGAAAACAAGAACAATAATACATGTTAACAGGAAACACACAAACTTTTGAAATAGCATAACAATTGAACATAACAATGCTTCCCTTTACGGGAGGTGAGGATTCTTGAACGTTGCAAAAGTTAGGTCATGCACAGTTTATGACTCTCAGTTCAGTGGTTGAAACAGCGGGGACCCCGGGTAAACAAAGGGGTCCCCCTTATGAAAGTTTTTGAGCAATTCACTGTCCATTACTCTATTGTCCATTTTAACAACCTGTAACAAAAAGATATGCATACAAACATTTTTAATGAAATAGCAGCCCTTATCAATACCTCCACATTTTGTAGCGGAGGGGAGTTTGGTTCTGTGTGCTGCGTGTGGACCTTCGCAGCGCAGGGGTTGCTATTGGCCTAACAGGGCCCGCTATGCTTGCTACCGCTGGTGTAGTGCGCTGTCTTCTAACTACACTTCTAGTGAGTCTGGGTAGCACTGGCAGGTTGGGGCTCTCAGAGCTGCTGCTATCAACAGTGGGTACGGCAGGCTCACTGATAGCAGAGGGAGGATTTGCCGGTTCAACGGTTGGCATGGCTTCTTCAGGCAAGGCTTGTTGAGGTTGCGGGGCCGGATGATCTGGTTCCACCATTGTTTCTGGCGGGTCCGGCTGTTCAAACATTACAACAGGTACCGCAACGGCTTGGTTTATCAGAGTCCAGGACTGGGGAAAGTCACCAAGGACAGTATGGAACATTTTCTCCTTTTCCACCGGCGGGGAGATTTCTGGGGCCGTGCCCCTCTCTTTCAATTTATCGGGGCAGACCTTAAGGTGATCCCTGGATACCGCTGTCGAGGTCTCCCCTTTGTCCTTGCTGATGAGACAGACCTTAGTGTTGTCGAAGTCGGATGGCAAGATGGTATACGGTTCCGCTTCCCATTGGTCATCGAGCTTGTGTAACCTCCTCTTTCGTTTAAGCACTTGCTCACCAGGTGACAGGGGAATCGCAGGAGCGTGTTGGTTGTAGTCCCTTTCTTGCCTCTGCCTAGCCTGGGCGAGACTTCTCTCCACACACTCTTGCACTTCGCGGTACCTTCGCTGCCTTTCTGCATCCCAATCCGCATCCGGCGAGGTATCTTCGGGTACTAGGACCCCCATGTCCAGATCAACGGGTAACCGACTAGACCTTCCTCGCATCAGGTACGCTGGAGTACAGTTGGTGGAACTTACTGGGATGTGGTTGTACATATCCACCAAGTCAGGCAACTTTGTCGGCCACAGATTCCGTTCCTCCACAGGCAAGGTCTTCAATAAATCGATTACTACCTGGTTCATCTTCTCGCACATCCCGTTGGTTTGAGGGTGGTACGGTGTAGTTCTGATCTTCTTACACCCGTACAACTGGCAGAATTCTTGGAATACTTCTGCTTCAAAGGCAGGTCCCTGGTCGGTCAGTACCTTCTCTGGGTAGCCATGGGGCCTACAAAAGTGCTGCTGGAAGGCCCTGGCGGCAGTCCTGGCCGTTAAATCTTTAACAGGCACAACCACCAGAAACCTGGAGTAGTGGTCCACGATGGTAAGGGCGTAGATATAGCCCGACCGGCTAGGTGTCAGCTTCACATGATCCAGCGCGACCAGTTCAAGCGGCCGTTTGGTGATGATAGGCCGCAGGGGGGCCCGTTGGCTGTCACGGTCCTTTCTGCGCAGACTACATGGACCACACTCCCGACACCACTTCTCAATGGTTCTCTTCATGCCAATCCAATAGAACCTCCCTCGGAGTAGCTTCTCCAGCTTCTTCCATCCGAAGTGTCCGGCTCCATCATGGTAGGCTCCCAGAACCATGGGCGCATCTCGCCTTGGCACCACTATCTGCCACACCAATTCATGAGTACGTGGGTCGATGCTCCTCCTGCACAGCTTGCCATCATGGATAAACAGCTTGCTTCTTCCCTTCCACAGCTGTTGGGTTTCTTGTGGATCATCTGGGCCAGGGTGCAACCCAGCCTGCGTCAAGAGCTCCTTCACCTGACGGACCGCGGGGTCACTATCCTGGGTTTCTGCCCATCCGTGGTGGGGCAGGGGATTCAGCGTGGCATCCGGTTGGTTCTTGTGCCTGTTCTTCACATGGTGAGAGCTCTGAGTGGCTTTGGGGCGATGGAAGGCAGGCAGCTCCACCTCTTCAAGTGCCTCCGGGTCTTCTCCCACTTCTGGTAAATTGGGCATTCGGGACAAAGCATCGGCATTGGCATTCTGGTGCCCTGCCCGATATTTGATGGTGAAATCATAGTTGGACAGCCGGGCCATCCACCGCTGTTCCAAGGCCCCGAGTTTGGCGGTATCCAGATGCGTTAGCGGATTGTTGTCCGTGAAGACGGTGAATTTCGCGGAAGCCAGGTAGTGCTTAAACCTCTCCGTCACTGCCCAGACAAGGGCAAGGAATTCCAGTTTGAAGGAACTGTAGTTGTCAGGGTTCCTTTCCGTGGGACGGAGTTTCCTGCTGGCGTAAGCGATCACTCTTTCCTTGCCGTTCTGGACCTGAGACAGCACGGCTCCTAGTCCCACATTACTGGCATCTGTGTACAGCACAAACGGTTGGTCGTATTCGGGGTAAGCCAGTACCTCTTCCCCCGTCAGCGCCGACTTCAAGCAGGTGAAGGATTCCTCCAGCTCTTCGTTCCAATCAAAGGGGGTTTTCCTCCCCTTGGTCTTCTTTGGTTGGCCCACCAGCAGATTTTGCAAGGGTGCGGCCTTCTTGGTGAAATCCTTAATGAATCTCCGGTAGTAACCTACCAACCCGAGGAACTGCCGGACTTCGTGGAGGTCACTAGGCTTTGGCCAGTCCTGGATCACTGTGACCTTGTCGGGGTCTGGGGCCACTCCTTCAGCGCTCACCACATGGCCCAGGTACTGCACTTTAGGTTTCAGCAGATGACACTTAGACGGTTTCACTTTTAGGCCGAACTTGGACAAGGCTTCAAACACCTCGGCCAGGTGCTTCAGATGGTCTTCGTAGGTTTTAGAGAAGACTATGACGTCATCCAGATATAGCAGCACGGTTTCAAAGTTCAGGTGTCCCAGGCAGCTCTCCATCATCCTCTGGAACGTTCCGGGAGCATTGCACAATCCGAAGGGCATGTAGTTGAACTCACAGAGGCCCATTGGCGTCGTGAAGGCCGTCTTTTCCTTGTCCGCCTCCGCCACAGGAACCTGCTAGTACTCACTGGTGAGATCTAAGGTAGAGAAATAGTTAGCAGATTTTAAAGCAGCCAGAGACTCCTCTATCCTGGGCAGTGGGTATGCGTCCTTATGTGTAATGCGATTCAACTGTCTGTAATCAACACACATCCTCATTGTACCATCTTTCTTTTTAACAAGGACTAACGGAGCCGCCCAGGGGCTACAGCTGTCTCTCACCACCCCAGCCTCCTTCATTTCCCGCAACATGTCCTTGGCACACTGGTAATGAGCTGGGGGTACAGGGCGATATCTCTCTTTTATGGGTCGATGATCTCCCGTGGGGATGTGATGTTGGATCCCTTTCACCTGCCCAAAATCTGAGGGGTGTTTGCTGAATACCTGTTCGTACTCGTGTACCACCCTGTAAGCCCCCTGTATTTGATGAGATGGGGTAGAGTCAGTGCCCACATGCAATTCCCGACACCAATCTTTCGAGTGCTCTGCAGAACCTTTGTTCTCCGCCACGTTTGACGGGCCCAAGGGTTCAGGTGTCTGTATTACACTATTATTGACAGTGAACAGTTTGGCGAGCGTAGTATACTTGGTTAGGTGGACCTCTTCCTCCCCACAATTGAGGACACGTACAGGCACTCTCCCCTGTCGGACGTCTACCACCCCCCGGGCTGTCAGAACAGTAGGCCTATTGTCTGAATATACAGGTTCTACCAAGGCCTGGTAGTCCTTACCCCTGAGGCCTATGGCTGCTCGACACCATATTAACATTTCACTCTTGGGAGGTATCGCGATGGGGTTTGAATCACTTACAGTGACACGACCAATCTCACCACCAGTCAGCTCTACCTGCTGTCTCTGCATCAGAGCTCTGATTTCCTTCTGCAGGGCACGTTGCTCACTGTGGCCAGCGTTTTCTGCCACCTGTTGCAACAAAACAATCACTTCTGCAAGACAATTTTCTATAACATTAGTACCAAGAGTCATCATGGGATTACATTCTCGACGATCAATATCTACAATCACAACCCCTTGGGCTTTCAATTCCACCCGCCCCACTTTGATGGTGACCTCCTTATACCCCACTTGTGGCAATGGCTGACCGTTACTGGCGATTATGGTGAAATCGTCATCAGGGCCACGAGTAATATCAGCGTCCTCCCAATACCGTTTGTAGAGCACGTAAGGTATAGTCGTCACCTGAGAACCGGTGTCCAGCAAAGCATTCAAGGGGATTCCATCAATCACTACAGGGAGAACTGGTCGTCCTCCAATATACTTGGTTCTCCAATGCTGCGGGCCTGACCGTCCTACTCCTGGGGGTTGGCCCTTTGCCCCAGGGGTTGCTCGTTTAAAGGACAGTACCTTGCAAGATGGCCCACCTGGTGACAGCGGCGGCAGATGGGTCGTCCATCCTGGTGGAAGCGATCGTCGGGCCGGCTCCTGGTCGGCGGAGTCCTCCTCTGTCGCATCCAAGGGACATCCTCCGGGCTGGAAGCCAACTGGATCTTCTCTTTGGGGGCCTCCTGTAGGGACTGCACCGTCCGGGCCAGGGCAGCAACGCTCTTGGTTAGCTCTTGCATCTGGAGACGAAGTCCTGCAGGGGAGTCGTCCTCGAAGCTCTGGGCGTCGGCCTCCGCGGCAACTGGGGTATCCGATGCCACCTCCTGGTGGTATGTGAGAGCGGGGCGCCTGGGTGGTACTGCGCGGCTGGGCTGTCGCTCCTGCAATGCCTGGATAGCTTTATCTTTAAACTGCGCAAAAGTCAAGTCTGGATTTTGCATGGCCAGAAAGTGCAATTGGCCCCGCTGGTGACTGCACAGGAGCCCCTCAATGAACCGCTCCTTCAGGATTTTATCTTCATCCTGCATGCTGCCGGGGTCACTCTGCTTAATGGCCCGCATCGCTTCCTGGAGATTAAGGGCATAGTCCCGCAAGCTATCCTGTGACTTTTGTTTGCATCCATAAAAAGTCAGTTTAATCTCTGTAACAGTGCGAGTATCAAAGGTGGCTTTAAGCTTGGCAAAAATCTGTTGTGCAGTTCCTTTATCCTCAGCGGGCCAGGATTTCAATTCTCTCAGAGCCGCCCCAAAGAGTTGGCCGGTTATCATATGGACCTTCTGGGGCTCGGTTAGGGGATAGAACTCGAGCAGGCTGCAGAGCCCTTCTTTAAAGTCAGTGAACGTATGCGCCTCCCCAGAGTATCGTGGGAGCCAGGCCGCTCCGGGCAGGTAGGGCATGGAGAAGGGCATTATGGCTTTTGCATTAGCGGCAGTGTCCGACTGGCTGATGGGGGCAGCGGGTTCTGCGGCAGTCAGTGGTGGTATTAGGGCCGCGGCTTCGCCCGCTGCGGGGACCGGAGCTGCCCCTGCGTCCGCGGCTGCGACCGCCACCTCCTCTCCTCCCGACTCGGACATGGCCGTCCCTTCCTCCCACTAACCTGCTGGAGGTTGGAGTTCCTCTTCCGGGATTGGCGCCTCACCGCGCTTTCCGTTCCGCGCTTCTTTTGGCTGATCCCGCCCACGTAGCTAAGGCTCCTCCCTCCGCGCGCGGCAATGGCGAATTTTGGCGGCAAATGGCACAGCACAGTCTTTTCAATAAAGTACAGTCCAAGCACAATAACTCACAGTTCCAAGGCACACATGACCTGATTCTTCAGGCTTAAGTAAATCCTGTTCGTGACGCCAAGTTGGAGCGCCCCCACACCGCCGCAGGGCCGAGGGGTACCCGGAGCCGGGCCTCTAGGTCTCAGTCCTGGGGTTGTCACGGTGGCTAGACCCGGTCCGTGGCCCTGTCTGTCAATGGGGGGACGTCCGGTGCAATAAGTGGTGTGGTAACGGTGCAGGTCGCGGTAAATAACGAGGACACCAGTTTGCAGTCTCTTTACCTCTTTACTGAAGATGTTGGAGACCTCAGTCCAGAGCGCTGTTAACTGGGTTTTCAGAGACCGGCCGGTCCAACGACACATCAGGAGTTCTCCTCACAGGTGGGAATCAGTATCTACCTTCTAGCGCTGTGTGTTGTAGTTCTTCCCTGCTGAGCTCCCGGGATAGTCCTCACAACTGTTTCTTTCTGTCTCTACTGTTCGTTCTCCGTCCTCCAGGTGATATGGTAGGACGCACCTGTATGACGGGGTAGGCCTGGAGTTCTTCCGGGACTCTAGAGTCGCCCCTCTCCCACAGCTGCCTCCGTTGTCTGCTTAGGTGTTAAGTGAGACAGCCAACCTGTAATTAGCTGTCCTGCCGTGGTTTGCAATGTACTTAAAGTCTCTTACTTGCTCGGCGTTCCGGCCACCGATTGTTTGCGCCTCAGCAAGGTGCTGCCTCTTTCAACAAAACCCCTGCTGGTATTCTCCTTTTCTGTATTCCCGTTGTTTGCTGGTTAGTTCTGCTCTGAGGAGTCTGCCAGGATCCCCATCCGTGACAGGTCCTCTCACTAGCTCTTCCCAGCTACTTCTCCCTGTCTTCCTGTCCAACCCCCAGTTTTACCAGAGTTGTGAGGAGTGGTCTACTAGATAGGACCACCCCCCCTGGTGGCCGGAGTGTGAAGTGTGGTGAGAATGTACCTGGTCAGAGAAACTCCTTAGTGCAATCAGACGTACCATAGCTCCCCATAGTGGCGGAGCCACAGTACTGCAACAACCAGGACTCTGGGGTGCTGCAATTATATAAATTGATCTCTTCCAGAATAAGGCTGGATCAAATTCTTGTGTTCTATACTTAGCACTTACATCAGGGTTCCCGTGTAAATCCAACAAAAATGCGATTCAGACGAAACCTCCAACAGAAGTACCCACCATGCGGCAGAAGCAGACACTTTGTACCTTATTTAGCGTCTGCTCCAGTGGTATATCTTTTTATGCATGCACAGATCTGTGGTTGCCCATGCTTGTGCGCTAAAAAGATGCCTAAAATGATGGGACACTGCTGGAACACAGACCAGTCCAAAGTGACTCCATCTGCCTCATAAGTGAGTGGTTCCAACCTGGGTTTTATCTGTTTCTCAGTTTTGGGGAATTTGCAAGGAAAACTCTATGTAAGTGAACAGCAAAGAGAGCAGGATAAATGTGAGCTGAGCCTCATTCCTTTTTTTGGGAGGCAACAAACAGACCACAGTACAAGAATAGTTCTTATTTTTAATTTTGTGTGATCTACCGTGCGGTATAAGTGTTAAGGCGGATTTATTCTTCGGGCGGTCTAATTACAGCAATACCAGATTTATATAGTTTTCTTTTAGGTTTTGCTGCTATCACACTGTAAGAATGCTCTTTCATAAAAAGTAGGGTTTTTGTCACCATATTCTGTGTGCTGTAACTTTTATATTTTTTGGCAAGAAGAGCTGTATGAGGGTTTATTTTTTTAAAGGGCAAGGTAAAGATTTTTTTTATACCATTTTGGAGTATATATTATTTTTTGATCGCTTTTTATTAAGATTATTTAAGATTTTTCAGACATTGAATGAACAAAACCAGCAATTCAATTATTGTTTTTATTTTTTTCGCCGTTTACCGTGAGGTAAAAGTGATAAGACCGATTTGTTCGTCGGGTTGGTATGATTTCAGCAACACCAGATTTAGATTTATTTTTTATGCTTTTCTGTTTTTACAGACTGAAAGCAATGTTTTAAAAAAAATGAATTTGTATTTGCATCATCATACTCTGAGAGCTGCAACTTTTTTTATATTTTTGCCGAATTAATCATATTAAGGCTTCTCTTTTGCAGGACGGTTTGGCATTTTCGTTCATACCGTTTTCTTTTTACATAAAAAAATTTTTATTCACTTCTTTGTGAGTCAGTATGATGAAAAAGTGACATTTTTGTCATGTTTTTTTTTTTTTAAGGCATTCGACAAACAGATTAAATAACATGCCAGTTTTATAGAGCGGGTCTTTCCAGACTTGCAATACCAACAATGTGCACATTTTTTGTTTATTTTTGTTTTATCACAAATGCTGCATTTTGAGTGACAAAACAGATTTTAGTGATTTGTGTGCAGTTTTTTGTGTGTTTTTTACTTTTCTGCATGTTTTATTTTTAAAAATTTTACTAGGTCCCACCGTGGGACATGAATAATTTTTATTTCGATCACTTGTCTCACACAATGCTGTACTCGTGTACAAGACTGTCAGTGTCTTACTGACTGTGCCTGTGAGTCTCAGCTTATTGCTGTATCTCACAGGCCACATACCCTGAGGTCAGGGAAATATTCCCTTATTCCCCATCGCCATTTTAAAACGGCAATGAGGGAATATGTTTTCATGCGTATCAGCGGTCGTTAAGGGGTTAAAAACTTTTCCCTCCTCAAAAATACCCTGTCATCAGGACATGGACACTGGGAGGGTGTCATGTCATTTGGCAAGGCCTTTGACAGTGTACCCCTGCTTCTGCTGTATCTGGTTTGTGTCTCCCTTGCTTCTTGTCCTTAGTTGAGCAAAGAAGATTGCCCCCTGTCACTAGCATTGCGTGATGGGGATTTTTTCAACATATTTTCCACTATGGCCTTCTGGTATAGCACCAATTTAGTAGACGTTTCAGCCTCAGGAAGAAGAGATCTTCTCCTTGTAGTGTGTGTCTAGCAGTATGAACAACCATTTGAGCCAAGCTCCCAAGAGCCAACACTTCCCTGTCTCCACCATGCTGACTACTCTCCATCTCCTCCTGCTCAGTATCTTTCTCCTCATTCCCCTCCTTAGCCCATCCACATAGGAGAGACGAGATGAAGCTTGTGTGGGTTCTAGCCTCTCCTGCACTAGAAACCAGCTCCTGTTCCTCCTTCTCAGTGTCCACCTCCTCATTGTTACCCAATTCGAGCTGAGCAGATGAGATGAGGCTGGGCTGGGTAGTATCTTCCAGTCTCATACAGTGGGGCAAAAAAGTATTTAGTCAGTCAGCAATAGTGCAAGTTCCACCACTTAAAAAGATGAGAGGTGTCTGTAATTTACATCATAGGTAGACCTCAACTATGGGAGACAAACTGAGAAAAAAAAATCCAGAAAATCACATTGTCTGTTTTTTTTATCATTTTATTTGCATATTCTGGTGGAAAATAAGTATTTGGTCATAAACAAAATTTCATCTCAATACTTTGTAATATATCCTTTGTTGGCAATGACAGAGGTCAAACATTTTCTGTAAGTCTTCACAAGGTTGCCACACACTGTTGTTGGTATGTTGGCCCATTCCTCCATGCAGATCTCCTCTAGAGCAGTGATGTTTTTGGCTTTTCGCTTGGCAACACGGACTTTCAACTCCCTCCAAAGGTTTTCTATAGGGTTTAGATCTGGAGACTGGCTAGGCCACTCCAGGACCTTGAAATGCTTCTTACGAAGCCACTCCTTCCCTGCCCTGGCGGTGTGCTTTGGATCATTGTCATGTTGAAAGACCCAGCCACGTTTCATCTTCAATGCCCTTGCTGATGGAAGGAGGTTTGCACTCAAAATCTCATGATACATGGCCCCATTCATTCTTTCATGTACCCGGATCAGTCGTCCTGGCCCCTTTGCAGAGAAACAGCCCCAAAGCATGATGTTTCCACCACCATGCTTTACAGTAGGTATGGTGTTTGATGGATGCAACTCAGTATTCTTTTTCCTCCAAACACGACAAGTTGTGTTTCTACCAAACAGTTCCAGTTTGGTTTCATCAGACCATAGGACATTCTCCCAAAACTCCTCTGGATCATCGAAATGCTCTCTAGCAAACTTCAGATGGGCCCGGACATGTACTGGCTTAAGCAGTGGGACACGTCTGGCACTGCAGGATCTGAGTCCATGGTGGCGTAGTGTGTTACTTATGGTAGGCCTTGTTACATTGGTACCAGCTCTCTGCAGTTCATTCACTAGGTCCCCCCGCGTGGTTCTGGGATTTTTGCTCACCGTTCTTGTGATCATTCTGACCCCACGGGGTGGGATTTTGCGTGGAGCCCCAGATTGAGGGAGATTATCAGTGGTCTTGAATGTCTTCCATTTTCTAATTATTGCTCCCACTGTTGATTTCTTCACTCCAAGCTGGTTGGCTATTGCAGATTCAGTCTTCCCAGCCTGGTGCAGGGCTACAATTTTGTTTCTGGTGTCCTTTGACAGCTCTTTGGTCTTCACCATAGTGGAGTTTGGAGTCAGACTGTTTGAGGGTGTGCACAGGTGTCTTTTTATACTGATAACAAGTTTAAACAGGTGCCATTACTACAGGTAATGAGTGGAGGAAAGAGGAGACTCTTAAAGAAGAATTTACAGGTCTGTGAGAGCCAGAAATCTTGATTGTTTGTTTCTGACCAAATACTTATTTTCCACCAGAATATGCAAATAAAATGATAAAAAAAACAGACAATGTGATTTTCTGGATTTTTTTTTCTCAGTTTGTCTCCCATAGTTGAGGTCTACCTATGATGTAAATTACAGACGCCTCTCATCTTTTTAAGTGGTGGAACTTGCACTATTGCTGACTGACTAAATACTTTTTTGCCCCACTGTATCTTCCTCCATCTTCACCTGGTACACATGCAAAGCTTCAGCTTTAATTGTGAGCAGTGACTGTTCATGTAGGCACATAAACAGGTTTGTTGCGCTGATTATGGCGTCATCACCGCTGACCATCTTTGTGCAGTCCTCAAAGTCTTGCAGAACTGCACAAATGTCAGACATCAATGCCCACTCTATAGATGTTATGTTTGGAGGCTGACCATAATACCGTCAGGCGTGTTGGAGCTGGTATTTGGCAACTAGCCTCTGCTGCTTACAAAAGCTTTCCCAGCTTGTGCTGTGTGGAGTTACAGCATGTGGTGATGTAACACACCAGTCAGTGAGCTTCCAGAGTGGTGGCAGCTGTAGCCAACTTGTGGAAATGAGTGCTAACATGGCGTACCTTAACCGGAAGCTCCTTCATATCTGGGCAGATTTTCAGAAACCTCTAAGCCACCAAATTTAGCACTTGGGTCAAGTATAGTTTGTGTGTGAGCTTGCCAACTTCACAGTCACCACCAGGTTAGGGCCATTGTTACATTTGAATATACCTGGTTGAACGGTCAGTGGTGAGAGCCACAGATTTGTTTGGTCTGTTATTCCTTTCAATAGCCAGGGTGGGACTCGACCCAAGCCTCCACATTGTTCACCCAATGTGTCGTTAGGGAAATATAGCGTCCCTGGCCACAAACACTTGTCCATGGTCGTTAAGTGTACAATCCCAGTTACTGTGTTGGTAAGGGCACGAGTGATGTTCCTGTAAATGTGCTGGGATAAGGCAGGGACACCACACCGGGAGAAATAGTAGTGGCTGGGGACCAAATACTGAGGGACGACTGCCTTCATGAGTCGACAGAAATCCTCTGTATCTACAAGCTTAAATGGCAAAATTTCCACTGCAAGAAGCCTGGAAATGTGCCCATTTAGTATTTTAGCCTGTGTGTGGGTGCCTGGTAACTTTCCTTTTCATTCCAAGGCCTAAGGTAGGGACAGCTGAACGCTGTGCTGGGACAAGTTTTTGGAAGTACTTGATGATGGTGCCTCAAAATATAAAAGGACAGGTGCAGGGAGGGAGGCAGCTACATTAGTGTCATAGACAGGGGATTGAGAAGCACCTAGTACAGGGCAGAGGCGGTGGTCTCGCCAGATAGCAGTGGTGGCACCAATCGTGGACCCAGGCGTTCATCCCACCGAGTCTGACGCTTAAATGACATGTGCCTGATCATGCTGGTGGTGGTTAGGCTCTCAGTGGTCAGGCCTCTACAGATCTTGGCATAGCACAGGTTGCAAATTACCATTTCTTTATCTCAGAACTCTCTTTAAAAAAGTCCCAGACTGGGGAACACCTAACCCTTTGAAGGAGAAATTCACAAGTGTCAGTGATCTGCGGAACAGTTGCTCCTCTGGTGGTCCCACTGCCTTTTCTTGACTGTTTTGGTGCTGTCAATCCCACACCATCAGCACTGATGACCTGCCTCTGCATACCTGCTTTCCAGGCTGGTTCGATGACTTCATCATCCACTACCTCATCTTCCATTGCCACACCCTGGTACTGCTGACTTGGTAACTTAACAATAACCTGTAACTGTGTCTCATCATCATCTACCTCCTTAGATAAAATGTTCCATTCCCCACCATCATCTTCTCGACCGTGGCTGCTGTAAGTTTTGTGCATCACTACAAAGCATCTCTTCCTGTCCCTTTTGGAACATGCAGGATGAGCAGTCACAATCAAGAAATTATGTTTCAAAGAGCTCCTCGGAGTGCCCTAGTGTGGGATAACTGGTCTCCTAAGACTCAACATAGTGGGGGGGAAGGAGGATCAGGGTGAGCATTACGTGATCCAGACTATTGGCTGGTGAGATTGGACTGTGTGAAAGACTGGGTGATGCTAACAAGCATGCTGGAAGCATTATCTGCTATCCACCTGTTCGCACTGGTGTGGTTTCAGAAGTGGTGTCCCGTGTTTTCCTGAAAAGTAAGACAGGAAGCTTTGTATCTTGGATGGGTGTGTTTCTTGTGTTCCAGAAGCCGGCATAGTCGCACCTGCTCCACGTCCTCGGCATCTGCTTGCACTGTCATCAGCACTTCCACTTCCCCGTCCGTTAGCAAACACCTTACTCATTTTCTAATTGCTAGGTCTCTGGAAACCAGTTTCCTTTATTAAGTTAAACTACATTTTTTTAATGAACCAAAAGATTTGGTCAACTGTAGCAGGCCAAGCGGTTTAAATTTTTTTTATAGCACTGTAATTTTACACAAAGCAGGTTCAACTGTATGGATAACAATAGTCAATTTATGGAACCAACATAATGTAACACTAAGCTGTGCATTAAAGTCTATGGATGACTAACTGAATCCACAAAAAATTTTGAGCGGCTTTTTGGAGTTTTACATAATACCGTAATGTAACAATAATCAAGTTAAACTCTCTGAGTGACTATTTGAATCTAGAAAAAATGTTGAACTGTTTTGAGTTTTATATACTACCATAATGTAACATTAACCATGTTAAACTTTATGGATGACTAACTGAATCCACAAAATATTTTTTAACTTTTTTTGAAGTTTTATATCCCACCGTAATATAACACTAACCACGTTTAACTCTATGGATGACAATATAGTCAAGTTATTCACCCCCCAAAAAAGAATTTGGTCATGTGCAACAACTATATATTTAGCAACAGACTGCAAAGCCCTGCCTAGAGGCTGTATTCTGCCACTCGTCCTGCTCCTGCAACTGTCCCTAGGCTAAAGGCAGAATGTATCTGATACAAACAGAAAAGCACTGGATTAGCCCTAGAAAGACTTAGTATGATGGTTCAGCATAAGCACCAGTGTCAACACTAGCGGACTGTGATTAGTTATACTGTGCACACACAGGTCTCGATAACTGCTCTCTCCCTCCACTCACAACTGTCCCTGAGCTGTGCAATCGCGTCAGTGTACTGAGCGTGGTGGTGCCTGTCCTTTTATTACCTCTGATGAGGTAATGCAGTCAGCTAATCATAACAATGCCACTACCAATATGACTATGGCATTACAGTGACTGGCAGGCAATCCCTGCATGCTTATTGACTGTGTAACAGGCGACAAAAATGGGTGATTCGAGCTTCAAATCCAAGCCCCAGCCAATGCTCATCGACTGTCGAGAGTATCCAAGCACCCAGATACTCGAGTGATATCTGAGTATCACCGAGCATATTCGCTCATCCATAGTAAGCACTATTTAATAAAGAAAAAAATTGTAAGGTAACTGCAGCACAAACTTTGAGGGAAAAGAAAACATAGTAACGGAGTCTAGAGAGTCAATTTATTGATGCTACATGTTGAGTAGAGATCATGGTTGCAGCTGTCATGGGTTTTTCCCACTGAAAATACTTTGGAAAAGAGCAGCACATTTTTGAAAAACAGTTTTTAAACACACAGTGTGAATGGCATTTTCATTTACGTGAGTGTGATATTGGGAAAATATTAGGTTCACTGCAGTCATCGATGAATTTTTAATCTTGCGCTGAGGTTGCAGTACATAAATATTTTAAAGTATAAACATTGTGAGAGTAGTTAATGTTCTCAATAACTTATCCAAAATAAGAATAGCAATGAAAAACTAAAAAAATAGAAGAATCTTATGCTCAATTTATTGGTAGTGGAGAGGAGGGAGAGAGAAGTTTGAAAGCTTAGCAGGTTGTAAATCACTGAATCAGTATTCCAACTGGAGTTCATCCTGAGGGTGCCTCGATCACAGACATGTGGTAGAGATGAAGGGAAGTTCATCGGCACATCCTTCAAGAATATATGTAAAACTTGTCTTTATTTGAAAAATTGATTAAAACATGATAAAATGAAACCTCTTGAAATCTGATACATTTCTGGCGTATAAAACACCGTCATTCATAGGTTATCCTATGAAAAAGGTGTTTTATACACCAGAAACGCGTCAGATCTCTTGAGGTTTTGTTTTATCAGGTTTTAATCAATTTTTCTAATAAAGACAAGTTTTACATATATCCTCGATGTATATTAAGATTGCTCATGTTCCAATAGTGTTAAAGTGGACCTTTCAACAAATTTTTCATGTTGAACTAAAGACATGATGTAGTAGTGGTGGAATAAAACATTTTTTTATTTTCATCACTCCTTTGCAAAGGTAATATCAATCAAACTATTTGGTAGTGAGTTAACTTTTATTAAGTTCAAGTGGGTGTTATCACATAGTTTTTGCTGGGGTCATGTCCTTCTCCCTGTATGACACTGACCAATCACAAGCAGATAACAACACACTGGAGAAGAACAAAACACCCTCAAAATAACTTAGAGCAGGTTTCTCACTGTGTGAGATACATGACAGACAACCCTGATCTCTTGGTCTAACCTCCTGCATGATTTGAAAGCACATATGGCTAATACCTTTCAAATAATGTTATAACATGAGCAGAGCAAGCTGTAAATATATGGCTCAGCTAGTAGTAGCCTGCTTTGTGATTACAAAACAGCAGATATACGTGTGATACTGACACCTTAGCTCATCTCTATGCAGGTAGTGTTGGGGTAGATCTAGTACAGCATAGGTGACAGTGCTAAGAGAGGAGGATGGCTGATTTGTAATGTGACACAGCTAAACTCAGCTGTTCTGCACCCCACACACACACACTGATTGCCAGGATATTATTTGAAAAGAGATAGTCATCTGTTCTCTACTCTCAGTACTCTCCAATCATGCACGAGGTTACACCAGAAGACCAGGAGATCAGAGCTGTATCATCTCACATACTGAGAAACCTGCTTTATGCTATTGTGGAGGCGTGTTCTTCTTCTCCAGTTTGTTGCACCCTGCTTAGTTTTCACTGTGTGAATGTAATCGTATCTGATCGCATCCATTTGTACTTAACAATATGAACTTATAAGGTGCCAAATACTTTGATTGCTAATATCTGTTCTACACAGAAGCAAACTAAATAAAAACTTTTATTCTGCACTGTAGCCCTTATTACATTATGTGTCCTTTTCAACCTAAAATTTGGTCAAAGGTCCTCTTTCATAACAGTGTAGTAACAAAGTATACATTGGTGACTATAGGGTTGAACCCCATTCCAAGCAGGGCAGATGCAACAATAAAAGTAAATAAGTACATTAAAATATATTAATCCCCAATCTGATGTATTAGCTATTCAATCTATTAAATGGCAAATTAAAAAGGGGTGAATTGCTATCTAAAATGTAGCATTTAGCATAAAATTTGTTGACTGTGTTAATTCAAAATTATTTCAGGAAAATGACACACAGCTAATTTCAGGTGACAGTCCCTGCATCTATAGAAAATGCCATGTGTGTGGCCTAGTGCCAGCCATTGCCAAGGGACAATACATGGTAGAAAAGAAAAAGACGTGCACTCTTGCTACGGTGGTGCTGACTGAACGTAGAGTTATTCTACAAAATGTAATCCCAAGGATAAACAGTCACACTCAGAGTTCCTTAAAGTTGCAAACAATTTAGAATTTTATTTTCAAAACATCAAAATTTGATGATTCACTGCAGTTTAAGACAATAAGGTATTCCAATGGTATAAGGTAACGTTTCGACGCACTGGGTCTTTATCAAACCTTACTGGAGAAAGCAAAAATACAAAGTGTCAGCCTTATGTGTAAAAACATAAAAACAAATTAAAAACATAATATGCAAAGCATACATAGACCCTTTAAATAATATACCAATATATATGTATGCACGCATATATGTGTGAAACAAAAACAAAAAAATAAAATGCTAAATTGTTTGCAGCTTAAAGGAACTCTAAGTGCGACTGTTTATCCAAGGGACAATACATGGTCACACTACTAGTGCATTAGTATTGTGACCAGGTAATGTCCCTCAGCAGCATCCAGCACTAGGCTGCACACCCATGGTTATCTTCTATTAATCACTCCTCCAGTCTGGATGGCATTGGACTTCAGAGAACGCAGCAGCACATAGCAGCAGACAACACCCACTGGGAGATGTAGATTGTCCCAGCCATGCTCTACTTAAAGTTGTACACAATTACCACCACAACTTTAAAAGGTTAGTACTATACTGCTCATCTATCAACTTGTGAAGTTATTGCCTCAGTCCCTGCATCTATTTTTCAGAATCTGTTGACTTCTATAGGGACTTATTAACTCTGAAAAGAATTAAGATGAATTGTGCTATCCCTTAGTTATCGCATTTTTCGGACTATAAGATGCACCGTACCATAAGACGCACCCCAAATTTGGGGTAAAAATTGCAGAATTTTTTTTTTCTATAAGATGGGGGTCCATCTTATTGTTCGAATTTAAGATATCTTACCTGAGGGCAGGTGGTGGCAGAGCAGTTTCACAGGAGGCATGGTGTCAGCAGAGGTGCAGTGATGCTGAGGTGCAGTGGGCGGTACGGCGTGCACCTGAGCAGGGTCCCTTCCTGCTTAGGTGGGCGACGCCATGGCATGGTGTCCATGGGGGGGTTTCAGCAGTGCTGTGGCAGTGGCAGATGTGCAGTCACTTCCTCAGGTGAGGCGATGCAGCAGCCCGGTATCCAAGGTGAGCAGCAGAACTGTGTTAATCACCAGTTTCTCGGTGGCGGCGGCCATCTTCCTGAGGCTGCGCGTGCACAGATTGAGTACTCTGCTTCCCAGGGCTTCAGAAAAATGGCCGTGGGAGGCCGCGCGTGCGCAGATGGAGATCACGGCGGCCATTTTCCTGAAGCCGAGATCATAATCTGTGAACTCGGCTTCAGGAAAATGGCCATGGCGATCTCAATCAGCGCACGCGCGGCCGCCCGCAGCCATTTTCCTGAAGCCCCAGGAAGCAGAAAACTCAATCTGTGCACGCGCGGCCTCAGGAAGATGACTCACCCTGCTCTACTGCTCTCCTTGGATACTGGGCCGCGGTATCACCTCACCTGTGGATGGGACTCTGCTCACACCATACTGCTCACCGCGCCTCATCATCCCCGCACCTCTGCCGCCGCCACACTGCCGGTAAGCCTGCATTCCAACTATAAGACCCCCCATTTTCCTCACAATTTTTTTGGGAAAAAGTGCGTCTTATAGTCGGAAAAATACGGTAATTCTTTTGGAAATATATGAATAAATTGGCAACTGAATTCTATAATTTGTGTCAATGCTGACAATATCAGAGTTTGTAGGGACACAACCCTTCCTACAAGAAGTAACATAGAAAGAAACAGGGCCTTGACAGGATATTTTGGAGTCATAAACAGATGATGCCAATGGTTCCCCCCCTCTATGAAGAAAGAATAGGTCAGAAAGTAAGATAGCAGGACCCCTAATGCAGCCCCATTCAGAAGGGTCAGGTAACAAGTGCTGACCACTTTCACTAGAATTGCTACATTTCTCATGAAAAAATACCATCAATGGTAAAAAGAAAGTTGTAAACTTTTTCTATTGAGGCTTAACAGAGGGTTCAATTTCACAGTTAGATATAGGATCAGTCATAGTCTGCAGACAATCTACATGAGACCAAGGACAAATCCCTGATATCCAATATTTAAAAATAACAAATCCACGGATAGTCATGGAAATTAATATAGCTTAACTATAATAGGGGCCATTAAGATGCCCAGCCTTTGACAGATAAACTGGAAATCAAACAGACTCCATTATAGTTATTGGGATATGTCGGATGGTGTTTGCATCTGTCATTGAATAAATATAGCTGCAACAAAACTGATGGTGGTTGTGCAGTATTTCTGTACTAATGGTGGTTCTGGTGATGTATTTCTGTACTGATGGTGCTTCTGGTGATGTATTCATGTACTGATGATGGTTCACGAGATGTACAGTGGATACAGAAAGTATTCAGACCCCTTTAAATTTTTCACTCTTTGTTTCACTGCAGCCATTTGGTAAATTCAAAAAAGTTAATTTTTTTCTCATTAATGTACACTTTGCACCCCATCTTGACTGAAAAAAAACAGAAATGTAGAAATTTTTGCAAATGTATTAAAAAAGAAAAACTGAAATATCACATGGTGATAAGTATTCAGACCCTTTGCTTAGACACTCATATTTAAGTCATATGCTGTTCATTTCCTTGTGATCCTCCTTGAGTTGGTTCTACTCCTTCATTGGAGCCCAGCTGTGTTTAATTAAACTGATAGGACTTGATTTGGAAAGGCACACACCTGTCTATATAAGATCTCACAGCTTATAATGCATGCCAGACCAAATGAGAATCATGAGGTCAAAGGAACTGGCCAAGGAGCTCAGAGACAGAATAGTGGCAAGGCACAGATCTGGCCAAGGTTACAAAAGAATTTCAGCAGTACTCAAGGTTCTTAAGAGCACAATGGCCTCCATAATCCTAAAATGGAAGAAGTTTTGGCCACCAGAAGCTTCCTAGAACTAGCCATCCAGCCAAACTGAGCAATTGTGGCAGAAGAGCCTTGGTGAGAGAGGTAAAGAAGAACCCCAAGATCACTGTGGCTGGGCTCCAGAGATGCAGTAGGCAGATGGAAAAAAATTCCGCAAAGTCAACTATCACTTCAGCCCTCCACCAGTCTGGCCTTTATGGCAGAGTGGCCGGACGGAAGCCTCTCCTCAGTGCAAGACATATGAAAGCTTGCATAGAGTTTGTGAAAAAACACATAAGGGACTCCCAGACTTTGAGAAATAAGATTCTCTGGTCTGATGAGAAGAAGATAGACCTTTTTGGTGATAATTATAAGTGGTATCTCTGGAGAAAACCAGGCACTGCTCATAACCTGCTCAATACAATCCCAACAGTGAAACATGGTGGTGGCAGCATCATGCTATGGGGGTGTTTTTCAGCTGCAGGGACAGGATGACTGGTTGTCATTGAAGGAAACATGAATGCAGCCAAGTACAGAGATATCATGGATGAAAACCTCTTCCAGAGTGCTCTGGACCTCAGACTTGGCCGAAAGTTCACCTTCCAACAAGACAATGACCCTAACCACATAGCTAAAATAACAAAGGAGTGGCTTCAGAACAACTCTGTGACCATTCTTGACTGGCTCAGCCAGAGCCCTAATCTGAACCCAATTGAGCATCTCTGGAGAGACCTGAAAATAGCTGTCCACCAACATTCACCATCCAACCTGACGGAATGGAACTGGAGAAGATCTGCAATTAATAATGGCAGAGGATCCCCAAATCCAGGTGTGAAAAGCTTGTTGCATCAGTCCTAAGAAGACTAATGGCTGTACTAGCTCAAATGGGTGCTTCTACTCAATACTGAGCAAAGGGTCTGAATACTTATGACCATGTGATCTTTCAATTTTTCTTTTTAAAATAATTTTCAAACATTTCTACATTTCTGTTTTCTTTCAGTCAAGATGGGGTGCAGAGTGTACATTAATGAGAAAAAAAATAACTTTTTTTAATTTACCAAATGGCTGCAATGAAATAAAGAGTGAAAAATTTAAAGAGGTCAGAATAATTTCCATACCCACTGTATTTCTGTACTAATGAGGATTATGGTTTTGTAGCAATGTGCTGATGTTCTAATTATGTATTTCTGAACTAATACTGATTCTGGTGATGTATTATGCAATATGATGTACCATGCACTATTGATGGTTCTGGTTCTATATTCATGTACTACTGATGGTCCTGGTGATGTATTCATCAGTAGAAGCTTCATCAGTAGATAAATGCTGGCAGTCAGAGGAAAATTCCGGGAGGCCACAGGCACAGCACACTTAGTGATTTTTTTTTCAAATTGCTCATCTCCTCAGGGAGACAATAGGTAGCTCCCTAGAAGGGTGCTCACCCCTGCCTACCATTGCCCCAGCCTTGGAAAGAAAAGTTCTTCAACAATTGATATTTTATGGTGTATGTAAGTATTTGCTAAAGCAGACAAGTCTTTCAGGTATAGAAGACACAGTGGTATAGTAGACAACCCCAGTAACTTTTAAACTTTATTTGTATTCATATTTTCCAACTCCATCCTGTATAAACCTGAATCCTTATTGGATGAAGCATATCAGGTGATGTGAATGTATGTAATAAGGGAGGATGTGGCCTTAGCATATCACACCCTTTAACAAGGTCTATAAAAAAATTTCTTCAGATACAATGTGTCAAAAAAGAGATTTAACTGACTCTGTAAAGTCAAAACTTGTTAAGTCATGTAGAGGGATGTAGCACTCTCGTAATTACTAAGATATTGGGTCATCATCACAGAAACATCAAAAGTTTAGCTGCAAACAAAACACACATTTGCTGCCAAAGATTTAAAACAAATCAAAATTGAAGTGACCAGGAACCCATTATTCCCCAGTACTGTCATATTCCAAAACTGCAAACTCCCTGGAGTGCCCAGAAGTACAAGGTGTTTAGAGACTTGGCCAAGGAAGAGGACACTGAATCCCAACCACCACTGAACAAGACACGTAAGTTGAAATGTCAAGACTGCGCCAAGAAATATCAGATTTTTGGACTGTTCTATGGACTGATGAGATGTGAGTGTCTCTTGTGGACCTGATGGATGGGCCTGTGAATAGATCAGGAGTGGGCACAGACCTCCGCTTTAACTCAGGCGCCAGCAAGGTGGAGGTGAGGTACTGCTATGGGCTGTCATTATCAATAGTGAACTAGTTGGACCTTTCAGGTTGAAGATGCTCTCAAAATAAATTCCCATACATAATGCCAGTTTTTAGACAATACTTTCTTCAAGCAGTGGTACATGAAAAGTTCTGCATCTTTCCACAATGCTCTATTGTATGCATCAACGTACTCCACTGTTTGTCTAGCCAGTAAAGGCCCTGAAAAGAATGAAAGAATAATGACATGGCCCTCTTCTTCACCTGACCTACATCTTACTGAGAACTTGTGCTTAAGCGGGAGATGTACAGTGAAGGAAAACATTACAAGTCTCTGAACAATTGTTCAAATTTCATGTTTGCATATTTTAGCGCTGCAGTGTGCTGCCTTATTTACTTGACTGTATACGAGTTGGTGACTCTAGGTTCAGCACCTGTTCACACTTGATCTATGTTTGGATGTGACAGTCAGTTTTTTGAAATTTGTATTCACTAGCCTTCTGACCGAGCACTCCTGCCTCTTAGCCACAGGTGTTTTAATCGCAGCAGGTCCATTACCCCTCCACAGAGAGAGAGAAATTTAGTCTAAGAAGAGGTTTCACAGGTACCCATTCAGATGAAGACTAGGGTTGAGCGACTTTTAATTTTATAGGATCGGGTCGGGTTTCACGAAACCCGACTTTCTCAAAAGTCGGGTCGAGTGAAATCGGCCGATCCTATAAAAAAGTCGGGGTCGGGGTCAGCCGAAACACGAAACCCAATGCAGTGCAATGGGATACTATGGTTCCCAGGGTCTGAAGGAGAGGAAACTCTCCTTCTGGCCCTGGGATCCATATTTAAGTGTAAAATAAAGAATCAAAATAAAAAATATTGATATACTCACCCTCGGACGAGCCCTGGTACTAACCAGCAGCCTTCCTTCCTAAGAATGAGCGCGTGAATGACCTGCGGTGACGTCACGGCTTGTGATTGGTCGTGTGAGCGGTCACATGGGCGGCCGCGACTAACCACAAGCCGTGACGTAATTCTCAGGTCCTAAATTCCTAGAATGAGGAATTTAGGACCTGAGAATTACATCACGGCTTGTGATTGGTCGCGTGGCGGTCACATGAGCGGCACGCGACCAATCAGAAGCTGTGACATCATGGAAGGCCCTAAACGCGCTCATTTTAAGCAAAGAAGGCTGCCGGTTACCAGCGGCGATGTCCAGGGGCCTCCGGAGAGGTGAGTATATCAATATTTTTTATTTTAATTCTTTATTTTACACTTAAATTTGGATTCCGATACCGATTTCCGATATCGCAAACATATCGGAACTCGGTATCGGAATTCCGATACCAGATTCAGAAGATCGCCGACCTCATGGCCGACCCCACACAGGGGTCGGGTCGGGTTTCATGAAACCCGACTTTGCCAAAAGTCGGCGACTTCTGAAAATGGCCGACCCGTTTCGCTCAACCCTAATGAAGACGTTTATTCTCAGCGAGGAAAGGAAAGTGTAGGACCTGTTATACGAGAGATGCCCTAATGTGGCTACCATGGAACACATAAATTGGCCATTTTATGCGCTAAACGCTCTAATTTTTTCATATTTCTAGTGCAGTAATGCAGTTCAACTTTCAAATTTCATGTTTGCATATTTTAGAGCTACAGTGTGCTGCCTTATTTATTTGAAAGTTTCTAAACAATGTCGGGAGGCTGTGGTTGGTGCTGTATGTTTGTTAATGATAGTTTTTTGAAATGTCAGAAATAAATTTTTGTAAATTTTGAGCTGTTTGATTATTGTTCTCACTTTAACGGATGAAAATAAACGATTGACAGGAAATTTTACATTTTTTTAGTTACAGAATTTTGCACACTAATAATTGCCCAATAATTCTGCACACACAGATATTCTCCTAAGAAAGACAAAAACTCACTCTTACTTTCTTAAATATTCAGATACAGGCTCGGACTGGACTGGAGGATTCTCCGGTGGGCCCAGGCACTGACTGGGGCCCCCACTGCTCCAGGGGCCCCCACTGCTCCAGGCCCCCCCCGGCCAGCCGCCTCTCACCGCTTCCAACCCACCCTCCTTCCTTGAAGACGATACTCACCTTTCTCCAGCGATGCCTGTCTCGGCATCTGCAGCTCATCCTGAATGAGCGGTCACGTGGTACCGCTCATTAAGCTCATGAATATGCACATATTCATGAGCTTTAATTAGCGATATCACCTGACCGCTCTCGCAGGAAGAAGGTGCCGCGCCGGTGAGGACAGAGCGGATGTCGGCGCGGCCGCGCGGTGTGTCTGGGACAGCCGACAGGTGAGTATGAGGGACGGGGGATGAAGGAGGAGGACATAAGCCGGAGCAGGAGCGGAGCGAGCGGGCAGGGGACCCGATAAGCCATGCATTCGGGGGGGGGGAGAAATATGAGCCATGCATTCAGGGGGGGGGAGAAATATGAGCCATGCATTCGGGGGGGGGGAGAAATATGAGCCATGCATTCGGGGGGGGGGAGAAATATGAGCCATGCATAAATATGAGCCATGCATTCGGGGGGGGAGAAATATGAGCCATGCACTCAGGGGGGGGAGAAATATGAGCCATGCATTCAGGGGGGGGAGAAATATGAGCCATGCATTCAGGGGGGGGGAGAAGTATGAGCCATGCATTCAGGGGGGGGGAGAAATATGAGCCATGCATTCAGGGGGGGGAGAAATATGAGCCATGCATTCAGGGGGGAGGGGGGGAATATGAGCCATGCATTCAGGGGGGGGAGAAATATGAGCCATGCATTCAGGGGGGAGGGGGGGGAAATATGAGCCATGCATTCAGGTTCAGGAGGGGAGGGAATATGAGCCATGCATAATACAGGAGGGGGGGGTCATTATGCAGTATTAAGCATCATGTGGGATCATTATACAGTATGGAGAACTGTGTGGCCATTATACAGTATGGAGCATCATGTGCAGCCATTATACAGTATGGAGCAACATGTGCGGTCATTATACAGTATTGAGCATCATGTGGGGCCATTATATAGTATGGAGCATCATGTGCGGCCATTATACAGTATGTAACATCATGTGCGGCCATTATACAGTATGTAGCGTCATGTGCGGCCATTATACAGTATGTAGCATCATGTGCAGTCATTACACAGTATGTAGCGTCATGTGCGGCCATTATACAGTATGGAGCATCATGTGTGGCCATTATACAGTATGTAACATCATGTGCAGTCATTATACAGTATGGAGCGTCATGTGTGGCCATTATACAGTATGTAGCATCATGTGCAGTCATTATACAGTATGGAGCGTCATGTGTGGCCATTATACAGTATGGAGCATCATGTGCAGTCATTATACAGTATGGAGCATCATGTGCAGTCATTATACAGTATGGAGCATCATGTGCAGTCATTATACAGTATGGAGCATCATGTGCAGTCATTATACAGTATGGAGCGTCATGTGCGGCCATTATACAGTATGGAGCAGCATGTGCAGTCATTATACAGTATGCAGCGTCATGTGTGGCCATTATACAGTATGGAGCATCATGTGCAGTCATTATACAGTATGGAGCATCATGTGTGGTCATTATACAGTATGGAGCATCATGTGCGGTCATTATACAGTATGGAGCGTCATGTGCAGTCATTATACAGTATGGAGCATCATGTGCAGTCATACAGTATGCAGCGTCATGTGTGTTCATTATACAGTATGGAGCGTCATGTGCGGCCATTATACAGTATGCAGCATCATGTGTGTTCATTATACAGTATGGGGCACTGTGTGGCCATATTTTTTAGTTTATAATTATTGTATATGAAACAGTATGATTAGCAGTGCTAAATGGGTGTGGTTGGGACGTGGATATGGGTGTGACTAATTATGAATGGGTGTGGTCAGAGGTGTGGCCTAAAATTTACCGCGGCGCGCTTGGCGCGCCGCAAACTTTGCCCCTCTTTCCCATCTTCAAAAGTTGGGAGGTATGATATAGAGGATGTGTCCCGTGTGGTGTAATATATAGAGGATGTGTCCCTTGTGTAGTATATATTATACTATTTCTATATAACTGCATGGTGGGCCCCAAAGAATGACTTTTCTCTGGTGGGCCCCAGGTACTCCAGTCCAACGCTGTTCAGATATCAGGTTTATTAATACTTTTGAATGACACATCACTGCAGGTGTTAGATAATAAAATTAGTCATCAAAAATACAAATTTGTAAGCTTCTGTTTATGTGCCTAAATTATATCTGCATTTCAGACTCATATTTTATCTGTATATGTTATTCATTGGTCTCAGTCTCTGCAGGCTCGCTCTCTACGGTACTTGATAGAAAGTGTATCCTCATAAATGAAGAATTGCATTTTTTCCCCCAACCCACAATTACAGTATATGCCTTCAGCAGGGGGGTCTGATCTGTGGTCTGGAAAAGCTCACCTTGCACTTCTAGCCTCAACAATTTGGTAATTTATCTGCTTTTCCATTAGGCATAAGAGCTGGTGTCCTGTGTACAGATCCCCTCAGACACAGAAATAGCAGAGTAATTGTAAAACTGGTGTGAGCTTCTGCTTTCTTTGCTTTATTAAATGTATTTTATCCATCCTCTGCAAAAATTTGACTTGGCTCGCCACGATACTATTGTGAATGGGGCCATGCATACTTTTGTACCAACATACAGCAGTATATGGTGATTGTGTGTGTGTGTGTGTGTGTGTGTGTGTGTTTAACGCGATTAAGTTAAAATTGTTTAACCCCTTCATGACCTTGGGATTTTCCGTTTTTCCGTGTTCGTTTTTCGCTCCCCTCCTTCCCAGAGCCATAACTTTTTTACTTTTCCGTCAATTTGGCCATGTGAGGGCTTATTTTTTGCGGGACGAGATGTACTTTTGAATGACATCATTGGTTTTACCATGTCATGTACTAGAAAACAGGAAAAAAATTCCAAGTGCGGTGAAATTGCAAAAAAAGTGCAGTCCCACACTTGTTTTTTGTTTGGCTTTTTTGCTAGGTTCACTAAATGCTAAAACTGACCAGCCATTATGATTCGTCAGGTCATTACGAGCTAATAGACACCTAACATGACTAGGTTATTTTTCACCTAAGTGGTGAAAAAAAATTCCAAACTTTGCAAAAAAAAAAGCGCCATTTTCCGATACTCGTAGCGTCTCCATTTTTCGTGATCTGGGGTCAGGTGAGGGCTTATTTTTTGCATGCCGAGCTGGCGTTTTTAATGATACCATTTTGGTGCCGATACGTTCTTTTGATCGCCCGTTATTGCATTTTAATTCAATGTCACGGCGACCAAAAAAACGTAATTCTGGCGTTTCAAATTTTTTTCTCGTTACGCCGTTTAGTGATCAGGTTAATGCTTTTTTTTATTGATAGAATGGGCGATTCTGAACGCGGCGATACCAAATATGTGTATGTTTGATTTTTTTTTAATTGATTTATTTTGATTGGGGCGAAAGGGGGGTGATTCAAACTTTTATATTTTTTTTATTTTTTTCACATTTGTTTAACTTTTTTTTTTAACTTTTGCCATGCTTCAATAGCCTCCATGGGAGGCTAGAAGCAGGCACAGCACGATCGCCTCTGCTACATAGCAGCGATCTGCTGTTCGCTGCTATGCAGCAGAAAATCAGGTGTGCTGTGAGCGCCGTCCACAGGGGGGTGCTCACAGCTACCGGCGATCAGTAACCATAGAGGTCTCAAGGACCTCTATGGTTACAATGGAGAAGCATCGCCGACCCCCAATCATGTGACGGGGGTCGGCGATGCGCTCATATCCGGCCGCCCGGCCGCATGCGGTAGTTAAATGCCGCTGTCTACGCTATTGCGGGCACATGTCAGCTGGTTAAAACAGCTGACATGTCCCGGCTTTGATGCGGGCTCACCGCGGAGCCCTGCATCAAAGCAGGGGAGCTGACCTCGGACGTACTATCCCATCCGAGGTCAGTAAGGGATTAAAGGGAATTTATCAACATTTTTTTTTATATAAAATCTGACATCAGCATGAGGTAAGGACAGAGACCCTGATTCCAGCTATGTATCACATAGTTTACCGCATGCAGCAGTTGTGATGCAGGAGTCAGTTTTCTTTGCTGCTAGTCTAGCAAAGTTCAGTTGTTGAGCCCTCTGTAATCCCACCCACGTCACTGATCCCTAAGAAATGTTATAGTGGCAGGTGCTAATCAGTGCTGGGGGGGTCTGGTTGGACTGGGATGCATGAGGTCAGTTGTCCTGTAGTGATAATCTCCTGCTAATAAAACACTGATTGCAATTAAACAGCAAAATACAGCCTTCTAAGTGACACATCACTGGAATCAGGGGCTCTGCTCCTATATCATGGTGTTCTCAGATCACATAGCAAAACCTGCTGACAGATTCGCTTTAATTAGAATCCCTGATATGTGCATGACACCTCATCTAACATTCACTATTTTGGATATACCGTCTTTCGATTTTAGAAACCATACAATCAATTTTCACTTCCCCTCTTTGGGAAAAATTTATTTTGTTATATGACAGAGCAGATTGTGCAGAGGGAGTAAATTATTCTAAACTTTGTATGAAGGAATATGCTCATCAACCGTTACAACAAAAAAAAACATTTAGGTAATAACATTTTTTCTGAGAGGCACTTGCAAGTATAAATTACAAACTAAGGCTAGTTTCACACTAGCGTCGGGAACAACCCGTCGCTGTGCGTCGGGCCGACGTTCCCGACGCTAGGGTGGTCTCCTCCGCACAACAGGGGCAGCGGATGCATTTTTCCCATGCATCCGCTGCCCCATTGTGAGGTGCGGGGAAGTGCGGGGAGGTGGGGGCGGAGTTCCGGCCGCGCATGCGCGGTCGGAAAAAGTGGACTGTCGGGAGCAAAAAACGTTTTTTTCTCCCGACGGTCCGCTACCACACACCCAAGCGTCGCAAAACGGACGCGACGTTTGGCAATGCGTCGCAAATGCGTCGCTAATGTTAGTCTATGACGAAAAAACATATCCAGCAAGGACTTTTGCTGGATGCGTATTTTCGGCAAAACGACGCATTTGCGACGTATTGCAGTTAACGCTAGTGTGAAACTAGCCTTACATGTAAATATAAATGTATATGAATTCCTTGTTAACAATTTATATTTTTAATTTTCAAAGACTTCTTAAAGCTATGGTACATTATCTGTATTATGCACATGGATTCATATAGAAATAGTGCTACTGTCTATTTATACATAGAATGTAAGATTTACAATACATAGAATTTGATTTTAGCTAATAGAGTCATGTATACAATTTACAAGTATTTCATTTCCCAGGAATTGTTTTAAAACTTTGACTAATTACAAGTCCCTTCCTTTTGATTGACAGTACGGTTGCACTAGGTGATTATCTTTCCAGCCACACAGCAGGTAAAAAGGTTATAAAATAGACCTTTTAAGAACAGCGATTTGACATTATTCTCCAACCACCTAAAGGAAAAAACATGAGCACTTCATAGCACTGTGTGGGCAATGTAGCTATGTAACCTCTCCTTGTGACTCTTATTAATTAAGAATAGGCACATTAAAACAGTAATCATGGTGAGGTTCAACTTTCTATGCATCAATTGCATAATTAATACAAGGTCACATTAGCATAAAGTAATGGTCTAGTGCTCAAACATCCATGGTAGGAGATATATTACATGCTAGACATGAAATCACAATAACAGCCCCTGACCTGAGACTCTTTATATCGCTTTCACGAAAGCCACATAATCATGACAAAGCATTGACCAAATCTGACTATTGAAAAGCTCATCATAATTTGCATTTTATAGCTATTTATCAGATGAAATAATGCAATGTGACAGATCTGACACTGATATTTTCAATTGTACACTGCTCAAAAAAATAAAGGGAACACTTAAACATCATGATGTAAGTACAAGTCAATCATACTTCTGTGAAATCAACCCATCGAGTTATGAAGCAACACTGATTGTGAATCAAATTCCCCTGGTGTTGTGCAAGTGTAACAGACAACAGTTAGAAATGATAGGCAATTTGCAATACAACCCATATAAAGGAGTGGTTTTACAGGGGGTGACCACAAATCATTGTTCTCATCCTTTTTTGGCTGTTTTTGTCACTTTTGCATTATGTCATTGCTCTCTCCCCTAGAGGTGTCTACAACCCACAAAAGTTGCTCAGGTAGTGGAGCTCATCCAGGATGGCACATCAACGTGAGCTGTGGCAAGAAGGGTAGCTGTGTCTGTCACCTGTTGTGAATTTGGATTCTGGGCTCCCCCGGTGGCTACTGGTGGAATTGAACTGGTGTCTTCATCTTCTCTGTTCACCTGTTCCCATCAAGATGTGGGAGTCGCTATATAACCTTGCTGCTTTGTTAGTTGCTTGCCGGTCAACAATGTTATCAGAAGCCTCTCTGTGCTTGTTCCTGCTCCTAGACAACTACTAGATAAGTTGGACTCTTGTCCATGTTTGTTTTTGCATTTTTGTTCCAGTTCACAGCTGTAGTTTCGTTACTGTGTCTGGAAAGCTCTTGTGAACAGGAATTGCCACTCTGGTGTTATGAGTTAATGCCAGAGTTTTAAAGTAATTTCTGGATGGTGTTTTGATAGGGTTTTTAGCTGACCATGAAAGTGTTCTTTCTGTCTTCTGCTATGTAGTAAGTGGACCTCAAATTTGCTAAACCTATTTTCATACTACGTTTTGTTATTTCATCTTAATTCACCGCCAATACATGTGGGGGGCCTCTGTCTCCTTTCGGGGTATTTCTCTAGAGGTGAGCTAGGACTTATTTTCCTCTGCTAGCATTATTTAGTCCTCCGGCTGGTGCTGGGCATCTAGAATCAACGTAGGCATGCTACCCGGCCACTGCTAGTTGTGTGTTAGGTTTAGTTCATGGTCAGCTCAGTTCCCATCTTCCAAGAGCTAGTTCCTATATATGCTGATGCTATGTTCTCTTGCCATTGAGATCATGACAGTTTGACCGGCCAGCAAAGTGTTAATTGTTTGGGCTGAAGCAGGAGATAGAGAAGTGTTTAAGGGAAATTTTTTTTTTTTTTTTTTTTCCCTTCAGAGTTTTGCTGTCTAGCCCTTAATTGCTGTCTAGCTGCTTCTTACCTCCTCTTAACCCTTGAATGGCTCTGTGTCCACCTGTTTGTAATGGATCTTCAGAGTGTAACTGCAGGTTTGAATAATCTCGCCACGAAGGTACAAAATTTGCAAGATTTTGTTTGTCATGCACCTGTATCTGAGCCGAGAATTCCTTTGCCGGAATTTTTCTCGGGGAATAGATCTGGGTTTCAGAATTTTCGAAATAATTGCAAATTATTTTTGTCCCTGAAATCTCGCTCTGCCGGAGACCCTGCACAGCAGGTCAGGATTGTGATTTCCTTGCTCCGGGGCGACCCTCAAGACTGGGCTTTTTCATTGACACCAGGGGATCCTGCGTTGCTCAATGTGGATGCGTTTTTTCTGGCCTTGGGGTTGCTTTATGACGAACCTCATTTGGAGCTTCAGGCAGAAAAAACTTTGATGTCCCTATCTCAGGGGCAAGATGAAGCGGAAATTTACTGCCAAAGATTCCGTAAATGGTCTGTGCTTACTCAGTGGAATGAGTGCGCCCTGGCGGCGACTTTCAGAGAGGGTCTCTCTGATGCCATTAAGGATGTTATGGTGGGGTTCCCTGTGCCTGCGGGTCTGAATGAGTCCATGACAATGGCTATTCAGATCGATAGGCGTTTGCGGGAGCGCAAACCAGTGCACCATCTGGCGGTGTCCACTGAGAAGTCGCCAGAGAGTATGCAGTGTGATAGAATTCTGTCCCGAAGCGAGCGGCAGAATTTTAGACGGAAAAATGGGTTGTGTTTCTATTGTGGTGATTCTACTCATGTTATATCAGCATGCTCTAAACGCACTAAAAAGCTTGGTAAATCTGTTTCCATTTGCACCTCACCGTCTAAGTTTATTCTATCTGTGACCCTGATTTGCTCTTTGTCATCTATTACCACGGACGCCTATGTCGACTCTGGCGCCGCTTTGAGTCTTATGGATTGGTCCTTTGCCAAACGCTGTGGGTATGATTTAGAGCCTTTGGAGACTCCTATTCCTCTGAAGGGGATTGACTCCACCCCATTGGCTAATAATAAACCACAATACTGGACACAAGTAACTATGCGTATTAATCCGGATCACCAGGAGATTATTCGCTTTCTGGTGCTGTATAATCTACATGATGATTTGGTGCTAGGATTGCCTTGGCTGCAATCTCACAACCCAGTCCTCGACTGGAGAGCTATGTCTGTGTTGAGCTGGGGATGTAAGGGGGCTCATGGGGATGTACCTGTGGTTTCCATTTCATCATCTATTCCCTCTGAAATTCCTGAGTTCCTGTCTGACTATCGTGACGTCTTTGAAGAATCCAAGCTTGGTTCGTTACCTCCGCACCGAGAGTGCGATTGTGCCATAGATTTAATCCCGGGTAGTAAATACCCAAAGGGTCGTTTATTTAATCTGTCTGTGCCTGAACATGCTGCTATGCGAGAATATATAAAGGAGTCCTTGGAAAAGGGACATATTCGTCCATCGTCATCTCCCTTAGGAGCCGGTTTTTTCTTTGTGTCAAAAAAAGACGGCTCTTTGAGACCATGTATTGATTATCGGCTTTTGAATAAAATCACTGTTAAATATCAATACCCATTGCCGTTGCTGACTGATTTGTTTGCTCGCATAAAGGGGGCCAAGTGGTTCTCTAAGATTGACCTTCGTGGGGCGTATAATTTGGTGCGAATCAGGCAGGGGGATGAGTGGAAAACCGCATTTAATACGCCCGAGGGCCACTTTGAGTATTTAGTGATGCCTTTTGGTCTTTCAAATGCTCCGTCAGTTTTCCAGTCCTTTATGCATGATATTTTTCGCGATTATTTGGATAAATTTATGATTGTGTATCTGGATGATATTCTGATTTTTTCGGATGACTGGGACTCTCATGTCCAGCAAGTCAGGAGGGTTTTTCAGGTTTTGCGGTCTAATTCTTTGTGTGTGAAGGGTTCTAAGTGTGTTTTTGGGGTACAGAGGATTTCCTTTTTGGGATATATTTTTTCCCCCTCTTCCATTGAAATGGATCCTGTCAAGGTTCAAGCTATTTGTGATTGGACGCAGCCCTCTTCTCTTAAGAGTCTTCAGAAATTTTTGGGCTTTGCTAACTTTTATCGTCGATTTATTGCTGGTTTTTCGGATATTGCTAAGCCATTGACCGATTTGACTAAGAAGGGTGCTGATGTTGCTGATTGGTCCCCTGATGCTGTGGAGGCCTTTCGGGAGCTTAAGCGCCGTTTTTCCTCTGCCCCTGTGTTGCGTCAGCCTGATGTTGCTCTACCTTTTCAGGTTGAGGTCGACGCTTCTGAGATCGGAGCTGGGGCAGTGTTGTCGCAGAAAAGTTCTGACTGCTCCGTGATGAGGCCTTGTGCCTTCTTTTCCCGTAAATTTTCGCCCGCTGAGCGGAATTATGATGTTGGGAATCGGGAGCTTTTGGCCATGAAGTGGGCTTTTGAGGAGTGGCGCCATTGGCTTGAGGGGGCCAGACATCAGGTGGTGGTATTGACGGACCACAAAAATTTGATTTATCTTGAGACCGCCAGGCGCCTGAATCCTAGACAGGCGCGCTGGTCATTATTTTTCTCTCGGTTTAATTTTGTGGTGTCATACCTACCGGGTTCTAAGAATGTTAAGGCGGATGCCCTTTCTAGGAGTTTTGAGCCTGACTCGCCTGGTAACTCTGAGCCCACAGGTATCCTTAAGGATGGAGTGGTATTGTCAGCCGTTTCTCCAGACCTGCGGCGGGCCTTGCAGGAGTTTCAGGCGGATAGACCTGATCGTTGCCCACCTGATAAACTGTTTGTTCCTGATGATTGGACCAGTAGAGTAATCTCTGAGGTTCATTCTTCTGCGTTGGCAGGTCATCCTGGCATTTTTGGTACCAGGGATTTGGTGGCAAGGTCCTTCTGGTGGCCTTCCCTGTCACGAGATGTGCGAGGCTTTGTGCAGTCTTGTGACGTTTGTGCTCGGGCCAAGCCTTGTTGTTCTCGGGCTAGTGGATTATTGTTGCCCTTGCCTATTCCTAAGAGGCCTTGGACGCACATCTCGATGGATTTTATTTCAGATCTGCCTGTTTCTCAGAAGATGTCTGTCATCTGGGTGGTGTGTGACCGTTTCTCTAAGATGGTCCATTTGGTTCCTCTGCCCAAGTTGCCTTCTTCTTCCGAGTTGGTTCCTCTGTTTTTTCAAAATGTTGTTCGTTTGCATGGTATTCCTGAGAATATCGTTTCTGACAGAGGGACTCAATTCGTGTCTAGATTTTGGCGGGCATTCTGTGCTAGGATGGGCATAGATTTATCTTTTTCGTCCGCTTTCCATCCTCAGACGAATGGCCAGACCGAGCGGATTAATCAGACCCTGGAGACATATCTGAGGTGTTTTGTGTCTGCTGACCAGGATGATTGGGTTGCTTTTTTGCCATTGGCGGAGTTCGCTCTCAATAATCGGGCCAGCTCTGCCACTTTGGTGTCCCCGTTTTTCTGTAATTCGGGGTTTCATCCTCGATTTTCCTCTGGTCAGGTGGAATCTTCGGATTGTCCTGGAGTGGATGCTGTGGTGGAGAGATTGCATCAGATCTGGGGGCAGGTGGTGGACAATTTGAGGTTGTCCCAGGAGAAGACTCAGCTTTTTGCCAACCGCCACCGTCGTGTTGGTCCTCGGCTTTGTGTTGGGGATTTGGTGTGGTTGTCTTCTCGTTTTGTCCCTATGAGGGTCTCTTCTCCTAAGTTTAAGCCTCGGTTCATCGGCCCGTATAAGATATTGGAGATTCTTAACCCTGTTTCCTTCCGTTTGGACCTCCCTGCATCCTTTTCTATTCATAACGTTTTTCATCGGTCATTATTGCGCAGGTATGAGGTACCGGTTGTGCCTTCCGTTGAGCCTCCTGCTCCGGTGTTGGTTGAGGGTGAGTTGGAGTACGTTGTGGAGAAAATCTTAGACTCTCGTGTTTCCAGACGGAGACTCCAGTATCTGGTCAAGTGGAAGGGATACGGCCAGGAGGATAATTCTTGGGTGAATGCATCTGATGTTCATGCCTCTGATCTGGTTCGTGCCTTTCATAGGGCCCATCCTGATCGCCCTGGTGGTTCTGGTGAGGGTTCGGTGCCCCCTCCTTGAGGGGGGGGTACTGTTGTGAATTTGGATTCTGGGCTCCCCCGGTGGCTACTGGTGGAATTGAACTGGTGTCTTCATCTTCTCTGTTCACCTGTTCCCATCAAGATGTGGGAGTCGCTATATAACCTTGCTGCTTTGTTAGTTGCTTGCCGGTCAACAATGTTATCAGAAGCCTCTCTGTGCTTGTTCCTGCTCCTAGACAACTACTAGATAAGTTGGACTCTTGTCCATGTTTGTTTTTGCATTTTTGTTCCAGTTCACAGCTGTAGTTTCGTTACTGTGTCTGGAAAGCTCTTGTGAACAGGAATTGCCACTCTGGTGTTATGAGTTAATGCCAGAGTTTTAAAGTAATTTCTGGATGGTGTTTTGATAGGGTTTTCAGCTGACCATGAAAGTGTCCTTTCTGTCTTCTGCTATGTAGTAAGTGGACCTCAAATTTGCTAAACCTATTTTCATACTACGTTTGTTATTTCATCTTAACTCACCGCCAATACATGTGGGGGGCCTCTGTCTCCTTTCGGGGTATTTCTCTAGAGGTGAGCTAGGACTTATTTTCCTCTGCTAGCATTATTTAGTCCTCCGGCTGGTGCTGGGCATCTAGAATCAACGTAGGCATGCTACCCGGCCACTGCTAGTTGTGTGTTAGGTTTAGTTCATGGTCAGCTCAGTTCCCATCTTCCAAGAGCTAGTTCCTATATATGCTGATGCTATGTTCTCTTGCCATTGAGATCATGACAGTCACCACAGTGTCCAGAGCATGGAGCAGATACCAGGAGACAGGCCAGTACACCAGGAGACAGGAGGGCAACAACCCAGCAGCAGGACTGCTACCTCCTCCTTTGTGCAAGGAGGAACAGGAGGAGCAGTGCCAGAGCCCTGCAAAATGACCTCCAGCAGACCACTAACACCCACGTGTCTGCTCAAACTGCCAAAAACAGACTCCATCAGGGTGTTATGAGGGCCTGACATCCACAAGTGGGTGTTGGGCTGTAAGCCCATGCTGGGCAATTGCCATTTGCCAGAGAACACCAAGATTGGCAGATTCAAAACTGGTGCCCTGTGGTCTTCACAAATGAGAGCAGGTTCACACTGAGCACATGTGACAGACGTGACAGAGTCTGGAGATGCCATAGAGAGCGTTCTGCTACCTGCAACATCCTTCTGTGGGGAGACCTTTCATTGGAGAGCCGCACAGTCCTCCATGTGTTAGCCTGAGGTAACCTGATTGCCAGTAGGTACCAGGATGAGATTCTCAGGCCCTTTGTGAGACCATATGCAGGTGCAGTGGGCCTTGGGTTCCTTCTGATGAATGACAATGCTAGGCATCATGTGGCTGAAGTGTGTCAGCAGTTCCTGCATGATGAAGGCATTGATGCTATGGACTGGCCTGCCCGTTCCCCAGCACTGAATCCAATCGAGCACATCTGGGACATCATTCCATCCACCAATGATGTATTGCACCACAGACTGTCCAGGAGTTGACTGATGCCTTAATCCAGGTCTGGGAGGAGATCCCTCAGGATAACATCCACCACCTCATCAGGACAATGCCCAGGCATTGTAGAGAGGTCATACAGGCACGTGAAGGCCACACACACTACTGAGCATAATTTCCTTGTCTTGAGGCATTTACACTGAAGTTGGATCAGCCTGCAATTTGATTTTTCACTTTGATTTTGAGCATCATTCCAACTCCAGACCTCCATGGGATATAAGTTGTGATTTGCATTCATCATTTTTAGGTTTTATTGTTCTCAACACATTCCACTATGTAATGAATAAAGATTTCCATCCGGAATATTTCAGTCAGTGATATCTTAGTGATCCCTTTATTTTTTTTGAGTAGTGTATTTATGTCTTAAGGACACAAATACAATTGAATCCAGAAAGCAGAGAACTAGGTCAGCATCCCACTATCGGCTGGACCCCCAAACTGAGTGAACCAGTGAGAACTGTCTGAATCCCACTCGTGCCTAAAGACCTGTAGTTTACTTCATAGCTGGAGGAGGTGTAGTTTAACACAGATGTAGTAATTCAGCAGCAGTTAAAGATTTTCGTAAACTGATGTTAAAACCGAAAACAATGAACTGGTGTATAAATTGGTATGCATACAAAATATAGGATCATGTTCATACTGGCCATTAAACAGTCAAAACCTAAGATAGAAACAAAATTAACATATACCCTGCTGCAATTAAGTAAGTAAAAGTAAGTAAAAGCAATAGTGCATATGAATAACATAGGGTACTTAGTAAACACCATTTTTATAAAAACAAAACATAGAAACCAAAAAATCCATCTCACCAGCATTATAGTACTAGAGGTTAGGACCATCCAGATTTAGGTACACCTTGACGTTGGTGAGAAGGCTTTTATGCTTTTTTTGATCAAAACGGTGTTTACTAAGTTATGTTTACTACGGTGCCTTTCGAAAGTATTTGGCTCCCTGGAACTTTTCAACCTTTCCCACATATCATGCTTCAAACAAAAAGATACTATTTGTAAATTTTTGGTGAAGAATCAACAATAAGTGGAACACAATTGTGATGCTGAACGAAATTTATTGGTTATTTCAAATTTTTGTGGAAATTCAAACACTGAAAAGTGGGGTGTGCAATATTATTCGGCCCCTTTAACTTAATACTTTGTTGTGCCACCTTTTGCTGCAATTACAGCTGCAAGTTGCTTGGGGTATGTCTCTATCAGTTTTGACCATCAAGAGACTGAAATTCTTGCCCATTCTTCCTTGGCAAACAGCTCGAGCTCAGTGAGGTTTGATAGAGATCGTTTGTGAACAGCAGTTTTCAGCTCTTTCCACAGATTCTCGATTGGATTGAGGTCAGGACTTTGACTTGGACATTCTAACACCTGGATACGTTTGTGAACCATTCCATTGTAGATTTTGCTTTATGTTTGGGATCATTGTCTTGTTGGAAGACAAATCTTCGTCCCAGTCTCAGGTCTTTTGCAGACTCCAATAGGTTTTCTTCAAGAATGGTCCTGTATTTGGCTCCTTCCATCTTCCCATCAATTTTAATTATCTTCCCTATCCCTGCTGAAGAAAAGCAGGCCCAAACCATGATGCTGCCACCACCATGTTTGACAGTGGGGATGGTGTGTTCAGGGTGATGAGCTGTGTTGCCTTTACGCCAAACGTATCGTTTGGCATTGTTGCCAAAAAGTTCGATTTTGGTTTCATCTGATCAAAGCACCTTCTTCCACAAGTTTGGTGTGACTTCCAAGTGGCTTGTTGCAAACTTTAAGCAACACTTTTTATGGATATCTTCGAGAAATGGGTTTCTTCTTGCCGCTCTTCCATAAAGCCTAGATTTGTGAAGTATATGACTGATTGTTGACCTATGGACAAACTGTCCCACCACAGCTGTAGATCTCTGCAGTTCATCCTGAGTGATCATGGGCCTCTTGGCTGCATCTCTGATCAGTCTTCTCCTTGTTTGAGATGAAAGTTTAGAGGGACGGCCGGGTGTTGGTAGATTTGCAGTGTATGATACTCCTTTCATTTCAATATGATCGCTTTCACAGTGCTCCTTGGGATGTTTAAAGTTTTGGAAATCATTTTGTATCCAAACCCAGCTTTAAACTTATCCACAACAGTTTCACGGACCTGCCTGTTGTGTTCTTTGGTCTTCATGATGCTCTCTGTGCTACAAACAGAACCCTGAGACTATCACAGAGCAGTTGCATTTATACGGAGACTTGATTACACACAGGTGGATTATATTTATCATCATTAGGCATTTAGGACAACATTGGATCATTCAGAGATCCACAATGAACTTCTAGAGTGAGTTTGCTGCACTGAAAGTAAAGGAGCCCAATAATACTGCACGCCCCACTTTTCAGTTTTTGAATTTCCACAAAAATTTTAAATAACCAATTTCATTCAACTTCAGTAAGTTCACAATTGTGTTCCACTTGTTGTTGATTCTTCATCAAAAAGGTACATTTGGTATCTTTATGTTTGAAGCATGATATGTGGGAAAAGGTTGAAAAGTTCCAGGGAGCCGAATACTTTCGCAAGGCACTGTATGTTATTTACACACACTATTGCTTTTATTAACTTACCTACAGCATGGTATATGTTCATTTTGTTTCTATCTTAGGTTTTGTCTGTTTAAAACTGGTAACAGAACAAAATGGTGTGGCATATACTGCACAGAGAGACAGCACTTACATGAAAGTCTCCTCTAGTTCTTTTTAAGATTTTTTGTAATGTTTATTTGCTTCCTAAATAGATAATAAATTAACCTCCTAAATTGTATTCATTAAACATTTACTTACAATTTTCTGGTGTATAATCTTTGCATTAATTTACATTGCTGGTTATGCTGCTGCTTCTCAACACAGATCCTTCAGCACACTGCTCCTGTTTGTTGCAGGCTCAGGGCTGTTCAATGGCCCCATTCAGTGGCCCAGTCGGGGCTTACATCCCAACATGCCGTGAAAAGGGATTTGGATGTATGCGCCGACGGGGCCATGGACTATAAGGGTGAAAGAGCGAACTTGCATTTTGACGTGCATCATTTTCGGGTGTGCACGCCTACTAGAATCAGACACTCAAACACAGTCTACTACGTCTAAATGTCCACCTCCAGCAGGCATATGTGCCGGAAAATAAGGCACGTCAGAGTGCACGTTTGCTCTGTCGGCACCATTATAGTCTATGGCCCTATCGGCGCATACATCCGTGTACCAATTTTTCGGTGGGTTTGAAAATAAGCTCAGACAGGACAACTGAACGGGTGCCTAAACAGAATGTGAATGCATCCTTAGTGATATAGAGGTGAGGGAGGAGAGGAGCCATTGTGTGATGGGAAAGAAATCATGCAGGATGTGTAGAAAACAAAAGAACCTAGAGCATGGGGAGTGGAGGAGGTCATACAAGCTCTGAAGAGAAAGATCGGAGAAACTGTAGCAGAGACAATAGGGGAAGAGGTGATCACACACAGGCAGCTTTAGTGTACAGAAAGAGGATTGATCTCACATAAACAGGCAGCGTCAATGCACTTCAGAGGTTAAAGTAATTATAAATGTATACATTAGTCTTGTCTTACATCAATTTATTAAACCCAGCTTTATTCTTTGAGATATTCCATGTGAAACTTAGAGACTCAAAAATATAGAGGCTGATTCATTAGGACTATCGTTTGGCATTTCTGTCTTAGAGAGTATGATGCACCTAATTAATTAAGAATAACACGGCACTTAATGAATTTCCGTATATACTCGAGTATAAGCCGAGATTTTCAGCCCATTTTTTAGGCTGAAAGTGCCACTCTCGGCTTACACTCGAGTCATTGTCCAAGGGTTTCGGCGGGGGAGCGGCACCTGGCACATCATACTCATCTGCTCCCAGCGTGGTCCCGGGCAGCTTCTCCAATGCGATGGTCTCTGGGCACCGACAGCTCTTCCTGTGTTCAGCGGTCACGTGGTACCGCTCATTTAAGTAATCAATATGGATGCGACGCCACTCCCATAGGCTTGGAGTGCTTATTCATTACTTTAATGAGCTTTACCAGTGACCTCTGAACACAGGAACAAGCTGCCGCCGTTAGAGACCATCGCATCGGAGAAGCTGCCAGGGACCATGCCGGGAGGGTGAGTATGACGGGGGAGGGTGAGCATTGCGATATTCACCTGTCCCCGTTCCACCACTGGGCTCCAACTTCAGCATCCTCTGGATGTGATGTTCAGGTCAGAGGGTGTGATGATGTGGTTAGTGAGCGCCCTCTGCCTGAACAGTCAGAGAGCCGGAAGACACAGCGACGTGCGGTGGTTTAACGGGGACAGGTGAATATCGCACGTGCCTGTGTCCCCACCTGTTCAGGACCACCAAGGACTCACCAAGAGGTGAGTATGTCATTTTTTTTTTTAAATCACAGCAGCAGCACTTGGAGCATAATATTCTATGGATCATCTTATGGGGCCATAATCAACCTTTATGCAGCATTGTATGGGGAAAATGTTTCTATGGAGCATCTTATAGGGCCATAATCAACTTTTGTGCAGCATTATATGTGGCAAATGTTTCTATGGAGCATCTTATGGGGCTATAATCAACCTTTATGCAGCATTATATGGGGCACAGTTTCTAAGGAGCATATTATGGGGCCATAATCAACCTTTGTGCAGCATTATATGGGGCATTTTTTTCTATGAAGCATCTTATGCGGCCCATCATAACCTTTATGGAGCATTATATGGGGTGTATTTTGTATGGAGAATTATATGGGGCTCCTGATTCAATATGCATATTCAAAAACACTTAACCTACTGATGTCTCAATATATTTAACTTTTATTGGCATCTATTTTTATTTTTGAAATTTACCAGTAGCTGCTACATTTCCCACCCTAGGCTTATACTCAAGTTATTAAGTTTTTCCACAGGAAAGATATATATCTTGGTACCGTGTTAGCCAGTAGATAGAAAAAAATATTTAGAATTGAGAGTCCTCAGTGGTTGATACCTTTTAATGGCTAACTGAAAAGATGGTAACAAATTGCAAGCTTTCGAGACTACTCCGATCTCTTCATCAGGCATAGACTATGAACCCCCTTTGATAGATCATGTGATAAGTCATGTGAATAACATACAGGTATTCTGGTGTATATCTGTAGATGCAAAAAATGAAGTTTTTTTTCCCTCATGCATAGCGCTATACATAACATAGTGCTGTACGTAATAGAGCAGGTATGGACAATTAATTTTCCTAAGGTGCCACATGAAAGACTGTGATTCTTATGGAGGTCAAACCAATAGGCTGACATTAATTCTGCTTAACCCCTCTCTGACCTTAGATGTACTATCCCGTCGAGATGACCTGGGCCTATCTGACCCTCGACGGGATAGTACGTCATAGCGATCGTGGCCGGGTGTCAGCTGACTATCGCAGCTGACATCTGGCATTATGTGCCAGGAGCGGTCACGGACTGCCCCCGGCACATTAGCCCCCGGCACATTAACCCCCGGCACACTGCGATCAAACATGATCGCAGTGTTCCGGTGGTATAGGGAAGCATCGCGCAGGGAGGGGGCTGTTATGAATTCTATTTTGGGCTCCCTCTAGTGGTCACAAGCGGTACTGTGTAGTGTTGTCTTTCTGCAGGTTGGCTGCATCAGCTGGTTCATTATCCTTGGTTGGTTTCCTATTTAGCTCACCTGGAGACTCAGTTCCTTGCCTGCTATCAATGTATTCAGTGCTCTTCAGATTCCTTGTGGCTACCTTGCTCCCAGTCTCTCCAAGACAAGCTAAGTTTTTGTTTGATCATTTTTTGATTATCAGTGTTCATTATGTTTTTAGTCCAGCTCGCTAAAATGTGATTTCCTTGCTTGCTGGTTGCTCTAGGGGACTGAGTTTCTCCCCCCACACCGTTAGTTGGTGTGGGGGTTCTTGAAATCTCAGAGTGGATATTTTGTAAGGGTTTTTTACTGACCGCATAGATTCCCTTTTCTATTTTCTGCTATCTAGTATTAGTGGGCCTCATTTGCTGAATCTGCTTTCACCCCTGTGTATGTGCCTTCCTCTTACCTCACCGTTATTATCTGTTGGGGGCTTCTATATCTTTGGGGATTATTTCTCTGGAGGCAAGAGAGGTCTTTCTTTCTCTCTAGGGGTAGTTAGTTCCTCAGGCTGGCTCGAGACGTCTAGGATTTTTAGGCACGTTCACCGGCTACTTCTAGTGTGTTTGGATAGGTTCAGATTTGCGGTCAGTCCAGTTTGCCACCTCCCTAGAGCTTGTCCTATGTTTGTTACTTAGCTGGAGTAATTTGTGATCCTCAACCACTAAGGATCATAACAGTATAGCAGGCCAAAAAGTGTTTAATGCATCGCAGAAGTGGGATAAAAAGAAGACCTGAGTAAAAAATTTTTTTCTCCCGCTTTTCCTTTGCTGCAGTCTGTTTAGCTTCTTTCATCCCCTTGAACTCTGGGTGGTTTTGAGCTCAGCTGCAGACATGAATGTTCAGACTCTGACTTCTAGTGTGGATCATCTTACTGCACGGGTGCAAAGTATTCAGGATTTTGTTATTCGTAGCCCTATGTCAGAACCAAAGATACCCATTCATGAGTTGTTTTCTGGAGATAGATCTAGGTTTCAAAATTTTAAGAATAATTGTAAGTTATTTCTATCTCTGAGACCTCGTTCCTCTGGTGATTCTGCTCAGCAAGTTAAAATTGTCATCTCCTTGTTGCGTGGCGTCCCTCAAGATTGGGCTTTCTCTCTGGCGCCAGGAGATCCTGCTTTGCTTAATGTAGATGCATTTTTTCTGGCTCTTGGACTGCTTTATGAGGAGCCTAATCTTGAGAATCAGGCAGAAAAAGCGTTGCTGGCTATCTCTCAAGGTCAGGATGAAGCAGAGGTGTATTGTCAAAAATTTCGGAAATGGTCGGTGCTTACTCAGTGGAATGAGTGTGCCCTGGCTGCAAATTTCAGAGAAGGTCTTTCTGAGGCCGTTAAGAATGTTATGGTGGGGTTTACCACCCCTACAAGTATGAGTGATTCTATGGCTTTAGCCATTCAGGTTGATCGGCGTTTGCGGGAGCGCAAATCTGCTCATCCTTTGGCGGTATTTTCTGGACAGAGACCTGAGTCTATGCACTGTGACCGAACTCTGACCAGAATTGAGCGACAAAGTCATAGACGTCAAAATGGGTTGTGCTTCTACTGTGGTGATTCTACTCATGTTATCTCAGCATGCTCTAAACGCTTAAAAAAAATCACTAAACCTGTCACCATTGGTACTATACAGCCTAAATTTATTTTGTCTGTTACTTTGATTTGTTCTTTGTCGTCCTACCCGGTTATGGCTTTTGTGGATTCGGGTGCTGCCCTGAATCTGATGGATTTGTCGTTTGCCAGGCGCTGTGGTTTTGTCCTGGAGCCTTTGGAATTTCCTATTCCTCTGAGGGGAATTGATGCTACGCCATTGGCTGAGAATAAGCCTCAGTATTGGACGCAAATGACCATGTGCATGACTCCCGTACATCAGGAGGTGATTCACTTTCTCGTTCTGCATAATTTGCATGATGTTGTCGTTTTGGGTCTGCCATGGCTGCAAGCTCATAATCCAGTTTTAGATTGGAAAGCTATGTCTGTGTCAAGTTGGGGTTGTCAGGGAATTCATGGCGATACTCCGTTGGTGTCTATTGCTTCTTCCACTCCTTCTGAGGTCCCTGAGTTTTTGTCTGACTACCAGGATGTATTTGATGAGCCCAGGTCCAGTGCCCTGCCCCCTCATAGGGATTGTGACTGTGCTATAAATTTAATTCCTGGTAGTAAATTCCCTAAGGGACGACTTTTTAATTTGTCTATACCAGAGCATGCCGCGATGCGGAGTTATATAAAGGAGTCTTTGGAGAAGGGACATATTCGCCCATCCTCTTCCCCTCTTGGTGCAGGATTTTTTTTTGTGGCCAAGAAGGACGGTTCTTTGAGACCTTGTATAGATTATCATCTTCTGAATAAAATTACAGTCAAATTTCAGTATCCTTTGCCACTATTGTCTGATTTGTTTGCTCGGATTAAGGGTGCCAGTTGGTTCACCAAGATAGATCTCCGTGGTGCGTATAACCTTGTGCGCATTAAGCAGGGAGATGAATGGAAAACAGCATTTAATACGCCCGAAGGCCATTTTGAGTATTTAGTGATGCCTTTTGGACTCTCTAATGCTCCTTCTGTGTTTCAGTCCTTCATGCATGACATCTTCCGAGAATATCTGGATAAATTTATGATTGTTTATTTGGATGACATTTTGGTCTTTTCTGATGATTGGGAGTCCCATGTGAAGCAGGTCAGGATGATGTTTCAGGTCCTGCGTGCTAATGCTTTGTTTGTGAAGGGCTCAAAATGCCTCTTCGGAGTACAGAAGGTCTCCTTTTTGGGTTTTATTTTTTCTCCTTCTACTGTGGAGATGGACCCAGTCAAGGTCCAGGCTATTCATGGCTGGACTCAGCCCACGTCTGTTAAGAGTCTTCAGAAGTTCTTGGGGTTTGCTAATTTTTACCGTCGTTTCATCGCTAATTTTTCTAGCGTGGTTAAACCTTTGACGGATTTGACCAAGAAGGGTTCTGATGTGACTAATTGGTCTCCTGCGGCTGTGGAGGCCTTTCGGGAGCTGAAGCACCGGTTTTCTTCAGCTCCAGTCTTATGTCAGCCAGATGTCTCTCTCCCCTTCCAGGTCGAGGTTGATGCTTCTGAGATTGGAGCAGGGGCTGTTTTGTCGCAGAGAAGCTCTGATGGCTCTGTGATGAAGCCATGTGCTTTCTTTTCAAGAAAGTTTTCGCCTGCCGAGCGGAATTATGATGTTGGTAATCGGGAGTTGTTGGCTATGAAGTGGGCATTTGAGGAGTGGCGACATTGGCTCGAAGGAGCTAAACATCGTGTGGTGGTCTTGACTGATCACAAAAATCTGATTTACCTTGAATCTGCCAAGCGCCTGAATCCTAGACAGGCTCGTTGGTCGTTGTTTTTCTCCCGTTTCAACTTCGTGGTCTCATAACTGCCTGGTCCGAAGAACGTGAAAGCTGATGCACTTTCTAGGAGTTTTGTGCCTGACTCTCCGGGAGTTTCTGAGCCGGCTGGTATTCTCAGAGAGGGAGTGCTTTTGTCTGCCATTTCCCCAGATTTGCGACGAGTGCTGCAGAAATTTCAGGTGGATAGACCTGACCGTTGTCCACCAGAGAGACTGTGTCCCGGATAGATGGACCAGCAGAGTTATTTCCGAGGTTCATTCTTCGGTGTTGGCGGGTCATCCTGGGATTTTTGGTACCAGAGATTTGGTGGCTAGGTCCTTCTGGTGGCCTTCCTTGTCGCGGGATGTGCGTTCCTTTGTGCAGTCTTGTGGGATTTGTGCTCGGGCTAAGCCTTGCTGTTCTCGTGCCAGCGGTTTGATTTTGCCTTTGCCTGTTCCGAAAAGGCCTTGGACACACATTTCCATGGATTTTATTTCGGATCTTCCAGTATCTCAGAAAATGTCTGTCATCTGGGTGGTGTGTGATCGTTTTTCCAAGATGGTCCATTTGGTGCCCTTGCCTAAGTTGCCTTCTTCCTCCGATTTGGTTCCTCTGTTTTTTCAGAATGTGGTTCACTTGCACGGCATTCCTGAGAATATTGTGTCGGAAAGAGGATCCCAGTTTGTATCCAGGTTTTGGCGGACTTTTTGTGTTAAGATGGGCATTGATTTGTCTTTTTCGTCGGCCTTCCATCCTCAGACTAATGGCCAAACCGAACGAACTAATCAGACGTTGGAAACTTATTTGAGATGTTTTGTTTCTGCTGATCAGGATGATTGGGTGACTTTTTTGCCTTTGGCCGAGTTTGCCCTTTATAATCGGGCTAGTTCTGCTACTTTGGTTTCACCTTTTTTCTGCAATTCTGGTTTCCATCCTCGTTTTTCCTCGGGTCAGGTTGAGTCTTCTGACTGTCCTGGGGTGGATTCTGTGGTGGATAGGTTGCAGCAGATTTGGAACCATGTGGTGGACAATTTGAGGTTGTCACAGGAGAAGGCTCAGCGCTTTGCCAACCGCCGCCGCGGTGTGGGTCCCCGACTTTGTGTTGGGGATTTGGTGTGGCTGTCTTCTCGGTATGTTCCTATGAAGGTCTCCTCTCCTAAGTTCAAGCCTCGCTTCATCGGTCCTTATAAGATCTTGGAAATCCTTAACCCGGTGTCTTTTCGTTTGGATCTCCCAGCATCGTTTGCCATTCATGTGTTCCATAGGTCTTTGTTGCGGAGGTATGTGGTACTGTGGTTCCTTCTGTTGAGCCTCCTGCTCCGGTGCTGGTCGAGGGCGAATTGGAGTACGTGGTGGAGAAGATTTTGGATTCTCGTATCTCTAGACGGAGGCTTCAGTATTTGGTTAGGTGCAAGGGATATGGTCAGGAGGATAATTTCTGGGTTGTCGCCTCTGATGTTCATGGGGCCGATTTGGTTCGTGCCTTCCACACGGCTCGTCCTGATCGCCCTGGGGGTCTTGATGAGGGTTCGGTGACCCCTCCTCAAGGGGGGGGTACTGTTGTGAATTCTATTTTTGGGCTCCCTCTAGTGGTCACAAGCGGTACTGTGTAGTGTTGTCTTTCTGCAGGTTGGCTGCATCAGCTGGTTCGTTATCCTTGGTTGGTTTCCTATTTAGCTCACCTGGAGACTCAGTTCCTTGCCTGCTATCAATGTATTCAGTGCTCTTCAGATTCCTTGTGTCTACCTTGCTCCCTGTCTCTCCAAGACAAGCTAAGTTTTTGTTTGATCATTTTTTGATTATCAGTGTTCATTATGTTTTTAGTCCAGCTCGCTAAAATGTGATTTCCTCGCTTGCTGGTTGCTCTAGGGGACTGAGTTTCTCCCCCCACACCGTTAGTTGGTGTGGGGGTTCTTGAAATCTCAGAGTGGATATTTTGTAAGGGTTTTTTACTGACCGCATAGATTCCCTTTTCTATTTTCTGCTATCTAGTATTAGTGGGCCTCATTTGCTGAATCTGCTTTCACCCCTGTGTATGTGCCTTCCTCTTACCTCACCATTATTATCTGTTGGGGGCTTCTATATCTTTGGGGATTATTTCTCTGGAGGCAAGAGAGGTCTTTCTTTCTCTCTAGGGGTAGTTAGTTCCTCAGGCTGGCTCGAGACGTCTAGGATTTTTAGGCACGTTCACCGGCTACTTCTAGTGTGTTTGGATAGGTTCAGATTTGCGGTCAGTCCAGTTTGCCACCTCCCTAGAGCTTGTCCTATGTTTGTTACTTAGCTGGAGTAATTTGTGATCCTCAACCACTAAGGATCATAACAAGGGGCTCCCTGCGTGCTCCCCTGAGACCCTCGGAGCAACGCGATGTGATCGCGTTGCTCCGAGCTTCTCTTACCTCCTATCCCTGCAGGCCCCGGATCCAAAATGGCCACGGGGCTGCATCCAGGTCCTGCAGGGACTACTTCCGGGTCCAGAGCAGGCGCTGGTAAGTCTGCAGCGCTGTAAGTCAGATCACTGATCTGACAGAGTGCTGTGCAAACTGTCAGATCAGCGATCTGTGATGTCCCCCCCGGGACAAAGTAAAAAAGTAAATAAAAAAAATAAAAAAAATTCCACATGTGTAAAAAAAAAAATTCCTAAATAAAGGAAAAAATATATATTATTTCCATACATTTCTTTATCTAAATAAAAACAAAACAATAAAAGTACACATATTTAGTATCACCGCACCCTTAACGACCCAACCTATAAAACTGTCCCACTAGTTAACTCCTTCAGTGAACACCGTAAGAAAAAAAAAAAAAACAAGGCAAAAAACAACGCTTTATTATCATACTGCTGAACAAAAAGTGGAATAACACGCGATCAAAAAGACAGATATAAATAACCATGGTACTGCTAAAAATGTCATCTTGTGCCACAAAAAATGAGCCATGATACAGCATCATAAGCAAAAAAATAAAAGTTGTAGTCCTCAGAATAAAGCAATGCCAAAATAATTATTTTTTCTATAAAATAGCTTTTATCGTACAAATGCGCCAAAACATAAAAAAAATATAAATGAGATATCGCTGTAATCGTACTGACCCGACGAATAAAACTGCTTTATCAATTTTACCAAACATGAAACGATATGAACGCCTCCCCCAAAAGAATTTCATGAATAGCTGGCTTTTGGTCATTCTGCCTCATAAAAATCGGAATAAAAAGCGATCAAAAACTGTCACATGTCCAAAAATGTTACCAATAAAAACGTCAACTCGTCCCGCAAAAAACAAGACCTCACATGACTCTGTGGACCAAAATATGGAAAAATTATAGGTCTCAAAATGTGGAGACGCAAAAACTTTTTTGCTATAAAAAGCGTCTTTTAGTGTGTGACAGCTGCCAATCATAAAAATCTGCTATAAAAAACGCTATAAAAGTAAATCAAACACCTTTCATCACCCCCTTAGTTAGGAAAAAATAATGAAATTAAAAAAATGTATTTCTTTCCATTTTCCCATTAGGGTTAGGGCTAGGGTTAGGGTTAGGGCTAGGGTTAGGGTTAGGGCTAGGGTTAGGGCTAGGGCTAGGGTTAGGGCTAGGGCTAGGGTTAGGTTAGGGATAGGGTTAGGGTTAGGGCTAGGGTAAGGGCTAGGGTTAGGGCTATGGTTAGGGCTAGGGCTAGGGTTAGTGTTGGGGCTAGGGTTGGAGCTAAAGTTAGGGTTAGGGTTGGAGCTAAAGTTAGGGTTAGGGTTGGGGCTAAAGTTAGGGTTAGGGTTTGGATTACATTTACGGTTGGGATTAGGGTTGGGATTAGAGTTAGGGGTGTGTCAGGGTTAGGGGTGTGGTTAGGGTTACCATTGGGATTAGGGTTAGGGGTGTGAGAGGTGAGTAAATATGTATATATGTAATAATAATATGTAAATGAGTATAAGGGTTAAATAGATAAATCCCTAATTTATGAGGAGTTCCGTTAGGTGTGGTCCTCTGCATGTGACAGGAGACATTATTCAACTCAGTTTGAGCTGGATTAGGTGGAGTGATTGAGATAAGGGATTTTCTTCTTGTAAAAATCAACTGAAAAGTGAAAGGAAAGGGAAAAAAGGGGATCCCTGAATGAGCATGTATGAATGAGTGATCACATAAGTATCATTACTTATCTAACTGTTGTTGAGGGTCCAGGATGAATGAGTTGTGGATATTTTTAATGTACATTTAATTACATCTGAGATTCAGTGAAACCTGTGTTATATATGGTTTGACATTGGATAGGTTTCTATATGTGTTTTGGCCGGACGCAGTCAGAATCAGCTTTTTCAAGTTGTGCAGTGATTTGCCTGTATAGAGAAATTGTTTTTAATTCCAAGAGGATGAATGTTTTGTAAACTGCTGCATTCTGTTTCTGTGTGTGTGAGGCACCAGGCTCTTATCTCAGTGCTGTGTACCTGATGGGAGGGGTGAGTCGAGCCCCTGCGCGACTTGCTTGAGATTTCTCCCCTTTGTGCGGTGGGCCAGAGGAAGGGGGGGCACGTAGCTGCATTCTAAGTTTCTGTGTCCTTGGTTTAGTACACGCTGAGAGATTTGTGTTTAAAGCAATAAGTACTGTATGTATGGAAGTAGAAGGGAATGTTGTAAGTTGAAGTTGGAAATTGAAAGTGAGAAAGAACTGTGTCTATTTTAGAGGAAAACTTGTAAGTGATTGAAAGATTGGTAAAAGATTCACCTGCTTAAGTTGAGTGATTGATATAGCAAATTGAGAATCAACAGGGGGGGTAGCCAACTGCACGGCTGATGTAGTAGGTGAGAGGCCTAACACATCTGGGCCTTCCTTCTACAGTCAACTTACGGGTGAGAGGTGGCATAACCTTCCCGTCCATGGAACTGAGCTAGTGGGTCAGAGGCCTAACACAGCTGGGCCTTCCTTTTCTAGCCAGTTGATCTAACGGGTGAGAGGCAGTTTTAGCCTTCCCGTTACATCCTTTAGGTTTACTGGGTGAGAGGTGGCATAACCTTCCCTCTAAATCTTGACACTCACACTGCAGGTGAGTTGTCTGAGCGGATAAGTTGAAGCCATGGGCAACTTATTCTGTGTGCAGTCAGGGCCCCCAATGGGATCCAAAAACCGCTGTATAGATTGGAAAAAGGAAGCAGTGAAAGATGTGAGAACTGAGATTGAAAAAGGCAAAAATGCCAGTGAGTGGATGTTTGGATGTTCAAAAAGGCACAGACAAAGCAGGAAAATAGCAAGTGAATAAATGTCGTCTGAGAGAGTGCAGCAGGACGGAAGTAAGGTGTATTATGAATGTTTTGATGCTTAAAAGTCCGACTATGACTGGCACATTACTGCTACGGTTATACCTTTGTATAACCAGAGACCCAGACAAGACAGATGGACTTGTAAACACTGTGGTCAGACAAACCCAGACTGGAAAAATACTTGTATGATCTGTGCTGCAACCCGACCTAAGAGAATTGCACTGAATCCTGTCCAGACAAGATCACATGTAGTGACATAAGAAGCTGACACAGGATTGTGGTTGGTGGATAGTGGGGACATTAACTTTTGGGAGTAGGCTGACAGTAATCCTTTTGGGAAGGAGCTATAGACCAGCATGTCATGTCACCCCCAACCGGTCATCTAGTCACCCCCACCACCAGAGAACCAACTACATCAGGTAGGGTAAAACAGATACAGGAGTATTATCCCTGGAGGCCCTCTGACTAGCTAGCTGCGCAAAAACAATTGGCTGACCCTGAGAACCAACCTTTCCCATTTTTCAGATAAAGACAATATGATGGACGTATAAGTGCACCTGGGCAGGCCTAGGGAGTTAGTGAGCACAAAAGCAGGTGACGTACTAGGATGCAATTTAAGACTTTTACAGATGTGACAAAAGGAGAGAGTGTAGAGATGTACTTTGGACGGTTACAGCTGAAATGGGAAGACATGGGGTACAGTCCAGTAAACCCACTTGATGTTAAAGTATTGGTAAATACATTCATTGACAGTATGACCAAAGAATCACGAGACAGCCAAGAGGTGCTTACAAACTTATTGTTAGTGACAATACCCCTATGAATTAGCTGGGAGCAGAGTTGAGTGCTGTCTAGGCCACCATACAGTACTCTCCTGAGGGTATTACAGTCACAAGTCCCCTTTCATATAAACACTTGGGGCAGAGGGACGCCAGGGTCTTCCACGTGCACATTATACCACAGGTAAATCATGCCCAATTATAGTTATACTTAATTCCAATTCATTTGCCAGTTTAGTAGTTTCCTTACACAAGATGATATAGTTACCGTGTATTTCTAGATTTTCATATGATATATAGTTTTTAGCCATTCATTATATTGGCTCAAACCATAGTCACTGTTTATTTGTCTTTTCCACTTCCTATACCTTATTGCAAGCAACTGGTATTGATATTTGGTATTTTTCAAATCCCTTCTTTTTATATTTGGAACTGTTAGTTATGGATTTATATAGGGCTGCTACTTTCTTAGAATAAGCTTGTGCTTTGCTGTGCCCTATGGCATTGTGCTCTCCCATTTTATGACTCAGTATCTTTCGTAATTATATATATTTTCATATGTATAATTTTCTTTTGGTAACATATTTTGTGAATCAAATTTAGTTTTCTTAAGAGGTACTCTACCCAATCAAATACGGGTATAAATAATATTTGGACATTAGTGTCTGATTTATATAAACACTTGTGTAATGTTTCAAAAATGGCGTATATGGCAAGAGTAGTGAAAGTAACACCTGACACCAGAATGTCTGAGGACAGGGAAAAGAGTCAGGTACCAGACACCGTTTGGGCAAGGGGAAAATCTGATGTGGGTCGGCTGCCCATTCCCCTTGTTATGATTAAATTAAAAGAAGGAACCACTCCTCTTTGGTTAAAGCAATACCCCTTGAGCCTAATCAAATCAATGGCCCTGAGCAAGGATATTAAAGAGTATGTTAAGGCAGGGGTTCTGGTGCAAAGATCTTACCCCTGCAACACCCCTTTGTATCCCATTAAGAAGAAAAAGGACCCAAGGGTTCCTGTTATGATCCTTAGTGGTTGAGGATCACAAAATACTCCAGCTAAGTAACAAAACATAGGACAAGCTCTAGAGAGGTGGCAAACTGGACTGACCGCAAATCTGAACCTATCCAACACACTAAAGGTAGCCGGTGAACGTGTCTAAAATCCTAGACGTCTCGAGCCAGCCTGAGGAACTAACTACCCCTAGAGAGAAAGAAAGACCTCACTTGCCTCCAGGGAAATAATCCCCAAAGATATAGAAGCCCCCAACAAATAATAACGGTGAGGTAAGAGGAAGGCACATACACAGGGGTGAAAGCAGATTCAGCAAATGAGGCCCACTAATACTAGATAGCAGAATATAGAAAAGGGGTCTGTGCGGTCAGTAAAAAACCCTTACAAAATATCCACACTGAGATTTCAAGAACCCCCGCACCAGCTAACGGTGTGGGGGGAGAAACTCAGTCCCCTAGAGCAACCAGCAAGCGAGGAAATCACATTTTAGCAAGCTGGACAAGAAACATGATGAATGCTGATAATCAAAAAATAAACAAACAAAAACTTAGCTTGTCTTGGAGAGACTGGGAGCAAGGTAGTCACAAGGAATCTGAAGAGCACTGAATACATTGAGAGCAGGCAAGGAACTGAGTATCCAGGTGAGCTAAATAGGAAACCAAGCAAGGATAACGAACCAGCTGATGCAGCCAACCTGCAGAAAGACAACACTACACAGTACCGCTTGTGACCACTAGAGAGAGCCCAAAAATAGAGTTCACAACAGTACCCCCCCCTTGAGGAGGGGTCACCAAACCCTCATCAAGACCCCCAGGGCGATCAGGATGAGCCGCGTGGAAGGCATGAACCAAATCGGCCGCATGAACATCAGAGGCGACAACCCAGGAATTATCCTCCTGACCATAGCCCTTCCACTTAACCAAATACTGAAGCCTCCGTCTAGAGATACGAGAATCCCAAATCTTCTCCACCACGTACTCCAGTTCACCCTCGACCAGCACCGGAGCAGGAGGCTCAACAGAAGGAACCACAGGTACCACATACCTCCGCAACAAAGACCTATGGAACACATTATGAATGGCAAACGATGCTGGGAGATCCAAACGAAAAGACACCGGGTTAAGGATTTCCAAGATCTTATAAGGACCGATGAAGCGAGGCTTGAATTTAGGAGAGGAGACCTTCATAGGAACATACCGAGAAGACAGCCACACCAAATCCCCAACACGAAGTCGGGGACCCACACCGCAGCGGCGGTTGGCAAAGCGCTGAGCCTTCTCCTGTGACAACCTCAAATTGTCCACCACATGGTTCCAAATCTGCTGCAACCTATCCACCACAGAATCCACCCCAGGACAGTCAGAAGGCTCAACCTGACCCGAGGAAAAACGAGGATGGAAACCAGAATTGCAGAAAAAAGGCAAAACCAAAGTAGCAGAACTAGCCCGATTATTAAGGGCAAACTCGGCCAATGGCAAAAAAGTCACCCAATCATCCTGATCAGCAGAAACAAAACATCTCAAATAAGTTTCCAACGTCTGATTAGTTCGCTCGGTTTGGCCATTAGTCTGAGGATGGAAGGCCGACGAAAAAGACAAATCAATGCCCATCTTAGCACAAAAAGTCCGCCAAAACCTGGACACAAACTGGGATCCTCTATCAGACACAATATTTTCAGGAATGCCATGCAAGCGAACCACATTCTGAAAAAATAGAGGAACCAAATCGGAGGAAGAAGGCAACTTAGGCAAGGGCACCAAATGGACCATCTTGGAAAAACGATCACACACCACCCAGATGACAGACATTTTCTGAGATACTGGAAGATCCGAAATAAAATCCATGGAAATGTGCGTCCAAGGCCTTTTCGGAATAGGCAAAGGCAAAAGCAAACCGCTGGCACGAGAACAGCAAGGCTTAGCCCGAGCACAAATCCCACAAGACTGCACAAAGGAACGCACATCCCGCGACAAGGAAGGCCACCAGAAGGACCTAGCCACCAAATCTCTGGTACCAAAAATCCCAGGATGACCCGCCAACACCGAAGAATGAACCTCGGAAATAACTCTGCTGGTCCATCTATCCGGGACAAACAGTCTCTCTGGTGGACAACGGTCAGGTCTATCCACCTGAAATTTCTGCAGCACTTGTCGCAAATCTGGGGAAATGGCAGACAAAATCACTCCCTCTCTGAGAATACCAGCCGGCTCAGAAACTCCCGGAGAGTCAGGCACAAAACTCCTAGAAAGTGCATCAGCTTTCACGTTCTTCGAACCAGGCAGGTATGAGACCACGAAGTTGAAACGGGAGAAAAACAACGACCAACGAGCCTGTCTAGGATTCAGGCGCTTGGCAGATTCAAGGTAAATCAGATTTTTGTGATCAGTCAAGACCACCACGCGATGTTTAGCTCCTTCGAGCCAATGTCGCCACTCCTCAAATGCCCACTTCATAGCCAACAACTCCCGATTACCAACATCATAATTCCGCTCGGCAGGCGAAAACTTTCTTGAAAAGAAAGCACATGGCTTCATCACAGAGCCATCAGAGCTTCTCTGCGACAAAACAGCCCCTGCTCCAATCTCAGAAGCATCAACCTCGACCTGGAAGGGGAGAGAGACATCTGGCTGACATAAGACTGGAGCTGAAGAAAACCGGTGCTTCAGCTCCCGAAAGGCCTCCACGGCCGCAGGAGACCAATTAGTAACATCAGAACCCTTCTTGGTCAAATCCGTCAAAGGTTTAACCATGCTAGAAAAATTAGCGATGAAACGACGGTAAAAATTAGCAAAACCCAAGAACTTCTGAAGACTCTTAACAGACGTGGGCTGAGTCCAGTCATGAATAGCCTGGACCTTGACTGGGTCCATCTCCACAGTAGAAGGAGAAAAAATAAAACCCAAAAAGGAGACCTTCTGTACTCCGAAGAGGCATTTTGAGCCCTTCACAAATAAAGCATTAGCACGCAGGACCTGAAACACCATCCTGACCTGCTTCACATGGGACTCCAAATCATCAGAAAAGACCAAAATGTCATCCAGATAAACAATCATAAATTTATCCAGATATTCGCGGAAGATGTCATGCATGAAGGACTGAAACACAATAGGAGCATTAGAGAGTCCAAAAGGCATCACCAAGTACTCAAAATGGCCTTCAGGCGTATTAAATGCTGTTTTCCATTCATCTCCCTGCTTAATGCGCACAAGGTTATACGCACCACGGAGATCTATCTTGGTGAACCAACTGTCACCCTTAATCCGAGCAAACAAATCAGACAATAGTGGTAAAGGATACTGAAATTTGACTGTGATTTTATTCAGAAGACGATAATCTATACAAGGTCTCAAAGAACCGTCCTTCTTGGCCACAAAATAAAAACCTGCACCAAGAGGGGAAGAGGATGGGCGAATATGTCCCTTCTCCAAAGACTCCTTTATATAACTCCGCATTGCGGCATGCTCTGGTATAGACAAATTAAAAAGTCGTCCCTTAGGGAATTTACTACCAGGAATTAAATTTATAGCACAAGTCACAATCCCTATGAGGGGGCAGGGCACTGGACCTGGGCTCATCAAATACATCCTGGTAGTCAGACAAAAACTCAGGGACCTCAGAAGGAGTGGAAGAAGCAATAGACACCAACGGAGCATCGCCATGAATTCCCTGACAACCCCAACTTGACACAGACATAGCTTTCCAATCTAAAACTGGATTATGAGCCTGCAGCCATGGCAGACCCAAAACGACAACATCATGCAAATTATGCAGAACAAGAAAGCGAATCACCTCCTGATGTACGGGAGTCATGCACATGGTCATTTGCGTCCAATACTGAGGCTTATTCTCAGCCAATGGCGTAGCATCAATTCCACTCAGAGGAATGGGAAATTCCAAAGGCTCCAGGACAAAACCACAGCGCCTGGCAAACGACAAATCCATCAGATTCAGGGCAGCACCCGAATCCACAAAAGCCATAACCGGGTAGGAAGACAAAGAACAAATCAAAGTAACAGACAAAATAAATTTAGGCTGCATAGTACCAATGGTGACAGGTTTAGCGATTTTTTTAAGCGTTTAGAGCATGCTGAGATAACATGAGTAGAATCACCACAGTAAAAGCACAACCCATTTTGACGTCTATGACTTTGTCGCTCAATTCTGGTCAGAGTTCGGTCACATTGCATAGACTCAGGTCTCTGTTCAGAAAATACCGCCAAAGGATGAGCAGATTTGCGCCCCCGCAAACGCCAATTAACCTGAATGGCTAAAGCCATAGAATCACTCAGACTTGTAGGGGTGGGAAACCCCACCATAACATTCTTAACGGCCTCAGAAAGACCTTCTCTGAAATTTGCAGCCAGGGCACACTCATTCCATTGAGTAAGCACCGACCATTTCCGAAATTTTTGACAATACACCTCTGCTTCATCCTGACCTTGAGAGATAGCCAACAACGGTTTTACTGCCTGATTCTCAAGATTAGGCTCCTCATAAAGCAGTCCAAGAGCCAGAAAAAATGCATCTGCATTAAGCAATGCAGGATCTCCTGGCGCCAGAGAGAAAGCCCAATCTTGAGGGTCGCAACGTAACAAGGAGATAACAATTTTAACTTGCTGAGCGGAATCACCAGAGGAACGAGGTCTCAGAGATAGAAATAACTTACAATTATTCTTAAAATTTAGAAACCTAGATCTATCTCCAGAAAACAACTCAGGGATGGGTATTTTTGGTTCAGACATAGGGCTATGAATAACAAAATCCTGAATACTTTGCACCCGTGCAGCAAGATGATCCACACTAGAAGCCAGAGTCTGAACATTCATGTCTGCAGCTGAGCTCAAAACCACCCAGAGTTCAAGGGGATGAAAGAAGCTAAACAGACTGCAGCAAAGGAAAAGCGGGAGGAAAAAAAAATAAAATGTACTCAGGTCATCTTTTTATCCCACTTCTGCGATGCATTAAACACTTTTTGGCCTGCTCTACTGTTATGATCCTTAGTGGTTGAGGATCACAAAATACTCCAGCTAAGTAACAAAACATAGGACAAGCTCTAGAGAGGTGGCAAACTGGACTGACCGCAAATCTGAACCTATCCAACACACTAAAGGTAGCCGGTGAACGTGTCTAAAATCCTAGACGTCTCGAGCCAGCCTGAGGAACTAACTACCCCTAGAGAGAAAGAAAGACCTCACTTGCCTCCAGAGAAATAATCCCCAAAGATATAGAAGCCCCCAACAAATAATAACGGTGAGGTAAGAGGAAGGCACATACACAGGGGTGAAAGCAGATTCAGCAAATGAGGCCCACTAATACTAGATAGCAGAAAATAGAAAAGGGGTCTATGCGGTCAGTAAAAAACCCTTACAAAATATCCACACTGAGATTTCAAGAACCCCCGCACCAGCTAACGGTGTGGGGGGAGAAACTCAGTCCCCTAGAGCAACCAGCAAGCGAGGAAATCACATTTTAGCAAGCTGGACAAAAAACATGATGAATGCTGATAATCAAAAAATAAACAAACAAAAACTTAGCTTGTCTTGGAGAAACTGGGAGCAAGGTAGTCACAAGGAATCTGAAGAGCACTGAATACATTGAGAGCAGGCAAGGAACTGAGTATCCAGGTGAGCTAAATAGGAAACCAACCAAGGATAATGAACCAGCTGATGCTGCCAACCTGCAGAAAGACAACACTACACAGTACCGCTTGTGACCACTAGAGGGAGCCCAAAAATAGAGTTCACAACAGGTTCCCCTGACACAGAATAGTTCATGACTTACAGGCCATTAATGATGTTGCAGTGAGTGTGATCTCAATTGTCCCTAATACACACACCGTACGGTCACAAAATGTTTCACAGTCATTAATTTGGCAAATGCATTCTTCTCTGTACCCCTGCACTCTGACTGTCAGTATCTTTTCTCTTTTACTCACGAAGGTAAACAATACTGTTGGACGGTCCTCCCACAAGGGGGATAGACCTCCCCAACCATCTATTCAACAGCGATGGCAGGGATTCTTGAGCAGTGGCAACCACCTCATCCACAGACTGTACTATTGCAGTACGTGGATGACCTCTTGCTCTGCTGCCCGGACCAGATGCCCTGCAAGGAAGCTACAGTTCCCTTGCTGTGTTTTTTGGCAGAGAAGGGTTGCAAGGTCTCACGTGACAAATTACAGTATTACAAACAAAAGGTGACATTTTTGAGCCACGATATTTCTAAAGGTATAAGACTCCTGATTAAAGAAAAAAAACAAACAAACAGGCAGTGCTGACACAACAGCATGGAGAGAACAGAGAAACAGAAACCAATAGCTTACTACTCAGCACAATTAGACCCAGTGATTAGAGGGTCTCCTACGTGTGTCCGTGTTGTAAGAGCTGCTGTATTACCGAGAGGCATGTGAGATCACACTGACTTTTTCTTTTTGACAATTTGTTCCTCACATGACATTAATGCCATACTCGTACAAGTTCAACCAAAACACCTGTCTATGGCTAGACAGATCAGACTTGAATGTGCTCTAATACTAATTTAATGAATACGTCACCCTCAAAAGGTACAATGTTCTGAATCCAGCTGCTCATCTGCCTGTGGATTCAGAAAAGGGGGAATTGGTGACAGCATTAGAAAAAAAAAAAAAAGTACACTGGTACGTTGACATGACGCACAAACATGACTGCATAGGAACTGATGAGTATGTTTTACATATGTTCATGAAAAACCTGTTCCAAATGCATATTTTGAGGTTTTTACCTTTGTAGATGGCTCCAGATACCACCAGGATGGGCGATTCTACACTGGACATGCAGTAGTATCCTCACATGAGGTAACCCGAGTTGAACCACTCCCTCCTCACATGTCGGCGCAGGAGGCAGAGTTGAAGACACTCACTGAGGTGTGTAGAGCTGCTGCAGTTAAAGTCGCTAATATTTATACAGATTCGAATTATGCATGGGGAATATCCCATGATTATCGCCCTGTCTGGAGAAGCAGAACGTTTCTTACATCAGCCGGTAAGCCCATTAAAAATGCAGAGCTGGTGAAACAATTAGTGGAGGCATTGACGTTACCAGTCCAGGTTTGCATCGTCAAGGTAACAGCACACACGAACGGTGACTCTGTGGAGGTAGAGGGCAACAGAAGGGCGGACGAGGCTGCTAAAGTAGCAGCAAGGCGGCCTAGGGAGCAGTGGACGGTGGCGGAGAGTCAGCGTATTCCAGCCACACTGAGCCTAGATGTCCTGAAATCCCTCCAGCTGCCCAAACAGAGAAGGAACACGGGGGAGAATGGGAGCTGAGCTGAACTCAAAAGGAGTTTTGGTAGAATAAGGAGAAATTGTATATACCAAGGTCCCTGTTCCTAATAATGGCGCAAGCAACACCTGGCCCCACACACACCTCAAAATGTCACATGTGTCCATGGTAGATGCCTTCCGGATCGCTCCTGGTTTCAGTTACGCAGCAGCAAAGCTCATATGGTCATGCCTCATCTGTGCACAGCACAACCCTGGTAAAACAGTAAAAATCCCTAAGAAAGCGACACCCAGGCCTCTCTACCCGTTTCAGAGACTGCAGACTGGCTACATACAGCTACCTAAGGTAGGAGTGTGTGAAAAATGTCCTAGAATGTGTAGATCTCTTCTCTGGTTGGCTGGAAGCCTATCTGGTAAAATGTGCAAATGCTAAAGCGACTGCAGACAAACTGATGAAAGAACTGATCTGCAGGTATGGTGTCCCAGAAACCACAGAGAGCGATAGGGGTACACACTTCACGGGAGAAATATTGAGGGAAGTCATGCAGGCCCTGGGAGTACAGCAAGCATATCATGCACCATATAGACAACAAAGTAGTGGGAAAGTGGAGAGACTAAATGGGACACTTAAACTGAAAATTCAGAGTCCATAGTAGACACAGGAAAGAGTGGGGTAGAGTGCTTGTCTCTTGCACTCTTTCTAGTCAGACACACTCCAAATAGAAAGACAGGCTTGTCCCCTTTTGAAGTCCTGTTTAGTAGTTTGCCAGAGACTGGTCTGTACTTCCGACAGGTGCTACAAATGCAACACGGTGCTATAACAGCCCATGTCCAGGCCTTGCAGAAAAGACTTAATGTGGTGCATAAACATGTGTTTTCATCCATTCCAGATCTTAATGCCAGTGCAGACGCACATCTGCTGAATCCAGGTGATTGGGTGGTCATACACAGACACGTGAGAAGGAGCCTATATCCACGGTTTGACGACCCGTTGTAAAGTCCAGCTGACCACATTCACTTGAGGGAATGCCCACCTGGATCCATGCCAGTCACTGCAAAAAGATCTTTTCACTAGCAGAAAGACTGTTGTTCTAATCACCTTGCTAGCAGTGGTAGGATGTCTGCACCTTACAGAGACACTGGATAAACTTTTAAGTGTTGACAAGGACAACAAACTTATTCAGCATCTTGCTTTTCTTACAAACGACGCGGAAGGACAAAAACTGCTGGACTGTTGGATCTGTATACACAGCCCAGTATTTGTAAGGACTATGCTGTACTTAGCCTTTACCCTTGGAGCCAAGGAAGGTAGTAACACCACACAGCATACCCAATGAGACTTGGACTCAGATTTTCTAGGTTCCTTAAGGCTCTTAATGAGACTAATACAATATAGAGACTCCTTTTTAAATCCAGGCGATTGGCTTAGCGACCTAGCAGGATGGATTATTTTTGGTATTTGACAGACTTGTATGCAAATCTTGTTGCTTTGCTTATCATTTTATGTAGCCATAAAAGCGCTAATATATGTATTACCTAACGCTGAACCTTCTGTAGTGTATCATAGGCCCCATATGGCCACTGCTGATGGGGGAGTTGAGTGTCCACACTGAGGGTGGATGGGCGAAGCAGGTAGAAAGCCCCCTTGTGGGTACTAGACCCATGAGACAGTAGCTCCTTTGTGGACATCAGCTAACCCCGTAGCAAAGGATATACCATTTACAAAAGCGGGAAATTGTTATAGAAGGGTTAAAAGTTTGCCTTTAAGTGCCTCTTGCCTTTAAGTGTTAGAATTACTAGAATCTGTTGACGCAGTAGTCTGATGGTCTCCTTTCAAGGAGACAATACTTCTTATCAATGTATGTTCTTAATAGTCAGCAACATGTTCTGGGTTATGGTAAATAAAGTATGATCCTAGGTGATGGTGGGGGCTACATGAGTTACATTGAAATGCATTTGTTGTAAATGGTATAAAACATTGCTTTGGCTTTTAATATATCAGAAAAAAGTGACTTGCTCACAGGATATGTGTGAGGTGTCTTTTTGTCTCCAAGCGCGCTTGTAAAATAACGGGCGTAACTATTTGATTTGGGTCTCACTGGTGATCTGTCAGCTGACATTGGGTCAGAACGAAAACAGCTACGACACGCTCCTTCCCTTCCGAGCTCTACTATGCGCCCAAACAGTGGTTTACCCCCACATATGGGGTATCGTCGTACTCAGGACAAATTGCACAACAACCTTTGTCATCTAATTTCTTCTCTTACCCTTGGGAAAATAAAAAATTGGGGGCTAAAAGATCATTTTTGTGAAAAAATATGATTTTTTTATTTTTACGGCTCTGCATTATAAACTTCTGTGATGCACTTGTTGGGTCAAAGTGCTCACCACACATCTAGATAAGTTCCTTAAGGGGTCTACTTTCCAAATTGTTGTCATTTGTGGGGGGTTTCAATGTTTAGGCACATCAGGGGCTCTCCAAACACAACATGGCGTCCCATCTCAATTCCAGTGAATTTTGCATTGAAAAGTAAAATGGCTCTCCTTTCCTTCCGAGCTCTGCCATGCACCCAAACAGTGGTTTACCCCCACATATTGGGTATCAGCTTACTCAGGACAAATTGTTCAACAATGTTTGGGGTCCATTTTCTCCTGTTACCCTTGGTAAAATAAAACAAATTGGAGCTGAAATAAATATTTGTGTGAAAAAAAGTTAAATGTTCATTTTTATTTAAACATTCCAAAAATTCCTGTGAAACACCTGAATGGTTAATAAACTTCTTGAATGTGGTTTTGAGCACCTAGGGGGGTGCAGTTTTTATAATGGTGTCACACTTGGGTATTTTCTATCATATAGACCCCTCAAAATGACTTCAAATGAGATGTGGTCCCTAAAAAAAAATAGTGTTGTAAAAATGAGAAATTTCTGGTCAACTTTTAACCCTTATACCTCCCTAACAAAAAAAAATTTTGTTTCCAAAATTGTGCTGATGTAAAGTAGACATGTGGGAAATGTTACTTATTAAGTATTTTGTGTGACATATCTCTGTGATTTAAGGGCATAAAAATTCAAATTTGGAAAATTGCAAAATTTTCAAAATTTTCACCAAATTTCAGCCTTTTTCACAAATAGACTCAAGTTATATCGAATAAATTTTACCACTATCATGAAGTACAATATGTCACGAGAAAACAATGTCAGAATCGCTAAGATCTGTTGAAGCGTTCCAGAGTTATAACCTCATAAAAGGACAGTGGTCAGAATTGTAAAAATTGGCCCGGTCATTAACGTGCAAACCACCCTTGGGGGTAAAGGGGTTAATATTAATATATTAATTATAATTATTTTTAATATTAATAAGGCTTGATCACTTAATATTGAGCAGAATTAAGGGTGCTGACATCCCCACATACAATGTATGAGCCTATACATAGCCTCCTATATACAGTATGTGACCACACACACAGCCCATATATATATATATATACAGGTGCTTCTCACAAAATTAGAATATCACCAAAAAGTTAATTTATTTCAGTTCTTCAATACAACAAGTGAAACTCATATATTATATAATAATAATAATAATAATTTTTATTTATATAGAGCCAACATATTCCTCAGCACTTTACAATTAAGCGGGGACATGTACAGACAAATTCAATACAAGTTAAGACAATTTAACCAGTGACATTAGGAATGCTCGCAAGCTTACAATTAGTGTTGAGCATTCCGATGCTGCAAGTATCGGGTATCGGCCGATACTTGCTGTATCGGAATTCCGATACCGGGATTCCGATACTCTTGTGGTATCGGGTATCGGGTATCGCAACAACATTAATGTTAAAATGTGTAAAAGAGAGAATTAAAATAAAAAATATCGCTATACTCACCTCTCCGACGCAGCCGGGACTTCAGCGAGGGAACCGGCAGCGTTGTTTGTTTAAAATTCGCGCTATTACTTGGTTACGTGAATTCCCGGCTTGTGATTGGTCAGGTCGGCCACGTTGCCGGGACGCGGACCAATCACAGCAAGCCGTGACGAAATTACGTCACGGCTTGCTGTGATTGGTCCGCGTCCCGGCAATATGGCCGCCCTGACCAATCACAAGCCGTGACGTCACGGGAGGCTGGACACGCGCCCATTTTAAAATGAGCGCGTCCAGCCTCCCGGCTTGTGATTGGTTGACCGCGGCGCAACCAATCACAAGCCGTGACGTCACGGGAGGCTGGACACGCGCCCATTTTAAAATGAGCGCGTCCAGCCTCCCGGCTTGTGATTGGTTGACCGCGGCGCAACCAATCACAAGCCGTGACGTCACGGGAGGCTGGACACGCGCCCATTTTAAAATGAGCGCGTGTCCAGCCTCCCGTGACGTCACGGCTTGTGATTGGTCAGGGCGGCCATATTGCCGGGACGCGGACCAATCACAGCAAGCCGTGACGTAATTTCGTCACGGCTTGCTGTGATTGGTCCGCGTCCCGGCAACATGGCCGACCTGACCAATCACAAGCCGGGAATTCACGTAACCAAGTAATAGCGCGAATTTTAAACAAACAACGCTGCCGGTTCCCTCGCTGAAGTCCCGGCTGCGTCGGACAGGTGGGTATAGCGATATTTTTTATTTTAATTCTTTCTTTTACACATTTATATGGTTCCCAGGGCCTGAAGGAGAGTTTCCTCTCCTTCAGACCCTGGGAACCATCAGGAATACCGTCCGATACATGAGTCCCATTGACTTGTATTGGTATCGGGTATCGGTATCGGATTGGATCCGATACTTTGCCGGTATCGGCCGATACTTTCCGATACCGATACTTTCAAGTATCGGACGGTATCGCTCAACACTACTTACAATCTATAAGGAAATGGGGGGACACAATAGGTGAAAAGTGCTTGTTATTTCAGGTCTGGCAATTATAATTAATAGGGATTTTCATATAAAGCTGCATGATCCGGTCATCAGCCCGTGTGTTTAAGTGCAAAAGTCAAGTATCAAGTGTAGTTATCGAGTGCATGGAGGGTGTGGAGACAGATGAATAGTAGGGTGCAGATTCAGAATAATATTTGGAAGGAGGGCACAGGGCAAAGTTAGTTAACTGAGTAGTTGATATGGTAGGCTTGTTTGAAGCGATGGGTTTTCAAAGCGTGCTTGAATAGGTCAGGGCTAGGTATCAGCCTGATCGTCTGGAGAGGTGCATTCCAGAGAGTTGGTGCAGCACGAGAGAAGTCTTGGAGACAGAGGTGCGAGTTTCGGATTACGGGGGATATTAGTCTTAGGTCATTTGTAGAATGGAGGGCCCGTGTAGGGCAATAGACAGAGATGAGAGAGGAGATATAAGGAGGTGCAGAACTGTGGAGAGCTTTGTGGGTGAGAGAGATGAGTTTATACTGAACCCTGTAGCAAATGGGTAGCCAGTGTAATGACTGGCACAAGATGGAGGCATCGGTGAAACCGATGGACAGAAATATGACCCTGGCTGCCACATTCAAGATGGATTGGAGAGGAGAAAGTTTGGTAAGAGGGAGACCGATCAGATATAGAGTCATTACAAATAGAGTGATGTATTTCAAGTGTTTATTTCTGTTAATGTTGATTTTTATGGCTTACAGCCAATGAAAACCCAAAAGACATTATCTCAGTAAATTAGAATAATTAACAAAAAGCACCTGCAAAGGTTTCAAAAGCATTTAAAAAGTCCCCTTAGTCTGTTTCAGTAGGCTCCACAATCAAGGGGAAGACTGTTGACTTGACCGATGTTCAGAAGGAGGTCTTTGACACACTCCACAAGGAAAGTTAGCTACATAAGGGCATTGCTAATGAACCTGGCTATTCATAGAGTGCTGTATCCAAGCATATTAATGTAAAGTTGAGTGGAAGGAAAAAGTGTGGTAGAAAAAGGTGCACAAGCAACTAGAATAACTGCAGCCTTGAAAGAATTGTTCAGAAAAGACCATTCAAAAATTTGGGGGAGATTCACTAGTGGACTGCTGCTGGAGTAATTTCTTCAAGAGCCACCACACACAGACGTATCGAGGACATGGGCTACAAGTGTCGCTTTCCATGTATCAAGCTACTCATGACTAGGGTTGAGCGAAACGGGTCGGCAATTTTCAGAAGTCGCCGACTTTTGGCAAAGTCGGGTTTCATGAAACCTGACCCGACCCCTGTGTGGGGTCGGCCATGAAGTCGGCGATCTTCTGAATCTGGAATCGGAATTCCGATACCGATTCCCGATATGTTTAAGATATCGGGAATTGGTATCGGAATTCAGATTTAAGTGAAAAATAAAGAATTAAAATAAAAAATGTTGCTATACTTACCCTCTGACGGGCCCTGGTACTAACCGGGAACCTTCCTTCCTTAGAATCAGCCTTCCAGGACCTTGCGGTGACGTCGCGGTGACGTCGCGGCTTGTGATTGGTCGCGCGGCCGCCCATGTGACCGCTGCGCGACCAATCACAAGCCGCGACGTCACCGTGACGTCACCGTAGGTCCTGGAAGGGCTGATTCTTAGGAAGGAAGGCTGCCGGAACGAAGCCGAGGGTGAGTATATTCCTATTAGGTATATACTCACCCTCGGACATGCCCTGCTTCTTTCCGGCAGCCTTCCTTCCTAAGAATCAGCCCTTCCAGGACCTTCGGTGACGTCACGGTGACGTCGCGGCTTGTGATTGGTCGCGCAGTGGTCACATGGGCGGCCGCGCGACCAATCACAAGCCGCGACGTCACCGCGACGTCACCGCAAGGTCCTGGAAGGCTGATTCTAAGGAAGGAAGGTTCCCGGTTAGTACCAGGGCCCGTCAGAGGGTAAGTATAGCGATATTTTTTATTTTAATTCTTTACTTTACACTTAAATATGGATCCCAGGGCCTGAAGGAGAGTTTCCGCTCCTTCAGACCCTGGGAACCATTGGAAACCCAATGCACTGCATTGGGTTTCGAGTTTCGGCCGACCCCGACCCCGACTTTTTTATAGGATCGGCCGATTTCACTCGACCCGACTCTTGAAAAAGTCGGGTTTCGTGAAACCCGACCCGATCTTATAAAAGTAAAGGTCGCTCAACCCTACTCATGACAATAGACAATGCCAGAAGTGTCTTACCTGGGCCAAGGAGAAAAAGAACTGGACTGTTGCTTAGTGGTCCAAGGTGTTGTTTTCAAATGAAAGTAAATATTGCATTTAATTTGGAAATCAAGGTCCCAGAGTCTGAAGGAAGTGTGGAGAGGTACACAATCCAAGCTACTTGAGGTCTAGTGTGAAGTTTCCACAATCAGTGATGGTTTGGGAGCCATGTCTTCTGCTGGTGTAGGTCCACTGGGTTTTATCAAGACCAAAGTCAGCGCAGCCGTCTACCAGGAAATTTTAGAGCACTTCATGCTTCCCTCTGCTGACAAGCTTTTTGGTGATGGAAATTTCATTCTCCAGCAGGACTTGGCACCTGTCCACACTGCCAAAAGTACCAATACCTGGCTTAAAACAATAGTATCACTGTGCTTGATTGTCCAGCAAACACGCCTGACCTTAACCCCATAGAGAATCAATGGGGTATTGTCAACAGGAAGGTGAGAGACACCAGACCCAACAATGCAGATGAGCTGAAGGCTGCTCTCAAAGCAACCTGGGTTTCCATAACATCTCAGCAGTGCAACAGGCTGATCTCCTCCATTCCACGCCACATTGATGCAGTAATTGATGCAAAAGGAGCCCCGACCAAGTATTGAGTGCATATACTAAGCATACATTTCAGTAAGCCAACATTTTGCTTTTTAAAATAATTTTTCATAGGCTGTAAGCCATAAACATCAACATTAACAAAAATAAAAACTTGAAATAGATCACTATGTTTGTAATGACTTTTTATAACATGAATTTCACTTTTTGCATTGAAGAACTTAAACAAATTAACTTTTTGATGATGTTCTAATTTTGTGAGAAGCACCTGTCTATACAGTGTATATATATATATATATATATATATATATATATATATATATATATATATATATATATATATATATAAATTAAAAGACCACTGCAAAATTTTCAGTTTGTCTGATTTTTCTCTATAAAGGTATATTTTTGAGTAAAATGTAAATTGTTCTGTTATTCTATAAACTACTGACAACATGTCTCTGAAGTTCCAAGCAATAAATGTTGTATTTATTTTCTGAAAATGATATATGGTCAAAAATAACAAAAAAATGCATTGCTTGCGGACCTGAAATAATGCAAAAAAAAGAAAAAAGTTCGTAATCATTTAGAAACAATAAATCTAATGTGCTAACTCAGGAAGAATTCAGAAAATATTTTGTGGAATAATTATGATTTTTAATCACAGCTTTCATGCGTCTTGGCATGCTTTCCACCAGTCTTTCACACTGCTTTTGGGTGACCTTATGCCACTCCCGGTACAAAAAAATTAAGCAGCTCTTTGTTTGATGGCTTGTGACTATCCATCTTCCTCTTCATTACATTCCAGAGATTTTCATTGGGGTTCAGGTCTAGAGATTGGGCTGCCCATGACAGGGATTTGATGTGGTGGTCTTTCATCCACACCTTGATTGACCTAGCTGTGGGGCATGGCACATTGTCCAGCTGGAAAAAACAGTCTTCAGAGTTGGGGAACATTGCCTGAGCAGAAGGAATCAACTGTTTTTCCAGGCTAATCTTGTATGTGGCTTGATTCATACGTCCTTCACAAAGATTAACCTGCCCAATTCCAGCCTTGCTGAAGCATCCCCAGATTAACACCTGGTTGTCTAATGGTTAGACAGAGACCTGGAGAGGCATACAAGCCACAGTGTCTTGCACCCACTGTGAAATTTGGTGGAGGATCGGTGATGATCTGGGGATGTGTCAAGAGTGGGAGAAGAGGGTTGCATTAACAATCCAACACAATAGACAACACTTTGAACACATTTTATAAGTAGTCATAAACTTGTAAATAACTCATGAAAGAATACAATTACATTAAAACCAAGCACACCACTGTTTTTCTTGTGAAATTCTCAATAAGTTTGATGTGTCAGATGATCCTCTTCTCATTAAAAAAAATAAAGTTGGATCCAAAATGGCCAACTTCAAAATGGCCGCCATGGTCACCACCCATCTTGAAAAGTTTCCCCCCTCCCATATACTAATGTGCCATAAACAGGAAGTTGATATCACCAACAATTCCCATTTTATTTAGGTGTATCCATATTAATGGCCCACCCTGTACAGTATGAACCCTCACATAGCCCCTATAAACAGTATGATTCCCCATATAGCTCCCTAGACACAGTATGAGCCCCCACATGGCCTCTCTATGTACAACATGAGCTCCCACATAACCCCCTATATGCAGCATAAGCCCCCACACAGCCCTCTTTTATACAGTACTAGACTGTGGCCCGATTCTAATGCATCGGGTATTCTAGAATATGCATGTCCCCGTAGCATATGGACAATGATGATTCCAGAATTCGCGGCAGACTGTTCCCGTCGCTGATTGGTCGAGGCAACCTTTATGACATCATCGTCGCCATGGCAACCATTATGACATCTACGTCGATATTGTGCCCGTCGCTGATTGGTCGAGGCCTGGCAGGCTCGACCAATCAGAGACGCGGGATTTCCATTATGACATCATCGTCGCCATGCTGTGCCCGTCGCTGATTGGTCGAGGCTTGGCGGCCTCGACCAATCAGAGACGCGGGATTTCCAAGACAGACAGACAGAAAGACAGACAGACAGACACAGACAGAAAGACAGACAGACAGACAGACGGAAAAACCCTTAGACAATTATATATATAGATAAGCTCAAACTTAGCCTGCTATAAACAGTATGAACCCTCACATAGCCTCCTATATGCATTATGAGCCCCCACATACCTCCTTATATACAGTATGAGTCTGCACATAGCATCTTACATACAGTATGAGCCCCTACATAGCTCCCTATATACAGTATAAGCCCTCACATAGTCTCTTAGGTAGATTACAGCCTCTCTATATACAGGATTAGCTCCCACATAGCCTCCTATATACAGTATGAAACCCCACATAGCTCCCTATATATAGAATCAGCCATCACATAGTCTCTATATATACAGGGTAAGCCCACACATAGCCTCCTATATACAGTATAAGCTCCCACATATCTCACTATATACAGTGCATTGCGAAAGTATTCGGCCCCCTGGAACTTTTAAACCTTTTCCCACACATCAGCCTTCAAACATAAAGATACCAAACGTAAATTTTTGGTGAAGAATCAACGAGAAGTGGAACACAATTGTGAAGTTTAACAAAATGTATTGGTTATTTTAAATTTTTGTGGAAATTCAAAAACTGAAAAATGGGGCGTGCAATATTATTCGGCCCCTTTACTTTCAGTGCAGGAAACTCACTCCAGAAGTTCATTGTGGATCTCTGAATGATCAAATGTTGTCCTAAATGCCAAATGATGATAAATATAATCCACCTGTGTGTAATTAAGTCTCTGTATAAATGCACCTGCTCTGTAATAGTCTCAGGGTTCTGTTTGAAGCACAGAGAGCATCATGAAGACCAAGGAACACAACAGGAAGGTCCATGATACTGTTGCGGAGAAGTTTAAATCCGGATTTGGATACAAAATGATTTCCAAAACTTTAAACATCCCAAGGAGCACTGTGCAAGCGAACATATTGAAATGGAAGGAGTATCATACCACTGCAAACCTACCAAGACCCGGCTGTCCCTTTAAACTTTCATCTCAAACAGGGAGAAGACTGATCAGAGATGCAGGCAAGAGGCCCATGATCACTCAGGATGAACTGCAGAGATCTATGGTGGGACAGTCTGTCCATAGGACAACAATCAGTCGTACACTGCACAAATCTGGCCTTTATGGAAGAGTGGCAAGAAGAAAACCATTTCTCAAAGATATCCATGAAAAGTGTTGTTTAAAGCTTGCAACAAGCCACCTGGGAGACACACCAAACATGTGGAAGAAGGTGCTCTGGTCAGATGAAACCAAAATCGAACTTTTTGGCAACAATGCCAAACGATATGTTTGGCGTAAAGGCAACACAGCTCATCACGCTATACACACTATCCCCACTGTCAAACATGGTGGTGGCAGTATCATAGTTTGTGCCTGCTTTTCTTCAGCAGGGACAGGGAAGATGGTTAAAATTGATGGGAAGATGGATGGAGCCAAATAGAGGACCATTCTTGAAGAAAACCTGTTGGAGTCTGCAAAAGACATGAGACTGGGACGAAGATTTGTCTTCCAACAAGACAATGATCCCAAACATAAAGCAAAATCTACAAAGGAATGGTTCACAAATAAACGTATCCAGGTGTTAGAATGGCCAAGTCAAAGTCCAGACCTCAATCGAGAATCTGTGGAAAGAGCTGAAAACTGCTGTTCACAAATGATCTCCATCAAACCTCACTGAGCTCGAGCTGTTTGCCAAGGAAGAATGGGCAAGAATTTCAGTCTCTCGATGTACAAAACTGATAGAGACATACCACAAGCGACTTGCAGCTATAATCGCAGCAAAAGGTGGTTCAACAAAGTATTAAGTTAAAGGGGCCAAATAATATTGCACGCCTCACTTTTCAGTGTTTGAATTTCCACAAAAATTTAAAATAACCAATAAATTTCGTTCAACTTCACAATTGTGTTCCACTTGTTGTTGGTTCTTCACCAAAAATTTACATTTGGTATCTTTATGTTTGAAGCATGATATGTGGGAAAAGGTTGAAAAGTTCCAGGGGGCCGAATACTTTCGCAAGGCACTGTACATGTACACATTTTATGCTCATATTTAAAAAAGTTACCTTGGCGCTCTGCTCCAGTTCCCTAACATTCACTTCTTCTTGTGGCCTGGTGATGTTGTTATCCCACAAGCACATCACAGAAGAGGTGACAGCATTCTGTATTGCTGGCATCGGAGTTCCAGGAAAGCTCCCTGTCCAGAGATGTGCGCTGATGATGGCGGCACACAAACATTATTATAGGGTCAGTCTGACCATGGGCCCAGAACCCAGTTGCCCTCATTATAATCCACCCATACCTGTTCACAGTAGGGGGTCATAGCTGAACAGGGGTCAGATGGAGTGTTAGAGTGCTAGCTCTTGTTCCCTTTACATGTTATGATGAATCCATTCTTTAATCCTGAATATGAGGGTGACATGTTCCTTCTCAAAAGATGATTTTATAGATTGGTCCTTTTAACTATTACACTTATGACAGAGAAGATGGAGAATTATTTTTTTTCTTTTCCACACCTGAGAAAATCAGATCATACTCTGATCAAACTTTGATCAAATTCTGATCAGAGTTTGATCAGAGTGTGATTAGCACATTTGAACCAATTTTCTAGGATGATAGAAAAACGGTCATGTGACCCTAGCCTGACACACAGCTATTACCTGCGTGGTATGGGGCAAGCTCACCTCGTGAGCTCTCTCTCCAGACACCTGCTACCGATTTGCACCGTACACGCATGATGGATGTCGGTAAGTGGCAAAATATGATTTAATAAAGGAATACCATTTTTAGTGCAGGTGCTGGAATGTTATAATTTTTTGCAATCATTTTGATTGCAACTGTATACTGCTTATTTTTGTAATAATTAACTACTTGTATGACTGCAATTCCTGTTGTTATTCTCTAGAAATAGCTGCTACAACAAAATAGAAAATACTACTACAGATCTAACTTTTGACTATTAATACATAAATGGAAACTTGTCTTTATCATTATTGGGAATTTCTCAATTAAATGGGAACTGATAAGTATAATAGACTGTGCAGAATTAAAAAATGAAAATTTTTCTTGATTTTTGCATGATTTCCTCCAGTATGCAGTGAGTTCATTTTTTTCATGTATTATTCTTTTGATGGAGCCGGCCTTTTAACATTTTGCATTAAAATAAGAATTTGACATAAAATACTTAAAGGGAATCTATCAGTAAGATCAACTCCTGCAAACTGCATGTATGGGCATACAGGTCTTTAACATGGAGATTTATTGACACCTTTGTATCTGCTATTTGTTGCTGTATTCTCCATTTGATAGCATTTTCATTTGTATGCAAATGCAGCATTAAGTGCTCTAGGAGTAACAGAGCACTTAAAAAGCCTTTTTCTCCCAAGATTGTGTTCTCTCCTAGCACCAGCTGCTTTATTTTGATGGATAGATCACTGCCTGCTTCATGACAGCTGTCAGACAATGAAATCACTCAGTAAGCTATCAATCAAGGTAAAGAGTCTGGTGCTGGGTAGAAAACAACCATTGGGCAAAGGCTCCCAATGTCATTTCTCTGCTCAACACCAGCCTCTTTAGCTTGATTGAGAGCTCACTGTCTAATTTCCTTGCCTGGCGGGAAACATAACACAGAGGGTGAGTTATCAATCAAGCAAAAATGGCTGATGCTGGGCAAGGAAACAACCGCAGAAGGCAGAGTCTTGGGAAGTGCTCTGTTATGCCCAGAGCACTTAACTCTTTGTTTGCATATGATTAAAAATTTGAATTAAGAACAAGTTACACAGCACTCTATAAATTTGTGAGTAGAGGTTCTCAGGTAGGGTTTCCAGCCCCTTAAATCAAATGTATCAAAAAGCTTGGCACTCAATAATGCTTGTAGAAAATAAAGTCATTTATTATACATCTGGACAGACAGATCAGCGGTAGCTCGTTTCTTGCTAAACGTTTTCGGTCCTTTGTGGACCTTCCTCAGAGCAAGTTTATCTACTGTGCTACAGAGATTATACAAAATAGAAAAAAAAGAAAAATAAGGATCAAAATATAAATCTGTCAATATCAAAGCACATTACATAACAATATAAAACAAAGAAACAAAAAACATAAATAATTGCATTGTATGTCAAAATAATGAAATAACAGTGACTGCAGCTGTTCAACTAGTTTCCGGAGGAAACAAGCACAAAGCGTTTCCAGGGAGATAAAACACAAAGCGTGATGTCCATTGGCTACAGAGTCATCACCAGTACCAACTTGAGATCCTAATAGAAAAGGATATTGTGGAACAGAGAGACGAACATATGTGCTCCTTACGGATCTAAGTAGGTGTCGTAGATAAGCTGAGGTATAGTGATGCGTACTAGAGACGTGCCTAAAGAACAATGCCATAATCGTGCTCTGGTGGATCGTGCCAATATCCTATGATCTGGAGAAGAGAACGTACTGTCAAAAGCAGAGTAATAAAACACAGAAGCAATCTCATCAGTTCAGGAAAAGCAAGATATGGAAAATTGCAAGGAAATACAGTGACAATGGAATTGCTGCCCAAGATGTGTGTCCTGTGATGCTAAATAAGCTGATGCAAGAAAATAATCACCTGGAGCGTAGGATCTGAACTTATAATCAGATGTATGAGTATACTGGCAATATATGTGGAGGCAAATTTCAGAGGCTGCAATGTTCAAAAAAGAGATTCAGCAAAAAATTCCCCAGGTTAAAAGGAAAAAGAAAAAAAAAAGAAAAAAAACACATGGTAAGTATAGGATAATGATGGACAAGCTTACCAGTAATGGAGACCGTGACTGTGAGTAGGATAAGCTGCTCACAGTCACGGTCTCCATTACTGGTAAGCTTGTCCATCGTTATCCTATACTTACCATGTGTTTTTTTTCTTCTTTTTTTTCTTTTTCCTTTTAACCTGGGGAATTTTTTGCTGAATCTCTTTTTTGAACATTGCAGCCTCTGAAATTTGCCTCCACATATATTGCCAGTATACTCATACATCTGATTATAAGTTCAGATCCTACGCTCCAGGTGATTATTTTCTTGCATCAGCTTATTTAGCATCACAGGACACACATCTTGGGCAGCAATTCCATTGTCACTGTATTTCCTTGCAATTTTCCATATCTTGCTTTTCCTGAACTGATGAGATTGCTTCTGTGTTTTATTACTCTGCTTTTGACAGTACGTTCTCTTCTCCAGATCATAGGATATTGGCACGATCCACCAGAGCACGATTATGGCATTGTTCTTTAGGCACGTCTCTAGTACGCATCACTATACCTCAGCTTATCTACGACACCTACTTAGATCCGTAAGGAGCACATACGTTCGTCTCTCTGTTCCACAATATCCTTTTCTATTAGGATCTCAAGTTGGTACTGGTGATGACTCTGTAGCCAATGGACATCACGCTTTGTGTTTTATCTCCCTGGAAACGCTTTGTGCTTGTTTCCTCCGGAAACTAGTTGAACAGCTGCAGTCACTGTTATTTCATTATTTTGACATACAATGCAATTATTTATGTTTTTTGTTTCTTTGTTTCATATTGTTATGTAATGTGCTTTGATATTGACAGATTTATATTTTGATCCTTATTTTTCTTTTTTTTCTATTTTGTATAATCTCTGTAGCACAGTAGATAAACTTGCTCTGAGGAAGGTCCACAAAGGACCGAAAACGTTTAGCAAGAAACGAGCTACCGCTGATCTGTCTGTCCAGATGTATAATAAATGACTTTATTTTCTACAAGCATTATTGAGTGCCAAGCTTTTTGATACATTTAAAAATTTGAATTACTCAGGAATGTAATAATAAATAGAAGATACAAAGGGGTTGATGGATTTACTTTTCCAAGACCTCCATTCTTATATATGTGGTTTTAGACTCCGGAGGTGGCGATCTTACTGACAGATTCACTGTAAAACAGGAAAAACTAGACAGAAAATAGGCAGAAATTGGATAATGAATTGGGCTTTAGGTCTATAACCTATGTCTCTCCAAGCATTTGTCAGGGTATGCTAGGGGTTGTGGTTTTTAAACCACTGTAAAGATTAGATTTCTGCCTATCAACATGTTGCGTGACTTCTATTTTACTGTTTTGTGTGTGCATTAATGAGTATATCCAGCACGCTCTTTTCCTTCGTTTCTCTCCCTGAATAAATGAACTTGAAATATAATTTTCTTCACTTTCCATGTTATCTACATGGGTTAATAATATCCTTGGCAGCATTTAGCTGGAAGGTTTTGTTTTGGCTTAATAAGCATTATGCTCCATATTACCCAGCTCCAGCGCAAGCCATAAAAATGAGAACTATTCACAGAAGATTTAGATTAACTCCGAATGGGTTTCTCATCTTTATTCTGCAGGATATGCCTGGAAATGAAAGAGGTGTTGCATCCCATAGAACCACACAGAAAAGTGTTTTTTCCTAATCCTTTCTAACAAAAGCTATTTTGGCATATGTCTGACTCATGATGTTTAGAAACCAGAGAACTTTTTAGCTATGAAATCACAGTCCAGGTATGCGCATGTGAATCTGCAGATGTTTATCAATAAATTATAAGGTAACAGATTGTATGCTCTGGTTGTTATTCACTTCGTCTCAGGAGTATAGCTGACCAATAGAAATGCCTTATTGAAGAGGTTCCTCGTTAATTATAGCCATTTATTATTGTTTGCTTAACCACTCAGATGAAAAGCTGAATCAGTTTCATTCTATACAGGCAATAAATCTTTACCTATCACAAGATTTATTTCAGTATTTTGCTAAATTTGATAAAAATGCATATTCATTACAATAGAATAGGATGAGGAGATAGATATGATGGGTCACCTCAAGACTCCCCATGTTTTACTCTATAAAAATGTCATTTTGTGAACAGTAAAATTTCACTATAGAAAACAAAAAATTGGGGTAACATAATGCTATTGTACATGCCTGGCTCTACAAAATACCACCGTCTACTAAGGTTTGCTTGACCTTTACCATGCAGAGTGAGCATCTCCTTAAAGAGGTTGTCCAGTACCAAACTATTGATGACCTATCAGCAGGATGCAGATGTAACCTTTCTTAAATGGGGATCTGTCACCCCAAATATTCAGATTAAACCATTTACACATTCATGTAAGGGAATTGGCGCCAATAAAAGTCACACTTGTACAGATTTTAATTATTCTGTTTTCAGTAAGAACAGTTTTATTACATACAGTAGGTAAATGAAGGGTTATTGGTTGAATATTGTAATGGCCAAGAGTTTAATGCAAAATTTCGCCCTCTCAATTACCATCCTCTGCCCCTCCTATTGTGATGATTGACAGCACTCCAAGGAGCACTGCCTGCATTGAATCTCCAGGCCTACACTCACTGACAGTGCGGGAGCCTGAGAGCTGACATAATGTCAGTGTTTGCCAGCACCCTCTGAGTCTCCTGTCCTGACTGCAGTGGAACTAAAAAAGGCATAGCAGATAGAATACAGTTATACAAAACTTAATGCTGTGAAATGAGAGTGTGCACATGTAAGAAGAGAAACCAGGCTGGGGGTGCCTTTCTTGTACCGGCTCCGGAACTGTCGGGCTGTCTACTCTGTTGTCCGGAGGAAAGTTTAGACAACCGGACCGATCTTTGCACTGGCTGACAGGGGGCGTGGCTAAGCATTACCAGGGGCAGCGCAGTGCGCATGAACAGACATAGTTGGCGGGAAGGCGCAGCGCACAGCTGAGGAGAGTGAGAGCTCCTGCTTCAGGGACCGTTAGCAGCGGAGATGCGCACCCGGCTGTGAGAGAAACCTACCATGGAGACTCTGAATAGAAGCCCGCCATGCGCAGGTTGGCTCCCAAACATCAAGGTGCCAACCGCTCTATAACAGTCAGTTAGTCAGGACTGTGGCCTATACATTGCCGGCCACCGGAGTCTCCTTACTGAGGACTCCAGGTGACATTTCAAAGACTCAACATTGTCAGTCGGGAACGTATTATTGCCTTCTTCAGTACCACACCAGATCCACGTCGTGCTGATGGCTGTTGGCGCCATTATATACTCCGGGACTGTTTCTCTCAGGAAAACGCCCGATGGATAAGTGACTTCTTTGAGAACGACTTTCTTTGTTATTCCTGCGCTAATTTTCCCCTAAACAAACCCCTGTATTCTCCATTCTGCCTGCATTTTACTTCGTGTTTTTCCTATCTCCCTGCGTGGACTAACTCCCTGTTTTATTAAAAACTGTTAACCCTTGATCTGCCTCCTGTCTGTCACTGCATCTGCCAGCCTGCTCACACACACACTGCAGTGCCCACTGCAGTGCGATCCTGTGTGCAGTGAGCAGCAACTCCAGATTCATTTGAATGGCATGAAAATATCCTAAAATGTCTTTAGTTTGACTGTGCTCCAGTGGAAACTTTTCCCGCTCTGATACCCTTTCGAGTACAGTCAAAAAATATTCCACATCATTGCTCAGGGTAATTTTTTTGCATTGCTCATCTTACCACCTTTCGGACATATATGTTGTCACTAACAGCCTCAGTGAAACATATCTCCCCTCCAGTACTTTACCAATGACTTTGTCACAATTGTTACAAGCTAAACAAAAATGGAGGCAAAATGGAAACCAAGATGGGCATCCCTTTTCTACTCCACTTGTAATAGACCCTTTTTTAAAAAAACTTCTGACTTCATTAAAAAGGATATAGAGGAGAATAATGGTGTGCACTCAGGTCAAAATAATAGAGGTGCTGGTAAGACGGACCAAGTGGCCCAAAACGTCATATACCCAAAAATACCGCACACTCAGACTTGATGTGATGCAAAAAGTGTTCAACAAATTTATTGTCACAACAAAAAAGGTTGCCACAGGATAATAAGAGCAGTACGTGTAAATCAATACCAAACCTAACGTTTCGACCCACCAGGGTCTTATTCATGGGGTTACTTGGTTTCCAGATGTGCGTACATAAATGGCAAAGAAGGAGAGCAGGAGGGCATTCCCTTTAATAGAAATACTGTCACTTGGTATACGGTGCTGCGAGGACGTAGGAATCCTATTCTGTAGTAGACATACAGGGGAAATGGCCGTCACAGCCGTGATGGGCCTGTGGTGTCTTGGAAAACCTAAGGAGGCGGCACTCCAGTGCCCAGTAAGATGTAATGTGCTATGCTGAGGGTAGATGGTGAATTTATACGCTGCCAGAGGTAGAGTTGTACCAAAAATGCTGGGCCAGTGGTGCCCTGAAATCGTGGTACATCCGTGCCCAGTCCAATAAGGTGCACTAGGATAAAAGGAGGGTGGCGGGTCTACTTGGCCCCAATAGTATTGCTGGACTAAATGTGCTGGACCTGTGGTGTCCTGGAAAAATGGCACATCCGTGCCAAGTTGGATATGGTGCACTAGGATGACGGGGGATGGCGGGTCTATGTACCCCCAAAGATGTTGCTGCACAGGAGTGCTGGACCTGCGATATCCTGGACCTCATGAAAGAGCGGCGCTCCCGTGCCCTGCTCCACTCCGCAAGCTGACCATATACATTGTTGGCTACCAACTGTCTCTCCTGATTTCCTCATGAACGTTTGGCTTGGCAAGACATGAATGTGTTTTCAATGGTAAGAATAAGAGAAAGACACAGACAGACACCTGTGACAATGACTTATCTTGCAGAGAACTAAAGGGGGCAGGAGTCTTCCTACGTCCCCAGACATTATCTGTCAGGGAAGAGTCAGAAGGCTCCTATAGACATTAAGACCCATATATTCATTAAAGTAATGCTGGCCAAAGCCACCGATATTGAGGAGTTTGGCTCATCATCTAAATGTGTATGGTGATGCCGGCCGACTGATTGGGGGACATGTTGATCAGGCATGTCCAATTTTAGACTGCCGGTCCCATTTTTCTCCCGGAGATAAGTCACCAGCGGTCATGTCAGTCTGCCGCTTTCTCATAGAAAGCACACAAGCGCCAAATAAGAACTATTGTCTAAGGGAGAATTGGCTCAGCAGAATGATCGGCCAAAGCATAATTTGGTGGATAGCCATCCAATGTGTATTGACAGCTTTAGATGGTCAGCTTATCTTGCCAATATCAGTCAAAATAATATGTACCAGGGCCTCTAGGGCACCTAACTGCAGAGGCTAACTAGTACCTTGACCATAACTGTAGTTAGTAGGGGGGTTCTGTAGGTGAATTGTGCCACCTAGTTTATTCTTTCCTGAGTATTGCAGAAACCAGATCACTACAAGTGCTATTTTACTAGCAGATCTAAAATATATATATATATATATATATATATATATATATATATATATATATATATATATATATACACAAACATATTTATGCAGAGTTATATATAGCACTATAATAAATACAGACAGCATACGCATGCTATAATCCTTCATCTTTCATCATCTCCATTGAAGAAACAACATGTAATCCATTTCTCAATGTGCTATTAGCTGACAGCAGCTAACATACCTCTAATTATTGGAAAATATATGCCTTTTCTCTGATGACACAGCTTCCAAAGCATCTAATAGTAAAGAACGAGCAGCAGGCATAAGGTTTTTAGTTACAATAAACCGTATACTCCTTCGACCGTGCCATAGAAAGATCAAGGTGATAATGTTATGCATGTCTGCAAAATGGAACTGGAAAGCAACACATTTCTCTTTTCCATATTAGCAACCAGGGAAAAGCACCTTCCACCTAATTATAGGAGAAAATGTGTTTCACAGGTTGTGGTATATAGAAAGAGGACATCAGCATTGATCACCGCTTCTGCTTTGCAGGAAAATGCAAATATTCCTCCCTGTGATTTAGACTGTACCCAGTGGCAATATCATTCATGTGTTTTCTTTCTGTAGCCGCTCTAAGTAAGACCTTCACAGATGGCTGTCATTCACTGAAAAGCATTAAGGAAATGTAACACTCGCAGCCCGGTCCACAGCTGCTACAGTGACCACATTCATAATAAAGCCCTCCACAAGCTAAGCCAACCATAGCTAATCCAATAAAATGTCCTGTTAAGACTTTATTTATACAAATTTGCCACAGTATTTCCATCACTTACAGAAGAGAAAAAACCATGTGGGTACACAATTCCTAGGGGTTATCCAATTGTGGGCAAATTCAACGTTTAAAGATTATCCTTGGATTTAAGTCAAGGGCGAATGAGCTTTTATGTCTGGGATTTAAGCAGGCACACCTGATACTGTGCCTGTCCTGTTCTGCAGAGGTTACAGTTTATGTGAAAGTGAGCATCTGCAAATACAAGATATAAAGGGAAGACAAAAGAAGAAGCATAATAATATAACAATTGAAATTAATAGATATCAAACTTCTTCATGGAGATGATTCCAGTCTTTGACATTAAGACCCCAATTAGACATCCATTTTATACTTATGTGATTTTTTTTGTTTTTCACAGATAGAACACATACCCAGTCCCACACACATACCCATTGTAATCTATGGAGCTGTTTACCTGTTATTTTTACTTTGCAGGCCATGTGTATGCAAAAAATCAAGGGGACACGTCAGTCTATTTTTCGAGTCACAGATCAAAATTACCTACATAAGTCCATGAAGTCATGAAAATCATGGGCAGAACACGGATGCCAGTAGCGTGCTGTCCGTAATTCACATGGATAGGAGAAACTTTGTAATTTCTTTATTTTTCCTTATGTGAAAATCATTGATGGAGCGCTGATTGTAAAAACTGACCAAAGACTGGCAAAAATCTGATACAAAATGCTTTTGAACAACGGCCTGTTTATTCCCAGATCCTAGTTAGAAACTTTCTAGCCAACACATTCTTCCTATCTGAATGGAAAGTGTTGTATGTGCAGTTACACATCCACTGAACTTTATGGAGGAAGCCGTGGGGTGCAATGTGTAGACTCAGTAGCGTAGCTACCAGGGGTGGCAGAGGGGGCCCCGGGCCCCGTGCTCTGATGCCGATACATTAATACAGTTACATTCTGACTGCAGCAGAGTAGGGGGAATCGATCTCCCTGCACTGCCACCTGGCTGCTATGGGGCCCCTGAGCAGGCAGGGGGGCCTGATGCCAGCAGTGGGGCCACCCCCCATCATTGCAAGTTCAACTGTATCAGCTGGATGCCGATACAGTTGACTGCACTGATGAGAGAGGAAGCGTTATGCTCCCTCTCCCATCATCCCACTCTCAGCATCTGATGTCCCTGATGCAGACACTGACAGGGGTAGCAATTACATCACTACTGTTTAGAGATGTGCGGGCTCTCGCAGTAGCGGAGGAACGAGGAGGAGAGGTGAGTATTGTATTTTTATGCGGGTGCTTTATATTATATAGAGTTTGCCTTTGGAGGGTGCATTATTCTATAGAGTCTGCCTATGGGGGGTGCATTATAGTATATAGAGTCTGCCTATGGGGGGTGCATTATATTTTATATTATATAGCGTCTGCCTAAGGGGGTGCATTATACAATATAGAGTCTGCCTATAGGGCTGCATTATATTAGTGTCTGCCTTTGGGGGGTGCATTATGCTATAGAGTCTACCTATGGGAAGTGCATTATACTATATTGAGGAATATCTGCTGCATTATACTATATGAAGGCCTATGGGAAGTACATTATACTGTAGGCCTGGACCCGTTGAAGCGCTTGGTACGCGAAACAGCCGTTGTCCACCTGCACGCTCCCTGCATGCCTTCCTAACCCACAAATCCTACACAAAGTCTCTTGTTCACTTGGATGAAATATAAAAAAAAAAGAAAAAGAAAAAAAGGACTTTGGAACATTTAATCCATCTGGTGAGTGCCGCATTATTTTTTCTTTACACATAAGGACAGACTTGTATTTTCTTTGCTGAGCACCCCGCATTGGATATGAATGCTGTTTATTCAGTGCAAAAGGACCGCTCATCAGAGTAATGGTGAATGAACAAATCGTCTAGTGCAGCCACTTTGGTCTTGTATTTGGAGATTATACTGCAGAGTCTGCCTATGGGGGGTGCATTATACTATAGAGTCTGCCTATGGGAGTGCATTATACTATATTGAGGACTATCTGGTGCATTATACTATATGGAGGCTATCTAGGGGGCCATCATACAGCGTGGAGATTACAGTGATGGGACCATCATACAGTGTTGGATCCATCAAACAGTTTGGGGGATATTAAGGGGTGAGTATATATACTGTGAGGGGGCATTATACTGTGTATAAGAGAGCATACTGTGTTTAGGGGAGCTGTACAGGGGGAGATTCGGGACATTATTAAATGTAAAGTGGCCACTTATTGTTATCGGGGAACTCAGGTTACTTTGACTGTCAATGGGGCACACAGAGGGGATTATTACTTTCTAGGGGACAAAAAGTGGGCACTTTTCTAGGGCATTGCACATGGCATTACTATGTTCTAGAGGGTTGCTTTAGAATTTAGGGGACACCAAAAACCATACAGCAGGTGAAGTAATAGGGACACATATGGTAGCAGTGGTTCTGCAGTCGGGTATCAGCAGGATGAGGAGTTTGTTCAGGTTGGGAATAGTCTTAATGGGGATAGTGCTGAAAATATGAGACGTATAATGTGTCTTTGTTGTAATCTCTGCAGCCAAGTCCTGGATGGAAAAAGTTGTCATGTCGGTCTGGGGCAGATGGAAAAGACGTGACAAGTGAATTATTCCATCAGAAAGAACGTAAGCGGTAAGTCTATATCTGTACTGTTAATCACTTACATGTTCCGTAAGACTGGTATCTACCACTGACCATAAGGCTGTAATATCAATGCTGGTCTTTATATAGAGATTATTTACAGCAATAGCGCAGTCATATGCTGAGGTTCTTTTACATCCATTATTAGGATGTGTCACCATGTTGTATTCAAGGTTACCTGGTTAGGGGCACAGTCAGATGTTTCGTCCCCCCCTGAACCAAAACCCTAGCTACGCCTCTGGGTAAACCTCCATCCACCTGATAGGGGAGGCTCATATATTTCACCATCACACAGAAACATTTCAGTTGTATTTACATGTGCTGAGTTCAGGTCGTTAAACGAGTGTGATTGACAATATTGAAGTCATTCGAGGCTTGTTCTTGAGTTTCTTTACACCAGCTGAGGAAGAATTATGGGTACAGATAGTCCTCGATACAGTATAGTGCAGGTCCAATATACTACAATTCACACCCATGGTCCTTGATAGAGTATATTGCAGCCCCACTCATAGACTAGACTGTAGCCCCCTCATAAACTATACTGCAGCTCCCCTCAGAGTATACTGCAGCCCCCTCAGAATATACTGCAGCCCCCCTCAGAGTATAATACAGCCCCCTCATAGAGTATAATGCAGCCCGCTCATATGGTAAAATGCAGCCCCCCTCATAGAGAATAATGCAGCCCCCTCATATGGTAAAATTCAGCCCCCTCATAGAGAATAATGCAGCCCCCTCAGAGTATAATGCAGCCCTCCATATACACAGTATAATGTAGCCCCCTCATAAAGTATAATGCAGCCCCCTCATAGAGTATAATGCAACCCCCTCAGAGTATAATGCAGCCCTTCAGAGTATAATGCAGCCACACACACAGTATAATGCAGCCCTCCCCACTCACAGTATAAGGCAGCCCCTACACATGCAGTATAGTGCAGCCCCCACACACAAAGTATCATGCAGCCTCCACACACACAGTATACAGTAGTGCAGCTCTATACACATAGTATAATGCAGCCCTCGCACACACACATTATAATGCAGCCCCCACTCACAGTATAATGCAGCCCCCCCACATACAGTATAATGCAGCCCCCAACTCACAGTATAATGCAGCCCTCCCACACACAGTATAGTGTAGCCTCTCCCCCACACACAGTATAATGAAGCCCTCACACACAGTACAGTGTAGCCACTCCCCCACACACAGTATAATGTAGTCCCCCCACATACACACAGTATAATGCAGCCTCCACGCACACACACTATATTGCATGCACATACACAATACTCACCTCTCCTCCTCATTCCCCCATTGCTCTTGCTTCTGCAGTGCGTCTGATCAGCTCCACTGCTGGCACAGCATGGCGCACAGTGAAGTGACGTCATAGCATGCCTGCTGAGTCACAAGCAGAGGAGGAGTGATGGGAAAAGGAGGATCATCTGATGCTTTCTCCTCCATCACTGCTTTCAACTGTATCAGCATCTGCTGATAAGTTGAATGCGCGATGTGGAGGGTGGCTGAATATAGGGCAGCAAGTATACAGTACCAAGCACTGCTTATGTAGGTGGATGCAGTGCTGAGGGCCTAGATCTCCCAAAAGGGATTACCTATTTATCAGTAGGTCAAGCCTGTGTATAGTCACATGTTGAAAACTGCAAAGAGGACAAGGGGAATCAGGTACAGATAGAAGCAGAATTCTCCCTCTGAACTTATCAGACACATAATTATTGAAAATGGCATTATTTGTGCCAAATCTTTTGTGTATTCAATTCAATTATGCCACTCTATTACTCCACATTTACATATTTAGCAAGTGTTGCACTTTAATGATAAAATTGGTGCATATTAAGCCAGCACAACTACTGTTTAAGCATGGTGGAACACTTCCCAATGTTAGCTAAGAGCCTGACACCAATGTGTTAAAAGTTACAATACTATACATAATTTTGTACAGGAGGAGAATGTGTCATATGTTGCATGGTAATGTAGAATTTTGGACAAATTGCAATTTTTTTCTCAAATTAAACGTAGTTGCAACATAAATTGATTTGATCTATTTTAAGACAGCTAGGGTCTGACTAGAATACGCAATTATTTTTACTTCTATGTCGAAATGCAATCTTAAATTAGTAAAATTTTAGACTAAAAGGCTTTTCTCATTAGTTTGTAGTTGTGGCACAGGTTAAAAAAAAGATGGTGAAATGAAAAGCATTTACAATGAAATGCCGCAATTTGGGCAAAAATTGTGGCGCAAACATAAAGATAAATGTCTTAAGGGCAGGGGCACAGAGCGCTAGATACTTTTATCCTAAAGAATCAGGCTAATTATGAAAATTACACTTTTATCAAACTCTCTGATGAGGAGAAGGTGGAGAAAAAAAATTAGCTGTCTTCTACATTCTGTGAGGCCACAGAAATCGGATAGCACTTAGATGTCATCTGAGTGCAGTCTGATATTTCCCTTGCAATCATCAACTTTCATGGCCAAGTGCGATCCGATTATTGGATCAAACTGGGGAACGCAGTGATTTTTTCTCAGACACTGTCCTAGAAAAACATCGAACTTATGCTCGGCCCCTTAGAATAACTTTGGTCCGGGATCCAATATTTTGTCGGATTGCACTTGGATCGAACATACAGCTGTCTAAAACTGCCCTTACTATATCAAAATTATTCTTTTAGATTTGCAAGTTGTCAAACATAATTTTTTTTCTGCATATTTAGCTATCAGGAGTTCAGATGTTCCTGCAGCTCTAATATGCTGTCTTTACAGAGCACAGCAAATTAGACTTAGGCCGGGGTCACACTTGCGAGTGCAATGCAAGAAATTCATGCAAGTCTCTCGCTTCAATACCCGGCACTGCCGCCGACACTCGGGACCGGAGCGTTCAGCTGCATAGAAATACACGCAGCCACACAGTCCAGTCCTAGTATCGGCGGCAGTGCTGGGTATTGAGGAGCGAGTTTCTCGCATTGCACTCGCAAGTGTGACCCCGGCCTTAGACAAATCTGCTTTGGAGGTGTTAATGACAATAAAAGTGTTGCAGACAAATTAATTTCATGTTAAAGGGGTTTACCATTGCAGCTCTGCTTGTTTACATCCCGTTGCAGCAGGGATGGGGCGTGTCACTAGTCTAGCAGGCTACACTAAGTATACACACCCCTTCTCACCTCCATGTATATGCAATAAATGAAAATATACTAGGAATTACTTGAGTATTCTGGTTGGAAGCAGTAGTACACAATGTCAGGCAGCAGCGGCAAAAGTAAATAGGATATTGGGGTGCATAAGAAGATAATATCAGGAATCTATATTTGGTTGGAGCCTGGTAAAAGTTCCCACGCTCGAGTTCATATGAGGACATCCACCAGAGGGCGCCTCACCGCGACTCAAGGTAACTACAAGTCACCCAGCTTTCCATTCATTCCCCAGGGTTTTACAGGCACGAGCACTGCTTTAGCACAGCTCCTGGCTGTAAAATGATTTAACCCCTTCAGATGGATTTACTTCGTGGGACTTGACCTGAGTGACGGAAGGTATGAGATATTGTTGTTTTTTTATTTTTCCTTTGTTACAGAACGAGGGTCTTCAGGTGGATTACCAGTATAATAAAATATTACAACAACCTGTGTCTTTATTTCATTAAAATACTTGTAAATAATGTGTGTGTGTTTTATTAACCATTTTGTACTATTGGATTAATAATGGATAGGTGTCATAATTGACACCTCTCCATTATTAATCTGGCTTAATGTCACCTTACAATAGCAAGGTGACATTAACCCTTCATTACCCCATATCCCACCGCTACACGGGAATGGGAAGAGAGAGGCCAAGTGCCAGAATAGGCTCATCTTCCAGATGTGCCTTTTCTGGGGTGGCTGAGGGCAGATGTTTTTAGCCGGGGGGGCCAATAACCATGGACCCTCTCTAGGCTATTAATATCTGCCCTCAGTCACTGGCTTTACCACTCTGGCGGAGAAAATTGCGCGGGAGCCCACGCCAATTTTTTCCGCGATTTAACCCTTTATTTTACAAGCTACAGCGCCCAAATTTTGCACATACAGTTAGGTCCATATATATTTGGACAGAGACAACATTTTTCTAATTTTGGTTATAGACATTACCACAATGAATTTTAAACAAAACAATTCAGATGCAGTTGAAGTTCAGACTTTCAGCTTTCATTTGAGGGTATCCACATTAAAATTGGATGAAGGGTTTAGGAGTTTCAGCTCCTTAACATGTGCCACCCTGTTTTTAAAGGGACCAAAAGTAATTGGACAGTTTCAATAATTTTAAATAAAATGTTCATTTTTAGTACTTGGTTGAAAACCCTTTGTTGGCAATGACTGCCTGAAGTCTTGAACTCATGGACATCACCAGACGCTGTGTTTCCTCCTTTTTTGATGCTCTGCCAGGCCTTCACTGCGGTGGTTTTCAGTTGCTGTTTGTTTGTGGCCTTTCTGTCTGAAGTTTAGTCTTTAACAAGTGAAATGCATGCTCAATTGGGTTGAGATCAGGTGACTGACTTGGCCATTCAGGAATATTCCACTTCTTTGCTTTAATAAACTCCTGGGTTGCTTTGGCTTTATGTTTTGGGTCATTGATTGTCCATCTGTAGTATGAAATGACGACCAATCAGTTTGGCTGCATTTGACTGGATCTGAGCACACAGTATGTCTCTGAATACCTCAGAATTCATTCGGCTGCTTCTGTCCTGTGTCACATCATCAATAAACACTAGTGACCCAGTGCCACTGGCAGCCATGCATGCCCAAGCCATCACACTGCCTCCGCCGTGTTTTACAGATGATGTGGTATGCTTTGGATCATGAGCTGTACCACGCCTTCGCCATACTTTTCTCTTTCCATCATTCTGGTAGAGGTTGATGTTAGTTTCATCTGTCCAAAAAATGTTCTTCCAGAACTGTGCTGGCTTTTTTAGATGTTTTTTAGCAAAGTCCAGTCTAGCCTTTTTATTCTTGATGCTTATGAGTGGCTTGCACTGTGCAGTGAACCCTCTGTATTTACTTTCATGCAGTCTTCTCTCTATGGTAGATTTGGATATTGATACGCCGACCTCCTGGAGGGTGTTGTTCACTTGGTTGGCTGTTGTGAAGGGGTTTTTCTTCACCATGGAGATTATTCTGCGATCATCCACCACTGTTGTCTTCCGTGGACGCCCAGGTCTTTTTGCATTGATGAGTTCACCAGTGCTTTCTTTCTTTCTCAGGATGTACCAAACTGTAGATTTTGCCACTCCTAATATTGTAGCAATTTCTCGGATGGATTTTTTCTGTTTTCGCAGCTTAAGGATGGCTTCATGGAGAGCTCATTTGACCGCATGTTTACTTAACAGCAAAACCTTCCAAATGCAAGCACTACACCTCAAATCAACTCCAGGCCTTTTATCTGCTTAATTGAGAATTACATAATGAAGGGATTGCTCACACCTGTCCACACCTGCCTTGGAGTCAATTGTCCAATTACTTTTGGTCCCTTTAAAAACAGGGTGGCACAGGTTAAGGAGCTGAAACTCCTAAACCCTTCATCCAATTTTCATGTGGATACCCTCAAATGAAAGCTGAAAGTCTGAACTTCAATCTGAATTATTTTGTTTAAAAATCATTGTGGTAATGTCTATAACCAAAAGTAGAAAATTGTTGTCTTTGTCCAAATATATATGGACCTAACTGTACACACTACTAACATTAGTAGTGTGGAATATGCAAAAAAAAGGGATATGAGATGGTTTACTGTATGTAAACCATGTCTCATATCATGTCGGGTTTGTGAAGGAGAAATGAAAAGCCGGCAATTGAATTACTGGCTTTTCTATAGAACACCGCTGCGTATTTCTCGCAAGTCACACTGCTGGTCCGTGTGTAATCTGTATTTTTCTCGCCCCCATAGACTTTCATTGGCGATTTTTTTTTGCACAATACGGTGACAAACGCAGCATGCTGCGATTTTCTACGGCCGTAGAAGACTGTATAATAGGGATCCGTAAAATACGGCTGATATGAGCTGGGACATAGAGAATCATTGGGCCGTGTGTTATGCGTATTTTACGGATGTATTTTCTGCGCTCATACATCCGTAAAACTCGCTAATGTGATGCCAGCCTTATAATGATAGGTTGGTAAAGTTGGGCTTGTTCAGCTTAAAAAAAAAAAGACACCGCAGAGGAGATCTCATTTATATGTAACAATACATGCGTAGTCAAAATAAAGGACTGGTATATGAATTATTCCTTCCAAAGACCTTGCAAAGTACCAGGGGCACTCATTACCTATGGAGGAAAGGTGATTTTGGCATTTTTAAAAGGTAAGTGTTCTTTACAGCTAGCGGAGTCATACTGTAAAATGTCCTGCCACAACAGGTAGAAATGGCAGATATTATGGCAGCATTTGTGGGATATAAATAATCCAGTGATCATGTGTAGCTGGTGGAGAAAAGTTGAACTTGATGGACCTGTGCCATTTTTAAACTATAAAACTATATACACTCACTGGCCACTTTATTAGGTACACCTGTCCAACTTCTTGTTAACACTTAATTTCTAATCAGCCAATCACATGGCGGCAACTCAGTGCATTTAGGCATGTAGACATGGTCAAGACAATCTCCTGCAGTTCAAACCGAGCATCAGTATGGGGAAGAAAGGTGATTTGAGTGCCTTTGAACATGGCATGGTTGTTGGTGCCAGAAGGGCTGGTCTGAGTATTTCAGAAACTGCTGATCTACTGGGATTTTCACGCACAACCATCTCTAGGGTTTACAGAGAATGGCCCGAAAAAGAAAAAAAATCCAGTGAGCGGCAGTTCTGTGGGCGGAAATGCCTTGTTGATGCCAGAGGTCAGAGGAGAATGGGCAGACTGGTTCGAGCTGATAGAAAGGCAACAGTGACTCAAATCGCCACCCATTACAACCAAGGTAGGCCTAAGAGCATCTCTGAACGCACAGTGCGTCGAACTTTGAGGCAGATGGGCTACAGCAGCAGAAGACCACACCGGGTACCACTCCTTTCAGCTAAGAACAGGAAACTGAGGCTACAATTTGCACAAGCTCATCGAAATTGGACAGTAGAAGATTGGAAAAACGTTGCTTGGTCTGATGAGTCTCGATTTCTGCTGCGACATTCGGATGGTAGGGTCAGAATTTGGCGTAAACAACATGAAAGCATGGATCCATCCTGCCTTGTATGGAGCATCTTTGGGATGTGCAGCCGACAAATCTGCGGCAACTGTGTGATGCCATCATGTCAATATGGACCAAAATCTCTGAGGAATGCTTCCAGCACCTTGTTGAATCTATGCCACGAAGAATTGAGGCAGTTCTGAAGGCAAAAGGGGTCCAACCCGTTACTAGCATGGTGTACCTAATAAAGTGGCTGGTGAGTGTATAACAGCGATTTTATGTTCAATTGGAGGCTGATGAGTAGGTCTGGTCACATCCAACCTTTTCTGCAACCATTTCAAGAACAGAAAAGCTGTGCAGTCTGTACTAACAGGAGGAGAACCTGTAACACTTATATATTAGGAAGTGAAACAAAATCGAGTCCTCGGCACATTTGTGACATCATCACTGTACACACTGGGGCTCACAATCTAAATTCCCTGTCAGTAGAGATGGGTGGAAACCTGGATGTTCAGGTCCGGCTGGTTCTACTGAACAGTTACAAAAAGTTTGGGTTCGGGTACCAGAACAGTGCCCAGACAAGAACCCAAACTTGGACCCCATTCACTTGAATGGAGGCCTGAACATCCAGTGTTTGCTACGCTGTCATGTGCAAACACCTTAGGATCGATGATGAAATCATCACCGTCGGTCAAAAAGCTGCGAATCCCACGCTGTCAAAAGATAGCGTGAGAGCACAACTGTGATTGAAGGTATAAAGTTTACCTCCGGTGACTTGTGTCAGCTGATGGGACTACTGCTTCCATCATCTGACACCTGCTGCCGCTAATAACAGTGAGAGCAGGAGCGGCTGATGAGAGTATTCATAAGCTGGCACCTGCTCTGTAAATTAGTAATTTTTTTAAAAAACGGCATGGGTTCCCACGTATTTTTGATAACCAGCCAGGCAAAACCCACAGCTGGGGGCTGCAACTTTCAGCTGTCAACTTCAGCAAATCTGGTTATCAAAAATAGAGAGGTCCCCACACCATATTTTTAAATTATTTAACTAAATAATTTAAAAAAACAGCGTGGGGTCGCCCCAATTTTTGACAACCAGCCAAACTAAAGCAGACAGCTGGGGGCTGGTAAGGGGCCATGGATATTACCCACCTCATCCTAAAAATAGCAGCCCACAGCCACCCAGAAAATGCACATCTATTAGATGCGCCAATTCTGGTGCTTTGCCCAGCTCTTCCCACTTGCCCTGCAATGGTGGCACGTGGGGTTCATATTTGTGTGGTTGATGTCATCTTTGTATTGGCAGGTGACATCAAGCCCACGGCTTAGTAATGGAGAGGCATCTATAAGACACCCATCCATTACTAATCCTATAGTTGTATGGTAAATAAAGACACAGCCAGAATAAAGTTATTTATTAGAAATAAAACAAAACAAAACACAGTTTTCCATTTTTAGTTAAAAATAACAAACACAGTTATACTCACCTAATGCCTAATTCCACTGAATCCCTCGTCTTCTGTAATGAAAAAAACAAAAACCAATATCCCTCACATGTCCGTCATTCTGTCCGTAATCCATGTCTGGGGGATAAACAGTTTTCAACTTGGACGGTGCCAAGATGTGACCGTCCAGGCTGAGAACCACTGAGCAGCATCAGTGACCAGCGGTGACATCATCGTGGTTACTGCTGGTCAGTGAGGCTGTGCTCCCAGCTGCGCTGAACTTCGCCGACCTCTGTGAGATCCCCATTAGCACAGTGAGAAAATCTCACGGTGCAGAGACGAGTTCACCGAGATAATTTCACTGTGGTGAATTTGAACCGCTGAATATAAAGTATGGCTAATGTCTCCTCAAATTGACCTGCATTTCCCTTTTCTGGATTTGCTAAAACAAATGCTTAGAAATAATGGTGTTGCTTGTAAGAGAGAAAGGATTTCTTTTTAACTTTCTTTTGTTATTCAGTTTTATTCTGGAATACAGAATGCCACATAGAAGCACCGCGGCATGGGGAAAGATACATACAGTGCTGACAGTGGTAGCAAGTATATAGCTTTTTCCAATAGTCATAAATCTGACTTAAACATAAAGAGATAAAAAGTTCACTTAATCTTTATTTCATCCATTTAGTAGCAGTCACTGAAAGAAATGAGAACTTGAAAAACAAAGTCACAACCCGTTGTTATTCCTCTCTGGAGAAGAAGTAATCAAGGTTTCATCGTTAGCCATAGTTAAGGATGGAATAAGCGAAAGCTGATAAGATAGTAAATGATTGTGTGACTATAGAAAAAGAACACATTCATTTTTAACAGCACACAACAAAGTGAACTGTGATTACATTTATGTAGGAAAACCAATTACACTGGTATTGTGTTAAAGATTTGTTTGGCAGGAGGACAGTCTCTTGGTAATAGTTTCTCCACTTTATTTTTATTTTTTTACATTATTGCCTCTAAGGAAAGTACGGTCAATGCACGTATCATACAGCTTTCATGTGACATATTTCTTGTAGGTACAATGTAAATTGATACATATCAGTAAGGGGCGCAGCAGCTACATTCTTTGCTACCCGCAGTCCCTACAAAGAAGAAAGATGAAAATACATCTTTATAAAGTTGTTCCTTCTAACATTCTCCACCTGCAAAGCACATTATTAAAAAGAGTCATCTGCATGGGTGCAGAGTTACGGTGAGACCATGCGCAAGAGCTGATTGCAAGTGACCACGACTCTGTCTACTGCATTTACTAATTGCACAATAGTTTATAAGAAAAATGTATGACCTTTCTACTGTGTATAAGAAATTGCACAATTAGGAGAACCATGAGTCAAAAAATTGCCATAAGCAGTTTAAGCAAAAGGTACAAAATTTATTAAAGACACATCAATGCCATAAGTAAAATATTACCAATTATACCAAAGTAATACAGTGACTAAATCCATTGATACAATGGTGAGCTGAGAACACCAGTACGGGACATTAAGATCCTAAAGTTTATAATTATACAATAAATGTGCTGTCAACATGTGCACTTGAAGCTATCTGCCAAAAACTGGCAGCCCGGCTGAATGATGTGAACAGATGCATAAATGCTACAGTAATAGCCAAGAGCCAAAGTGCACACAGTAAAAATAAAGAAATTAGTTACCCATGTGGAGTGAGATAAAGGTCCCGTCCGGATCCCAGTCACATATCCCAACGCGCATTTCGCGTTTTAACGTTACCGCTTCCTCAGGGGGCGCCCTTCACAAGTTACAGGTAGACTCGCAAGTATGAGGACCTGTGACGTGGGTTGTGAGCTTGCGTATTTTGGCCAATATATTGACCAATTGCTCATATACAGTATCTATATATATAAGAGGCATCGTGATTACTCGCTAATCCTGCCCCCTCAGAGTAGCTCCGCCCCCACACATCACCACACATAATCCTGCCCCCCCACCACATTACCCCACACAATCCCACCCGCCCACCCCATTACCACACATAATCCCGCCCCCCCACATTACCACACACAATCCCGCCCCCCAAAACATCACCACACACAATCCCCCCACCATATTACCACACATAATCCTGCCCCCCCACCACTTACCACACACAATCCCGCCCCCCCACCACATTACCACACACAATAATTACCACACACAATCCCGCCCCCCCACCACATTACCACACACAATAATTACCACACACAATCCCGCCCCCCCACCACATTACCAAACATAATCCTGCCCCCACCACATTACCACACACAATCCCGCCCCCACCACATTACCACACATAATCCCACCACCACATTACCACACATGATCCTGCCCCCCCACCACATTACCACACATAATCCCGCCCCCCCACCACATTACCACACATAATCCTGCCCCCCACCACATTGCCAAACAATCCTGCCCCCCACCACATTACCACACATAATCCCACCCCCCACATTACCACACATGATCCCACCCCCCACCATATTACCACATATAATCCCGCCCCCCCACATTACCACACATGATCCCGCCCCCATCACATTACCACACATAATCCTGCCACCCCACATTACCACACATAATCTAGCCCCCCCACCACATTACCACACATGATCCCGCCCCCCCACCACATTACCACACATGATCCCGCCCCCCCGCCCCATTACCACACACAATTCCACCCCCCACCACATTACCATACATAATCCCGCCCCCCACCACATTACCAAACATAATCCTGCCCCCACCACATTACCACACATAATCCTGCCCCCCACCATATTACCACACATGATCCCGCCCCCACCACATTACCACACATGATCCCGCCCCCCCACCACATTACCACACATAATCCCACCCCCACCACATTACCAAACATAATCCTGCCCCCACCACATTACCACACATGAGCCCACCCCCCACCACATTACCACACATAATCCCGCCCCCCCCCACATTACCACACGAGGCTCTGTCCCCACACATTACCACACGAGGCTCCGTCCTCACGCATTACCACACGAGGCTCCATCCCCACGCATTACCACATGAGGCTCTGTCCCCACACAATACCATACGAGGCACTGTCCCTCCACATTAGCACACGAGGCTCCGTCCCCACACATTACCACATGAGGCTCCGTCCCCACACATTACCATATGAGGCTCCGTCAATCCACATTACCACACGAGGCTCTGTCCTCACACATTACCACACGAATCCAGTTTGCTTTTGAGTTTACACTGTGAATAAAATGTATTAGTATTATTCTGATTTTTAGTTATTATTATTGTTATTAACTTCATTTTAAGTTAATTTACCACCTGCGTAAGCACTTTTGAATGTTGTCATTATTTACTTTAGTTTAATCACTAGCAGCGTTAATTAGATAGCAATGAGCATGCCGAGCGTTAGCTGGCTGGAAACAGCTAGTGTTATATATATTGTTTTGCATTTATATTTTTATTCAGGGTGCAGCAAAGCCCAACAAACTTGGCTTTCCAAACTAGGGTGCCTGTCCCTATGGGGTGCACTTATATAGTGCTGGGCAGCCTGCCTAATCTAATAGCATGGGCATCAACAATAGGCTGAAAGACAGAAACCGTGCACTACATTTATGTGACTAGCACCCTATACAAGCCTTTTTTGTGTGCAATTTTAATTCTAAGCAATCATCCCCTCCATGAAATGGTATGTTGTGTTTGTCTCATCAGTATTTTACATCTGTGTTGCCTCTTTCTTTATTAAGTGGGTTTGCTACATCCTGATGCATTGGTTTATGTGACCAATTACTGTTGCCCTTTTTTGCAGTGTTAATTCTTCATTAGTTACAGCAGAGGTGAGTCTTCAGGTTCTTTGTGAAGGTTTCTATGGTAGGTAAGAGTCTCATGTGTTGTGGTAGAGAGTTCCAGAGTATGGGGGAAGCACGGGAGAAGTCTTGGATGCGGTTGAGGGAAGAAGAGATGAGAGAGGAGCAGAGGAGGAGATCTTGAGAGGATCAGAGGTTGCATGTAGGTAAGTACCGGGAGACCATGTCACAGATGTATGGAGGAGACAGGGTGTGGGTGGCTTTGTATGTCATTGTAAGGGTTTTGAACAGGAGTCTCTGGACAATAGGAAGCCAGTGACGGGCTTGGCATAGGGGAGAGGCTGGGGAATAGCGGGAAGATAGGTAGATTAGTCGGGCAGCAGAGTGTAGGATGGATTGGAGTGGTGCCAGAGTGCTGGGGGGGGGGGTCAGAGAGTAGGAGGTTGCAGTAGTCAAGGCGGGAGATGATAAGGGAATGCACTAGTGTTTTCGTGGTGTCGCAGTCAAGGAATACGCAGATCCAGGAGATATTTTTGAGTTTGAGACGGCAGGAGGAGGCAATGGCTTGGATATGTGGCTTGAAAGAGAGGGCAGAGTCGAGGATCACCCCGAGGTGATGTATTCCCCGTCTGTGTCATACAACCTTATGACTGCACCCTTAGAACAAGTTCTGGAAGTTTCTGAAGTGGCTGTCAAAGTCTCCTGACTTAAACCTCAGAGAAAATCTTTGATGGGATTTAAAAAAAGGAGATTGCAGCACATAAATCTAAAAATAAAACAAAAAGAAAAAAGATTCCTCATAAACGCTTCGAGAAGCTGGTGTCTGGCTATGCATTTTGTTGGTACTACTAAGCACTAAAGCCTCTTGTCATGAAGGGTTGAATAATTCTGAAACTGCAATAATCATAATAAGTGGCATTTTCTCTTTTGCATTTGGAGAAATCACTATAAATTATTCTTGTTTCAATGGTTGTTTAAGTAGCAGGAAATGGGTAACTTGTGCTAATTAATTTGCAATTAAATAATTTTGATTGCAACTATAAGTTTATAATCATTTTTACCAAATGCATGGATGTATCCAATCTAGGATGCAGTCAATTAACACACCATGCATATGTCTGCAAACCAATACACTGCTGCTCCTTCGGGACACAGGCTTTTAAGGTTTGTATGGTTACATTTTCGAAGGCTGAGCCTTGGCTTGAGCACTCGTCACATAAGCAGTAGAATAATTATTATCTCTGTAGAAGTAACTAAATATTTATGCACTTAAAGAAAGTAAATAAAGATGCAAGAAGAGATTGGCCATGATTCATTTTGTAATACATCTGATTATCTGCAGATTTAGAAACCTTACTGCTATTTTGATCACGCTGCGCTCTGCAATTAAGTTGCTATCCATGTTTCCCCTAGGCAATAGTATGAACTACACTTCATTAGAAACTTGACCAGCACTCGTTACAAAACCATTAACACAATATATTCTTTCTGCCTAGGAAAGAGGCTAAAGATAATCAATAGAGGCCACAACTATTTTCCAATATAGGTAAAAGTGAACTAGTTAGCAATTTATGGATGGGCTGCACAATATGACCACTGACTGGTAAACCTTCACCGATCGGCGGTCATTACAGGCAGACCAAAGTAAACATGAGCACTAACTGATCTGTATGAGATTGCTCAGTGCACATAGGCTGCCAAGGTTCTCGGCAGAGTCCTCTTTCTTTGGGATGTTGCACCGATGTCACCGGAAGCCTAGGTGGGCAAGAGCTAATAACTCGGGCCCCTGCAATTTCCCTAAGACTAGGGAAATCCTGACTGACCCTCTTCCTAGAGTTTACACTGATGGTGTGCATGTATAGGCCTACACCCTCACCCTATCTCCTGTTTCAACCCTAGGCTGAAACCAACCACCCACCACCCAGTGAAGAGATAATACACCAATACCCACAGTTAGCAAAGACAAGGATAACTGAAAATATGAACCAAGCCGCAGTCACTCAGGAATACAATAAGTGCACAGGGCAAAACAAATGCAAATATAGGAAGGAGTAAATAAGACAAAGGGAAATACACCACCAGCAACGGTACTCCAACTCCTAGCTCACCACTCCAGACCGAGATAACCAAGCACTAGACAGAAGCTATAATCGGCGACACCCAATGTTCAGAAGAACTATTTAAAGGCTAAAGCTAAATTAACCCCGGACCAGCTAGACAAAATCTAGCCAACGCCACTGAGCGCATAGTGGACAAAAGCGGAACTACCGCTGTCTGTCGAACGCCCTAGAATGAACAGCGTCCGACATGACAACCGATGAGAATAATTATCTTTAGGGCAGTGTAAAAGATCTCTACTGACGAACGAGTGTTTCGCTCATTCATCGTGTGATTGACAGCCTGTTTATACTGCAAGATAATCGACTTACAATGTAGATGCAGCTCCAAAGGGGTCGTCCACTACTCAGCTGCTCTCACTTCCTCCAGATGTCTGATTTGTCCAAAATACAGAAGAGTAAAGTGGCTGACGATTGGCTGCAGGGCATATGTGACATGGTAATGTCATGTGAGCCCCAGGAGAGCCAGTGCTGACTCCACGAGAAAGGTGCCGGCACTGCAAGTGAGTGTTATTATTTTATTTTATTTATATTATTTATTATATTATTATTATATTATATATTATATTATGATATTATATTATATTATTATTTATTTATTATTATTTATTTATATTATTTATTTATATTTATATTATTTTTATTTTATTTTTATTTTATTATTTTATGATGGGAACATAATAATTTAGAAAGGGTTGTCTGAGTAGTGGACAACCCCTTTAATCTATGTACAGATACAAGGAGAATATAACTTGATATAATCTACCTACTGTACGTAATGTCATCAGCTACACCTGCATAATTGTCTATTAAGCTCACAGAGTATTGTCTAGGCTGAATATACACAGTATTGTCTAGGCTGGAAATACAAAGCATTGTCTAGGCTGGATATACAGAGAATTGTCTAGGCTGGATATACAGAAAATATACAGAGCATTGTCTACGCTAGATGTACAAAGCATTGTCTAGGCTGGATATACAGAAGATATACAGAGCATTTTCTAGGATAGATGTACAGAGCATTGTCTAGGCTGGATATACAGATCATTTTCTACGCTGGATATACAAAGCATTGTCTAGGCTGGATATACAGAGCATTGTCTAGACTGGATATACAGAGCATTTTCTAGGCTGGATATACAAAACATTGTCTAGGCTGGCTCTACAGTGCATTTTCTAGGCTGGATATACAAAACATTGTCTAGGCTGGATATACAGAGCATTGTCTAGACTGGATATACAGAGCATTTTCTAGGCTGGATATACAAAACATTGTCTAGGCTGGCTCTACAGTGCATTTTCTAGGCTGGATATACAAAACATTGTCTAGGCTGGATATACAAAGTATTTTCTAGGCTGGATATACAGAGCATTGTCTAGGCTGGCTATACAGCGCATTTTCTAGGCTGGATATACAAAACATTGTCTAGGCTGGCTCTACAGTGCATTTTCTAGGCTGGATATACAAAACATTGTCTAGGCTGGATATACAGAGCATTGTCTAGACTGGATATGCAGAGCATTTTCTAGGCTGGATATACAAAACATTGTCTAGGCTGGCTCTACAGTGCATTTTCTAGGCTGGATATACAAAACATTGTCTAGGCTGGATATACAAAGTATTTTCTAGGCTGGATATACAGAGCATTGTCTAGGCTGGCTATACAGCGCATTTTCTAGGCTGGATATACAAAACATTGTCTAGGCTGGCTCTACAGTGCATTTTCTAGGCTGGATATACAAAACATTGTCTAGGCTGGATATACAAAGTATTTTCTAGGCTGGATATACAGAGCATTGTCTAGGCTGGCTATACAGTGCATTTTCTAGGCTGGATATACAAAGCATTGTCTAGCCTGGATATACAGAGCATTTTCTAGGCTGGATATATAAAGCATTGTCTAGGATGGATATACATAAGATATACAGAGCATTTTCTAGGCTAGATGTACAGAACATTGTCTAGGTTGAGAGCAGGTCTATTTATGAATATAAAAAAGCTCAAAACGCACAAAAGCAAATGGAGAGATTTACTAAAAATGCTATTTTATACATCACTTTTATAATAAGTAATTCATAATGTAAAAATATAGTACATGACAAGTTTTCATAATATGCAAATCACCGACCAAAGCACTATACCAATAGGACTAAAGTAAAACAACTTTTAATAGTATATCTAATAAGACATAGCATACAAACATGCTTGATAAAGACCATGTTGTGGTCGAAACGTCGCTGCTGTACCATGGCTCAATAAAGCTTACTTTGAAGATTTTTACACCTGGATGGAGCGCTGTTCATTGTATATTGATAGCATACAAACAAACATACCGCCAACAGAGGACTGCTGCTCGGCTTATGGTAAGAGAGTGCAAGGTAACCCTAATGTCCCACTGTTAATCCATTACCTTACTGCGGAGGTTAGCACCCTAGAACCTGCGCTGTTGGGCCCCTGCTCAACGTAGAATCTCACTAATATGCCCTAGTAGGCCCTAAAGTGAAGGAGAGGAAAAGAGTCAGACAGCAGACACAATGATTCAGAAACATGCAAAGTGATATGTCATAGATATTGTACATGGAAAGAAAAAAGGGGGGACAACAAGTGCAATAAACAGAAAATAAAGGCTCAGGTGAGTGAACCCATATATATTTCACATATTCCCAATAATAATAAGGACCCTAATGGTAAGACGATGTGGATGCAGAAGATTGATGATAATAAAATGTCAGTTGCACCAATTCCCAAATATATTGCATTGTATAAAAATATAGAGCCCACTGTCTCTAAATAAGGGAGTGTTTGATACAAAATCTAGGTACACGGTTACTTCTATTGAGCAGAAAAAAATGAATAGATCTGATAGTTGTTAATATAATCTAAAAAGATAAAATTCTCACAGGTCTAATAGAATTTAGGGACCTGCTACATAACAAACCAGGAAGTACCTAGACAAATCTATTGTACTGCTGTTATTGCCCTACCTAACTGCGGAGGTTGGCACCCTAGAACCTGTGCAAATGGCACCCCCGCTCAGCATTGACTCCCCCTAATACGCCCTATTTTGGCCTTATAATAGGAGAGGGTAGAGGTCCGAAGAGTCTCAATGAGCTGTTAGTGTACCCCTTAAATGTGATCACATTCCAAATGCAGCAAGGTGTAATATAATATTAGTGATCACAAACCAGTAAAGCAAAGCAAACTCTCAATATTACTAGAGAGCAACTCCCCAGTGAATACTATAAAGCACAATAATACTATGACAAAGCACCAGAATAAACACAAAATAAACCCAATATAAAGTAGGTTAACAATGAAAGCTATGGCCTAACAACCTATAGCCATTAAGTATGCAATTCTCTATGCGTTTCTCCTACAATCGGTTCATCAGGAGACATACTTAATAACAAGGAAGAGACAAAAAACTTATCTGAATCGTATGAACCAGAAGAAAGGGGATAAACTCTGTGAATCTGAACACTCAGGAGCTCCCTTTTTTGCAGTGGGGAACAGCATCCATCCAACCTTGCCAGCCTCTATCAGCCTTAACCCCTTTACCCTAAAGGGTGGTTTGCATGTTAATGACCGGGCCAACTTTTACAATTCTGAACACTGTCCCTTTATGAGGTAATAACTCTGGAACGCTTCCATAGATCCTGGTGATTCTGACAGTGTTTTTTCATGACATATTGTACTTCATGGTAGTGGTAAAATTTCTTTGATATGACTTGCGTTTATGTGGGAAAAAAATGGAAATTTGGCAATATTTTTGAAAATTCTGCAATTTTCCATCTATGAATGTTCATGCCCTTAAATCACAGAGATATGTTGAGCAATTTGTCCTGAGTACGCCGAGTGGAGGTAAACCACTGTTTAGGTGCATGGCAGAGCTCGGAAGGGAAGGAGTGCCGTTTGACTTTCAATGCAAAATTGGCTGGAATTGAGATCAGACGCCATGTCGCATTTGGAGAGCCTCTGATGTGCCTAAACAGTGGAAACCCCCACAAGTGACACCATTTTGGAAACTAGAACACTCAAGGAACTGATCTAGATGTGTGGTGTGCACTTTGAACCCCAATTGTTTCACTAAAGTTTACAATGTAGAGCAGTGAAAATAAAAAATCATTATTTTTCCCACAAAAAATATTTTTAACCCGCAATTTTGTATTTTCCCAAGGGTAACAGGAGAAATTAGACTCCACATGTTGCTGTGCAATTTGTCCTGAGTACGCTGATACCCCATATGTGGGGGAAACCACCATTTGGGTGCATGGCAGAGCTCAGAAAGGAAGGAGCACCGTTTTGGAATGCAGACTTTGATGGAATTGTCTGCGGGCTTCACGTTGATTTGCAGAGACCCTGATGTACCTAAACAGTAGAACCCCCCCACAATTGATCCCATATTGGAAATAAGACCCCCTAAGAAACTTTGTTGTGAGAACTTTGAACTCCCAAATGTTTCACTAAAGTTTATAACTCAGAGCCTAGAAAATAAAAAATATATTTTTTTCCACGTAAATAATATTTGGCCCCCACTTTTGTATTTTCACAAGGTTGAGAGGAGAAGTTGGACCACAAAAGATGTTGTCCAATTTGTCCTGAGTACGCTGATGTCCCATACAGTTGTGGCCAAAAGTATTGACACCCCTGCAATTCTGTCAGATAATACTCAGTTTCTTCCTGAAAATGATTGCAAACACAAATTCTTTGGTATTATTATCTTCATTTAATTTGCCTTAAATGAAAAAACACAAAAGAGAATGAAGCAAAAAGCAAAACATTGATCATTTCACACAAAACTCCAAAAATGGGCCAGACAAAAGTATTGGCACCCTCAGCGTAATACTTGGTTGCACAACCTTTAGCCAAAATAACTGCGACCAACCGCTTCCGGTAACCATCAATGAGTTTCTTACAATGTTCTGCTGGAATTTTAGACCATTCTTCTTTGGCAAACTGCTCCAGGTTCCTGATATTTGAAGGGTGCCTTCTCCAAACTGCCATTTTTAGATCTTTCCACAGGTGTTCTATGGGATTCAGGTCTGGACTCATTGCTGGCCACCTTAGAAGTCTCCAATGCTTTCTCTCAAACCATTTTCTAGTGCTTTTTGAAGTGTGTTTTGGGTCATTGTCCTGCTGAAAGACCCATGGCCTCTGAGGGAGACCCAGCTTTCTCACACTGGGCCCTACATTATGCAAAATTTGTTGGTAGTCTTCAAACTTCATAATGCCATGCACACAGTCAAGCAGTCCAGTGCCAGAGGCAGCAAAGCAACCCCAAAACATCAGGGAACCTCCACCATGTTTGACTGTAGGGACCATGTTCTTTTCTTTTAATGCCTCTTTTTTTCTCCTGCAAACTCTATGTTGATGCCTTTGCCCAAAAAGCTCTACTTTTGTCCCATCTGACCAGAGAACATTCTTCCAAAATGTTTTAGGCTTTTTCAGGTAAGTTTTGGCAAACTCCAGCCTGGCTTTTTTATGTCTCGGGGTAAGAAGTGGGGTCTTCCTGGGTCTCCTACCATACAGTCCCTTTTCATTCAGATGCCGATGGATAGTACGGGTTGACACTGTTGTACCCTCGGACTGCAGGGCAGCTTGAACTTGTTTAGATGTTAGTCGAGGTTCTTTATCCAACATCCGCACAATCTTGCCAATTTTTCTTTTCCATCCACATCTAGGGAGGTTAGCCACAGTGCCATGGGCTTTAAACTTCTTGATGACACTGTGCACAGTAGACAAAGGAACATTCAGGTCTTTGGAGATGGTCTTGTAGCCTTGAGATTGCTCATGCTTCCTCACAATTTGGTTTCTCAAGTCCTCAGACAGTTCTTTGGTCTTCTTTCTTTTCTCCATGCTCAATGTGGTACACACAAGGACACAGGACAGAGGTTGAGTCAACTTTAATCCATGTCAACTGGCTGCAAGTGTGATTTAGTTATTGCCAACACCTGTTAGGTGCCACAGGTAAGTTACAGGTGCTGTTAATTACACAAATTAGAGAAGCATCACATGATTTTTTGAACAGTGCCAATACTTTTGTCCACCCCCTTTTTTAGTGTGGAATTATATCCAATTTGGCTTTAGGACAATTCTTTTTGTGTTTTTCATTTAAGACAAATTAAATGAAGATAATAATACCAAAGAATTTGTGTTTGCAATCATTTTCAGGAAGAAACTGAGTATTATCTGACAGAATTGCAGGGGTGTCAATACTTTTGGCCAGAACTGTATGTGGGAAAAACTACTGTTTGGGCACACATCGGGGCTCGGAAGGGAAGTAGTGACGTTTTGGAATGCAGACTTTGATGGAATGGTCTGCGGGCGTCATGTTGCGTTTGCAGAGGCATTAATGTGCCTAAACAGTAGAAACCTTCACAAGTGACCCCATTTTGGAAACTAGACCCCCCTAGGAACTTATCTAGATGTGTTGTGAGAACTTTGAATCCCCAAGTGTTTCACTAAAGTTTATAACGCAGTGTCATGGAAATTAAAAATATTTTTTTTCCCACAAAAATAATTTTCAGCCCCCAAATTTTTATTTTTACAAGGGTAACAGGGAAAATTGGACTGCAATTGTTGTTGTCCAATTTGTCTTGAGTACACTGATACCCCATATGTGGGGGTAAACCACTGTTTGGGCGCACAGCAGAGCTCGGAATGGAAGGGGCACCATTTTACTTTTTCAACGCAGAATTGGCTGGAATTGAGATCAGACGCCATGTTGCGTTTGGAGAACCCCTGATCTGCCTAATCAGTAGAAATCCCCAATTCTAACTCCAACCCTAATCCCAACACACCCCTAACCCTAATCCCACATCTAACATAACCCTACCCACACCCCTAACCCAAACACACCCCTAACCCTAATCCTAACCCTAACCACAACCCTAACCCCAACACACCCCTAACCCCAACACACCCCTAACCCTAATCACAACCCTAACTATAACCCTCTACCACACCACTAAGCCTAATCTCAACCCTAACCTTAATCCCAACCGTAAACATAATACAAACGCTAACCCCAACTCTAGCCCCAAACCTAACCCTAACTTTAGCCCCAACCCTAACCCTAACACTAACTTTAGCCCAACCTTAACTCTAACTTTAGCCCCAACCCTAACCCTAACTTTAGCACCAACCCTAACCCTAACAATAATGGAAAAATGGAAATAAAAAAAATATATTTTATTATTTTTCCCTAACTAAGGGGGTGATAAAGGGGGGTTTGATTTACTATTGATAGTGGGTTTTTATAGCGAGTTTTCATGTTTGGAAGCAAAGTTTTTGAATCACCACATTTTGAGAGCTATAATTTTTCCATATTTTGACCCACAGAGTCATGTGAGGTCTTGTTTTTTGCAGGACGAGTTGACATTTTTATTGGTACCATTTTTGGGCACATAACATTTTTTGATCTCTTTTTATTCCGATTTTTGTGAGGCAGGTTGAACAAAAATCAGCAATTCCTGAATTTCTTTTGGGGGGCGTTTATACCATTCCGAGTGTGGTAAAATTGATAAAGCAGCTTTATTCTTCATGTCAGTACGATGACAGCAATACCTCATTTATATTTTTTTAATGTTTTGGCGCTTTTATATAGTAAAAACTATTTTATATAAAAAATAGTTATTTTTGCATCACTTTATTCTGAGAGCTATAACTTTTTTATTTTTCCTGTGATTGAGCTATATGGCAGCTTGTTTTTTGCGGGACAAGATGACGTTTTCAGCAGTACCAAGTTTATTTATATCCCTCTTTTTGATCGCATGTTATTCCATGTTTTGTTCGGCAGTATAACAATAAAGCATTGTTTTTTTAATGGTGTTCACTAAAAGGGTTAACTAGTGCGACAGTTTTATAGGTCGGAACATTATGGATGTGGTGATACTAAATATGTGCACTTTTATTGTTTAGATTTTTTTTATTCAAATATTTATTTATTGATGGAATAAATATTGATTTTTTATTATTATTTTTTATTATTTTTAAAAAAATATTGTTACAACTATTTTTTTTTTTTTTAATTAATTCTTACTTTTCCACTTTGTCCCACTATGGGACAATCATTTGGTGCAGGCTGATTGCTTCTATAGAATGCAGATCTGCATGCAACAGAAGCTGTCAGCGCTGCAGATTCTGCACACTGACCTGAGAGACGTACTGGTTATCACTGCACATAACAGGAAGTCTCTCAGGTCTGGGCCCAGATGTTATCATGACGACATCGGGTTTCCATGGCAGCGATCGGAACCCTGCGGCAGTCAGCCCCTCTGCCGACTCTGTCAAGGACTAAAGTTCCAGGTGTGGGCTGTGATAAGCCACGCTCCCCCGTGAGCGTGGCTGATCGCCTTGGATGCACTATTCCATCCATGGGAAATAAGTCCCAGGTCACATGGATGGAATAGTACGTCAAATGCCAGAAAGGAGTTAAAGGAGCAACTTGATAACATATCTTATAGCAAAAAATGCTTTTTTTTTCTCCCTGAACCAATCATTCACCTTGATTCACTGGTTAAATCTAGCTTTAAATAACTCAGATTATATCAGCTGACAGAGAGATCGCATTACAGTTGCTGATCATAATGCTATCTGACTGCCATGCGATTTTAATGTGAGCTTTTACATAGAGAAACGTTTAAGTCATTTACACATAGTTTTCAAAAGAAATATTCTTCAAAACATATATAATACAGGTAGTCCTCGACTTACGACGTTGATCCGTTCTTACGCGGCGTCGTAAACCGAATTTCGACGTAAGTCGGACCATATGTTCATACAGTACTGTACCATAATAACAGTACAGTACTGCAAACACTTAGCCTATCCAAACACCTATCCTAACACCGTACCCTACATAATTATCAATAAACATAGGTAAAGTAAAATATTGTGCAGTACAGTATATTTAATAATGAAATACTGTACTATACTGTAAGTGCTGTAACAGTAATCATAAACAGTGTACTCCTTCCTTTTCTTTGATGCACTGGTTTTAGATGAGTGTAGCTTACGTTTGGGAGCAATAATGAAGGGTGTTATGGCATGCAGGAGACTCGTTTTCCTCGTGTAACTGGGTACAGTGTACAGTACTGGACTCTATTCTTCCGCCACTGCACGTAGTTGCACGTAGTTCGACTTACGACGCAAAACCATGTAAGTCAGAATGAGGCATCGTATAATGCGTCGTTACCACGAAACGACATAACTCACGACTGTCGTAACCCGAAGACTAACTGTAGATAGATACAGAGGCGGACATACCGCATGTGCAGCCAGTACGACTGCACTGGAGCCCAGAGGTGAAGGGGGGCCCCTGCAGGGTGGCTAACACAGACAATCTGGCCTGTTTATCCAGCCCAGAGGCTCCGAGGGGCCCCTGGCCAGATTTACCTCATGTGCGGCGAGCGATCCCTGCAGCTCTGTTGCCTACAGGAGAAAATGGAAGCGGAATGGAGTTGCAGGGATCTGTCCTGCTTCCTGCCCATGCTTCCTGTCTGACTCAGCAGTGCGGCTGTATGACATCAGCATTCAGCATGCATCTGTGTCAGATAGAAAGCTGCCGGCAACGAAGATGCTGCGGGGAACGTGTGGAGAGGTGAGTGGCGCTGTGTGTGTGTGGCTGCAGGGAATGTGCAGAGAGGCGAGTGGCACTGTGTGTGAATGTGTGTATGTGTGCAGCTGTGGGAAACATGTGGTGAGGTGAGTGGTGCTGTGTGTGTGTCTGTGTGTGTGTCTGGGTGTGTGTAGGTGGTGGAGAGGGCAATGATGGTGGTGATGGAGAGGGCAATGATGGGGTGGGGGGAGAAAGCAATGATAGAGGTGGTAGACAGGGCAGTGATGGGGTGGTGGGGGAGAAGTCAATAATGGAGGTCATGGAGAGGGCAATGATGGGGTGGTGGGGGAGAAAGCAATGAAAGAAGTGGTGGAAAGGGCAATGATGTGGGTGGTGGGGGAGGAGGCAATGATGGAGGTGGTGGAAAGGGCAATGATGGGGTGGTGGGGTAGAAGGCAGTAATGGGGGTGGTGGGAGAGAAAGCAATGATAGAGGTGGTGGAAAGGGCAGTGATTGGGTTGTTGGGAGAGAAGGCAATGATGTAGGTGATGGAGAGGGCAATGATGGAAGTTGTTGGGGAGAAAGGAATGATGTAGGTGTTGGAAAGGGCAATGGTGGGGTGGGGGTGAGAAGGCAATGATGTAGGTGTTGGAAAGGGCAATGATGGGTGGTGGGGGAGAAGGCAATGATGGAGGTGATGGAGAGGGCAATGATGGGGTGGTGGGGGGAAAAGCAATGATAAAGGTGGTGGAAAAGGCAATGTCGGGGGTGGTGGGGAGAAATCAATGATAGAGATGGTGGAAAGGGTAATGATGTCGGTCGTGGGGAAGAAGGCAATGATGGATGTGGTGGAGAGGACAATGATGCGGTGGAGGGGGAGAACAGTGATGGAGATGGTGGAGAGGGTAATGATGGATGTGGTGGGGGAGGGCAATGATTTGGGTGGTAGAGAGGGCAACAAAGGAGGTGGTGGAGAGGGAAATGATGGGCATGGTGGTGAGAGCAATGATTGATGTGGGGAGAAGGCAATAATGGGGGTGGTGGAGTGGGCAATGAAGGGTTTGGTGGAGAGGGCAATGAAGCAGGTGGTGGAGAAGTCAATGATGGAGGTGATGGAGAGGGCAATGATGGAGGTGGGGCAGAGGACAATGATGGGATGTGCGGGGGATCAAGACAATGAGGGGTGTGGGGGATTGGGATGGGAGGAAGGGGGACTTATAACGGACTTACGAACAGGGGGAGTGAAGGAGGATTTTAGCTGTGGATTATGTAAAATTAATTGGGTGGTGAATAAGGATGCTAAGCTCCTGATAGCATCCTTCCCCATCTCACAGTTCATTGTGACACTATCGGGGACTTAAAATTTATTGGGGATTGAAAGAGAAGGCGATAAGGTGCAAAGGACCCTTTATAATGAACCGAAAAGAGGGAGAAGACTCTGTCAGGGACTTATAATGAGTTGGGAGGAGGCGGAGGATGCTCAGTACCTAATGGCGTCTTCTCCCACCTCCAAATTCATTATGATGCTATCATCGACTTATACTGAATGGAGAGACACAGGACAGGGACTAAGGCTATGTGCAAACATTCAGGATTTCTGCTGCATATCCTAATGAATTGGCAGGAAGAAAGTTGCGTAAAATGCATTAATTTTTTTTCCACATTTTTGCCATGCTTTTGTTACATATTTTTCCCCATTAGTATGGGTGAAATACGCTGTAAGAATTGAGATTATGCATATTTTAATCAGCTGCAAATCTGCAAGACAAAAATAAGCAGCGTGTGCATGAGACTTCAGGGATCTCATTCACGTTTCCTGTACTGTAAAACCTTGCATATATTCCGTGTGCACACAGCTTTACAGTTAATTGGGGAGATTCACAGACTGAATAATTTATATTATTGGGTGGTGGAGATTATAGGTAATTGGGGGGCACAGTACTGCTTATCACTTTATATTTTTAATGGCGTATGGCTAATAGCATATTAATGGTGGGATACATATCTGTATTCAGGGGGGGACACAAGTATGTATACAATATATGTGACCTTGCTATTTTCAGGGCTGCGAAGATTATCATGACAAGACGAGTCGTGGCTGGGAATGTCGACATGAAGCTCTAACCAGATGGAGAACAAACAGAAGAATGCGGCTCTAATCAGACGAGACGTCAACGGTAAGTGCCTGGATGTAGATATTATTCTCAAAAGTATATATCAAAAGAAAGAAATACGCACTGCTATCACACCAGAGCCCTATATCCACAATGTTCAGTCACCTCGCTCTGAGCATAATCACATGAACTCACGGGTGCCAACCCAAAATAAACAGTCCAAATTTTCCATGCAAAAATAGAAAAAAATAGTGGCACTTGCTGTTCTTAAAATCCAGACTTTATTAGTACAAAGTTAAAACATCTTCAAACAGTCAGGATGAGGACAAGTGGAAAAAAAGGATCGGATGACCGCCATTTCGCACACCTGCGCTTCTATGGGTCCTGTGAGTTGTGGGAAGTGACGAGGTAGATACCTCAGGGAGGTACTTGATCTTGTATTAGGCCTATCTACCTCGTCACTTCCCACAACTTACAGCACCCGTAGAAGTGCCGGTCCACAAAGCGGCCATCGTCCGATCCTTTATCCACTTGTCCTCATCCTGCCTGTTTGAAGATGATTTAATATTGTACCAATAAAGTCTGGATTTTAAGAATGGTGAGTGCCACCCTTTTTTTCTATTTTTGCATGGTAGATATTATTCTGTATCTGCACTGTGTGACGTGGAGTGATGATGGCTTTTTTGTAAAATCCCTTATTCTACATTCTTACATTTGTGTAAAATGTCCGTGTGCTTCCAGGTTTTTTTTATCAGATATTACACAGACTCATAGAGTTTTATCAGTCCATTCACACATATATCAAAATCACAGATCTGAGAATGAGATCCGTGAGGTCAGAGAATGTTCTGTTCTGAATTTGAGGATTAGAATAAGACATGCTCAATGCGTCTGTAAAAGCGGGCAGCACACCGACACTTCACACGGGTACAGGAATGTAGCCTTATTGTGTATAGCACAGTCCCTTAGTATATAGTGTACTCACTTATTATGTATAGCACAGTCACTTAGTATATAGTGTACTCACTTATTATGTATAGCACAGTCTCTTAGTATATAGTATACTCAGTTATTATATATAGAACAGTCCCTTAGTATAAAGTGTACTTACTTATTATGTATAGCACAGTCCCTTAGTATATAGTGTACTCACTAATTATGTATAATACCGTCCCTTATTACATAGTTTCCTCTGCTGTTATGTACAGTGCTGTCTCTTACATTGTTTATTCTTGCTATTTTTGTTATTCACAGTGCCATCTTTTATTACATAGTCCCCTCTCTAGAAATAAAATTACTCCTGATGGAGCAGCAAGTGACCAGATGACCAGTCCATCAGCTTTTCCATTAGAAAAGAAGCTTTCCCATGCTCCATCAGCCGTCATTGCATTATACATCTAACAACACAGGACAGTGTGTAATAAAGACAGGGCTCTATATAATATGATATGTAAGAGATGGTGCTGTACAAAACAAGAGAGGCCACTGTGTAATAAGGGACTCAACATACATAATAAAGGAGACTATGTAATATATATACATGTATGTGTGGCTGTATATATATGTATATATATATATATATATATATATATATATATATATATATATATATAGCTCTGGCAAAAATTAAGAGGCCACTGCAAAATGTTCAGCTGTCTTATTTTTCTCATTGTAGGTATACTAGCTGAAGAGCCCGGTGTTGCCTGGGCATAGTAAATATCTGTGGTTAGTTATAGCAACTCACTTCTCTTATTTTCCCATCAGGCCTCTCATTCCCCCTAACACTTGTCATTTCGATCTCACATCTGTCATTTTCCGATCACTCCACTATTTTCCCTCACACCTCTCATTTTCACCTCACACCTCTCATTTTCACATCAGTATGTACATGTTTGTCATCTCCCTTTTATATAGTATACACCTGTATGTCATCTCCTGTATATAGTATATACCTGTATGTCATCTCCTCCTGTATATAGTATATACCTGTATGTCATCTCTTCTGTATATAGTATATACCTGTATGTCATCTCCTCCTATATATAGTATATACCTGTATGTCATCTCCTGTATATAGTATATACCTGTCATCTCCTCCTGTATGTAGTATATACCTGTATGTCATCTCCTCCTGTATATAGTATATACCTGTATGTCATCTCCTCCTGTATATAGTAAATACCTGTAAGTCATCTCCTCCTGTATATAGTATATACGTGTGTCATCTGCTCCTGTATATAGTATATACCTGTGTGTCATCTCCTCCTGTGTATAGTATGTACCTGTATGTCATCTCCCCTGTGTATAGTATATATCTGTGTGTCATGTCCCCTGTATATAGTATATATACCTGTATGTCATCTCCTCCTGTATATAGTAAATACCTGTAAGTCATCTCCTCCTGTATATAGTATATACGTGTGTCATCTGCTCCTGTATATAGTATATACCTGTGTGTCATCTCCTCCTGTGTATAGTATGTACCTGTATGTCATCTCCCCTGTGTATAGTATATATCTGTGTGTCATGTCCCCTGTATATAGTATATATACCTGTATGTCATCTCCTCCTGTATTAGACCTCGTTCACACGTTATTTGCTCAGTATTTTTACCTCACATTTTGTAAGCTAAATTGGCAGCCTGATAAATCCTCAGCCAACAGGAAGCCCTCCCCCCTGGCAGTATATATTAGCTCACACATACACATAATAGACAGGTCATGTGACTGACAGCTGCCGGATTTCCTATATGGTACATTTGTGGTACATTTTGAGTATGTGCAAGTTTTGTGTGAGGCAACTTTTGCATGTGTTGCAACTTTTGTGCATGTGGCAATTTTTCGTGTGTGCAAGTTTTGCGTGTGGCGAGTTTTCCATGAGGTGAGTTTTGCACGTGTGGCGAGTTTTGCGTGAGCCTAGTTTTGCATGTGGCGAGTTTTGCGAGTGGGGGTTTTGAGCGGTGACTTTTGTGTTTTGACTTTTATGTGGTGAAGTGTGTGCTGAGGGTGATATATGTGTTCAAGCACGTGGTAGTGTGTGGCGCATTGTGTGTGTGTTCATATCCCCGTGTGTGGTGAGTATCCCATGTCGGGGCCACACCTTAGCAACTCTATGGTATATACTCTTTGGCGCCATCGTTCTCATTCTATAAGTCCCCCTTGTTCACATCTGGCAGCTGTCAATTTGCCTCCAACATTTTTCCTTTCACTTTCACATTTTCCCCATTATGTAGATAGGGGCAAAATTGTTTGGTGAATTGGAACGTGCGGGGTTAAAATTTCGCCTCACAACATAGCCTATGAAGCTCTCGGGGTCCAGACGTGTGACTGTGCAAAATTTTGTGGCTGTAGCTGCGACGGTGCAGATGCCAATCCCGGACATACACACATACACACATACACACATTCAGCTTTATATATTAGATTTTTTGAGTAAAATGTAAATTGTTCTTTTATTCTATAAACTACTGACAACATGTGTCCGAAATTCCAAGCAATACATTTTGTATTTATTTTCTGAAAATGAGAAATGGTCAAAATAACAAAAAAATGCATTGCTTGCAGACCTCAAATAATGCAAAACAAACAAGTTCATAATCATTTAGAAACAACAATACTAATGTTTTAACTCAGGAAGAGTTCAGAAATCAATATTTTGTGAAATAACCATGATTTTTAATCACAGCTTTCATGCATCTTGGCATGCTCTCCACCAGTCTTTCACACTGCTTTTGGGTGACCTTATGCCACTCCTGGTACAAAAATGTAAGCATTTCTTCTTTGTTTGAAGGCTTGTGACTATTCATCTTCCTCTTGATTACATTCCAGAGGATTTCAATGGGGTTCAGGTCTGGAGATTGGGCTAAGCATGACAGGGATTTGATGTGGTGGTCCTTCATCCACACCTTGATTGACCTAGCTGTGTGGCATGGCTCATTGTTCTGCTGGAAAAAACAATCCTCAGAGTTGGGGAACATTGCCTTGGCAGAAGGAATCAACTCTTTTTCCTGGATAACTTTGTATGTGGCTTGATTCATAAGTCCTTCACAAAGATTAACCTGCCTAATTTCAGCCTTGCTAAAGCATCCCCAGATCATCACCGATCCTCCACCAAATTTCACAGTGGGTACAAAACACTGTAGCTTGTACGACTCTCCAGGTCTCCGTCTAGCTGTCAGGACTCTGAACATTTTTTACCTTTTGTGCATTACTGCCCTTTTCCAAGATGGCGTCTTTGGTCTCATGTGCACTGTGTCTTCCTGCTATAAAACTCCACCCCAGCCTTCAGTCTGTGCTAGAGTATTCTGCCTTGCATCCAGCTCCTGACCTCTGATTACTCCCTGGCTATACACCTGCTCATGTGAACCTGTGTGGTGATCCTGCTACTCTGCTCTGAGTTCCTGCTGCATACACTTTCTGCTTTCTCAGAACCCAATTATCAACTGGGAGACCAAGGAGATTATCTTCCCAACAAGGAGCAACTCAGCGCTAGCAGAAGCTGTCCCTGAGTCCACGGCTACGGAACAACATGTACAGGTATTTTCTTTACCTCCAGCATATAAACAGTTCTCTGACATCTGTGACAAGAAGAATGCAGATCAGCTTCCTCCACACAGGCATTATGACTGTCCCATTGAGTTGCTTCCTGGGAACATTTTTTACCTTTTGTGCATTACTGCCCTTTTCCAAGATGGCATCTTTGGTCTCATGTGCACTGTGTCTTCTTGCTATAAAACTCCACCCCAGCCTTCAGTCTGTGCTAGAGTATTCTGCCTTGCATCCAGCTCCTGACCTCTGATTACTCCCTGGCTATACACCTGCTCCTGTGAACCTGTGTGGTGATCCTGCTACTCTGCTCTGAGTTCCTGCTGCATACACAAGTTTCCAGTAATCCTCCTTCATCTGCTGCTCGTGTTTACTTCATCTGCATTTGCTGGACATGTAAGCTTCTGCTGCTCTGCAAATACCTGAGACTATTAACCAGGCCTCCCTGGTTGAGCTACTGTAGATATGATTTGAACTGCATTATAAGCATATCTATCTGTGTTTGGACTAAGACAAGGATTTATTCGTGTCAAGTTTCCTCAAGAATAACTGTGCTTCATAGACTTTCTGCTTGATTGCATTTCCCTCTGAAGTTTCCTATAGACTGCTAAGCTGCGTTTATTATTTGCACCAAGTGTTGTGGACTTCAGTTTCTATCTGCACCTGTTTGAATCACCGTGTGATAATATAGACTTTACCACTTATAAAACTGTGTCCTGTAGTTGTCTTGTTCCACGCAAAGAGTCACCTGAGTTATCCCCTGTAATTATTACAGGATACTCTAGCCATAAAGAAGCTTTGAACACAATCAACAAGTGTTTGGACAAACTTTGCAGGACTTAAGCAACCGCATGGCAGCCCAGGAAAGCAAACTTGCTGGCATAGAGTCCCAGTATGGACGGGTTTTTCAAGACATAAGCACGCAAATAGCTGCACAAGTGACTTTACCCTCTGGGCAACCGCCACCAGCTAGCCCACCTAAGTTGCCCCCATTCAGATTTAATGGTGATCGCAACAAATTTCGGGGCTTTGTGAATCAATGTATGCTATATTTTGATGTGCATGCTGACCGTTTTCCTACTGATAGATCCAAAGTATTGTGTGTAATAATGCTGCTGACCTCACGAGTGCTCGCCTGGGCGAATCCGATGATTGAGTCTCGTGACCCACTGTTAAATAACTTGGATGATTTATTGGCCGCTATGGCATTAATGTTTGATGACCCTAATCACCGTGCAACCGCTGAATCTGCTTTGTTGTCTTTACGCCAGGCTAAACGTTCTGTTATTGAGTATGCCACTGAATTCAGGAGATTAGCGGTAGATACCAATTGGGACAGTTATGCACAATTGCCTATTTTTAAAAGGGGTCTGTCTAGTATTGTAAAAGATGAACTAGCCCGCTCTGAGTCACCACAAGAGCTAGAGGCATTTATACAGCATTGTGTTCGCATAGACATTCGCCTTACTGAGTGTAGGCAGGAGAAATTTGCTGCATATAACCGTGTTTCTAACTTTTCCCTTCCATCCAAAGAGCCTACAGGTAAAACCTCTCGGGAGGTGGAGGAGCTGCCCATGCAAATTGATTCCATTCAGAGGCGCGAGATCAATGAGCGCCGGGAGCATCGCCTTCGTGAAAGTCTATGTTTCTACTGTGGCCAGTCTGACCACTTCTTGATCAATTGTCCTAAGTGTCCTAGACGGCCTAACAAGGTGCTAGCAGCAATAGGGAAGTATGACAACTGTGATGATGAATCTGACATCTCTGAATGTAGCCTGCCTTTAAACGCTGTATTCCATTCACTTTCTATGACTTCACCCCCCAAGGATCTGAAGGAAAAGAACTCTCACTGTTCTCTCCCTATTAAGATCCTGTGTTCAGGACAGTGAATTTCCAGTGCAGCTATGATTGACTCTGGTGCAGGTGGCAATTTCATGGATATATCGCATTTGCCAAGGAACATGGTATTGAAATTCAGCAAAGAGCCTCTCCAATTACCATGGAAACAGTGGATGGGTCACCTTTAATCTCTGGGCCTGTGGATCAGGAGACCGTACCCCTTGAAATTTTTTTGGAGCCTAATCATCAGGAGCAACTTTCTTTCTTGCTAATTTCTTCTCCTCATTTTCCTGTGATTTTAGGCACTCCTTGGTTGCTTTCTCAGAACCCAATTATCAACTGGGAGACCAAGGAGATTATCTTCCCAACAAGGAGCAACTCAGCGCTAGCAGAAGCTGTCCCTGAGTCCACGGCTACGGAACAACATGTACAGGTATTTTCTTTACCTCCAGCATATAAACAGTTCTCTGACATCTGTGACAAGAAGAATGCAGATCAGCTTCCTCCACACAGGCATTATGACTGTCCCATTGAGTTGCTTCCTGGGAACATTTTTTACCTTTTGTGCATTACTGCCCTTTTCCAAGATGGCATCTTTGGTCTCATGTGCACTGTGTCTTCTTGCTATAAAACTCCACCCCAGCCTTCAGTCTGTGCTAGAGTATTCTGCCTTGCATCCAGCTCCTGACCTCTGATTACTCCCTGGCTATACACCTGCTCCTGTGAACCTGTGTGGTGATCCTGCTACTCTGCTCTGAGTTCCTGCTGCATACACAAGTTTCCAGTAATCCTCCTTCATCTGCTGCTCGTGTTTACTTCATCTGCATTTGCTGGACATGTAAGCTTCTGCTGCTCTGCAAATACCTGAGACTATTATCTAGGCCTCCCTGGTTGAGCTAGATATGATTTGAACTGCCTTATAAGCATATCTATCTGTGTTTAGACTAAGACAAGGATTTATTTGTGTCAAGTTTCCTCAAGAATAACTGTGCTTCATAGACTTTCTGCTTGATTGCATTTCCCTCTGAAGTTTCCTATAGACGGCTAAGCTGCGTTTATTATTTGCACCAAGTGTTGTGGACTTGAGTTTCTCTCTGCACCTGTTTGAATCACCGTGTGATAATATAGACTTTACCACTTATAAAACTGTGTCCTGTAGTTGTCTTGTTCCACGCAAAGAGTCTCCTGAGTTATCCCCTATAATTATTACACTAGCCATTGGACAACCAAGTGTTGGGCAAAGCTGAAAATTAGACTCATCAGAGAAGATTACCTAACTCCAGTCTTCTATGGTTCAATCCTTTTTGGCAAATTTTAGCCTGGCTCTCCTTTGCTTATCATTGATGAAAGGCTTTTTTCTAGCATTACATGACTTGAGTCCTGCCTCTAGGAGCCTGTTAAGAACTGTTCTTGCCTTGCACTTCACCCCAGCTGCCATTTGCCATTCCTTTTGTAGGTCACTTGATGTCATCCTGTGGTTGCTGAGTGACATTTGAATAAGATGACGGTCATCCCGGTAGGTGGAGAGTCGGTTTTGCCCTCTGCCGGTCTGCAGCTTTGTTGTCCCCAATGTCTGCTGCTTGACCTTGCTGTAATGGACTGCCATCTTAGAAATTTTAAGGATGGAGGCAACACGATGCTCACTGTGTCACTCTGATAGTAAAGCCAGAATTGAGCCCTTCTTTTCTTCACAAATACGGCTATGACCACCAGTCCAAAGATATATATGTAAAGCAGGGTGGGGCTAATAAGTTAAAATTTAACCTTTAATAGAAAATTCTTTAAAAAGTACGGATACAAAATACCAAAAAATGTACACTCAAGATACAACAATACACAAAAAGTGAAGGCTTAGACCAACTAATAACCGAAAAACACAACCACAGAAAAGTACATATATACACATAAGTACAGTACAAAAGGAGAATACTCCTCCAAGTTAAACAAGGTTTATATGGCGATGCATCTACGCCATACCCAGATCAAGTAGTCCTTATTAAAACCACTGATATAAAAAGGAGCAGTCTCACCTCAGTCCTTTGTCAATCATATCGAGGGAGAGTAATCCTTAAAAGTTTTGTGTCAAATGCATGGGGGAGGCAATTAATATTAAATCCATACATTACCCCACGTAGATCACCATCAGATCATGTTACCCCAGTATTTACGCTTCCCAACGCGTTTCGTTTCAAAGACTCATCAGGGGAAGATATAGAACAAAATCGGGTGTTACACCATCATCGTGTATGGACATCCATCATCCGGTCAGGGGAAAAAGAGAAATCTCGCACCTGCTGTAATGCTGTCAGTTAAATAGGCCGCCACCGGCTCCTCGTGTTAAAGCGGCGCACGCTCATTTCCTGTGCGCCTTGTCCCAAGGCGTACAATATCAACAGCGTCTCCAGCTTGGAACGCATCACTGGAAAGCTCCGTCTCTGGCGTCAGACATGAGCATCTCAATGCTGGAACGCACATGTGAGCTGCACGAGTCGCAGCCTGCCGGCGCTAAGTGACGAAGGTATATGAAAAAAGAAAAAGAGAATAAAATAACTCTTAAATCTCAATGTCTTGTCTGTCGTGTCTTGCTAGTCCGCAAAAGCATACTAATAACATTTGTAGCATGTATTAAATAATCCTGTTTCAAAACCTAAGTGACAAGTGGGAAAAGGAAGCCAAGTGGAAGAAATTCTTTGTAAAAGAGGACAAACGTATCTGTAAGGAAATGGACATCCCAGACTCCCTTCTTGGAGATGTCAGATTCCAATATGGTTTGGCTGATTCTGTTCCTGAACAAGAGGGGAAGGGACCTTTTACTGAATTGAAAAGTAAAAGTAGAAAAATGCCCCCAGTACAAAGTGATCTTACAACTATAGGCATCTTTGCTCAGTTGGCAACCAGAGACCTGGAGGAATTGGAAACAAAAACAAAAAGTGGCAAGTACAATTTATCCAAGTCTGAAGTTGAAGTCTTGATGAAATTGGAAAGAGATACTAGTATTGTAATCAAACCCTCGGACAAGGGGGGCAATACGGTAATTATGAACCAGGAAGATTATGTAGCCATGTGCCATAAGATTTTGAATGAACCCAGAGACTATGAAAAACTGTCCTCTAACCCTACTTCTATGTACGTTAAACAACTCAAACAGATCTTAGATAGGGGTTTGGAAGAAACTTTATTTGATAAAAATGAGTATGATTTCCTCCTCCCACAACACCCAGTGCTATCGACTTTTTATTGTCTCCCAAAAGTACACAAGGGTTTGACACCACTAAAAGGGAGACCGATAGTGTCTGGGATTAATAGTTTGTGCCATCACGTAGGAATGTACTTAGATGTAATCCTTAAACCCCATGTGGTCTCCCTAAACTCCTACAGAAGGAGTTCCACGCTGGAGACGCTGTTGATATGATACGCCTTGGGACAAGGCGCACAGGAAATGAGCATGCGCCGCTTTAACACGAGGAGCCGGTGGCGGCCTATTTAACTGACAGCATTACAGCAGGTGCGAGATTTCTCTTTTTTCCCTGTCCGGATGATGGGTGTCCATACACGATGATGGTGTAACACCCGATTTTGTTCTATATCTTCCCCTGATGAGTCTTTAAAACGAAACGCGTTGGGAAGCGTAAATCCTGGGGTAACATGATCTGATGGTAATCTACGTGGGGTAATGTATGGATTTAATATTAATTGCCTCCCCCATGCATTTGACACCAAACTTTTAAGGATTACTCTCCCTCGATATGATTGACAAAGGACTGAGGTGAGACTGCTCCTTTTTATATCAGTGGTTTTAATAAGGACTACTTGATCAGTGTATGGCGTAGATGCATTGCCATATAAACCTTGTTTAACTTGGAGGAGTATTCTCCATTTGTACTGTACACTTATGTGTATATATGCACTTTTCTGTGGTTGTGTTTTTCGGTTATTAGTTGGTCTAAGCCTTCACTTTTTGTGTTTTGTTGTGTCTTGAGTGTACATTTTTTGGTATTTTGTATCCGTACTTTTTAAAGAATTTTCTATTAAAGCTTCTTTTCTTCACTCAAGACTTTTCTTTTCAACTCCTTTGGCATGGTTAAAAGTAATTTTTTCATTCCTATTACTTTTGGGATATTACTAGCACTTGTTTTCCCATCCAGCTTGTCCTATTGCAAGAGGATTGTGAACACCACACCACAGCAGCGTTTTTTTTTATACTTTCCTTCATTAAATAAGATTTGATTCGGGTGATCACCTAATCAGAAGCACATTAAGTAGAATGAGGTGTACTCTGGCTGGAATTCAACTGATACTGGAATGGAATGGCTGTCAGACATGTACAGAAGCTGATTTTTATAAAACTGTGCAGTTGTCTCTTAATTTTTGCCAGAGCTGGATATATGTGTGTGTGTAGCTTTGTCACCATAAAAGGAGGGGGGCCCAGACACATTTCTTGCACAGGGGCCCAAGATAGATAGATAGATAGATAGATAGATAGATAGATAGATAGATAGATAGATAGAATAAAAGTCGGCAATTCAGCAACCGCGTACTGTAGGATAGAATAGATGGATTACAAACATTAAATACACATAGAATAGATACATATATAGATGTAAGTGACATACAATTAGTACAGTGTGTGTGTGTGAAGCTTGCTGTACATGTATTTAATAATTAAAAGATTATTTTTCTGAGAAAACAATGGTGTGGGTTCCCTCATAATTTTCTTAACCAGCAGAGGGAAAGCTGGGTGCAAATGTTTATAGCCTGAGAAGGAGGTAATACCCATGGAGCTTCCCAGGCTGTTAATATCAGCTCACAGCTGTATACTTAGCCTTTACTAACTATTAAAATGAGGGACCCCCCAAAAAATGGCATAGGGTCCCCCTATTACTAATAACCAGCAAAGGCATTTCTAAGGAGATTGGTGTGTAAAAATCGAGTTCTGTACAATTTTTTTTCTCGCATCCATTGACTTCTATTGCGGGATGCGATCCGATTTCCAATGACAATCACAACATGAGTTTTTTTCCAGTCCGATCATGATCTGATCAGAGCTGGAAAAAAAAACACAGATGAACACACAATATTAGAATAACATTAGTCCGAATGCAATCTGATTTTTAATCTGATTGCATTCGTCCGATTTCATCGCAAATGGGAATGAGCCCAAAGGCAGACATGCTGCTGCAGGATCACGTGAAATTTCCCAACTACTGTGAAATAACAATATATAACTTACAACTAAATGTTGCTGAACTTTTTTCCAGAAAATGTGTGAATTCCTTGTTAGTCAGACAATATTAGATATCCTCATTGAAATTACAGGGAGAGTAGTTGGGTCCGATTCATCATTTTGTGATTTTTTTAAGTAACTTTTCTTTTTTTTTTTTTATTACGGTTTTTGCTAACATTTCTTGAGCCAAATTCATTAAAATGTGGCATGCCTCTCAAAAATTTAGCGCAATGTTAAAAATAGTCTTTATTTTTGTATTAAACCTTCTAGGCATCTTTTTAGCAAGAAAAATGCACCAAAATAGTTGGCATAAATAAAATCACTCTAGGGAGAACAGGAGGATATTCATGACAAATTTAGCAAATTTTCAAAATGCCGCAAATGATGAAGCAGGCAAAAAATATATGGTAACCCTAATCTCCGATAACAATGTAAAACAGTTAAAAAAAACTGGCAAACATATATACAATAGACTTTAAAATAAGTACAAATTAAAAGAAGAATTAAGCACAAAAAAACAGGTGAAAGGCATCAAAAACTAGACAAAAATAGGCACAAATGCAATAATAAAATGGACCTGTACTGTATAGTGTTGGCTAAAGCTGTCCTATTTAGGTAGCTATCAACTCATTCAGCTGACAGATACTTTATCCAGCACTCCTTGATACATATCATGAACAAGGAGAGGGCATCATATCTTGAATTGCAACAGCCCAAACCTGTTTCCCTAACACTTGCCATCAGGGAAAATTTGGGGCAGCCCCATGCACATTAATGGTTGGCTTTCCCACTTAATCTAATGTGTAAAGTCACGTTAGAATGAATTTGTTAGTAGGATTTCACTCTCTGAACTATTTATATGTCCATGTCGCTCTTTCAAAGACAAGTCCAGCAATACCTTTCTTTACATGGCCAGTTCGTTCCACTTTACTGACAAATTAATGTTTGAATTGATAAGCAAATGAAGATGTAGATCTAAAGCCTCTGTCACTCCAGCTCTATTCTCCACCTAGCACCCACTTCTCCTGCTTGACTGACAGCTCCTTTTTATGATGTCACACAGCATAGAGACTGTCAGTTAAGCAGGAAGAGGTGGCAATGAGTAGGAAATAGAGCTGGAGTGACAGAGGTTTCACATCTACAGCCTCATTTGCTTATCAATTCAAACGCTGATTCTTCAGTGACCGAACAACGGACTGGCTAAATAAATGTATTACTAGACTTTTCTTTATACATGCAGATATGAATCATTTGGGGAGTGAAATACTGCTGACAGATTTCCTATAAGAAGCCATACTGCACCAAACATCATTCAACGATAGCCTGAATTTATAAAAACAAAAGGCAACCAAAAGCCATTCACCATCCCATCTACTACATATTGATTATAATGTGAAACCTTTCTATGGAAATTATAACTTGGACCACAAAGAGGCATAGATTTTTCCGTCAAGGCAATTACACATCATCTGAATAGCAAAACCGAAGAGGAAATCACAGTGGTCTTGAGTGGAATTGATTATTGACTACCTAGTAATTAAGGGTAAAGATAATTTACATTTCAATCAAACTCAATATTCCCCAGGATGATCTGTGATTATACCTTCACTCTGCTACAATCATCCTCATGGAGACAATAATATAGAAGACATGAAGTAAAACGGCAAGTGGTCGTGAGCTGCCTCTGTGCGCCATCAGAGAAGATCTGATTTTAGCCGGTGTTATTTCTGTGAGTGCAGCATATGTTATCATCATTATATAGACTAAATGTTCCTTGGTATTACTCCCACTGTTATTGTGGATGAAAGGAGGTCTGAGCACCATATGGTAGATAAATATATTCACGTTTCTGCCTGTCCGATGCAATATGTAATAGCCAAGTTGATCACTCAGATGACACTATTAAAAGTTTGTAGATAAGACTAACACATTTAATGATGTTCTCTTAAAAATTGAAATTTAGCAGGCCGTTAGGGAAATATCCTGATAATTAAAAGTGTAAAAATGTCATTGTTACTATTTTTATGAATTGTTCATTTTTAATCATTTTCTAAATAATACAAGTTTTTCCCATAAAGAGGTTTACGGTTTTATGTTAAAAAACTAGCTGTTTCCAGCCAGCTAACGCTCGGCACGCTCATTGCTATCTAATTAACGCTGCTGGTGATTAAACTAAAGTAAATAATGACAAAATTCAATAGCGCTTATGCAGGTGGTAAATTAACTTAAAATGAAGATAATAACAATACTAATTATTAAAAATCTGAATAATACTAATAATACATGTGTGGTAATGTGGAGGGGGCGGGATTATCTGTGGTAATGTGGGGGGCGCAATTATGTGTGGTGATGTGGTGGGGGCGGGATTATCTGTGGTAATGTGGTGGGGGGCAGGATTATGTGTGGTAATGTGGTGGGGGGCGGGATTATGTGTGGTAATGTGGTGGGGGTGGGATTATCTGTGGTAATGTGGTGGGGGCGGGATTATGTGTAGTAATGTGGTGGGGGGCGGGATTATGTGTGGTAATGTGGTGGGGGCGGGATTATCTGTGGTAATGTGGTGGGGGGGCGGGATTATGTGTGGTGATGTGGTGGGGGGTGGGATTATGTGTGGTAATGTGGTGGGGGGTGGGATTATGTGTGGTAATGTGGCGGGGTGGCGGGATTATGTGTGGTGATGTGGTGCGGGGGTGAGATTATGTGTGGTAATGTGGTGGGGGGTGGGATTATGTGTGGTGATGTGGTGGGGGTGTGGGATTATGTGTGCTGATGTGGTTGGGGGTGGGATTATCTGTGGTAATGTTGTGGGGGGCGGGATTATGTGTGGTAATGGGGTGGGGGGCGGGATAATGTGTGGTGATGTGTGGGGGCGGACCTACTGTGCAGGGGGCGGGATTAGCGAGTAATCACAATGCCTCATATATATATAGATAACATATATATATGATCACTCCCCTTTGAGAAAGCGATCACGCGAAACGCGCGTCAGGGGTTGTGGGAAGGCCACACAGGAGTCCGAACTTATCATGGGTGAGTTCATGTTGCCTTATTGATATGTGTGAACATGGGATATATCGGCTTATATGATAATATGGGGCTCTGGTCTCTAAGGGATGACTCCTCATTGCAGGATCATTGGTAATGCGGAGACTTTTTGATACTCACCCAGGTCATACCACGGACGTGTGTCCTATTTTCAGTGTACTGGTTGGCTTTTCCTCCTCTCCACATGTTGGAATTTTTTAATGTATTCTGTCATGTATGTATTTGTTTGTATGTCATTTTTTTTATATTGGGCGTTAAATAAAAATATCTATATATATTTTTACAAATCTCTGGTGTCCATACTCCCTTTTTCGCTAGTGTATGATAGATAATATATATGTATGTATATATATGTACCGTATATACTCGAGTATAAGCCGACCCGAGTATAAGCTGACCCCCCTAATTTTGCCACAAAAAACTGGGAAAACTTATTGACTCGAGTATAAGCCTAGGGTGGAAAATGCAGCAGCTACCGGTGAATTTCAAAAATAAAAATAGATGCTCCATACCGTTCATTATGGCCCCATAGCTGTGCCATATAGTGCTCTGCACCATTCATTATTGCCCCATAGCTGTGCCATATAGTGCTCTGCACCGTTCGTAATTGCCCCATAGCTGTGCCATATAGTGCTCTGCACCGTTCATTATTTCCCCATAGCTGTGCCATATAGTGCTCTGCACCGTTCATAATTGCCCCATAGCTGTGCCATATAGTGCTCTGCACCGTTCATAATTGCCCCATAGCTGTGCCATATAGTGCTCTGCACCGTTCATTATTTCCCCATAGCTGTGCCATATAGTGCTCTGCACCATTCATTATTGCCCCATAGCTGTGCCATATAGTGCTCTGCACCGTTCATTATTGCCCCATAGCTGTGCCATATAGTGCTCTGCACCGTTCATTATTGCCCCATAGATGTGCCATAGAAAGCTGTGCCATATAGTGCTCTGCACCGTTCATTATTGCCCCATAGCTGTGCCATATAGTGCTCTGCACCGTCCATTATTGCCCCATAGCTGTGCTGCTGCTGCTGCAATAAAAGTAATAAAACACATACTCACCTCTCTTGCTTGCAGCTCCTCAGCGTCCCGTCCCGGCGTCTCTCTGCACTGACTGATCAGGCAGAGGGCGGCGCGCACACTATATGCGTCATCGCGCCCTCTGACCTGAACAGTCAGTGCGGAGAGACGCTGGGAAGACAGAGCGGCGCCCGGCGTGTGGAACGCGGACAGGTAAATATGTAATACTTACCTGCTCCCGGCGATCCCGCTCCTTCCCCCGGACAGCTGGTGTTCGGTGCCGCAGCCTCTTCCTCTATCAGTGGTCACCGGCACCGCTGATTAGAGAAATGAATAGGAGGCTCCGCCCCTATGGGAGTGTAGTCCATATTCATTTCTCTAATGAGCGGTCCCACGTGACCGCTGAACAGGGGAAGAGCTGCTGCACCGAAGACAGTGTGACAGGCAGGGGGAGCGCCAGGAGCCCCGGAAGCAGGTAAGTATGCCTCAGCGCCCTCTCCCCCTCACCCGCCGACCGTGACTCGAGTATAAGCTGAGAGGGGCACTTTCAGCCCAAAAATTTGGGCTGAAAATCTCGGCTTATACTCGAGTATATACGGTATATATATATATATATATATATATATATATATATATATATATACAGTCATATGAAAAAGTTTGGGCACCCCTATTAATCTTAAGCTTAATGTTTTATAAAAATTGTTTTTTTGCAACAGCTATTTCAGTTTCATATATCTAATAACTGTTGGACACAGTAATGTTTCTGCCTTCAATGAGGTTTATTGTACTAACAGAAAATGTGCAATCTGCATTCAAACAAAATTTGACAGGTGCATAAGTATGGGCACCCTTATCATTTTCTTGTTTTAAATACTCCTACCTACTTTTTACTGACTTACTAAAGCACTTTTTTGGTTTTGTAACCTCATTGAGCTTTGAACTTCATAGCCAGGTGTATGCAATCATGAGAAAAGCTACTTAAAGTGGCCACTTGCAAGTTGGCCAAGAAAAACATCAGAAAGGCAGAGAAGAAGAATGGTGAGATCAGTCAAGGACAATCCTCAGACCATCTCCAGAGAGCTGCAGCATCAACTTGCTGCAGATGGTGTCACTGTGCATCGGTCAACTATACAACGCACTGTGTTTTTTTGCCGCCATGCATAACGCCTTTTTGTATTACCAAACAACTCAACCTTGGTTTCATCAGTCCACAGGACCTTCTTCCAAAAAGAAATTGGCTTCTCCAAATGTGTTTTGCATACCTCAGCCGACTCTGTTTGTGGCGTGCTTGCAGAAATGGCTTCTTTCGCATCACTCTCCCATACAGCTTCTCCTTGTGCAAAGTGCGTTGTATAGTTGACCGATGCACAGTGACACCATCTGCAGCAAGTTGATGCTGCAGATCTCTGGAGGTGGCCTGAGGATTGTCCTTGACTGATCTCACCATTCTTCTTCTCTGCCTTTCTGATGTTTTTCTTGGCCTGCCACTTCTGGCCTTAACAAGAACTGTACCTGTGTTCTTCCATTTCCTTACTATGTTCCTCACAGTGGAAATTGACAGGTTAGACCTCTGAGACAGCTTTTTGTATCCTTCCCCTGAACATCTATGTTGAATAATCTTTGTTTTCAGATCATTTGACAGTTGTTTTGAGGAGCCCATGATGCCACTCTTCGGAGGAGATTCAAACAGGAGAACAACTTGCAAGTGGCCACTTTAAGTAGCTTTTCTCATGATTGCATACACCTAGCTATGAAGTTCAAAGCTCAATGAGGTTACAAAACAAAAAAAAAGTGCTTTAGTAAGTCAGTAAAAAGTAGGTAGGAGTATTTAAAACAAGAAAATGATAAGGGTGCCCATACTTATGCACCTGTCGTCAAATTTTGTTTGAATGCAGATTGCACATTTTCTGTTAGTACAATAAACCTCATTTCAAGGCAGAAACATTACTGTGTCCAACAGTTATTAGATATATGAAACTGAAATAGCTGTCACAAATAACAATTTTTATAAAACATTAAGCTTAAGATTAATAGGGGTGCCCAAACTTTTTCATATGACTGTATACACACACAGTATATATGTGTGTTGGCTCCCTTGAAATTGTTCCAGAAAATGAAGTATTTCTCCTGGAAAATTATTGCAATTACACGCTTTGTTATTCACACGTTTATTTCCTTTGTGAGTTTAATTGATTTTTATTTTTATTTTTACTTTAATAAATAAGAAAAAGAGGAGACATCTGACAACCGACATCAACACCAAAACCATTTCACTACTTGCCAACGCACCAGGGCAAGTGGGAAAAGCCGTGGCAAAGTGCCAGAATTGGGGTATCTAATGGGGCAGCTGAGGGCTATTAATAGCAGACACCTGGGCGCTGGTGTTATTATTCTGGGAATGGGCCAATATCCATAAATGTTCCCAGCCTATTAATATCAGCCTGCTGCTGTATGTTCAGCTTTTGTTGGTTATTAACCCCTTTCTGCCATTGGACGTACTATTCCGTCCATGTGGGGTGGGCCCTAATTCCCAAGGACGGAATAGTACGTCCAACGTGATCGGCCATGCTCACGGGGGGAGCGCAGCCGATCGCGGCCGGGTGTCAGCTGCCTATCGCAGCTGTCACGGACCGCCCCCGGCACATTAACCCCCAGCACACCGCGATCAAACATGATCGCGGTGTGCCGGCAGTACAAGGAAGCATCACGCAGGGAGGGGGCTCCCTGCGGGCTTCCCTGAGACCCCCGGAGCAACGCGATGTGATCGCGTTGCTGCGAGGGTCTCTTACCTCTCCTCCCTGCAGCAGGCCCGGATCCAAAATGGCCGCGGCATCTGGGGGGGTCCTGCAGGGAGGGAGGTGGCTTACCAAGTGCCTGCTCAGAGCAAGCGCTTGGTAAGCCTGCAGCGCTGGAACTCAGATCGGTGATCTGACAGAGTGCTGTGTGGAGCGGCCCCCAAACGCAGGGCAGCGGGGTACTCAGTACCGGGTCTCTCTCGGTTCTGGGGATGTCACGGTGGCCTGACCCGGTCCGTGGCCCTGCTAAGGGGCGCCCAATAAAAGGTGTAGGTGGTGGTGTAGGTTGCAGTAAATGACGAGGACACAGGGTTGCAGTCTCTTTACCTCTTTACTGAAGGCTTCGGCATCCACAATCCAGAGCACTGCTAACAGGGCTGGCTGAGACCGGCCGGTCCAAAGGCACATCCAGAGTTCCCTTTGCAGGTGGAAATCAGTAGCCTACCTACTAGCGCCTGTGTGTTGTAGTACCTCCCTGCTGAGCACCACGGGATAGTCCTCACAACTGTCATGTATGTTTCTGTTCTTTCTCTCTCCGTCCCCCAGATGATATGGATAGGATGCACCCGTATGACGGGGTAGGCCTGGAGTTTTTTTATAGGGACCCTAGAGATGCCCCTCTCCCACAATTGCCTCCGTTGTCTTCATTAGGTGTAAAAGGTGAGACAGCCAACCTAAGGTTAACTGCCCTGCCGTTGGTTCAAAGTAATGCATAGAATCTATTACTTCCTCGGCTTTCCGGCCGCCAGCTACGTGCCTCAGTAGGATGTTGCCGATCTCGGGGCACGACTCCTACTGGTTCTATCGCCTTTGTGCTGTGATCTCGTTTCTCACTTCTCCACAATATACTTCGCTTCGTGTCCTTAAGATGCCGCCGCAATGAGGTGCAGGCACGGCTCCGTAACGATCTGTCCTTTGCTAGGCCTCTGTCAGGATCCCACCCCTGACAGGGACCCCCCTGAATCTTCCCAAGTAACGCTCTCCTCTCACTAGATGTTACCTGGGCAAAACCCAGTCAGCTTCTCTCTATCTTCCTATCCAACCCCCAGTTTTACCAGAGTGTGAGGAGTGGCCTAATACATAGAACCTTTTGCTCCCCCTGGTGGCCAGAGTGTGAAGTGTAATGTGTGACTGTGATACCTGGTCAGGTGAACTCTTTTAGTGCAATCAGACGTACCATCACTCCCCTTAGCGGCAGAGCGACGTTACTGCAACGACCAGGTCTCTGGGGCACTGCACTGTGCAAACTGTCAGATCAGCGATCTGTGATGTCCCCCCTGGGACAAAGTAAAAAAGTAAAAAAAAACATTTCCACATGTGTAAAAAAAAATAGAAAAAAAAAATTCCTAAATAAAGAAAAAATATATATATTATTCCCATAAAAACATCTCTTTATCTAAATAAAAAAAAAATCAAACAATAAAAGTACACATATTTAGTAACGCCGCGTCCGTAACGACCCCACGTATAAAACTATATCACTAGTTAACCCCTTCAGTGAACACCGTAAAAAAAAAAAACCGAGGCAAAAAACAACGCTTTATTCTCAAACCGCCAAACAAAAAGTGGAATAACACGCGATCAAAAAGACAGATATAAATAAACATGGTACCGCTGAAAACATCATCTTGTCCCGCAAAGAACAAGCCATGATACAGCATCATAAGCAAAAAAATAAAAAAGTTATAGTCCTCAGAATAAAGCGATGCAAAAATAATAATTTTTTCTATAAAATAGTTTTTATCGTATGAAAAGCGCAAAAACATAAAAAAATTATATAAATGAGGTATCGCTGTAATCGCACTGACCCGATGAATAAAACTGCTTTATCAATTTTACCAAACGTGGAACGGTATAAACGCCTCCCCCAAAAGAAATTCATGAATAGCTGGTTTTTGGTAATTCTGCCTCACAAAAATCGGAATAAAAAGCGATCAAAAAATCTCTCGTTCCCGAACATGTTACCAATAAAAATGTCAACTCGTCCCGCAAAAATCAAGACCTCAAATAACTCTGTGGACTCAAATATGGAAAAATTATAGCTCTCAAAATGTGGTAACGCAAAAAATATTTTTTGCAATAAAAAGCATCTTTCAGTGTGTGACGGCTGCCAATCATAAAAATCCGCTAAAAAACCCGCTATAAAAGTAAATCAAACCCCCCTTCATCACCCGCTTAGTTAGGGAAAAATTAAAAAATTAAAAAAATGTATTTATTTCCATTTTCCCATTAGGGCTAGGGTTAGGGCTAGGGTTAGGGTTAGGGTTAGGGCTAGGGTTAGGGCTAGGGTTAGGGTTAGGGTTAGGGTTGGGGCTAGGGTTAAGGCTACAGTTAGGTTTGGGGCTAAAGTTAGGGTTAGGGTTGGGGCTAAAGTTAGGGTTAGGGTTTGGATTACATTTACAGTTGGGAATAGGGTTGGGATTAGAGTTAGGGGTGTGTCTGGGTTAGAGGTGTGGTTAGGGTTACCTTTGGGATTAGGGTTAGGGGTGTGTTTGGATTAGGGTTTCAGTTATAATTGGGGGGTTTCCACTGTTTAGGCACATCAGGGGCTCTCCAAATGCGACATGGCGTCCGATCTCAATTCCAGCCAATTCTGCGCTGAAAAAGTAAAACAGTGCTCCTTCCCTTCCGAGCTCTCCCGTGCACCCAAACAGGGGTGTACGCCAACATATGGGGTATCAGCGTACTCGGAACACATTGTAGAATAACTTTTGGGGTCTAATTTCTCCTGTTACCCTTGGGAAAATACAAAACTGGGGGCTAAAAAATATTTTTTGTGGAAAAAAAATATTTTTTATTTGCACGGCTCTGCGTTATAAACTATAGTGAAACACTTGGGGGTTCAAAGCTCTCACAACACATTGAGATGAGTTCCTTAGGGGGTCTACTTTCCAAAATGGTGTCACTTGTGGGGGGTTTCTACTGTTTAGGTACATTAGGGGCTCTGCAAATGCAATGTGAGGCCTGCAGACCATTCCATCTAAGTCTGCATTCCAAATGGCGCTCCTTCCTTTCCGAGCCCTCCCATGCGCCCAAACGGTGGTTCCCCCCCCACATATGGGGTATGAGCGTACTCAAGACAAATTGAACAACAACATTTGGGGTCCAATTTCTCCTGTTACCCTTGGGAAAATACAAAACTGGGGGCTAAAAAATAATTTTTGTGGAAAAAAAAATATTTTTTATTTGCACGGCTCTGCGTTATAAACTATAGTGAAACACTTGGGGGTTCAAAGCTCTCACAACACATCTAGATGAGTTCCTTAGGGGGTCTATTTTCCAAAATGGTGTCACTTGTGGGGCGTTTCTACTGTTTAGGTACATTAGGGGCTCTGCAAACGCAATGTGATGCATGCAGACCATTCCATCTAAGTCTGCATTCCAAATGGCGCTCCATCCCTTCCGAGCCCTCCCATGTGCCCAAACGGTGGTTCCCCCCACATATGGGGTATCAGCATACTCAGGACAAATTGGACAACAACTTTTGGCGTCCAATTTATCCTGTTACCCTCGGGAAAATACAAAACTGGGGGCTAAAAAATAATTTTTGTGGGAAAAAATTTTTGTTTTATTTTTACTGCTCTGCTTTATAAACTTCTGTGAAGCACTTGGTGGGTCAAAGTGCTCACCACACCTCTAGATAAGTTCCTTAGGGGGTCTACTTTCCAAAATGGTGTCACTTGTGGGGGGTTTCAATGTTTAGGCACATCAGTGGCTCTCCAAACGCAACATGGCGTCCCATCTCAATTCCTGTCAATTTTGCATTGAAAAGCCAAATGGCGCTCCTTCCCTTCCAAGCTCTCCCATGCGCCCAAACAGTGGTTTACCCCCACATATGGGGTATCAGCGTACTCAGGACAAATTGTACAACAACTTTTGGGGTCCAATTTCTTCTCTTACCCTTGGGAAAATAAAAAATTGGGGGCGAAAATATAATTTTTGTGAAAAAATATGATTTTTTATTTTTACAGTTCTGCATTATAAACTTCTGTGAAGCACTTGGTGGGTCAAAGTGCTCACCACACCTCTAGATATGTTCCTTAGGGGGTCTACTTTCCAAAATGGTGTCACTTGTGGGGGTTTCAATGTTTAGGCACATCAGTGGCTCTCCAAACGCCACATGGCGTCCCATCTCAATTCCTGTCAATTTTGCATTGAAAAGTCAAATGGCGCTCCTTCCCTTCCAAGCTCTCCCATGCGCCCAAACAGTGGTTTACCCCCACATATGGGGTATCAGCGTACTCAGGACAAATTGTACAACAACTTTTTGGGTCCAATTTCTTCTCTTACCCTTGGGAAAATAAAAAATTGGGGGCGAAAATATAATTTTTGTAAAAAATATGATTTTTTATTTTTACAGTTCTGCATTATAAACTTCTGTGAAGCACTTGGTGGGTCAAAGTGCTCACCACACCTCTAGATATGTTCCATAGGGGGTCTACTTTCCAAAATGGTGTCACTTGTGGGGGTTTCAATGTTTAGGCACATCAGTGGCTCTCCAAACGCAACATGGCGTCCCATCTCAATTCCTGTCAATTTTGCATTGAAAAGTCAAATGGCGCTCCTTCCCTTCCGAGCTCTCCCATGCGCCCAAACAGTGGTTTACCCCCACATATGGGGTATCAGCGTACTCAGGACAAATTGTACAACAACATTTGGGGTCCAATTTCTTCTCTTACCCTTGGGAAAATAAAAAATTTGGGGCAAAAAGATAATTTTTGTGAAAAAATATGATTTTTTATTTTTACGGTTCTGCATTATAAACTTCTGTGAAGCACTTGGTGGGTCAAAGTGCTCACCATACCTCTAGATAAGTTCCTTAGGGGGTCTACTTTCCAAAATGGTGTCACTTGTGGGGGATTTCAATGTTTAGGCACATCAGGGGCTCTCCAAACGCAACATGGCGTCCCATCTCAATTCCAGTCAATTTTGCATTGAAAAGTCAAATGGCGCTCCTTCGCTTCTGAGCTCTGTCATGCGCCCAAACAGTGGTTTACCCCCACATATGGGGTATCGGCATGCTCAGGACAAATTGTACAACATCTTTTGTGGTCCATTTTCTTCTGTTACCCTTGGTAAAATAAAACAAATTGGAGCTGAAGTAAATTTTTTGTGAAAAAAAGTTAAAAGTTCATTTTTATTTAAACATTCCAAAAATTTCTGTGAAGCACCTGAAGGGTTAATAAACTTTTTGAATGTGGTTTTGAGCACCTTGAGGGGTGCAGTTTTTAGAATGGTGTCACACTTGGGTATTTTCTATCATATAGACCCCTCAAAATGACTTCAAATGAGATGTGGTCCCTAAAAAAAAATGGTGTTGTAAAAATTAGAAATTGCTGGTCAATTTTTAACCCTTATAACTCCCTAACAAAAAAAATGTTGGTTCCAAAATTGTGCTGACGTAAAGTAGATATGTGGGAAATGTTACTTATTAAGTATTTTGTGTGACATATCACTGTGATTTAATTGCATAAAAATTCAAATTTGGAAAATTTCCATTTTTTTCACAAATAAACGCAGGTAATATCAAAGAAATTTTACCACTATCATGAAGTACAATATGTCTCGAGAAAACAATGTCAGAATCACCAGGATCCATTGAAGCGTTCCAGAGTTATAACCTCATAAAGGGACAGTGGTCAGAATTGTAAAAATTGGCCTGGTCATTAACGTGCAAACCACCCTTGGGGGTGAAGGGGTTAACTATAGGGGGACCCCACACAAGAATTTGTTTATGACCCCCCATTTTCATAACCAGCAAAGGCTACAAAGTCAGCTGTGAGCTGATATTAATAGGATGGGAACCTTTAAGGATATTGGCCCCTTCCAAGTATAATAACACCAGCCCCAGCTGTCTGCTTTCCCTCAGCTGTTAGTAAAAATATGGGGACCTAACTTCCCTTTTTTCTTTTGTCTATTTATTTAATATAAACACCAAAAAATAGCACTAGGCTAGAAATCAGTAAAATATATAATTTTATTTATCACAAAAAGGTAAAAACATACGTTGACTACATAAAAGCAGGAAACAACACAAGTTTACAGGAAAAAAACGACGGGTATGGCTAGAAAAAATATAATGATGGTAAGTATAAAGTACCTTAGGATAATCAATAGTTAATAAATATAACCAAATAAACTGCTCAGCGCTACAGACCGTAGTGATCACGACCCATAAGTGAATTAAATATATTAATAATAAATCAATAGTAATTGCTGTGCTGTCACAAAAATATATACATCAAAAAATAAATATATATATATCTCTAAATATATGTGTGCATGTGCAAGGTGCACAATCACTATGGTCCTAGCGCAAAGCAGAGTAAATTAGTCACAGTAACCAAATGGAAGGCACATAATTACCTAAATGCAGACCACCAGCCAGGGACCCATGACACCCGACGCTACAGAAAGCTTCGTCCAATATATACAAGTGCAGAAAGCTACAAATGCCCTGCATCAATTATTTCACTTTCACTTAAAAGCAGTACACAATTTAAAGTGTAAGCATCACTTTCATTTTTATTTTATAAATCAATAGTACACATGAAAATAAGGAAATCTTAAATATATCTTATGAAAGCAATCTGTTTCTTTCTCCACCACGACTGATCATTAATTTTCAAAATTCTCAATTCTCAAGCAAAATCTACATTCAGTGAGGACATATTATTATATTACTGAGATATGAGATGGGAGTTACTACTGATAAGATTCTATGTAGATGGAAGGAGGTGAAGAGGGAGGAGCTATAGACAAAGCTCCTCCCCCTCTGGTGTACATATAATCTTATCAGAAGCAACTGCCATATCCTATATCATTAATCTAAAATTATTTCTACATTGAATACAGATTTTACCCAAGAGTTGAGCTTTTTGATAAAGAATGATCAGTCCTGGCAAAGTAAGATGAACATTTATCTGGTAAGATATATTACAAAGTTGCTTGTTGTCATGGGAACTATTGGTTTATAAAATAAAAATTAAAACAATAGCTACAGTTTAAAGGGCACTGGTTTGGGATTCGATGTGAGACTGTTGCAAGAGGGTTTTCAGAAATACAATAAAAGGTTATGTTGGTGTGTTGCCAGTGAGGATACAGAAGTAAAAATTAATTACTTTTTTATTTAGACTTTTCAAACTCGCAATCCGATTTTTGGCTCCATACTGGAGCCACTTTGGTGCCACCATCCTACCAGTCTCTTTTTAACAGCATTTACATGGGACATTGGCTCCTTCCACAGATATTATGTGCTACAACTAGTTTTGACTAAAACTGCCATGTCTAATATTAGTTACCCTATAAGGTTAAAGTCAGTTGTTTACCACAAGCTTTTCCATTTTTTAGGTTTTCATAATCCTTCAGCACTGATTCTTTGATCAGAATCATTGAGTCTGCTATTTTAAATCATAATAAAAAAGAAATGTATGTATTAGAAGGAAGTACTAGAAGTAAATCTGGTGAAGGAAAATTATGAGACAGCTTTACAACATTTTAATTTCATGCTTGCTTTAGAAGTGGATTATGGGGAAGTAACATAAACATTTCACATATTGATTGTTCAATGAAAGAAATGCTAATAGCAAAGTGATATTCTATTAGTAACCACTTCAAGAGTACGCTTTCAGCCATGTAAGAACATAGGTCTCAATTAGAAATGAGCAAAATTTGTTCAGAAAATGTTTGCCAATCTCAAATTCGGCTTGAACATTGCACATTCGGATTCATGTTCGGATTCCCCAGCATTTTTCCTCAAAATTGGCAAAATACAGCCAGAGCTCAGTAAATCATCAAGTTTCCACTAAGGGTATGTGCACACGTTGCGGATTTCTTGCAGAAATTTCCTGAAGAAAACCGGAAATTTTCTGCAAGAAATCCGCATTTTTTTTTTTGCGTTTTTTTTCCGTTTTTTTCGCGTTTTTTTAGCATTCTGCAAGCGTAATTAGCTTGCAGAATGCTAAAGTTTTCCAAGCGATCTGTAGCATCGCTTGGAAAACTGACTGACAAGTTGGTCACACTTGTCAAACATACTGTTTGACAAGTGTGACCAACTTTTTACTATAGATGCAGCTTATGCAGCATCTATAGTAAAAGATAGAATGTTTAAAAATAATTAAAAAAATAAAAAAATGCTTATACTCACCCAGACATCTCCTCAGCGGCGTCCGGCTCCTCTTCCTATAGCTGGTCTGTGCGCACAGGACCTTCCGTGACGTCACGGTCACGTGAGCGGTCACATGACCGCTCACGACCAATCACAGGACAGTGACGTCATCGGCAAGGTCCTTCGCCGCACATCAGCTACAGGAACCGAACGGCAGCGTGCAGTGGAGGCGGGAAGACATCGAGGGTGAGTATATCGCTATTTTTTATTTTAATTCTTATTTTTTGACCACTTATATGGTGCCCAGTCCGTGGAGGAGAGTCTCCTCTCCTCCACCCTGGGTACCAACCGCACATAATCTGCTTACTTCCCGCATGGTGTGCACAGCCCCGTGCGGGAAGTAAGCAGATCAATGGACTCCCAGGTGTGCGGAATCCCCTGCAATTCCGCATTTTAATGAACATGTTGCTTTTTTTTCCGCGATGCGATTTTTTCGCGGAAAAAAAGGCTACATTTGCACAAAAAATGCGGAATACACTTAAAATAATAGGAGGCATATGTAAGCGTTTTTTTCGCGTTTTTATCACGTTTTTATAGCGAAAAAATGCGAAAAAAACGCGAAAAATACTGAACGTGTGCACATGGCCTAATTCTTTTGTTAGGACTTTGGATGGGATAGTGGTGCTGTAGGATGAGTGGGGGGAGGTGTTTGATGAGGGGAGAGGGTGGGGAAGATCAGAGTAGAGGCAGATTGTATTTTATTTAATTTTTTTAATTAACTTAATGTGTGGATATTCTGGCAGACAATCAGGATGCAGAAGCCATCTACAACATTCAAACAAAAGGGATTCTGTAATTGGCAGCCGAAGTCAAATGTACTTCTGCATATAAAAAGTGTACATGTTGTTTTTGCACCATTTTGTCAGTGTACCAGCGAAGAGAAGCTCTGCCTGCAAGTAGTCAGGTAGTTAGCAAGGCGGTTTATTGTCAGTTAGCTTAGCTAGATAGGATCCTGTGTCAAATCGACCTTCTAGCATCTAAATATTTTGTGCTAATAGTGTGGTGCAGTCAGGAGAGTCCAAATTTCAGAATCTAAATAATTTGGGCTAATAGTGTGGTGCGGTCAGAAGTTCACATTTGAGAATCTAAATTGTTTGTGCGAATTGTGTGGTGCAGTCAGGAGTCCATATATCAGAATCTAAATCCTTTCTGCTAATAGTGTGGTCCAGACAACAGGCCACATTTCTGAATCTAAATCCTTTCTGCTAATAGTGTGGTCCAGACACCATAACAAATTTCTGAATCTAAATACTTTCTGCTAATAGTTTGGTCCAGACACCAGGTCACATTTCGGAATCTAAATCCTTTCTGCTAATAGTGTGGTCCAGACACCATGACACATTTCAGAATCTAAATCCTTTCTGTTAATAGTGTGGTCCAGACACCAGGCCACATTTCAGAATCTAAATCCTTTGTGCTGATAGCGTGGTCCAGACAACAGGCCACATTTCTGAATCTAAATCCTTTCTGTTAATAGTTTGGTCCAGACACCATGACAAATTTCTGAATCTAAATACTTTCTGCTAATAGTTTGGTCCAGACACCATGATGACACATTTCTGAATCTAAATCCTTTCTGCTAATATTTTGTTGCAGACACCATGACACATTTCTGAATCTAAATCCCTTCTGCTAATAGTGTGATCCATACACTATGACACATTTCTGAATGTACCGTATTTCGCGGCATATAAGACGCACCGGACCATAAGACGCACCCCAAATTTGGGGTGAAAATTGCAGAAAAAAAGATTTTTTATAAGATGGGGGTCCGTCTTATTGTCCGAATTTACAGTATCTTACCTGAGGGCTGGTGGTGGCAGAGCAGGGTCACAGGAGGCATGGTGGCGGCAGAGGTGGGGTGATGCGGTACGGCGTGCACCTGAGCAGGGTCCCTTCCTGCTTAGGTGGGCGACGCCACGGCCTGGTGTCCATGGGAGGGTGGCAGCAGTGGTTACCGACAGAGGTGCTGGGATGAGGAAGCACAGTGAGAGGTATGGCGTGAGAGGGGTCCCTTTCCCCGGTGAGGTGATGGAAGGATCTCGTGGGCACATGGACTGGAGATGATGGAGGTAGTGGTGTACATTGTGAAGCGAGTATTCCACAGGAGCTCAGATGTCTGAGCGCCGGGAAGCGGCAAGGACTCAGACATATGAGCGCCTGTGGAATACTCGCTTCACAATGTACACCACTACCTCCATCATCTCCAGTCCATGTGCCCACGAGATCCTTCCTGAACCTTGCTGCACCCATCCTGGGAAGCAAAAGGATACAGGATACAGAGTCCAAAGTCCCGGTGAGGTGATGCAGCAGCCGGTAATGCTTACCGTGGACCGTGGCGGTGGAGATGAGGAGGCGCAGTGAGCGGGGTCCCTTTCCCCGGTGAGTTGATGCTGCAGCCCCGGTAATGCACAGAGCCGGGTGAATCCTGTTGATATCGGTGGGCGCGGCCATCTTCCTGAGGCCGCGCGTTCGCAGATGGAGCTCTAGTGCCCGGGGCTTCAGGAAAAGGGCCGCGCTTAGTAACCCGATGTTTACCCTGGTTACAAGCGTAAAAGTTAAAAAAACAAACAGTACATACTCACCTGCGCGTCCCCCAGCGTCTGCTTCCTGACACTGACTGAGCTCCGGCCCTAACAGCACAGCGGTGACGTCACCGCTGTGCTTTCACTTTCAGTTTAGGGCCGGCGCTCAGTCAGTGTCAGGAAGCAGAGGCTGGGGGACGCGCAGGTGAGCATGTACTGTTTGTTTTTTTAACTTTTACGCTTGTAACCAGGGTAAACATCGGGTTACTAAGCGCGGCCCTGCGCTTAGTAACTCGATGTTTACCCTGGTTACCAGTGTAAAATATCGCTGGTATCCTTGCTTTTGCTGTCAAACACGGCGATACACGGCGACCTAGCGACCAAATAAAGTGCAGACCTTCTAGCAGCGACCAGCAATTTCACAGCGGGATCCAGATCGCTGCTGCGTGTCAAATACAGCGATATCGCTATCCAGGTCGCTGCAACGTCACGGATTGCTGGCGATATCGCCTAGTGTGACGGTACCTTTAGTTCATCATCCTTTGGTGTGTTGTGGTTTAGTTCTTCATCCCCTGGTGCCTAGTAGTTTAATTCTCCAAACCTAGGTGTATAGTAGTTTAGCTCTCCAACCCTTGTTGTCTAATAGTTTAGTTCACCATCCCTTGGTGTCTAGTGGTTTAGTTCACAAAACCTTTCTTTTCCTTTTTTCAAAATTTCTTTGTTTAGCTCCAAAAAGTATTCATTACTGTACAAAAACTCATGAAAAATGTATGCAAAAGTGCATGAAAGATGCGAGTTTTTTCTGTTGCGTTTTTGCTGCCAACAAATTCCTAGAGATGCAGAAACGTTGCAGAAATTATTGCAATCAAATACTCAACATGCGCACATACCCTAAGGCTTATAAGCCTCATTGGAGAGGATGGGCACATTCTTTTACATAGATGAAAAATTACTTCACAGAGTATAGACTTAAAGAGCAAAAATACTATTTACCAGCAGGTATAGGACTAATCTGCTGGTAAAGAGTGTTAAAATGCTGCCTGGCCTCCATACTGGAAGAACGGCTTTTGGGAGAAAATGAACTTGTATGCTTTCCAAAGCTGCTGGCTTTGAGTCATAGGGGCGTGTAGAAGAGGTTACGGTCACTGCTCACTGTACTGTGACTATAACCCTATATAATATCACTGTAACCCTATATTAGCAGGTGAATTGTTTTGCACATGAAGGGTTCCCATTAAATAACCAAATTCTAACTTCCTGAAGCTACAGTAAGGGAGATGTTGGGAGTGTTCTGCACATGAATTTATTATTCAGCTCAATGCTGTTTGAATCTGTATGCAGAAACTCCCCCTACTAGTCGCTGCAGGCAGACAGAATTTTATAATTTCATTTTATGCCTATGTAAGAGGAACAAAGCAATTTGGAGCTTGGTATCAGAAAAACACACATTCATTCACCTGAACTAGACATGCCAATTAGGATGCAGATTAGGACAGGCACCAAAATTGGCCTTGAATGCCGCCTCAGGGAAATTGATCAGAAATACGACTCTAGCTGAATGCTTTTTCCAAAAAGGGATATTTCATACTGCATTGAACTAGAATGACACATAACTCATAGCTGTTATTTATACACCTTAAGGCCTCCTTCATGCTTCCGTGTTTCCAGTACATTTGGCATCCGATTTCACACTTATCAGAGACACGTACAAAGCACACTCATTATAATCTTTTCACACAGACCATGTGTGCATGTGACCCACAGGTAGACATGTCTATTTTTTCTGGCAGCACAGATGTCAATATGTCCTGCACTCATGCACACAGATGACATAACTTTGACATCCGTGTTTCGTCGACAGACCGATAGACAGATAGATAGACAGATAAATAGATAGATAGATAGATAGATAGATAGATAGATAGATAGATAGATAGATAGATAATACTGGTATACAGTGGTTTTGGTGGTAATGATGTAACTTACATTAATTTAATTGTGCTGATTAAGACTATGGCTTTGGGTTTGCCAGACAAGCTCTAGTTTCTAGATATTTAATAAATAATTAAGGATCATTAAAATTTTTCTTTCACCATTCTTCCACTGTCGTAGGTGCTCCACACATTTTTTGCAAACCATATGTGGTGTCCAAGACTTATCCTGATCTCCAAACTGTACTTCTACCTACCCATAAATTTGGGCTTTAGCCTAAGAGAGGTAGTCACACTATACACATAGGTTCCAGGCAAACCGGAGATCGCCTTGCCGTTGTTGGCTGGGCATGCATGAATTGGCCAAATTATGTGAAAAGTATCTTCATTTTTTTCTTATCTAAAGTATTAATGCTATTCATATTTAATATATTACATATTTACATGTTTTAACACTACAGAGAACAACTTTATTTGTTTGTTATATATAGAGGTGGATTCTCATAGTTCCCACCTGTACACACCAGTTTTCTGAATTGGAAGTGCTAGTCAGATTTTTGTTATTTGTATATTAGCTCTCTGACCAAGCACCCTGCCCTCCAGTGGTTTTAATTGCTGAAGGACAGTGATGAGCGAGTATACTTGTTGCTCGGGTTTTCCCGAGCACGCTCGAGTGGTCTCCGAGTATTTGTGACTGCTCGGAGATTTAGTTTTCCTTGCCGCAGCTGCATGATTTATGGCTGCTGGACAGCTTGATTACATGTGGGGATTCCCTAGCAACCAGGCAACCCCCACATGTACTCAGGCTGGCTAGCAGCTGTAAATCATACAGCTGTGTCAACAAAAACTAAATCCCCGAGCAGTCACAAATACTCGGAGACCACCCGAACAACGAGTATACTCACTCATCACTACTGAAGGATCCTAGCTACCTATTCAATTCAAGCTTCAGCCTAAGATAGTATTCACACTAGACACCTAGGTTCCCAGCAAACTGGAGTTCGCCTTGTTGTTGGCTGCTGGGCTTGCATAAATTGGCCCAATTATGTGCTAAGTATCTCCATTTTCTCTTATTATCTAGAGCAGTTATGCTATTCATATTTCATCTACTTCATATTTACATGCTTTAGCACTATAGAGTGCAAAATTATTTGTTTGACTTCTTGATGAAGCCATAATTTTTCCATATATTTATATACACTGCTCAAAAAAATAAAGGGAACACTAAAACCCCACATCCTAGATATCACTGAATGAAATATTCCAGTTGTAAATCTTTATTCATTACATAGTGGAATGTGTTGAGAACAATAAAACCTAAAAATTATTAAAGTAAATCACAACTAATATCCCACGGAGGTCTGGAGTTGGAATGATGCTCAAAATCAAAGTGGAAAATGAAGTTACTGGCTGATCCAACTTCAGTGGAAATGCCTTAAGACAAGGAAATGATGCACAGTAGTGTGTGTGGCCTCCACGTGCCTGTATGACCTCCCTACAAAGCCTGGGCATGCTCCTGATGAGGCGACAGATGGTCTTCTGAGGGATCTCCTCCCAGATCTGGACTAAAGCATCCGCCAACTCCTGGACAGTCTGTGGTGCAATGAGACGTTGGTGGATGGTGCGAGACATGATGTCCCAGATGTGTTCAACTGGATTCAGGTCTGGGGAACGGGTGGGCCAGTCCATAGCTTCAATGGTTTCATCTTGCAGGAACTGCTGACACACTCCAGCCACATGAGGTCTGGCATTGTCCAGCATTAGGAGGAACCCAGAGCCAACCTCACCAGCATATGGTCTCACAGGGGGTCTGAGGATCTCATCTCGTACCTAATGGCAGTCAGGCTACCTCTGGTGAGCACATGGAGGGCTGTGCTGCCCTCCAAAGAAATGCCATCCCACACCATTACTGACCCACTGCGAAACCGGTCATGCTGGAGGATGTTGCAGGCAGTAGATCGCTCTCCATGGCATGTCCAGACTCTGTCACTTCTGTCACATGTGCTCAGTGTGAACCTGCTTTCATCTGTGAAGAGCACAGGGCGCCAGTGGTGAATTTGCCAATCCTGGTGGTCTATGGCAAATGCCAATCGTCCTGCACGGTGTTGGGCTGTGAGCGCAACCCCCATCTGTGGACGTCGGGCACTCATGGAGTCAATTTCTAATCGTTTGTGCATACACATGCACATTTGTGGCCTGCTGGAGGTCATTTTGCAGGGCTCTGGCAGTGCTCCTCCTGTTCCTCCTTGCACAAAGGCTGAGGTGGCGGTCTTGCTGTTGGGTTGTTGCCCTCCTACGGCCCCCTCCACATCTCCTGGGGTACTGGCCTTTCTCCTGGTAGCGCCTCCAGCCTCTGGACACTACGCTGACAGACACAGCAAACCTTCCTGTCACAGCTCGCATTGATGTGCCATCCTGGATGAACTGCACTTCCTGAGCCACTTGTGTGGGTTATATAGTCCGTCTCATGCTACCACTGTTAAATAATAATTATTAATTATTGAATTCTGTACTGAGCCTCGTGGAAGGTCTCGCTGACATCGCAAAAGCTATTTCTGTATATTTAGTTCAGATTAAAGTTAACACCATATAGAGATAACACGTGTTCTATGGGACATATATAATCACGTGGGGGGCGGTCACAGGGGGGCTGTCACCTTCACTCTTTACAGACTCCAGACAGATGGAATGAACAGCTGGTAGCTGTGCTTATGAAGACTTCTACCATACTCCATGACAGGGACAGACGCCATTTAACATTCAGAATATTATGAAAGATGGGGAACAAACTATGATATGGACAAATGGACAATCTGTTCGTAACTATTTCACCTATTTTATGTTTTGCTGCAATGTGGTTTTCTTGTGAACAATCCAATAAACCACTACATTTTTTATGAAAATATCATGACATTTTTCTTTAAGAGTATCGCATCTGGTAAAGAGTCTTGATTAAATAAATATGAGAAATAAGCATATTTAACAACCACGAGTGTGAAAGCACAACTAACATTCAAAAGTGACCAAAACATCAGCCAGAAAGCATTGCAGAACCACTACTTTATTGAGTGTGTCTTGATAATTGCCAATAATTTCCATCTGTTGTCTATTCCATTTGCACAACAGCATGTGAAATTGATTGTCAAACAGTGTTGCTTCCTAAGTGGACAGTTTGATTTCACAGAAGTTTGATTTACTTGGAGTTATATTCTGTTGTTTAAGTGTTCCCTTTATTTTTTGAGCAGTGTACTTATTAAGACAGAACTTTTGGGGTATAAAGCAAGACTGGGTTTACAAACTTTTACTGTAGTCGACTTCTTTCCTCAACAAATTTCCAGTAGAATTTTGCCTTCAAAAAGTTGCTTTTATAGTAATGTAAGCCTTCAAATTGAAATACAGAATAATTATATGGGATATTTCATTACCTAAGACACTCTTAAAGAGTCAAAAGACAGATTAAAGGACCAAAAGCTATTGAATTTGTTATCACACGCAAGTCACATTGGGTGAATGCATTATTTTCCTGGCTGTCCATTACTTCAAAAACTACAACCAATACAGCAAAAGTAATGTGATTTTTTAATTCAGCACCTTCAAAATACGATAAATCCATTAAAAAAACCTGGGCACCTGAGAAAAAAATTGTAGACCTGTGTAATAGATAAATAGATATCCATGAGATATATCATTAGTGCCGTGCGTGTGTAGTTTCATACAATGGGTCTCACGTTAACTGGTGAGAGACTCTTATGTACCTTACCCTTAGTTAAGGGGAGACCCATAATGTCAGGCATCAACTCCCTCTCCCACAAGGCTGTGACATACAGTGGGGCAAAAAAGTATTTAGTCAGTCAGCAATAGTGCAAGTTCCACCACTTAAAAAGATGAGAGGCGTCTGTAATTTACATCATAGGTAGACCTCAACTATGGGAGACAAACTGAGAAAAAAAAATCCTGAAAATCACATTGTCTGTTTTTTTATCATTTTATTTGCATATTATGGTGGAAAATAAGTATTTGGTCAGAAACAAAATTTAATCTCAATACTTTGTAATATATCCTTTGTTGGCAATGACAGAGGTCAAACGTTTTCTGTAAGTCTTCACAAGGTTGCCACACACTGTTGTTGGTATGTTGGCCCATTCCTACATGCAGATCTCCTCTAGAGCAGTGATGTTTTTGGCTTTTCGCTTGGCAACACGGACTTTCAACTCCCTCCAAAGGTTTTCTATAGGGTTGAGATCTGGAGACTGGCTAGGCCACTCCAGGACCTTGAAATGCTTCTTACGAAGCCACTCCTTCGTTGCCCTGGCGGTGTGCTTTGGATCATTGTCATGTTGAAAGACCCAGCCACGTTTCATCTTCAATGCCCTTGCTGATGGAAGGAGGTTTGCACTCAAAATCTCACGATACATGGCCCCATTCATTCTTTCATGTACCCGGATCAGTCGTCCTGGCCCCTTTGCAGAGAAACAGCCCCAAAGCATGATGTTTCAACCACCATGCTTTACAGTAGGTATGGTGTTTGATGGATGCAGCTCAGTATTCTTTTTCCTCCAAACACAACAAGTTGTGTTTCTACCATACAGTTCCAGTTTGGTTTCATCAGACCATAGGACATTCTCCCAAAACTCCTCTGGATCATCCAAATGCTCTCTAGCAAACTTCAGACGGGCCCGGACATGTACTGGCTTAAGCAGTGGGACACGTCTGGCACTGCAGGATCTGAGTCCATGGTGGCGTAGTGTGCTACTTATGGTAGGCCTTGTTACATTGGTCCCAGCTCTCTGCAGTTCATTGACTAGGTCCCTCCGCGTGGTTCTGGGATTTTTGATCACCGTTCTTGTGATCATTCTGACCCCACGGGGTGGGATTTTGCGTGGAGCCCCAGATCGAGGGAGATTATCAGTGGTCTTGAATGTCTTCCATTTTCTAATTATTGCTCCCACTGTTGATTTCTTCACTCCAAGCTGGTTGGCTATTGCAGATTCAGTCTTCCCAGCCTGGTGCAGGGCTACAATTTGGTTTCTGGTGTCCTTTGACAGCTCTTTGGTCTTCACCATAGTGGAGTTTGGAGTCAGACTGTTTGAGGGTGTGCACAGGTGTCTTTTTATACTGATAACAAGTTTAAACAGGTGCCATTACTACAGGTAATGAGTGGAGGAAAGAGGAGACTCTTAAAGAAGAAGTTACAGGTCTGTGAGAGCCAGAAATCTTGATTGTTTGTTTCTGACCAAATACTTATTTTCCACCATAATATGCAAATAAAATGATAAAAAAACAGACAATGTGATTTTCAGGATTTTTTTTTCTCAGTTTGTCTCCCATAGTTGAGGTCTACCTATGATGTAAATTACAGACGCCTCTCATCTTTTTAAGTGGTGGAACTTGCACTATTGCTGACTGACTAAATACTTTTTTGCCCCACTGTATCTTGACCAGATCCTAAGACCCTTTGTCACATCTTTACCATCATATATTAGAGATACGATGGACCTCCTCAAATGACTTGAGGGCATCACGATAGATGAAGACACCTGGCTAGCCAGCATAGATGTCGAGGTGTTGTATTCCTCTATTCCGCATGACAAAGATCTTGAGGCGGTGAAGCACATTTTGGATATTTGTCATCACAGGGCACACAATAGATTTATGCTCGAAATTCTGAGCTTTGTGCTTAACCAGCAATTTTTTCCTGTTTGATGAGGATACCTACCACCAGCTCAGCAGCACCATCAAAAGCAGTCCATGCGTGCAGAGCTACACCAACTTTAGTGCCAACTATTCCTCATGACATAGGTTTTGAGGTGGTGAAACACTTTTTGGATACTATGGGTTGTCATTACAGGGCACACAATAAATTTGTGCTTGAACTTCTGAGGATTGTGCTTACCAGCAATTTTTTCCTGTTAGATGAGAATATCTACCACCATCTCAGCGGAACCACCATGGGCAGCCCATATGCGCCGAGCTTTCCCAACTTGCTCCGGGGCTGGTGGGAAGGTACATGTGTAAATACAGACTAGGAAGGCTATATGTCTGAGAACATTGACCTATGGGTCAGGTTTATTGATGAAGTCCTGATTCTATGGAAAGGAACAAAAGATTACTTTCTCAATTTTGTTGAAAGCCTCAATAACAATCAAATTGGCCTTAGAATTACATATGAAATTAATAGGGAGAAATTGTAATTTTAGGATCTCATGATCTACAAAGCAGATGGGCATCTGAGTACAACCATGTACAGGAAGCCGACTTTGACTAATGCCCTCTTGAGATCGAACAGACACCATTTGGTCCCACTCAAGAGGGTCATTCCTAAAAGGGCAGTACCTGACCTTAAGGCACAACTGCTCAGACAAAAGAGATTTCATTCAGACAGGTGGATCTATTGCGATGACATTTTAGCGAGACAGGATACCCAGATCATGCCCTTCGGCAAGCCTACCACCATGCACTGAAACAGGCTAGGGTACAACTTCTGGCTCCAAGAAAACACACAGAGAGAAAAGACAACATCACTTGCCTAATCATCACATTTGACAATGGGGAACCAGAAATCAAAGAAATGGGAACACCTCTTTTCTAAAAATGTATAGGCATTGACCTTGTAAGACTTCCAAAGAAAGGTGGCAATACAGATAAAATACTTCTCCAAAGGGAGATGAAATGGATATATAAACTTAGAACATATAGCCCCTCAGCCTTGAATGAACAGTTGAATTTTGGTTGCTTTTTGTAAGTTCTCATGTTCCCTGTTCCCTCCCCCACACCTCTTTCTTTATTGTCCCCTCCCTCATTTCTATATTTGTCACTCTTCGTGCTAATACTCCTTCATATTTCAAATTCATGTGTCTATTTTGATTCTTAGTAAACTGCCTGAGATGTCTATTAGTATTTACTAATTTGACACTGGGCAGTACATACAGCTCCTTCCCAGTCTCTTTCATTCATGACCTGGACAGGTCTTACCTCCATTGTGAGGTTAATGCAATAGAGTCTATATGCTCAAATCACCTATAGTATTTCTTTGTTAGGTTGATTTCTCAGAGAGAGTATTATAGATTGGGCTTTTCAATAAGCCTCTCCAGCATCACTTCAGTCATACTGAGATTGGTAGTGTTTATTAGAATTGATATCTTGTATGTGACACACATTTTTTGTATCTACCGGTCATTTTATATGTGTTTGAGCTCCTCTCTGGTGCTATGACTTACAGAAACATCACTATACACCCTGCATATATCGTTCTATAAGTACGCTGTTTGTGGGTTCTATCTGTATAAGTTGCCTACAGTGAAGGAAATAATTATTTGATCCCTTGCTGATTTTGTAAGTTTGTCCACTGGCAAAGGCTACGTTCACACTTGCATACCAGGGCTTTGCAGATGGCTGCGTACTTCCTGTGTACCCAATGTTAAAGATGGGTACGCAGGATGCATGTAGAAGTAGGCGGAGCTAAACAGAAGTGCTGAAGTGGGCAGAGCTTCAGGGAGGAAGTACATAGCCATCCGCAAAGCCGCGGTACGCAAGTGTGAACGTAGCCAAAGACATGAACAGTCTAAAATTTTAAAGGTAGGTTAATTTTAACATTGAGAGATAGCATATAAAAAAAATCCTGAAAATCACATTGTATAAATTATATAAATTTATTTGCATTTTGCAGTGAGAAATAAGTATTTGATCCTCTACCAACCATTAAGAGCTCTGGCTCCTACAGACCAGTTAGACACTCCTAATCAACTCGTTACCTGCATTAAAGACAGCTGTCTTACATAGTCACCTTTATAAAAGACTCCTGTCCACAGACTCAATTAATCAGTCAGACTCTAACCTCTACAACATGGGCAAGACCAAAGAGCTTTATATGGATGTCAGGGACAAGATCATAGACCTGCACAAAGTTGGAATGGGCTATAAAACCATAACTAAGGTGCTGGGTGAGAAGGAGACAACTGTTGGTGCAATAGTAAGAAAATGGAAAAAATGCAAAATGACTGTCAATCGACATTGATCTGGGGCACCATGCAAAACCTCACCTTGTAGGGAATGCTTGATCATGAGGAAGGTGAGAGATCAGCCTAAAACTTCACGGGGAGAGCTTGTTAATGATCTCAAGGCAGCTGGGACCACAGTCATCAAGAAACCTATTGGTAACACATTGCGCCATAAAGGCTTAAAATCCTGCAGTGCCCGCAAGGTCCCCATGCTCAAGAAGGCACATGTGCAGGCCCAACTGAAGTTTGCCAATGAACACCAGCATGATTCTGTGAGTGATTGGGAGAAGGTGCTGTGGTCAGATAAATTGAGGTCTTTGGCATTAACTCAACTCGCCGTGTTTGGAGGAAGAGAAATGCTGACTATGACCCAAAGAACATCGTCCCCACTGTCAAGCATGGAGGTGGAAACATTATCGTTTGGGGGTGTTTCTCTGCTAAATGCACAGGACTTCTTCACCGCATCAATGGGAGAATGGATGGAGCCATGTACCGTAAAATCATGAGTGACAACCTCCTTCCCTCCGCCAGGACATTAAAAATAGGTCGTGGCCGGGTCTTCCAGCAAGACAATGACCCAAAACATACAGCTAAGGCAACAAAGGAGTGGCTCAAAAAGAAGCACATTAAGGTCATGCCGTGGCCTAGCCATCTCCAGACCTTAGTCCCATAAAAAACTTATAGAGGGAGCCAATCGACAGCCTCAAAATCTTAATGATTTAGAGATGATCTGCAAAGAGGAGTGGACCAAAATTCCTCCTGATATGTGCGCACACCTTATCAGCAACTACAAAAAAGTCTGACTGCTGTGCTTGCCAACAAGGGTTTTGCCATCAAGTATTAAGTCTTGTTTGCCAGAGGGATCAAATACTTATTTCTCATTGCAAAATGCAAATACATTTATATAATTTATACATTGTGATTTTCTAGATTTTGTTTTTGATATTCTATTTCTCAATGTTAAAATTAACCTACCCTTAAAATTATAGACTGTTCATATCTTTGTCAGTAGGCAAACTTACAAAATCAGCAAGGGATCAAATAAGTACTTACTTCACTGTACATGCACCAGGTATTAGGAATTAATAAACTACCTCCTGTGGCTATATCAGAACAAACAGAAGCCGCGCCTCTTGAGTATATGCATGGCTGATTGTAGCTACGCCCTTCGATGATGCGTATCCCGTGATGCAACAATGATGTGTATCGTGTCAAGCTGATCGAGGACACGATGAAAAGGGGCATTCCATCCTCTATCAGCTGACTGGCCAGTTAGTGACAATCAGGAGAACCTTTTTTTAGACATGCCCCTGATCATGTCCAGTTGTAGGAGATATATGTCCACTTGGAGACAGGCCCCCTTCCCAGCTGATAGGTACTGACATCAGACATTAGGCCTTTTTATAGATGCCATGACAGCCGAGGTAAGTCACATGGCCTTGAAGCTGTCAGGCATACTATAGGTGATATCATTTGAAATGCCCGTATGAATATCCAGTGCCACTCCACTACTCAATGAACCTACTATAATATCTGATCTGTATCTACCCCGTTGTTACATTTTTCCCTGATGAGGCTTATGCAAAAATGCTGAAACGAGTAGGGAATGACTGGGGTTCACTATTGCGCTATACTAAGGTACTGCCCGTGTTAGGACGGGTGTACTGTATATGGGGCATGAAAGAGGATATTAGGGACTGAACCCCTTATTTTATCCCCTTCCTTCAATGCTGTCTTACATGGGTGATCTTCAAAGACACGCGTGAGATCCTCCCATTTTTATTACCTTCACTGATTTTGTCATGAGCACTTTGTTACTGCGTTACAAAAAAATTAATGTTTTATTGGTGTTTGAAGTATATTTTATCTTGTCTTTACTTAGAGCTAAGTTTTATGGTATCCTATGCTATACAGTTATACTGACTGTAGTAGTTTGGTCAACATTTCTGGTGGCCATATTTGGTTTGTTTTTCTCGCCGGTATTCTGACCTCAAACAGATACCTGTTCACTTGTTTGTCTTGCTCATCTGTTTGTGACAGACTCTCTTGGTATATGACCCCGGACCTCTTGACACCCCTGTCTCACTGTGAGAAGTGGCATTTCCAAGCATAACATATGGATCCTTGATCTACTTTCAGCTTTCGGCTATATCGGTCTGCAATACAGACTGGAACAGTCAGAAGGCCGGATGTGGCCCACGGGTCATAGTTTGCCCATCTCTGATATAGGGGGGCATTTTTGATAAAAGAAAATCAGGCCGTTCTCCAAGCTCTGAGGTTAGGGCCCCATGAACAACTAGAATTATATCATCTGCATCAAGTAGCTGGAGTAACACCATAAGGGAACAGTCACAAGCAGACACTATTCAAAGATCATATATATGGCAGCAGGACACAATTTGACAACAGCTGAGAATATTGATGACAGCACCTCTAGAGACAGTGACAGAGGTGTGCAATAATTCATATACACCTCAGGTAAGAAGATAAGAAGACTACTCCAATTCTTCATACCATATTAATAGACCTTTACCTAGAAATCTGATTGACTTGTCACAAAACTATAAAATGGAAAAGCTTTTTCTTTATTATTAATTTTAGGAAAAATAAAAATGTTCAATTATTTTGTTAGTGAGATTATGAATTTAAGTTTTGTAATTTTGAGGAGGTACTACGAACAAACGACCATGTTATTAATATATACTATGATTTGGTTTTTAAAGGGACTCTGTCACCTGAATTTGGAGGGAACAATTTTCAGTCATATGGGCGGGGTTTTCGGGTGTTTGATTCACCCTTTCCTTACCCGCTGGCTGCATGCTGGCTGCAATATTGGATTGAAGTTCATTCTCTGTCCTCCATAGTACACGCCTGCGTAAGGCAAGATTACCTTGTGCAGGCATGTACTACGGAGGACAGAGAATGAACTTCAATCCAATATTGCAGCCAGCATGCAGCCAGCGGGTAAGGAAAGGGTGAATCAAACACCCGAAAACCCCGCCCATATGACTGAAAATTGTTCCCTCCAAATTCAGGTGACAGAGTCCCTTTAAATTGTTAGACAAAAAAATGTTACACAAATCGCTTATTTTGCATAGTCTTTTCTTCTTACATCTGCTTTCCCTGATGATATTGCTGACCATTTATTCCACTGGAAGAAACATCAAATTGTGACACCATTTTCCAAATCTGGCAAACATATGTAAAATAGATATTATGGGCACAAAAGCAAAAATAGATTTATTTCAATCCCACATCATGCATGTGGAGTTAAAATAAATCTGTTCTTGGATTTATATCTGACGACCTTGGGGCTGTTGTCCTTTTCTGAGTTTGGACAGCCACATCCAGCCCATCTAGAGTAGACTGAGTGATTGTCAAAGCCCACCCGGGCAGCTGCTCACCTCAAAACAGCAGGAATGGACAAACCAGGATGGAGAATTCACCTTGACCATGAAAAATTGACTTATATTGGTACTTTATTTCCAATTCATCTGGCCAGAGTTGTTGAGTAAGTTTCTTATATTTCACCCTTTTGGCAATTACATGTCAATAACATAATCATTCGGCACTGTGAGCAAAAATGGAGGTTTGCAATTTTTGCCAGTCTCCTGTTGTTGACCCTTTAAGACCATTTGAGGGCTTTTTTTGTGTGTGTGTTTTCATACTCACAATCCAGGAGGCACTTTTTGTCACTTAGCAGTATGAGGGCTGTTTTTTTCCTGGGATGAGTTCTATTTGTCAGTGGCACCATCAGGCATTATTACCTATTTTTTAAAAATTATTAACGGGGAGTAGTAAGTTTGTTTTTTGATATGATGAGTACAACTATGGCGACATCAAATTTACAGGTGCTTCACACAGAATTAGAATATCATCAAAAAGTTAATTTATTTCAGTTCTTTAATAAAAAAAAAAAGGTGAAACTCATATATTACATAGAGTCATTACAAACACAGTGATCTATTTCAAGTGTTTATTTCTGTTAATGAGGATGATTATGGCTTACAGCCATTGAAAACCCAAAAGTGATTATCGCAGTAATTTAGAATACTTTATAACATCAGCTTGAAAAATTATTTTAAAATCCGAAATGTTGGCCTACTGAAATGTGTGTTCAGTAAATGCACTCAATACTTGGTCGGGCTAATTTTGCATCAATTACTGCATCACTGCGGCGTGGCATGGAGGCGATCAGCCTGGAGCACTGCTGAGGTGTTATGGAATCCCAGGTTGCTTTGATAGCAGCCTTCAGCTCGTCTGCATTGTTGGGTCTGGTGTCTCTCATCTTGCTTTTGACAACACCCCATAGATTCTCTATGGGGTTAAGGTCAGGTGAGTTTGCTGGCCAATCAAGCACTGTGATACTGTTGTTTTTAAACCAGGTAATGGTACTTTTGGCAGTGTGCACAGGTGCCAAGTCCTGCTGGAGAATGAAAATTCCAACACCAAAAAGCTTGTCGGCAGAGGGAAGCATGAAGTGCTGTAAAATTTCTTGGTAGACGGCTACACTGACTTTGGTCTCGACAAAACACAGTGGACCAACACCAGCAGATGACATGGCTCCCCAAACCATCACTGATAGTGGAAACTTCACACTAGACCTCAAGCAGCTTGGATTGTGGCCTCTCCGCTCTTCCTCCTGACTCTGGGACCTTGATTTCCAAATGAACTGCAAAATGTACTTTAATTTGAAAACAACACCTTGGACAACTGAGCAACAGTCCAGTTCTTTTTCTCCTTGGCCCAGGTAAGACGCTTCTGATGTGCTTTACTGGTCATGAGTGGCTTGACACAAGGAATGCAACTGTAACCCATGTCCTGGATACATCTGTGTGTGGTGGCATTTGAAGCAATGACTCCAGCAGCATTCCAGTCATTGTGAATATCCTCCAAATTTTTGAGTGGCCTTTTCTTAAAAATCCTTTCAAGGCTGCGGTTATCCAGTTGCTTGTGTACCTTTTTCTACCACACTTTTTCCTACCACTTAACTTTTCATTAATGTTGTTGGAAACAGCACTTTGTGAACAGCCAGCTTTTTAGCAATGACCTTTTTTGGCTTACCCTCCTTGTGGAATGTGCATATGACTGCCTTCTGGACATCTGTCAAGTCAGCAGTCTTCCCCATGATTGTGGAGCCTACTGAAACAGACTAAGGGGCCTTTTGAAATGCTTAGCAAGCCTTTGCATGTGTTTTTGTTAATTATTGTAATTTACTGCCATTTAAGCCATAATCATCAACCGTAACAGAAATAAACACTTGAAATAGATCACTCTGTTTGTAATGACTCTATATTATATATGTGTCACTTTTTGTATTGAAGAACTGAAATAAATTTACTTTTTGATTATATTCTAATTTTGTGGGAAGCACCTGCATATAGTTTTATTTATGTTTTGGTGCTTTTGAACAATAAATACACTAAATACAAATATTTGTTTTTGCGAAGCCCTATTCTGTTATACATTTTTTTCCATCAACGGTGCTTATTTTTCGAATGAGAAAATATCAGTTTTAACGGTACCATATTTTGGGACATATGATTTTTCTATCACTTTTTTTACCCTTTATGGCAGGTGGAATGAGTAAATGAAGCAGCAAAAAATGGGATGAGCAAAAATAAAAAATTCCACCATAATTTTTCATATTTTATTCTTACAACAATCACAGTGTAGGATAAATATTGATATAGTTTTATAGTATGGGTCAATACGATTACAGTGATACCCAATTAATTGATTTGTTGTATGTTTTACTACTTCTGCACAAGAAAATACATTTCTAATGACAGTGGGGAGGGTTCATCACATTCTGAGAGCCATAACTTTTGCATTTTTCAGTTTAAAGCGCTCTATGAGGGCTTGTTTTTGTGAAATTAGCTGTAGTTCTTATTGGTTCCATTTTGAGACAAAAAAACTTTTTGATTGCTTTTTATTTCATTTTTAGCGAGGTGGGATGAAAAAAGTGTCAGTACTTTCATTGTTTTTTGTTGTTTTTTTGTGTTGTTCACCATCTTGGATAAATAATGATACAGTCTTATTGTACAGGTCATTACAGACGTGGTAAAACCTAATACGTGTTTTGGGAGGTGTTTGTTTTTTAGCAAATTAATCAATTTTTTATTGGAAAAACGAGGGAGGGTTTTTATTTATCTTTTTAAACACCTATAAACATATTTTTGTAATACTTATTAGTCGCTCAAGGCAACTCAAACATGCAAGATACATTGCTAAACCGTAGGCTATTGTTAGGCCTTGATACTATAGCAACCTATAGGTACACCAAGACTATGCTGTGGGGGTGTTATGACTGACAGAGGGAGTGTTCTTCATCTGTCAAACTCTTCAAGTGCTCTGTGACAAGTGAAAGCAATAAATGAGGTCTTAAACTGCTTGAATTGTTGAGAACGTTACTAGCAAATATAGCAGAAGCCCAGATATATACTGTACATCAATCAGTCTCCTGCAGTTGATCGCACGGGTAGAGAAGCTGTATTGGGAGATCACCATGATGTACACATCCATCATGGAGCATAAAGTGACTTGTCCTTATGGTGGATACATGCGTCAAATAATGTTAAGAGGTTTTTGACAACAATTATAGAAGAGTTATCACTGACGTTATATCAGTTGACAATTTAAGTGAGGTTAAGTCCAGACCTAATGACACCATCAAGCACATACTTTGTAAATCTATTAAACTCAAATTGAGTCCCTTGCTGAAGGCAGACTTTTGCTTGTGTCAGTTTATTGAAAAGTCATATTTACTTGTAAGGAGATGAGATACTAATTATCCGAATCAAGATAAAAGATAAGCAATGATGAAAATCCTAACTGACATATCAAGAAACCGAAGGTGGCAAGATGACACCTCCATAATGTACAGCTCGAAGACACATCATTTACAAGAACAGCAACGTAACAAAAAAGAATGACAGAATATAGTCACTTGTTATATTAAGTATCAGCAGTGTTCACTTTTCATTACAGCAATGTACCTTACTATTTCTGAATGTCGCCGGTTATGGGTTCTTAGTTGTGCCTTTTCACTATCAAAGAGCAATATTACTTGTTTTAAGTAGTACACTAAAGTGGAGCCACACCTTTTGAATCATCATTGACTGATTGAATAACTGTGAATTCATCAGAAATCTTTTCCATTTCTGCTACAGTAGATATCAAATACATACCTATCTGCGGCTACCTTGAAACTCTCAACAATGTGCTTGCTGTTGATGACAGCCCAAGCCAAAGAGCATGAATTCCTGTTTAATTTGCTGTATACACACATTAAAATAGTTGTATTATCATGTAAACATATAATTGGGATGATAATACAATGTTTGGACTTTGCCTGTATTTTTACTACTTCTCTTGCTGAATTTTCAAGAACGTCTGTGTGCTTTTTGATTTTGAATAGATTGTCCAGAATTATGAAACAGTATCATGCCTATCCATAGGTTGCATGTGGTGCTGCAGCTCTGCCTCATTTATTTCAATTGAATTGAATGGCTATAATACACATCACCTATGGACAGGTGTAAAGTAGTCTTTTAAAGAAAGTAGATATACAGTGCCTTGGAAAAGTATTCGGTTCCCTGGAACTTTTCCACCTTTTCCCACATATCATGCTTCAAACATAAAGATACCAAATGTAAATTTTTGGTGAAGAATCAACAAGTGGAACACAATTGTGAAGTTGAACAAAATTTATTGGTTATTTTAAATTTTTGTGGAAATTCAAAAACTGAAAAGTGGGGCGTGCAATATTATTCGGCCCCTTTAACTTAATACTTTGTTGCGCCACCTTTTGCTGTGATTATAGCTGCAAGTCGCTTGGGGTATGTCTCTATCAGTTTTGTACATCGAGAGACTGAAATTCTTGCCCATTCTTCCTTGGCAAACAGCTCGAGCTCAGTGAGGTCTGATGGAGATCGTTTGTGAACAGCAGTTTTCAGTCTTTCCACAGATTCTCGATTGGAATGAGGTCTGGACTTTGACTTGGCCATTCTAACACCTGGATACGTTTATTTGTGAACCATTCCATTTTGCTTTATGTTTGGGATCATTGTCTTGTTGGAAGACAAATCTCCGTCCCAGTCTCTGGTCTTTTGCAGACTCCAACAGGTTTTCTTCAAGAATGGTCCTGTAGTTGTCTCCATCCATCTTGCCATCAATTTTAACCATCTTCCCTGTTCCTGCTGAAGAAAAGCAGGCCCAAACCATGATGCTGCCACCACCATGTTTGACAGTGGGGATGGTGTGTTCAGGATAATGAGCTGTGTTGCCTTTACGCCAAACATATTGTTTGGCATTGTTGCCAAAAAGTTTGATTTTGGTTTCATCTGACCAGAGCACCTTCTTCCACATGTTTGGTGTGTCTCCCAGGTGGCTTGTTGCAAACTTTAAACAACACTTTTTAAGGATATCTTTGAGAAATGGCTTTCTTCTTGCCACTCTTCCATAAAGGCCAGATTTGTGCAGTGTACGACTGATTGTTGTCCCACCTCAGCTGTACATCTCTGCAGTTCATCCAGAGTGATCATGGGCCTCTTGGCTGCATCTCTGATCAGTCTTCTCCTTGTTTGAGATGAAAGTTTAGAGGGACGGCCGGGTCTTGGTAGATTTGCAGTGTATGATACTCCTTCCATTTGCTCCTTGGGATGTTTAAAGTTTTGGAAAACATTTTGTATCCAAATCTGGCTTTAAAATTCTCCACAACAGTATCACGGACCTGCCTGTTGTGTTCCTTGGACTTCATGATGCTCTCTGTGCTTCAAACCGAACCCTGAGATTATCACAGAGCAGATGCATTTATATGGAGACTTGATTACACACAGGTGGATTATATTTATCATCATTAGGCATTTAGGTAAGCATTGGATCATTCAGAGATCCACAATTAACTTCTGGAGTGAGTTTGCTGCACTGAAAGTAAAGGGGCATAATAATATTGCACGCCCCACTTTTCAGTTTTTGAATTTCCACAAAAATTTTAAATAACCAATAAATTTCGTTCAACTTTACAATTGTGTTCCACTTGTTGTTGATTCTTCACCAAAAAAATACTTTTGGTATCTTTATGTTTGAAGCATGATATGTGGAAAAAGGTGGAAAAATTCCAGGGAGCTAAATACTTTTGCAAGGCACTGTATTTTCCTAGCAGTCTTCTAACTCATTCCAAACGAACTCAATTGGGTTGAGGTCAGATAATTGTGGATGTCATGTCATCTGACGCAAAAGAGTATCTAAGTTTTTCGACAACAGGAGCAAGAATTCAGTTTGGTGCCCCCTCTCTCCATCTAGTTTCAGTAGTCGTCATGTGATTGCTCATTCATATGTGATTTGCTTACATACAGTCACATGACAATTAGCAGCTCTTCATATTTCTCTAAATGTTGAGTGAAAGTCTGAGAGAAGCAAGAAGAGAAACCAGTTGTCACATGACCATAGACATGAAAATCACTGAAATCCTGACAGTGAGTACATTATACACTGTTAGTAATGGCATGCTGCAAGGCTTCATTTTATAATTAAATGGCTTGTCTAGGTTTGTGATGAAAGTCTGTAGTAACTGTATGTGACTATCGGCTTCGGAATTCTCACAGGGCATGCACTGCCCAATTTTAGGATTTTCCCATGACGGCAGACTGGACACATTATGACTAGATGTGTCTGACCTAGCTCAATTCATTTTCTTTGAGCGAGGCCACACATATCTAATCGGTACGTCACCACATGTATGTAAATTGCATACTTGCGGTTTTGTGACCTCCCACTCTTTCCAGAGAATCCTGACAGCGTGCAGTGTGCACTGTGAGAATTCAGAAGTCTGCAGTCACATATAATAACTGCAGGCTTTCATCAAAAAAAACCCAAAACCCCACTAATGCTTTTAATCACTTTATTAACCTAGACATGTATGCAGCGCCCCAGAGTCCTGGTCGTTGCAGTACTGTGGCTCCGCCACTATGGGGAGCCATGGTGCGTCCGATGGCACTGAAGGAGTTCATCTGATCAGGTATCACAGACACCAATAGATTTCACAGCAGGGCCTCCGGGGGGAGCTAAGGGTGCTATTCATTAGGCCACTCCCCACCATAGTGGGTAAACCGGGGGTCAGGCAGGAAGTTAGATCAGAAAGCTGACTGGATTGGACGAAGCAACACCTTGTGGCAGAGGGTGTTGTGGAGGAAGAGACAGTAGGGTCTCTGTCAGGGGTGGGATCCTGACAGAGGCTTGGCATTGGAAAGAACGTAACGGGTCCGCGCCAGCTCCGGGAAGCGGCGGGGCCCAAGAAAGGACTAGAAGCGAGATAGATTGTGCTGAGTGAGAAACGAGATCAAGCAATAGGAGAATTCCAGTAGGGGTCGTGCTGTAAGACCGGAGCAACACCCTACTGAGGCGCACTACCGGTGGCCGGAACGCCGAGGGAGTATTATAACATTCTGCTTCAAGCAATACTCTAAACAGCGGCAGGACAGTCAGTTTAAGGCGGGCTGTCTAACACATATCACCTATGAAGTCTTGGGAGGCAATTGCGGGAGAGGGGCGTCTCTAGGGTCCCGGAAGAACTCCAGGCCTATCCGACAAACGGGTGCCGTTCTAACTGTAACATCAGGAAGGGACGGAAGATTAGAAGAACATCATTTAATCGAGTTGTGAGGGAACTTAAGAAACAGACACAACGGTTGTGGGGTACTTTCCGTAAGCACAGCAGGGAAGGACTACAACACATAGCGCTAAGAAGGAAGGCACCGATTTCCACCTGTGAAGTGAACTCTGGAGGTGCCATTGGACCGGCCGGACTTGCGCAGCCTGGGGAACTGTATTCTGGACTGAGGACTCAGAGATCTCCAGTAAAGAGGTAAAGAGACTGCAACCTGGTGTCCTCGTTATTTACCGCGACCTGCACCCCACAACTGCACCGTTACAACACGACCTATTTCACCGGACGTCCCCCACTGACTGACAGGGCCACGGACCCGGGTCTAGCCACCGTGACAACCCCAGCGCTGAGACCCAGAGGCCCGGTACCGGGTACCCCTCGGCCCTGCGGCGGTGTGGGGGCGCTCCACATGTACATAGACACATAATATTACAAGTTATGGATTGTTACATGTGTACAGGATCAGAACCAATAACAACACAAGAATATGTCACCAGAACCAGCATCAGTACAGAAATGCATCAGTAGAACCCCCATTAATATAGAAACACAGCATCACAACCCTCATCTATACAGAAATACATTATCAGAACCACCATAAGTACAGAAATACATTACTAGAATCACCACCAGTACAGAAATATATTACCAGGACCACTAGCAGTATATGAATACAACATCAGGACCATCATTAGTACATTGATTCATAACCAGAAGAACCTTTCATATGTGAATTCAGCACCAGAACCACCATCAGTACAGAAATACATCACGAGAACCACCATCATTAAATGAATAAATCACCTGAATTATGATCAGCACATGAATACATCACCAGAACCACCATCAGTTCATAGAATATTAATTGTAATGTCAAAACCATGTACATTTGTATCGCATGAACCTACAACTCCCAATATGTACTTAATAATGGTTAGGAGATGCTGGGAGTTGTTGTTATCAGTCATCATCAGACTGCGGTCCATACAGAAATCAAAGTACTGATGAGAATTAATTAGCATCACAAATAAACATTGACATCTATGTACCTTCTAGATAACGTTGTCTCTGATTTGAATCATTCTGTTTTCTTCATCTTGTACAGATGCTATAATGACTTTTCACAGCCACAGCTTGTCTCTGCAGACCTCGATCTTCTCTAGTCTTCTGCAGGACATCCCCACATGATGCCCTTAAACATAGCAGTGTGATTATAATACTCCTAAACAAAATATCTACACTACTCTTTGCCTCTTATAAAAAAATTGGCTCTCACTGTGTTCCCTGCACAAAATATGACTTCCACACACTGTCCCTCTTATGGTACATGCCATCCACACTGCCCTCTCCTTTCCAAACTGTGCCCCCTTATCATATTCTCCTTTGGCATACTATGCCCCAATGCTGCTCCCTTTCTATATCACCCACACACACTACCCAGTATCTATTTTTTGCCCCTCACACTTTTCTTCCATATACTGTCTTATCATGCTATTGCCCTCAAAAGTCACCTCACATATTTCCCCCTCAATCATACCATTTCCTCACACATCCCCCAATATCCATACTGTCTCCTCACATATTTACCCCCTCAGTATCTATTCTGTCTCCTCACACATCCCCCCGCTTCACATACTGTGTCCTCTCCCATCCCATTCCCCTCGCTCCCCATACTGTGTCCACACCCATCCCTCTCTCATACTGTTTCCTCATACATTACCCTTTGCTTCTCATACTGTGTCCTCACCCATTACTCCCCTAATACTGTTTCATCATACACTGCCCTTCGATCCCCATACTGTGTTCACACCCAACCCCCTCATAATGTTTTCTCATACATACCTCCACTCCCCATATTGTGTTCACATGCATCCCCCTCACTCCCAATACTATGTCCACACCCATACCTCACTCACTTCCCATACGGTGTCTACACCCATACCCTTTAACTCCTCAATCTGTGCCCGCACCTATCCTGCTTCCCTCCTCATAAAGGTGACTGCGCCCATTCCCTCTCCCTCACTCCCAATACTATATATAAAGAAGTCTCCTATTTTTTTGTTTGCAGTCCTTGGTAGTGTTTTAAATGCAGAAGTGTAGCCATAAAGGCATCATGCTTCTTGCAGTCAACTTTGCATAGTTGATTTAGAGATGTGTCTGATAATTTATGAGTACTATTATCTGAAGTCCTGTAAATTTGCGGTTTCTGGGGCTTTGATGAACTTATCCTCTACAGAAAAGGTAATTGCTGTTCTTCCTTTCTTGAGACAGTCACTATGAGAACCAGTTTCATCATAGCAATTGATGGATTTAATGAATCCCAGATTTTGAAAGTCCATGACAACATCAGGTAAGTCATTATTAGGCTTAATTTCTCCCATAGGAAAGATTTATATTTGTGCCCTAATCCTCTTGGCTAAGACAGAATGGCTTAAAGTGGTTGTCCGGTCAAAAACAATAAGTCTGCAGTCACTCTGTGTGACTGTAGACTTATGAATCCCCCCAGAGCATGTACTGTGTGCTGTGGGGATTCACCAGTTTCTGAGCCGAAACTGGCGGGTACATCTGCGTTATGCATACTCCCAGCCAGAGCCCGACTAGCATGTGCAGCTTTGCTACATACACTTTTATTAAGCAAGGCCGCACCCACTAGTCGGCACGTCAGTGGTCAGGGAACGACCTTGTTCAATACAAGTGTACGGAATGAGGCCATGCCCACTGGGAGAGCTCTGGCAGGGAGTAAGTATAACACATAAATCACCACCATTCCCTGCTCAGAAACCAGAAACCGGCAAGTGACTGCTTAGTTATCAATTTAGACCGAACAACCCCTTTAACGTCACTTTCTGGGATTTAACACCCATTGCACACATCCTACTCATGTTGTCAAGACTTGAGTAGAAACGAGGGATCCTCTACTTTTTTTGTGTCCAACCCTGGGAAATTTTGGGGGGTAATGTAACACTACACTTTTATAATGTAGCCCTACAGACTTTTAATGACAAGAGAGCAGAATTTAACAAACGTTCAGACACTGCTACTTAGAGACAATATTATTTAATGTCACAAAGAAAAGATTTCAGGATGTTCTTTTTTTTATCAATTTGGAGTAGAGATTTTTGTAATAGAATACAGTAAGAAAACCCTATAATCTAAAGCCCGGGGTAAAAAAGATCTCATTAATTGTGTGCCTGCTGTATTCTCCTTATTACTTATTAAGTCTTGACACTTTACTTCTATTGAGCAACAAAGACAGACACAGCAATCGAAGATGCAGCAGTCAATTTTAACTAATTAAACCCTGGAAGCACAAATTAAGAAAAATAAAAGTTTCACTAAAGAAAAATGGACCAAGCATTAACCTAATTGTTCACACTCTTTGGCTTTCAATTCTGAACTATTCAGCCTTTGAAAGTCAGTGAAACACAGAAAATAAGATATATTATATCACGGGTTTACCGCGACAAAGTGGAGCCAGAAGACCTCAGCATCTGATTTCTTCTACTCTGCACTGATTAGAAGCACTTCACCTTCATATTAAACTGTGCATATTTCTTTTAGCAGTGCAGGGGTTAAATTGCTCAGTTGAGAGCTCCTGGAAGCTTTCCTGCATGAAGGCTCTCAGCGATTCACTGTTAGCCACTCCCATCTCCTATATATTCTGGGCCCGTGCTAGCACTCATTGTCAGAAATAGCTTATGCTGCATGGTTGGAGATGTTGGCTTGTGGTTGTTGTTTGAGAAGGTTTTTGGTGGATTCAGCTGAGAGTGTTGTGGGTGTGTGATAATCCCCTTCTTCTCCTACTTTGGTTTTTCCCCATCCTCCACTCACCGGTGTATACCTCTGTTGTTTGTTTGAGCAATTTGTATGATTGCAATTTTCCTTTATACCTGTTTGTATTACCTTGTTAGTCTTGTTGATGTATTACGGTACACTACTACTCACCTCTTCCCTGTGTGGGGGAGGGATGTAGAGAGAGAGCGGATTCAGAAGCTACGGCAAGGTACATGGCCCCTTTGTCTTCACAATCAGACATAATCCGGGGAACAGGGCAAGCTAGGGTGCCCCTAGCATTAGGGACAGTGAAGAAGCCCCTGGTCACAGGATACCTGACAACAGAATCATGACATATTAGTTCCTAAAGGAAGCAAAAGCAATTTGTGACACTTCAATATTTCATAAATGTGACACATAACACAACCCCTTTAAGTCAAAATGTAACCAATGTCTGAATAGAGTTCATGTGTCTGATGTGTCTGTTTCCTCTTCCTTGGCTTACCAGGCTTTTTGAGGCTTCCACCATTGTATCAAAAGGAAACTCCCCTGGAGCAGGAATCAATATTGAAATATGCACCATTCATGTTTTAAACCTAAACTGTGTTAGCTACATATACTAAAATATGTTGTAAGATAATTCATAGTCTTTTTTTTCTAGGATAGCCTGAAAAAGAGTTGTACATTCAGGTCTTGACTTTTTACAGATTGGTGTAAGATGTCAGTCTATTAGAGTGGTTCACCTCCTTACCATGAAAGGAACAGTTACAGGCCAAAGATAGTTAGAACAGGAGGGCTTTACTTTTTCTTTCTAGAGAAAAACTTTATAGGTACACATGACATATAGTGCTGAAGAGTTCACGCTTGCAAATCACTCTAGGCAGTGCTATTGATTAATAATAATAATAATAATAATTTTTATTTATATAGCGCCAACATATTCCGCAGCACTTTGCAATAAAGCGGGGACATGTACAAACAATAAATTCGGTACAAGTTAAAGACAATTTAAACAGTGACATTAGGAGTGAGGTCCCTGCTCACAAGCTTACAATCTACAAGGAAATGGGGGGACACAATAGGTGAAAAGTGCTTGTTATTTCAGGTCTGGCAATTATAATAAATAGGGATTTTCATACAAAGCTGCATGATCCGGTCATCAGCCAGTGTGTTTAAGTGCAAGCATCAAGTATCAAGTGCAGTTATGTGCATGGAGGGTGTGGAGACAGATGAATAGTAGGGTGCAGATTCAGAGTAATATTTGGAAGGAGGGAACAGGGCAAAGTTAGTTTACTGAGTAGTTGATGTGGTAGGCTTGTTTGAAGAGATGGGTTTTCAAAGCGCGCTTGAATAGGTCGGGGCTAGGTATCAGTCTGATTGTCTCGGGAAGTGCATTCCAGAGAGCTGGCGCAGCACGAGAGAAGTCTTGGAGATGGAAGTGTGAGGTTCAAATTACAGGGGATGTTAGTCTTAGGTCATTTGTAGAACGGAGGGCACGTGTAGGGCGATAGACAAAGATGAGAGAGGAGATATAAGGCGGCGCAGAACTGTGGAGAGCTTTGTGGGTGAGAGAGATGAGTTTATACTGGACCCTGTAGTGAATGGGTAGCCAGTGTAATGACTGGCTCAAGATGGAGGCATCGGTGAAGCGGTTGGACAGAAATATGACTCTGGCTGCAGCATTCAAGATGGATTGGAGAGAAGAAAGTTTGGTAAGAGGGAGACCGATCAGAAGAGAGTTGCAGTAGTCCAGACGAGAATGAATAATAGCGACAGTAAGAGTCTTAGCAGTTTCAATGGTGAGAAAAGGTCGGAGATTCTGGAGATGTTTTTAAGATTAAGAGCGAGTGAGTGATCGGATATAGGGAGTAAAGGAAAGTTCGGTGTCGAATATGACCCCAAGACAGCGGGCATGCTGCTTGGGAGTTATGGTTGAACCCTCCAGGGTAATTTCGATGTTGGGTAGAGTGAGGTTAGTAGAGGGGAGAAACACAAGAAGTTCCGTTTTGGAGAGATTTAGTTTCAGGTAGAGGGAGGACATCATGTTAGAGACAGCAGACAAACAATCCTTGGTATTTTGAATTAGGGTAGGGGTGATGTCGGGGAAGAAGTGTATAATTGGGTGTCATCGGCATAGAGATGATGCTGGAACCCAAATCTGCTAATTGTTTGTCCAATAGGGGCCGTGTAAAGAGAGAAGAGGAGGGGGCCTAGGACTGAGCCTTGCGGAACCCCGATAGTAAGGGGACGAGGAGAGGAAGAGGAGCCGGCAAAAGATTGAATGTACCAGAACACAATTTGAGTAATGTTTAGAATGTAACATTTTGAACACCACAGGGACCTGAAGACTTTGTTGCCTGTAGATTTCATGACCTTGTTGTGTCATGCTTTAAGGTCATCTCATAATTAATTTATCTTTTCAACAAAAGCATGCACACAAGAAGTAAGTCACTACTATTTCAAACCCTGTTCCTAAAATCTCCTTTACAATCGACCCCACCCTTATGTTCAGTCCACTGCACTTCAGGACTGAATTAATCACGTCACACTGCAGTCCTAAGGGGACCCACCCTTCACCTATACACTGACATCTAGTTCTCCCAAGATTGATGTTTCACACAACCCAGAAGTCCCTGGTTAGAAGTCTAGTACCACTTAACATGCTTTTGGCGTCCTCCTAATTTGATGTCTTTCACAGCCATCAGACTCTCCAGAATGGACTAGTCTGCGCTAACAACATTTTGAGAAGACACCACGTCAGCGGCAGCCTTCACAGAATTCTGCAAGCTATCGTCTTTCAAGATTAGACTTTGCTAGTACACATCTCTAAAGTGGAGTCAAACATAGGATAGGATAGCTCATCATCGGCCCTCTGTGACACCTTCCAGGCGTTACTTATATCAAATTAATAACTTTTGCCCAGTAGGTTTCCTAAAGAGTTTCAGGTGACCCAATGTATCTCCTCAAGCCCTGTGTTGCACTTTCCATCATAGATCACTGACTCTTCTGCAATTCTCAAGCTGTACCATCTTCTAGCCTCTGATGCTCTCCAATGAACAAGTCCAAGCTACCATCAAGTTCATTGATTCTTCTCCAATGAATGGAGATCTTAGGCCTACCACTGAAATAAAACATTTTTTTTTTTAAATGGGCAGGCATAACAAATTTTTTCAAGTCTTTGTAGGCCAGTCATCATCTTTTTAGTCATATTCCACAAAATAGGCCATGTATACCCCACAATATTTAGAACCATTTACAATTATGTGATATACAATATGGACAAAAGTATTGGAAAACAATATATTACACCTACAGGACATGAGCTATTATGACCTTGCATTTTCAATCCATAGGCTGAAATAAGGAGCTGGTCCTTCCTTTGCAGCCAAAATAGCTTCCACATTTCTGGGAAGCCATTCTATAAGATTTTGGATTGTGCCTTTTGAAACTTTTGCCCATTCATCCAAAAGATCACTTATGAGGTCAGACACTAATAGATGAAAGTGCCTGGCTCCCAATCTCTATTCTAGTTCTTCCACACCAAACTAACTCAACCATGCATTTATGGATCTTGCTTCGTGTACTGGAAAACGGCTATGGGACTTCCCTGAGCTGATCTCACAAACTTGAAAGCATACAATTATCCAAAATATCTTGGCATGCTTAAACATTAACATTTTCATCCAGTGAAACTAGTGAGCAACCCCTAAAAAAACAATCTCATAGCATTATCCTTTCTCCACCAAACTTTAAAGGTGACACAATGCAGCCGGGCAGGTAACATTCTCATAACATTCACCAAACCAGCTTCGTCCACCATACTACCATAGACTGATGCATGATTCGTAACTCCACAGAACATATGCCATAAAACTCGACAGTTTTTGTGTTGATGGTAATTCAAGGGAGATTTTGAATTTTTGCAGTTACTGAGTCAGAAGAGTGTACATGACCTTAATGGGCCTCAGCACTTGGTGACCACCGCTCTGTAACTGTGCTTGGTTTTGTTTTGTGGCCGAGTAGCTGGGGTTCCTAAATGCTTCCACTTCAATAATATCAATCACAGTTTACTATGGAATATTTAGGAGGGAAGGAAATTGACAATATGACTTGATATAATGGTGGCATTCTATTACAGGACCTCGCAGGAATTTAGTGAGCTCTTTTTAGAACCCATTCTTTCATAAATGTTAGTGAATACAGACTGCATGCCGTGGGGCTGGATTTTATGCATCTGTTTCAATAGGATGGAATTAAAAACATTATTTTAGTAAAAAAATTCCATGTCTCGTGAAATTGCTAAAAAAAAGTGCAATGCCACAGTTTTTGAGGCTTTTTTACCATGTTCCCTAAATGCTAAAACTGACCTGCCAATATGATTCTATGGGTAATTACGAGTTCACAGACACCAAACATGTCTAGGTTCTTTTTTATTTAAGAGGTGAAAAGAAAATCCAAACTTTGGTAAAAAAAAAAAAAAAAAAGGAGCCATTTTCCGATACCCACACCGTGTCTATTTTTTGTGATCTCGGGTTGGGTGAGGGCTTATCTTTTGTGTTTTTAAAGATATCATTTTGGTGCAGATACGATCTTTTGATCACCCGTTATTGCATTTTAATGCAATGACGCAGCGACCAAAAAAAGTTATTCTGCCGTTTTTGCTTGTTTTCTTCCTACACTGGTTAGTGATAAGGTTAATTCTTTTTTATATTGATAGATCTGGCGATTCTGAACTCGGCGATCCCAAATATGTGTATGTTTGATTTTTTTCTTGTTTTGTTTTAAATGGGGCGAAAGGGGGGTGATTTGAACTTTTATATTTTTTTATTTTTTTATATTTTTAAAAACATTTTGTTTTACTTTTGGCATGATTCAATAGTCTCCATGGGAGACTAGAAGCTGCCATAACCCGATTGGCTCTGCTACAATATGATAATCAGATCACCTGTATGTAGCAGAATTGCTGACTTGCTATGAGCGCCGACCACCAGGCAGCGCTCATAGCAATCTGGCACTAACAAGCATAGAGGTCTGCTGGAGACTGTGCGTTCCTCTGTAGTGGAAGCAGAGGTACCTTTGCCTTTGCAGCATCAGGAAATCTCAAGGGAAATAAAGCTTTAGAGTAGCGCTTACAAACTATAACATAAAGCTCAAAAGCGTGTGGATTCTTCCCCAGGAAACCGGCCACCTCTGGTAGATTGCAAAAGTGGCCAGTAAACAAAACAGCATAATGCTATAGAATTGTAAACCCCTATCTCCTATTTCTGAGAAGAGAGAGAATCTTTACCCTTTCGCTCCTGGGCATTTTTCTGTTGTTTTTTTTGTTTTGTTTTTGTTTTTCCCTCCCCTTCTTCCAAGAGGCATGGCTTGTTTACCGTATTTTCCGGCGTATAAGACGACTGGGCGTATAAGACGACCCCCCAACTTTACCAGTTAAAAAATAAAATCTTCTTAAAAGTCGGGGGTCTTCTTATACACCCTATGTCGTCTTATAGGGCCGGTGAATATGTGCCTTTTGGGGGGGGGGGGGAGTGATCCTGATGAGGACGAGGGGGCGTCTCACAGGAAAGTGAGTATCCCCCATTACCTTATCATAGCGCTGCAGCGTGGGGTCTCTGTGCTGGGAGCGGCGGCTGCTGTGCTGTGGCGGCTCCTCTTCTGCAGTGTGGGGCCTCTGGTGCTGTGGGGCGGTGGCGGCGGCGTATCTTCATACAGTCGGGGCTCCTCCGGCATCTCAAAGACTGGAAGCCCCGCCGGCAACTCCATGGGTACAATGCGGTCAGGTGGCCTCCGGGAAAATGGCCGCTGCTCAGATTCAGATCTCGTCCCGAGATCTCGGGAGACGAGATCTGAATCTGAGCAGTGGCCATTTTCCCGGAGGCAGCTCAATAGGTGCGATGCGGTGGCCCGGCCGCTGGGGGCTGCGCATGCTCAGATTCAGATCTCAACGAGATCTGAATCTAAGCAGCGGCCATTTTCCCGGAGGCCAGCGCATTGTACCGATGGAGTTGCCGGCGGGGCTTCCAGGCTGAGATGCCGGAGGAGCCCCGACTGCATGAAGATACGCCGCCGCCGCCGCCACCGCCCCACAGGCCCCACACTGCAGAAGAGGAGCCGCCACAGCACAGCAGCCGCCGCCGCTCCCAGCACAGAGACCCCACGCTGCAGCGCTATGATAAGGTAATGGGGGATACTCACTTTTCTGTGAGACGCCCCCTCGTCGTCATCAGGATCACTCCCCCCCCCACCCACCATATACACCCGGCGTACAAGGCGATTCCCGGCGTACAAGACGACCCCCGACTTTTAAGAAGATTTTCAGGGGTTAAAAAGTCGTCTTGTACGCCGGAAAATACGGTATTTATCCATCAATATAGCCGTATGAGGGCTTGTTTTTTGCAGGGTGAGTTGTACTTTTGAATGGATGAAAAAAATGTAAAAAGTTGTAAAAAACACAAGCTCTTGTCACCGTTTTCTGAGACCCATTACGCTTTCAATTTTCGGGACATAGTGCTCTGGGATGGCTTATTTTTTGTTTCCTGAGCTGTCATTTTTACAGATACAATTTTGACGCAGATAAGATGTTTTCATTGCCTCTTATTGCAATGTTGTGGAAGCCAAAAAACATAATACTAGAGTTTCCATTTTTTTCTCATTACGTCATTTACCGATGTGGTGGCGGTGACTGACACATAGACCTGCACCTTTTAGGTTATGGACCCACTGAGAAGTTCACGGTGACGTGGCAGTGGGCTTCATAGAGGCTGATCAGAATGTTAAAATAAGAACCTCATGCTCAGTTTTGTAAGCTTTTCCTTAGCTCCAATATCAATGTATAATGTATCAGATCAATGCATAGGTTTTGGATGTGCGGTCCCTGTCTTTCGCTACAGCTAGAAGATAAGAAGTCTGACCCAGGAAAGAAATATATCTGACCCAACACTTTTGTCTATACATTGCAGTGATGGCTAATGCATTATAAGCATCTCTTAAAAACAGCTACTAACTTCATGTGTAAGCACCTTTATTGGCTATAACAATAGAAATGTCGTACTTGGAGCCTTGTACTCCTAATTAGGGTTGAGCGAAACGGATCGTTCATTTTCATAAGTCGCCGACTTTTGGCAAAGTCGGCGTCTCATGAAACCGAGCCGATCCCTGTGTGGGGTCTGCCATGCGGTACGCGACTTTCGCGCCAAAGTCGCGTTTCAATGACGCTAAAAGCGCCATTTCTCAGCCAATGAAGGTGGACGCAGAGTGTGGGCAGCATGATGACATAGATCTCAGTCCCCACCATCTTAGAGAAGGGCATTGCAGTGATTGGCTTGCTTTCTGCGGCGTCACAGGGGCTATAAAGGGGCGTTCCCGCCGACCGCCATCTTACTGCTGCTGATCTGAGCGTAGGGAGAGGTTGCTGCAGCTTCTTCGGAAGCAGGGATAGTGATAGGCAGGGTACATAAAGCCACAAACCGCTTGTGCTGTAGCAATTTCCACTGTCCAATACCACCTTTTGTTTGCAGGACAGTGGAAGCTACATTTTTTTTTCCTCAGCGCTGTAGCTCATTGGGCTGCCCTAGAAGGCTCCCTGATAGCTGCGTTGCTTTGTGTGTACGCCGCTGTGTAAACCAACTTCTTTTTTCAAAGCACAAATCCTGTTTTTCCTTCCTTTCTGCACAGCTATCTTGTGTGTTTGTCCACACTTTTGTGTGCAGCAGTCCTTTTACAGCTGCCTGCCATACTTTTCTGAGATAACTGCAGGGAGATAAATATTGGCAAGTCTGCCTCCGTGCCATTGCTGTGTGTGGCATCTCTCTCTCATTGTGTGCCACTGAAAACACTGTGTAATACTTGTCCTTTTTTTTTTTTTTCTAAATTCTCCCTTTTCCAAAAAAAAAATTAGTGGGAGATAAATATTGTCAAGTCTGCCTCCGTGCCATTGCTGTGTGTGGCATCTCTCTCTCATTGTGTGGCACTGAAAACACTGTGTAATACTTGTCCTTTTTTTTTTTTTTTTCTAAATTCCCCCTTTTCCAAAAAAAAAATTAGTGGGAGATAAATATTGTCAAGTCTGCCTCCGTGCCATTGCTGTGTGTGGCATCTCTCTCTCATTGTGTGGCACCGAAAACACTGTGTAATACTTGTCCTTTTTTTTTTCTAAATTCTCCCTTTTCCAAAAAAAAAATTAGTGGGAGATAAATATTGTCAAGTCTGCCTCCGTGCCATTGCTGTGTGTGGCATCTCTCTCTCATTGTGTGCCACTGAAAACACTGTGTAATACTTGTCCTTTTTTTTTTTTTTTTCTAAATTCTCCCTTTTCCAAAAAAAAAATTAGTGGGAGATAAATATTGTCAAGTCTGACTCCGTGCCATTGCTGTGTGTGGCCTCTCTCTCTCATTGTGTGGCACCGAAAATACTGTGTAATACTTGTCCTTTTTTTTTTTTTTTTTTCTAAATTCTCCCTTTTCCAAAAAAAAAATTAGTGGGAGATAAATATTGTCAAGTCTGCCTCCATGCCATTGCTGTGTGTGGCATCTCTCTCTCGTTGTGTGGCACCGAAAACACTGTGTAATACTTGTCCTTTTTTTTTTTTTTTTCTAAATTCTCCCTTTTCCAAAAAAAAAATTAGTGGGAGATAAATGTTGTCAAGTCTGCCTCCGTGCCATTGCTGTGTGTGGCATCTCTCTCTCATTGTGTGGCACTGAAAACACTGTGTAATACTTGTCCTTTTTTTTTTTTTTTTTTCTAAATTCTCCCTTTTCCAAAAAAAAAATTAGTGGGAGATAAATATTGTCAAGTCTGCCTCCGTGCCATTGCTGTGTGTGGCATCTCTCTCTCATTGTGTGCCACTGAAAACACTGTGCAATAGTTGGCCATTTTTTGGGGGGGGGAACATTCTCCCTTTTCAAAAAAAAAAATATATTGGGAGATAAATATTGTCAAGTCTGCCTCCATGCCATTGCTGTGTGTGGCATCTCTCTCTCATTGTGTGCCACTGAAAACACTGTAATACTTGTCCTTTTTTTTTTTTCTAAATTCTCCCTTTTCCCAAAAAAAAATTAGTGGGAGATAAATATTGTCAAGTCTGACTCCGTGCCATTGCTGTGTGTGGCATCTCTCTCTCATTGTGTGGCACCGAAAACACTGTGTAATACTTGTCCTTTTTTTTTTTTTTTTCTAAATTCTCCCTTTTCCAAAAAAAAAATTAGTGGGAGATAAATATTGTCAAGTCTGCCTCCGTGCCATTGCTGTGTGTGGCATCTCTCTCTCATTGTGTGGCACCGAAAACACTGTGTAATACTTGTCCTTTTTTTTTTTTTTTCTAAATTCTCCCTTTTCCAAAAAAAAATTAGTGGGAGATAAATGTTGTCAAGTCTGCCTCCGTGCCATTGCTGTGTGTGGCATCTCTCTCTCATTGTGTGGCACTGAAAACACTGTGTAATACTTGTCCTTTTTTTTTTTTTTTTTTCTAAATTCTCCCTTTTCCAAAAAAAAATTAATGGGAGATAAATATTGTCAAGTCTGCCTCCGTGCCATTGCTGTGTGTGGCATCTCTCTCTCATTGTGTGCCACTGAAAACACTGTGTAATAGTTGGCCATTTTTTTTTGGGGGGGGGTACATTCTCCCTTTTCAAAAAAAAAAAAAATATTGGGAGATAAATATTGTCAAGTCTGCCTCCGTGCCATTGCTGTGTGTGGCATCTCTCTCTCATTGTGTGCCACTGAAAACACTGTGTAATACTTGTCCTTTTTTTTTTTTTTCTAAATTCTCCCTTTTCCAAAAAAAAAATTAGTGGGAGATAAATATTGTCAAGTCTGACTCCGTGCCATTGCTGTGTGTGGCATCTCTCTCTCATTGTGTGGTACTGAAAACACTGTGTAATACTTGTCCTTTTTTTTTTTTTTTTTCTAAATTCTCCCTTTTCCAAAAAAAAAATTAGTGGGAGATAAATATTGTCAAGTCTGCCTCCGTGCCATTGCTGTGTGTGGCATCTCTCTCTCATTGTGTGCCACTGAAAACACTGTGTAATAGTTGGCTATTTTTTTTTGGGGGGGGTACATTCTCCCTTTTCAAAAAAAAATAAAAATATTGGGAGATAAATATTGTCAAGTCTGACTCCGTGCCATTGCTGTGTGTGGCATCTCTCTCTCATTGTGTGCCACTGAACACACTGTGTAATACTTGTCCTTTTTTTTTTTTTTTTTTTCTAAATTCTCCCTTTTCCAAAAAAAAAATTAGTGGGAGATAAATATTGTCAAGTCTGACTCCGTGCCATTGCTGTGTGTGGCATCTCTCTCTCATTGTGTGGCACCGAAAACACTGTGTAATACTTGGCCTTTTTTTTTTTTTTTCTAAATTCTCCCTTTTCCAAAAAAAAAATTTGTGGGAGATAAATATTGTCAAGTCTGACTCCGTGCCATTGCTGTGTGTGGCATCTCTCTCTCTCATTGTGTGCCACTGAAAACACTGTGTAATACTGGGCCTTTTTTTTTTTTTTTTCTAAATTCTCCCTTTTCCAAAAAAAAAATTAGTGGGAGATAATTATTGTCAAGTCTGCCTCCGTGCCATTGCTGTGTGTGGCATCTCTCTCTCATTGTGTGCCACTGAAAACACTGTGTAATACTTGTCCTTTTTTTTTTTTTTTTCTAGATTCTCCCTTTTCCAAAAAAAAAATTAGTGGGAGATAAATATTGTCAAGTCTGACTCCGTGCCATTGCTGTGTGTGGCAACTCTCTCTCATTGTGTGGCACCGAAAACACTGTGTAATACTTGGCCTTTTTTTTTTTTTTTCTAAATTCTCCCTTTTCCAAAAAAAAAATTAGTGGGAGATAAATATTGTCAAGTCTGCCTCCGTGCCATTGCTGTGTGTGGCATCTCTCTCTCATTGTGTGCCACTGAAAACACTGTGTAATACTTGTCCTTTTTTTTCTTTTTTTTTCTAAATTCTCCCTTTTCCAAAAAAAAATTAGTGGGAGATAAATATTGTCAAGTCTGACTCCGTGCCATTGCTGTGTGTGGCATCTCTCTCTCATTGTGTGGCACCGAAAACACTGTGTAATACTTGGCCTTTTTTTTTTTTTCTAAATTCTCCCTTTTCCCCAAATAAAATTAGTGGGAGATAAATATTGTCAAGTCTGACTCCGTGCCATTGCTGTGTGTGGCATCTCTCTCTCATTGTGTGCCACTGAAAACACTGTGTAATACTGGGCCTTTTTTTTTGGGGGGGGGGGGGGTAAATTCTCCCAGAAAAAAAAAAAATAGTGGGAGATTAAGATTGGCATTTCTGCTTGAGTGCTGGGCCTGTGTGTGCTGTTGTGAATTAGACTTTTTGGCTCCCTCTTGTGGTCACTAGTGATATGACTCTGGGATTGTCTTTCTTCACTTTGGCACTCACCTGGGCCGTTAGTCCAGGGGTGTTGCTATATTAACTTCCTGGATCCTTAGTCCAGTGCCTGGCATCATTGTAATCAGATCCTTCTGTTTGCTCCTGTCCGCTGGTCCTGGTTTTTGCAAAATTAAGCTAAGTCTTGCTTTTTGGTTATTTGCGTTATTTGCTTTGCTTCTATTTTTGTCCAGCTTGTACTAAATGTGATTTCAGACCTTGCTGTAAGCTCTAGGGGTGCTGGTGTTCTCCCCCCGGCCGTTAGACGGTTCGGGGGTTCTTGAATATCCAGCGTGGATATTTTAATAGGGTTTTTGCTGACCATATAAGTCATCTTACTATATTCTGCTATTAGCTAGTGGGCCTCTCTTTGCTAAATACCTAGTTCATTCTTATGTTTGTCTTTTCCTCTTACCTCACCGTTATTATTTGTTGGGGGCTTGTATCCAACTTTTTGGGGTCTTATCCCTGGAGGCAAGAAAGGTCTTTCTTTTCCCTTCTAGGGTTAGTTAGTTCTCCGGCTGGCGCGAGACGTCTAGAACCAACGTAGGCACGTTCCCCGGCTACTTCTATTTGTGGTGCTAGGATTAGATATACGGTCAGCCCAGTTACCACTGCCCTATGAGCTGGTTTTTTGTGTTTGCAGACTTGGTTATTATTTCTGAGACCCTCTGCCATTGGGGTCATAACAGTATGCCAGGCCAACATTGAATGTTTAATGCATTGCAGAAGTGGGATTATAAGAAAGGAAATTCTGAGTTATTTTTTTTTTTTTCCCTCTCTTCCTCCCCTTTACCTCGGAGTGGCTTGTGCTTGCTGCAGACATGAATGTCCAGACCTTGATTACAAGTGTGGACCAGCTTGCTGCTCGTGTGCAAGGCATACAAGATTTTGTTACCAGGAGTCCTTTGTCTGAACCTAAAATACCTATTCCTGAACTGTTTTCTGGAGATCGATTTAAGTTTAGGAATTTCAGGAATAATTGTAAATTGTTTCTATCTCTGAGACCCCGTTCATCTGGAGACTCAGCTCAGCAAGTTAAAATTGTTATCTCTTTTTTACGGGGCGACCCTCAGGATTGGGCCTTCTCGCTAGCGCCAGGAGATCCGGCATTGGCAAATATTGATGCGTTTTTTCTGGCGCTTGGATTGCTTTACGAGGAACCCAATCTTGAGGTTCAGGCAGAAAAAGCCTTGCTGGCTATTTCTCAGGGCCAGGATGAAGCTGAAGTGTATTGCCAAAAATTTCGGAAAAGGTCCGTGCTTACTCAGTGGAATGAGTGCGCTCTGGCCGCAAATTTCAGAAATGGCCTTTCTGAAGCCATTAAGAATGTGATGGTGGGTTTCCCCATTCCTACAAGTCTGAATGATTCCATGGCGCTGGCTATTCAAATTGACCGGCGTTTGCGGGAGCGCAAAACCGCTAATCCTCTGGTGGTGTTGTCTGAACAAGCACCTGATTTGATGCAATGTGATAGAATTCAGACCAGAAATGAGCGGAAAAATCATAGACGTCAGAATGGGTTGTGTTTTTACTGTGGTGATTCTACACATGTTATATCAGCATGCTCTAAACGCCTAACAAGGGTTGTTAGTCCTGTCGCCATTGGTAATTTGCAACCTAAATTTATTTTGTCTGTAACTTTAATTTGCTCATTGTCCTCTTACCCTGTTATGGCGTTTGTGGATTCAGGTGCTGCCCTGAGTCTTATGGATCTGTCATTCGCCAAGCGCTGTGGTTTTGTTCTTGAGCCGTTGGTTAATCCTATCCCTCTTAGAGGTATTGATGCTACGCCATTGGCGGAAAATAAACCGCAGTTTTGGACACAGGTAACCATGTGCATGACTCCTGAACATCGGGAGGTGATTCGTTTTCTTGTTCTGCATAAAATGCATGATTTGGTCGTTTTGGGTTTGCCATGGTTACAGACTCATAATCCAGTCTTGGATTGGAAGGCAATGTCTGTGTCAAGTTGGGGCTGTCAGGGTATTCATGGTGATTCCCCGCCGGTGTCTATTGCTTCCTCTACTCCTTCGGAAGTTCCTGAGTATTTGTCTGATTATCAGGATGTGTTCAGCGAGTCCAGGTCCAGTGCTCTGCCCCCTCATAGGGACTGTGACTGTGCCATAGATTTGATTCCAGGTAGCAAATTTCCTAAGGGAAGACTATTTAATCTGTCTGTACCTGAGCATACCGCAATGCGTTCGTATATCAAGGAATCTCTGGAGAAGGGGCATATCCGTCCATCCTCTTCCCCTCTTGGTGCGGGATTCTTTTTTGTGGCCAAGAAGGACGGATCTTTGAGACCTTGTATTGACTATCGGCTTTTGAATAAAATCACTGTTAAATTTCAGTATCCTTTGCCTCTGTTGTCAGACTTGTTTGCCCGAATTAAAGGTGCCAAGTGGTTCACCAAGATAGATCTTCGTGGTGCGTACAACCTTGTGCGCATTAAGCGAGGAGATGAATGGAAAACCGCGTTTAATACACCCGAAGGTCATTTTGAGTACTTGGTGATGCCTTTTGGGCTCTCTAATGCTCCTTCAGTGTTTCAGTCCTTTATGCATGATATTTTCCGGAAGTATCTGGATAAATTTATGATCGTTTATCTGGATGATATTCTGGTTTTTTCTGATGACTGGGACTCGCATGTGGAGCAGGTCAGGATGGTGTTTCAGGTTTTGCGCGAGAATGCGTTGTTTGTTAAGGGCTCAAAGTGTCTCTTTGGAGTACAGAAGGTTCCCTTTTTGGGGTTTATTTTTTCCCCTTCTGCGGTGGAGATGGACCCAGTCAAGGTCCGAGCTATTCATGATTGGACTCAGCCCACGTCAGTTAAGAGTCTTCAGAAGTTCTTGGGTTTTGCTAACTTCTACCGTCGTTTTATTGCTAATTTTTCTAGCATTGTTAAACCTTTGACGGATATGACCAAGAAAGGTTCTGATGTTGCTAACTGGGCTCCTGCAGCCGTGGAGGCTTTCCAGGAGTTGAAGCGCCGGTTTACTTCGGCGCCTGTTTTGTGCCAGCCTGATGTCTCACTTCCCTTTCAGGTTGAAGTGGATGCTTCTGAGATTGGGGCAGGGGCCGTTTTGTCGCAGAGAGGCCCTGGTTGCTCTGTGATGAGACCTTGTGCCTTTTTCTCTAGGAAGTTTTCGCCTGCTGAGCGGAATTATGATGTTGGCAATCGGGAGTTGTTGGCCATGAAGTGGGCATTTGAGGAGTGGCGTCATTGGCTCGAGGGTTCTAAGTATCGTGTGGTGGTCTTGACTGATCACAAAAATTTGATGTATCTCGAGTCTGCTAAACGCCTGAATCCTAGACAGGCCCGCTGGTCATTGTTTTTCTCCCGTTTTGACTTTGTGGTCTCGTATTTACCAGGTTCAAAGAATGTAAAGGCTGATGCTCTTTCAAGGAGCTTTGTGCCTGACTCTCCGGGAGTCGCAGAACCAGTTGGTATTCTTAAAGAGGGAGTTATCTTGTCAGCCATTTCTCCGGATTTGCGACGTGTGTTGCAGATATTTCAGGCTGGGAGACCTGATTCTTGTCCACCTGACAGACTGTTTGTTCCTGATAAGTGGACCAGCAGAGTCATTTCCGAGGTTCTTTCCTCGGTGTTGGCAGGGCGTCCGGGAATTTTTGGCACCAGAGATCTGGTGGCTAGGTCCTTTTGGTGGCCTTCCTTGTCTCGGGATGTGCGGTCGTTTGTGCAGTCCTGTGGGACTTGTGCTCGGGCTAAACCTTGCTGTTCTCGTGCCAGTGGGTTGCTCTTGCCCTTGCCTGTCCCGAAGAGGCCTTGGACACACATTTCCATGGATTTCATTTCAGATCTTCTGGTTCTCAGGGCATGTCTGTCATCTGGGTGGTATGTGATCGCTTTTCTAAGATGGTCCATTTGGTACCTTTGCCTAAGCTGCCTTCCTCTTCCGATCTGGTTCCTTTGTTCTTTCAGAATGTGGTTCGTTTACACGGCATTCCTGAGAATATTGTGTCTGACAGAGGATCCCAGTTTGTTTCCAGGTTCTGGCGATCCTTTTGTGCTAGGATGGGCATTGATTTGTCGTTTTCGTCTGCTTTTCATCCTCAGACTAATGGACAAACGGAGCAAACTAATCAGACTCTGGAGGCTTATTTGAGGTGCTTTGTTTCTGCGGATCAGGATGATTGGGTGACCTTCTTGCCGTTGGCTGAGTTTGCCCTTAATAATCGGGCTAGTTCCGCTACATTGGTTTCGCCTTTTTTCTGCAACTCTGGTTTCCATCCTCGTTTTTCCTCGGAACATGTGGAGCCTTCTGACTGTCCTGGGGTAGATTCTGTGGTGGATAGGTTGCAGCAGATCTGGAATCATGTGGTGGACAACTTAAAGTTGTCACAGGAGAAGGCTCAGCGTTTTGCCAACTGCCGCCGCGGTGTGGGTCCCCGACTTCGTGTTGGGGATTTGGTATGGCTGTCTTCTCGATTTGTTCCTATGAAGGTCTCCTCTCCTAAATTTAAGCCTCGCTCCATCGGTCCTTACAAGATATTGGAAATCCTTAATCCGGTGTCCTTTTGCTTGGATCTTCCGGTGTCGTTTGCCATTCACAACGTGTTCCATAGGTCTTTGTTGCGGCGGTACGTTGTGCCTATGGTTCCTTCTGTTGAGCCTCCTGCTCCGGTGTTGGTTGAGGGTGAGTTGGAGTACGTGGTGGAGAAGATCTTGGATTCTCGTCTCTCCAGGCGGAGGCTTCAGTATCTGGTCAAGTGGAAGGGCTATGTGTTGTGAATTCTGTTTGTGGGCTCCCCCGGTGGTGTTTTATGGTATTGCCACTTATTTGCCTTCTTCTATCCTTGATCACCTGTTGACACCCATTAGGGGAGTTTCCTATTTAAGCCTGCTTGGCTGCTGGTCTGATGCCGGCCAACAATGTATCAGTAGCATTCTGTTGCATTCTCCTGCCTCAAGTTCCAGTTCAGCTAAGTTGAATTTTGTTCCTAGTTAATGCTATTTTTTGTCCAGCTATCTGCAATGTTACTCTCTGTAGCTGGAAGCTCTCGTGGACTGAAATTGCCACTCCAGTGGCATGAGTTGTCACTGGAGTTTTAAAGTAATTTCAGGATGGTGTTTTTGAGTAGTGTTTTGAAGTTGACCGTGAAGTAACTCTTTCCTGTACTTCTGCTATCTAGTAAGCGGACCTCACTGTGCTAAATCTGCTGTTCATCCTATGTATGTCTTTTCCTCTTGACTCACCGTCAATATTTGTGGGGGCCTGCTATCTCCTTTTGGGGTTCATCTCTGGAGGTAAGGCAGGCCTGTATATTCCTCTGATAGGGGTAGTTAGATCTCCGGCTGGCGCGTGGTGTCTAGGGCATCGTAGGAAACACTCCCCGGCTACTTCCAGTGTTGTGTCAGGTTCAGGTCACGGTCACTTTAGTTTCCATCACCCGAGAGCTAGTCCGTTTGTTATTTTTGATTTCCCTGCCATTGGGAAAATCATAACAGTTTGGCCGGCCCGATGTGTTAAAACTATGCACTAAAGCAGGAAAGGATATGAAAAGGTTTTTTTTTTCCTTCTGTGTTTGGAAAGTGCACCTTAGTGCTTATTTGTACTCCTTGCTTAAACTGCAGTCTTCAGCCTTTTTTTTTTTCCTTCCTCTCCTCTTAATCTCTGAATGGCTTTGGTTACACCTGTTTGAATCATGGATCCACAGAGTTTGGTTGCAGGTCTGAATAACCTGGCTACAAAGGTCCAGAACTTACAAGATTTTGTTATACGTGCTCCAATGTCTGAACCTAAGATTCCTATGCCTGAATTTTTTACCGGAGACAGATCCCGTTTTTTGAATTTCAGAGAGAATTGTAAATTGTTTTTGTCTCTGAAATCTCACTCTGCTGGTGATCCTGCGCAACAGGTTAAAATTATTATTTCTCTATTGCGGGGTGACCCACAAAGTTGGGCATTTGCATTGTCGCCAGGGGATCCTGCGTTATTAAATGTAGATGCGTTTTTTCTGGCTTTGGGGTTGCTTTATGAAGAACCTAATGTAGAGATTTTGGCTGAGAAAGCCTTGATAGCTCTTTCCCAAGGGCAAGATGAAGCTGAGATATACTGCCAGAAATTTCGTAAATGGTCGGTGCTTACTAAATGGAATGAGTGCGCTCTAGCAGCTAATTTCAGAGAAGGTCTCTCTGATGCCGTGAAGGATGTCATGGTGGGGTTCCCTGTGCCTACAGGTCTGAATGATGCCATGAAATTGGCTATCCAGATTGATCGGCGTTTACGGGAGCGCAAATCTGTGCACCATATGGCGGTATCTTCTGAGCAAAAATCTGTGCACCATATGGCGGTATCTTTTGAGCAAAAACCTGTGCACCATATGGCGGTATCTTCTGAGCAAAAACCTGTGCACCATATGGCGGTATCTTCTGAGCAAAGACCTGTGCATCATTTGGCGGTGACCTCTGAAAAGGCACCAGAGCATATGCAATGCGATAGTGTATTGTCTAGAGGCGAACGACAGAATTACAGGCGCAAAAATGGGTTGTGCTTCTATTGTGGAGATCCAGCTCATGTTATATCAGCATGCTCTAAACGCATAAAGAAGGTTGATAAAAAGGTTGATAAATCTTTTTCTATGGGTACCTTGCAGTCTAAATTTCTTTTGTCCGTGACATTGATTTGTACTTTATCATCTGTTACTGTGGATGCTTATGTGGATTCTGGCGCCGCTCTGAGTCTCATGGATTGGTCCTTTGCCAAGCGTTGTGGGTTTGATTTAGAGCCTCTGGAGGTTTCTATTCCCTTAAAGGGTATTGATTCTACACCTTTGGCTAGCAATAAACCACAATATTGGACACAAGTGACTATGCATCTTTCCCCAGACCATCAGGAGATTATTCGTTTCCTTGTGTTATATAATCTACATGACGTATTAGTACTTGGATTACCATGGTTACAAATTCATAATCCAGTCTTGGACTGGAGATCAATGTCTGTGCTGAGCTGGGGATGTCGGGGGATTCATGGGGATGCACCCTTGGTTCCCATTTCTTCATCTACTCCCTCTGAGATCCCAGCATTTCTGTCAGATTTTTATGATGTCTTTCAGGAGCCTAAAACTGATTCTCTCCCCCCTCACAGAGAGTGTGACTGCGCTATTGAGTTGATTCCCGGTAGTAAATTTCCTAAGGGTCGCTTGTTTAATTTGTCTGTACCTGAACATACTGCTATGCGGGAGTATATCAGAGAATCTTTGGAAAAGGGTCATATTCGCCCCTCTTTGTCTCCATTGGGGGCAGGGTTTTTTTTTGTGGGTAAAAAGGATGGTTCATTGAGACCTTGTATCGACTATCGACTTCTGAATAAGATTACTGTTAAATACCAGTACCCGTTACCTTTACTGACTGATCTTTTTGCTCACATAAAGGGGGCGAAGTGGTTCACTAAGATCGATCTACGTGGTGCGTATAATTTGGTGCGGATTAAGCAGGGGGATGAGTGGAAGACCGCATTTAATACGCCTGAAGGCCATTTTGAGTATTTGGTAATGCCTTTCGGTCTCGCGAATGCCCCTTCCGTCTTTCAGTCCTTTATGCACGATATTTTCCGTGAATATCTGGATAAATTTATGATTGTGTATTTGGATGATATTTTGATTTTTTCGGAGGACTGGGAATCTCATGTTCAACAGGTCAGGAGAGTTTTTCAGGTTTTACGAGCTAATTCTCTATTTGTGAAGGGCTCAAAGTGTATTTTTGGGGTTCAGAGAATTTCCTTTCTGGGATATATTTTTTCCCCTTCATCTATGGAGATGGACCCTGTTAAGGTTCAGGCTATTTGTGATTGGATACAACCTACTTCTCTAAAGAGTCTTCAGAAGTTCTTGGGATTTGCTAATTTCTATCGCCGATTCATAGCGGGTTTTTCTGCCATTGCTAGACCTTTGACTGATTTGACCAAGAAGGGTGCTGATGTTGCTAATTGGTCCTCTGCGGCTGTGGAGGCCTTTCGGGAGCTTAAGCGCCGCTTTTCTTCTGCTCCTGTGTTGCGCCAGCCTGATGTTTCGCTCCCGTTCCAGGTTGAAGTAGATGCTTCCGAGATCGGAGCAGGTGCAGTTTTGTCGCAGAAAGGTCCTGACTGCTCAGTGATGAGACCATGTGCGTTTTTCTCTCGAAAGTTTTCGCCCGCTGAGCGAAATTATGATGTTGGAAATCGGGAGCTCTTGGCCATGAAGTGGGCATTTGAGGAGTGGCGTCATTGGCTTGAGGGTGCTAGACACCAGGTGGTGGTCTTGACTGACCACAAAAATCTAATTTATCTTGAGTCAGCCAGGCGTCTGAATCCTAGACAGGCGCGCTGGTCGTTGTTTTTCTCTCGATTTAACTTTGTGGTCTCATATCTGCCTGGGTCTAAGAATGTGAGGGCGGATGCCCTCTCTAGGAGTTTTGAGCCTGACTCGCCTGGTGATTCCGAACCTACTGGTATCCTGAAGGATGGGGTGATATTGTCAGCTGTCTCCCCAGACCTGCGGCGCTCTTTGCAGGAGTTTCAGGTGGATAGGCCTGATCGCTGTCCGCCTGGTAGACTGTTTGTCCCTGATGACTGGACCAGTAGAGTTATTTCGGAGGTTCACTATTCCGCATTGGCAGGTCATCCTGGAATTTTTGGCACCAGGGATCTGGTGTCTAGGTCCTTCTGGTGGCCTTCCTTGTCTCGAGATGTACGTATTTTTGTGCAGTCTTGTGATGTTTGTGCTCGGGCTAAGCCCTGCTGTTCCCGGGCCAGCGGGTTGTTGTTGCCCTTGCCTATTCCTAAGAGGCCTTGGACGCACATCTCTATGGACTTTATTTCTGACCTTCCTGTTTCTCGTAGGATGTCCGTCATCTGGGTGGTGTGTGACCGTTTTTCCAAGATGGTTCACTTGGTACCTTTGCCCAAATTGCCCTCCTCCTCTGAGCTGGTCCCTCTATTTTTTCAGAATGTTGTGCGTTTGCATGGTATTCCTGAGAATATAGTGTCTGACAGGGGTACTCAGTTTGTGTCTAGATTTTGGCGGGCGTTCTGTGCCAGGATGGGCATCGACTTGTCGTTTTCGTCTGCGTTCCATCCTCAGACTAATGGCCAGACTGAGCGTACTAATCAGACCTTGGAGACTTACTTGAGGTGTTTTGTGTCCGCTGATCAGGACGATTGGCTTGATTTTTTGCCATTGGCAGAGTTTGCCCTTAACAATCGGGCCAGTTCTGCCACTTTGGTTTCTCCATTTTTTTGTAATTCAGGGTTTCACCCTCGCTTTTCGTCCGGTCAATTGGAGTCTTCGGATTGTCCTGGAGTAGATGCTGTGGTTGATAGAATGCATCAGATTTCGGGACAGGTTGTGGACAATCTAAAGTTGTCCCAGGAGAAGACTCAACAGTTCACTAATCGTCATCGGCGTGTCGGTCCTCGTCTTTGTGTTGGGGACCTGGTTTGGTTGTCTTCTCGATTTGTTCCTATGAAGGTCTCGTCTCCTAAGTTTAAGCCTCGGTTTATCGGCCCTTATAGGATTCTGGAGGTTCTCAATCCTGTGTCCTTTCGTTTGGACCTCCCAGCATCTTTTACTATTCATAATGTTTTTCATCGGTCATTATTGCGGAGGTATGAGGTGCCGGTTGTTCCGTCTGCTGATCCTCCTGCTCCTGTGCTGGTTGAGGGTGAGCTGGAGTATGTGGTGGAAAAGATCTTGGACTCCCGTGTTTCCAGACGGAAACTTCAGTATCTGGTTAAGTGGGAAGGCTATGGCCAGGAGGATAATTCTTGGGTGACAGCATCTGATGTTCATGCTCCTGATTTGGTTCGTGCATTCCATAGTGCTCATCCAGATCGCCCTGGTGGTTCTGGTGAGGGTTCGGTGCCCCCTCCTTAAGGGGGGGGTACTGTTGTGAATTCTGTTTGTGGGCTCCCCCGGTGGTGTTTTATGGTATTGCCACTTATTTGCCTTCTTCTATCCTTGATCACCTGTTGACACCCATTAGGGGAGTTTCCTATTTAAGCCTGCTTGGCTGCTGGTCTGATGCCGGCCAACAATGTATCAGTAGCATTCTGTTGCATTCTCCTGCCTCAAGTTCCAGTTCAGCTAAGTTGAATTTTGTTCCTAGTTAATGCTATTTTTTGTCCAGCTATCTGCAATGTGACTCTCTGTAGCTGGAAGCTCTCGTGGACTGAAATTGCCACTCCAGTGGCATGAGTTGTCACTGGAGTTTTAAAGTAATTTCAGGATGGTGTTTTTGAGTAGTGTTTTGAAGTTGACCGTGAAGTAACTTTTTCCTGTACTTCTGCTATCTAGTAAGCGGACCTCACTGTGCTAAATCTGCTGTTCATCCTATGTATGTCTTTTCCTCTTGACTCACCGTCAATATTTGTGGGGGCCTGCTATCTCCTTTTGGGGTTCATCTCTGGAGGTAAGGCAGGCCTGTATATTCCTCTGATAGGGGTAGTTAGATCTCCGGCTGGCGCGTGGTGTCTAGGGCATCGTAGGAAACACTCCCCGGCTACTTCCAGTGTTGTGTCAGGTTCAGGTCACGGTCACTTTAGTTTCCATCACCCGAGAGCTAGTCCGTTTGTTATTTTTGATTTCCCTGCCATTGGGAAAATCACAACAGCTATGGTCAGGAGGATAATTCCTGGGTGGTTGCCTCTGATGTGCATGCGGCCGATTTAGTTCGTGCCTTTCACGCTGCTCATCCTGATCGCCCTGGTGGTCTTGGTGAGGGTTCGGTGACCCCTCCTTAAGGGGGGGGTACTGTTGTGAATTAGACTTTTTGGCTCCCTCTTGTGGTCACTAGTGATATGACTCTGGGATTGTCTTTCTTCACTTTGGCACTCACCTGGGCCGTTAGTCCAGGGGTGTTGCTATATTAACTTCCTGGATCCTTAGTCCAGTGCCTGGCATCGTTGTAATCAGATCCTTCTGTTTGCTCCTGTCCGCTGGTCCTGGTTTTTGCAAAATTAAGCTAAGTCTTGCTTTTTGGTTATTTGGGTTATTTGCTTTGCTTCTATTTTTGTCCAGCTTGTACTAAATGTGATTTCTGACCTTGTTGTAAGCTCTAGGGGTGCTGGTGTTCTCCCCCCGGCCGTTAGACGGTTCGGGGGTTCTTGAATATCCAGCGTGGATATTTTAATAGGGTTTTTGCTGACCATATAAGTCATCTTACTATATTTTGCTATTAGCTAGTGGGCCTCTCTTTGCTAAATACCTAGTTCATTCTTATGTTTGTCTTTTCCTCTTACCTCACCGTTATTATTTGTTGGGGGCTTGTATCCAACTTTTTGGGGTCTTATCTCTGGAGGCAAGAAAGGTCTTTCTTTTCCCTTCTAGGGTTAGTTAGTTCTCCGGCTGGCGCGAGACGTCTAGAACCAACGTAGGCACGTTCCCCGGCTACTTCTATTTGTGGTGCTAGGATTAGATATATGGTCAGCCCAGTTACCACTGCCCTATGAGCTGGTTTTTTGTGTTTGCAGACTTGGTTATTATTTCTGAGACCCTCTGCCATTGGGGTCATAACAGTGTGCCATCTGTCTCAAATTATTGGGCCACAGAAAACCTAGTGTGTAACATTGGGCCTGATTTTCCTTTCAGTGTCAGGCACCTATAAAGGTATATATAAATCCTACAGAAGTTTGAGTTCACCTTATAAGTTGTTTTACAGTAACAAATAGTGTTACTTTGGTTACGTTTTGCAAGCAATGAGGAAGTCTAGTGGAAGAGGTCGTGGCCGTGGGCGGTCATTGTCAGCTGGTAATGATGGTAGTGGTGGTGGAGCATCAGGTGGTCGTGGTAAAAGCAGTACAGCACCTAAGTCTCGAGTTGTTGAGCCAGGTTCCTTGTCTGGCTACACAAGGCCTCGAACGCTCTCTTTTCTGGGAGTAGGAAAACCACTTTTGAAGCCGGAGCAGCAGGAACAAGTATTGGCTTTCATTGCTGACTCTGCCTCTAGCTCTTTCGCCTCCTCCTCGGAAAGTGCCAAATGTCAGAGCAGTGCATCGTCAGTGGATGCTCCCGGTCAGGGACAAGTCGCTTCCTTGTCTTCTTCACCCAGAACAAGACAGAAGGATGCGTCAGGAGACACAACGGGTTACTCCATGGAGCTCTTTACACATACCGTTCCTGGGTTAGACAGTGAAACAGTTAACAGGCCATGTCCATTAGAAGTTGAATCGGACATGGAGTGCACAGATGCACAGCCACAGCCAGATTACTATGCTGTTCCTTTGACTCAGACCAGAACATTGCCCTCGCAGTGTACTGAGGCAGAATCAAACCCAGCGGAGACTATGGTGCCCCGTCACGGACGCTATACCACCGGCTTACACGGTGACACAGACGAAATCGCACACGACATAGAAGAGGAGGTCATAGATGACCCAGTTGTGGACCCCGATTGGCAGCCATTGGGGGAACAGGGTGCAGGCGGCAGTAGTTCTGAAGCGGAGGAGGAGGAGCCGCAGCAGGCATCAACATCACAACAGGTTCCATCTACCGGGCCCGTATCTGGCCAAAAACGCGTGGCAAAACCAAAACCAGTTGGAGGACAGCGTGGCCATCCGGTTAAAGAAGCTCAGTCTGCAATGCCTGAAAAGGTATCCGATAGTAGAAAGAGTGCAGTCTGGCATTTTTTTAAACAACATCCAAATGATCAGCGCAAAGTCATTTGTCAAAAATGTTCAACAACCTTAAGCAGAGGTCAGAATCTTAAAAGTCTAAATACAAGTTGCATGCATAGACATTTATCCATCATGCATTTGCAAGCCTGCACTAACTACCAAACGTCCCTAAAGGTTGCAGCACCCTCGGCCAATGAAGCTAGTCAGCAATGCTACATCCCTTCCCTCCCTGTAAGCCAACCATTTCCCACACCACCTGCAGTATCTGTGCAGCTTTCGTCGCCAGGCCAAAGCAGTCAGGGAATCACCAGGTTAGTAGTAGGAAACACTGCATGTAGGGCACCGGCAAGAATACCATCTCCAACCCTCTCTCAGTCACCCATGTCCACCGGCACCACAGCTAGTTCCACGATCTCCAGCTCTCCAGTCCAGCTCACCCTACATGAGACTCTTGTTAGGAAAAGGAAGTACTCATCCTCGCATCCGCGTACACAGGGTTTGAACGCCCACATTGCTAGACTAATCTCATTAGAGATGATGCCCTACCGGTTAGTTGAAAGCGAAGCTTTCAAAGCGCTGATGGACTACGCTGTACCACGCTACGAGCTACCCAGTCGGCACTTCTTTTCTAGAAAAGCCATCCCAGCCCTCCAACAGCATGTTAAAGACCGCATTGTCCATGCATTCAGGCAGTCTGACGACAAAGGTGCACCTGACAACAGATGCATGGACCAGTAGGCATGGCCAGGGACGTTACGTGTCCATCACGGCACACTGGGTGAATGTGGTGGATGCAGGGTCCACAGGGGACAGCAATATTGGGACAGTTTTGCCTAGTCCACGGTCAAGGAAAGAGTTGGCTGTAGGCGTTCGCCCCCCCTCCTCCTCTTCCTCCTCCTCATGCAGAAGCCAGAGCTCGTCCACACACCCCAGTCGCACATCCACTCCATCCGCAGCTGCCACTGTTGCACGCCAGGTGTGCCATTATGGGACAGCTAGTGGCAAGCGTCAGCAGGCTGTATTGGCAATGAAGTGTTTGGGCGACAACAGACACACCGCGGAAGTTCTGTCCGAGTTCTTGCAGAATGAAACTCAGTCATGGCTGGGCACTGTACATCTTGAGGCAGGCAAGGTTGTGAGTGATAACGGAAGGAATTTCATGGCTGCCATAGCCCATTCCCAACTGAAACACATTCCTTGCCTGGCTCACACCTTAAACCTGGTGGTGCAGTGCTTCCTGAAAAGTTATCCGGGGTTACCCGACCTGCTCCTCAAAGTGCGCAGACTTTGCTCGCATATCCGCCGTTCGCCCGTACACTCCAGCCGTATGCAGAACTATCAGCGGTCTTTGAACCTTCCCCAGCATCGCCTAATCATCGACATTTCAACAAGGTGGAACTCCACACTGCACATGCTTCAGAGACTGTGCGAACAGAGGCGTGCTGTTATGTTTTTGTGGGAGGATACACTTACACGGGCAGGCAGTTGGATGGCAGACATGGAGTTGTCAGGTGTGCAGTGGTCGAAGCTACAAGACCTGTGTCAAGTCCTTCAGTGTTTTGAGGAATGCACACGGCTGGTTAGTGCAGACAACGCCATAATAAGCATGAGCATCCCCCTAATGCGTCTGCTGATGCAAAGTTTGACGCACATAAAGGAGCAGGCGTCTGCAGCCGAGGAAGAGGAAAGCCTTGATGACAGTCAGCCATTGTCTGGTCAGGGCCGTGTAGAGGACGCGGTAGCGGGCGAAGAGGAGGAGGAGGACGAGGAGGATGATGGGGATGAGTACTTTTTTAATGAGGAAGCTTCTCCTGGGCCAACAGAAATTAGTGGCGTTGCAAGGCCGGGTTCTGTTTTTTTAAGGGAGACAAGTGACGTAGATTTGCCTGTAACTGCCCCTCAAACCAGCACAACCGCAGATTTGCCAACAGGAACTTTGGCCCACATGGCGGATTATGCCTTACGTATCCTCAAAAAGGACCCACGCATTACTAAAATGATGAGCGATGATGATTACTGGTTGGCCTGCATCCTTGACCCTCGCTATAAAGGCAAATTGCAAAATATTATGCCACATGAGAACCTCGAACAAATCTTAGCAACCAAACAAGCTACTCTTGTAGACCGTTTGATTCAGGCATTCCCAGCACACAGCGCCGGTGATGGTTCTCACACAAGCTGCAGGGGGCTACATGGCAGAGGTGTTAGGGGTGCACAGATCAGAAGTGGCGTTGGACAGAGGGGTTTTCTGACCAGGTTGTGGAGTGATTTCGCAATGACCGCAGACAGGACAGGTACTGCAGCATCTATTCAAAGTGACAGGAGACAACATTTGTCCAGTATGGTTACTAACTATTTTTCTTCCCTTATCGATGTTCTCCCTCAACCGTCATTCCCATTTGATTACTGGGCATCAAAATTAGACACCTGGCCTGAATTGGCAGAATATGCGTTGCAGGAGCTTGCTTGCCCAGCAGCTAGTGTGCTATCAGAAAGAGTATTCAGTGCTGCTGGTTCAATATTAACCGAAAAAAGGACTCGTCTGGTTACCCAAAATGTGGATGATCTCACCTTCATTAAAATGAACCACTCCTGGATTTCAAATTATTTTGCCCCACCTTTCCCGGCTGACACCTAGCTTTCCTATAAAAAGGTCTTGCTTGTGGACTGGTCTTACTGAGTGTTCCAATCTGTTAATTTGCAGCAGCTGTTTGTCCAGCATACGACATGTTTACACCTCTCCCAATGGGAAAAATCCGTTGTCTCGCCACTTGGCGCAAGCACCCGTTACAGTGCTGATTGTCTGAAGAGGCGGGTGTGCCCGCTTTTGGTCGACGGCATTGCCACTGGGTCCCTCATAGTACAATGTAGTGTCTCTGGCAGTGGTGGTGCGCACCCAACGTCAGACACGCCGTTGTAACATGAGGGGCCCTGGGGCGGTACCGCCGGCCACAAGAGAGTTCCCCCCCCCCCCCCAGCTCAAACTGTGCTGTACCACGTGCAAAATTATCTCGCACAGCTCCACCAATGTTTAGTCTATGCACTGACATCATTCAATGCCTGGCACTGACAAACAATACCAATGTTTGCATCTATGATGCTAGTTAAAGTAGTCTGGGTCAGTTTCCTATATTGACACCAGTAAATACTAATTTACTGCCAAATTACTTTGTCATAAACTCTGCAGATGAGCCCACCCCTGTACCTAAGCATGCCATCCTTTTTTTACTTATAGTTGTTTTGCGAGACATTAACATCTATTTATTTTTTTGGAGTACTAACTGTGTCAGACACTCCTTGCAATACTCCTCCACTGACCACAATGCTGCCTGCCCGTGTATCCATGTAACCGATATAAAACTGCCATGAGCCTATTGTTTGTTATTTTAGGCCTTTGATAGCCTGTCTGCGGCCCCTACTTGCAATACTCCTCCACTGACCACAATGCTGCCTGGAGTGCCTGCCTGTGTATCCATGTAACCGATATAAAACTGCCGTGAGCCTATTGTTTGTTATTTTAGGCCTTTGATAGCCTGTCTGCCGTCCCTACTTGCATTACTCCTCCACTGACCACAATGCTGCCTGCCTGTGTATCCATGTAACCGATATAAAACTGCCATGACTGCCTACTGTTTGTTATGTTAGGCCTTTGTGAGCCTGTCTGCGGCCCCTACTTGCAATACTCCTCCACTGACCACAATGCTGCCTGGAGTGCCTGCCTGTGTATCCATGTAACCGATGTAAATCTGCCATGACTGCCTACTGTTTGTTATTTTAGGCCTTTGTGAGCCTGTCTGCGGCCCCTACTTGCAATACTCCTCCACTGACCACAATGCTGCCTGCCTGTGTATCCATGTAACCGATTTCAAACTGCCATGACTGCCTACTGTTTGTTATGTTAGGCCTTTGTGAGCCTGTCTGCGGCCCCTACTTGCAATACTCCTCCACTGACCACAATGCTGCCTGGAGTGCCTGCCTGTGTATCCATGTAACCGATATAAAACTGCCATGAGCCTATTGTTTGTTATTTTAGGCCTTTGATAGCCTGTCTGCCGTCCCTACTTGCATTACTCCTCCACTGACCACAATGCTGCCTGCCTGTGTATCCATGTAACCGATTTCAAACTGCCATGACTGCCTACTGTTTGTTATGTTAGGCCTTTGTGAGCCTGTCTGCGGCCCCTACTTGCAATACTCCTCCACTGACCACAATGCTGCCTGCCTGTGTATCCATGTAACCGATATAAAACTGCCATGAGCCTATTGTTTGTTATTTTAGGCCTTTGATAGCCTGTCTGCCGTCCCTACTTGCATTACTCCTCCACTGACCACAATGCTGCCTGCCTGTGTATCCATGTAACCGATATAAAACTGCCATGACTGCCTACTGTTTGTTATGTTAGGCCTTTGTGAGCCTGTCTGCGGCCCCTACTTGCAATACTCCTCCACTGACCACAATGCTGCCTGGAGTGCCTGCCTGTGTATCCATGTAACCGATATAAAACTGCCATGACTGCCTACTGTTTGTTATGTTAGGCCTTTGTGAGCCTGTCTGCGGCCCCTACTTGCAATACTCCTCCACTGACCACAATGCTGCCTGCCCGTGTATCCATGTAACCGATATAAAACTGCCATGAGCCTATTGTTTGTTATTTTAGGCCTTTGATAGCCTGTCTGCCGTCCCTACCTGCATTACTCCTCCACTGACCACAATGCTGCCTGCCTGTGTATCCATGTAACCGATATAAAACTGCCATGAGCCTACTGTTTGTTATTTTAGGCCTTTGTGAGCCTGTCTGCGGCCCCTACTTGCAATACTCCTCCACTGACCACACCAATGCTGCCCGTGTACCCCTGGAACCTATTTAAAAGTTCATAGAGCCTAGTTATATATTTTATTTACTATTAATAAGGCCATGATGGACTACGCTGTACCACGCTACAAGCTAACCAGTCGACATTTCTTTTGCGAGAAAAGCCATCCCAACCCTCCACCAGCATGTAGAAGACCGCATTGTCCATGCACTCTGGCAATCTGTGAGTACAAAGGTGCACCTGACAACAGATGCATGGACCTGTAGGCATGGCCACGGAAGATTACGTGTCCATTAAGGCGCAATGGGTTAATGTGGTGGATGCATGGTCCACAGGGGACAGCCTACTAAGTCTGTCTGCTGTCCCTAATTCAAATTGTGCTCCACTGTCTAAATCGGAGCTTCCACCTTCTGGCTTTCGGCCTATAGTATCAGAAATTAAACTGCATTTGGCCTTCAACTTTGGTTACGGCCTACTAACGGTGTCTGCCCCTGCCTGGTGTTTTTCCTCAACTGAATAAAGCTGAGCTTCAACCTTCTGGCTCTCATTAAGTGCTGTGTTTTCAAAAATTGGTGGTTAGGGCCTACTAACGGTGTCTGCCCCTGCCTGGTGTTTTTCCTCAACTGAATAAAGCTGAGCTTCAACCTTCTGGCTCTCATTAAGTGCTGTTATTTTAAAAATTGGTGGTTAGGGCCTACTAATGGTGTCTGCCCCTCCCTGGTGTTTTTCCTCAACTGAATAAAGCTGAGCTTCATCCTTCTGGCGTTCGGCCTATAGTATCAGATATTAAACTGCATTTGGCCTTCAACTTTGGTTACGGCCTACTAACGGTGTCTGCCCCTCCCTGGTGTTTGTCCTCAACTGAATAAAGCTGAGCTTCAACCTTCTGGCTTTCGGCCTATAGTATCAGATAATAAACTGCATTTGGCCTTCAACTTTGGTTACGGCCTACTAACGGTGTCTGCCCCTGCCTGGTGTTTGCCCTCAACTGAATAAAGCTGAGCTTCAACCTTCTGGCTTTCGACCTATAGTATCAGATATTAAACTGCATTTTGCCTTCAACTTTGGTTACGGCCTACTAACGGTGTCTGCCCCTCCCTGGTGTTTGCCCTCAACTGAATAAAGCTGAGCTTCAACCTTCTGGCTTTCGACCTATAGTATCAGATATTAAACTGCATTTGGCCTTCAACTTTGGTTACGGCCTACTAACGGTGTCTGCCCCTCCCTGGTGTTTGTCCTCAACTGAATAAAGCTGAGCTTCAACCTTCTGGCTTTCGGCCTATAGTATCAGATATTAAACTGCATTTGGCCTTCAACTTTGGTTACGGCCTACTAACGGTGTCTGCCCCTGCCTGGTGTTTGTCCTCAACTGAATAAAGCTGAGCTTCATCCTTCTGGCTCTCATTAAGTGCTGTGTTTTAAAAAATTGGTGGTTAGGGCCTACTAACGGTGTTTGCCCCTCCCTGGTGTTTTTCCTCAACTGAATAAAGCTGAGCTTCAACCTTCTGGCTCTCATTAAGTGCTGTGTTTTCAAAAATTGGTGGTTAGGGCCTACTAACGGTGTCTGCCCCTGCCTGGTGTTTTTCCTCAACTGAATAAAGCTGAGCTTCAACCTTCTGGCTCTCATTAAGTGCTGTTATTTTAAAAATTGTTGGTTAGGGCCTACTAACGGTGTCTGCCCCTCCCTGGTGTTTTTCCTCAACTGAATAAAGCTGAGCTTCAACCTTCTGGCTTTCGGCCTATAGTATCAGATATCAAACTGCATTTGGCCTTCAACTTTGGTTACGGCCTACTAACGGTGTCTGCCCCTCCCTGGTGTTTGCCCTCAACTGAATAAAGCTGAGCTTCAACCTTCTGGCTTTCGACCTATAGTATCAGATATTAAACTGCATTTGGCCTTCAACTTTGGTTACGGCCTACTAACGGTGTCTGCCCCTCCCTGGTGTTTGTCCTCAACTGAATAAAGCTGAGCTTCAACCTTCTGGCTTTCGGCCTATAGTATCAGATATTAAACTGCATTTGGCCTTCAACTTTGGTTACGGCCTACTAACGGTGTCTGCCCCTGCCTGGTGTTTGTCCTCAACTGAATAAAGCTGAGCTTCAACCTTCTGGCTCTCATTAAGTGCTGTGTTTTCAAAAATTGGTGGTTAGGGCCTACTAACGGTGTCTGCCCCTGCCTGGTGTTTTTCCTCAACTGAATAAAGCTGAGCTTCAACCTTCTGGCTCTCATTAAGTGCTGTGTTTTCAAAAATTGGTGGTTAGGGCCTACTAACGGTGTCTGCCCCTGCCTGGTGTTTTTCCTCAACTGAATAAAGCTGAGCTTCAACCTTCTGGCTCTCATTAAGTGCTGTTATTTTAAAAATTGGTGGTTAGGGCCTACTAACGGTGTCTGCCCCTCCCTGGTGTTTTTCCTCAACTGAATAAAGCTGAGCTTCAACCTTCTGGCTTTCGGCCTATAGTATCAGATATTAAACTGCATTTGGCCTTCAACTTTGGTTACGGCCTACTAACGGTGTCTGCCCCTCCCTGGTGTTTGCCCTCAACTGAATAAAGCTGAGCTTCAACCTTCTGGCTTTCGACCTATAGTATCAGATATTAAACTGCATTTGGCCTTCAACTTTGGTTACGGCCTACTAACGGTGTCTGCCCCTGCCTGGTGATTGTCCTCAACTGAATAAAGCTGAGCTTCATCCTTCTGGCTCTCATTAAGTGCTGTGTTTTTAAAAATTGGTGGTTAGGGCCTACTAACGGTGTCTGCCCCTCCCTGGTGTTTTTCCTCAACTGAATAAAGCTGAGCTTCAACCTTCTGGCTCTCATTAAGTGCTGTGTTTTCAAAAATTGGTGGTTAGGGCCTACTAACGGTGTCTGCCCCTGCCTGGTGTTTTTCCTCAACTGAATAAAGCTGAGCTTCAACCTTCTGGCTCTCATTAAGTGCTGTTATTTTAAAAATTGGTGGTTAGGGCCTACTAACGGTGTCTGCCCCTCCCTGGTGTTTTTCCTCAACTGAATAAAGCTGAGCTTCAACTTTCTGGCTTTCGGCCTATAGTATCAGATATTAAACTGCATTTGGCCTTCAACTTTGGTTACGGCCTACTAACGGTGTCTGCCCCTCCCTGGTGTTTGCCCTCAACTGAATAAAGCTGAGCTTCAACCTTCTGGCTTTCGACCTATAGTATCAGATATTAAACTGCATTTGGCCTTCAACTTTGGTTACGGCCTACTAACAGTGTCTGCCCCCCCCCTGGTGTTTGTCCTCAACTGAATAAAGCTGAGCTTCAACCTTCTGGCTTTCGGCCTATAGTATCAGATATTAAACTGCATTTGGCCTTCAACTTTGGTTACGGCCTACTAACGGTGTCTGCTCCTGCCTGGTGTTTGTCCTCAACTGAATAAAGCTGAGCTTCATCCTTCTGGCTCTCAGTAAGTGCTGTGTTTTTAAAAATTGGTGGTTAGGGCCTACTAACGGTGTCTGCCCCTCCCTGGTGTTTGCCCTCAACTGAATAAAGCTGAGCTTCAACCTTCTGGCTTTGGGCCTATAGTATCAGATATTAAACTGCATTTGGCCTACTAGTGTGGTTGGGCCCTTAAAACAGTGTCTGCTGCTCCTGGGTTTGCTACTCCACTGAACAAAGCAATGCCGCCTGTTTAGTCCTGTCCTGTTACCAATTTTGAACTGCATTTAGCCTACTTTATTCTTTGGCCCTATATCTGTTTCCTCCTCATCCTGCCCATTGCCCAGCCACTGCTAGATGAGTCTGCTGGTACATTGACCTAGACCACTACATTCCCCTTGCACTCTACACAGCCAGAATCTGACCCTGCTGAAAGTAAGGTTCCCCTTCCCGCATGTTATACCACCTTACACAGGGACAAAGAGGAAGGTGCAGATGAAAGTGCAGGTTTCTTCATCAGGTGGGGGGGGGCATACTCGTTGGCGACGTCACTGGCACAGGGCCCCTCAGAGTACGCAAAAGTGTCGCTGCTGATGGGAGGCGCCCCCGCCGTGCAAACACACCGCTGTACTTTGAGGGGCCCTGTGCCAGTGCCAATGCGAACAAGTGTGCCCCCCTGCTTGCTCAGGATCACAGCACTTGCAACTTTGAAATACTTTCCTCTCCCTGCTCCACCGCCGTGACGTAGTCCACGATTCCTGGGCCCACTAAAACCTTGAACCAGCCCTACCCCCCACAAATTTGCCAAATGACCCCCAAGTTCCATTGAACAACTATTATTATAAAGTTAATTAAGATTGACAAGCTTCAGAAACAAGAATGGATGTTTTTGGCATTAAAATGGGCACTGTAGGTGTTTTCCTGGCCTCCACGCACTGCCGACTATGCTTCCCCATTGACTTGCATTGGGTTTCGTGTTTCGGTCGATCCCCGACTTTTAGCGATAATCGGCCGACTGCACTCGACTCGACTCTGGACAAAGTCGGGTTTCACAAAACCCGACTCGATCTTAAAAAAATGAAAGTCGCTCAACCCTACTCCTAATGGCTGAAAAAATTGTTAAAACATTATTCAGATCAAAGTCAAATTGTCCCACATCTGATACATACGAATAACAAGTACAGCAGAAAATGTTACACAGTGTAAAAAGAATTAATAAAAAATCTCTGCCCTTTAGAGCATTATAGTATTTTTCTCTTATTCTGTAAATAATGTCTACTTGTGCCACTGATGATATAACTCGAGTTTGTCTATCATATATTTGCACAGGGTGAGTACGAGAAATAAGACTGTAAAATGTTACCATATTAGCTGTGAAGGTCACTAAAACAACCTTTACGGCATGACAGCTTTTATGACTAGTGATATAAAAAGCTACTAAAATTAACGGGTACCTAATACATTTCGATTTTTAACCCTTCGAGACATTGATCTCAGCACTTATCTCAGATTTCCATTGCAAAAAGACACCACGGTGATGAATAATTAATTTGCGGCTGGAATACAGGATAATATACAGCTTTGGTTAGACATTAACACTCCCACTAAAGAGCTGAACAACTATAAAGCAAATTCACGAGATTTGTTCACCGTCCCCGTCGCCAGATAAAATCGGGACATTAACACCCTGCGTGGTGTGACTGCGCTAAAAACTGTTGCTTCCCGTGGTTTGTGTGTTTTCATGCGGCAGGTATGAAATTTATTTTCTGTATACATTTCTCTCATTACCAACAATCTCCATTAGGGCCTAGCAGAGCATGAAATAGTCTTTGCGAGATCTAGAAATGTGCAATGCTAAAAGGCTCGGAAAACATTATTTGGGTTTCCAGGTTTTGAAATGATAGATGAAATGAAGCCGTCGATCACCGCCCCGAGGAGAACGCACTCTATAAAATGTTCCGGAGCTCAGCATTGCTCATCTGTGGCTGTTATTAAACGCAATGTGCTATGCTGTTTGCCTAATGCTTTTTTAAGACCGTCTTGTGCTCGTTCCACTGTAGAAAAGTGCCCAGCCATGCTAAAGAAGTGCAAGACAAAAACTCAAGCTTTCTTCCTCTGACCTATTAGAGCTGTTTATCTGCTTGTTGTGCAGAACTGTTACAGATCAGAGCGTGACTGGGTGTTTTTTTTTCTTTGCAAAGATATAGCTGACCTAATTTTTGCTAGCCCAGAACCTATTTCTGTTCATCAGCCATTTTTAAATAGTCCCTTAGGGAGGCCTGGTTAATAGATTCAAAAAAGGCAATGTTGAGTAAATTCACTGCTGACAATAGCATAAAGTTCTGATACGGAACATTTGAATCCCTGCGAATTGCAGCTCGGCTGTCAATCTACACTTCTTCTGACGTGCCCAATATAAGTGACATAAGCAGGCTTGTTTATCTCGGCATTATCTGAATACAAAGCTTGATAACATAACATGGCAATCAAGCAGGAGAGTTAAAGAGGGCCTGTCAGCTCTCCTGACATGTCTATTTTAGTAAATACTTGAATTCTTCATAAAATATTTCTGGAGCATTCCTTCTCTTAACTCTTCATTGTGCCATTTTCTGGCATTCCTAATACAAATGTTTTTTTTTTAATAACTGGCTGTTAATATTGAGCTAGGGATTGTCCATACTGTTTCACACTGCCCAATTAGTGCTGACAACACCCTTTGACAAGGTGAATGGTATTAAACAGTTCTCAAATAAGGTGCACTGCAAATATGCCTGGAGCTGCTCAAACAGCACATGGAAACTGATGTAGGAAAGGATCTAATTTTTCAAGAAAGTCTCAGTGTATTCCATGTGATGTATGCAGCAGTCTCAGTTTGCAACATCCACTGTATGCAGAAGTCTTGGTATATCCTATGTGATATATATATAGCAGTCTCAGTATAGTTTATGTGATGTACACAGCAGTCTCATTGTATCCTATGTGATGTATGTAGCAGTCTCGGTTTATCTAAGGTTTATTATGTAGCAGTCTCAGTGTATCCTATGTGATGTATATACAGCAGAGTCTCAGTGAATTATATGTGGTGTTTACAGCAGAGTCTGAGTGCATCCTATGTGATATATGCAGAAGTCTGTGTATCTCATGTGATAAATGCAGCAGGCTCAGTGTATCCTATGTGTTGCAGACAGCAGTCTCAGTGTATCATATGTGATGTATGGAGCAGAGTCTCAGTGTTTCCTACCTGTTGTATGGAGCAGTCTCAGTGTATCCTATCTGATGTATGCAGCAGTCTCAATGTATTCTGTTGTGATCTCTTTTTGGGCTCCCCTAGTGGTGGCTGGTGGTACTGGAGACTTGTGTGTTCTTTTCTGCCTCGCTCACCTGCTTCCATCAGTTTTGGGAGTTCCCTATTTAGCTTTGCTCTCCAGTCACTTCCTTGCCGGTCATCCTTGTAACCTGAGTCATTCAGTTGCATGTTCCTGCTACTAGTCTGCTGATCAGCTAAGTGGACTCTTGTCCTTATTGTTTTGTATTTTTGTCCAGTTTACAGTTTTGTCATTTCCTGTTACTGGAAGCTCTTGTGGACTGAAATTGCCACTCCTGTGTGATGAGTTGACACAGGAGTTTTAAAGTAATTTCAGGATGGGTTTTTGAAAGGGTTTTTCAGCTGACCGTGAAGTCCTCTTTTGTATCCTTCCTCTATCTAGTAAGTGGACCTCGCTTTGCTAAATCTACCTTCATACTGTGTATGTCTTTTCCTCTGAACTCACCGTTAATATATGTGGGGGCTACTATCATCTTTGGGGAATTTCACTAGAGGTAAGCCAGGTCTGTTCCTTCCTCTTCCAGGCGTAGTTAGTTCTCCGGCTGGCGCGTGGCATTTAGGCAGCCGTAGGAATGCTCCCTGGCTATTGTTAGTTGTGTGGTAGATTTAGGTCACGGTCAGCTTGAGTTTCCATCACCCGAGAGCTAGTCTGTAATTTTTGTGTTTCTGATGTTCCCATGCCATTGGGGAATCATGACAGTATTCTATGTAAAGTATACATCAGTTTTAGTGCATCCTATGTGATGTATACAACAATGTCAGGGTAACATATGTGATATATGCAGCAGCATCTCAGTGTACCCTATGTGAGGCATGCAGCAGTCTCAGTGAATCTTATATGATGAGTCCAACAGTCTTAGGGGATCGTATGTGATTTATGCAGCAACATCTCCATATATACTATGTGATGTATGCATCAGGCTCAGTGTATCCTATGGGATTTATACAGCAGAATATGTGTCTGTGTACTCTATCGTATGATGGAAATGGCAGAGAATCAGTGTATCCTATGTAATCTATGATATTTATACAGCAGAGTCTGTATACTCCATGTAATGTAAATGCCAGCGACTCAGTGTATCCTATGTGATGTATATACAGGAGTCTCAGTATTTCTGATGTGATGTATACATAAGCCTCAGTGTATCATATGTGGTATGTACAGCAGAGTCTCTCTGCATGCAATGTGATGTCTATACAGCAAACTCAGTATATCATATGAGATGTATAAGGCAGTGTCTCAGTGGATCCTATGTGATGTATTTACAGCGAAGTCTCAGCATATTCTATGTGATATATAAACTGCAAACTCAGCGTATACTATGTGATGTATACCGCAGAATCTCAATGTATCATACGTGATGTATACAGAAGTCTCACTGCCTCTTATGTGATAAACACAGCAGTCTTAGTGTCTTTTATGTGATGTACATACAGCAGAGTCTCAGTGTATCCTATGTGATGTATATACAGATGATTCTCAGTATGTCCTATGTGATATATAAACAGCAAACTCAGTGTACACTATTTGATGTATACCACAGAATCTCAATGTATCATACATGATGTATACAGCGGTCTCACTGTCTCTTATGTGATAAACACAGCAGTCTCAGTGTATTTTATGTGATTATATACAGCAGAGTCTAAGTGCTTCCAATTATAATACAGGCTGTAACTAAGGATACATTCAAGATAAGTAATGTAATAAATTTACAGCGCTAAACGTTTATGTAGATTTATTTTAATACATTGACTGCATACCAGAGTTCAAAGATGAACCTAAATAGTCAATGTTATCTCTGTCAGAACATTACCTCAATTTATATATCTATTAAATATATGTTTCATTCCAAACAATTTTAGGAAGAGCTAGCAAAGAGTAAACCCAAAGCAAGAGCACACTATTTATGCAGTCAAGTCCATTTTAGTTCACAACACTACTTTTTTGATGGCTAATTCATAAACAATGTCATCTTCTTTTCTACTCCAGGATCACCTCTCCTCTTCATCCTTCACATTTACCTTCTGTTTCCTCCTTTGTGAATGACTGACCTTTTTTTATCATGGAGCGCCAACTTGAAGAAAGAACCAGATATTGCCGCCAATAGTTGAATCGCCTTTATCAGCCTTTTTAGCATTATAATAAACCCATTTTTATAACCTACCTTTGTTTCTGGTGGTTTTTATCAATAGGAATTACAAATCTCCTTGGCTGAACTCTAAACATTACCTCAAAAAGTGTGCTTTTACGTTCTCATCAGAATTCAAACGGTGCCCCAGTTTCATTTATTTTGGGCTGCCAATATTTGAGATTAGACTTCAAAGCTCTCTGTTTTGTTAAGCAGTAAAAGAAAATCACACCAACAGCTCTCTGGATTGACTTCACTTCCTACCCGCTCATTCATTTTGTTTTGCCAATCAAACCTAACTAGTCTATACCGGAGCATGCTGTATTGTGTTTTGGTTTTGGTCACTTGCCAGTTCATAAATCCGGCAGAGAAAATGTTCTCCCATAACAAAACTGGTATCGAGGCTTTCCCACTGAGAAGCAACATCCATCCATCAAAGCTTGAGATGTTTAATTTCACATCAGGCTCCTATTTATTCTTCGGTTATAGCACCAGACAATTGCCTTGCACGTTCCTTGTGAGAAACAGCATCGGGTATGTTTACCAAGCTGTCAGCTTTCTGGATTCCCTTTAAGAAAATTGATATATTAATCTGTAGTAACCATTCCAGCAACATCATTATCATCTAGTAAAATAGATAGCACAGTAGTTGGCAGCCTCTGAGAGCAATATAATGGGATGAATGCGGATGCCATTGTCTAAATGCCGTCGTCTAAATGCCATGAAAACTATGCATAAAATCTGTGTGGTTGTGAAGTAGTTTCTGCCATGCTAGAAATTTGGATTTTGTTGGGTTATTGTTCACTAGAAGCTGTATATCCATCACATTTTTATAAAGTGCTTTCATCAATTATTGAGGAAGGCAATACTTTATACCTACTATGTGAAGCAATTGTTTATATATTCACATTCAATTTCCTTTAACTGTTTCTCAGACTCCTGGGAATGCTATAAATTACAAGCAAAACATAATTCTGGAAAATGTTACCTCGCATTTACTATATATATAGATGGTTTTCATTATAAATCGTGAATTTTCCCTTTTACAATCATGAGCCAATGTATTTAAGAAATGGAAAGGACGTGACGTTTTTATTTTTTTATGGAAAATAGCTTTACCCTTTGTACTAGAGAAAACATGTACAATGTTCTCTAGAGGTGGAAAACTGAGAAAAAATCAACTGGACTCAGACCGAGACAGAGCTGCTAGCATTCTTCAGACACTTCATGTAGTTTTTATCTCTACATGTCCGTCATCGCACTAACTGAACTGGTGAGATTGCCCAGGTCAAGACAACTATTGCACTTCTTTCTTAGTAATGATGCTTCCTGAGTGCCACCTTCTAAAGTAATAATGTCCCATTTGTGTCACACCAAAAAACTAAAGTTTACTTACCTAGCCAAGCGACTGATGAATAGGCCCAGTACAGGCAGTGAAATGCTGTGTTACCATTGTGCTGGACCGCGGACATCCTCTAGGCCAGAGGTTCCCAACTTGTAGCTCTGGAGCCACATGTGGCTCACGGTCCCATGAATTGTGGCTCTTGGCTGTCTGCTATCTTGGTACATTAGCTCCCGGTCTAGCAAACAGATATGAAGAGCACATCTCCAAATGGTTAATTTTGTGAGTAGTGCTGCACAGAAGAGCAGACCTGGATGCACATATACTGGTCTTGAGCAACAGAGCCAAAAGAACACAAGCAGTCATAAGTCCAAATATGCATGAAAACAAAGAAATTTTATTAGTTACAACAGGTATAGGACAGGTATAAAACAGCAGGGAGCAGATCCCCCATGATATCCTCAGCACAAAAAGGACAAGAGTGGGTGCATATACAGGTATTTGATAGTAGTAGCAGTACCAACCTCGCATATGCAAGTATAACCAAATAGATATCAACAGACAAGTGTTCAGTATAAATACACAGATATACGATGGTACATACCGGTAACTTGAAAGATACAGATGGATATGCACCCAGCTCCTGCCCACCCCAACGTGCGTTTCGGCTGATGCCTTTCTCAAGGGGATCCATAAGGACGCCGTCGACCCTCCTGGGCGTCCAATAGTGCGTCCAATAGTGTCTGGCATTGAAGGATTATTTGATTCAATATGTAAATTTATAGATCATTTTCTTAAACCTTTGGTGGAAAATTTACCATCTTATGTACAGTACGTGACACTACGGACATCCTTACAAGGGTCGACGGTGTCTCGGTGGATCAAGATGTTTTACTAGTCACTGCCGATATTCAAACCCTGTATACATGTATTGACCACACCCATGGTCTGGACGCGGTCCGTTTCTTCTTGGGGACCTCCGACCTGGACAACTCTGTGTCTGAATTGATCCTCGAGCTTCTGTGCTTTGTCCTCACCCACAATTTTTTTTGTTTTTAAAGATATGTTTTACCTTCAGAAGCGCGGCACAGCCATGGGTGCGGCCTGTGCGCCCTTGTACGCTAATCTCTTCCTTGGGTATTGGGAGACATTCTTGTTTGGCGATGGGAGAGCAGAGGCCGCCGACCATGTGCTGTACTGGCTTTGTTATATTGATGATATTTTTTTCATGTGGGGGGACGGCATGGCGGCTCGAGGAATTCATGTTTAAACTCAATTCTAATCCATACAATATCAGGCTGACTTATCAGCACCATCCCACTAGGATTGACTTCTTGGATATCACTCTGGAACTCGTCAAAGCCCGGTGTGTCCAGACTGATATCCTTAGAAAGCCTACATCCGTAAATGCAGATCTGCTCATCCGATCAAAAATTCTACACTCAGGCTGCGGATTTGCAGTCTCGATTTGAGTCACGCGGCTTTAGCCGCAGGAGTATCACATGTGGCTTCGACAGGGCTAGAAAAACTCGTCGTAGTGACCTATTACACACAACTAAAAATCATAATACACGGGGTAACAATGATACTATCAGATTCATTGGTACATACAATCATGAGTGGCAAAATATCAGGGGCATTTTGAATAAACATTGGCCCATATTGAAGACTGAGCCCGCCCTGCGAGCCATAATGGGTGACTTTCCTGCCATGACCTCCAGAAGAGCACCCAATATTGGTAATCTTCTGGTCAGGAGTCATTATATTCCACCTATTAAGAATATATTTGGTACTCGGGGCCCCCTTCTGGGGTGTTTCCAGTGTGGCCACTGCCTGGCCTGCGCAAATGTCCAGCGTAGCTCTGTTTTTGAATCATCAGGTGGCCTCAAACAATTCAAAATCAGACAGCACATTACTTGTGGCACGAGCAATGTAATTTACTATGCCACATGTGCCTGCCCTCGGAACTATATCAGCCTCACCTCTAGGGAACTTAGAGTTAGGGTACGCGAACACGTCCGCTACATTTACGCGGCCAGGACGGTGGTCGATCCCTCTGAGCTGAAGACAATCCCGCGCCACTTTAGGACACATCACAATTGTCAGCGGAATCGAGAGTCTGCACCTGGGGGTTAGGGGTGGCAACTACAAGAAATTGTTGGCACAACGAGAGGGGAATTGGATAGTGCGCCTTGATACCATGGTACCTAAGGGACTAAATGAGGCACTTAGGCTAAGTTCACACTAGCGTTGTGCGCCGCTGCGTCGGCGACGCAACGCACAACGCACGCAAAAACGCGGCAAAACGCACGCAAAAACGCTGCGTTTTGCGACGCATGCGTCGGTTTTTGCCGAAAATCGGACGCAAGAAAAATGCAACTTGTTGCGTTTTCTTGGTCCGACGCTTGCGGCAAAAAAGACGCATGTGTGGCACAACGCAACAAAAAAAAACGCATGCGTCCCCCATGTTAAGTATAGGGGGCGCATGACGCATGCGTCGCCGCTGCGTCGCCGACGCAAACCCGACGCACATTAGCTTAACGCTAATGTGAACGTAGCCTAAGTTTTGCCTCATTTTTATAATTTATACCAGTAGTCCCTTTCCTGAGATTTAAGATTTAAAACTTGTTCTATTGTTTTCCATCATCTTGCTCTCCCATGATCACATTTGAATCCAAATATTGTTTTTGTTTTTTATGAGATTGATTTTAACTATATATTTCTTGTTATTATTCATTTTTACAGCTTGTATTCATCCTCAGGCATGGACTGGATTGTATCTATATTAATCTATATGTGCCTTTTATCATATCGTGTGTCCTGGTGATCGAACTTACTATTGGTGATCCTGACGCTTTCTACTTTTACATGATTATTATTATGGGGCATGCGGCACCTGTGGTCGCATACATCATCCTGTTTTTGTCTTACTTTATGTGTTGTATTTTTGCTATTTTGATATGCTGATAATAAAATATTCTATTTTAACCTAATTACTCCGTTTCTTCTCCGATTTTCTATCAGAAGAGGTGCTTGAAGCTGGATGCGACAGAGTATTGGGAGTGCTTGATGGGAGAATACTGAATGAGGATATTATAGGAACCCATGGATCTTGGTGTACTACTTCGGGGTGATTTCTGTGGAAAAGCTTTGGTTATCATTATACTCGTAATGGGGGCTTTGGTGGCCACTACTATGAGGTGGGCGAGAGCTGGCTGTGGCACACGACCCTCTCTCAGAGCTGAATGTGGCTCTCAAGGTCAGAAAGGTTGGGGACCACTACTCTAGGCTATAGAGTCCTATCGAACAGAGAGTGTTAAGGCATGTAGCTCCATTAACAAGAAAGGGAAAAAGCCAGTTCACCAATGCAGCAAGTCGTCCTCAGAAGCCCAGAACATAGCCCGGAACATAGCCACTGACGTGGATATCAAACAACTAAAGATATAGAGGAGATCCAGCTCAAGGCGGAGTAAAATATTCCAGACTTTATTGAAATGCATCAAAATAGTGATAACATCAGAAAAAAATGCACCGATCAGTAAGTAGCACCCATTCTTTTCTGCGTGTGTATTGAACCAGAAACGCACATTTCACCGTGATTAAAGGTGATATCTGCCCCAAAAACTCTTAGGTCTACATGCTGAGGGGTGCATTTTTCTGATATTATCACTATTTTAATGCTTTTCAATAAAGTCTGAAATTTTTTACTCTGTCTTGAGCTGGATCTCCTCTATATCCTTAACTATGAAGCTCCATACTCTAACATAGGATCCAAGTGCTCTACTACAGCAATATTATAATGCCAATATAGGCTTGTGCACCACCCGGATCTTAATTTTATGGCTCCCCTATGCTAAGCCACCAACGGGAGCAGAGTGGTGCATATGTTCAGAGGGGTAATTTATTTTCAACAAGTCTTTTAAAGGGGTTCTCCACATTGAATGATCCACACTTGTTATAGGGGTCCCATAGCATTAAGTTGATCACAAAGAGTTTCCCAACTGTCACCCCAGGTTTCTTCTTTTATCTGTGAGGAATGTTGCCAGTGAGTTTTCATTTTCGAACATGGAAAATCAGGCATGACGCAGTACCTATTTAAATCAATAGGACAGATATATGTAGGACAGAATGGATCCTCCAGAATGAGAGACGATCTTTGGATCTGTTCAGTAGTCTGGCCAAATGATTCCGCTCTCAATTCCTTGAGAAGATATATGAATATTGGTATTCTATACTGGACAACATCTACAGTGTAAAGTGCATGTGTCATTAAAAATTCATAGTGCAAACTGTTGAACCTGATGGAGCTGGTGTGCATATTGTGACAAAAAATCCATGTCAGTAAGGCTGTGTAATTCATTTTCAAATTTTTACTACTTCAAATTTAGATGGGCTAGACAATTATATGCTCTTGAAGACTTAAAAAAATGAATTATACGGCCATTCTGACGTGGACTTTTAAACATTAAGTTGTAGGTTAATGACTCATTAGGATCAGTACAAATTGATTTGTAGGATCCGTTTCAGCAGCCATGCTAGTGATCTGTGACTGACAGATCGGAGTCCTATGAACCGCCTCTCACCTAACTGCACCCCAAGCATCTCTTTTGATTAGTCAGTCTGGCACTACATTGTCGTTGCAGGGTGACGCACATGTGATGTGGCGCCAGGCTGGCAAATCAAAAGAAGAGCTGCGGATGTAATCAGTTAAGAGGCAGTTCGCAGGACTCCTGTCTATTGGAGCAGAACAGTTTTGTGGCCACTGGACCCGGTCCTGCGAATTCGCACCATTTCTACTCTTAAAGCAATTCCCTAATATAACTGCTATAGTGTTTCTAAAGCAGAATTCATCTTAACATGTATATTTAATACTGTAGCACTTATTTAGATTTACTATCGCCTTGGCAAACTCATTCAAATGACATAATGAGCAAGTAAATAAATGTTCTTTGCTATTAGGATATAATTACTTTCTTAATATACACAATCATTGGTCTTTAAATTGGTTTGGGCTCCAGCCAGACACATAAATAAAAACATATATTTTCATGCATATCTATAAGTAGAATGGCTTATTTTAACCCTCGAGGTCAATGTTAAATGATCCCGTGGGACAATAACATTTTATCTGCATAGTACATTTCACCAAGCCCCTCCGGACAATAATATACAACAAAAAGTTTAATCCATCACAGCTCTGTTGTAGAAAATGAAGAATATTACCTTCATGCTCCATAAAGCAGATGAGGTCTCAGCCCACATATTTATAACAATTACCTCTTTGGGATTGATAAGACACCCACTTGCCAAATAAAACTGAAATGCAGAATGTGGTGTGTAAATGAGCCATTTGGAAGGTTTACATTCTGGTTGGTTCTAGCAATTAAATACACAACACAATAAAATCCTCAATCCCCCATCCCCCGTTAGGCCATCAGTTTCTTCATGGTAATGTATATCTCTAACTTCATAGTATGCTTCTCATCCATCATAGTGATTCCATAGCAGTGTGTAGCGTTAGCATCAGAGCTCTAACTATTATGGGTGCAGGGGTTGTAATCGTACCCAGGCTCTGGAGCCTAGGGAGGCCCAAGATGTTCTTTAGGCCCATATGAAAAGACTATTTTGATTAAAGACCTGCAATAGTTTGGAGCCCTGTTAGAGATTGGGGCCCACGAGCTTCAAGTTACCCCACTGCTTAACATATATAAAAGCGACATGCTGATTCCCATAAGGCGGCCAAAGATTTATAAACAGTCCCTGAGGAAATCTATCTTAAAGGTGGAAAACAAAGCAAAGATATTATAGGCTTCTTCTATTTAGGTTGGATCATTTGTACAACCTAATTTCAGAAGTCATCCATGGAGAAAGTAGCTAGGGGACAAGAGAATGCAATAAGGTTTTATCCTGTTAACAATAGAGGTCACAAAAGCAGTTACGCTCACCTGGTCTGGTTGTGTGAGACACAACACTAGATTGGCATGTGTTAGGAATCCCAGCTGCTGCAGCACCTCAGGTTGGATGACCCAACGTGATGGTGGATTGTTTATGGAAGATGGGTATCTGGTGTAGATGTGATGAGAAATTTAGACAACCATAAAGTAGTAATAATGCGGTTTATTTTCTATGTGTTTCAAAGTAAAACAACTTCTACATCGGGAAAAAACTACAAAGCAAATGTATTATAGGATTCTTTAACTCTATTTAAGTGGGCCATTTGTAGAACCTAATTTCAGAAGTCATCCATAGCAGCAATCTTCTAATATGAATGTGTCTGGATACCCATACCTTGTTTATCAGCTGCGATCCCGAGGACGAGATTCAGGTTGTTCTCCTTGGTCGGAGTAATTCTTGGCAGTGGCTCTCCACTTTGACTAATAGAGGAAATGTTCGGCAGATGACTGCCGGCTATGTGTTACATTGCAGTTAACTTTTTTATGTTGTTTGCACAGTGCATTTAATGGCAAACCACTTCAAGAGAGAAGCCACTTTGCTGTATTCATACAGATTCTGGCAGGTTTATAGACGAATACCTCTGTATAAGGAGCACCCAGTAGAGCACACGGTGATCTTTGGATTCTTGTGGGCATATTGTTTCTTTTCTATGTAGATGAGGTCTTAAAACCATGTTTTCTATATTTTTCTGTCATTTTTAAGCCGCGGGTGTCTTCAGTGAGGAAGAAACATTGAGTTAAAAAAGTAAATATCACAATTCCAGTTTTCCATTGGAGCGATGCTAGAAACATCCCATGGAACTTCTCTACTTAGTAAGCTGCTGAAGTTTATTTAGCAGAGACTTTGCAATGCAGAATTGGTGTGGGAAAGGTAAAATTAATGAATATGACTAGTGAATTTTCATTCGCAAATTGCAGTAATGTGCAGTTTTGTGGTGGCTTATACTAGATTACACTCCACTATTTTGAACTGGCATTTGTTTTCCCTTTAGATTTTGCCAATGACAAAATGTAAAATCTAAATGTGTCACCACCACTCGAGGCGAGGCAGATTTCACGGTCTAATGGAATGTGAAGGTTCATGATTATCTGGGAAAACATGCCCATTATTTGACTGATAGGGGCGCCACATCAAAAATACAGCATACACTGTAAAAATAAGCAACTTTACTAATTACTTTGATGGGTATGTGCAGATGTTCAGTATTAGGCAGCGCTTTGGACGCAGCACATGTCCGCTCTGTCCAAAGCGCTGCTGGCTATTGAATGCAGGTGATTCCGCATGTGTTCATTGAACCGTGCGGAATCACCGCGCCAAATACATTGTATGGGTGATATTTATCTTGCAGAGACTCACATCTCCGCAAGATAAATAGACATGCTGTGGTTTAAAAAGACTCGCAACACCACATATCCATCTCCGCAGGTGAGCTGTGGGTGTCGGTGCACGCACAGTGGGCATGGGATTTCTTGAAATCCCATCCACTATGCTGTAACATCTGGTTACTGCGGATTGGACACTGTGGATGTACGCAGCGTCCAACCCGCAGCGTTTACTGACCGTGGGAACATATCCTTAGTAAATATCCTCTCCGTCCTCGTGCACCAAGGGATTTTTAATTCTTTACTTTACAACTTTTTGCCTAGTTTATGGATCACATAAGATTGGATGTTAATCTATTCAAGAAATAACATCCTTCTAAACCTACAAAATTGGCAGCAAGACAATTGGGCCACTCTTTCTGTAGCAAACTATAAGACAGTAGTCATAAATATAATTAATCGAAACCTACAAAAATGACTGCACACAAAGTGTGATAAATGGATAACTTTATTGGTTTCAACATTAGGTATGTATGAATTGTCCACTTTTTTAAATAATGATTTTATGCATACCTAATGTTAAGACAAATAAAATTATGGATTTATTACACTTTGCGTTTAGTCTTTTTTCTAGGTTTGGAGTGTGCACCTCTGCAGGCTCTACACTTCAAAGCCGGCAAACACCGGTCTAAAGCTGGCCGGATAGCGTCATCCAACCAGCTTCAGTATTCCCATTCTTTTCCAGTGCTCCAGAGGCAATGCTGTCTGTCCTTGCAATGTTGGTGAGTGCAGAGTTCAGAGAAGCGGAGCAACGGTGTCACAGGTCTGGACTGTCAATCATCTGGAGTGCACCTTCCTTGGCAACCAGGAAGTCGAGAGGCTGCGGTAAGGGGTCCTCCTAAACACAGAAGATCAGTACGCGACATTATACTTGTCACTATTGTTTTATTTTAGTGTTTCCCCTCATTTATTATGCTATTAAAATAATAACATGCATAAAACAGTACAAATTTTGCCATAAGTTTAATACGATGACAATAGCAACTTTTTGAAAAGTACTAATTAAGCTGCACAATATAAGGGAAATGAGATGCATAAAACCCTTAAAAAGCTGATCTGTCCCTAATCCCAGCGATTTATATAAATAGTGTATGATTGCTATTAATGTGTTCTGACAGATTCCCCTCCAGTATGTTAAAACATAAACATATTAATATGCTAAAATCTCTTCATTTTATTAAATACTTACTGAAGTAGAGTCTCTGCTCTCTCCGCGAACTTGTTATCCTGGAGTCATTTTTATAATGTTTCTAGGAAATTCAGTGCTGGGTTGAGTTTTGTTAATTGGTTTTAGGCATTGGCTTAAAGAGCCCCTTAGGTATTGAGTCGTTACAGATAATCATGGTGGCAGGCTAGCCTTTGGGGTTTCATGCAAGATTTTTTTATGTAAGTTTCTGGTAATTTCTGCACTTTGCAGGAAACTGTAACTAGTTAGATACATGACAATTAACCCCTATCAAATGAAACCGCTCTCTACAGCGAGGTTTAATGAATTGTGGAGAAACATGTACTGTTTAAGCCAATACATCGCAAACAATTTCATTTACATTTTTTATGCTTAATTTTTCTTTATAATCGCAAGAGTGAGAATGAATACAGACGGCAGAGCCCACAACACCATGAGACACCAATGGTGGTGGGTCCAAAGCCAGGGATCTGACATTGCCACATGCCTTTATAATAATGACCCACCCTAACACAGACGTATTTGTGAAAATATAAAACCCAAGACATTTTAGGGTTTCATTTTCTTAGCAGGAAGTACCATCTAGGTGCCGAAATCGGCCCGCCATGTCATTCTATGAGGCCTTTGCGGTCAGGACACACATCAACACTGCTCCAACCAGCTCTCCATACGGGGAAAGTCGAGAGCCCGTGGGAGCAGTGTTGATGTGTGCGCTGGAGCTCAAAATTGAAGATGGCAGCTGCCCCCTGTACTGGCGCCACCTTCTCTACTAAGTATTGGCTGCGTTCTACGTCGACACAGCCATTGCTTAGCAGAGGGGGTGAAGCCAGCACAGGGAGCTGGTGTCATCTTTGAATCTGAGCAGATGCAGCAAATAGAGGGGGTGATGCCAGCACAAGGAGCAGATGCCATCTTTGTTAGTGAACACAGTCAGCCTGCACAAACAGTGAATGCAGGGATCGCAGTCAACCTACATAAATGGTGAAGGCAGTTATCACAGTCAGCCAGTACAAACAGTGAATGCAGTTATCTCACTCAGCCTGCACAAACGGTGAACACTTCGCAGTAAGTCAGCACAAATGGTGAACATAGTTATTGCAGTCAGCCAGCACAAAAAGTGAGCACAAAGAACTCAGTCACCCAGCACTTTTGTGTGTTTCTTTTTTTAATCAAAGCAGATGCAGCCAGTACTCAGAATAGGGAGCAGTCCAGCCTAGACTCTGAGGTATGGCGCAGTTCTCCAGGCCTTCTACCCAGGGATAGCTCTCTTAGCCCTACTACCCACAGATAGCCCAGAAACAGCTACACAGGGTCAGCTCTTAGCCCTACTATCAAGGAACAGCACTCTTAGCCCTAATACCCAGGGATTGCTTCTTAGCCCTACTACCCAGGAACAGCTCTCTTAGCCCTAATATCCAGGGATTTCTCTCTTAGCCAGAGACAGTGTTCCCCCACTACCCAGGCACAGCTCTCTTAGCCCTACTAATCAGAAAAAGTTCTCTTAGCCCTACTATCCAGGAACAGCACTCTTAGCCCTAATACCCAGGGATCGCTTCTTAGCCCTACTACCCAGGAACAGCTCTCTTAGCCCTGCTATCCAGGGACAGTGCTCCCCTACTACCCAGGGACAGCTCTCTTAGCCCTACTATCCAGGGACAGTGCTACCCTACTACCCAGGGACAGCTCTCTTAGGCCAGGTTCACACTGCGCTGCAGGCGTCCATTAGACGGACTACATTACACCGTGGCATAACGCGGTGTAACGCAGTCCGTTAATGCAGCCATTAATTCCTATGTCGGACGCATCGCTAGCACACGCCCACAATGGGCGTGCGCTAGCGATGTGCCGTCATTGAGTGACGGACCCTGGGACGCAGGCTGCGCAGATAGAGCGCGCTGACATACCGGAATTTGCATTAACAGCAGCCCGTTAATGCATGTGTTGAACGGTCTGCTGTTAAAGCAATGTGAACCTGGCCTTAGCCCTGCTATCCAGGGACTGTGCTCTCCTACTACCCAGGGACAGCTCTCTTAGCCCTGCTATCCAGGGACTGTGCTCCCCTACTATCCAGGGACAGCTCTCTTAGCCCTACTACTCAGGGACAGCACTCTAAGCCCTACTGCTCAGGGACACAGCTCTTAGCCCTACTACACAGGAAGAGGTGTCTTATAGTCCTACTACCCAGAGACAGCTCTCTAATAGCCTCTAGCCAGTCTGTGAATTGCAGTCCATACTCGAACCACGTTGCATGGACGTCTGCAGGAACCCTTACAATTACAAATGTCCCTTTGAAGTCAAGCATAATGCTAATATGGCCCTTGGTGAAAATTAGTTTGACACTAGTGATGAGCGAATATACTCGTTACTCGAGACTTCCCGAGTACGCTCGGGTGTCCTCTGAGTATTTTTTAGTGCTCGGAGATTTAGTTTTCATCACCGCAGCTGAATGATTTACATCTCTTAGCCAGCTTGATGACATGTGGGGATTCCATAGCAACCAGTCAACCCCCACATGTACTTATGCTGGCTAACAGATGTAAATCATTCAGCTGCGGTGAGGAAAACTAAATCTCCGAGCACTAAAAAATACTCGGAGGACACCCGAACGTGCTCAGGAAAAATCTCGAGTAATGAGTATATTCGCTCATCACTATTTGACACCCAGGGTCTAGAACCTTTAGAAATTTAACTGCTCGGATACAGAAGAAAGGGAGACTGTGGGTATGGTGCTTATTACATTCTTCTAGAACAAACCTTGGCAAATTACACACTGAGAGTTACATCTGGTCTGTTAACTGTCCCTGTCCAGACCATAATACTATTTTTCTTTCAGATCACACATGTATTTTCTCTGCCCGTCCCCTTCACTCTCTCATCTTTAATTTCTCTTTTTCATCTGTATTTTTCTGCTGTCCACTTTTACAAACTCGAACAAGAGTTAATCTCTTTGATTCTCATTATCCTGCACTTGATACATACAGCACTGATGATTCAATGGTCACATGACCGCTGCCCTCTGAACTGCATATATCGGAGCATTACATTGTATTTTGGTAAAAAGATATCAGCTCTCCATGAGTGGACTGAAATCTTCAAATTTATTTCAGGAACATAAATATGGACAGGGCAGCTCAGTCAGCAAAACCAATGCATTTCTACTGTCTACCAAAAGGTCTTCATCATGGTTCGCATTTTGGTCTGGTCATGTAACCGACAGTCATTTTCTGCATTCATTGTTTACACGACGGCATTTACTGCTCAGCATATGGCATTCTTCGTATGTGAAAGCTATTAAATTTCAATTAAACTTCATGTGTCTGTTGTTTGATTGATTTATTTCTGACTGGCCAACGATCCTTCATATATCTGGCCATGCATCCCCACCATGCATCCTTGACGAAGCATTAGTGAAACGCAAGTTGAGTGTTTGGTGGGTGAGCTTCATAATTTTCCCTTTCTAGCTCACCCACTATTTATCTGTGTGTCAGTTATGTTGGCTAGATATTTGTCTTTGCAATTTATTTAATAAAATATATTAACTTTGGTAATTACTTTTGTCCTAGCACATTTCTTGTCGTATTGGTATTCTGTTTAGGCAGTGTCTGTGGGCCACCTTACCCTGTCGGGGTTGCAATCTTCTGCAGTTTCATGATTCTGCATATACCATATCTATTTTATATAAGAGAGCAGTGATATAGTAGGAAAGACAAACAAATTACAGAACACGCTAATGTACAAATCACATAGGTTACACCAAGACTATCTACAGTACATCCCATAACATAAGATACACTGAGACTGCTGTATACATCACATAGGTTAAACTGAGCCTACTGTATATACTTCCCAAAAGATACACTGGGTCTGCTGTATACATCACATATAATACCCTGAGACTGTTGTATACATCACATAGGAGGCACTGAGACTGAAGTATAACAAGCGACAGCAGCTCCATGACAATGATCTATCTTTGGCTGCCACTTGATAGGAGTAATAGCAATGGGATGAGACTCTAGAATCATAGGCAATTTTGCCTGCATAAGAGGAACCATCAGAGGACATATGTAGGATCTTCCACATTATTCTTTTATAATAGCATATGCTGCACTATTTAGGCAAAACATATGAGTGCTGCCTTAATGGATACTGAAATGGTTTGCATAAACTGTTGGATCCTTGATTTCTTACTCATTTAAATCACAAATAAAATTTGAAGTAGTACAGAACAATATGAGATTTCAGGCACATATCCCCATATAAAGAGCCCCATATAGCATGACTCACTATTCATGTACAATACATTATAATAAAAATATGGCTATGTGTGAGCTAGAAGACAAAATTCCCTTCCATGTACACCACTGGGAAATTACTTTAATCCAAAACTCAATGTACAGAAATTTCCATTTTTATTCATATCCACTTGTAACAAAAAATGTGACATATTGATGTCATCCAATGGAAAAATAAATGACTCAGTATTTCATACAATCACAGGAACTAAAGCAATATTTGAGAGTGGAAATTGCTGAATTTTAAAAGTAATTATTTAAACCATCTTCAACCTTACACCTCTCTCACTTCTGTGTCTAAAAAATTGCTCGAATGTTCATGCGAGTTGGTCATGCGAGTGTCCTGCAAATGCCACCCTGTATGTCATGCACATTTTTCTCACCTAGCATCCATATGACATGCGTATAGAGATGGACTAACCAGAACAGTAGACTCTGGGGTCCGTACCAAACAACTATTGTTTCTCCAGGAAGTCCATGTTAATGTTTTTGTTCGGCAGCTTGAACATTGGGTGCTCCCATGCTGTCATCTGCATGACAGTGCAAAAAATATTGGTGGCTCTGATTGGTGTTAAAAAGGTTACCACCGGTCACAGGTATTGGCTAATGAGAGAGTACTACTCCCAGCAGCCTATGCTTGCTGTTGCTGATAACAGTGAGAGCAGGAGCCGCTGATGGGAGTATTCATCAGCCGGTGCCTGTGCTATAAATAAAAAAATAATTTTGAAAAAATGACATGGGGGCTCTTCTATTTTTGATAACCAGTATAGGCAAAACTGACAGCTGAGGGCTGAAACCCTCAGCTGTCAGCTATATCATGGCTGGTTATCAAGAATAGAGGGGTCTCATTCCATTTTATTTAAATTATTTAATTAAATAATTCATTCAAATAAACGGCGTGGGGTCCCCCCAATTTTTGACAACCAGCCAAGTTAAAACAACTGGGGGCTGGCATTCTCAGACTGGTAAAGGGCCATGGATATTGCCCCCCCAGCCTAAAAATAGCAGCACGCAGCCGCCCCAATTTTGATGCTTCGTCTGGCTCATCCCACTTGCCCTGGTGCTTTGCCTGGCTCATCCCACTTGCCACTTGGGATAATGATTTTGGGGTTCTCTTGCCCTGGTGCAATTGTGATTTGTCGAACATCACAGCTGGCATCAAACTCTTGGGTTAGTAATGGAAAACTTCTGCCATCAAGTGTGTCCCTGACACCCCCCCATGTAGGTGTGCCATATTTTGTCAACAGTGTAAAAATTTTAAAACTCAACAGAAGATTGCTTGTTTTCAATATCACCAAAACAAATTATGAAAATTACCACAATATTTCCATAAGACCCAAATGTATTGGCATGAGGTCTTTGAAATGTAAATATATCAACACCTTTATATTTTCTACCTGTTGCTGCATTCCCAATAAATTATCATTTAAGTGGTGGGTATGGCCTCTGAGCATGACAGAGCATGTAACAAAGCTTTGCCTTATCAGGTTGTTTCCTTACCTAGCACCAGACATTTTAGTTTTATTGATCGCTCACTATCTGTGTGATGTCAATTAACAGGAAATCAAACCTTAGGATTCAAAAGTTAGTTAAGTGATCACACCAGAGCACTTAACCCCTCATTTGCATACCAATTAGAATGCTACATTCTTGGGAATGCAGAAACAGATAGAAGATATAAAAGAAAAAATAAATTTACATTTCAGAAACCTGCATGCCCATATAGGCGGTTTGAAGGGGTTGATCTTACTGACAGATTCTCTTTAAATGCTGAGATGTAAGTACTTCCAATTTGTGTTAATGAAAATAATTAATGCTAAAGATGTTATAGCAGCCTGAACACTGTATGGCAATGTTTTATTGTGGATCCTTGATGAGAAACAATATGACAATATGCTCTGATAAAAAAAAAAAGGCTGTACATCCTGCTATAAGGCCATTGGGGCTAAATAATGAAGGCGTAGAATTATAAGGTAGAAATAAAATCTTGTTTTCCAATAGTCAGCTGTTTCTTGTTTAAAAAGAGCTATTAAAAGGGAACAATAATTAAAAGGATTGTAATTGTTCATATAAATGTAGGCTATGTTGTCAGGCATATGTATTGCTTTGACTTTCCATAATACTAGCAGTTTGCAGGCTTTATGGCAACACAGCGTAGCCTTTAGGACGCAGACTTATACTCATATTGTACCTGAGTCAGAGCACTATTTTTATTCTTTGATTCATAGCAATCTGGTAGAGAAACTACATATATTCATGGTCATGGCATATACATGGTCATGGTTCTGTACAACACAGATTTTGTATTCAACTGTAATATGGCCACATGCATGGAAGCCTTAAAAACATGGATGCTCTATTTTAACCCCTTCATGGACTTGCATTTTTTAATAGAATCCATTAAATGGTACTGGGGAACAGCAAATGGTGAATTGGGAGTGGGGGGAGAGCAAGTGAAGAATTGGAATTGTTGGGTGGGGAGGGCTAGTGCTGAATTGGGAGTTTGGGGGCAGAGCAAATGATGAATTGAGAGTGGGGGAAGAGCAAATGCTGAATTGGGAGTTGAGGGGAAAAAATGATGACTTGGGAGTGGGGGGAAAGCAAATTATGAATTTGTTACATATGGGCCGGGGAACAAGAACATTAAGGCGGATGCCTTATCTCGGTGTTTTCCTGGGGGTGGAGATAATCATGAACCGGTTCCTATACTACAAAAAGGGGTGGTTATTGTGTCTATATGCTATGATCTCTAGAAAGAGGTTGTTGAGGCTCAGGGGGATGCTCGTGCTGCCTGTCTGTTAGGGAAACTGTTTGTACCTGTGAATCTCTGTCTTAGTTAACATCATGATTCGGTCTTGGCCTGACATCCCGATAATAAAGCTACCACAGATCTTCTTACTCTGTGTTTTTGGTGGTCAGGAACACATCAGTATGTCCGGGAGTATGTAGCTGCCTGCAGTGTCCGTGCACATTCTAAAACCTTTCATACTTGCCCATCTGGGTATCTCCCACCACTGGCGATTCCCAGTAGACCTTGGACTAATTTATTGTTCAATTTTATCACTGATCTACTCATGTAAGCAGGCAATACTGTAATTTTGGTGGTGGTGGACAGATTCAGCAAAATGTCACATTTAATTGTGCTACCTGCTTTACCTAACACCAACACCTTGGTGCAAATTTTCATTGTGAGATTGTAAAATTACATGGGATCCCTAATGATATTGGGGTGCAGTTTATTTCCAAATTTTGGAGGGCATTTTGCAGTCATATGGGGATCCACCTGTCATTCTCTTCAGCATGTAACACTCTAGCCACTCCCATCTCCTATATAAATTGGGTCCTGGCTAGCACTCATTATAAGAGTTAGCTTATGCTGCATGGCTGGAAGTTGTTGGTTGGTGGTTGTCATTTGAGAAGGCGTTTGTTGGATTTATCTGAGACTGTTGCTAGATTTTGAGTGTGTGATAGTTTCCTTTCCTCCTACTTTGGTTTAAGTAAACACTCCTCGGTGTTTACCTCTGTTGTTTATGTGTGTATATTTGCATGATTGGTATTTTCTGTGATCCCTGTCCGAATTACCTTGTTAATCTGGTTGGTATATTATGGTACACTACTACTCCCGTTTTCCCTGGGTGGGAGAAGGGTACAGATTTAGGGCGGATTCAGGAGATAAGTCAAGGTACAAGCCTCAGCGTCTTCACCAGCAGAAGTAATCCAGGGAACAGGGCAAGCTAGGGCACCCCTAGCGTTATGGACAGGGAAGGAGCCCTTGGTCCTGGGACACCCGGCAACAGAGACGTGACACAAACATACCTGATACATGTTGTCCTTGAATTTGGCAGCATGTATCAGCTGTCAGGATCACTTTAATCATACACTTCATTTATAGAAAAATCATGCAATGACATAAATGACACATACTGTATTTTCCGGCGTATAAGACAACTTTTTAACCCCTGAAAATCTTCTCAAAAGTCAGGGGTCGTCTTATACGCTAGGTATTGTTTCATAGGGCAGGTGCGGAGCGGAGCAATCTGCGGTCGCTGCATATGGTGGGGGGAGCGGTCCCAATAATGAGGTGAGGGGGTGCCTCACCGGGAAGGTGTAAGTGAAGCAAGCTGCAGTGCCAAACTCTATATTTTAACTGGAAAAGTTGGGGGTCGTCTTTTACGCCCAGTTGTCTTATACGCAGGGTAATACGGTATATAAGCATCCACTTGTATTAAAAGACAAAAATGCATACTGTATTCTGAAAGATAAAAGATACATCAGTAACCTTATGTGTGAACAAATATAGGCTATCGCACTTCTTTGCGGATGGTTCTGTTATGTCCGGCTATTGCTGAAGCGATGAGCTGTCTTTCTGACTCCTGACAGTAGACACCAACCACTAGCCACAACGGTGACCTAGGCAAAGTTTCCATGTCACGGATGCAGTCAGCGATTATTTGCTGTGGTCATGTGTTGAATGACATCAATACACGGATGTAAACAATTTGAACAGTCAGTAAATCATTGTTTCTTATTTTAACCCATATCCAGCTTGTTGGCACTTTTTTTTTAAAGCCCGGAAAACCAAATTTAATAGCAGAACAAAATCTAACAAAAATCAATGTCTCCTGTTTCAGGCTGTCATGTGATGTCGCCGTTGCTCAGTTCGACTCTTTAATAAGATCCTTAGTGTTTTCTAGAATCTAGTTAACAGTGTAAGAGTAAGATCAATACTTTCTCAATCTCGGCTTACTTCATTTTACGAATTACCGGACAAAAGTCTAGAGTCATTATGAGAACTTGTTAACTAATCTATTGAAATCCAGCATGTACTTTATAATGATACATCCAAGGTCCAATATTCATTGTAGGCTGAAAAAACCCGTAAACAAAACAAATAGTAATGGAGCTAAAGCGTGAACACATTTAATTCACCTGAAAGGAGAAAAAAAAAAGAACCGTATAATGTGGCACACAATAAATTGTAATTGTCTAAGCAGCAGTGCTGCCCCTGGCCTCGTCTAATGACGTTACATTTTCATGTTACATGTGTTTGAGCCTCCGGGAGAAAAAATACTTAACACCAACTATATAAATCAGTGAGTCAGATAATTTGCAAGCTTTCAGGTGTTAATTACAATTTTAATGGCTATGATCTGAATTAAGTAGATGATGGAAAAATACAGGTCATGCACATGGGCTCTTATTAGGCTGAAGGTGGATATGCAATGATAGTTTAGGTGTCCCTTTAGAACTAGAACTGGCTGAAGCTAATTCATCTCAACTATGCCTCATCCTCAGAGCTCAGGTAAATCACCTGCCTATTAAAAGCCATCAAGTTACAAAGGGAACATATTGTTAAATGTTGCAATATTGTAATTATCGTCATCCTCAGAGCTGCTTAACAATTCTCTCATGCACACTGATATTTAACTAATTCAAATGGGACATGGTGATAGCTTTTACTAAGCGCCGTCTGCAGCCTGCTAAACAGACAACTTTATATGGCGGTTTTTAAAGTATTTTTACACATTAATTTATAGCTGTAAGATTAGAATTCCCACGCAGAATTTGTAGTGACTGAGATCTTAGAAAATAAGATTGTGCTGTGTTCTTTATAGGTCATCTCAAGTTTTGTTATATATTTTTTTTTTTTTAATTAGTCAGTTCACTATCTTGTGGTGTTTTTGCAGGAAAAATGTATTTCAAGAAAATTGTGTAATTTAGTGAAAAAGAGATTAATGTTCGCCGACACTGATAACAGCGACTTTAGTAAACACCCATCTACGGATCTGAAAATGTTCTCCAAGGCAGGTGGAAAGGGCCTCGAGAAAGTGTGTTCATGTGAAATGGCATTGGCTGGCTAGGCTTTCATCTGCCCGAATTCGCAATTTCATGCTTCAATAAAAGGTCAGCACATTATTTGGTATTGAGTGCCGCTATTTTTTCTTACCTTGATTAAATTGTGTAATTTGCTACACATATGCCACAAGTCGGAAAATGTGTGAATGAACAAATATATTAGGGAAGAAATAAGAAAACTGATCACAGGCAAAGGAAATTTTTATAGTTTTATCACTACAAAAAAATAGTAGTTTATGACATTTTTTAACTTCTCTAAAAAGGGAAATATGCATTCTCCACTTATAAGCCACTTTTCTATTTGCCTCCTGAACTCATACATTCTGGAAAAACAGCTGAAATCTATCCTAATAAAAACAAGCACTACCAGCTCATTTAGGTACTAACTTACAGCTGCCTAATGAAGTCTATGTAGTAGAGAAAGGGAGGAAGGGGCAGAATGAAAGAGTGTAATAGACACACAGATCTCTGCGGTTCTCTTTTATTAAGTGTTTTACCTCCATCCAGAGCTGGAGTCACAGTTACACTGCTCTATTTTCATTTTCATGCTTTGGCTGCTTCAGAACATTTGTTACATAGAAAAAGAAGAGTAGTAATGTCTGAGTTCTGTGTTTGGGCGGTATAGGAACTAGTTTCCAACTGCAAGCTCAGAGATAACTGAAAATTAAAGATAGAGCCTGCAAATGGGAAAAATAGAGAAAATACAAAATACATGTAACACAATGACCTTAAGTAATATTTTTCCTATGCACATGACAGCTTATTCTGAAAACACAGCAGAAAATATAAAGAAACGCTTTAAAATTGCAAAAAAAAGTGACGAAGCTGATCTTACAGTAATAAACATGGGGATTTCAGTCCTACATGATAGCACATTAATAAGCTGCCTCTTTTGCAAAGATGTGAATCCTTACCTGAGCAATTTTTTTGCCTGATCACTTTTTAATACTGCATTATTTATTTTTTAAAACGTATGTATATTTATTAGTGTTGCGCAAAGATTCACAGGGCTTTGTGGACATGTCAGTAGTCCAGTATGCCATAGTCCTGCAAGCCTTCTCCTACCTATGCATCTTGTCATCACACCAGGTCTACTAATCGGAAGAGGCACTGGGGATGACGGCACATAGGAGGAGGTTTGCAGGTCTATAGTCCTGCGGCCATGGATTGTTGACATATCCGGCAAATCTTTTTGCTCAACTCAAACAATTTATGAGTATTAGTTATTAACTACATCCAATCTATGTCTTCCATGCTCTGAGTGTTGACCAGTGGTAGCTTGTGTATGTCTTAGTCATTCTTTGGCTGCTTATTTCTTATTATCTTTGTGGAACATCTACCAAAACGATAATGTATGAATAAAGTATAGCTGTGCAACAAGTATCTCAATGAATCTATTTTCAATATGCATTTTTTGTTACTGAAAAAATAAAGATAGTAAGTTTGTGTGTTGTTCCATACATGGCATTTGGGGTCGGAACGATACCTAGAATATTATTCAAGAGAAAAAAGTGGAAAAAAATCTTTAGTTTTTTAACATTTTTAAATAATTAATTATTAAGTTGTGGCTGCGATGCAAAAGCAAAAGCGCCCTACAAACATTAAATCCGTGGAATAGGAATTATTTTACAGTTATAATCAGTACACACAAATGTGGCGTTCCTAGTGCTCTTTTTGATCAAAGGTGTGTCAGCCTGTCCGCCATGGCAAAAACATTTCTTAAAGGGAACCTATCACCCCGTTTTTTTCGGTATGAGATAAAAATACTGTTAAATAGGGCCTGAGCTGTGCATTACAATAGTGTAGTTTGTGGACCCCGATTCCCCACCTATGCTGCCGAAATACGTTACCAAAGTAGTCATTTTCGCCTGTCAATCAGGCTGGTCAGGTCGGATGGGCGTGGCTTCTTCCCCCAGATATTGCGTAGTTTTCCGTTGGTGGCGTAGTGGTGTGCGCATGTCCAACGTCCCCAATCCTGCACGGGGGGGTGAAAATAGCAGCGATGTTCGTTATTCCATTGGTGGTCGGTGGGCGCGGCCATCTTCCTTTGGCCGCGCGTGCGCAGAAGCGGCGCTCTGCTGGCCGCGGCTTCAGGAAAATGGCCGCCGCGATCTCCATCTGCGCACGCGCGGCATCCCGCGGCCATTTTCCTGAAGCCGCGGCCAGCAGAGCGCCGCTTCTGCGCACGCGCGGCCAAAGGAAGATGGCCGCGCCCACCGACCACCAATGGAATAACGGACATCGCTGCTATTTTCACCCCCCCGTGCAGGATTGGGGACGTTGGACATGCGCACACCACTACGCCACCAACGGAAAACTACGCAATATCTGGGGGAAGAAGCCACGCCCATCCGACCTGACCAGCCTGATTGACAGGCGAAAATGACTACTTTGGTAACGTATTTCGGCAGCATAGGTGGGGAATCGGGGTCCACAAACTACACTATTGTAATGCACAGCTCAGGCCCTATTTAACAGTATTTTTATCTCATACCGAAAAAAACGGGGTGATAGGTTCCCTTTAAAGAAAGGACTACTGAATACATTTAGCTCTTATGTCTAGCTAATCTCGGGTATAGTGGGATCCAGCTGTACTCTGCTCTAATGAAAACCGGCCTTGAACAGAGATGGGACTTTGCACGACCAAAGAGGAGACAGCTATGCAACACAGAATTGCAGAATTATTCTGTACAAATGCAATAAAAAAACAATACAGTGTTCCTCAAACTTTGTATCCAACACTGGAGTTTGAATCGCATTACTGCTATGTACACCAAACATGAATGTGAGGTCCTTAGTGCTCGTTTTGATCAAAGGGACTGAGCAGATCTGTCAGGATAAGATACGCTCATAGATTCTACACTAAGGCTAAGTTCACACGTTGCAGAATTGCCGCGGAAATTTCCGCGGCAATTCTGCGCCTCCTGCCGCGGGTATATCGCATGCAGAATTTGCATGCATATACCCGCAGAAAACTAGCGTTTTGCAAGCATAATTAGCTTGCAGAATGCTAGAGTTTTCCAAGCGATCTGTAGCATCGCTTGGAAAACTGACTGACAGGTTGGTCACACTTTTCAAACAGTGTTTGACAAGTGTGACCAACTTTTTACTATAGATGCTGCTTATGCAGCATCTATAGTAAAAGATCGAATGTTTAAAAATAATAAAAAAAATAAAAAACATGGTTATACTCACCTGCAGACCTCAGCGGCATCCGTTCCTATAGCTGGAGTGCAGTGAAGGGCCTGCGATGACGTCACTGTCTTGTGATTGGTCGCGTGAGTCACATGAGCGGCCACGCGACCAATCACAAGACAGTGACGTCATCACAGGTCCTGAACCACACCATCTATAGGAACGGAAGAAAGATCATGCACCGGAGAGGCGGGAACACTTCGGGGGCCATCAGAGGGTGAGTATAGGACTATTTTTTATTTTAATTCTTTATTTTTTACCAATTATATGGTGCCCAGTCCGTGGAGGAGAGTCTCCTCTCCCCCACCCTGGGTACCAACCGCACATGATCTGCTTGCTTCCCGCATGGTGTGCACAGCCCCGTGCGGGAAGTAAGTAGATCAATGCACTCCTAGGTGTGCAGAATCGCCGCGATTCCGCAATTTTAATGAACATGCTGCGTTTTTTTCTGGAATGCGATTCCGCTCAGGAAAAAAATGCAGCATGTGCACAAAAAATGCGGAATGCATTCTATTACATAGGATGCTTAATGTAAGTGTTTTTTTCGCGGTTTCATAGCGTTTTTATAGCGAAAAACCGCAAAAAAACCACGAAAAATATGCTACGTGTGCACACAGCCTTAAAAGACTTTTAGAAATATATAAATAATGGTACAGAAATATTTAATCTGCAAAAGCAATTGAGAAAGCGTTTGATTTTTATATTTCAAGACCGAATTGCAGAAATGTGCCACAGACAAAGCTCGGCAAACAGCACAGAAATCAAGAACATTGTCAAAATGATCAGGTGAAGTGTTCAACAAGAGCCATAGTCATCAATATCACTTGCCCTCTACTGGTTTATGTGGAACTCTGTGTAAAATTAAGAATGTGGTTCCAAATCTCAAATATGGTAAAAACAACAATATTCAACCATCTATAATACTCTGGAGGAACTGAGGGACACTTTCTAGGACAAGACCATACTTGGGGACTGTCCTTGTGGAGATGGGAGATCTGCACGGGACACGGCAGGGAGGTACATATATCCCTCACCCGAACTCTCCGTTACAACTTGGGATGGCCTGCTCCGGATACTGAGGGGGCGAGACCAAACCATTTTCTTTTACTTATGTGCACTGGTGAACTATTGAGCACTTTTTCTTTGTGGTATTGTCCGTTTTGATATATTCTCCTTTTTTTATATGATTACAATAAAAGTCAGGGTTTAAACACCCTACTAATATCTATCCTTGCTGCTGCTAATATTTGATTGATAGGAACCTTTTTGAAATATATGATAAGCACAACACTTGGAGGAAGAGATAGGAACTGACCCTTTCGCTACTAGAGTAGGGAAAAGCAGAGGTTTGGAAGCCACTTATATGCATTTTTCCTAATAAAGAAATTTGCAAAGTTTGATAACTTTCACTGCAGGACAAAATTATCATTTAAAAAAAGAAGAAAAGTTTAGTTACTATTTAACCCATTTACCCCTCCCTGTCCCAAGGTGGTTTGCACTTTAACGATCAAGCAATTTTTACAATTCTGACCAGTGTCAATTTATAAGATAATAACTCTGCAATACTTCAACGAATCCCACTGAATTTCTTCAATAAGACTTGCGTTTATTAGGGAAAAAATGGAAATTTGGCGAAAATTTGGAAAAGTCTGCAATTCTCACACTTTGAATTCTTATGCCCTTAAATCAGAGAGATATCTCACATAAAATAGATAACAAATAACATTTCTCACATGTCAAGAAGTTATAAGGGTTAAAAGTTGACCAGCAATTTCTCAGTTGTCCAACATCCAAGAAGTATCGTTTCTCCTTGCGGAGAGTGACCTGATAAGCATGTCGAGGTGAGGAGACTTAAAGCCGCAATGCTCCTCTGGGAAATATGCAAATTGTCTCTTCAGAGAGGAAGAGGACTAGAACTCTAGTGCCACCTATACCTCCAATAGGTGGCAATAGAGTTCTAGTCCTCTTCCTCTCTGAAGAGACAATTTGCATACCTCCAATAAGTGGCACTAGAGTTCTAGTCCTCTTCCTCTCTGAAGAGACAATTTGCATCAGTTGTCCAACAAAATTTACAAAACCATTTTTTTAGGGACCACATTACATTTGAAGTGACAATGAGGAGTCCACATGACAGAAAATACCCAAAAGTTACACAATTCTAAAAACTACACCATCCTAAAAACTGTACCATTCAAGATGCTCAAAATGTGAAAAAAAAATAAACAATAAACATTTATTTATTTTTTTTTACAAAAAAATTACTTTAGACCCAATTTTTTTTATTTTTTCAAGGGTAATAGGAAAAAATGGACCCCAGAATTTGATGTGCAATTTCTTCTGAGCATGCCGATACCCCATATGTGGGGGAAAACTACTGTTTGGGTGCACAACAGAACTCGGAAGGGAACGAGCGCTATTTGACTTTTTGAATGCAAAATTTGCTGGAACAATTAGCCAACACCATGTCATGTTTAAAGAGCACCTGATGTGCCTAAACAGTGAAATTACCCCACAGGTTACACCATTTTCGAAACTAGACCCATAGGGGAACTTATCTAGATGTATGGTGAGCACATTGAATCCCCAGGTGCTTCACAGAAGTTTATAATGTTGAGCCATGAAAATAAAAAAATCACTTTTTTTAGCCCAAAATTTGAATTTTCATAAGGGAAACTGGAGAAATTACATCATACAATTTGTTTTGCAACTTCTCCTGAGTACGCCAATATCCCATATGAGGGAGAAAACCAATCTTTGATGCACGGCAGGGCTCGAAAGGGAATGAGTGTCATTTGACTTTTTAAAAGCAAAATTTGCTGGAATCATTAGCGGATGCAATGTCACATTTGCAGAGCCCCTGATGTGCCTAAACAGTGGAAACCCCCACACGTGACCCCATTTTGCAAACTAGACCTCTCAAGGAATGTATTTAGATGTGTGATGAGCGCCTTGAACCACCTAGTGCTTCACAGAAGTTTATAACGTTGAGCTATAAAAGTAAAAAAAAAATCATATTTTCCCCAGGAAATTTTTTTTAGCCCCAAATTTTGCATTTTCATAAGGGTAACAGAAGAAATTACACTGTACAATTTGTTGCGCAATTTCTCATGAGCATGCCGATACCCCATATGTGGGAGAAAACTGCTGTTGAGGCACAATGCAAAGCTCAGAAGGGAAGAAGCAACATATTGGAATTTAGATTTTGCTGGAATGCTTGAGGGTGCCATGCCACATTGGTAGGGTCCCTGAGGTACCAGAACAATAGAAACCCCCCATATGTGAACACATTGTACAAACTACACCCCCAATGAATTCATCTAGGAGTGCAGTGATCATATTGACACCACATGTGCCTCACAGAATTTTATACCATTGAGGGGTGAAGAAAGAATAAATTACATTTTTATCATTAAAATGTTGTTTTAGCCTCAGGTTTTTTAGTTTTCTAAGGGCTAATAGGAGAAATTTTTACAACAAACTGAGGTCCATTTTTTCCTATGTGCGCCAATACCCTACATGTAATCAGGAAATACTTTTCAGGCACAGTGCAGATTTTACTGTTCTGGTTTGCAGGTGCCATAACACACTGGGAGAGCCCCTGAGGTGTCAAAACAGCAGAACCCCCATGTGTGACCTCATTTCTCAAACTACACCTCTCAATAAATTCATCTAGGGGTGCAGTGATCATATTGACACCACAGGTGTGTCACGAATTTTATACCATTGCGCAGTGAAAAAAAAATTACATTTTTACCACCAAAATTTAGTTTTAACCCCAGATTTTACATTTTCACAGAAGTGGGTAAAAAAAGGTCACCAAAATTTGTCCCACAATATCTACTGAACATGGCAATACCCCATATGAGGCTGTACAGTACTGCTTAGCCACATGGCGAGACTCAGGAGGGACAGAGCGCTATTTGCCTTCTGGAGAGCAGATTTTCCTATAATAGTTTGCGGATTCCATATGCAGAGCCTCTAATTGCTAAAAGTGCACAGTCTTTGTACTACCAGTAACATGGAAGACACCTATATTTCCACTGACAGGTGACGGACCTGAGTGGGGACTTGATTTTTTTTTAGGACTGAGTTGAAGCTTTTATTGGGAACATTTTGCATAATGTTTGGGATCACATTTATCCTGCGCTCTATGCTGAGCAATTACATTGCGGTTTCCATCTAAATCTCTGCGTGATGTGAGTCAGAGGAAACCTCGGAGGGATTCATTTACAAAAATGAGGCAGCAGAGTTATTCTGGACTCTGTTCAGCGGTGTCCTTCTTTTCAGAAGTGCACAAAACTGTGGCCGACCGCACTTTTATGCACTCCTAAAAAGATGGACATGGTCAGATCATAGGCCAGATGGCATCCACAGTGCCTCTATCTGCCTCATTATAGGGAATCTTCTGCCGAGGGTTCCATCTGAATCACGTATTTCAGAGATTTACAAGGAAACCCCGATGTCAGCACTCAACGCAGAGCACAGGATAAATGTGAGCCAAGCCTTACTGCGATCTTTAATAGGCAGAATGAACAAATCAACAGAAAATGAAGAATTGGTTTTATTTATTATTTACGCATTTCTCGTGCTGTATAAGTGATTAAACGACTTTATTCATCAGGTGAGTGTAGTTTCAGTGGTTCCAGATTTATATTGGGTTTTTGCATTGCCATATTTTGGGAGCTATAAGTGTTCCATATTTCGGCACACAGAGTAATGTGAGGGCTTGTTTTTTGCAGGACAAGTTGACATTCTTATTGGTACCATTTTTGGCCACATGACTTTTTTTGATCACTTTCTATTTCAATTTTTGGGAGGCAGTAGGAACAAAAAACAGCAATTCAGGAACTTTTTTTATGATGTTCCGCATGTGATAAAATTGATAAGGCAGCTTTATTCTTTGGGTCAGTATGATTACAGAGATACCACTTGTGTACTTTTACACAATATAAACTATTTTATAGAAAAATAATTATTTTGGCATCACTTTATTCTGAGAGCTATAACTTTTTTTATTTTTTCTGCTGATGGAGCTGTATGATGGCTTGTTTTTTGCGGTACAAGATGATTTTCAGCAGTACCTTACTTATTTATATTCGCCTTTTTGATTGCATTTTCTTCCCCTTTTTTGTTCGACGGTATGATGATAAAGCATTGTTTTTTGCCTTGTGTTTTTTCCTTTACATTGCTCATTAAAGGGATTAAATAGTGGGACAGTTTTATAGGTCGGGTCATTATGGTCGGGTCAACATGGCAACAATCGGGACCCCGCGGATGACATCGTGGGTCTCTGATCCAACGGCAACGGGGCTTTCTTCCCTCTGCCTGCTCCTAAAATGCTGAAATTTAGTTTGATCGCAGCATTTAGGGGGTTAAAGCGCTGGGAACGGTGCGGTATTGAGTGCTGGGTGTCAGCTGTCAGAATCAGGTGACACCCGGCGGTGATCGCGCAAAATAGCCTAGATCTATCCATACATCCCAGGTCGGTAAGTAGCAAGCCACAGGGACATATGTATACGTCTAAGGTCGGAAAGTGGTTAAATTAATACAATACATGTTATGTTGATTCTTTTCCCACAAAACCATGTATCAGTCTGCGCAGTTCCTCTTATGATGGCTGCAGATTTGACTGCATTGTCAATGTGAGAGATTCACGTTAAGTGGAGAAAGTTATTTTTCAAGGTTTCTTGTGTTCACTTGGACTATTGATACATGTAAATGTTGTTGAAACAACTGTGACCATTTACATTTTTTCATTTATTCCAGGAAATAATTCCCTTCTATAGCAGTATAGAAACAGACACGGTGGGTGCACACCTGTTGTTCGGGTAGTTACTGTCCTGAGTATAACTAGATCATTAGACAAATCTTTGTGTTCACTTGTAATTTACGCATAGTTATTATGTCACCGCTAGTGTTGAGCGATACCGTCCGATACTTGAAAGTATCGGTATCGGAAAGTATCGGCCGATACCGGCAAAGTATCGGATCCAATCCGATACCGATACCCGATACCAATACAAGTCAATGGGACTCAAGTATCGGACGGTATCCCTGATGGTTCCCAGGGTCTGAAGGAGAGGAAACTCTCCTTCAGGCCCTGGGATCCATATTAATGTGTAAAAGAAAGAATTAAAATAAAAAATATTGCTATACTCACCTCTCCGACGCAGCCTGGACCTCACCGAGGGAACCGGCAGCGTTGTTTGCTTAAAATTCACGCGTTTACTTCCTTCCGTGACGTCACGGCTTGTGATTGGTCGCGTGCCGCCCATGTGGCCGCGACGCGACCAATCACAGCAAGCCGTGACGTAATTTCAGGTCCTTCAGGATTTTAAAATTACGTTCTGGCTTGTGATTGGTCGCGTCGCGGTCACATGGGCGACGCGACCAATCACAAGCCGTGACGTCATGGGAGGCTGGACACGCACGCATTTTAAAATGCGCGCGTGTCCTGCCTCCCGTGACGTCACGGCTTGTGATTGGTCGCGTCGCCCATGTGACCGCGACGCGACCAATCACAAGCCAGAACGTAATTTTAAAATCCTGAAGGACCTAAAATTACGTCACGGCTTGCTGTGATTGGTCGCGTCGCGGCCACATGGGCGACGCGACCAATCACAAGCCGGGACGTCACGGGAGGCAGGACACGCGCGCATTTTAAAATACGCGCGTGTCCAGCCTCCCGTGACGTCACGGCTTGTGATTGGTCGCGTCGCCCATGTGGCCGCGACGCGACCAATCACAAGCCAGAACGTAATTTTAAAATCCTGAAGGACCTGAAATTACGTCACGGCTTGCTGTGATTGGTCGCGTCGCGGCCACATGGGCGGCACGCGACCAATCACAAGCCGAGACTTCACGTAAGGAAGTAAACGCACGAATTTTAAGCAAACAACGCTGCCGGTTCCCTCACTGAGGTCCAGGCTGCGTCGGAGAGGTGAGTATAGCAATATTTTTTATTTTAATTCTCTCTTTTACACATTATTACATTAATGTTGTTTCGATACCGATACCCGATACCACAAAAGTATCGGATCTCGGTATCGGAATTCCGATACCCGCAAGTATCGGCCGATACCCGATACTTGCGGTATCTGAATGCTCAACACTAGTCACCGCTTAACATGAGAAGAGGATACAACATTGTTGCATGTTTCTTTAAGCGTGTTATCGCCTTCATTCTTTCCTCCTTTAGTTCATGTCTAATTGATGGGTCTGCCTAACTATAACATACAGTTGTGCTCAAAAGTTTACATACCCCGACAGAATTTTTGCTTTCTTGGCCTTTTTTCAGAGAATACAAATGATAACACCAAAACTTTTCCTCCACTCATGGTTAGTGGTTGGGTGAAGCCATTTATTGTCAAACGACTTTTCTCTTTTAAATCATAATGACAACCAAAAACATCCAAATGACCCTGATCAACAGTTCACATACCCTGGTGATTTTGGCCTGCTAACATGCAAAGAAGTTGACACAAATGGGTATGAATGGCTTCTAAAGGTAACATCCTCACCTGTGACCTGTTTGCCTGTAATCAGTGTGTGTGCATAAAAGGTGAGTGAGTTTCTGGGATCCAGACAGACTCTTGCATCTTTCATCCAGCCACGGACGTTTCTGGAATGTGAGTCATGGGGAAAGCAAAAGAATTATTAACAGATCTACGGGAAAAGGTAGTTGAACTGTATAAAACAGGAAAGGGATACAAAAAGATATCTAAGGAATTGATAATGACAGTCAGCAGTGTTTAAACTGTGATTAACAAATGGAAAATCAGGGGCTCTGTAAAAACAAAACCATGGTCAGATAGACCAACAAAAATGTCGTCCACCACTGCAAGGAAAATTGTTCAGTATGCAAAGAAAAACCCACAAATAACATCAGCTGAAATACAGGACTCTCTGAAAACTAGCGGTGTGGCTGTTTCAAGATGCACAATAAAGAGGCACTTGAAGAAAAATGGGCTGCATGGTCGAGTCGCCAGAAGAAAGCCATTACTGCACAAATACCACAAAGTATCTCGCCTACAATGCGCAAAACAGCACAGAGACAAGCCCCAAAACTTCTGGAACAAGGTCATTTGGAGTGATGAGACTAAAATTAAACTTTTTGGCCACAATCATAAATGTTACATTTGGAGAGAGGTCAACAAGGCCTATGATGAAAGGAACACCATTCCTACTGTAAAGCACGGAGGTGGATCGCTGATGTTTTGAGGATGTGTGAGCTACAAAGGCACAGGAAACAAGGTCAAAGTTGAAGGAAAGATGAATGCGGCATGTTATCAGCAAATACTGGAGGCAAATTTGCACCCATCAGCCCGGAAGCTGTGCATGGGATGTACTTGGATTTTCCAACATGACAATGATCCAAACACAAGGCCAAGTCGACCTGTCATTGGTTACGGCAGAACAAAGTGAAGGTTCTGCAGTGGCCTCAGTCTCCTGACCTCAGTATCAGTATAGGTGAACTTTATCCAGTCTGAGTGGCTAGGAGGTGTTATTTTCGGTGTCAGGGGATTACGTGTTTAGCAGCTCCTAACAAAAGGGCAAGCATATCATGTTTTTTAGGTTTGAAACATTTTGTGCGTCTGGATAGTAGGACTTCCGGTAATAATGAGTCTTATTGATCTGCTTGCTCTCTTAGAAGGATTCTTTCTGTGGGTATTTTCTTCCCTTCCTACCAATAAGGCAGTAAGGGATCGATGATCAACATTATCTAGCAGCAGAAGGTACCCAACTCATGAGCTAACTTTTTAAACATTGCCCAATTTGTCAGTTTATTAGAGTATGTATATAGATTACTGGGACCCCCTATTATTATTATTATTATAATTATTATTATAATTATTATTTGGCCATTTTATTTAACATTGTATTAGATGTGTAAGCGGATTACAACGTTTGGCATCGAGGCGACAGACTTATTTGCTTGTTAGCATTTGCAGTTATGATGAATGTACACAGCCTTTTTTGGTAAAGCGATTGCTCTGTTAATTGGCCTTGGCATGCAATCAATTTCTTTAGAAATGCCATCTGCCCAATTCTACTGACTAAGTTTCGTGCTCTTTCTTTTTTTGTGTAACTATGAACTTTCAAGCGCATCCATTTTCCGACAGCAAACCATCTGCCAAGACTTGACTTAATGCTTAGAGAAATGTTGTGGCCTCAAATTCTTGTGATGCTCTTTTCATTACTATTATTTAAGGGAAAAAGAGGCAAAATCCTTAAAACAATACTTTTCTGCATGAAGAAATTGATTCTAGCGTTCATCTGTGCTGATCTTACACTTTCTGTTTTCTCTAAGGAGTCTGGATGTGCTATATTCATGCAGCAAATCTGCAGTGTAACATTGGCCAGGAGATGGATCAGTACACAGAGGAGCCATGACAGAGGCTGTATAACAGATCCGAGAACCAGTTATGGAAGCTGCATAACATATCCTTTCCATTAAAGGCTTAGTGGTAAAATAGATTAGTATTATAAAGCTGGCTGGCTGCAAAATACTAAGATGAAAATTTGTCTACTTATTTTATTTGTATTATTTTTTTTATTGAAAAGCCTTACTATACTTCAAAAGTGCAACGTAGTTTATATCAGATCGGCATGATGCTTAGGTCTAAAGCAGAACACGTACAGTTGGGCTCAAAGGTTTACATACTCCAACAAACTTTTTGGTTTCTTGGCCTTTTTTCAGAGAATATGAATGATAACACCAAAACTTTTTTCCACTCATGGGTAGTGGTTGGGTGAACCCATTTATTGTCCAACTACTGTGTTTTCTCTTATTAAACCCAACCCCAAAACATCCAAATGACCTGATCAAAAGTTCACATACTCCATTTCTTAATACCATATATTGCCCCCTCTAACATCAATGACAGCTTGAAGTCTTTTGTGGTAGTTGTGGATGAGGTTCTATTTTCTCAGATGGTAAAGCTGTCCACTCTTCTAGGCAAAAAGCCTCCAGTTTCTGTAAATTCCTGGGTTGTCTAGCATGAACTGCGTGCTTGAGATCTCCCCAGATTGGCCCCGGCACTTCCTGATTCTTATTGAGTCTGTGTGCACCTTCCTAAGGTGTTCCCTGCCAATTGCCAAGAGGCATCAGGTACTAAAGGCATTCCCACCCCTAGAGGAATTCCTGAGCAACTTTCTTCCTCAGTTAGTGTCTTGCTGCTTAGGTGCCAGGTCCTGTCTTGCTATTTCTCTTGTGTCAGCCACCCAGATGGGCTTCGTACCCTGGCCTGTACCTGTGTCTCTTGTTTCTACCACCCAGTGGGGCTTCGTACCCTGCTCTGAGTCCTTGTTTCTGTGCCTTGTCCCATTCCTGACCCTTTCTGAACCTAGTCCTATACCTGTGTCCTTTTGTATCCCTGTCTGTAGCCTTTCCTATTCCGTTGTGTGTTTTCTTGTGTTCACTCCTTCTGCTATTTGCTCTGCCTCTTGCGGTTCTGCTCTTCGCTCCGCCTCTTGCAGTTCTGCTCTTTGCTATGCCTGTTGCTGTTCTGCTCTTTGCTCCGCCTCCTGCTGTTCTGCTCTTGGATCCGCCTCTTGCAGTTCTGCTCTTGGCTCCGCCTCCAGTGGTTCTGGTCTTGGCTCTGCCTCCAGCGGTTCTGGTCTTGGCTCCGCCTCCAGCAGTTCCGGTCTTGGCTCCGCCTCTTGCGGTTCTGCCTTGCTCCGCTCCTTGCAGTTCAGGCTTGCATCTGCTCCTTTCAGTTCTGCTCGCTGCACTGCAACCAGCATCTCTATTCTGCTCTCTGCTCCGCAAACTTGCGGTCCTGCTCTACTTCCATTCTGCAACCTGCGGAACAGGCCCCTACCTGTTCTAATATACCCTCCAGTCTGAACAGGCCCCTACCTGTTCCCATATACCCTCCAGTCTGAACAGGCCCCTACCTGTTCCCATATACCCTCCAGTCTGAACAGGCCCCTACCTGTTCCCATATACCCTCCAGTCTGAACAGGTCCCTACCTGTTCCCCTATCCCACACGTACCTGCCTATGTTCCTGTCTTACCTGAACCATATCCAGTACCGCTAGTCGTGCCCACCTGTCATAGTGCCAGCCGTGCCCGCCTGCCAGTGTCTCTGCCGTGACTGCCAGTCGAGCCCATTGCCTGCTCCTGTCCTAGCGCTCTGTCCCCCAGTGGGATCAGCAGCCACAGCCAGACACCACACTGGAGTGGTACCTGGCAGCTACCTTCCACACAAGCCTGACCTCACCATCAGAGGCTCCAGTGAACGGTAGCTGCTTAGTCATGCGCCTTCCAGGCTAGCCTGGTTTGTGTTGTGGCACAGTGGGGCCACAATCCCCTTGCTCATGCCACCCAGTCAGGGTGTGAGCGTGACAACTATGGTAATAATGGAAATTTCCAGCTTGACTTGTTTAAGGGAAGCGATCATCAGAAAATGATCGAGTGTTTAAATAATATTTTTGTGTTACCTAACTTAAACAAAATGGCTTATTGTTCATAACACAATTTTTATTAAAAAAAAAATACAAAGTTAGTTATCTTGCAATTTTCACACTGTGCAGGAAAAGGTGCGGGCTCATCGCCGGAGCCCGCACCAAACATTGGGAAGCGTCCAATGACAGACTCTGCCCATCACTGGATGTTAAGGGGTTAAACACTGGAGCAGCCAGGAGGCCAAAACTGCAGGAGATGGACCGGAAAGGAGAATACAGAAGTAAATGCCAGGAGTTAGTATCAGACAGGGGAACGGGTGGCTTGGATTTTCAGCACCACTTCAGCGGTGAAATAAAAAAAATGCTGGAGTGGTGCTTTAACACAAAAACCTGATTTAATCAATACTCAATAGGTAATTTTCGGATTATGGATTCCCCTAAGTGATCCTTTGGTGTGCAGGAATCCCTCTTTGCACATGCTTATTAGATAAATCAATACAAAATATAGGATCAGAGTTCTTTGTGGCTACGTACATGTGGATTTCCTGAAACAACAGGATATTAGATTCTACAACACTCCCAGTGGTTCTGTTTTTTATTTTTAACACATAATATTGAAAAATTCTAAAATTCTGCCCTTAAAATAAGATAGTATTACCACACAAAATAGTTAATAATCTACAATTGTCACAAGTCTACTTTATGATGGCCTTATATTTTTTACACTTCCATTTTTTTTCCCGTTTTGAGACATTAGACATTTCTAAGTTCAGGGGCAGCATTTCACATTTTAAATACATTTTCAGACATCTATTTCTTAGGGGTGGATTCAGTTTCCCCATTTTAAAAAGTTCATACTTTATAGTATTCAAAATAGTTTTAGGAAGCTTGCTAACCCTTCAGGGGCATCGCATGAACTAATGCAAAGTGGAAAGAAAAAATGTAAACTAATTCCATTAGAATGTAGTTTTAGTCACAAAGTTTTCATTTTCACAAAGAGCAATCACAGAAAAACACCCCACAATTTGTTGCCTAATATCTCCTGAGGCCACCAATACCCTACATGTGGTGATATTCTACCCTTTAGATGCACAGCACGGATCAGAAGGGAAGGAGCGCCACTTGGAGTGCAAAATTTGCAGGATTGGTTTCGTTCGGCGTATTGCATTTGCAGGGCCGTTGAGAGAAACCTTCCAGAAAAGACCCTGTATTGGAAACTAAGGAGGTGACGGAGACCCTCGGTGCTCCCTCTCTCCTTCGTGCTGGTCCTGTGCACTTTATGCAGTACCCGGAGGGTGTACCTGGATGTTAACATGTTAATGTTTCGCTGTTGTTCAATAATGTGTAATGCTATGTGCCACTTATGCCTTAATGTTATACACTGTTAAATATGCTGTGTCCGCCATGTATGATTGTTGTGCTGTGTTTGTTATGCACATGCAGGCATGGACAGAAGGGGTTAATTTAGGGGGTTGGACTTGCAGCCCCAAGGGAGCAGGAAGCTCCTGCTTCCTGTTGAGAGCCCAGGCAGGACGGCCTGAGGCAGGGTGTGTGTCCCCGTCTGGGGCACATGTGTGACCCCGCTTGAGGCGGAAGGAGCCCCTATCTGGGGAGTAAGTGGATCCCTGTCTGGGACAGAAGGAGATCCCATCTGGGGCATAAGTGGATCCTCGTCTGGGACAGAAGTGACCCCCGGCTGGGAAGAATACTGGCTGCCAGGACAGTCAGGCACCAGGATTGAATGTGTGCCTCACCAGCTCTGGAGAGCTTACTGGGAGTTATGGACTCTGCTGCTGCAGCCGTTGCTGTGATTAGGGACAGAACAGGAATTATACGTCTCTTGTTTATTTCTTCTTCCTCATCATTAAAATACAAGTTGTCACTGTTGGGCCCTATACAGTGCGGAATGAGGTTCATCCGGAAGACACTGTCCTGTCATGGAAAACAGCCGCAGAACTGAGGTAACCCATTGTGACCCGGGGCTGGGATTAGAACTGTTGTTTTATGTGCAAGGGGCCGGGGTGTGGACTGACTCTGCTGTAGTAGACTCGCCCGCAACTACCACCCCGTGCCACCTTGTTACAACTACACCCCTCAAGGAATCCATCTATGGAGTAGTGATCATTTTTATCTCACAAGCGTTTGACAGATTTCTTTACCATTTCTCTTTACTATTTTTGCAGAGAAAAGGAAAAATTTATTATTTTTATTTCTTTATGCAGATTTGAATCAAATTTCTTCATTTTCACAAGATGCAAGAAAAATGTATAGTAATGTTGTGTTCACGGCACAGCACAGAAGGGAAGTATCAGCATATTCAAATGCTGGAATGGATTTCTGTACTAAATTGCATTTGCAGAGCCCCCTGAGGTATTAGTATGGAGGAGGTGTCTGAATGTAGAGCTCTGCATAACCCCTCCCACACCACTGATTGGCAGCTTTCTATGTACACTGTGCATAGGTAGAAAGCTGCCAATCAGTAGATGAAGTTATACAGAACTTATGAAGGTGAAGGACTACATAGCAGGAAGTATGCTAGGCCTCTAGTGATACTCTCCTGCTGATAAAACTGTGATTTTATAAAAACATCATCAAGCAGCATAAGTAACACATTGATGGAATCAGGGTCTCTGTCTCTACATTATGCTGTTCACAGATTAGGTGACAAAAACCTGATGACAAATTCCTTTTCATTAAAAATGTCCAACTGTTTGCTCTTGTAGAATCTGTGTAACTCCTGTCCATAGCTGGTTTTGCTGCTGCTGCTTCTGACATTTATACTACAATTCTCTTCTTTTTAATGGATATCGCTGTTAGGAGCGCAGAGAAAGAGAAAAGTGCCTAACAGGGTCGCCAACCAACTGAAAAAAAATTTCTGGACAACAAAACTCAAATTCACGGACGGCCTAAAATTTTCACAGACATTTAACACACCTCTTAAGACCACGCATCTTGAAGACCACATCCCAAAATGACCAGAAAAGGAGCCAGAGATACCTACTGTATATAGAGCTGTATAATAAACACCACTGTAAATTATATGGGTTGTGGCTACAGAAATCGCACCACCTCAGCTGCTGCAGAACATCATATAGGACTATGATATATTAAAATAGTCATATATCTTGCACTGCAGCAGCTGAGGTGGTTCAATTTTTGTATCCACAACCCATATAATGTATAGTGAAGTTTATTATACAGCACAGCAGCTTCTCTTTATATAGAATAGGCAGATATAATGTTCTGCAGCGCTTAGGTGGTATAGTTCCTGCATACAGAACCAGTATAAGGCTGGGGTCACACATGCGAGTTTTACGGACGTAAGAGCGCAGAAACTACGTCCGTAAAACTCGCATAACATACGGCACAATTATTCTCAATGGGGCTGCTCCTATTAGCCGTATATTACGGTTCAGTATTATACGGCGTTCTACGGCCGTACAAAATCGCAGCATGCTGCGTTTGTCAGCGTATTGCGCAAAAAAAGCGCCAATGAAAGTCTATGGGGGCGAGAAAAATACGGATTACACACGGACCAGCAGTGTGACTTGCGAGAAATACGCAGCGGTGTTAGTGAAAAGTCGGTAATTCAATTGCCGGCTTTTCATTTCTCCTGCACAAACCCGACAGGATATGAGACATGGTTTACATACAGTAAACCATCTCATATCCCCTTTTTTTTGCATATTCCACACTACTAATGTTAGTAGTGTGTATGTGCAAAATTTCAGCGCTGTAGCTGCTAAAATAAAGGGGCTAAATGGCGGAAAAAATTGGCGTGGGCTCCCGCGCAATTTTCTCCGCCAGAATGGTAAAGCCAGTGACTGAGGGCAGATATTAATAGCCAGGAGAGGGTCCATGGTTATTGGCCCCCCCCGTGGCTAAAAACATCTGCCCCCAGCCACACCAGAAAAGGCACATCTGGAAGATGCGCCTATTCTGGCACTTGGCCACTCTCTTCCCACTCCCGTGTAGCGGTGGGATATGGGGTAATGAAGGGTTAATGCCACCTTGCTATTGGAAGGTGACATTAAGCCAGATTAATAATGGAGAGGCGTCAATTATGACACCTATCCATTATTAATCCAATTGTTTGAAAGGGTTAAAAAACACACACACACATTATTAAAAATTATTTTAATGAAATAAACACAGCGGTTGTTGTAATAATTTATTGCTCTCTCAATCCATTTCCAGGCCCTCGCTTGGCAAAATAATAAACGCACAAGATACATACCTTCTGATGTCAGATCACTTCCCACGAAGTAATCCATCTGAAGGGGTTAATAATTTTACAGGCACGAGCCCTGCTATAATGCAGCTGTGCTCGTGCCTGTAATCCCCGGCGAATGAATGAAATGTAGGTCATTGACCTACATTTCCTTCAGTCGCGGTGATGCGCCCCCTGGTGGATGTCCTCATATGACCTGGAGCGTGGGAAAAAGTTCCCAGGCTGCAGTTCATGAGAACATCCAGCAGGGGCGCATCACCGCGACTCAATGTAAGTACAGATCCAGCTTTCCTTTCAGCACCCGGGGGATTACAGGCACGAGCGAGTGGTTTATCGCAGCTCGTGCCTGTAATATTAGTTAACCCCTTCAGATGGATTACCTCGTTGGACGTGATCGGACATCAGAAGGTATGTATCTTGTGCGTTTATTATTTTGCCAAGCGAGGGCCTGGAAATGGATTGAGAGAGCAATAAATTATTACAACAACCGCTGTGTTTATTTCATTAAAATACTTTTAAATCATGTGTGTGTGTGTGTTTTTTAACCCTTTCATACAATTGGATTAATAATGGATAGGTGTCATAATTGACGCCTCTCCATTATTAATCTGGCTTAATGTCACTTTCCAATAGCAAGGTGGCATTAACCCTTCATTACCCCATATCCCACCGCTACAGGGAGTGGGAAGAGAGTGGCCAAGTGCCAGAATAGGCGCATCTTCCAGATGTGCCTTTTCTGGGGTGGCTGGGGGCAGATGTTTTTAGCCACGGGGGGGCCAATAATCATGGACCCTCTCCTGGCTATTAATATCTGCCCTCAGTCACTGGCTTTACTATTCTGGCAGAGAAAATTGCGCAGGAGCCCACGCCAATTTTTTCCGCCATTTAACCCTTTATTTCAGTAGCTACAGCGCTGAAATTTTGCACATACACATTACTAACATTAGTAGTGTGGAATATGCAAAAAAAATGGGGATATGAGATGGTTTACTGTATGTAAACCATGTCTCATATCCTGTCGGGTTAGTGAAGGAGAAATATATATATATATATATATATATATATATATATATATATATATATATATATATGTTTTCCCTAACATTTGAGCACATAAATCCATTAGATGTCGGTTTTGCAAGCCTGCGCGAAAATCTCGCAGTACGGATGCCATACGGATTACATACGGAGGATGCCATGCGCAAAATACGCTGAAACACCCTGACTACGGATCAGTATTTTGGGAACATTTCTCCGTATTACGGCCGTAGTACGGACGTATAATACGTGGCGTATTGTCTTACGCCAAGTGTGACCCCAGCCTAAGAAGTACTAACTTACTGGACACAGTCACACAGACACAGACAATCAGCTGCAGCCATTACTAGTCTAGCAGAGAATATATTATATATATTACATATGACCGGACCTGTGAGGATAGGCGAATGGATGGATGTTGGATGATCAACTCCACAACAATAAGTAAGTGGACTAGGCGAAGAGCCGACCAGCTGTGGTCGTGCCATCGAGTAGACCTGGGCCTGGCATGAGGTCGAGGGCCAAGGAACAGCCAGCTGGAGAGGGACTACTGGAGCACTGGTGGTGGAGTGAAATGGAGCGGTGCCGCCAGAGACTGGAGAGGTACTAAGTCAGTTGAGTTTGTCTTATTTTGCCATTACTCGTCAGTCGACTGGGCCGCACACCAGCAGAAGATGGCAGCTGGCGGGGGTGTCTTCTGCCTCCTCCTGCCAGACCAGGAAGCCAGGAATGTACGTGTGTGATTTGCGCTTGCGCGGTATTAAATTCAGCCAGGAAAAAAAGTAGGGACGGTGCTTTTTTCTGCCGGACACTACGGAAGGCAGAAAAAAAGCACCTGGTTTTTACGGACTGTACGTAAATTTACGGACGGTTGGCAACTGTGGAGCTCAAGTCTTTAGGGAAGGCAGATCCCACAGGCTGCATTGTTAGGCTATGTGCACACGTTACGGATTGGGGTGCAGAATTTTCTGCACAAAATCCGCATCTCCTGGCAGAAAACGCAGGTGCAGATTTGACGCGTTTTTTATGCGGATTTTGTGCGTTTTTGTTGCGAATTTTGTGCGGATTTCATGCGTTTTTTACCCCTGCGGATTTCTATAATGGAAGGGTGCAGAAATGCTGCAGATCCACACAAAAGAAGTGACATGCGACTTCTTTTGATCCGCACCCCTTTTTCATGCGGAATTTTCCGCACCATTAGCACAGCATTGTTTTTTCTATTGATTTACATTGTACTGTAAATCACTTTGCCGATCTGCAGCGTTTCTGCGAGGAAAAAAAAAGCTGCGGATCTGCACTAAATCCGCATCGTGTGCACATAGCCTTATAGCCTTCCAATAAATGTGAATTACCACAAACCAATCTAAAAGATTTCTTAACATAAAAGTTTTCATTTTATTGATGCATAAAGGTTAAAAACACATTTAAAATGTTGAAGGGCCATACACAATGAAAATTCACAGTGAAACGTATAGAGAGTGGGTATGACATAAATATCAATGCTATCTTCCCTAAAATTAATTATAGGTCTGTAAATACTGTGGGTATAGCAGCAGGATCCTTATACAGTGGGGTAAATAAGTATTTTCCTACCTATAAAGAGTGGAGAGGTCTGTAATTTTTATCGTAGGTACACTTCAACTGTGAGAGACAGAATCTAAAAATATTCCAGAAAATCACATTGTATGATTTTTACATAATTAATTTGCATTTAATTGCATGAAATAAGTATTTGATCACCTACCAAACAGCAAGAATTCTGTCTCTCATAGACCTGTTAGTTTTTCTTGAAGAAGCTCTCCTACTCTGCACTCATTATATGTATTAATTGCACCTGTTTGAACTTGTTACCTGTATAAAAGACACCTGTCCACACACTCAATCAATCACACTCCAACCTCTCCACCAGGCCCAAGACCAAAGAGCTGTCTAAGGACATCAAATTGAAGACCTACACAAATCTCGGATAGGCGATAGGTAAGCAGCTTTGGGAGAAGGCAACAACTGTTGGCGCAATTATCAGAAAATGGGAGAAACACAAGATGACTGTCAATCTTTCTTGGTCTGGGGCTCCATGCAAGATCTTCCCTCGTAGGATAAGGATGATTCTGAGAAAGGTCAGTGATCAGCGCAGAACTATACAGGAGGACCTGGTCAATGACCTGAAGAAAGCTGGGACCACAGTCTTAAACATTACCGTTAGTAACACACTACACCGTCATGGATTAAAATCCTGCAGGGCACGCAAGGTCCATCTGCTCATGCCAGCAAATGTCTAGGCCCGTTTGAAGCTCACAAATGACTATCTGGATGATCCAGATGAGGCATGGTCGAAGGTCATGTGGTCAGATGAACCCAGTAAAAAATCTTTGGAGGGAGCTGAAGCTCGATGTTACCCAACGACAGCCCTGAAACCTGAAAGATCTGGAGAAGATCAGTATGGAGAAGTGGGCCAAAATCCCTGCTGCAATGTGTGCCAACTTGGTCTAGAACTAGAGGAAACATCTGACCTCTGTAATTGCAAACAAAGATTTCTGTACGAAATATTAAGTTCTGTTTTTCAATTGTATCAAATACTTATTTCATGCAATAAAATGCAAATTAATTATGTAAAAATCATACAATGTGATTTTCTGGATTGTTTTAAGATTCTCTTTCTCCCAGTTGAAGTGTACCCACGATAAAAATTACACACCTTCAAAGTTGGCAGTGTATCAAATACTTATTTTCCCCATTGTATAGAAATACATTACAAATGGATGGATCTTTAATTTCTGGAAAAGTTATCTAAAACTCGCAGCAAACTTTTTTATGGTCAAATTAAAAAAACAAAATGAACCATAAGAATCTTACACTTCTAAAAACAAATCTCAAGATAATGGACTCACTAGCACTTATAGACTGTGCAGAAATTCACAGATGGTTGGCAACCTGCTGGGTGTCAGTATAAAGAAGCATAGGAAAGATCCCACAGCAGACTGTGCAGGTGTACGGAGAGGAGAAATGTGCGCTCCTCAGCATAAAAGCAATAACGTATCGCTCACAGGATGTAGTAGGATTAATCAGCACGGGAATCAAGCTGAACTTGTAAATAAGAGCTGGTATAGGCCGCAGTAGCATTCTGGATTCAGCATATTACTGGGAGACTCATCTTTACATTGGAAAAGTCCCCCAAAAAAACCTGCAAGCTGCAAAAAAAGAATGAATATTCCAGCCTTAAACTAAGTGCAACTTTTATTTTAACTCGAGCTAACATCTAACAAATGTAATATGTGTCTGCATCATTCCAGGCCTCAAAGTCACCGACAGAACCACAAATATAGCGGCCTCAATCATGCCAGAAATTCCCCCCTAGCAAACAGTTTATCTGCTTAAAGTGACCTTTTCTCTACTTTCTGGCTTGAAGAAGTCTGCTTCTATCAAACAAGCATTTAGCCTAAAATTGTCTTGATCTCACTTGTGTAATCCAAAAGGTCTGATCCTTCAAGAAATGTCGCCCGATTTATCAAAGCTTTCATGCCAGGATCCTAAAAAGTTAAAATAATAGCTTTAAAAAGTTACAAAATGTAAGAACAACTAGGAGTTACGTCTACACTTTGCAATGTTTGGAATCTTCACAGAAGTTTGTCCATTTAGACAAAGCTCAGGGCATCACGGCAAAGCTCATTTAATTCATGATGAGATGTGTCATTCCCTATGCAAAAAATTTCACTCCAATACCTGACTGGACTGAGGTTTCTGGCATAGCACACGGAGGCGCGTGCTACTCTTCAGACACTCCAGATTCATGAACAGGCGTACACCTCTTCATGAATCAGGAAAGTCTGACTCCAGCACGGCCCCTCATCAAGACTGAAGTGAGCAATGCCAGTTTTGATGAATCAGGCCCATGGACTACTACAAGATGTTCTATTAAGTCTATTTACGATCATGCGAATACGGCGGCCAAGTCAACATAACCAACTTTGTCTAGTCCCTCAAAGCATTCCAGAACATGTGTTAGGGTGCATTATCTAGCCTTCTGAATGTGGACACTGCCATTAGAGAGGACTCACGCAATGAAGAATACTTGATCTGAAATGTTTAGATAGCTTGTATGGTTTAAAGCTGTATCTAAATAAAAATCAGAACTCAGGGTTTACTAGCAGAACATTGCCCAGAGCTTCACATTGCATTTTTTTGCTTGCCCTTTTCCCATAATGCTTACTTGGGAAATACATGGCCTCAAGATGAAATGTGCTCACAGCAATAAGCTAATCAAACACGTGATTTATCAGAGCAGACACCTTCCATAGGTCTATGGTTTCAAGTACTGGCTGCCCTTCATTGGACCATGCTTAGTAAATACCTCTGCATATCAGGGGCACCCGCTGACCCAGCTGTCTAGCCTTGTCTAATTTGGTGCTCAAAGTCAAATTATTAAGCACATCCAATTTTACCACTTCCAACACATCAACTTCAAGAATGTTTACTTGCTGCCTAATATTCTGCCCTCTTACCATTCCCATTATTACAAGAAAATACATTTTTTTCACTCCACCCATCACGGGATTTAACATTATGATAACAGGCACGTCCAGAGATATTTGTTGTATCTCATTCTCCTCCATGAATGGGCAAATAACCTCTGTTCTATAACATACAATAACTTTCTCAAGTTATTTTATGAAACCTGTAAAATCAGGAGGACACAAGTAAACAAATCATTTCCTAAATGATGACAGATTTATTCTCTAAATCTGAACAGTCTGCAGTGATTTTTCCAGGAGTCACTTTATTATGAAAAGTAAAAAGTGTGTGAATAAAACCATGTGTCACTGATTAACACTTTGACAACAACTTGTTTGACTGAAATAGCAACAAAGTCACACCTTACTGCTTCAACTAACTAGAGTAACACTGTTGCCTGACAGGTGCCAGTAATAAAGTACAAGGATGAGAATTAATGGGGTAGGCGGATTTATGCAGATTCATAAATACCTTACAAATGGTTATGTAACCAGATTACAGTTTCTAGAAGATTTATTTTGTTTATCTGGCCAACGGCGTGCCCGTAAGCATACAGTCTCCCACGACAAGATGGGTGACATCACATCACCCTCCATCTTCAGATATTATTACATCAGGAACAGTAGTGCTGTCCGACAAAAGGATGCCACGAACCAACACGGTTAACGTCTGGCGGACGACACAACAAACAGAACAATGGGATGGAATGGGGAGAGGAATGCCTTTACAGTAGGTAACAAGGGATGAGGCACCGCCTGAGCTCCAACCCGTGCCTGTTCCTAAACTCCTCTAACACCCTAAACGGGTCCTCCCCCCACCACCCTCATGTGCCTAGTCCCTGATTGTCACCTCACTACTCCCTGGCTAGTGCACTGGCTGGCAAGGACACTAGCCTCACCACAGCGGATGGTGAACAACACAGTGAGAGGGACAACAACAAGACAGACAGAAAAAGGGGAAATAGTACTTAACACCATCCCTGCTGTAAAGCACAACACAGCTGAGGGTAGGGCACCCGGACCACATACTCCAAGAACACAGCAGAAGCACCACTGAAACCAGAGAGCTCTTTACTCCAGGGTGGGTCAACATTGAAAACTCTATCACCGACAGTCGGCTGATGGGTCATGTGACTTTTTAAAGGATGGTGGAAGTGGTCACCAACCACATCAGCTGACTAGCAACAGAACAGCTGCGAGCAAAAAAAAAAAACATTAACCCTTGCTGCACCGAAAAGGAAAAAAAGTTACATTTAAATTATAGTGGAATCAGAGCTGCCACGAATCCAAAAATGAATCGTGATAAAGTATTAGCTAACAAAGAGGCACGGCTATTCAATGTGAATAAAAAAGTGTAGAATTTCTAATTACTGTTTATACATTGCCTATATTCATTCAGAAAAATTAATTATAAAGTGGACAAACCCATTTAAACAGAATCACCTATGGGTTCAATCAATTTTTATATTCAATGTACAGCTGGTTCTCAAAAAATTAGAATATCATCAAAACGTTAATTTATTTCAGTTCTTCAATACAAAAGATGAAACTCATGTATTATATAGAGTCATTACAAACAGAGTGATCTATTTCAAGTGTTTATTTATGTTAATGTTGATGATTATGGCTTACAGCCAATGAAAGCCCAAAAGTCATTATCTCAGTAAATTAGAATACTTTTAAACACCAGCTTGAAAAATTATTTTAAAATCCTAAATGTTGGCCTACTGAAATGTATGTTCAGTAAATGCACTCAATACTTGGTCGAGGCTCATTTGCATCAATTACTGCATCAATGCGGTGTGGCATGGAGGCGATCAGCCTGGAGCACTGCTGAGGTGTTATGGAATCCCAGGTTGCTTTGATAGCAGCCTTCAGCTCGTCTGCATTGTTGGATCTGGTGTCTCTCATCTTCCTCTTAATACCCCATTGATTCTCTATGGGGTTAAGGTCAGGCGAGTTTGCTGGCCAATCAAGCACAGTGATACTGTTTTTAAACCAGGTATTGGTACTTTTGGCAGTGTGTTCAGATGCCAAGTACTGCTGGAGAATGGAACTTCCATCTCCAAAAAGTTTGTCAGCAGAGGGAAGCACGAAGTGCTCTAAAATTTCCTGGTAGATGGCTGCTCTGACTTTGGTCTTGATAAAACACAGTGGACCAACACCAGCAGATGACATGGCTCCCCAAACCATCACTGATTGTGGAAACTTCACACTAGGCCTCAAGCAGCTTGGAATGTTTGCCTCTCTTCTCTTCCTCCAGACTCTGGGACCTTGATCTCCAAATGAAATGCAAAATTTACTTTCATTGTGGAGTGTGTCAATGACTGCCTTCTGGACATCTGTCAGGTCAGCAGTCTTCCCCATGATTGTTGAGCCTACTGAAACAGACTTAGGGACCTTTTTAAATGCTTAGGAAGCCTTTGCAGGTGTTTTTTTCTTAATTATTCAAACTTACTGAGAAAATGACTTTTGGGTTTTCATTGGCTGTAAGCCATAATCATCAACATAACCAGAAATAAACATTTGAAACAGATCACTCTGTTTGTAATGACTCTGTTTGTGAGAAGTGCCTGAGTTTAAACCATTATATTTTCTTAATTTTTCATGACATGACTCATGATCAGTATTAAAAAAAATTATATATACAGTGGGGGGAAATAAGTATTTGATCCCTTGCTGATTTTGTAAGTTTGCCCACTGACAAAGATATGAACAGTCTATAATTTTAAGGGTAGGTTACTTTTTACATTGAAAGACAGAATATCAAAAATAAAATCAAGAAAATCAAATTGTATAAATTATGCAAATTTTTTTGCACTTTGCAATAAGAAATAAGTATTTGATCCCTCTGGAAAACTAGACTTAATACTTGATGACAAAACCCTTGTTGGCAAGCACAGCACTCAGACTTTTTTGTAATTGATGATGAGGTTTGCGCACATGTCAGGAGGAATTTTTGTACACTCCTCTTTGCAGATCATCTCTAAACCACTAAGATTTTGAGGCTGTCGCTTGGCAACTCGGAGCTTCAACACCCTCCATAAGTTTTCTATGGGATTAAGGTCTGGAGACTAGCTAGGCCACTCCATGACTTAAATGTGCTTCTTTTTGAGTCACTCCTTTGTTGCCTTGGCTGTATGTTTTGGGTCATTGTCTTGCTGGAAGACCCAGCCACGACCCATTTTTTATTTCCTGGAGGAAGGAAGGTTGTCACTCAGGATTTTACGGGACATGGCTCCATCTATTCTCCCACTGATGCGGTGAAGTAGTCCTGTGCCCTGAGCAGAGAAACACCTCTAAACCATAATGTTTCCACCTCCATGCTTGACAGTGGGGACAATGTTCTTTCTGTCATAGGCAGCATATCTCTTCCTCCAAACACGACGAGTTGAGTTAATGCCAAAGACCTCAATTTTTGTCTCATCTGACCACAGCACCTTCTCCCAATCACTCACAGAATCATGTAGGTGTTCATTGGCAAACTTCAGATGGGTCTGCACATGTGCCGTCTTGAGCAGGGGGACCTGCAGGAGGTTAAACCTTTACAACATAATTTGTTACCAATGGTTTTCTTGGTGACTGTGGTCCCAGCTGCCTTGAGATCATTAACAAGTTCCCCCTCTGTAGTTTTAGGCTGATCTCTCACCTTCCTCATGATCAAGGATACCCCATGAGGTGAGATTTTGCATGGTGCTCCAGATCAATGTCGATTGAGTCATTTTGTCTTTCTTCCATTTTCTTACTATTGCACCAACAGTTGTCTCCTTCTCACCCAGCATCTTACTTATGATTTTGTAGTCCATTCCAGCTTTGTGCAGGTCTATGATCTTGGCCCTGACATCCTTAGAAAGCTCTTTGGTCTTGTCCATGTTGTAGAGGTTAGGGTCTCACTGATTAATTGAATCTGTGGACAGGAGTCTTTTATAAAGGTGACTATGTTAGACAGCTGTCTTTAATGCAGGTAACGAGTTGATTAGGAGAGTCTAACTGGTGTGTAGGAGCCAGAACTCTTAATGGTTGGTAGGGGAACAAACACTTATTTCTCACTGCAAAATGCAAAAAAATTATATAATTTATACAATGTGATTTTCTGGATTTTTTTTTTATATTCCATCTCTCAATGTTAAAATTATCCTACCCTTAAAATGTTCATGTCTTCGTCAGTGGGCAAGCTTACAAAATCAGCAAGGGGTCAAATAGTTATTTCCCCCACTGTATGTGTATGTATATATATATATATATATATATATATATACACTCACCGGCCACTTTATTAGGTACACCATGCTAGTAACGGGTTGGACCCCCTTTTGCCTTCAGAACTGCCTCAATTCTTCGTGGCATAGATTCAACAAGGTGCTGGAAGCATTCCTCAGAGATTTTGGTCCATATTGACATGGTGGCATCACACAGTTGCCGCAGATTTGTCGGCTGCACATCCCAAAGATGCTCCATACAAGGCAGGATGGATCCATGCTTTCATGTTGTTTACGCCAAATTCTGACCCTACCATCCGAATGTCGCAGCAGAAATCGAGACTCATCAGACCAAGCAACGTTTTTCCAATCTTCTACTGTCCAATTTCGATGAGCTTGTACAAATTGTAGCCTCAGTTTCCTGTTCTTAGCTGAAAGGAGTGGTACCCGGTGTGGTCTTCTGCTGCTGTAGCCCATCTGCCTCAAAGTTCGACGCACTGTGCGTTCAGAGATGCTCTTAGGCCTACCTTGGTTGTAACGGGTGGCGATTTGAGTCACTGTTGCCTTTCTATCAGCTCGAACCAGTCTGCCCATTCTCCTCTGACCTCTGGCATCAACAAGGCATTTCCGCCCACAGAACTGCCGCTCACTGGATTTTTTTTCTTTTTCGGACCATTCTCTGTAAACCCTAGAGATGGTTGTGCGTGAAAATCCCAGTAGATCAGCAGTTTCTGAAATACTCAGACCAGCCCTTCTGGCACCAACAACCATGCCACGTTCAAAGGCACTCAAATCACCTTTCTTCCCCATACTGATGCTCGGTTTGAACTGCAGGAGATTGTCTTGACCATGTCTACATGCCTAAATGCACTGAGTTGCCGCCATGTGATTGGCTGATTAGAAATTAAGTGTTAACAAGAAGTTGGACAGGTGTACCTAATAAAGTGGCCGGTGAGTGTATATGTCGCACGCCAGGGCCGTGGGGTACCCGGTACCGGGTCCGGTGTTCACAGGGCCCAGTCCGTGGCCCTGGGCACCCATGTAAAAGGAAAATTTAATAAAGTTTATGTTCGTGATGCCACCTGTGGTATTCAGTCAGTGGGGACCGACGCTGCTTTAAGGGGTCCTCTGGGGTGATGTTATGGCAGCTAGATGGTATAACTTCCCACAGGTGAAGTATATCCCCAGGGCTCCCGGTGTGTAGATGGAAGATGGTGAATGGGTGCAATAAAGGAGGACACAGGTTTGCAGTCTCTTTACCTGGTTTACTGAAGACTTCAGGCAGCCACAGTTCAGGGTACCAGATCACAAGGTAGGCAGAGTCCAGCCGGCTTGGAAGCGAATCCAGAGTTCCCCTTTACCAGGTAGAGTTAAAAGTCTTCCTCTAGCACAGTGGTGTTGTAGTCCCTTACTGCCTATGGCTTCAGATAAGGTCCTCACAGTTCTTCTCTCTGTCCCCCATATAGGATAGGACAATACCTGTAGGACAGGTAACTCAAGCCTTTTTACAGGGACTATATCACGCCCCAGGCTCTATGTGTTACTGTGTCTTCAGGTGTGTGTGGTGGACAGGTAACTTGCAGTTCAGCTGTCCTGCTGGTCTCTGCTGTAAGTCGTAGAGTACCTTACAACCTCGGTATTCCGGCTACCGGTTATCTGCGCCTCAGAGGGAGGCAGCTCGTTCGCAGCTGGTCTCCCCTGATATCACTCTCCTGTGCTTCGCTCTCCTGCACGCTCACTGAACGATGTTCTTTCCTTCTGTATGTCTCTTTCTCTATGGGCTGTAGTACCTTGGACTACAGGACCCCTTCAGACCTTCTCACACTCTATGTCGGTCTGCCCTCTCCTCTGTCTTTCTGACAGGAACTAACTGAACTCACTTTCCCTCCAAACCACAATATATATCTAGGGGAGTCACCTAATAATAGGATCAAAAGCTCCCCCTTGTGGCCTGGAGTGTGAACATGTTGTGTGCATTGTAGTACCTGATAAAGAGATATCCTTCATCGCTTCCAAACGTAACATCACTCTCCCCGTGAAGAAAGCAATGTTACTGTGATGACCAGGACCCTCGGGCGACACATGTGTATATATATACATGTGTGTGTATGTATGTATATATACATACATATATATACACACCTTTTTAACCCCTCCCGACCTGTGACGCCACGTAGGCATCATGAAAGTCGGTGCCAATCCGACCTGTGACGCCTATGTGGCGTCATGGAGGGATCGCATCCCTGCAGATCGGGTGAAAGGGTTAACTCCAATTTCACCCGATCTGCAGGGACAGGGGGAGTGGTACTTCAGCCCAGGGGGTGTGGCTTCACCCCCCCCCGTGGCTACGATCGCTGATTGGCTGTTGAAAGTGAAACAGCCAATCAGAGCAATTTGTAATATTTCACCTATGAAAAGTGGTGAAATATTACAATCCAGCCATGGCCGATGCTGTAATATCATCGGCCATGGCTGGAAACCCTGATCTGCCCCCCGCCACCAATCTCCTCCCCAGTCCTCCGTCCTGTGCTCCTCTCCCATCCATCCTCCTGTCTGCTCCCCGTCCTCCTGTCCGCTCCCCCCGCGCTCCGATCCACCCCCGTGCTCCAATCTCCCCCCCTCATACTTACCGAGCCTCCCGGTGTTCGTCCGTCTTCTTCATGGGCACCGCCATCTTCCAAAGTGGCGGGCGCATGCGCAGTGCGCCCGCCGAATCTGCCGGCCGGCAGATTCGTTCCAGGCGCATTTTGATCACTGTGATAAAACCTATCACAGTGATCAAAATAAAAAAAATAGTAAAAGAACCTCCCCCTTTATCACCCCCATAGGCAGGGACAATAATAAAATAAAGAAAATATTTTTTTTTTTCTTCTCCCACTAGGGTTAGGGCTAGGGTTAGGGTTAGGGTTAGAATTAGGCTATGTGCACACGGTGCGGATTTGGCTGCGGATCCGCAGCGGATTGGCCACTGTGGATTCGTAGCAGTTTTCCATCAGGTTTACAGTACCATGTAAAGCTATGGAAAACCAAATCCACTGTGCCCATGGTGCGGAAAATACCACGCGGAAACGCTGTGTTGTATTTTCCGCAGCATGTCAATTCTTTGTGTGAATTCTGTTTTACACCTGTTCCTCAATAGGAATCCGCAGGTGAAATCCGCACAAAAAATACTGTAAATCCGCGGTAAATCCACAAATAAAAGGCAGTGCCTTTTACCTGCGGATTTTTCAAAAATGGTGCGGAAAAATCTCACACGAATCCGCAATGTGGGCACATAGTTTTAGGGTTAGGGTTGGAATTAGAGTTAGGGTTGGAATTAGGGCTAGGGTTGGAAATAGGGTTAAGATTAGGCTTGTGGTTAGGGGTGTGTTGGGATCAGGGTTGTGGTTAGGGATGGGATTAGGATTAGGGTTGGGATTAGGGTTAGGGGTGTGTTGGGGTTAGGGTTGTGGTTAGGGGTGTGTTGGGGTTAGGGTTGTGATTAGGATTATATCTAGAGTTGGGATTAGGGTTTGGGGTGTGTTGGGGTTAGTGTTGGTGTTAGAATTGAGGGTTTTCCACTGTTTAAGCACATAAGGGGTCTCCAAACGCAACATGGCGCCACCATTGATTCCAGCCAATCTTGCATTCAAAAAGTCAAATGGTGCTCCCTCCCTTCCGAGCCCCGATGTGCGCCCAAACAGTGGTTTACCCCCACATATTGGGTACCAACGTACTCAGGAAAAACTGGACAACAATTATTGGGGTCCAATTTCTCCTGTTACCCTTGCGAAAATAAAAAATTGCTTGCTAAAACAATTTTTGAGGAATGAAAAATTATTTTTTATTTTCACGGCTCTGCGTTATAAACTTCTGTGAAGCACTTGGGGGTTCAAAGTGCTCACCACACATCTAGGTAAGTTCCTTTGGGGGTCTAGTTTTCAAAATGGGGTCACTTGTGGGGGGTTTCTACTGTTTAGGCACATCAGGGGCTCTGCAAACGTAACATGATGCCCGCAGACCATTCCATCAAAGTCTGCATTCCAAAACGTCACTGCTTCCCTTCTGAGCCCCGACGTGTGCCCAAACAGTGGTTACCCCCACATATGGGGTATCAGCATACTCAGGACAAACTGGACAACAACTTTTCGGGTCCAATTTCTCCTGTTACTCTTGTGAAAATAAAAAATTGAGGGCTAAAAAATAATTTTTGAGGAAATAAAAATTATTTTTTATTTTCACGGCTCTGCGTTATAAACTTCTGTGAAGCACTTGGGGGTTTAAAGTGGTCACCGCACATCTAGATTAGTTCCATGGGAGGTCTAGTTTCCAAAATGGGGTCACATATGGGGGAGCTTCAATGTTTAGGCACACAGGGGCTCTCCAAACGCGACATGGTGTCCGCTAACGATTGCAGCTAATTTTTCATTCAAAAAGTCAAATGGCACTCCTTCCCTTCCAAGCCCTGCCATGTGCCCAAACATTGGTTTGTGACCACATATGAGGTATCGGTGTACTCAGGAGAAATTGCCCAACACATTTTAGGATCCAAAATAATAATAAGTAATAGTAACTTGTAATAGTACAAATAAGTTATATGTCCCAGGTTATCTATAATCATGCCGTTACTGCCATAGCCATACTAGTACAAGGATTATCAGGGGATAAGAAACAATCCATAGCAAGTACTAAGTGAACATGCGCCTAAAAATAAACTATAGTGCAGAAAGATAAATACATAACCTGTATGCGTGGTGTCTTCCCCAGGCATGATTATAGATAACCTGGGACATATAACTTATTTGTACTATTACAGTTATTTATATATATAGCACTAAGCACTTTGTATATTGTCCCTGTGTAACTACCGTATATACTCGAGTATAAGCCGACCCGAGTATAAGCCGACCCCCCTAATTTTGCCACAAAAAACTGGGAAAACTTATTGACTCGAGTATAAGCCTAGGGTGGAAAATGCAGCAGGTACCGGTGAATTTCAAAATTAGAAATAGATACTCCATACCATTCATTATGGCCCCATAGATGCTCCACATAAAGCTGTGCCATATATAATGCTCTGCACCGTTCATTATGGCCCCATAGATACTCCACATAAAGCTGTGCCATATATACAATGCTCTGCACCGTTGCCCCATAGATAGCTGTGCCATATATATAATGCTCTGCACCGTTGCCCCATAGCTGTGCCATATAGTGCTCTGCACCGTTGCCCCATAGCTCTGCCATATAGTGCTCTGCACCGTTGCCCCATAGCTCTGCCATATAGTGCTCTGCACCATTGCCCCATAGCTCTGCCATATAGTGCTCTGCACCGTTGCCCCATAGCTCTGCCATATAGTGCTCTGCACTGTTGCCCCATAGCTCTGCCACATAGTGCTCTGCACCATTGCCCCATAGATGCTCCACATAAATCTGTGCTGCTGCAATAAAAAAAAAAAACCACATACTCACCTGTCTTGCTTGCAGCTCCTCGGCGCCATCTTCCCGGCGTCTCTCCGCACTGACTGATCAGGCAGAGGGCGGCGCGCACACTATATGCGTCATCGCGCCCTCTGCCTGTAGTCAGTGCAGAGAGACGCCGGGAAGATGTCGCGACGCCCGGCGTGTGGAACGAGGACAGGTGAATATGCGATACTTACCTGCTCCCGGCGTCCCGCTCCTTCCCCCTGCCTGTCTTCGGTGCCGCAGCCTCTTTCTCTGTCAGCGGTCACCGGCACCGCTTCATTAGAGAAATGAATAGGCGGCTCCGCCCCTACGGGAGGTGGAGCAGCCTATTCATTTCTCTAATGAGCGGTCCCACGTGACCGCTCAGGGGAAGAGGCTGCGGCACCCGGAGACAGTGGGACGTGCAGGAGGGGCGACAGGAGCCCCGGAAGCAGGTAAGTATATGACAGTGCTCACCCGCCGACCCCACCACCGATCATGACTCGAGTATAAGCCGAGGGGGCAATTTCAGCCCAAAAATTTGGGCTCAAAATCTCGGCTTATACTCGAGTATATACGGTATATTTGTATTAAGCACTGCACTTTGATTATTCTATCCAGGGCATATATGCTTTATGGTCTTGCTCTGGCCATAAGGATTAGGACTGGGAGTCTATGCGTCTTTATCTAGACCTTGCTGCTAATTAAATTGATTGTCAATATGTGGATTTGTATACATACCTCTTTATTATTCTATATTATTTAGTGTATGGTGGTGTCAGTTCTTTGCATTTGTGTCTCTGTCTTTGCGTGTATTTTAAATTTTATTATTTAATAAAGAATTTGTTAAACTTTATTTTGGATATCTGGCATTGGCTTCCGTATTTTTGTAGGATTTTTTCAGATTGTGGGAAGTGCCATATTTGTAGCCATTTCTCTATATGATATTTACATTTTAGGATCCATTTTATCTTGTTGCCCATGTGGAAATGAACAAATTGAGGCTAAAACAATTTTTATGTGAAAAAAAGTACTTTTTCAATTTTACGGATCAATTTGTGAAGCACCTGGGGGTTCAAATTGCTCACTATGCAACTAGATAAGTTCCTTGGGGGGTCTAGTTTCCAAAATGGGGTCACTTGTGGGGGAGATCCAATGTTTAGGCACACAGGGGCTCTCCAAACGCGACATGGCGTCCGCTAAAGATTGGAACCAATTTTTCATTGAAATAGTCAAATGGCGCTCCTTCCCTTCCGAGCCCTGCCGTGCGCCCAAACAGTGGTTTACCCCCACATATGGGGTATCGGCGTACTCAGGACAAATTGTACAATAACTTTTGGGGTCCAGTGTCTCTTTTTACCCTTGGGAAAATAGAAAAAACTGTTGCTAAAATATCATTTTTGTGACTAAAAAGTTAAATGTTAATTTTTTCCTTCCATGTTGCTTCTGCTGCTGTGTAGCACCTGAAGGGTTAATAAACATCTTGAATGTGGTTTTGAGCACCTTGAGGGGTGCAGTTTTTAGAATGGTGTCACTTTTGGGTATTTTCAGCCATATAGACCCCTCAAACTGACTTCAAATGTGAGGTGGTCCCTAAAAAAAATGGTTTTGTAAATTTCGTTGTAAAAATGAGAAATCGCTGGTCAAACTTTTACCCTTATAACTTCCTTGCGAAAAAAAATTTTGTTTCCAAAATTGTGCTGATGTAAAGTAGACATGTGGGAAATGTTATTTATTAACTATTTTGTGTCACATAACTCTCTCGTTTACCAGAATTAAAATTCAAAATTTGAAAATTGCGAAATTTTCAAAATTTTAGACAAATTTTCATTTTTTTCACAAATAAACGCAAAAATTATCGACCTAAATTTACCACTACCATGAAGCCCAAAATGTCAGGAAAAAACATCTCAGAACCGCAAGGATCCGTTGAAGCGTTCCAGAGTTATTACCTCATAAAGGGACACTGGTCAGAATTGCAAAAAACGGCCAGGTCATTAAGGTCAAAATAGGCTGGGTCATGAAGGGGTTAATGAGTTTATTTTTTTATTTAAATTCTGTGGAAGCATGGTTTAAAAGCAATGTCTGACTTTCATTTGTTAATTTTCATAGATCTTTTACTTATTATTACTTTTGCCAGATTCAAGTTATTTCTGTGACCATTGTGGGTTTTTTTGTCATTAAACGAGGGATACCAACAATTTTGACCACATGTATAATATATATATATATATATATATATATATATATATATATATATATATATATATATATATATATATATATATATATATATATATATATATATATATATACATATATATATATATACACAGCTCTGACAAACATTAAGAGACCACCACATCAAAACCCTGTCATTGACAGCTTCTTTGTCAGACCTGAACCCCATTGAAAACCTCTGGAATGTAATCAGGAGGATGATGGATAGTCACAAGCCATCAAACATAGAAGAACTGCTTACATTTTTGTGCCAGAAGCAGTGTGAAAGACTGGTGGAAAGCATGCCAAGACGCATGAAAGCTGTGATTAAAATCATGGTACCACAAAATATTGATTTCTGAACTCTTCCTGAGTCAACACATTAGTATTGTTGTTTTTAATTGATTATGAACTTGTTTTCTTTGCATTATTTGAGGTCTGAAAGAACTGTTTTTGTTTTTTTTTATTTTGACCATTTTTCTTTGTCAGAAAAAGATGCAAAATGTATTGCTTGGAAATTCAGAGACATGCTGTCAGAACTTTATAGAATAAAAGAACAATTTACATTTTACTGAGCTATATATATATCTTCCATTTTTTACACTAGCCGTTGAGGCTATTCTAGATTAATAAGTCCTGTTCTTCCAGGAAATGCACACATACATTAACAGCAATAGACTGGCTCAGACCAGATTTTTTTTCCATTATAACATCTAATGAGTGTGTGCAAAGATCATTGTGAAGGCAGAAGAGCCGTAACATCACATATTGTGAATGCTGGATCCTGTGATATCACCTCTATATAGACGTGTCACCTGTCACTATGATACCAAAGGTGAAGAGTCTTCTGAAGACAGCAGGGGGAAAAAGTCTAAAATACTCCCTATATCTAGTAAGAAATTTGCAAGATTTCTAATTCTATTTATTTTTAAAATTGAGATAATAAAAATGACACATTGCCAAATAAAAAATATATATTTAATACATAATTTATTGATTTAAATAATCGGTCATTTTCTGATTCCATTATCTACAAAGGGAATTTATCAAAAGATTATTGATACCCCATCTGAGAGCAGCACGATGTAGGATCAGAGACCCTGAATCCAGTGATGTATTCTCTGCTGCAGATCTATCAGTCCTCTGAATGCTGAGCTCTGTATAACCCCGACCACACCTCCGATTGGCATCTTTCTGTGTACACTGTGCATATGCAGAAATCTGCCAATCAGTGGTGGGGTGGGGTTACACAGAGTGCATGAATATGAATGGTAGAGTTGGAACGGACCTCCTGGGTCATCTGGTCCAACTAAATCATCCCAGACAGATGTCTGTCCAGCCTCTGTTTGAAGACTTCCATTGAAGGAGAACTCACCACCTCTCATGGCAGCCTGATCCACTCATTGATCACCCTCACTGTCAAAAAGTTTTTTCTAATATCTAATCTGTGTCTCCTCCCATTCAAATTCCTCCCATTGCTTCTAGTCTTTCCTTGTGCAAATGAGAATAAAGATGATCCTTCTACAATGTGACAGCCCTTGAGATATTTGTAGACAGCTATTAAGTCTCCTCTCAGTCTTCTTTTTTGCAAGCTAAACATTCCCAAATCCTGTAACCGTTCCTCATAGGACATGGTTTGCAGACCGGTCACCATTCTGGTCGCCCTTCTCTGAACTTGCTCCAGTTTGTTGATGTGGTGCCCAAAACTGGACACAGTATTCCAGGTGAGGTCTGACCAAAGAGGAGTAGAGGGCAATAATGACTCCACGTGATCTTGACTGTATGCCTCTGTTAATACATCACAGAATTGCATTTGCCCTTTTGCTGCTCCATCACACTGTTGACTCATGTTCAGTTTATGATTAATTAGTACACCCAAGTCTTTCACATGTGCTGTTGCTTAGCCCTATTAATCCCATTCTGTATGTGCTTTTTTCATTTTTATTGCCCAGATGTAGTACCTTGCATTTTTCCCTGTTAAAAACCATTCTTAGTTGCTGCCCACTGTTCGTTTGTTTAGATCTTTTTAAATCCTCTCTCTCTTCTCTAGCAATAGCTATCCCTCCTAGCTTTGTGTCATCAGCAAATGTAATCAGTTTACCCTCAATTCCTTCATCTAAATCATTGATAAAGATGTTGATCAATACAGGGCCCAGGACAGAGCCCTGTGAAACCCCACTTCAGACATTCTTACAACTGGATGTTCAGCCATTTACGACCACTCTTTGGGCCCTATCAGGTAGCAGGCAACTAGCCCTTGAATGATAATCTCCTGCTGATATAACAGTGATTTTATCAAAAGTACACTAAGCACCTAGTACAGTGATGGGCAACCTTTTGAGCTCGGTGTGTCAAAATTCGCCAAAAAACCGAGCATAACTTGGGTGGTGTGTCACCTTGATAAAAAAAACAATTTTGCAACATGTATAGTTTAAATAACAAATATGTATAATTAGAATTAACTTACCTGCTTAGTGACTTCTTTGTTCATCTGTCAGTTGGTTTCTTTTGTTGGTCTTGCTATTATTTAACTTGTGTGGGGTGCCGTGAACTAAGATAAGTGAGGGGGAGGGGGAATTCTTCCAGTGATGGCGAACCTGTGGCACTCCAGCTGTTGCAAAACTACAATTCCCATCATGTCTTTACAGCCAAAGCCTTTGCTTTGAATGGCCAGCCATGATGGGAATTGTAGTTTTGCAACAGCTGGACTGCCACAGGTTCGCCATCACTGATGCCTCCCTCTCACTTATCTCAGTAATGGCCAATGACACCCCACAGTTCACTGGATGATGGTTGCTGTAGTAGTCACAGGGCCTGAGTCCAGACAGCAATCACAGGGCCTGAGTCCAGACAGCAATCACAGGGCCTGAGTCCAGACAGCAATCACAGGGCCTGAGTCCAGACAGCAATCACAGGGCCCGAGTCCAGACAGCAATCACAGGGCCCGAGTCCAGACAGCAATCACAGGGCCCGAGTCCAGACAGCAATCACAGGGCCCGAGTCCAGACAGCAATCACAGGGCCTGAGTCCAGACAGCAATCACAGGGCCTGAGTCCAGACAGCAATCACAGGGCCTGAGTCCAGACAGCTATCACAGGGCCTGAGTCCAGACAGCTATCACAGGGCCTGAGTCCAGACAGCAATCACAGGGCCTGAGTCCAGACAGCAATCACAGGGCCTGAGTCCAGACAGCAATCACAGGGCCTGAGTCCAGACAGCAATCACAGGGCCTGAGTCCAGACAGCAATCACAGGGCCTGAGTCCAGACAGCAATCACAGGGCCTGAGTCCAGACAGCAATCACAGGGCCTGAGTCCAGACAGCAATCACAGGGCCTGAGTCCAGACAGCAATCACAGGGCCTGAGTCCAGACAGCTATCACAGGGCCTGAGTCCAGACAGCAATCACAGGGCCTGAGTCCAGACAGCAATCACAGGGCCTGAGTCCAGACAGCAATCACAGGGCCTGAGTCCAGACAGCAATCACAGGGCCTGAGTCCAGACAGCAATCACAGGGCCTGAGTCCAGACAGCTATCACAGGGCCTGAGTCCAGACAGCAATCACAGGGCCTGAGTCCAGACAGCTATCACAGGGCCTGAGTCCAGACAGCTATCACAGGGCCTGAGTCCAGACAGCTATCACAGGGCCTGAGTCCAGACAGCTATCACAGGGCCTGAGTCCAGACAGCTATCACAGGGCCTGAGTCCAGACAGCTATCTCCTCAGGCCTCAGAAGTGCAGCCTGGGACTTCTGGTCGGCGCAGCAGGGAGCAGCGCAATGTCGCCCAAACAACACAGATCCGACGCAGAGGCCTGGGACTTCCGGGAGCTGCGCCTGGCCTACCGGAAGTCCCAGGCCTAGACGCTCTGCACCGGAGCTCTGTTGTTTGGACCCACAGACCTCCTGCATGGCATCCGATCCGATAAAAAATCGGATCGGATGCCATTGTTTAGTATTCCGATACCGCAAGTATCGGGTATCGGCCGATATTTGCTGTATCGGAATTCCGATACCGAGATCCGATACTTTTGTGGTATCGGGTATCGGTATCGAAACAACATTAATGTGTGTAAAATAAAGAATTAAAATAAAAAATATTGCTATACTCACCTGTCCGACGCAGCCTGGACGTCCGCGAGGGAACCGGCAGCGTTGTTTGCTTAAAAATCGCGGTTTTCCTTCCTTACTTGAAGTCCCGGCTTGTGATTGGTTGCGTGCCGCCCATGTGACCGAGACGCGACCAATCACAGCAAGCCGTGACGTAATTTTAGGTCCTTCAGGATTTTAAAATTACGTTCCGGCGTTGTGATTGGTTGCGTGCGGTCACATGGGCGACGCAACCAATCACAACGCCGGAACGTAATTTTAAAATCCTGAAGGACCTAAAATTACGTCACGGCTTGCTGTGATTGGTCGCGTCTCGGTCACATGGGCGGCACGCAACCAATCACAAGCCGGGACTTCAAGGAAGGAAGGAAAACCGCGATTTTTAAGCAAACAACGCTGCCGGTTCCCTCGCGGACGTCCAGGCTGCGTCGGACAGGTGAGTATAGCAATATTTTTTATTTTAATTCTTTATTTTACATATTAATATGGTTCCCAGGGCCTGAAGGAGAGTTTCCTCTCCTTCAGACCCTGGGAAAGAAGCAATTTCTATGGGGCCGCGGCCGGCGTGTCACTGAAAATGACTACGCGTGTCAGCACTGACACGCGTGTCATAGGTTCGCCATCACTGACCTAGTAAGTGACACCTCTGTATTGTATTGCGTAGTTAATTTCTGGTGACAGATTCCCTTTGAGACTTATTCACAACACAGCATTATAGCCAAGTTTCAATCTGTAATGATGAACTCTGAGAAATGTATTGCATCTTAAGAATAGCTACATACATACCTTACCCAGCAAAATATAATACAAAGCATAATACAAAGCAGACTGTACCCAAAATTAGCATGCACACATGAATAAGGCCAATATAGACAGCCCTGGAGACAAGGCTTTTTTTTAGTCTTCTTCATCTACTGAATCATAGTGTGCTTACGAAGTGACATCTCCAGGTTGCTTTTTCTCATTGTTTTAGGCCACATCTTCAAATAAAATCCATTGATACATGTGTCTTATGGTGTTCATAGCAAATTAGCCAGTGATGTGGAGAACCGGCATAGGAGAGAACCTCTGGCTCCCATGTAGAAAAACTGATTACATATTAACTTCTAATGAAAAATTGATTTTCACTGAGAATTTCTTTTTGAAACTATTACATTTCACTTTTTTGTGAAATAAAGAGACCAAGATTAATTTTTCAGGACGGTGTCTCAGGGTTAACAATTAAAAGTCTACATTTGTTTGGTAAAAATCTCATGTCTTACCTTGTTATTTAAATCCATAGGGAATTTACGTATCCCCTTCCACAAATTTGTCAGTTGAAATCAAACTTCCCTACATTGTTTTTTAACTTATGGCAAAACAAAAATTGCACTCAAGTAACTAATATCTAATCTAATAACTAAAGCGGAGTGTGTGTGTGTATGTATATATATATATATATATATATATCGGCCACACCCACTCCACATAGCCCTGCTCACTCCAAAACCAATCACTAAGCAACTTTCATTTCACCGGAGCTCTTTAAAAGATGAAAGCTGAGCTGTGATTGGTTTCTATGAGCAAGTTTTCCTTGCAGTCAGTTGTGGTAACTGAGGCCTATTATTCTTATCATTTCTATGCTGTTATCGTTCTTCTGTAAAGCTGGAAATAACACAATTTATTACCGTGCCGACACAGACCACCCTCTGCCACAGACTGCAGGGGGAGCCCAGAATCTGGAACTTCTCTTTGTCTGCCATGAAGCATCTCATTAACGTAAAAATTCAAACACAGATTAAAAAAAGAAACACAAGGATTTCTCCAACCCAAGTATCATTTTAATCAGTGTAACAGAACCAAGCAGACAATGTTGGCTCTGACGGGATGATGTGGGATATTAGGGGTAGTAGTCCGGTGGCTCTGACGGGATGATGTGGGATATTAGGGGTAGTAGACCAGTGGCTCTGGCTGACGGGATATTAGGGGTAGTAGTCCACTGGTACTGACGGGATGATGTAGAATATTAGTGGTAGTAGTCCGAAAGCTCTGGCTGATGTGGGATATTAGGGGTAGTTGTCCGGTGGCTTTGACTACGCCCGGGCAATGCTGGGCTCTTCAGCTAGTGCCAAATAAAGTTAAAAAAAAAGTTACCCAGGATTTAAGAAAGAAAGATCAGTGAAGAACTTGATAAAATGAGACAATAACCAATTCTCACCTGCTAAATAACCCATGTTTCCAGTAGTCATCTTCTCAGGACAAACAAGGAGAGGTGGGATGTGGCAGGGTGCATGGGTGTATTTCATTTGATCACATTGCCTGCCATTAGGAAAGTTTGTTTTGTTTTATCCTGGGTAACCTCCTTTCAATTTGATCTGCAAAGTAGTCAATGCTGACTTTTTTTTTTTACTGCCTAAAGGTACCTTCACACTGAACGATATCGCTAGCGATCTGTGACGTTGCAGCGTCCTGGATAGCGATATCGTTGAGTTTGACACGCAGCAGCGATCAGGATCCTGCTGTGCCATCGTTGGTCGGAGCAGAAAGTCCAGAACTTTATTTCGTCGCTGGACTCCCGCAGACATCGCTGAATCGGCGTCACACATGTGTGTGACGCCGATCCAGCGATATCTTCACTGGTAACCAGGGTAAACATCGGGTTACTAAGCGCAGGGCCGCGCTTAGTAACCCAATGTTTACCCTGGTTACCAGTGTAAATGTAAAAAAAACCAAACACTACATACTTACATTCCGGTGTCTGTCCCCCGGCGCTGTACTTTCCTGCACTGTCAGCGCCGTCCAGCCGTAAAGCAGATTACAGCGGTGACGTCACCGCTGAGCTTTCCGGCCGGCGCTTACAGTCAGTGCAGGAAAGCACAGCGCCGGGGGACAGACACCGGAATGTAAGTATGTAGTGTTTTTTTTTTTTTTACATTAGCACTGGTAACCAGGGTAAACATCGGGTTACTAAGAGCGGCCCTGCGCTTAGTAACCTGATGTTTACCCTGGTTACCCGGGGACCGGCATCGTTGGTCGCTGGAGAGCTGTCTGTGTGACAGCTCTCCAGCGACGCTGCAGCGATCGGCATAGTTGTCTAGATCGCTGCAGCGTCGCTAAATATGACAGTACCTTTAGGCCTCATTCAGTTTTTCACATGCAAATAAGTTTGTATTGGTGTTATCAGTGTTTTGGATCCAAGTTTCAGTGTTTGGTTGGTGTGTAATTAGTGTTTTGGACCAAGTCTTAGTGTTTGGTTGGTGTGTCATCAGTGTTTTGGAGCCGAGGTTCAGTGTTTGGTCAGTGTGTCATCAGTGTTTTGGATCCAAGTTTGTGTTTGGTCAGTGTGTCATCAGTGTTTTGGATCCAAGTCTCAGTGTTTGGTCAGTGTGTCATCAGTGTTTTGGATCCAAGTTTCAGTGTTTGGGTAGTGTGTCATATTTTTTTCCAACAGAATGATAAATTAAAAAGCTTCTAGTACCCACTACAATGTTAATCTTGGATACAGCATGGACTGTACACTAATGCCATCCGTGTGTTTTCCGTGATTTTCACAGGCACATAGACCATAGACCATAGTATTGGTACTTTCAGCAATGCTGCAGGTAAAACACGGACATGTGAAGAGCCCATAGACTTTAACGGGTACATGTTATATCCATGAAAAACGGAACATGTACGTGCAACACAGATTTCTGAATAAGGCCTTAAAAAACGAGAGAAATTTGGTGACTTTAGAGGTTGAGGAAAAGTCGTAAAAAGGGTAATCTCACATAACATGCCATAAATGTCCCATAAATACAGGTCCCATATCGGAAATCTGCACCTATCTTGAAAAAGAGGCAATGTTACAATCCAGCTTATGCTATGATATTTGGAACTCCAAGTGAATGAAGAAATCTGCACATGTGCAGTCCTCACTTCATTTACAGCGGTGAAAGACTATGTTAGGGCTGGCGGAACGCACCAAATAATTATAAGGATGGTATAAGGTGCGTTCAGAGCCCGGGGTCCACCGTGCTGAGATGACACCTGCTGCTTGGTAATGGCAGACAGTATATGGCGGTATAATGTGAACACACACGGGTTAGCTTCACCCGGTATGTAAGGAAGCGAACCCTGTTTTGTCACAGGGCTGCAATACTGCAGAGTGAATGCTAGTATTGGGTCACAGGACTCTGCCCCAAGGACACGGGGTTAGAGTCCCTCTAGACCACTAGCGTTGGGCGGCGCAACTGTGGTGCCAGGGAAAAACCTAAATACTGATTTACCGCACTGAGTGTGTACAGCGCCGCTCTGGCGGACGCCACTAAACACCCTAACTAGGGCAAGGAAAGCGCAGTAATTGCGCAAGGCGCCGCACTGGCGGTCGCTGATAATTGACGCTGTGTACTTGTGCTTAGTGCTGGATGGCACAGTCTGGCGCTAGGTAGCTCAATCACTCAAGTACATTCAACAACACTAGGGATGGGTATGATTAGGAGCTTTCACCAGAACAGGCACACATCCACACACACACACACAATAGCTGATTTATACTAGCGCATGGCCGAGCGGCTATGCGAACCTTTTATATCTGTAGCCTGAAGGACCTTCCTAGTGCTCCAATTGGAGCTGCTACAGGACATGAGCATGTGATCCCCCCAACCACCAATGATGGGTCGTCCCGTGGGCATGCTCTGTAGAAGAAAAGCAGGACTTAGTCCCTGGAATGTCTGCTCGCCGCTGATCAATGCTGGTTACAAAAGCCGAGCCTGGAATGGCAGCTGTAACCAAACGCACAGTATCTGCTTGAGCCAGACGCTGGGACCGACGTCTCTGCTGAGCAGGCTCCACTGCGGCTGAAGGAGAGCGGGAGACCGCAGCAGACATGGTTCGAGATTCCCCCTGCGCAGCGGCGGGAACTTGACACCTAACAGACTAGACCCCGTTCAAGAGATAGGTGTAAGTGGATACAGAATTGGGAATAAATCTTTAACTCCGTTAGTGTGTGAATATAATATACATATCCAAATTAGTTTGTTGTTGCTTTTTTGCTGTATGTAATAATAATAATCTTTATTTTTATATAGTGCTGCTAACATATTCCGCAGCTCTTTATAGTTTGCATACATTATCATCACTGTCCCCGATGGGGCTCAGAATCTAGATTCCCTATCAGTATGTCTTTGGAATGTGGGAGAAAACTCCCGCAAACACGGGGAGAACATACAAACTCTTTGCAGATGTTGTCCTTGCTGGGATTTGAACCGAGGACCCCAGCGCTGCATGGCTGCAGTGCTAACCACTGGGCCACCGTGTTGCTCATGTGTGATATAATTTTTAATAGCAAAGCATAGCAAAAGTGACCAATGTGATTAATACATCAGAAAATAAACTGCCATGCTATGTTACAATACAGAGGTGGATGTTATTATAAGAAATTTGTCTCCAGGTTTATGCTACCTAATCTGACAGTAGCATATTGTAGAGACAGAGACCCCAATTCAAGCGATGTGACTTACTAGTCTGCTTGCTGTAGTTTTGATAAAATCGCTGTTTTATCAGTAGATTATCATTGCTGCCATGTAGTCCTCCACATTCATGAGCTCTTTATAATCCCACACACACCTGTGATTGTACACTGTGCAGAGGCAGAAAGCTGCAAATCACTGGTGAGGGCGGGGTTATACAGATCTCTGCATTCAGAGAACTGATAGCTTTGCAGCAGATAAAGTGATTTTCTAAAAACTACAGCAAGCAGCCCAGTAAGTGATAAATCACTGGAATTGTTGTCTTTTCCCGACTCATGTTGTTCTCAGATTGGGTATCAAAAATTTGGTGACAGATCCCCTTAACGAGGATACCAGGCAACAACTTACTGTATTTCTGAATTAGCTTGATTTTAAACCTGAAGACATCAAACAACCTAAATGTAAAATCAATAGAATAAAATCAACATAAATAAAATGAATCTATTACACAAATGCATTAAAAGCAGCGTGGAAATGACTTTCAATTTAAAGGCACAGGATGACCATTCTGATTAAATGTGAAACGGAAGCAGTTCACAGTAAAAAAAAAAAAAAAAGACAATGACTACACATAAAAGCTCGTTCAACTGGGTAATCTGAAGATATTCTACACAAAGAAAGTCATAGTTACTCACCGTTAACGGTGTTTCTCGGAGCCCATGACAGCACTACGGAGAGAGGGGATCCGCCCTTCAGGGACAGGAAACCTACAGATAAAAGGGCGGTACCTCTCCCTCGCATCAGTTGGTTTCCTATACTCCCTGGTGGAATCTAAGTATTGGACTAGGCATCTTCTAACGTCTAGATTATGGAAGTTTAGCTCTTTCTCGTTTTTCGGGTCTGGACAGAAGGATGGTAGGGATACCTCCTGTGACCTATGAAATTTTGATGCCATTTTTGGCAAATAGGCTGGGTCGGGTCTAAGAATGACTCTATCATCCAAGATTTTAGTGAAAGGTGGATTAGAGGAGAGGGCTTGGATGTCACTTATTCGGCGCGCCGATGTTAGAGCTACTAAGAGAATAGTTTTAAGTGATAATGTTTTTATGGAAATCGTTTGTATAGGTTCAAATGGAGGGCCCGTTAATGCTGAAAGGACTAAATTTAGGTCCCATGAGGGTGTTTTTTGAATAACTAAGGGTTTTGATCTTGTAACCGCCTTAATAAATCTTATTACCCATGGGTTAGCAGCAATGTTTTGGTTATATAAGGCTCCTAACGCTGCTATTTGTACCTTCAGGGTACTGACTGCCAGCCCCTGCTCCAGACCTTTTTGTAGGAACTCCAGAATTTTAGGAATTGAAGGCCTGTCCTGGATCTTTACCTTGGAGACAGATAGGAATTTCCTCCATGTCTTCCCGTAAATTTTAGTGGTGATGGGCTTTCTACTTTTTAAGAGTGTAGCCACTAAGTTATCTGAGAAACCTCTTTGTCTTAATAGTCCCCGTTCAAAAACCAGGCTGTCAAATGGAGGTTCGACTCCTGTGGGTGGAAGATTGGACCTTGATGTAGAAGGTCTGGCATATCCGGTAGAACCCACGGGTCTGATATCGATAGTATCCTTAGCCAGGAAAACCATGCTCTTTTTGGCCAGAATGGGGCAATCAGGATCATTTTTGTTTTGTCCTCTCTGACTTTCCGAATGACTGCTGGAATCAGAATGGTTGGCGGAAAGGCGTATGTCAGTTTGTGTGTCCATGGAATCAGAAAAGCATCCAGAGCCTGGGGATTCCCTTCTGGGCTTAGAGAACAAAATTTGCCTACTTTTTTGTTTTTGCAATTGGCGAACAGGTCTATTGTTGGTGTCCCCCACATTTTTGTGATCTGATTGTAGATGGATTGGTTTAGGGACCACTCGCCTTGTTTTAACCCCTTCATGACCCAGCCTATTTTGGCCTTAATGACCTTGCCGTTTTTTGCAATTCTGACCAGTGTCCCTTTATGAGGTAATAACTCAGGAACGCTTCAACGGATCCTAGCGATTCTGAGATTGTTTTTTCGTGACATATTGGGCTTCATGATAGTGGTAAATTTAGGTCGATAATTTCTGAGTTTATTTGTGAAAAAAACGGAAATTTGGCGAAAATTTTGAAAATTTCGCAATTTTCACATTTTTAATTTTTATTCTGTTAAACCAGAGAGGTATGTGACACAAAACAGTTAATAAATAACATTTCTCACATGTCTACTTTACATCAGCACAATTTTGGAAACAAATTTTTTTTTTGCTAGGAAGTTATAAGGGTTAAAATTTGACCAGTGATTTCTCATTTTTACAACAAAATTTACAAAACCATTTTTTTTAGGGACCACCTCACATTTGAAGTCAGTTTGAGGGTTCTATATGGCTGAAAATACCCCAAAGTGACACCATTCTAAAAACTGCACCCCTCAAGGTGCTCAAAACCACATTCAAGAAGTTTATTAACCCTTCAGGTGTTTCACAGCAGCATGGTCAAATTTTAACCCTTATAACTTCCTAGCAAAAAAAAAATTTGTTTCCAAAATTGTGCACTTTAAACTCTCAGGTGCTTCACAAATTGATCCGTAAAAATGAAAAAGTACTTTTTTTTCACACAAAATTTCTTTTAGCCTCAATTTTTTCATTTTCACATGGGCAACAGGATAAAATGGATCCTAAAATTTGTTGGGCAATTTCTGCTGAGTATGCCGATACCTCATATGTGGGGGTAAACCACTGTTTGGGTGCACGGCAAGGCTCGGAAGGGGAGGCGTGCCATTTGACTTTTTGAATGGAAAATTAGCTCCAATCGTTAGCGAACACCATGTCGCGTTTGGAGAGCCCCTGTGTGCCTAAACATTGGAGCTCCCCTACACGTGACCCCATTTTGGAAACTAGACCCCCCAAGGAACTTATCTAGATGCATAGTGAGCACTTATAACCCCCAGATGCTTCACAGAAGTTTATAACGCAGAGCCGTGAAAATAAAAAATAATTTTTCTTTCCTCAAAAATGATTTTTAGCCCAGGATTTTTTAATTTTCCAAGGGTAATAGGAGAAATTGGACCCCAAATGTTGTTGTCCAGTTTGTCCTGAGTACGATGATACCCCATATGTGGGGGTAAACCACTGTTTGGGCACACGGCAGGGCTCGGAAGGGAAGGCACGCCATTTGGCTTTTTGAATGGAAAATTAGCTCCAATCATTAGCGGACACCATGTCACGTTTGGAGAGCCCCTGTGTGCCTAAACATTGGAGCTCCCTAACAAGTGACCCCATTTTGGAAACTAGACCTCCCAAGGAACTAATCTAGATGTGTGGTGAGCACTTTGAACCCCCAAGTGCTTCGCAGAAGTTTATAACGCAGAGCCGTGAAAATAATAAATGTGTTTCCTTTCCTCAAAAATATTTTTTTAGCCCAGAATTTTTTATTTTTGCAAGGGTAACAGGAGAAATTGGACCCCAAAAGTTCTTGTCCAGTTTCTCCTGAGTACGCTGATACCCCATATGTGGGGGTAAACCACTGTTTGGGCACATGCCGGGGCTCGGAAGGGAAGTAGTGACGTTTTGGAATGCAGACTTTGATGGAATGCTCTGCGGGCGTCACGTTGCATTTGCAGAGCCCCTGATGTGCCTAAACAGTAGAAACACCCCACAAGTGACCCCATTTTGGAAACTAGACCCCCCAAGGAACTTATCTAGATGTGTGATGAGCACATTCAACCCCCAAGTGCTTCACAGAAGTTTACAACGCAGAGCCGTGAAAATAAAAAATCATTTTTCTTTCCTCAAAAAAGATGTTTTAGCAAGCAATTTTTTATTTTCACAAGGGTAACAGGAGAAATTGGGCCCCAATGTTTGTTGCCCAGTTTGTTGTGAGTACAGTGATACCCCATATGTGGGGGTAAACCACTGTTTGGGCGCACGTCAGGGCTCGGAAGGGAAGTAGTGACATTTGAAATGCAGACTTTGATGGAATGGTCTGCGGGCGTCACGTTGCATTTGCAGAGCCCCTGATGTGCCTAAACAGTAGAAACACCCCACAAGTGACCCCATTTTGGAAACTAGACCCCCCAAGGAACTTATCTAGATGTGTGATGAGCACGTTCAACCCCCAAGTGCTTCACAGAAGTTTACAACGCAGAGCCGTGAAAATAAAAAATCATTCTTCTTTCCTCAAAAATTATGTCTTAGCAAGTAATTTTTTATTTTTGCAAGGGTAACAGGAGAAATTGGACCCCAACAGTTGTTGCCCAGTTTGTCCTGAGTACGCTGGTACCCCAAATGTGGGGGTAAACCACTGTTTGGGCACACGTCGGGGCTTGGAAGGGAGGGAGCACCATTTGACTTTTTGAATGCAAGATTGGCTGGAATCAATGGTGGCGCCATGTTGCGTTTGGAGACCCCTGATGTGCCTAAACAGTGGAAACCCCTCATTTCTAACTTCAACACTAACCCCAACACACCCCTAACCCTAATCCCAACTGTAGCCATAACCCTAATCCCAACCCTAACCCCAACACACCCCTAACCACAACCCTAACCCCAACACACCCGTAACCCTAATTCCAACCCTAGCCCTAATTCCAACCCTAACCCTAAGGGTATGTGCCCACGTAGCGGATTCGTGTGAGATTTTTCCGCACGACTTTTGAAAAATCTGCAAGTAAAAGGCACTGCGTTTTACCTGCGGATTTACAGCAGATTTCCAGTGTTTTTTTGTGCGGATTTCACCTGCGGATTCCTATTGAGGAACAGGTGTAAAACGCTGCGGAATCCGCACAAAGAATTGACATGCTGTGGAAAATACAACGCAGCGTTTCTGCACGGAATTTTCCGCATTATGGGCACAGCGGATTTGGTTTTCCATAGGTGTACACGGTACTGTAAACCTGATGGAAAACTGCTACGAATTCGCAGCGGCCAATCCGCTGCGGATCCGCGGCCGATCCGCTGCGGATCCGCGGCCGATCCGCTGCGGATCCGCGGCCGATCCGCTGCGGATCCGCGGCCGATCCGCTGCGGATCCGCTGCCAAATCCGCACATGCCATAACCCTAACCCTACCCGTAACCCTAACCCTAGTTCTAACCCTAACCCTAGTTCTAACCCTAACCCTAGTTCTAACCCTAACCCTAGTGGAAAAAAAATATATATATATATTTTCTTTATTTTATTATTGTCCCTATCTATGGGGGTGATAAAGGGGGGGGTTTATTTATTATTTTTTTTATTTTGATCGCTGTGGTAGAACCTACCACAGCGATCAAAATGTACCTGTAAGGAATCTGCCGGCCGGCGGGCGTACTGAGCATGCGCCCGCCATTTTGGAAGATGGCGGCGCCCAGCGAGGAGACGGCCGGACACCGGGAGGATCGGTAAGTATGAAGGGGTGGTGGGGGGGTGGATCTGAGCACAGGGGGGGTGATCGGAGGACGGGGGGAGCGGACAGCAGGACGGGGGAGCGGGCAGGAGCACGGGGCAGCGGAGCACAGGACGGAGGGGACCGGACCACGCACCGGAGCACTGGGGGGGCGATCGGTGGGGTGGGGGGTGGTCACTTCAGGTTTTCCAGCCATGGCCGATGATATTGCAGCATCGGCCATGGCTGGATTGTAATATTTCACCTGTTTTTTAGGTGAAATATTACAAATCGCTCTGATTGGCAGTTTCACTTTCAACAGCCAATCAGAGCGATCGTAGCCACGGGGGGGTGAAGCCACCCCCCCTGGGCTGAAGCACCACTCCCCCTGTCTCTGCAGATCGGGTAAAATGGGAGTTAACCCCTTCACCCGATCTGCAGGGACGCGATCCCTCCATGACGCATACGCTGCGTCATAGGTCGGGAAGGCACAGACTTTCATGACGCAGCGTATGCGTCAAAGGTCGGGAAGGGGTTAACTGAGTCCGGCTCAGGTAATCTGCCCTTTCGTTGTTTGAACCCTGGATGTGTAGTGCCGAGAGGGATAGTAAGTTTTCTTCCGCCAGTTTGATAATTTTGGCTGAAGAACTCATCAGTGAACGAGACCTTGTTCCCCCCTGGTGGTTTATATAGGCTACAGTCACTTTGTTGTCCGAAAGAACTCGGACATGGTGTCCCTGAATATCGGCTAGGAAAAAAAGAAGAGCATGATATACCGCCCAAAGTTCTTTTTGGTTTGAGGATGCTAATAGTATTTGATCTGACCAATTTCCCTGGGCTATTTTGTCCCCCAGGTGGGCCCCCCACCCTTTGGGGCTCGCATCGGTTGTTATTATCCGAGAGATGTTTGGTACCCAAGGGACTCCCTTTGACAGGTTTTGGTCTTTTCCCCACCAGAGAAGGGAATGAATAACTGACGAATCTAGGGTGAGCCGGCTTTCCAATTTGTTTTTTAGTAACAATTGCCATTCCAGGATGTGCCACTGAAGCTCTCTTGTATGAAATTGCGCAAAGGGTATCGCTGGTAGGCATGAGGACAGGGAGCCCAGAAGCGACATTGCCCTCCTTAGAGTCATTGAGGGATTGTGTAACGTTCGCGCTATCATGGACAATATGCTGTCTTTTTTGGGACCCGGAAGCCGGCATTCTTGGACCCGAGAGTCCAATGTCAGTCCTAGGAACTCTTGTACTTGACAGGGTTCCAATTTCGATTTTTTTATGTTTATAAGCCATCCCAAGTCCGTCAGGATGGTCATCACTTGGTCTCTCTTTTCTCTGCAACTTTGTGCTGAGTTGCTTGCGATAAGAAAGTCGTCCAGGTAAGGGACTATTAGTATATCTTGTTCCCTCACGTGGGCCATCATTTCCGCTATTATTTTCGTAAATATACGTGGGGCTATTGAAATCCCGAATGGAAGAGCTTTGTATTGAAAAAACCTTATTTGGCCCTTTATGGAGACTGCCATCCTGAGGAATTTTTGGGATTGATTGTGGATGGGCACATGATAGTATGCGTCGGTTAGATCTATTACGACCATGTAGCAGTTCGGGAAGAGAATCTTTATAGTGGACCTTATCGTCTCCATTTTGAATTTGTAATTTACGACGTATCTGTTTAGGTTTTTTAGATTTATGATTGTCCGAAAGGACCCGTCGGGCTTTGGTACTAAAAATAGAGGGGAGAAAAAACCTTCCCCTACCTCCTGAGGAGATATTTCCTGAATCACCGATTTTTGTAGTAGGGTCATGATTTCCTCCTCTAATGCAGTCTGTTCTGCAGCCGAAGATCTTGTTTTTGTTATCACATAGTTCCGGGGAGGGAAAGACACAAAATCTATTTTTAGGCCATACCGTATGAGATTTAGGATCCAGATGTTGTTGGAAATTTTTTCCCAGGCGGGAAGGAACGATGTTAGTCTTCCTCCCACCGGAGGATAAATGTCATTTGGAGAACTTTTTGTCACGGGAGGTGTTGCCAAAGAGGTAACCCCTATCCCTTCTCCTTCCTTCTTCCCACTTATTCTGCTCTCTGGGGGGTCTACGACGAAAAAATCTGCGGCTCCGAAAAGACTGTTTAAATGGAGTCGGACCCAGATTTGGAAACCCCTTCTTCTTATCCCCCGCCTTTTGGAGGATGTCATCCAGGGTTTCTCCGAATAAAAAATAGCCCTCACATGGGATAGAACATAACTTTAATTTTGTCTGTAGATCTCCAGGCCAGCTCTTTAGCCACAAGGTTCTTCTGGCAGCGTTGGAAAGAGCAGCGGCCTTAGATGTTAGGCGTACAGAGTCCGCCGAGGAGTCTGCCAGGAACGCTGCTGCTGCTCTCATTGCAGGGAACGAATCCAGCAATTGTTTTCTGGGTAACCCGTCTTTGATCTGACTTTCCAGTTGGTCGATCCACACCATAAGGGATCTGGAGGTGCAAGTAGCTGCAACTGCAGGTCTCAGGCTACCCCCAGCTGATTCCCATGCTCCCTTGAGGAAAGTATCCGCTTTTTTATCTAACGGGTCTTTGAGGGTACCCATGTCCTCGAATGGCAGCGCGAATTTTTTCGAGGCTTTGGCTACTGCAACATCTAGTTTTGGTGCCTTATCCCAGAAAGAGGAAGCCTCATCCTCGAAGGGATATTTTCTTTTAAGGGAGGGTACCGAGGAATTTCTTCTATCCGGTTTCTCCCATTCTTTTTTAATTAATGTCTGGACATTAGGATTTAGGGGAAAAGTTCTTCTCTTTTTTTTGTCCCAGACCTCCAAACATCACATCTTGGGCCGTTTTGTCGGGTTTGGGTTCCTCCACCCCCATAGTAGCCCTAACTGCTCTCACTAAGGAATCTACTTCCTCTAGTGGGAAGCAATGTCGGCCCGACTCTTCCTCGGACGAGGAAAGGAGGGATTTTGAATCGTCCGAGTCAGCATTTTCGGACGACGATCGGCCCGAGTGGGAATGTACTGATTCCTTCACCTTCTTCACCTCTTTTTTGGAGGATAGAAGGGCATTCTGAACCTCAGATCTGATCACATTTTTAAGTTCAGAAGCGAAGTCGGGGGTCTCCTCACATAGTAAGCGTTGGATGCATGACTTGCAAAGCTTTTTCTCCCAGGTTACTGGTAAAGCTTTGTTACAGGTGGGGCAGACCCTATTTTTCTTTTTCTCCGTGCTCTTCTTACCCTAGTAAGGGAGAAGAGGGAGCTCCATTATAAATATGTACATTCACGAAGATCACTCACCACCTGGATGTGAAGGCAGGTACTGGTTCTGGAGGGGGACTCGGGCCTGGTAAGGAAGGTCCTTGAGACGGAGTATCAGTTTTCGCAGCGGATCTGCTGCGCCGTGTGGAACGGCTGCTAGATCCACTCCTGGTGCTCTTTGCGTGGCGCTGCTGTCCAGGCTGCAGCTCCTGCGTGTCGCTGTCCTCCATGGTTACAGGGAGAAAGTGCGACACCCATGTGTGCATAATCTCCCTTTTTGTAACCGGCGCCAATCCCCCGGCGTCTGCCGCACTTCCGGTTCCTGCTCCCAGGGAGAAGATTTTACTGCGCATGCGCGCGCGATGACCCGGAAGTCCTTGCCGCATTTCCGGTGCGGCGGCCATCTTTGTACACCCGGAGCGTGCAGCGGTCGGCGCAGGAGCTCCGGGTGATCAGCGCCCCTTTTTCCTATGGAGTCTGGCGGCGTTCTCCCCTCGCTCACCCTGAAGGACCCCTCGGTCCCAGCGGTGGCGGCTTCGGGAGCCGGACAAGCCGCGGCAGGAGCCTCCTCGCTGCCGGAACTCGACCGCCCGGTCCATCGGTCTTCATGTCAGGTACCGTCCGATAGAGAGGTTCCCTGTCAGGGACAGGAAACCAACTGATGCGAGGGAGAGGTACCGCCCTTTTATCTGTAGGTTTCCTGTCCCTGAAGGGCGGATCCCCTCTCTCCGTAGTGCTGTCATGGGAGACCGAGAAAAAAAAAAATTATATATATTATAGCAACTACTAGAATTAAGCTAAAAAATAAACAGCATATCAGATGCAAATTAAAAAAAGTAAATAATAAAAAAAAAAAAAAAGTATGAAGGAAAATTCTTGCTTTTCGCTCACACTCCTTTCCATTAGTATATATTACTGCCCCAAATTGCTTGCAGAATAGTTTGTATTAGAATATCAGAACGTCGTCCATGGCATCCACATCACATTTAGCTGAACGGCGAGCAGTTACAATTCTGCTCCGACTAGTAATCAGAGTTGGCAGTGTTTTCTCTTCTGTGGTTTAGCAATCACACAAAATGTTCAAACCTGTTCATCAGAAAAGGAGCACATTTAATTTTCAATCAGCCGCTGTGATAAAACAAGGTTTCCCAGAAGCTCATATTGCCTGGTAAAGAGCTCTGCACATTCACCCTCTGAAAATTCCAGGGGATGGGGCGATAGGAAGGAATGCAGCTGCGCTGCCCCGAAAATTAATAGCCACAAACGCTATAAGGTTATAGCAGTATGATATTCGGATTCTCAGTAAATGGTTAACTCATTTGTAGGCCGACTGTAAAAAAAAAAAAAATCAGATCTCAGGGATACGCTTCAAGCATTACTGAGGGATAGGATTAGAAAGGTTTCCCCTTGTTACTTTCTGGTGGGATAAGATCTCAGTTTGGGTAATCATGATGATGAGTATAAACTACCCAAGGAGTACAGAACTAAAATGAGGGACGTATATTCAGAGGCTGATCTGCTGAACTGGGGGTCCACATTAGATTAATCACTAAACACAACTGTTATTTTATCCTTTACCTCTAGTGATGAGATGACTCTGCACATTCTGTCCTAGTCAAAACAGCACAGCTGACAAGTGACCTATGTATGGCTTACTGGCAATATTTCAGGATTTTCTTTTTTTTTAGATTTACAGGAATAATCTGTTAAAAATATACAAAAATCATTGTTTTTCTTTTCAGACTTAAAATAGTAATTTTCTTACAATATAACCCCTTTAGCATGTACGAAATGAAAGAGCAGATGGTTGGACTCAGACACTGAAAAAAACTGGTAGAGGTATTGGGCAAATGTTGACAATTATGAGCAGGAGCTAATTATTTAAAATCACTGATCACACGTTGGGCTAGACTCTGCAATGTGTAAGGCGCTGTTAAAAATATTTTTTTAACGGAAATTAAATCCTTGAAATAAGGATAGGCGCTTTTCTGTGACATGAAGAGATACAGCGTATACTTTCATTTTATGACATTTTCTTCAATTTATGTAGGACTCAATTGTCTGGAACAGAAGAAAACACACATTAAAACACGGGAAATAAACATGCAGCATTTTAAGTCTTCAATGCGGCATTAAAAGGTAATGAGTAAATACTGCAAGTAATGATGGAACATGTACTGCATAAAGCTAAAAGCATTCGTGTGCCGCGGCCGCCTTAAAGGAGCACTACACAGATACAAGCTTCCATCCATGTAACTCAGTAGCCCAATGGTTATACATTTCCTTGGTATGGCTTCTCATTACAGCCAACAACGGCATTAATAAACTGCAATACCCAGTGGGAGATTTCATTAACATTGAATGTGATGTTAGACGGAGAACATTTCGCAAATTAACTGAGGAAAATTACTAATCGCCAATTATCCTGGTCTAAACTAGCGCTTCTTGTAAACTCTGAGACCAGGTTCCCCTGATGAGTATTTGGTGCCTTTTTGATGCTGCAGATACTTGTCCATTTCTATTGGGGCAAAAATGCTGCAGTGTTGTGGATTTCAAAATTGCACTGCAGGTCAGTCTCCACTATGTAGTCCGAGTGTTAGGCCGGGGTCACACTTGCGAGTGCAATGTGAGAAACTCACACAAGTTTCTCGCAACAATACCCGGCACTAGGGTTGAGCGACCTTAGCTTTTTTAGGATCGAGGTGGGTTTTGTGAAACCCGACCTTCTCGGATGTCGGATCGTATGGAATCGGCCGATTCTACTGTAAAGTCGGGTTCCGGACCCGGAACACGAAACCCAATGTATGTCAATGAAATTATTTTTTTTATTCTCTCTCTCTCTCTCTCTCTCTCTCCTCCGTGCAAGGCATATGTTATTTTTTGACTCCGGAAATTACTACGTCCGAAAACGTAACATAGCACTATGATGCCGCAGGAGCCGGAACCTATGTCATCACGCTGCCCACAATTAATTGGCTCAAAAAAATGGTGGGGAAGGCGTCATTCGAAACGCGACTTTGGCGCCAAGTTCGCGTTCCACGTGGCCGACCCACACTGGGATCGGATCGGGTTTCATGAGACGCCGACTTTGCCAAAAGTCGGCGACTTATGAAAATGAACGACCCGTTTCGCTCAACCCTACCCGGCACTGCCGCAGGTACTCGGGACCGGAGTGTTCAGCTGCATAGAAATACATGTAACCGCACAGTCCAGTCCCGAGCGCCGGGTATTGATGCGAGAGACTCGTGCGAGTTTCTTGCATTGCACATGCAAGTGTGACCCCGGCCTAAGTCAAGTCATTCACAGACATGTATATAGGCCTTATTACAGTATTATATCAGAGTTGTTCCTAGGGAAGAGATCCTATGCCGCAATCTCAGGAAAACACATTGCATACATGAGTTCAGCCTGAAATGCAGGAAATAAGGCTCACTCCCAATACACAGAAGCAAACGTGCCGGGATCCCATTTCACCATCTGGCATTTTCACGTATTACTCTAATATGGAGATGTGGTAGCAAACCACAGTGTTTGCTCCAGAAGGAGCAGAGACCTGGGCATTCTCTGTATTGTGGGCTAAAGCATTCAGTTTAAGCTGATTTAGGAGGACTGAGCACTTTCTTGTCCAAAACTGGCCTGCTGTGTGCATGAGATTGGCACTGGTGATAAGCGAACGAGGCGTTAGGCCGAGCATGCTCGGGTGCTTACCAAGTGTCTTCGGCATGCTCAAAAAATATGTACAAGTCCCTGCAGCTGCATGTCTCGTGGACGTTCAACAGCCGCAACTCATTCAGGCATAGTCAATCCCCGCATGTGTTGTAGCTGTCGAAGAGCTGCGCCTGCGGGACATACAGCCGCGTGGACTCGAGCATATTAGAGCACACCGAAGACACCCAGTCAGCACCTGAGCATGATCTGATAACACCTTATCCGAGCACGTTCGCTCATCACTAATAGCCATTTTTAGGATCGTACAGACTATAATAAATAAAAGTGCAACCATCAGTGACTACAGTGCCCCTAAGGGTATGTGCACGTTGCGGAAAGGTGCGCGGATATTTCCGCACTGATTTTGGTAAATCCGCAGGCAAACCGCACTGCGGATTTCCTGCGGAATTACCGTTTTTTGGGGGTTTTTTTGCAGATTTTGTGCGGATTCCTATTATGGAGCAGGTGTAAACCGCTGCGGAATCCGCACAAAGAATTGACATGCTGTGGAATAAACAAAGCTACGTTTCCGCGCGGTTTTTTCCACAGCATGTGCACTGCGGATTTTGTTTTCCATAGGTTTACATGGTACTGTAAACTCAGGGAAAACTGCTGCGAATCCGCAGCAAAATCCGTAACGTGTGCACATACCCTAAAAGTGGAGAAGCACTCCCTGCAGGCGGAGATGTTGTCTTATCAGTGCTGACAGTCTAGAGTAGGGGCGGACAAACGCCGTACACACGAGATATTTGCAGCCAGTTATCAATTTAATCCTAAATTCAGTTTTACATTTACATCAGATGGAAGCCCCGACAGAACCACTGACATGAGGGCAAGACATGATGTGAATACAGCCTGAGAAATTACAGATGAGCTGCACGGGGACCACTAATACGACGGACCACGCAGATCGTCATTGCAGTCCCATATAGATCTCATTGTCGACATGACACTTGGCTCTCATTATAAAAAGTTCTTTTATGTGGACCGATAATTACAAAACATTCCAGATCACTGTCCTGATTAGTCATGTATGAAAGCCTAAAACTCATTGTGGTCAGCAGCACATTGCATGAAAGCTGGGAACGTGCTGGTAACAATATACAACTGGATTGCGAGTGAACTATTGTATTTCCGATTATTCAGTATCCATACAGACGGCACAGGCAGGTGCAAAAGATACTTAAACGCCCACTACGGGCTAAAATCTGTGTGTGTAAAATATACAGATTTTTCTGTCATGCTTTGCCTCTTTTAAAAAGTTTTTCTCATCTGCTTTTACTGAAGGCCGTGGACCGTTTATCCAATGACTCAGATTAGTGGAAAAACGGTTGGAAAACTAAAGTACAAAGCGTCTTCCACATTTCATCCGTTTTATGCGGCCCCTCAGACTATAACTGCGAGCACAGGACACGCTCTCACACGTGTGTGCATGGACCGGTGACACTATAGGTCTGTGTGAGGAACAAACAGCACATGGATGTGCGATATAGCCTGAGGGCTCATTGCCATGGCTCGTTCACACAAACATTTTCGGGCCTAGGGCTGTCCTTTGAATAACATTGTTTGTTTTGTTTTTTCCAAGGGGCAGTGCAAATGACTTTTTTCAGTGACCAAATATGGGTGTGGGAACAAAAAAAAGAAAAATTGAATGCGATACGTAACCACATAAAGCACCCGATTTTTACAGATTCCTGTGCTACAGAATTGCAATGTAACTGTAAATGGTCTTGTAAATTATTAATAGCTGAATTTAAAAAAAAACATTGCATACGGACTGCACACTGATGACAAGATAAAAAGAAAAGTCTTATTTTTCTGGATGAAACTCATAACCTACCCTCACGATTATATGCGTGGCAATTACCTGTTATTAAAGACATTGTCCGGTCCAAATCGATAAGCCTGCCTTCACTCTGTGTGATGCAACTTATGAATCTCCCGAGCGCACATGCACTGTAGGAATTTGCCGATTTCTGAGCCAGGACCGTAGGATACGTATGCTTTATACATATTCCCAGTCAGAGCCCATCCTATGGGCGCAGCCTCGCTCCATACACTTGTATGAAGCGAGGCCGCACCCTCTAGTAGGCCATGCCTACTGGACGGCTGAGTCACTAGTCGGGGAGCGTCCTCGCTCTATACAAGTGTATGAAGCAAGGCTGCGCCCATTGTGTGTTGGGGGGATTCGTAAGTCTGAAGTCACACAGAGTAGCTGCAGACTTATCGACTCGGACCGAACAACCTCTATTCTTTTTCTCACAGCTGGTTTGGTAGTTTCTACTTTGTAATCAATCCGTGTTTGCGACACAGGAAGTGGTAAGTCTGTGACCGGCAGTTGTGTAGAAACACCACTTTATTGGATTAGGCAGAGCTATAAAGAAGGGCCAGCAATAACCTGAACCAATGATGAGGCAGCGGGTGCGTCCCAGACCACCACACACCCCTGTAGGCCACTGTTGATAAACTTTTGTCAAGATGACAGCTCTGCCCTCATAGAGCCAAGGTAAAAAGCAACCAAGCTCTAAGGCTGCAGTCACAGGTTCGGTATTTGTAAGCCAAAACCAGGAGTGGGTGATAAATACAGAAGTGGTGACGTGTTTCTATTATACTTTTCAAACAATAAATATATATACACACACAAGGTGTGTGTAGGTATGCGCTGGTATAAATAACGGAAATACTGATAAAAACTATAATGATAAAAAAGGAAACGTTTTAAAACACCTTAAAATAACGCAGATCCCAGAGGGAAGATCTGACGCCCAGATAAATGTTAGTGAGAGCCTGATGTGCTCAATTAAATATGTAGATAGAGCACTCAATGCTTTCTAATAGAGTTTCTTCCTACCTCCGTTGCAGGCTGGCAGTCTTAGGGCTTAATTCCGTTTCCAACAGGGTTTTCGACACAAAGATGTAAGATATAGGTGGGTGGCTGCCCCGGCCGGCGGCAAGCCACCATCAAAGATCCTCCAGGCGGGAACGGGATCCTGCAGAGCCGCCGCTGTGTGCCGTCGCGGCTGTGAATACGAGCGGTGCGCAGGACCTTAGTGACGCGATCGCCACGTGACCGTGCCCCCCGGGGTGATGAGTACGGAGTGCAGCTTGACCAAACAACCGACGCGTTTCGGAGACGCCTGTCTCCTTCCTCAGGGTTGGTCTGTGCCTCGTACTCATTGGACTAATATAGCTGCTTAATGAGGACTATCTAATTGATTAGAATCCGAACAGTTCAACGTTCACATTTAATCCTCTCGGTGCCAAAGTATCCAAAATAAAGATCCATTTGGTCTCTGCCCTTGACATTGCTTTTATAAAATCGCCACCTCTCCAATGGCGTTGTACCACCGCAATACCTGTTATTTTCATCCCTTGCAGTGTCCCACCATGATATTCCACAAAGTGTTGGGAGAGTGGATGACCCCTGAATTTCTTTTCAATATTACGGATGTGTTCATTCATTCTTGTTTTTAGGGGTCTTTTTGTTCTTCCTACGTAAAATTTTCCACATGGGCATTCAATGGTGTAAATAACCCCTGATGTACAACATGTAATACAGTCCTTGATTTGAATACTCCCATCTCCTTTCTTTATACTTGAGCATTTCTGTGTTGTTGTCAATTTACATGCATTACATTTACGGCATGGAAAAAAGCCCTTTAATTTGGTAAGTGTAAATGAAGGCTGAATCAAAGGGATTTTTTTCTCTTGGACTGTAGGGGCAATCATGTTTCCCAAACTTTGGCCCTTCCTAAATACAAAATTTGGTCGATTCTTAATACTTTCTCCCAGCACTTTGTCATTCTTTAGAATGTGCCAGTGTCTATTGACTATTTTACGGAGTAAATGTGAATTTGAATTGTATTTAGTAATGATAGGGATGGGTTCCAGGGATGTTTTCTTTTTTGGGGCTGGATCAATAAGTTCCTGTCTAGGTTTACTCATAACCATTGTTTTTGATTTTTCTAACAATGTTACATCATACCCTTTTTCAAGGAATTTTTTAGTTAGCGTTTTTGATTCTGCCTCAAAGTCCTGGTGTCTGGAACAATTTCGGTGAATCCTAGTAAACTGGCTGCCTGGAATGTTAAGCAGCCAGCCAGGTAAATGGCAGCTATCGAGAGGAATATAGCTATTCGTGTCCGTCGGTTTAATGAATGTGCAGGTTTGGATTTTTAAATTTTCAATTTTTATTGAAAATTTAAAAATCCAAACCTGCACATTCATTAAACCGACGGACACGAATAGCTATATTCCTCTCGATAGCTGCCATTTACCTGGCTGGCTGCTTAACATTCCAGGCAGCCAGTTTACTAGGATTCATCGAAATTGTTCCAGACACCAGGACTTTGAGGCAGAATCAAAAACGCTAACTAAAAAATTCCTTGAAAAAGGGTATGATGTAACATTGTTAGAAAAATCAAAAACAATGGTTATGAGTAAACCTAGACAGGAACTTATTGATCCAGCCCCAAAAAAGAAAACATCCCTGGAACCCATCCCTATCATTACTAAATACAATTCAAATTCACATTTACTCCGTAAAATAGTCAATAGACACTGGCACATTCTAAAGAATGACAAAGTGCTGGGAGAAAGTATTAAGAATCGACCAAATTTTGTATTTAGGAAGGGCCAAAGTTTGGGAAACATGATTGCCCCTACAGTCCAAGAGATAAAAATCCCTTTGATTCAGCCTTCATTTACACTTACTAAATTAAAGGGCTTTTTTCCATGCCGTAAATGTAATGCATGTAAATTGACAACAACACAGAAATGCTCAAGTATAAAGAAAGGAGATGGGAGTATTCAAATCAAGGACTGTATTACATGTTGTACATCAGGGGTTATTTACACCATTGAATGCCCATGTGGAAAATTTTACGTAGGAAGAACAAAAAGACCCCTAAAAACAAGAATGAATGAACACATCCGGAATATTGAAAAGAAATTCAGGGGTCATCCACTCTCCCAACACTTTGTGGAATATCATGGTGGGACACTGCAAGGGATGAAAATAACAGGTATTGCGGTGGTACAACGCCATTGGAGAGGTGGCGATTTTATAAAAGCAATGTCAAGGGCAGAGACCAAATGGATCTTTATTTTGGATACTTTGGCACCGAGAGGATTAAATGTGAACGTTGAACTGTTCGGATTCTAATCAATTAGATAGTCCTCATTAAGCAGCTATATTAGTCCAATGAGTACGAGGCACAGACCAACCCTGAGGAAGGAGACAGGCGTCTCCGAAACGCGTCGGTTGTTTGGTCAAGCTGCACTCCGTACTCATCACCCCGGGGGGCACGGTCACGTGGCGATCGCGTCACTAAGGTCCTGCGCACCGCTCGTATTCACAGCCGCGACGGCACACAGCGGCGGCTCTGCAGGATCCCGTTCCCGCCTGGAGGATCTTTGATGGTGGCTTGCCGCCGGCCGGGGCAGCCACCCACCTATATCTTACATCTTTGTGTCGAAAACCCTGTTGGAAACGGAATTAAGCCCTAAGACTGCCAGCCTGCAACGGAGGTAGGAAGAAACTCTATTAGAAAGCATTGAGTGCTCTATCTACATATTTAATTGAGCACATCAGGCTCTCACTAACATTTATCTGGGCGTCAGATCTTCCCTCTGGGATCTGCGTTATTTTAAGGTGTTTTAAAACGTTTCCTTTTTTATCATTATAGTTTTTATCAGTATTTCCGTTATTTATACCAGCGCATACCTACACACACCTTGTGTGTGTATATATATTTATTGTTTGTTCTGTCTTCACAAACCTAGGTGGAGGTTTGTTGGTATTGCAGCAGGCATTGATAATAACGGTGACAATTTGCGCCACCAATTTTTAAATCTTGATATAATTCTATTATACTTTTCCTCCGATTGTTCCTCACCTGGTTTTGGCTTACAAATACTGATGAGAAATACTGACCAAATACTGAACGTGTGACTGTGGCCTAAGAGAAACACCCCTCCACCCAAACCTTCCTGATTGCTGAGCTTCCGACTAGACTTATTAACTCTAGTTCCTTTATCCCCAGCAGACATCACCAGGCTGCACGGCCAAGAGACGTCACTACGAGGACTGCGGTAATGTGACAGAGTTTTTCCATTTGGTCAGAACAATATCTGAGCAGTTGATGTTCAGGTAGTAATGGCTGGCACCAGTCTGCACCTACCAGCAAAACCTGCCCATTATAGTTGTGTGTACAATTAAAATGTTACACTCAGATTGTGTTCATATGAATACACTCCCTGACAGAAGTTGTCGCTTATCCATGTTATGTAAACAAAAGCTTATAAGCTGATGTTAAAGGGAACCTGTCACCCCGTTTTTTCGATATGAGATACAAATATGGTTCAATAGGGCCTGAGCTCTGCTTTACATCAATACCTTTCATATCCCCCCCACCTTTGCAGAGAAAATACCTTACTAATCTCTCCGTTTTCGTCTGTCAATTACCCTGGTCCGGTGGGCGGGGCCTAATCGCTGTCTCTACCCCCGCTTCTCGGCGTGTCAGACGTAACTAGATCTGTGAATAGCACAGATCGGTCATTTTTTGCAGTTGCGCATTGCATTAGCCTCTAGCGCCTGCGCAGTATGCTTTGACCAACTGTGGCTTTTGACCCTGTGCTCTGTGCCCTGGCAGCATAGAAAGACTTCCGGGGCACAGAACGTCAAGGAAAATGCCGGCGCATGCGCAATAATGAGTTGAATGCTTTGCCCACTGTTGGGCACACCGTGCACGTGCGAGACACCACTTGAATGCGCAGGCGCAGAAAACAACACCAACGCCGGAAAGAAGATTCGTCGAGCAAAGCCGGAGGTGGGGAGAATCGGCGATTAGGCCCCGCCCATTGGAGCTGGGTAATTGACAGTCGAAAACGGAGATATTACTAAGGTATTTTCTCTGCAATGGTGGGGAATCGGGGATATGAAAGGTACTAATGTAAAGCAGAGCTCAGGCCCTATTGAACCATATTTTTATCTCATATCGAAAAAAACGGGGTGACAGGTTCCCTTTAAAATCATCCATTGGTTGTATTAATTATTCTTTTGAAAGCTGAAACCCTCCGAAATGTGGTTTAGGTTAGGGTCATTCCATGTCAAGTGAACCAATGATTTTTACCACTATATTTTTAATTCTTTTGAGATTTTGTTATTTGGTAATAGTGTGTCAGAGAATGCAAAATGTGTAGAAAAAAAAAAATTCTAGATTTTTTTTGTATTTTTTATTGATTTTCAAAGTTCGGAAAAAGTGCGAATTTCGGTGTTGCCTGCCTTTACATTTCTCCCCATAACTCAGGCTAGAAAAGAGATAGAGAAACAAAATAAACACCATTCTACACAGAACTGTACAGGCTTTCACCAGATATGTCACAAGAGTATCTTTGATAATATTTTACCTATGCGAACGCAAGCACAAAACTTTAAAACGCATTTCCGAAAAAAACGTTTAATTTAAAAATTTCAAAAACTGCACATGTGCCTGCTATGCTCCTAGCCACATCTGTACCAAAATACAAGATGGGATCATGATGGGATCATATTTTAAAAAATAAAACTATTACAGTGTCAGTTCAAAAATCTTGATTTCAGATCTGCTCAGCTTGTGGTCTAAGGCCATGTTCACACTTCGCGGTTTTTACCGCGGATCCGCGGCGATTTTGATGCTGCGGGTCCGCAGCAGTTTCCATAGCGTTTACATTAACATGTAAACCCTATGGAAACCGCAAACCGCAGTGCACATGCTGCGGGAAAAACCGCGCAGAAACGCAGCAGTTTACAACCCGCAGCATGTCACTTCTTTGTGCAGAATCGCTGCGATTCTGCACACATAGGAATGCATTGAACCGCTAACTTCCCGCATGGGGCTGTGCCCACGATGCGGGAAGTAAGCGGATAATGTGCGGTTGCTACCCGGGGTGGAGGAGAGGAGACTCTCCTCCAGGCCCTGGGAAGCATAGTGTAAAAAAAAAGAATTAAAATAAAAAATGATGCTATACTCACCTCTCAGCGCTGCACGCGGCCGTCCGGTCTGGTTGCTGTGCGAGCAGGACCTGCGGTGACGTCGCGGTCAAATGACCGTGATGACGCCGCGGTCACATGACCGTGACGTCACGAAGGTCCTTCTCGGCACAGCATCTTTGGAACCGGAGCGCCGCGTGCAGCGCCGAGGAGATCCGGACATCAGAGGGTGAGTATAACCAATTTTTATTATTTTTACCATTACTATTGATGCTGCATATTGCTGCATATGCAGCATCAATAGTATAAGAGTAATCCCGCAGCGGAAATCGCAAAACAAACCGCGATAAATCTGCAGGGATAACCGCAGCGGGTTTGCCCTGCAGATTTATCAATTCCGCTGCGGGAGAACCCGCAGAGCACGCCGCAGAGTGTGCACATAGCCTAACAGTGTGAGGTCTATATTTACCAAATAATCCATGATTGCTAGATATTACGGTATTATTTATTATGTTACAGAGTATTAGAAGCAGGAGAGGACAGAGGAGGAAGCTTTGTTAGGGCTGAGGATGACCAGGGGTAGACGGTGACTGCAGAGCAGATGACAGGCCGGCAGCTCGGGCCTCCAGAGGCCATATTCACACCAAAATTTTATCACCCAGGCAACTCCTCAAATGGAGGGAGAAAAATACTCTTAACATCCAGTTCATGTATTGTACAAACCAGGACTACGAAGAGGAGGAGAGTTTGTTATAACATCGGTTACAGGAAGCAGAACCCATCACAGGGACTCGGCAATACCGGACTGTCATCCCATGAAGTGGAAATAAAGACAGTGACGTCCATGACGTGGTAGAAGGCAGCACAAGATCGGCAATGGATGACACAACTGGTTATGTGACCTGTGAATATGATTAGCGCTGACGGCTACTGGACTCTCCAAAGATTGTGAAAATGAAGACGTAGAAGTGACTTTTCTGCACCTTCTGGTCCAACGCCATCCTTTGTGTATCCAAGAAAATCAGACATTGTAAAAGTGAACAAAAATCAGATATAACTCAGGTGGAGCAGAGCACCATGACAGCCGCACATACTCTGACACAGAAGCAAACGGCCATTGCTAGTGAGCGCTTATGGGCAAGATGACATTTCATCCTCTAGAAGGGACACATTGATGATAACAGGCCAGTGTAAAAACCTACTATTAATTGTTTGATTAGTTCATATTTTATTGTACGAGGATTTAACTACTGGACTATTCTTCTTAAACACTTCAGAAATGACATGTTTAGTGATATAGTAGAAAAAAATTGTTTCATGTATAAATAGGTGGTAGAAATATTGGTTCTTTTAATCTTGTTTTTAACATATAATTAGGATCAGACTGTATTTAGAAAACCACACTTGAGGATATGATCACGTTTTTTCTTTTGGCTTGTTCAATGAATTCAGGTTGAAAATGCTGAGCAAGTTTTTATGATGATTAAGATGAATTTATTCTGGCAGTTTGGTATTTGTTTTTTGCGTTTCTTTATTGTTACATATAAATGTTGAATGCAGTAAGTTGTAATTTGAAAAGAAAAAAGGAAGAAACTCACACAAACATAAAATCAGATGATTCAAGGCTTAAAAAAAAATACCCAAGATCCCAAGTTGAATCCCTGTACAAATATAAACAAGGACACAAGTAACACACATGCATGTTTTCACAATTTTAAAACATACGTTTTTTTCAGAATTGCGCATCAAAATATTTAATTTGATTTCTCCAAAACAAAATGTAAAGAAACATAGTCTTGTGACATATCAAATGAAAGCCGGTACCGTTCTGAGAAAAATGATGCCTCTCCCACCTCTATCTTAATTCTAGCCCGAGATATGATAAAAAATGTAAAGCCATACCAGGCCAAAATCCATGCTTTTTCAAAACTTTAAAAATCTGTAAAAAATTAACTGATGAAGAAAAAAAATTCTAAACTTTTAATTTGTAATTAACTAAAGTTGTACTTCATAAAAACAAAAAATAAAAAAAATCTAAAGATGCAAGGTAAAAAAAATATTCATATTTGGATCACTTGATATGGAATGACCCGTTAAGAAAATAAAATTGGCATCAATGCAGAAATATCGATCAGTTAATGGACACAGAATGGTCAGATTTTGGCAAGACAGACAAAAGTTTTGTTGCCTGGTCCTTATAATGCACCCAATCCTAGTTTACATCCTCACCTGTGCTCAGTAAATGATCGGTTAATTAGTGTGTGTATAAAATGAAACCCAGCACCCCAGACCTTCACTTAAACTGCAACTTGAGCTCCGACAACATGCCAAAAATCCACCCAGCGACCAAAGCCTGGATTATCAAGAGGCTTTAGACCAGATCCACTGCAGAGGTGGCTGGCACCTTTAATGTGTCTCAGCGTCAAGTTCATTAAAAAAAAAAAAAAAGATTTGAAGAGACTGGAGATGTGTTTGACATGCCCAGGTCCGGCAGACCCCGCAGGACAACTGCTCAGGAGGGACGTTTGTTGGTTAGAAAATCCAAAGCAAGCCCCTCTTCCACTGCAGCAGAGCTCCAAAAGGCCTGGTCACCTCAAGTCCCTGTGTCAACTAGAACAGTTTGTAGGACTCTGTCTCGAAATGGCCTCTATGGTCGAATCAGTGCCTAGAAGCCAGCACTAAACAAAAGGCAAATATAAAACCGTGTGGCATTTGCTAAGTCCCACAGTCTGCTAAACAGATGGACGCTGGAAAATGGCAGAAGATGTATTTCTCTGATGAATCTTCAGTAGACTTAGGCCGGCGTCACACTCAGCGTATGAAAATACGGTCTGTATTTAACGGCCGTAATACGCAGAAATGTTCCAAAAATAGTGATCCATGTGTCCTCCGTAGGCAGGGTGTCAGCGTATTTTGCACATGTCATCCTCTGTATGTAATCCGTATGGCATCCGTACTGCGATATTTTCTCGCAGGCTTGCGAAACCGACATATAATGGATTTATGTGCTCAAATGTTCATTAGAATATATATACATACACACACACACACACACATATATACTCTGTATTTATATTTACTTCAGCACGAGATATGTGAAAAGCCGGTAATTCAATTGCCGGCTTTTCATTTCTCCTTCACCCAACCCGACAGGTTGTGAGACATGGTTTACATACAGTAAACCATCTCATATCCCCTTTTTTTGCATATTCCACACTACTGTTAGTAGTGTGTATGTGCAAAATTTGGGCGCTGTAGCTGGTAAAATAAAGGGTTAAGTGGCGGAAAAAATTGGCGTGGGCTCCCGCGCAATTTTCTCCGCCAGAGTGGTAAAGCCAGTGACTGAGGGCAGATATTAATAGCCTAGAGAGGGTCCATGGTTATTGGCCCCCCCTGCCCCCAGCCACCCCAGAAAAGGCACATCTGGAAGATGCGCCTATTCTGGCACTTGGCCACTCTCTTCCCACTCCCGTGTAGCGGTGGGATATGGGGTAATGAAGGGTTAAGGTCACCTTGCTATTGTAAGGTGACATTAAGCCAGATTAATAATGGAGAGGCGTCAATTATGACACCTATCCATTATTAATCCAATAGTATGAAATGGTTAAGAAAACACACACACATTATTACAAAGTATTTTAATGAAATAAAGAAACATGTTGTTGTAATATTTTATTAGACTCTTAATCCACCTGAAGACCCTTGTCACCTGAAACAAAGTTTAAAAAAAAAAAAAAAAAATATTCCATACCTTCCGTCGTTCTGTCCCACGTTGTAAATCCATCTGAAAGGGTTAACTAATTTTACAAGCAGAAGCCTGTTCATGCAGCCGCCCCTGCCTGTAAAAACCCGGGGAATGAATTGAAAGCAGGGTGACCTGTAGTTACCTTGAGTTGCGGTGAGGCGCCCTCTGCTGGATGTCCTCATATGAACTCGAGCGTGGGAACTTTTCCAGGCAAAAAAGATCAAGGTGCTCAAGGACTGGCCAGCCCAGTCACCAGACATCATCATTGAGCATGTTTGGGGTAGAATGAAAGAGGAAGATTGGAAGACAAAACCAAAGAATCTAGATGAACTCTGGGAGGCATGTAAAACTGCATTTCTTTCCTGACTACTTCATTAATAAATTGTATGAATCATTGTTGAACAGCATGGATGCAGTCTTTCAAGCTCATGAAAGTCACACATAATATTAAATATGACTAATAGCACCACAACTTCATTCACCAATGTTATGCAACATATATTTATATTTTAAGTTAATTATTTATTTGACTATCACATTACATTCTGTGGGCTACAAAACTTTTGTCGTGCCAAAAATCTGACCATTCTGTGTCCATTAACTGATCAATATTTTTGCATTGATGCCAATTTATTTTCTTAACCTAAACCACATTTCGGAGGGTTTCAGCTTTCAAAAGAATAATTTTATACAACCAATAGTTTATTTAACGTCAGGTTATAAGCTTCTATTTACATAACATGGATAAGCGAAATAACTTCTGCAAGGGAGTGTACACCCATATGTTAAAATGATAAAACGTCTTGCCTTTCTTTCAAAGGATAACTAAAAAAATCCTATTGCAGACATAGAAATGGTGTCTGAAGCTCCTCATGCAAATTGTGCCCACCTTTATACACCTGATTGTTCTGCGTGCACAGGAAACAACAAAGTCACGGCTTGTAAGAATTTCTCCTGAGGGTCTTGTTCTCATTTACCATTACGTAGTGTCTTGCCATGTTACATCTACCCATCATGACTGCATGTTTGGAAACTGTGAAATACAAGCACGGATGTGAGGAGCAGCATACAGCACAAGCACACAGCGGACTTTCGTTATGTTGAACAGCTCAGGTTATTCTAATTTAGCACTTTAATGCAAATTTACTTACAATGTAATGTTTTTTTTTTGTTTTTTTTTACCAATTACGGTACTTACGGACACAGAAAAAAAGGAGTTAAAAAAAAATAAATCACATTATGGGAAGCGTAATGATCTTTAAAGGTGTTGTCCAGGTTTGGCATGAAAGTCTGCAGTCATAATGTTGACAGACTTGGGAACCTTAACATCACGCGCAATGTTCACTGTGAGGTCTCTCCACTGCAGGTGGCAGATGGTCGTGTGACCGATAATATGTGATATGCATACACCCAGTTAGATTCCAACTAGACACTTGCGGCCTTGCTCAATACAAGAGAATTTAGCAAGGCATTGCAAGTCTAGTCTGAATGTGGCCAGAACTATGAATGTCACATATTTGCAGCCACATGACAGCCAGGTAATGCCGCCAACACCAGGGAATCTTGACATTGTACGCTGTGCACCATGTGAAGACTTACAAGTCTGCAGTCTAAGTGACTGCACACTTGTGTGCCAAATGTGGACTACTCCTTAAAAAGATTTTGGTCACTTTATTTTAGCAAATATATTGGGCTCCGTATTTTGTGGCACTTGCCAATATGGGTCTCCTACTGCAATCGTTCACGCAGCCTTACTAAGGCTACAAAATCATAATCCCATGTGCAGCGTTTTACAGTTGGAGAAGGCTGATGGACAAGTTTTGTCATCACATTCATCATCTGCAAGGATTCTGTGGATAAGAGCTGTGCAGTCTAGGCTGACGGCAGTACCGCCAAGTGCAGGAGGAGAACCAGTGATACTTCATTACCAAGTGCTTTAACACATTTCATAATATAAAATGACCAACTGATTTAAATACGATTTTACATGACACTCACAGCCAGGAACAGTGCCCTGTAAAACTAGGAGAAAAAAACGAAACATTAATCCCAGTGGGAAGCGGTCAAGTCAAACAAACATCTTAAGAGTTACCCAAGAATGACTAAATTTTAATGTAGAACTGTAACATTTACAGCAAAAATCAAAGCCATTACAAAATAATAAAAATGAAAGACAGAAAATAGGGGAGTCCTGCCCTTTAAAAATATTTTTTTTACAGTACTCTGAACATTTTCATCTGGAAACGGGATGCAACAAAAGACAAAATCCCAAAAAATAGCTCAAGAGTCAGAAACTGGTGTTTTCAACATACAAATATGAAATGACGTAAGAAAAAGCCTTTAAAACAGGCCAGCGGTCTTAACTTGAACTTTCCAAGTAAAGGCATCAGCTTCACAAAAATTGTGATACCAATGTAATATGTCATGTCAACTACTTTTTGACACATGAATAATCAATTAAGCTACCAAAGTCTATTATCCCCAGCGACCTGGAGATGAACATCGGATCTTCCTCTCAGTAATCAGAGAGGGAAATCAATAGTAGTTCCAGAAGTTTTAATTAGACGAGAACATGTACTGGCATGATTGCAAGGGATTGTATACCGCACTGCCACTTTAGGTCAGTTCCATGGCATTCATAAAGCCTCTATTAAGAAGGGAGACCCTCTGAATATACTAGAGCCAATAGGACCTGTACGTGCTCCAACTAATTAAATCTTATTGACTAAAGAGGAAAAAAAAAATAGTATGGGCTACCTAACATTATTACTAAGCTGTGCAAGGTATTCTCGTAATTCCTTGGCAGCCTTAAATCTGCCATATCTTTTCTTTGGGTTTGCACATTCGTCCAACATTGTCCCAAGAAGGCCATCTTTGGAAACTTCTGCTGGAGGGTCGTGAAGAAGGCCACCAGAAGTCCCACGCCACGTAGCATGTCTAGATAGTAGGTTCTGGCAAATGGCGTAATAGTTATGGTCCACAGTAGTACGAGAGCAGAGAATTTCTTTTGAGAAAGAAAGGCATGCTTCTTTGTCACAGTCATCAAATTTGCTTTCATACCACACGTCCCAGTTCTCGGGTTTATCTGAAAATGCAGAGAGATTTGAAGATTTAGTGTAACATTTTTCATGAAAAACAGGCACAAATAAGGAGGTAATGCGGCTTTACTGTAAATCCCATCCAGGAGATGTGCACATTTCTTATAGAAGATGCATTTCACAAAACCAATAAATGGTCATCGCAGAGACCCCCACTGATCACTAATACGTTTTCTGATCGTCTGTTCTCCCTCACCGATTCAGAGACCGAATCAAGTGCGCAAGTAGAGGGGGAAAAAAAAAAAACAACTCACCAAAGATCTAGGCGTGTAGAAGCCCAGATTCCATGGGACCGAATGTGGAAGTAGATGAACAGAAAAATTCCAGCTTCTTTAAAAATGCTAAATTTTATTAGAAAAAAATATAATTAAAAAGATTTCACGTAAGCATTTCAAATGCAAGCTAAGTTCTGCCAAAGCTCTGACAAAACGCACCTTGCGTTCGACACGTGTTGCCTGTTCTATCATGATATGGAATCATTTAAAAAATTAAAAATAATTTAAATAAAATGTTGGAGTTTTTATGAAGCTGGAATTTTTCTTTTCACTTAATCAAGTGGCATGGTTGTACAGTACATGCACTAAATTCAATCCCAAAAGCAGTAAGAACAGGAGATCGGGACCCATGTTCTAGCGATTCTGGGGGTTTTGGTCATTCATCACCTATATCAAACAACAAATTCCATGTAACTTTTAGGCTAGAGCTACACGGCAAGCGGTCGCATGATGGCAACTCCCTGGAGAGTCGAGCGACAAACCATTAATGCGACCATTTCAGAGCTCTGGTGTTTTGAGTTTGATTTCCAACCAGTGGTGGAAAATCCAACAGGGCTGGAAACATTTGCGACCGTCCATTGTCACAATGTGACACCTTTGCAATAATGGATGTAACCGCTTACAGTGTCTCAGGATGATATTCGTGTCACCATATAATCCTAATCGCCAGCATAAAAAGACAGTTTTTTTATCTATTTTCATGTAAGACTGCCTTTAAGAGACTGGAGATAATTGGAAATTCTAACCAGGGGTCTGACACTGTGTAAAAGGCATTATTGCATTTAAGCTATACGTCTCAGAAAATTTAATTACACCTAATATAAAACCAGCGCATGTTACACTGATTAACTAGATCAGAAATTAAATTAAAGTAGAGCATTTTGGAATATTCCCCAGACTCTGTTCCAATATCAGCAGCAAATATATGGCTCCTGTTCACTCAGTTTTCAGAGATATCTAAACACTAAGAGCAAAACAAAAGCTGCAGCCGACATTACAAAACATGGTAAAGTAGGCACTAGATCATCTTTACAATGTGAGGGAGAAAATCTAAGATTCATTGGAGAGACTTCATCCATCAATCATGTCTGTCGTACAGAGGAACAGGTGCTGAACTTCCAGAACAAGATAAATATGGGCACGAGTCTGAAGCAAACTGACAAGTTATTGTCTGGCCGGCTCTCCCGACAGAGCGGCAGCAGTTTGGGTTTGTGCCCATTTATACATGCCAGGACTCCATTGCCACATGTCCGAAAATAACCACGTAATGATCGTTTATTATTCACCTCTGCTCAACCAGAAGAGGATACAGAGTTAGTGGCATCATAAAGGATCAGAAATGAACCGCATCACATACTGAAATGGAGATGGTCTGCCCGACCGTAACAACTACAACTTACAGAGTCACATTTACTATAAGGACGGGATATAAATCTACATTGTGAATCAGCACCTAAGGAAGGAGCTGTAGAAGTCCACATCTGGGACATCACATCCTGATAAAGTCCTTACATGTGAAGGCACAGATGCTACAACAAAGCTGCAGACGGTCAGACATAGAATATGGCACAGCATGTGCACATCACATAAGAATCATCTCATTCATTGATGACAACACCATTACAAATGCCACGTTTCAGCCTTGAGAACTAGGTGATGTTGATATTGAGCATGTAGTGTACTCAGCGAGTACATAAATGCAGACCCGATCGGACCAGTCTGCTTGTACAATGTGTCAGATGCATCTGCAGAGATGCTGCCTCCTGATTCTCACAACATTTGTCTGCTGCATGATTAGAAATTACTTGTGGCTTGCACCCTGACAAACGCTGTGCAGTTTTTGCAAAACCATGAGGCCACTAAGGCTGTGTGCACACGTTCTGGATTTTTCATGTTTTTTCGCTATAAAAACGCGATAACAGCGAAAAAACGCTCACATTAAGCATCCTATTAAAAGAATGCAATCCGCATTTTTTGTGCACATGCTGCGTTTTTTTCCTGAGCGGAAACGCATTCCGGAAAAAAGCGCAGCATGTTCATTAATTTGCGGAATCGAGGGGATTCTGCACACCTAGGAATGCATTGATCCGCTTACTTCCCGCATGTGGCTATGCCCACCATGCGGGAAGTATGCGGATCATGTGCGGATGGTACCCAGGGTGTAGGAGAGGGGACTCTCCTCCACGGACTGGGCACCATATAATTTAAAAAAAAAAAAAAAAATTAGTGATCTACTCACCTTCCGATGGCCCACGGTGTCCTCCCGCCTCTCAGCGGGGCACGCAGCGCCTTCCGTTTCCAGGATGCTGTGTGCAAAGGACCTGGGATGACGTCGCGGTCACGAGACCGTGGTGTCATCCCAGGTCCTTCACACACAGCATCCCAGCCGCCGTGTGCACCGCTAAGGAGATCGGGGTCCGTCGGAAGGTGAGAATAACCATTTTTTTTAATTATTTTTAACATTAGATCTTTTTACTATTAATGCTGCATAGCAGCATCAACAGTAAAAAGTTGGTCACACTTGTCAAACACTGTTTGACAAGTGTGACCAACCTTTCAATCAGTTTTCCAAGCAATGCTACAGATCGCTTGGAAAACGCTAGCATTCTGCAAGCTAATTACGCTTGCAAACCGCTAGTGTTTAGCGGGAATAATCATGCCAATTCCGCATGCGATATACCCGCGGCAGGAGTTGCGGAATTGCCGCGGAAATTTCTGCGGCAATTCCGCAACGTGTGCACTTAGCTTAACACTCAAGCCTCTAGTAACTTCTAATGATGCAGCGGAGAGCTGCTGTAAAACTCAGAAAGCAGCAACTCAGCAGAGGCGCTGTATGAGGAGCACTAAATGTGATCCCTGGCTGTACACCACGCATAGCTCCATACTTTTGCAAGTGGCTATGCCTGGTACTGGAGTTGCAATATCAGACACAGCCATTACTAAATGCAGGGAGCTGGCTCAGGCCACGTTCACACATTCAGGTTTTGGTCAGTATTTTACCTCAGTATTTGTAAGCCAAAACCAGGAGTGGGTGATAAATACAGAAGTGGTTAAGTGTTTCTAGTATACTTTTCGTCTGATTGTAAGCCAAAATCAGGAGTGGAACAAATACTGACCAAATACTGAACGTGTCCTTAAGAAAACAAGAGAACACTAGAGCAGTCCCAGTCTATCAGCAGAACGATAAGCTTCTAGGAATCTGATCCCCACCTTTAATCAAAAGCCCCTTTATGCCATATTTTGATAACCATTTTTGAAGACGTCTCCAAGAGTCATCACAAGTGATTATAGTAAAACTTACTTTGTTTTATTAACTTTTTATCTGCTACCAATACGTTTTCCGCATCAACAATGATTACTTTTCCATCTCGAGGGCCAACGGCAAAGTTGTCAAAGCTGACATCCAGGAGGTAAAGTGCAAATTCAAAGTCATTGTTCGTGAGCTGTTCAGCAATCTCCATTAGCTGCCATGCAAGGTCCACTCGCTTCTCCCACGGAGCATTATAGAAACTCCAGAGTTCTTCTCCCACATAGTTGACCGCCACCATTCTGCCACAGGCTCCCAGGTATTTAGCAAAAGGCCAGCCTTCATCTGATGGAAAACTCTGGGGAAAAATGACATCAAATGAGTCAAGACATACAACTAGCAGGGGAAAGACAAGTAATAATAGAGTATTATATCACCATACAACCATAGTTACACTATCCTGTTGGCAATGTATTCACAGTTTGGACTGCATCATAACCACACCGGTCTGGAGGGAATCATGCACCCAGCACTGTGCGTCAGCTCTGACCGGCAAGGGGTTGTGTTAGAGCTGCAGGCAAACCATGGATTGTTATGGATTAAAAGGTAGTCAGATTTTCTCCTTCTGAATAATACAGAAGAGTCCCCAATTTACAGTCAGTTCATCCTATAAGCCACTTAAGTGATTTGAGCAATCATCAGTTAGCATTCTCTGTGGATTTTGTGAAAATGTCTGAAAGGATCTCAGAAAAAAGAAATACAATCTTTACATAATGTAACTTGTTCCAACACCCCTTCTGCCCCTCTTGGCCTGCTTCTGCAACTGCTTCTACCCAAACCCTCAGTAAAGCATACACATGATCAGAATGGGCAGGCAGGAATAAGGTGCTGACAGACATATTTGGCAGAACTTTAGGTTTGACATTGGCAGGATCAGCTAATGTGTATAGTCTGATTTATGCCAGAGATAAATGTAATTCTGTAAGAAAAAAAAAAATGGAGCGGAGCTAAATATTGGAGTTTGGTTGGCATTGACCAGTGTTCATTGAAAACATACTGCTGCAGCTCCTAGGAGCCAAAGTCAAGGATCCAACCATAGAGAATTATAGGCCTAGGGTCACATGCCCGTAGATTCTCACATCTGAGAGAAATTAATTGATTATGCCAATGACACTCCGATCAGACTCTGATCAGGTGAGGGAATCAGATCACAATGTGAGGAGCAGATGGAGAACAACATTTCTCCATCATGTGTCTGGGGAATCTGGACTGCAGACAGATGTCATCGAGTACAGTCCGCTAATTTCCATGCACCAAAACACTTGAATGGGCGAGTGCCATCTGATATTCGAGTGAAATCGCAGAATGCTTTGATTTTTTTTTTTTTTTTTTTTTCACTGTCCGATTCTGTTTGTGGGGAAAAAATAAAAAATTAATGTGATATAAATGGTGGTGGGAGAGGGCCCTTAACCTTGTAATTCCAAGCCTTTTGAATCCATAGTGGGCTTGAGTTTGAAAAACTGCATCACCAGTCTAAGAAAATCTACCCTCAAAAGGCGAGTTGTGGTAGGAAGTAATTACACAGCAAGCATGAAAATCTGTGGGAGTCAGCACCTCACCAATACAGTGCGAGGACAATCTCCTCAGACCCCTGCAGAATAAGAACACAATGCTCAGCTGCTCTTACGGTGAAAAAGGTGGAAGGACGTTCCTCTAATCTGGCAATCAGTGGGGTGGTCAGACCTTCCTCAGATCTAGCGGTTCACTCTCATCCTGTATAGTTCAATAAATCTTTAAAAAAAGGTTATCTGGTTATCTGTAAAGTAATATTCTGATGAGTATGGCATAAAAACATCTAGTGCAGCATTCCTGAAAAAGGTGTAGTTCAGTGAAACAAGTATTTTATGGATAGGTGACCACTTACTGCTCAGTGGGGGTCCCTACAGATTAGCTAGAATTTGGCACTTTTACTCCCATGAGAATGGAGCACCAGTGCACATGCTCGGCTTGTCGCTCTAATCATCATTCCCTATGGGGTTGATCAGCGCTGTGCTCAACTTTTTCCGGAAGCCAAGTAGAGGACGAATAAAGCAGTAGTTGAGCTTGTGCACTGCTGCTCCTTTAAAATGGAGATACAAGTTCCCTGTTCTGCTGATCGACGGGGTCCCAGCAGTCAGACACCCAATGACCAATAAGTTTTCCAGTGAACTTGTTTTCATCGGAGACCCCCCTTTAAGTAAATGTTTTCTCTGCAATCAAAATCACAAGTACGGTATGTCAATATATCATTGATTACAATTCATATAAATTGCACTCATGCAGATGTGTCACCCGCAATACTGGAGGGAGGAGGGTGCTGCGCTCTACAGACAAGGTAAGAGGCCATATAAATGGGGGAGCAGGAACAAAAGTAGCAATCAAGGCAGAAAGCAACTGAAAAGAGCAAAGGAAGCAATAAAAGCACAAAGGACAAGGGAAAGCAGCATCAAAGCTAGATAAACGTTCCTCTCCCTTATCCCCACTGATCAAGAAGTCGCAGTAAAACAAATGCCCATTCCGAAAATGTATGGACATCTGCCGCCCTTTTAGAATTGGGAATCTATTGACTGCTCAATATAAGCAAAACCCATGCAGAAAACTAGCTCCGAATTAGGACTTCAAGAACAAAAAAGCAGCCATGTTCAGTTTAGGAAGGCTGTATTTACAAGTGCGGCATTAGTCACATGAGTTTTCATGCAGTACTCAAGAGATACAAAGGACGTCACAATCCCATAAAAGACAACTTTCGTAAGCAGTTCCCTTTCAAGTGCCCGTCTCCAGACAATGTATTAATATTTCATCTGCACACTTCGCCGTTTCAGAGGTTTTTTTTTACTGGTGCTCCAGTTCGAAGGCAGACTTGTTAAAACACGCAGCCAAGCAGTCTACACTGACTTTTCATCTTTATCTCGCTCCTCACTGCACAATCCTATATGCCCACACGTCTCTAATATTGATGGAAGGAGGGGAAAAAAGCTGCAATAAAACTTCAAAGACCTGAATTTTTTCAAAGAGTGATTTATAATTCAGCCTCTATCACAACAGTCTCCATGTCTTAATGTAACATAAAAAGATGCATTGATCCACTTATTAATACAAGTATTATGCCAATACGATTAATTGTGGTGCAGGATGAGAAACAGGAAAACTATTAACACAATTTTAAACACATTAAGAAGGTCACAAACTACAATAATCTGAAGATCTCAGCAGGACGCTGCTATATATCTCTATCTCTATCTTCCCCAGCATTAAAGCCAGTCATACTCATTTAGATGGACTTTTTTTTTTTTTTTTTTTTTTAAAGGGAACCAGTCACCCCACCGGCGTTTTTAACTAAAAGAGCCATCTTGTGCAGCACTAATGCTGCATTCTGTCAAGGTGGCTCTTTTATTTGGGGTCCCTTCCAATGCTGAAATATTTGTTTTTTTATAATTTGCCCCTCATACCTGTAGTCTGTCCAGGGGGCATGTCTTTTCCCCCCGGACGCAAACAAAGGGCAAGCCCAAGCAAAGGGCAAGCCCAAACAAAGGGCAAGCCCAAACAAAGGGCAAGCCCAAACATAGGGCAAGCCCAAACATAGGGCAAGCCCAAACATAGGGCAAGCCCAAACAAAGGGCAAGCCCAAACAAAGGGCAGCGCAAACTGCGCATGCCCCCCCCAAAAAAAAGCTTCCAGAGCAGGAGTCGGGGACATTAATGACTGCAGCGGCGCACGGAGGGGCTGAGAGGCGTTTCTGTCCAGGGGAAAAAGACATGCCCCCCTCCAGACAAACTACAGGTATGAGGGGGCAAATTATAAAAACTAATATTTCAGCGTTGGAAGGGACCCCAAATAAAAGAGCCACCTTGACAGAATGCAGCATTAGTGCTGCACAAGTGGCTCTTTTAGTTAAAAAAGCCCGGGGGGGGGGGGGTGTTGGAGTGACAGATTCCCTTTAATGACTTGTCGATTATGTGCTGTAAAGGCTGCGGCTTTGAAATGACCAACCCTAAAAGTGACCCTCCACCCCTGCACTGAGAAGTGAGCATACATCTGTCATGTACAGAGATCAGAAGGTTCAAAGGCACATAGCACGTAGGTAGATGAATAGCATTTGTCAAGGCTATGTAGATGACGGTGTGCATATAAATACCGACCGTGATGCAAGGGGACCAATCGGTAAGATCAAGAGAACCAGCAAAGGAAAAAAAAAAAAAAAAGATAAAAAGTCAAAGTACAATAGTGCAAAAGAACGTAAATGTTATTAATCAATTGCATGGGGGTGTGGTGGCCATACAATAGAAAAAAGGAGGCACATGCATGATGAGCAAGGTTAAGAGTTTTTCATCTGTTTTCTATACACTGCAGTGATCATATCACTGCAGTGATACCGGCCGTATGATCTCAACCAGGTCTGTGCCTGAACCGTTGCAGCGCTTCATAGAGAAACATTTAAATAGCCACAGGTGACAGAGCCGTGCTGTAGACAAGTCAGGCAGGGTTGGTCCCTGCGGCTTCTCCCCGTCCGCAGTGACTGATAGATCTCTCCCTATACAAGCGCGTAGGCAAAGCCCATCACTACAAAGCAGCAGGCCGGGTACCCACCTGTCCGACTAGTCACTTGTGTGGTCTGGTCCCGGACGGCTATTAGAATAGGTTTTTCTCTGAAATGCTGTAGGGTTTCAGAATCAGACATACCTGGCCGAGATCATACAGTCAGTGCCCGATACATGGTGCCTGCGGATTGGATGCCATGTATTAGCGGTCACGTTCTCTTTAAAGTATGAGATTTGCCCACTACACCCATAAGGCTATGTGCCCACGCTCAGGAAAGTGTGCAGAATTTCCCTAAGCAAATCTAGACTACTTTCACAGGAAAGATTTTCTGCGTTTTTCCCCCAGAGCTTCCCAATGCAATAAGATAAAATCCACGAAAAACATGCAAAATTAACCCCTTAAGCCCCGAGGGTGGTTTGCACGTTAATGACCGGGCCAATTTTTACAATTCTGACCACTGTCCCTTTATGAGGTTATAACTCTGGAACGCTTCAACGGATCTTGGCGATTCTGACACTGTTTTCTCGTGACATATTGTACTTCATGATAGTTGTAAAATTTATTTGATATAACTTGCGTTTATTTGTGAAAAAAAATGGAAATTTGGCGAAAATTTTTAAAATTTCGCAATTTTCCAACTTTGAATTTTTATGCCCCTAAATCAGAGATATGTCACGCAAAATACTTAATAAGTAACATTTCCCACATGTCTACTTTACATCAGCACAATTTTGAAACCAAATTTTGTTTTTGTTAGGGAGTTATAAGGGTTAAAAGTTGACCAGCAATTTCTCATTTTTACAACACCATTTGTTTGTTTTTTTAGGGACCACATCTCATTTGAAAGTCATTTTGAGGGGTCTATATGATAGAAAATACCCAAAAGTGACACCATTCTAAAAACTGCACCCCTCAGAGTGCTCAAAACCACGTTCAAGAAGTTTATTAACCCTTCAGGTGTTTCACAGGAATTTTTGGAATGTTTAAATAAAAATGAACATTTAACTTTTTTTCACAAAATTTATTTCAGCTCCAAGTCTTATTTTACCAAGTGTAACAGGAGAAAATGGACCCCAAAAGTTGTTGTGCAATTTGTCCTGAGTACGCTGATACCCCATATGTGGGGGTAAACGACTGTTTGGGCGCATGGCAGAGCTCGGAAGGGAAGGAGCGCCATTTGACTTTTCAATGCAAAATTGACTGGAATTGAGATGGGACACCATGTCGCGTTTGGAGAGCCCCTGATGTGCCTAAACATTAAAACCCCCCACAAGTGACACCACTTTGGAAAGTAGACCCCCTAAGGAACTTCTGTAGATGTGTTTTGAGAGCTTTGAACCCCCAAGTGTTTCACTACTGTTTATAACGCAGAGCTGTGAAAATAAAAAATCTTTTTTTTTCCCCACAAAAATGATTTTTAGCCCCCCAAATTTTTAATTTTCCCAAGGATAACAAGAGAACTTGGACCCCAAAAGTTGTTGTCCAATTTGTCCCGAGTACGCTGATACCCCATATGTTGGGGTAAACCCCTGTTTGAGCGCATGGCAGAGCTCGCAAGGGAAGGAGCACGGTTTTACTTTTTCAACACAGAATTGGCTGGAATTGAGATCGGACGCCATGTCGCGTTTGGAGAGCCCCTGATGTGCCTGAACAGTGGAAACTCCCCAATTCTACCTGAAACCCTAATCCAAACACACCCCTAACCCTAATCCCAACGGTAACCCTAACCACACCCCTAACCCTGACACACCCCTAACCCTAATCCCAACCGTATCTGACTGACAGGGCTGCAGGCTTACCAGCGCCTGTTGTGGACCCGGAAGTACTCCCTGCAGTACCCGGATGCAGCCCCGCAGCTATTTTGGATCCGGGGACTGCAGGGAGGAGACGCTCGGTACAAGGGGAGTATATCGTCTTGTACCGATCGTCTCAGGGAAGCACGCAGGGAGCCAGGGGTTAATGTACCGGGGCAGTCCGTGACCGCTCCTGGCACATAGTGCCGGATGTCAGCTGCGATAGTCAGCGGACACCCGGCCGCGATCGGCCGCGCTCCCCCCGTGAGCGCAGCCGATCGCATATGACGTACTATCCCGTCACTGGGAATTAAGTCCCAGGTCACCTTGACGGGATAGTACGTCATATGGGATTAAGGGGTTAATGAACATGCTGCATTTTTCCCCTGGAAAAAAAAAAAAAGACGCACAAAAATTGTGAAATGCATGAAAAATGATGGGATGCTTAATGTAAGCGTTTTTGCAGCGGAAAACCACCGAAAAAATACACAAAAAATCTAGAACGTGTGCACATTGCCTTAAACAAAGTGAAGTGAGAAAAGTAATGTAAACAAAGTCTTAGACTTTCCAGAGGTTTGTGACTGGTAACATTACAGGACATCCACAATATATAATGATGGCTCCTACATGTTCTGTCATAGTTGATTCTACTGTTATTAGAGTACTTCAGTGACAAAAAACGGCCTCGTCATCAATTTTGGAAACCTAATTAGTGCAGATTGCAGAATACTAAACAGTATCACGTAAACAGACAAATTCTGGGGCATGAAGTATTAAATGGCTGAAAGTTTACAGAGCAGGTCATTAATTAGATAACAGAGTGCAGCCAGGACACTGCCAAGAGGCAGGATAGCTTTCCCAACCAACAAGTACACTTTTAGCTGGATTGCTTCAATGTAGAGATGGAAAGTGCTCAGCAGCTGCTAACTGCAGGGAATGGAGAACAGCAGCCAGCAACGCCAACAGGCAAACGTAATCTGCACGCCGACTAATCCATCAAAAGCAGCAATTCCACAAGCACAAACTGACGGTATGATTTGGCAATAAATTGGAAGCACGGCTCGAGTGCAGGTAGGGCATGGCTGGGTACATCATCTAGCCCAGACTGGAAGGCTGCATGGACACTATGGCTTCAGGGTCTGGAGAGCTCTAGCCTATGTAGTGACAACATGGCTGGAGAGACAAGCATGTCACATCACTCCATTTCAAGGATGTCACACCAACAAAAAGCTACAAGCCGCACAGCCCATTCTCCACAAAGCAAGCCTCAGGACTGCCCCCCCCAACAAGTAACACCCAGTTGTCAGTTTATTTAAACTTTTGAGGTTTAACAGAGGAAGAGCATTAACCCCTTAGTGACAGCCAATTTTAACCTTCATGACCAGGCCAAAATTTAGAAATCTGACCAGTGTCACTTCACATGGTAATAACTCGAACGCTTTAACGTATCCCAGTGATTCGGAGAGTGATTTTCCGTAACACATTGTACTTTATATTAGTGGTAAATTTAGATTGATATGTTTTTGTTGTGAAAAATATCAGAATTTTGGCTAAAATTAGAAAAAGTTAGCAATTTTCAACCTTTCAATTTTTCTATCCTTTGATCAGCTGAGACGTGCCCCTGATAGCCACGGGTGGAATCACGACAAATTGACAGCGGCATTTAACATAGCCGCGCGGCAAGCGCCTCACTAATCCTGCCCTATCACATGATCGCAGGGTGCGATGGGTTGGCATGACAACCAAGGGTCTGCAGGAGACCCCCGTGCTTGTTATTGCAGATCTGCTATGAGCACCGCTCTGTGGCCAGTGTTCACAGAAGATGAGCATTTCACAAGAACACATCAAAAATACACATGGGCATCGCTGCGTTCAGAAATGCCTGATCAAAATATAAAAAGATTTAATCTGGGGAAAAAAAAAAAAAGAGTAACGGAAAAAAATAAATAAATTAAAAACCACTAGAATTCCGATTTTTGGGGTTGCCACAACATTGCATGAAACATTTGTTGTTAAGGTCCGTACAATTACAGCGATTAGATTTATATAGTTTATGCTTTGCTTCTTTTACAGACTAAAAACAATATTTTACAAAAATTAATTTGTTTGATTTATTTTGACAGCTGCAACTATTTTTTGTTTGCCAAATGAGCCATATTGGGGCTTGTTGTTTGCAGGACAATTTGACGTTTCCATTTACACCTGTTATTTTTTCACATGACTTGCTGTTCGCTTTTTATTCAATTTTGTGTGTCAGTATGAGGACAGGGCGATATTTTTGGAGTTTGTTATTTTTTATGGCTTTCGCTATAAGGATTAAATAACACTCAAGTTATATAGATTGATTCGGTCCAAACGTGGTGATACCATTGTGTATTTTTTTTAGTTTATTTTAGTTTTAACGCAAAAGCTGCTTCGTTGCAAAACGGGTTTTTGTAATTTGTGTGCTTTTTTTTTTTTTTTTTTTTTTACATATTTTATTTTTTTCACTTAATCCCACTCTGGGACATATACACTTCTGGGTTTGATCGCTGGTTTCATACACTTCGGTCTTACTCGGCCTGTAAGATCCTGCTTAGGGCTGAGTCTCGCAGGCCACTGTACCCTAAGGTCATCAGATGCCCTCAGGGTACCAAGGAAAGGATCAGTGGTGGAGTGGGGGTGAGGGGTGGTAAGGTGATGCGATCCTGCCAAAGAAAGTCTCTTAACCCCCTTCTAACCACTTAAATACCACGGTCACAATTGACAGCATTTAAAGGGGTTAATCAGCCCTGATCGGTAACCAAACAAAACAATATAGGGCTGTCATGTACAGATGTCCCCCAGGAATAAGGCCCCTTAATGACTGCTGTATAAAGCAGGGCTGTGGAGTCGGAGTCTATATAAAATAGACTAACTCAGACTCCTAAAAGATATAATAAATTGGGTACAGTATTTAAATGCAGTACGTGTTGAATATTTTTTTTTATTATTTTTTTTTTTAAAGAATTGGGGAAAGTTATGAAATGTCCTATAAATGTCTGTTCTATTCCCGATCTAAGAATCTCAGGTTTTAGTGGATATGAATCTTTGCTGCACTTTATGTATATGATCAGTAGTAAAGCTCCTCCTCTACAGATCAGACCAAAAAGGGCACAGATAAGGAATGCCTGCAACCCTGCACTCATCTCAAGAACTGCTAGCGTCAACAGGAAAACAGGATTAAGGCAAGTACTTAAAGCATAGCTAAACTTTCAATAAACTGTGCATAAATCAATAATCTAGTGCATGTTTTCTCTGTATGCTTCATGTTTTAGTTTGCTTTTCATCTGAAATAATGTTTGGAGAGGTTAGTTGATCTGATTCTCTTAATGTTAATAGCTCTGCAAGCAGTTTCAGTTTCTTTCTAGGGTATGATTCAGCACAAACTTGCTCCCACCCTCTTCATAGACTGAAGCATCATGATGTGAAACATTTTCTGAGCTGTACCCTGAGGATTGACAGTTCAGAGTAAAGCTAATAACATGTTACAAACTTTTTTTTTTTTTATTCGTTTATTAACCCCTTCATGGCCCAGCCTATTTTGACCTTAATGACCTGGCCGTTTTTTGAAATTCTGACCAGTGTCCCTTTATGAGGTAATAACTCAGGAACGCTTCAACGGATCCTAGCGGTTCTGAGATTGTTTTTTCGTGACATATTGGGCTTCACGTTAGTGGTAAATTTAGGTCGATAATTTTCGCGTTTATTTGTGAAAAAAATGGAAATTTGGCTAAAATTTAGAAAATTTCGCAATTTTCAAATTTTGAATTTTTATTCTGTTAAATGAGAGAGTTATGTGACACAAAATAGTTAATAAATAACATTTCCCACATGTCTGCTTTACATCAGCACAATTTTGGAAACAAAATTTTTTCTTGCTAGCAAGTTATAAGGGTTAAAATTTGACCAGCGATTTCTCATTTTTACAACAGAATTTACAAAACCATTTTTTAGGGACCACCTCACATTTGAAGTCAGTTTGAGGGGTCTATTTGGCTGAAAATACCCAAAAGTGACACCATTCTAAAAACTGCACCCCTCAAGGTGCTCAAAACCACATTCAAGAAGTTTATTAACCCTTCAGGTGTTTCACAACAGCAGAAGCAACATGGAAGGAAAAAATGAACATTTAACTTTTTAGTCACAAAAATGATGTTTTAGCAACAATTTTTTTATTTTCTCAAGGGTAAAAAGAGAAACTGGACCCCAAAAGTTATTGTACAATTTGTCCTGAGTACGCTGATACCCCATATGTGGGGGGGAACCACTGTTTGGGCGCACGACAGGGCTCGGAAGGGAAAGAGCGCCATTTGACTTTTTCAATGAAAAATTGGCTCCAATCTTTAGCGGACACCATGTTGCGTTTGGAGAGCCCCTGTGTGCCTAAACATTGGAGCTCCCCCACAAGTGACCCCATTTTGGAAACTAGACCCCCCAAGGAGCTTACCTAGATGCATAGTGAGCACTTTGAACCCCCAGGTGCTTCACAAATTGATCCTTAAATAGAAAATACTTTTTTTTCACAAAAAATTTCTTTTAACCTCAATTTTTTCATTTTCACATGGGCAACAGGATGAAATAGATCCTAAAATGTGTTGGGCAATTTCTCCTGAGTACACTGATAGCTCACATGTGGGGGTAAACCACTGTTTGGGCACACGGCAGGGCTCGGAAGGGAAGGAGCGCCATTTGACTTTTTGAATGAAAAATTAGCTCCAATCGTTAGCGGACACCATGTCGCGTTTGGAGAGCCCCTGTGTGCCTAAACATTGGAGCTTCCCCACTTGTGACCCCATTTTGGAAACTAGACCTCCCATGGAACTAATATAGATGTGCGGTGACCACTTTAAACCCCCAAGTGCTTCACAGAAGTTTACAATGCAGAGCTGTGAAAATAAAAAATCATTATTCTTTCCTCAAAAATGATGTTTTAGCAAGCAATTTTTTATTTTCACAAGGGTAACAGGAGAAATTGGACCCCAACAGTTGTTGCCCAGTTTGTCCTGAGTGCACAGATACCCCATAAGTGGGGGTAAACAACTGTTTGGGCACACGTCGGGGCTCGGAAGGGAAGTAGTGGTTTTTGAAATGCAGACTTGATGGAATGGTCTGCAGGCGTCACGTTGCGTTTGCAGAGCCCCTGATGTGCTTAAACAGTAGAAACCCCCCACAAGTGACCCCATTGTGGAAACTAGACCCCCCAAGGAACTTATCTAGATATGTGGTGAGCACTTTGAACTCCCAAGTGCTTCACAGAAGTTTACAATGCAGAGCTGTGAAAATAAAAAATCATTTTTCTTTCCTCAAAAATTATGTTTTAGCAAGCAATTTTTTATTTTCACAAGGGTAGCAGGAGAAATTGGACCCCAATAATTATTGCCCAGTTTGTCCTGAGCATGCTGTTACCCCATATGTGGGGGTAAACCACTATTTTGGGCGCACGTCGGTGCTCGGAAGGGAGGGAGCACCATTTGACTTTTTGAATACAAGATTGACTGGAATCAATGGTGGCGCCATGTTACGTTTGGAGACCCCTGATGTGCCTAAACAGTGAAAACCCCTCAGTTCTAACGAAAACACTAACCCTAACTCCAACTCTAGCCATAAGCCTAATCACAACCCTAACCCCAACACACCCCTAACCCTAATCCCAACCCTAACCCAACTCTATCCCCAACACACCCCTGACCCTAACCATAACCCTAACCACAACCCTAACCACAGCCTAATCTTAACCCTATTTCCAACCCTAGCCCTAATTCCAACCCTAACCCTAAGGCTATGTGCCCACGTTGCGGATTCGTGTGAGATTTTTCCCCACCATTTTTGAAAAATCCGCAGGAAAAAGGCACTGCGTTTTACCTGCGGATTTCCAGTGTTTTTTGTGCGGATTTCACATGCGGATTCCTATTGAGGAACAGGTGTAAAATACTGCGGAATCCGCACAAAGAATTGACATGCTGCGGAAAATACAGCACAACGTTTCTGCGCTGTATTTTTCGCACCATGGGCACAGCGGATTTGGTTTGCCATAGGTTTACATGGTACTGTAAACCTGATGGGAAACTGCTACGAATCCGCAGCAGCCAATCCGCTGCGGATCCGCAGCCAAATCCGCACCGTGTGCACATACCCTAATTCTAACCCTAACCCTAGTTCTAGCCCTAACCCTAGCCCTAACCCTAACGTAAAAAAAAAATAAATAAAAAAAAAATATTTTCTTTATTTTATTATTGCCCCTACCTATGGGGGTGATAAAGGGGGGGGGGGTATTTATTATTTTTTTATTTTGATCGCTGTGATAGAACCTATCACAGCGATCAAAATGTACCTGTAACGAATCTGCCGGCTTTGGAAGATGGCGGCGCTCATGGAGCACACGGACGGACACCGGGAGGGACACCGGAGGTCGGTAAGTATGAGGGGGGTATCGGACAGCGGGGGGAGGGATCGGACTGCGGGGGGAGCGGACAGGAGGACGGAGGGGAGCGGAGGACAACAATTACAGGACGAAGGACCGTGGGAACAAGATCGGTGGCGGTGGAGGGGGGCAGATCGCGATCTCCAGCCATGGCTGATGCTATTGCAGCATCAGCCATGGCTGGATTGTAATATTTCACCAATTTTCATTGGTGAAATATTACTATCGCTCTGATTGAAAGTGAAACGTCACTTTCAACAGCCAATCAGCGCGATCGTAGCCACGGGGGGGCGAAGCCACCCCCCCTGGGCTCAAGTACCACTCCTCCTGTCCCTGCAGGTCGGGTGAAATTACAGTTAACCCTTTCACCCGGCCTGCAGGAGCGCGATCCGACCATGACGCATATGCTGCGTCACAGGTCGGATTGGCACAGGTTTTCATGTCGCATACGCTGCGTCAAAGGTCGGGAAGGAGTTAATGCAGAATAAATCAAACGATACACACATTTGCATTTGTTACTATCAGTTACAACAGGAAATACAAATAATTACAGTGCAACATCACGTCCAAGTAATGCAAGAATAGCAAACTCTGCACGTCAAGTCATTAGTACTTATAAACTACCTATTATAAAACATTAACTACTTTAACTACCAATAGTAAGTCGCCAAAGAAAATTCTACATAAATCGCCCTTTAAGCGATGCCCCCGAAGCCATAAATTCAACCGCTTACATAAGTGTTAAATTGTAAATTAGTGTGATCTATAGAGTATGATGTGAACAATTCCATCTACCCCAAATCTTCTCAAATTTACCTGGGCACCCTCTGTTTTGGTACAATGTTCTTTCATATGGAATAATCGAGTTTACTAATTCCACCCAAGCTCTGAGAGACGGGTGAGAACATTTTACAAACTTTGTCATCTGTACCATTGATTTATGCATAGTTCTTTTATTTCTAAAATTATACATGATTCCCTATTCCTGCAGGAACTATAATATACCTTATTTTTTATAGGCCAATTTTTAGAGCGAATTTACATGATTACAAAACACCTAAGAAGATTCCTATTAAGTCAGCTGTATTTCACATTCACAAGATAAAAAATATTGTGTGTGTGTCAGTGTATCACAGATGAAAACAAATGCTGCAAGCTTAACCCCTTCCCGACCTTTGACGCATACGCTGCGTCATGAAAGTCTGTGCCTTCCCGACCTATGACGCAGCGTATGCGTCATGGAGGGATCGCGTCCCTGCAGATCGGGTGAAGGGGTTAACTCCCATTTTACCCGATCTGAAGAGACAGGGGGAGTGGTGCTTCAGCCCAGGGGGGGTGGCTTCACCCCCCCGTGGCTACGATCGCTCTGATTGGCTGTTGAAAGTGAAACTGCCAATCAGAGCGATTTGTAATATTTCACCTAAAAAACTGGTGAAATATTACAATCCAGCCATGGCCGATGCTGCAATATCATCGGCCATGGCTGGAAAACCTGAAGTGACCACCCCCCACCCCACCGATCGCCCCCCCAGTGCTCCGGTGCGTGGTCCGGTCCCCTCCGTCCTGTGCTCCGCTGCCCCGTGCTCCTGCCCGCTCCCCCGTCCTGCTGTCCGCTCCCCCCGTCCTCCGATCACCCCCCCTGTGCTCAGATCCACCCCCCCCCCCCCACCCCTTCATACTTACCGATCCTCCCGGTGTCCGGCCGTCTCCTCGCTGGGCGCCGCCATCTTCCAAAATGGCGGGCGCATGCTCAGATTCCTTACAGGTACATTTTGATCGCTGTGGTAGGTTCTACCACAGCGATCAAAATAAAAAAAATAATAAATAAACCCCCCCCTTTATCACCCCCATAGATAGGGACAATAATAAAATAAAGAAAATATATATATATTTTTTTTCCACTAGGGTTAGGGTTAGAACTAGGGTTAGGGTTAGAACTAGGGTTAGGGTTAGAACTAGGGTTAGGGTTAGAACTAGGGTTAGGGTTACGGGTAGGGTTAGGGTTATGGCATGTGCGGATTTGGCAGCGGATCGGCAGCGGATCGGCCGCGGATCGGCCGCGGATCCGCAGCGGATCGGCCGCGGATCCGCAGCGGATCGGCCGCGGATCCGCAGCGGATCGGCCGCTGCGAATTCGTAGCAGTTTTCCATCAGGTTTACAGTACCGTGTACACCTATGGAAAACCAAATCCGCTGTGCCCATAATGTGGAAAATTCCGTGCAGAAACGCTGCGTTGTATTTTCCACAGCATGTCAATTCTTTGTGCGGATTCCGCAGCGTTTTACACCTGTTCCTCAATAGGAATCCGCAGGTGAAATCCGCACAAAAAAACACTGGAAATCTGCTGTAAATCCGCAGGTAAAACGCAGTGCCTTTTACTTGCAGATTTTTCAAAAGTCGTGCGGAAAAATCTCACACGAATCCGCTACGTGGGCACATACCCTTAGGGTTAGGGTTGGAATTAGGGCTAGGGTTGGAATTAGGGTTACGGGTGTGTTGGGGTTAGGGTTGTGGTTAGGGGTGTGTTGGGGTTAGGGTTGGGATTAGGGTTATGGCTACAGTTGGGATTAGGGTTAGGGGTGTGTTGGGGTTAGTGTTGAAGTTAGAAATGAGGGGTTTCCACTGTTTAGGCACATCAGGGGTCTCCAAACGCAACATGGCCCCACCATTGATTCCAGCCAATCTTGCATTCAAAAAGTCAAATGGTGCTCCCTCCCTTCCAAGCCCCGACGTGTGCCCAAACAGTGGTTTACCCCCACATTTGGGGTACCAGCGTACTCACAACAAACTGGGCAACAAACATTGGGGCCCAATTTCTCCTGTTACCCTTGTGAAAATAAAAAATTGCTTGCTAAAACATCTTTTTTGAGGAAAGAAAAATGATTTTTTATTTTCACGGCTCTGCGTTGTAAACTTCTGTGAAGCACTTGGGGGTTGAATGTGCTCATCACACATCTAGATAAGTTCCTTGGGGGGTCTAGTTTCCAAAATGGGGTCACGTGTAGGGGAGCTCCAATGTTTAGGCACACAGGGGCTCTCCAAACGCGACATGGTGTTCGCTAACGATTGGAGCTAATTTTCCATTCAAAAAGTCAAATGGCACGCCTCCCCTTCCGAGCCTTGCCGTGCACCCAAACAGTGGTTTACCCCCACATATGAGGTATCAACATACTCAGCAGAAATTGCCCAACAAATTTTAGGATCCATTTTATCCTGTTGCCCATGTGAAAATGAAAAAATTGAGGCTAAAAGAAATTGTGTGAAAAAAAAGTACTTTTTCATTTTTACGGATCAATTTTTGAAGCACCTGAGAGTTTAAAGTGCTCACTATGCTTCTAGATAAGTTCCTTGGGGGGTCTACTTTCCAAAATGGGGTCACTTGTGGGAGCGCTCCAATGTTTAGGCACACGGGGGCTCTCCAAACGTGACATGGTCTCTGCTAGCGATGGAGATCATTTTTCATTCAAAAAGTCAAATGGCGCTCCTTCCCTTCCGAGCCTTACCATGTGCCCAAACAGTGGTTTACCCCCACATGTGAGGTATCAGTGTACTCAGGAGAAATTGTCCAACAAATTTTAGGATCTATTTTATCCTGTTGCCCATGTGAAAATGAAAAAATTGAGGCTAAAATAATTTTTTTGTGAAAAAAAAGTACTGTTTCATTTTTACGGATCAATTTGTGAAGCACCTGGGGGTTTAAAGTGCTCACTATGCTTCTAGATAAGTTCCTTGGGGGGGTCTAGTTTCCAAAATGGGGTCACTTGTGGGGGAGCTCCAATGTTTAGGCACACGGGGGCTCTCCAAACGCGACATGGTGTCCGCTAAAGATTGGAGCCAATTTTTCATTCAAAAAGTCAAATGGCGCTCCTTTCCTTCCAAGCCCTGCCGTATGCCCAAACAGTGGTTTACCCCCACATATGAGGTATCAGCGTACTCAGGACAAATTGGACAACATCGTTCGTGGTCCAGTTTTTCCTTTTACCCTTGGGAAAATAAAAAAATTGTTGCTAAAATATCATTTTTGTGACTAAAAAGTTAAATGTTCATTTTTTCCTTCCATGTTGCTTCTGCTGCTGTGAAACACCTGAAGGGTTAATAAACTTCTTGAATGTGGTTTTGAGCACCTTGAGGGGTGCAGTTTTTAGAATGGTGTCACTTTGGGGTATTTTCAGCCATATAGAACCCTCAAACTGACTTCAAATGTGAGGTGGTCCCTAAAAAAAATGGTTTTGTAAATTTTGTTGTAAAAATGAGAAATCACTGGTCAAATTTTAACCCTTATAACTTCCTAGCAAAAAAAAAATGTGTTTCCAAAATTGTGCTGATGTAAAGTAGACATGTGAGAAATGTTATTTATTAACTGTTTTGTGTCACATACCTCTCTGGTTTAACAGAATAAAAAGTAAAAATGTGAAAATTGCGAAATTTTCAAAATTTTCGCCAAATTTCCGTTTTTTTCACAAATAAACTCAGAAATTATCGACCTAAATTTACCAGTATCATGAAGCCCAATATGTCACGAAAAAACAATCTCAGAATCGCTAGGATCCGTTGAAGCGTTCCTGAGTTATTACCTCATAAAGGGACACTGGTCAGAATTTCAAAAAACGGCAAGGTCATTAAGGCCAAAATAGGCTGGGTCATGAAGGGGTTAAAATCAGTGCATATTGGCAGTGATAAAAATGCTCATAGCTCCAAATAAAAAAAAAAAACAACCACCACATTTACAACGTTTACACCCAGAAGGTTTCAAAAGCTGTGACTGAGAAAGATCACAATGACACCCAAAAACCAGTGTCCAGCACTTCCCATCATGCAATGGAGGAAAGAGCATCTCAAAAATCAGTTACAAGATATTTTGCAGGTGACAAAGTTACAATGACAGCAGATATGTTTAAAAGCTCAGAGCTTGTTGTGAAAGACTGTGCACCATTATTACTTGCACGACCAGCTTTTTCAGCTCTTAATGGAGAAATGGCCCTAAAACTTGGCATTTCTCTGAAAAGGGAAAGTAGTACAAAAGTAGTGACTGAAGAAGCCTTTATCAAAAGGAGGATCTAAAGAAAGAAAAAAAATACAAAAACGAACAAGACTCAAGAGACATTTTAGATTTCTTAAAATGGATGCCTGCACAGATTACAGAGTGAACTATTTTGCCATCAACGTTCAATTTGTTTGCGGTAAGAAAATAGTTACCAAAACACTGGCAGTAAAAGATTCTAAAGCTCATCATACCAGCCAGTTTCTCCATGCCTTAATGGAAAAACTTCTGCAAGGTTATGAGCTCAAATAACAATTTCTTGCCATTGAAACTGACAATTCTTCAAACAGAAGTACAATAAAACTAATGAATGAGACATGAGGGCATTCAGAGTATTTCAATATTTGCAGATGACACTAAACTCTGCAGGGTAATCAATACAGGGGAGGACAATTTTATATTACAGGATGATTTATGTAAACTAGAAGCTTGGGCTGATAAATGGCAAATGAGCTTTAATGGGGATAAATGTAAGGTCATGCACTTGGGTAGAAGTAATAAGATGTATAACTATGTGCTTAATTCTAAAACTCTGGGCAAAACCGTCAATGAAAAAGACCTGGGTATATGGGTGGATGACAAACTCATATTCAGTCGCCAGTGTCAGACAGCTGCTACAAAGGCAAATAAAATAATGGGATGTATTAAAAGAGGCATAGATGCTCATGAGGAGAACATAATTTTACCTCTATACAAGTCACTAGTTCGACCACACTTAGAATACTGTGCACAGTTCTGGTCTCCGGTGTATAAGAAAGACGTAGCTGAACTGGAGCGGGTGCAGAGAAGAGCGACCAAGGTTATTAGAGGACTGGGGGGTCTGCAATACCAAGATAGGTTATTACACTTGGGGCTATTTAGTTTGGAAAAACGAAGACTAAGGGGTGATCTTATTTTAATGTATAAATATATGAGGGGACAGTACAAAGACCTTTCTGATGATCTTTTTAATCATAGACCTGAGACAGGGACAAGGGGGCATCCTCTACGTCTGGAGGAAAAAAGGTTTAAGCATAATAACAGACGCGGATTCTTTACTGTAAGAGCAGTGAGACTATGGAACTCTCTGCCGTATGATGTTGTAATGAGTGATTCATTAATTAAATTTAAGAGGGGACTGGATGCCTTTCTGGAAAAGTATAATGTTACAGGGTATATACACTAGATTCCTTGATAAGGCGTTGATCCAGGGAACTAGTCTGATTGCCGTATGTGGAGTCGGGAAGTAATTTTTTTCCCCATGGTGGAGTTACTCTTTGCCACATGGTTTTTTTTTGCCTTCCTCTGGATCAACATGTTAGAGCATGTTAGGTTAGGTTATGGGTTGAACTAGATGGACTTACAGTCTTCCTTCAACCTTAATAACTATGTAACTATGTAATGAAGGTTAACACCAGCTAGAAGAAAACTTAAGATTCAGCATGTTTGAGATGGTCCTGCAAATGAGGAACAAACATATTACTACAGAAGAACAGCGAAATGATACTTTACAATTAGATCATCTTGTTGAACCTGTTTCAAAGCTTTCTCATATTCATCACATGCACGGTGTTGGGCACACACTGCAGCTGGCAATAATAGAGTCTCTGAGAGGGAAATGCTGGAACTCTGATTGTCAAAGTGAGGAAATTGGTTATTGCTGCCAATACCCCTAAAATTGATTCCATCTTGAAGAGACATGCTGGAAAAAGAGCAATTGAGGATCAAGCCACTCAGTGGGGCAGCACCTATTTAATGACTGAGCAATTGCTTGAGCTGAAATTCTTTCTTGAAGACATGGCCAACCCTCAGGTGACACTAAATGAAGAAGGTCAATGGGCACAGGTGGCTGAACTGAAGGAATTGCTTCATCAACCATTTACAGTGACAAAAAAAAATAAAAATAGAAGCTAAGGATTTAACTCCTAGCATTTTCATAAAGGGGTAGAAGAACTTGCTGCTTTGCTTGTCCCAAAGAGGTTTATTCGCATTTAGCCTTGCAGCTTCAATGAAACGGAGAGACACACCACTATTAGAAAATAAAATTCTTCAGGCAGCTGTTTATGTGGACCCGAGTCATCGTATATTGCTGGATTATCAGTCAGAGCTTCTTTTCCTTTTAGTAAGCTGTTGAAGTAGCAGTTAGGATGAGTCTTGGGTCTTGCCACACTGCTGCTGCTACCATATCTGCAGCCTCATCAGATGACGAGTTTAATTTTGAAAAGTGTTTTGGAGACATGGGGCAGGCAATGCGTTACTGCAGGGAAAAAGATTCTACTCCCATAGGAAACAGATTGAGACAAAGTGAAAAATTTTGCTGAAATATGGTCAAAGTAGAAGAGTTCAGCCGTTCATCAAAACTGACTGAGCGCACAAGGAAATTCATTTATACCCTGAAATTGTTAGAGATGTTGCCCACGTAGTTATTACTTTGCCACAAATCCAAGTTATTGTAGAGAGGTTGTTCTCTAGCTTTAAAATAATTAGATCAGATTTGAGGTCATCTGTGAAGGAGGAGCCGATTGAGGCGATACTATTTCTCAGAACAAATTTAGACTTCACAAATGTTATTCAGTAAGTTTTTGTTGAAGACTTCCCCACCCCTACTTACTGCATAGTGCATTTCATATTTACAAATTATTTAAGTTGTGTTCTACAGTTATATTCCAATAAATATATTTTATGTTCTATCTAAACAGTTTGATTACTGTATTATGGTGATTAAAAGCCTGATGTTACCATTTTACTACAGTAAATGTATCACTTAAACATGAGACTTGTATGAAGGAGTCGGAAACAGAGAAATTGAGGAGTCGGAATGTTTATTTCGTTGCGGTCTTAGTTTTTTCTATTTAATGGCCAGTGTCAACATGCTCCTATTTTGCATGTACAGCAACTTATACTTCAGTTCCTTTTTTTTTTTTTTTTTTTAAGTTACCGTAAGTGTCAGGTTTCTGCACTTAGCCTCCCTTGCTATAAGCTTGACATAACATATATACAGCTTCCCATTACTGGATATCTACATTCATTAACTGGTCCTGCCCGGCCCTTATTCACATTGACATCACTGACACATGGTAAGGTTTTAATACTACAAAGAATCCATAAGGTACCTTTCTGTATTTGATTTGTTTTATTGAACTCTCAGCTCAAAAGGATACAAGTTTAAAAAAAAAAAAAAAAAAAGTACAGTAAATAAATATCATCTGATGCGATGATTTTTAAGCTTGCTTTAAAAAAAAAAAAAAAATCAATTGGCATATCACCCTGTGATGTTCAGTCGTTAGTCTGATATTGTATGGGCAAAGAACAAAGGAATAATCCTTTAATACTAATCTTATATATTGTACTTAACAAGCACTACCTGACAGTATTATACATTTTTACAGTATGAAAAAAATTTGCAGTTTACTGCCGATTAAAATTTTCAGCTGTTCTTGAGATACGAACGCTTGTTTACAGCTCATTGCCTAGGAGACCGACCACTGCTGCTGTCTGACTTGTAAACACTGCGCTGGCCGGAATTAAAAGGTAACCGCACGCTCCAGCTGAGCTTTAAAACAGGGATATAACTTGAATAGAAAGTGCTAGTGCATGTTTTGCTGTCAAGCAGCGGAGGTCTGTCATCAAGGAAAAGAACTGAAAAACAAAAATTGTTAAAGGGCACCTGTCACCTACTTTTTCGTATATAAGCTTCAGCCACCGCCATTAGGGACTTATCTACAGCATTCTGTAATGCTGTAGATAAGCCCCCCCCCCGATGTAACCTGAAAGATAAGAAAAACAGGTTAGATTACACTCACCCAGGGGCGGTCTGGTCCGATGGGCATCACGGTCCGGCGCCTCCCATCTTCTTATGATGACTTCCTCTTGTCTTCACGCTGCGGCTCCTGCACAGGCGTACTTTGTCTGCCCTGTTGAGGGCAGAGCACAGTACTGCAGTGCACAGGTGCTGGGCCTCTCTGACCTTTCCCGATGCCTGTGCACTGCAGTACTGTGCTCTGCCCTCAACAGGGCAAATCATTACGCCTGCAAAGGAGCCGCGACATGAAGGAGGACGACGACATCGTATGAAGATGGGAAGCGCTGGTTCCGGACCTGCGACGCCCATCGGATCCGAACCGCACCGCCCCTGTGATCAAACTTGTTTTCTTATCTTTCAGGTTACATCGGGGGGGGGGGCTTATCTACAGCATTACAGAATGCTATAGATAAGCCCCTGATGCCGGTGGACACAGCATATATGCGAAAAATGAGGTGACAGATTCCCTTTAATACCTTAAGTATGGCTGGAGATTTTAAATAAGCTGTAAATTGTAAACTTTTATTTGCAAGTGCTATTCGACAATACCCATTTCCAAAGGGAATAACAATGACTGTGCATAGAATAGTGGTCGGCTTGTCTAAACAGGCCAGTATTGTATGTCACTCTGTAGCACGGATTTGGCATAACCCATTGTTTATATGATGGTTGTGCTGCATGTATTTAAAAAAAAAAAAAAAAGATATATATATACATACACACACACAGCTATATGAAAGAGTTTGGGCACCCCTATTAATCTTAAGCTTAATGTTTTGTAAAAATTGTTTGTTTTTTTTGCAACAGCTATTTCAGTTTCATATATCTAATAACTGTTGGACACAGTAATGTTTCTGCCTTGAAATGAGGTTTATTGTACTAACAGAAAATGTGCAATCTGCATTCAAACAAAATTTGACAGGTGCATAAGTATGGGCACCTCACCAGAAAAGAGATAATATTTAGTAGATCCTCCTTTTGCAAAAATAACAGCCTCTAGTCGCTTTAGCTTTTAATGAGTTCCTGGATCCTGGATGAAGGTATTTTTGACCATTCCTCTTTACAAAACAATTCCAGTTCAGTTAAGTTTGATGGTCGCCGAGCATGGACTCTTCAAATGATCCCACAGATGTTCAATGATATTCAGGTCCGGGGACTGGGATGGCCATTCCAGAACAGTGTAATTGTTCCTCTGCATGAATGCCTGAGTAGATTTGGAGCGGTGTTTTGGATCATTGTCTTGCTGAAAGATCCATCCCCTGCGTAACTTCAACTTTGTCACTGATTCATGAACATTATTGTCAAGAATGTGCTGATACTGAGAGGAATCCATGCGTCCCTCAACTTTAACAAGATTCCCGGTGCCGGCATTGGCCACACAGCCCCAAAGCATGATGGAACCTCCACCAAATTTTACTGTGGTAGCAAGTGTTTTTCTTGGAAAGCTGTGTTTTTTTGCCGCCATGCATAACGCCTTTTTGTATGACCAAACAACTCAATCTTGGTTTCATCAGTCCACAGGACCTTCTTCCAAAAATAAATTGGCTTCTCCAAATGTGCTTTTGCATACCTCAGCCGACTCTGTGGCGTGCTTGCAAAAACAGCTTCTTTCGCATCACTCTCCCATACAGCTTCTCCTTGTGCAAAGTGCGTTGTATAGTTGACCGATACACAGTGACACCATCTGCAGCAAGTTGATGCTGCAGCTCTCTGGAGGTGGTCTGAGGATTGTCCTTGACTGGTCTCACCATTCTTCTTCTCTGCCTTTCTGATGTTTTTCTTGGCCTGCCACTTCTGGCCTTAACAAGAACTGTACCTGTGTTCTTCCATTTCCTTAGTATGTTCCTCACAGTGGAAATTGACAGGTTAAATCTCTGAGACAGCCTTTTGTATCCTTCCCCTGAACAACTATGTTGAATAATCTTTGTTTTCAGATCATTTGACAGTTGATTTGAGGAGCCCATGATACCACTCTTCAGAGGAGATTCAAACAGGAGAACAACTTGCAAGTGGCCACTTTAAGTAGCTTTTCTCATGATTGCATACACCTGGCTATGAAGTTCAAAGCTCAATGAGGTTACAAAACCAAAAAAAGTGCTTTAGTAAGTCAGTAAAAAGTAGGTAGGATTATTTAAAACAAGAAAATGATAAGGGTGCCCATACTTATGCACCTGTCAAATTTTGTTTGAATGCAGATTGCACATTTTCTGTTAGTACAGTAAACCTCATTTCAAGGCAGAAACATTACTGTGTCCAACAGATATTAGATATATGAAGCTGAAATAGCTGTTGCAAAAAAAAACAATTTTTATAAAACATTAAGCTTAAGATTAATAGGGGTGCCCAAACTTTTTCATATAACTGTATAGATTGATAGAGATATAATCTTGCATTTTTCACACAGGTTGCTGGAGCTTATAGACTCGTACTTTGTGTTTTAAGAAATAACACATGTACATTAACCCCTTTCTGTCATCGGACGTACTATTCCGTCCATGTGGGGTGGGCCCTAATTCCCAAGGACGGAATAGTACGTCCAGTGCGATCGGCCGATCCCGGCCGGGTGTCAGCTGACTATAGCAGCTAACATCCGGCACTATGTGCCAGGAGCAGTCACGGACCGCCCCCGGCACATTAACCCCCGGCACACTGCGATCAAACATGATCGCAGTGTGCCGGCGGAATAGGGAAGCATCGCGCAGGGAGGGGGCTCCCTGCGTGCTTCCCTGAGACGATCGGTACAAGGCAATGTGCTCACCTTGTACCGAGCGTCTCCTCCCTGCAGTCCCCGGATCCAAAATGGCCGCGGGGCTGCAACCAGGTCCTGCAGGGAGGTGGCTTCACAGCGCCTGCTCAGAGCAGGCGCCGGGAAGCCTCCCTGCTGTGCTGTGTGATCACCGATCTGACAGTGCACAGCAAAGTGTCAGATCGGCAATCTGTCACTTTACTGTGATGTCCCCCCTGGGGCAAAGTAAAAATGTAAAAGAATAAATAAATTCCTAAATAAATAAAAAAACAATTGTTCCAATAAATACATTCCTTTAGCTAAATAAAAATAAAAAAACAAGTACACATTTAGTATCGCCGCGTCCGTAATGACCCGACCTATTAAAACTGTCCCACTAGTTAACCCCTTCAGTGATGACCGTAAAAAAAAAAAAAAAAAAGAGGCAAGAAAACGCTTTATTATCATACCGCCGAACAAAAAGTGGAACAACATGCGATCAAAAAGACGGAAATAAACAACCATGGTACCGCTGAAAGAGTCATCTTGTCCCGCAAAAAATGAGCCGCCATACAGCATCATCAGCGAAAAAATAAAGTTATAGTCCTCAGAATAAAGCGATGCAAAAATAATTATTTTTTCTATAAAATAGTTATCGTATAAAAGCGGCAAAACACAAAAAAAAAATGATAAATGAGGTATCGCTGTAATTGTACTGACCCGAAGAATAAAACTGCTTTATCCATTTTACCAAACGTGGAACGGTATAAGCACCCCCCCCCCAAAAGAAATTCATGAATAGCTGGTTTTTGGTCATTCTGCCTCACAAAAATCAGAATAAAAAGCGATCAAAAAAAATGTAATGTGCCCGAAAATGTTACCTAGAAAAACGTCAACTCGTCCCGCAAAAAAACAAGACCTCACATGACTCTGTGGACCAAAATATGGAAAAATTATAGCACTCAAAAAGTGGTAACGCAAAAAACATTTTTTTGCAATAAAAAGTGTCTTTTAGTGTGTGACGGCTGCCAATCATAAAAATCCACTAGAAAACCCGCTATAAATAGTAAATCAACCCCCCCCTTCATCACCCCCTTAGTTACGAAAAATTAAAAAATTAAAAAAAAATGTATTTATTTCCATTTTCCCATTAGGGCTAGGACTAGGGCTAGGACTAGGGCTAGGGCTAGGGCTAGGACTAGGGGCTAAAGTTAGGGTTTGGATTACATTTATAGTTGGGAATAGGGTTGGGATTAGGGTTAGGGGTGTGTCAGGGTTAGGGGTGTGGTTAGGGTTACAGTTGAGATTAGGGTTAGGGGTGTGTTTGGATTATGGTTTCAGTTATAATTGGGGGGTTTCCACTGTTTAGGCACATTAGGGGCTCTCCAAATGCGACATTGAATCCGATCTCAATTCCAGCCAATTCTGCGTTGAAAAAGTAAAACAGTGCTCCTTCCCTTCAGAGCTCTCCCGTGCGCACAAACAGGGGCTTACCCCAACATATGGGGTATCAGCGTACAACAACTTTTGGGGTCCAATTTCTCCTGTTACTCTTGGGAAAATACAAAACTGAGGGCTAAAAAATAATTTTTGTGTTAAAAAAAATATTTTTTATTTTCACGGCTCTGCGTTATAAACTGTAGTGAAACACTTGGGGGTTCAAAGTTCTCACAACACATCTAGATAAGTTCCTTGGGGGGGTCTAGTTTCCAATATGGGGTCACTTGTGGGGGGGTTTCTACGGTTTAGGTACATAAGTGGCTCTGCAAATGCAATGTGACGCCTGCAGACCATTCCATCTAAGTCTGCATTCCAAATGGCGCTCCTTCCCTTCCGAGCTCTGCCATGCGCCCAAACGGTGGTTCCCCCCCACATATTGGGTATCAGCGTACTCAGGACAAATTGGACAACTTTTGGGGTTCAATTTACACTGTTTGCCTTGGAAAAATACAAAACTGGGAGCTAAAAATTATTTTGTGTGTGGAAAAAAAAAGAATTTTTATTTTCACGGCTCTGCGTTATAAACTGTGTAATGAAACACTTGGGGGTTCAAAGCTCTCAACACATCTAGATGAGTTCCTTAGGGGGTCTACTTTCCAAAATGGTGTCACTTGTGGGGGGTTTTAATGTTTAGGCACATCAGTGGCTCTCCAAACGCAACATGGCGTCCCATCTCAATTCCAGTCAATTTTGCATGGAAAAGTCAAACGGCGCTCCTTCCCTTCCGAGCTCTCCCTTGCGCTCAAACAGTGGTTTACCCCCACATATGGGGTATCAGCGTACTCAGGACAAATTGTACAACAACTTTTGGAGTCCAATTTCTTCTCTTACCCTTGGGAAAATAAAAAATTGGGGGCGAAAAGATCATTTTTGTGAAAAAATATGATTTTTTTATTTTTACGGCTCTGCATTATAAACTGTGAATCACTTAATGGGTCAAAGTGCTCACCACACATCTAGATAAGTTCCTTAGGGGGTCTACTTTCCAAAATGGTGTCACTTGTGGGGGGTTTCAATGTTTAGGCACATCAGTGGCTCTCCAAACGCAACATGGCGTCCCATCTCAATTCCAGTCAATTTTGCATTGAAAAGTCAAATGGCGCTCCTTCGCTTCCGAGCTCTGCCATGCGCCCAAACAGTGGTTTACCCCCACATATGGGGTATCGGCATACTCAGGACAAATTGTACAACAACTTTTGGGGTCCATTTTCTCCTGTTACCCTTTGTAAAATAGAACAAATTGGAGCTGAAGTAAATTTTGTGTGTAAAAAAGTTAAATGTTCATTTTTATTTAAACATTCCAAAAAATTTTGTGAAACACCTGAAGGGTTAATAAACTTCTTGAATGTGGTTTTGAGCACCTTGAGGGGTGCAGTTTTTAGAATGGTGTCACACTTGGGTGTTTTCCATCATATAGACCCCTCAAAATGACTTCAAATGAGATGTGGTCCCTAAAAAAAAATGGTGTTGTAAAAATTATTAATTGCTGGTCAACTTTTAACCCTTGTAACTCCCTAACAAAAAAAAAAATTGGGGTTCCAAAATTGTGCAGTGGTAAAGTAGACATGTGGGAAATGTTACTTATTAAGTATTTTGTGTGACATCTCTGTGATTTAATTGTATAAAAATTCAAAGTTGGAAAATTGCGAAATTTTCAAAAGTAATATCAAAGAAATGTTACCACTATAATGAAGTACAATATGTCACGAGAAAAGTGTCAGAATCACCGGGATCCGTTGAAGCTTTCCAGAGTTAGAACCTCATAAAGGGACAGTGGTCAGAATTGTAAAAATTGGCCCGGTCATTAACGTGCAAACCACCCTTGGGGTTAAAGGGGTTAACCACAGTGGTCAGATCCCAAGCCTCTTTTGTATTCAAGTCTCTAATGAGAAATGGCCATTGTAAAGAGGGGGAGCAGGGCCTGGTGTGACTTTGCCTATTGTGAATGGTGGACTCTTATCAGCTGTGTATAGCGGTGATACCTGTGGTTGTAACACTGCCTCTGCTGATGAAGAGCCTGGCTGAACCTGTTCCTTAAAAAAAAAAACAAAAAAAAAACAAAAAAAAAAAAACAGGAATGACAAGTCTTTAAAAACAATGTGCCAATTTTAAAATACTTACGACAAATGAATTTCAACAATTGTGATTTTTGTTATCATAACATCCCTTTAATAAAGGCATATAGCACACGAGCCGCTCTTTTTGAACATCTGTTTAAAAACATCACTATTAACCTCAAATACATCATATTCTGATGGAAAAATGCAGGAAAGGAAAGAAAAAAAAATTGTAAAGTTTGTTCTCCGATTACCACATATACACGTTATTTTGATGTGGGTAGGGGTTAAACGCCGGACATTTTCTTAATGCAAATCAGGCCAGCAGAATGTGATATATGGTAGCCAAGAGACATTGCAGACTACTCTGTCAACAAGCAGATGTGACCCAATAAACCTGTCTGGGCTGCTCTCTCCTCAAAGCCTCTCTATTCACAGCACAGACACTTCACTTAAATTATTAGGTGTTTGTTCTCAGACATGATGACAGTTTTCTCCCAAGCAGTCTCACACCTCAAAGCTCTACTAAAAAGCTGCCTTCTGTAATGTGCACAGTGCTAGACAAACCCGAGCAAAGATTAAACGGCTACATATTGTCATTTCTCAGATGCCAGACCTCCCAAATGTGCAGATTACATGGGATATTGAAATACACTAAATATGCAAAAGCCCCATTCACACATTCTGAAAATTACCACCGCCTCCAGAGACAGATGGAGTACCTACCACCCGCAGCCCAGGTAAGACCAAGAACTCCGCTCTGAGGTAGGTAGACCTAGAGAAGTCACCATCAGGATAGAAACAGGTTTGTCCAAATGGCTTTGATACGAGGTGTGGTCCGCACGTTATTACCACAGCGGGAACATGTTCACCATGGTTACCTTGTAGAGACAGCAATGCTGAAATAAGGATGAGAGCATAAAATATCACTGAAATCCAGTGGTGCAAATAGCGCCACAGAGGACCCTTCAATTATGGGGCAGATACCGGCCTGATTACACACGCATCTGTATGACGCATCTGATGTTCATTCAGTTGTTTAATTTCGTAGAAAAAAAAAGCAGATCACAGACATGGCACAAAACTAAAGTCATTTCAAATGACAACTTTCTGGCTTTAAACACTAAAAAAATCAATTACAAAAATTGTGGTAGTCAGTAATGGTTACTTTTTTAACCAGGCATTGGGAAAAAACATTATGGAGTCACTCAGTTCTGAGGAAAAAAATTATGGAATCACCCTGTAAATACCCAAAAATAACACCTGCATCAAATTAGATCTGCTCGTTATTCTGAATCTATAAAGGAGTGATCGCACCTTGGAGAGCTGTAGCACCAAGTGGACTGACATGAATCATGGCTCCAACACGAGAGATATCAATTGAAACAAAGGAGAAGATTATCAAACTCTTAAAAGAGGGTAAATCATCACGCAATGTTGCAAAAGATGTTGGTTGTTCACAGTCAGCTGTGTCTAAAATCTGGACCAAATGCAAACAACATGGGAAGGTTGTTAAAGGCAAACATACTGGTAGACCAAGGAAGACATCAAAGTGTCAAGACCGGAAACTTAAAGCAATATGTCTCCAAAACAAGAAATGCACAACAAAACAAATGAGGAACGAATGGGTGACAAATGGAGTCAACGTCTGTGACCGAACTGTAAGAAACCGCCTAAAGGAAATGGGATTTACATACAGAAAAGCTAAACAAAAGCCATCATTAGCACCTAAACAGAAAAAAACAAGGTTACAATGGGCTAAGGAAAAGCAATCATGGACTGTGGATGACTGGATGAAAGTCATATTCAGTGATGAATCACGAATCTGCATTGGGCAAGGTGATGATGCTGGAACTTTTGTTTGGTGCCGTTCCAAATAGATTTATAAAGATGACTGCCTGAAGAGAACATGCAAATTTCCACAGTCATTGATGATATGGGGCTGCATGTCATGTAAAGGCACTGGGGAGATGGCTGTCATTATATCTTCAGTACATGCACAAGTTTATGTTGATATTTTGAACACTTTTCTTATCCCATCAATTGAAAGGATGTTTGGGGATGATGAAATCATTTTTCATGATGATAATGCATCCGGCCATAGAGCAAAAACTGTGCAAACATTCCTTGAAAAAAGACACATAAGGTCAATGTCATGGCCTGCAAATAGTCCGGATCTCAATCCAATTGACAATCTTTGGTGAAAGTTGAAGAAAATGGTCCATGACAAGGCTCCAACCTGCAAAGCTGATCTGGCAACAGCAATCAGAGAAAGTTGGAGCCAGATTGATGAAGAGTACTGTGTGACACTCATTAAGTGCATGCCTCAGAGACTGCAAGCTGTTATAGGAGCCAGAGGTGGTGGAACAAAATACTAGTGATGTGTTGGAATGTTTTTTCGTTTGTTTTTCATGATTCCATTATTTTTTCCCTCATAATTGAGTGACTCCATAATTTTTACCCTATGCTTGGTTAAAAAAAAGTAACTATTACTGACTACCACATTTTTTTGTTCTTGATTTCTTTTAGTGTTTCGTAAATCCAGAAAGTTGCCATTTGAAAAGACTTTAGTTTTGTGCCAGGTCTGTGATCTGCTTTTTTTCTACAAAATTAAACAACTGAATGAACATCCTCCAAGGCCGGTGATTCCATAATTTTTGCCAGGGGTTGTACATATTGGTGTACCACCTGTCAATGTGGAGGGGACGACCAATGAAGATGTATGCGAGATGGCCTAAAGTATGAAGGAACCCGTGTAGTAAGTTTTCATCTTTTATGAGACCATCACAGACTTGAGTTATGCCATTTATTTACCTCTGATTATTAAAAGCAATAAGAGAAATATATAATTTCTTGAAGATTATGCAGTAAAGCGGCATCGCCACTGCAGTATTTCATCACATCTAGATTTGTATTTTTACCTGCGACATGAGGGACCCAGAACCTTAGTTTACTTAACACAGAAGAAAAATACATTTGACAGCTGTGTTTAGATAGAGCTTCTGCTAAACAAAAGCTTTCAGAAGAGCCAGTAAAGGAAATGCAATCTGCATCTCCTTCATTGCCAGGATAATGAAACAGAACCAATTAATCCATCATAGATAATGCAGGCCTTTTACTTCAAGGACGCATCTCCTGAACTGTCCACTCGGTCACTCGGGTAGAATTGTCTGGTCATGGAACCCCATATAGCCACTATAAGGCATAAGAAATAATGCAGCTCACTTGTACGGGAGAGATGGGGAAAGAGTGCCAACACCGTGGGAACGGCACCGTCACAGGAGGAGAGTATAGGCTTTTGTTTTTTACTTTATAGGGAACAAGCATTTAGATCCAGAAGGGGTTCTCCTAGTAATGGACAAACCCTCTAATTTATGGAAGAGCGCTACAAAACTTCAAAAGTGTAAAATCAGCACAATGGACCGGACACAGAGCGATGCGTTAATGGCCTAATGCACATGGGCAATCGACATAGGTCCACGTGGAAAGAGTTGTCAGGCGAACTCGTGCAAGAAAAATCAGTCTTGTATGTGAGCCCTTTGGCTGCTCTTACCTTTTTTTTTTTCTAGATGAAAACTATTTCCATCGTCATACCCATGTTTTTGCTCTACAGCCTTATGGTATCTGTTTTTAGAAATTGATAGTTAATAAAATGTACCAAGACCAAATACAGTTTGTTAATGGCAATGTATTTGTAAAAATCAGATGCAGTGCAGAGATTCCAAGTGAGAACAGATTTTGGTTTTTTTTTTGGCACACCTGACTTGAACATGCGAGTCATACAAAATACAGTTAGAGAATAGTGCATGCTGAGGAGTTTCTTTCACAGAAAAAAATAACAAAAAACTAACAACTGAAAAGTCCAATTGCATAACATTGGTCCAGACGAGTGCTGTTCGTTTTTGTGAAAAAACATTACTACGTCTTGTCACCGGCCGCCGGAGAAAATTTTCGACGGATCCGGCGAACGAAGGATGAAACGTGAGGCCATCCTTCGCTAATACTAGTCTATGAGAAAAAAACGGATCCAGCAAAAAACTGATGTGTGAAAGGGGCCTAACACTTGAACCAGAAGTACAGTAGTGTGAACTTGCCCTTAGGCAGGTCTGTCATAATAATAAGACAGACAGCATGGCCAAAACAGGGACATTCCTTCTACTCAAATTCCCTGGACTCGAAGTTAAAGATGCAAGATTTGGTCTTTTGCGGGTTTGTTTGTTTTTTTAAATATGGGTGGGCTTAGTAAGAGGGGCGTACCTTTTATTTTCTAGAGAGCCCAAAGTTCTGTCACAAATTACAGGGCACGCACTAAGTTTGGTATATTGTACTTTAACAGATTTTTGATTCAAGACTGGCATAAGAAAAGCAAATTCTGATTATACCCCCAGTCAAGTCTATTCATGAAAAGCGCTTTCTCCTAAAAGAAGTGTGATCATGATCATTATGAGATCTGTCTGGCAAAATGATGTGCAATTCTACATACATCCCATGATTAGGATACATTTTGCCTTCCATTTTCGTAAGCATAAGTGTCCAATGCTTAAGGGAAAACTTGGACTGGACAGCCTTAAAATACTACAGATTTATCAAAGGTAGTCCATGCAGGTTGATCACATGGACACATTTTTAGACAGTGTAGTCTAAGGCTATGTGCACAGGTTGCGGATTTGGCTGAGGATTCGCAGCTGTCTTCCATGCGGTTTACAGTACCATGTAAACCTATGGAAAACCAAATCCACAGTGCCCATGGTGCGGAAAATACAGCGTGGAAATGATGCGTTGTATTTTCCGCAGCATGTCAATTCTTCGTGCGGATTCCGCCGCGTTTTACACCTGTTCCTCAATAGGAATCCGCAGGTGTAAAACCGCAGGTGAAATCAGCAGGAATTCCGCGGTAAATCCACACGTTAAACGCAGTACGTTTTACCAGCAGATTTTGGAAAAACTGCGCGGAATAATCTGCAACATGGGCACATAGCCTCAGTTTACACCACCTACTAGTTGGCTTTGTGCCAGAAATTGGTACTAAAGTTTTGGAGCACCGAATCCTACGTCGGCTATGCCCCTTCAAAAAAAAACAAAAAAACCCACAGCCCTTTAATCAATGCCATGCATCTTGATGGACAAGGTGCTTAAAGTGTCTAAAATCCCTAATAAATATGGTGCAGGTCATGAACGACATTGCAGAGATATTGAAAACTGAGGCATCAATGCACAAATATGAAATTTGGATAACTTTCTACTACACGAAAAGATTAATTAGCCGAGTGGTCTACCTCTAATCACGCTGCACTTACGGTATTTTACTCCACATTGTAAAATCTGCTGTTTAGCTGGGAAACCCCAGTTAGGAGACAAAACAAGCTAACCAATGTAATGAGTAAAAATACAAGGTATATCAATTACATCTACAGTTGTGACACGGAGGCCATCATTCTATATGGGGTTCCAGAAATAAGTTATGGATTAAGTGACAGCTGTACCGTGTATTACTGATGTTAGCTGGTAAACCAAAGGCAGGACACCATGCTTTAATTATTCCAGTCTGTCAAATATTCAGAGGATAATCTCTTCTCCAAACGGGAAGAAGATCTCAGACGGCAGATGTCAAAGATTTCTACATTAGCCATAAAAGCTGAATCAATCATTTCCTGATGCTGCAGAATTGTCAAGTGCGAGCAATTATAGGCAATAAACTCTGGTAAGTTATGCAGATTGCGGATATTCAAAAAGCTTTTATACACAAGACAATAATTTTATCTTATATTTATGTTAGTGGAAAACCTAAAAAGATTCCCAACAATGTTAGGAGAGGAGTGGCGAACGGAAAAAAAAAAAAAAACACAAAAAAAAACACCACAGACACCAAACATATATGACAGCACTAGGAGGGAAGAACATTGGCTGTTTGCAAGCCCCATTGTGACAGAGTAAAAAAATTCTGCAACAAGTCTGTTGAGTGTGAATTCTGCTAAAGGATAGTTACCACATTCTGAATACAAGCAGATTCGAGAAAAATCTGTTAGGCATTTACTAAATCTCATTTATACACACACACAAAAAAAAAAAAAAATGTGCAGCATAAAATTACCAGGCACTATAGATCCTAAATGTTCAGCATGGTAACTATGAGGCAGCTATAGTCAGAAATGCACCTTGTAATGAAAATTCACAAGTCCCACAACTGTATATATGTACACACACTCCTGCCATCCCCACCATTCCAGCAGGGTACGCACCATCCTCCCTGCCGGCCTTCTGCCAACAGTGACTGCAGAGGTCACACGGGGTTTATGCTGCAAACAATCACTGGCCTCAGCGGGATAGGACACTAGACTGCAGCAGTCCTGGGGAGTGTGATGGACAGCACCACCGAAGCCAGCTAACAACATATGACCTACTGGGAGAGTACATTTTCTTATTTTAGATTCCTTGGCATTCTTTCTAAATTTAAAGTAACACTTTAAGGAACTTACAGCAAAAGGCATAACACAAGTTGTACACACAGATATTTACTGCACCTCCACTTAAAAAGTAAGGATTAGAAAAGGTTTTTCCCATTGCATTCAGATTTATTAAAGGGAATATGTCAGCAGGTTTTCCCCACGTTTTGTTTGCTTACAATGATTGCTTTAACTGGGCAAGTTAGCCTCCGACACGCCCCTCACTGTATAAGGACATTGTATACACAGTCTGGTGTGGGCGGGGTTAACTTCCTCAGCTCTGCTGCATTTCCAAATCTTAAAGCCAATTGTGTCAGAACGGCTGCATCCAATAATCTAAGTGATACATTGTTGAACTCAGCTTCATCCTGCTCTCAGATCAGGTAGCAAAAACCTGCTGACAGATTCCCTTTAAGCATCTTGTCACTTTACCCCCCAGAAAGCATTGCTTTTTGGAGAGAACACCTAAGAGTAGTCTCCTTACAAGAGGTCTGCCTCAGCATGACACCAAGGCAGGGCTGATCTAACAGGACAAACCCTATGTAATACCAAAGCTAGTTCAGGGCCAACTGCTCTTGTGGACCGTACGCATGATCTTTAGGCCGGCGTCACACTCGGCGTAAGACAATACGGTCCGTATTTTACGGCCGTAATACGGCCGAAATACGGTGAAATGTTCCCAAAATAGTGATCCGTAGTCAGGGTGTGTCAGCGTATTTTGCGCATGGCATCCTCCGTATGTAATCCGTATGGCATCCGTACTGCGAGATTTTCGCGCAGGCTTGCAAAACCGACATCTAATGGATTTGTGTGCTCAAATGTTCGGGAAAACATATATACAGTATATATATACACATATATACATATATATATATATATATATATATATATATATATATATATATATATATATATATATATATATATATATATATATATATATATATATATATATATATATATATATATATATATATATATATATATATATATATATATATATGTCATTGAGACACATATATATATATTCTGTATTTAGATTTCATTCAGCGCGATATCTGTGAACAGCCGGTAATTCAATTGCCGGCTTTTCATTTCTCCTGCACAAACCCGACAGGATATGAGACATGGTTTACATACAGTAAACCATCTCATATCCCCTCTTTTTTTGCATATTCCACACTACTAATGTTAGTAGTGTGTATGTGCAAAATTTCAGCGCTGTAGCTGCTAAAATAAAGGGTTAAATGGCGGAAAAAATTGGCGTGGGCTCCCGCGCAATTTTCTCCGCCAGAGCGGTAAAGCCAGTGACTGTGGGCAGATATTAATAGCCAGGAGAGGGTCCATGGTTATTGGCCCCCCCGTGGCTAAAAACATCTGCCCCCAGCCACCCCAGAAAAGGCACATCTGGAAGATGCGCCTATTCTGGCACTTGGCCACTCTCTTCCCACTCCCTGTAGCGGTGGGATATGGGGTAATGAAGGGTTAATGCCACCTTGCTATTGGAAGGTGACATTAAGCCAGATTAATAATGGAGAGGCGTCAATTATGACACCTATCCATTATTAATCCAATTGTTGGAAAGGGTTAAAAAACACACACAGGATTAAAAAGGATTTTAATGAAATAAACACAGCGGTTGTTGTAATAATTTATTGTTCTCTCAAATCCATTTGCAGTCCCTCGCTTGGCAACATAATAAACGCACAAGATACATACCTTCTGATGTACTGTCAGGTCCAACGATGTAATCCATCTGAAGGGGTTAACTAATATTACAAGCAGGAGCCCTGCTATAATGCAGCTGTGCTCCGTGCTTGTAATTCCCCTGCGAATGAATGAAATGTAGGTCATTGACCTACATTTCATTCATTCGCGGTGAGGCGCCCTCTGGTGGATGTTCTCATGAACTGCAGCCTGGGAACTTTTTCCCACGCTCCAGGTCATATGAGGACATCCTCATATTTCATTCATTCGCAGGGGAATTACAAGCACGGAGCACAGCTGCATTATAGCAGGGCTCCTGCTTGTAATATTAGTTAACCCCTTCAGATGGATTACATCGTTGGACCTGACAGTTCATCAGAGAAGGTATGTATCTTGTGCGTTTATTATGTTGCCAAGCGAGGGACTGCAAATGGATTTGAGAGAACAATAAATTATTACTACAACAACCGCTGTGTTTATTTCATTAAAATCCTTTTTAATCATGTGTGTGTGTGTTTTTTAACCCTTTCCAACAATTGGATTAATAATGGATAGGTGACATAATTGACGCCTCTCCATTATTAATCTGGCTTAATGTCACCTTCCAATAGCAAGGTGGCATTAACCCTTCATTACCCCATAGCCCACCGCTACAGGGAGTGGGAAGAGAGTGGCCAAGTGCCAGAATTGGCGCATCTTCCAGATGTGCCTTTTCTGGGGTGGCTGGGGGCAGATGTTTTTAGCCACGGGGGGGCCAATAACCATGGACCCTCTCCTGGCTATTCATATCTGCCCTCAGTCACTGGCTTTACCGCTCTGGCGGAGAAAATTGCGCGGGAGCCCACGCCAATTTTTTCCGCCATTAAAGGCTACGTTCACACGATCCGTTTTTCACTGCGGATTTTTCCGGTCCTTTTTCGGGGAAATCCGCAGTGGAAAACGGCGGTGCTTCTCTCGGCGGATTTTTGTCCTTTTTCTTCTGCGGATTCCACTGCGGGTTTCCAACTGCAGTTTCCTATTGGTGCTGTTGGAAACCCGCAGCGGAATCCGCTGAAAGAATTGACATGGTACTTCTTTTTTCCGTTGGCAAATCCGCGCGGATTTTCCAGCGAAAAAAAGGATCGTCGGCACAGCGGGTTTTGTTTTCCATAGGGTAACATTGTACTGTACCCTGCATGGAAAACGGCTGCGGATCCGTAGCTGCAATTCCGCTACGGATCCGCAGCAAAAAACGGATCGTGTGAACGTAGCCTAACCCTTTATTTTAGCAGCTACAGCGCTGAAATTTTGCACATACACACTACTAACATTAGTAGTGTGGAATATGCAAAAAAAAGGGGGATATGAGATGGTTTACTGTATGTAAACCATGTCTCATATCCTGTCGGGTTTGTGCAGGAGAAATGAAAAGCCGGCAATTGAATTACCGACTTTTCACTAACAGCGCTGCGTATTTCTCGCAAGTCACACTGCTGGTCCGTGTGGAATCCGTATTTTTCTCGCCCCCATAGACTTTCATTGGCGATTTTTTTGCGCAGTACGCTGACAAACGCAGCATGCTGCGATTTAGTACGGCCGTAGAAAGCCGTATAATACTGAACCGTAATATACGGCTAATAGGAGCAGCCCCATTGAGAATAATTGTGCCGTACGTTATGCGAGTTTTACGGACGTAGTTTCTGCGCTCTTACGTCCGTAAAACTCGCCAGTGTGACGCCGGCCTTAGGCTGATTTCTTTAAAAATCAAAATGTAGACAGCGATTTCAAATTGAGAAAATATAAAACATTTCATTTGAGAAAAGGTGAGAAACCTAGATGAACTGAGTATTTCATAAGAGGAGTGACAAAAAAAATATATAAAAATTAACTACGGTATATACTGTAATCTCAGGGAACCCAGAAATACCAGGAGAGATTAAATCAAATTACAAACATCAATGATTGGTGCAATTTGGTAAGCACTGCTAGTTTACAATAATCTGTACTACAAATAGCTGACAAGATAAGCTCTAAAATCGCCTCAGTATGTACAGTAATCCCACACCGAATAGACTCGCTAGATAGTTCTGATCACTTTCCTCTAAGCTCCTCCGATCCTGTACACTGATAGAATCTGTACAGTGCAGCCGCCGCACTAATACTATACAATTATGATATAGATCAACTTCTAAGGTAAAGCTAAACAGCAGCCCGAGTAATGCCATGACCCTACACCTGCAGGCCCTCCGTGTAACTCATTCCAGCCTGGAAGGTGGATGCTGAGCGATGACAGCTTGTCTCTTCAGAATTCCACATAGGTGTTCGATTGAGTTCCGATCAGTAGACACTTGGCCACTGAATCACTCACATATTCTTCAGAAATGCAACAATGGCCTTAGATGTGTGTCTTGGATCTTTGTCATGCTGGAAAAGTGCACATCTAGCAAGGGCACGGTGTGATGGTAGCATTTCTCTTTTAATATAGAGTGGTACAATCTTGGCTGAATTATAGATACACAGAAGTGTAGCTTCTCTACACCAGCAGAACTCATGCAGCCCCACATAAGGACATAGCCACCACCATGTTTAAATGTAGGCACCATGCATTTTTCCTTGTACTCCTAACCTTTGTGACACCATAACAGTTCTAAATCCATCACTCCAGAGACAGTTTTTATTTCTTTTTTCTTTAGCATGGACCCTGGCAAATTTTAGGTGGGCACCCACACATACCATTGTTCTACAGTGTACGCCACATTATGTCATGTACACATGTTGGTTTGGATTTCCACTTCATTAGCTAACTGCAGTTGCAGTTACATATTTGTTAAGTTTTTGTATCACTTTGGTTACAGTATTGTGACTGATAGGTAAAGATATGCCAAGCATCTTGTTGCCTTCACCTTTTGTGCAAAAACTTTTCCCCCCTCAGGCCTTGTGACATTTCTCTTCCATATGGTGCCATTGATGACAGCATGAAATGGGACAGCGTTTCATTTGGTAAGCAAAACCCTTTTATAGTCAGTTGTACACCTGAATTTAACCACAAGCAAGTCTAAACATATTCATTACATTAGAATTCTGTAGTCTAAACTTTACCTTTGCTTTTAAGAATTTCATTTCCCAACATGGTCTTGAAATAATTGTTTAAGAAAATTACATTTTTGGGAGTTCAAAATAACAAATCCTGTTTGCATTCAATGTAGTATGGTACCAATAGAAAACATTAATTCTGAAAGGAAACTAAAGGTTTTCTGACAAATCTGTTGGATGTGTGCATATTTTATTCACACGCACCACGTGTGCACTTGGACCACATGTCCTATAAAGAAAAAAAAAATTAAAAAGAAAAACAAACACTGATATCACACACACACACACACACACATTGTAATATGAGGGCAACCTGTGTGCGGTCCTTTTTTTAACAATGCTATTGGTAGAAGCTTCGAGGTCCATTTTAAGGTTATCCCAATATATTTAAATGGAAAGTGACAGTGGGAATTACCCTTTAGCGTTTACCTTTAAAATATGTTCACAGTCAGGAGTTGCCTACAGCAGGGCTGTGGAGTCGGTAAGCCACAGTTGCGACTCCGACATAAATGGCCAATTCGTAACAATAAATTTACTGTTGTAAAATATTAACATCGTGCTTATTCAGTTTCTCACCATCATATAAGTAATCAGACCACTTAGAGCAAAAACTATATTTATTAGAATACTAGATGGTGGCCCGATTCTAACGCATCGGGTATTCTAGAATATGTATGCGTAGTGTATAGCACAGCCCACGTAGTACATTGCGCAGCCCATGTAGTATATTGCCCAGCCCATGTAGTATATAGCAATGTGGGCGTCATATCCCTGTTTAAAAAAAGAAATAAAATAAAAAATAGTTATATACTCACCTTCCGGAGCCCCCGGATCCAAGCGAAGTGGTTACCGACGCTGCTCGTGCGCTCCGGTCTCAAGTGTGCATTGCGGTCTCGCGAGACCGCTACGTCATCATCTCAAGAGATCGCAGCATGGAGCGGTCACCGGAGCGTCGCGAGCGGGAAAGGCCTGTTGTCGATCCGGAGGCCAACGGACGGTGAGTATATAACTATTTTTTATTATTTTTAACATTAGATCGTTTTACTATTCATGCTGCATAGGCAGCATGAATAGTAAAAAGTTGGTCACACAGGGTTAATAGCAGCGGTAACGGAGTGCATTACACCGCGGCATAACGCGGTCCATTACGGCTGCCATTAACCCTTTGTGAGGGCAGACTGGTGGGGAGTACGGAGCAGGCACTGACTGCGGGGAGGAAGGAGCGGCCATTTTTCCGCCGGACTGAGCCCGTCGCTGATTGGTCGTGGCAAAACAGCCACGACCAATCAGCGACTTGGGTTCCATGACAGACAGAGGCCGCGACCAATGAATATCCGTGACAGAAAGACAGACAGAAGGAAGGACAGACGGACGGAAGTGACCCTTAGACAATTATATAGTAGACAATTAGAATATAGCAAATAACTTTTATAAAGTCTTGTAAGTAAATATGCAATAAACACTGTTATGCAGTTAAGAAGAAATCTATAAATTTGTCCTCAGAAAAAGTATTACCTCTGTCAGATCCTCCTTCATGGATGCCCTCAAATCTGATCTAATTATTTTGAGAGCAGAGAACAACCTCTCTACACTAACTTGGGTTGGTGGCAAAGCAGTAACCACTCGGGCAACATCTCTGACTGTCAGGGTACAGAGGAATCGCTTGTTGCACTGTTATTTTTGATGAACGGTCACATTTCTCAATTTCTTTTAGTGCACATGAAAAATTCTGCTGAAATGTACTGGCTGTGTTCTTTGATGCGGATGACTCTTCTTCCATGCGGGAACGCTTTGCACGGTCCTTGTGATCCAAATATTTTTTTTAATTAAATTCTTCATCACTTGAGGGTGAAGATGTGGCAGGACGACCAAATTCTTCTTGTTCCTCCTGACTGTTCTGCAACCCTTTCATCCTTACTGCTATTTCAAACAGAGCTTCTTTTCCTTTAGTTAGCTGTTGATCATCTAGAAGAATCCGATGCATTGGGTCTACATAAACAGCTGCCAAAAGAATGTTATTTTGTAATAGTAGCTCCTCTCTCCCTTTCATTGATGTAGCAATGCCACTTGCAATTAACCCTCCTCTTTGGGACAGGCGAAACATCAGGTTCTTCCACTCCTTTAAGAAAATACCTGGAGTTAAGTCCTCTGCTTGTAATTTTTTAGTCACTGTAAATAGGTGCTCTAGCAATTTTTCCAGCTCAGTTTCCTGATTCCACTGACTTTCATTTAGCGTCAGTTGAGGGTTAGCCATGTCTACAAGAAAGGTTTTCAGTTCAACAAGCGCTGAATCATTAAGTAAGTACTGCCCCATCGTGTGGCTTGATCAATAATTGCCCCTTTTCCAGCACGTCTCTTCAAAATTGAGTCAACTTTAGGAGTTCTGGCAACAGTAGCCAATTTTCTCACCTAGCCAATCAGTGCAGCAGAATGTCCTTCTTGCAGACTGTCTCTTATAGCCAGCTGTAGCGTATGCACAACACAGCGCATGTGATGAATGAAAGAATGTATTGACACAGTTTCATCAAGATCATCTAAACTATCATGTTGCTGTTCATCTGAAGCAACTTCAGTTTGCTCCTCAGTTACGAAACTGTGTTCCTCTATTCCAAACATTTGTGTCTGTGGACCCAGAATGTTCTTCTAGCTGCTGGTCACCATCATTACTCTCATTCATTAGCTTAATAGTACTTATCATATTTGAAGCAGTCAGTTACGACAGAAAGAACTTGCTCTTTTTTAAGTTCATAGTCTTTCAGAACCTTTTCCACCAAGACCTGGAGAAACTCACTGGTGTGATGAGCTTTGGTGTCTTTTACTGCCAATGTCTTGGTAACTATTTCATTTTTGTCACAAACAAATCGGACATTGAGGGCAAAATAGTTCACTCTGATGAGCGCAGGCATCCATTTTAAGAAACAGAAAGCGTCCCTTGAGAGTTTTTTTTAAGTTCTTTCTTTTGTTTAAAAGCTTCTTCGATTACTAATTTTCTAATACTCTCTCTCTCCAGAGAAACACCAAGCTTGCGGGTCATTTCCCCATCCAGAAACATAAAAGCTGGTCGTGAAAATAATGAAATAGGCACACTATCCTTTACAACAAGCTCTAGGATCTGTTTTTTAAATGTATCTACTGTCATTGTCACAGTAACTTTGTCACTGAAAAAATATCTTGCAACTGATGGCTGCAAAGTTCTCTGCTCCTTTGTTTGGCTGGAAGAGCTGGGCACTGGTTTGGATGCAGTCTCTCTCATCCACTGCTTTCAGTACTTCTGGATGAAAGCGCTGTAAGGCCATGTGCACACGTTCAGGATTTTTTGCGTTTTTTTCGCTATAAAAACGTGATAAAAACGCGAAAAAACCGCTTACATATGCCTCCTATTATTTACAGGGTATTCCGCATTTTTTGTGCAAATGTTGCGATTTTTTCCGCGAAAAAAAAATCGCATCGCGGAAAAAAAAGCAACATGTTCATTAAAAATGCGGATTGCGGGGGATTCCGCACACCTAGGAGTGCATTGATCTGCTTACTTCCCGCACGGGGCTGTGCACACCATGCGGGAAGTAAGCAGATTATGTGCGGTTGGTACCCAGGGTGGAGGAGAGGAGACTCTCCTCCACGGACTAAGCATCATATAATTGGTCAAAAAAAAAGAATTAAAATAAAAAATAGTCATATACTCACCCTCTGATGGCCCACGAAGTGTTCCCGCCTCTGCGGTGCATGCTCTCTCTTCGGTACCTATAGATGGTGTGGTTCAGGACCTGTGATGACGTCACTGTCTTGTGATTGGTCGCGTGACTGCTCATGTGACTCACGCGACCAATCACAAGCCGCGACGTCCTGAACCACACCGGCATCTATAGGAACAGACGCCGCTGAGGAGATCGTCTGGGTGAGTATAACCATTTTTTTATTATTTTTAAACATTCTTTTACTATAGATGCTGCATAAGCAGCATCTATAGTAACAAGTTGGTCACACTTGTCAAACAGTATGTTTGACAAGTGTGACCAACTTGTCAGTCAGTTTTCCAAGCGATGCTACAGATCGCTTGGAAAACTTTAGCATTCTGCAAGCCAATTACGCTTGCAGAATGCTAAAAAAAACGCGAAAAAAACCGGAAATAAAACGCAAATAAAAAAAAATGCGGATTTCTTGCAGAAAATTTCCGGTTTTCTTCAGGAAGTTTCTGCAAGAAATCCGGACGTGTGCACATACCCTGAATGTCTCTTTAGATTAGAAGCTCTGGTAGGAGCATTTTTATCTTTGCCTGAATATGCACTGTTCTTGGCTTCACAGCATTTGTTTTAGTCTGGATCATTTGTCATACACTGACAGAGATAATGTTTTCTATCTTGAGTGATGGTGAAATGTTCAAATACAGCTGATTTAATGTGACGCTGCTTTGACATTCTCAGGTTTTTAATTCTGCATTCACAATCCAAATGACAATTGTTTTTCCTAAAAACAATTGTACAAAATTATTGCCAGGTCGTACAACTGATATAGTGGTCAGTAATACTGTTATTCCTCATGTACTCAGTTAACTCATGCAAAGTTTGTTGAAAGGATAATACTTCTTGGGTACCTTCACACTGAACAACAATAACTATATCGATCCGTGACGTTGCAGCGTCCTGGATGGCGATATCGTTGTGTTTGACACGCAGCAGCGATCAGGATCCTGCTGTGACATCGTTGGTCGGAGCTAGAAGGCCAGCACCTTATTTCGTCGCTGGATCACCCGCTGACATCGCTGAGTTGGCGTGTGTGACGCGGATTCAGCGATGTCTTCACTGGTAACCAGAGTAAACATCGGGTTACTAAGCGCAGGGCCGCGCTTAGTAACCCGATATTTACCCTGGTTACCATTGTAAATGTAAAAAAAAACAAACTACATACTTACATTCCGGTGTCTGTCGGGTCCCCCGGCGTCCGCTTCCCTGCACTGTGTCAGCGCCGGCTGGCCGTAAAGCAGAGCACAGCGGTGACGTCACTGCTCTGCTTTAGGGCCGGCGCTTACACAGTGCAGGGAAGCGGACGCCGGGGAATGCGACAGACACCGGAATTTAAGTATGTAGTGTTTGGTTTTTTTTACATTTACACTGGTAACCAGGGTAAACATCGGGTTACTAAGCGCGGCCATGGACTTAGTAAACCGATGTTTACCCTGGTTACCCGGGGACTTCGGCATCGTTGGTTGCTGGAGAGCTGTCTGTGTGACAGCTCTCCAGCGACCACACAACGATGAAACAGCGACGCTGCAGCGATCGGCATCGTTGTCTATATCGCTGCAGCGTCGCTTAATGTGACGGTACTTTTACAGTCTTCCTCTTCTGAGTAGCAGCTGTGAGATGCTTGGAAGACGCACACCTAGTAAACATCTAGTCTAGAGGAGGAGCTTTACTACTAAGAATTTGCAACACATTTTCACTTTCAGTTTCATACATTGTAAGTAGGAGGGTTGGGGCAGCATGAGGTTAACCAAGAATAAGATTAGATAAGGGCAGTGGAGAACAGTGACACACAAGAAGTAAGAAATGTCTATCTCCAGCAGAACTGCTTATCACTGTTGCTCATAGTTTGATAGAACATATATATTTGAGTAACATTTATAAAATTCATATGAAAGTTCAATTATGAAATATTAATACATTTTTTTTTTTAAAGCTGGAGTCGGTACATTTCTACCGACTCCAACCAAAACTAACTCCGACTCCACAGCCCTGGCCTACAGCAAATATTTTATTTTATTTTTTTAATCCGCAACATGTCAATTCCTCTTCTGGCAATTATTCATTTTATTGGCAAATTTCCCCCATAGATATGAATGAGATGAGGAAAATCAACAGGTAAAAAAACACTTGTGTGTTTTCAGAGGAAACACTAAAAATGCATTTAATCCACACACGTCTATATCAGTGAACTTTTATTAAAGTTAAGCTACAGGAAGTTTTCAATAGAAAGCAGTTACGGTATGTAAAAAAAGGACATCAAAAATGAGGAAAAAAAAACAAAAACTAAAAACTCTTGTAAAAAGTTCACAAAATAAGGTGCAGATATGCTGCAGAAAATCTATAACATCAAAATTAGAGCAAATTAGCCTAAAAGGTATCATTTTTATTACAGTTACCCTATGTTCCCTAGAAGATGCTGTGCTTGGATGGGTCATTATGTGCTGATAATCCCTAGTTAAAGCTGAGGCTACGTGCACACAGTTTTTTGGGAGAAATTGTGATTCAAAACTTGCCTGAAACACTTGATATGCTTTTCTATTGTAAAACTACTTTACTTGACATATGTTCATTCTTTTGAGCATTTTCTCTCTGCTTCGCTTTTAGAAAAACAACCGATGGGAGAAAAAAAAAAGTGCATGTCACTTCTGTCAAGCAGATTCAGTCAGAAAGCTGCAAAATAATTTGAGGGGAAAACAAAAAAAACTAACTCATGCTAATAAAAAATATATATATATATATATATATATATATATATATATATATATATATATATATATATATATATATATATATATATATATATATATATATATATATATATATATATATATATATATATATATATATATATATTTATTTTGGAATTGGGAATTGAGTGCTTCATTCTACCAATTGGTGGGGTCTCAGCAGTTTCCCCATAGTCAGACTTATAAACTGCTCTAGGAGTATTAAGTACAGCAGACGTCTGTCTGGAGAGAAGAACAATACTTATATTTGTACTGTACACCTCGCACCAGACAGACTTCTGCTGCATTTATTACTCTAAGAATAGTTTATTAGTCAGATCCTTTGGGGAGGACTGCTAGATTCCCACCAGAAGGCTGTCTGGACAGAAGCACATAATACACACAGAACTTGTAATTTACCAAAATACTTTGCAGCAAGTCATGGATCAACACAAAATAACAGCAGATGATATGAAACTATGGATCTCATCCTATGGTGCATCCATCAAGCTAAAAGCTCTAACCAGCCATCCACACAGATGGAGAGGGATCAGTAGGAGAGAGGACTGTGCTCCACACCTCCTGCGCTGGTTGCTGATTGTTGTCTAGGACAGTGCCTGCAGGGAATTCAGAAAAGCTGCAGATTTAGGGAATCTGAACCGTCAATCAACTCAAAGCCAGTTTTACTGCATGAGAAAAAGAAAAAGCTAGGAAACCGTCTTCTCACATTAGCATCTTTATGTATCTCTTAGCTTTCCATCCTCACATCATCTGACAGGTCCTCGATGTGCAAGAAGTGATACATACGGCAATATACACACAGTATGTAGTTTACAGTCACATTTCTATAGGTTATTGTCTAAATACAGTCTACACTTGTTTCATTAACGAAAATATGACATTGCAGAACTAAACACTTTTTATAACACCTCAGATCTAAAACGTGTCCAAATCCAATCTTCACCCCCAGCATATACTCAAGAAACTCACATCTGCAATAACCAATGACTAGCGCGTAGATAGCAATTTTGTCACTGACATGAATTAAAAAGACTACAACATTATTCGCTAAGCATTACTATTAATGCGGAGTGTGCGCGGCAGGAAACAGTACCCCCGATGCACATCAGTGGGCACACAGCGGGCATCCCAAAGAGGAGCTGGAAGTGACCACCCGACGCTCACTGATCACTGGCAATCCTACACGCTGCACAGCTAAAATAGGATTCTGCAAACCAGTGAAATATAAGAGCAACCCAGCACTGCCATCTACAGCACCGGTGTTTCCTAGTAAGGTTTACTTATTCACTGAGCGTCACAAGGTAGAACATGGCACACTGAGCCAGTCACAGGGCATTTACTGCAAAAACGATTCATCAATAAGAGTGCAGAGGAGCAGATGCTGTAACATTTACTAGATTGTGTGCCAGAGGAGAACAAATATTTACATTTTGTATCACTGGGGAGGAACAGGAGAACAATGCTGAAAGAAAGTAGCCCCAAGGCTAGGGTCACACAGATTTTCTGCAGCCATTGAGTGATCTAGGTCACTTTAAAAAAAAAAAAAATGAGAGTTAAAAAAAAAAAAAATCCCACACCAAAAACTGCCATAATTAATTGTGGGAACGTAGCCCAACAGCTCCAGGTGGCAGCCAGAAATACAGTCTGGTAGTGGCATGTGCAGCCCTGATCACCGGCACTCACAGGAGGCAAGGCGCCACAGTCCACTCAGCAGCAGTAAATATGGCTCCCAGTGTAATTGTTACTCAGGTATTGATCCCTGTCTGCGCTGTTCTGCTGTAGTTACAGTGGTGCAGAGTAATGGACACAGCCAAGTGAAACAAGATCCCTCGGTCACAGGCAGTGGGACATGACAGTAATCCTGTCATCACATCACCCGTGCCAGGACACTGGAGACCATGAAAACCCTTGGGGTCAGACACACAGGAAGACTCGGATCATCAGCCCACAACACAGCCATTTACTGACACTAAGGAAAACCCACACACCCAAGAACACATGGTGCCGACTACTGCCAGAGGTACGCGAAAAGTGACGAGCACCAGTGGAGTCGCACTGACTACTCCCGAAGGCAAGGATCTTATAAAAAGGCATGTAGTAGAGAACACGTTATCAGCGCACAGATAATCCTCTTCCAACCACTCAGTGCATTTCCACATGTTCAGGCTGGGAAAAAATAAAAATCAGATATAGGCCAATTTCACACTAGGCATTTTTGCTGCACTTTTTTTTTCTGCAGCAAAACCTGAGTGCTTGGCAGGAAAGAAGCTGCAGCAAAAACAGGCTATGTTTTTTTTTCCCATTCAGTGGGTGAAACACTTAAAAAAAGCGCTGAAAGAAATGACATGCTCTATGTCCAAAAAAAACAAAAACAGGCTATCGACAAAATACTGAGGACAAAATACAAGCTGTGTGCATGAGATTTCTGAAATCTCAGACATAGCTGGTACTTGTCAAATGCAGTTGAAAATTACCATAAAAAGAAAAAAAAATGCAGAAGAAACGCCCAGTGTGAACTTAGCCTTAAAGAATCAGTGGCAAAATTTTAACAATATACCAGAAGATCTGCAAGTAGATTCACCCCCATTATCCTTGAAGGGTCAGGAGTCAACTTGGAAGATACTGGTAGGTAACCTGGATTTAGATCCATCTAAAGGGTGAAATCTCCATGGAGCTTGTATCCCCTCCCCCCAGGATGTATGGGGGGACTGACAGATTTGGAGGTTAGAATGCATGCCCCATGGGGACAAGGACTGTAGTGAGGAATGACACGGTCTGCACATCCCTGGGCTACGCTACATACCATACATAATGTAATGGGAAAACTGCACCTAAATCAAATACTCAACGTGATAACTTTTCATAAATGTTTATGGTAATTTCCCGAGCACAGACATTATCGCTGTTGGTCTCAGAGGTGGCTGTAGCTCAGTCTATAAAGGTCACTGGAGAAATCAGAGAACTAAGCCACCTGAACATGCAAGTCTAGCGGACCATCTGTATGTGTATGGGGCTCCTGACTACTGCCCCACAGAACTGCCCAGAAGGAAGAGCTGTATGAGAATTCTACATTCCGACACAACACATAACAGAGGGGTCTGGTAGGAGTGTATATGTATGTATGTATATATATATATATATATATATATATATATATATATATATATATATATATATATATATATCGCAAGATATTACAATCATAAAACAAGAATTATGGTAACTTTTACAGAGCAAAGGAGCAGCAAGCAAGCACATGGGGAAGGGGTAGAGGTATAACCGAACAATCGGTCTGGCATCGTTTGATAGGGTACCTCACATCTCGCGGCGGTACCATAACCACACATTCACCAAAATTGGTTATGCAGTGTCTTCAGGAAAGCTTGCATACTCACCGGCCATAGACTGGCAGGAGCCAATGTCTGTGCATGACAAACAGCTGGCAAGAAGATATTAGTAACTGTGTAAATGGGGATTAAGCACAAAAACACTGGAGCTTTATACTGAGGAGGAAGCAACCCCCACACATAACATGAAGTACAGTTCTGGTCAGACTGGACACACAAGCTTCTGTTCACACTGGTGCTGTGGCAGATAAGACCGAGCCGCTATCTGTTGCCGTCAGTTTCCAGAATAGAGCAATAGGACCCATTATTCTGGCTGTCACATAGATGGAAGAGGCGGCCAGTGTGATCAGTACATGCCAACAATCAGCGCCAGGCACTAGTCCACATAGTGAGGCTGCCATGGGATTCAGCCACTGAGTGACAGCGCCGTGCACAGGTGAGCAGTAAGCGGCCGGACCCACTGACATCACCGGCGGCTTCCCTCTGCCCACAGACCCAGTGCCACACTACCAATGCATGCAGTGCCCTCTGCCAGGGACAGTCTAGTCACAGATCACCATCACAGCTGGGGCCGGCCCACATGGACAACCATGACACAGGACTCAGAGCTGGGACTTCTGGTTCCACAGCCAGAATGTTGCAGGTCATGGGATGTCACATCACAACACCAGCCACATTGTGAGCAGCCTGACAACACGTTACATTGCATGCTGGGACATGTAGTACCCCCGTAACTGACTACACGATGATTACATATCGGTCATGTAATGTCTCAGGGACTATCAGATTTACAGCAGCTGAGGAGACAGGTCAATCCTGAGACTTGTAGTTCTATAGTATCTGTGTAGACTGGGTACAGTATCAGAAGCTGCATTCTGGGAGGTGTAGTTCCTCTGCACCAGCTGGACTATTCGTTCCATGATAAAAGCACACAGCGGCTGCACGTTTCACTAGTAGACAGGAGACTATGGAATGTAGTATGAATGGGAGGCGTGCGGGGACCTGCACTTATGTCAGCAACACATGCTGGAACTTGTAGTTCTGAGACCAGCTGGGGTTAGAGGTTTTACCTTAAAGTAGGCAGAATACAGTATGGCGGGCACAAGCGAGGACCTGTGGGCACACACTGGGGCTAGAATCGTCCTCCAAATATGCTGGGACTTGTAGTTCATTCATCCGTGCATAATACGGGGCTAGAAGTTTTGGGGGTTTTTTTTAACAGTCAAGTTGACAGGACACATGCTGGGACCTTTAGTTATATCACGGGTAGCCACGCTGGGGCTTGTGGTGCCCCCCCAGAAGACACGCTGGGGCTTGTGGTGCCCCCCCAGAAGACACGCTGGGGCTTGTGGTGCCCCCCCAGAAGACACGCTGGGGCTTGAAGTTTCGCCCTGCTGACTGGAGCGATGAGGGGGCAGTACCGGTGGGGCAGTACCGGCGGAGCACAGGGGGGGGGTTCAGTACCGGCGGAGCACCGGGGGGGGGGGGGTTCAGTACCGGCGGAGCACCGGGGGGGGGGGTTCAGTACCGGCGGAGCACAGGGGGGGGGGGGCAGGGGGGTTCAGTACCGGCGGAGCACCGGGGGGGGTTCAGTCCCGGCGGCTCTTACCTGCAGCACCAGCGGCTCCGGGTTGAAGGCCAGGGTGAGCAGCAGCTGCATGCGCTCCGTGTCCTTGAGGTTCTTGAGCAGGAAGCTGCCGGAGTCCTTGGTCTCGGCATAGCGGCGGACCAGCCTGTCCAGCAGCCGCTGCGAGGGGCAGTGCACCAGGTCGGACCAGCCCTCCACCACGTCCGGGGTGAGCAGCCGCACGTCGCCGTTGAGCCGGGCGAAGTCGGTCTTGTACATGGCCTGCAGGAGGTCGCAGCGGGGCCGCCCGGTCGCCCGCTTGCAGATCTTCTGGTCCAGCTCGGCCAGCTCTTGGTTGGAGCCCAGGCGCTTGAGCACGACGCGGCGGCTGCCCTCCCGGGGCTCCCCGTACTGCGCGAAGTGCACGTTCTTGACGTTGAAGAAGTCGAGCAGGCGCACCCTGCCCCAGCCCTCGAAGCTCAGCTGCCCGTTCATGAACTTGCGGCACCAGCTGGTCCCGAAGCACGCCGGGCACTTGTTCAGGCTCAGGAAGCGGCGCTCGGTCAGCTCGTTGCGCTGGAAGGAGGCGAGGAGCGAGTGCGTGTTGAGCAGCATGACCACCAGCAGGCTGGCCGCGAACAGCAGCTTCACGTAGCGGTACAGGCGGCCGAACTTCAGCGAAACAAGGCGCAACATGGTCCCGCGCTCACTTCAGCCTCCCTCCCGGGGAAGGAGGGGAGCGGCGGCTTCGCCCTCCCGCGGCCGCTGACTGAGCACCGGTGGGGCCAGCTCGTAGCCGAGGCCGCTAGTGTGGATGCTCGGGTCGGTGGAGTCCCCCTTGAAGCCTCGGTCCCCACTAACAGGCAGCTCTCAACTTACTGACAGAGGCGGCTCGGAAGCTCCGGAGCCAACAGAAGCGACGGGGGGAGTGGCCTAGCTCGTAACTGAGGGAGGGGGAGACTTTTTGTTTGGTCATGTGACATGAGGGCGGTGAATGTGTGGAACGACGTGACGTGACGTGACGCTCTCCGCCGCCATCTTGGGGTGGGCAAAGTTTACAATTTGAGCGTAACTTCCTTCTGCCGGAATAGTAAACAATAGGGGGCGCGCGCGGGAGGCGGGGACGGCACGGGACGGGAGGCGGGGACAGCACGGGACGGGAGGCGGGGACAGCACGGGCGTGCTCCTGCAGCCTATCCGATTGCTGCGGCGGTGTCCCTACTTGTCAGGCAGCATGCTGGTACCTGTGGTGTGAGCAGCACATTACAGACGTGCTGGAGATAACGTGTAGGGGGAGGGGCTTCTCTTCTGTCTAAGGCTAGTTTCACACTAGCGTTTACTGCATTACGTCGCAAATCCGTTTTTTTGCCGAAAAAACGGATGCGTCAAAAAATTGAAAAACGGTGACAAACGTATGCCACGCATCCAGCATTTCGACGGATCCGTCGCAAATCCGCTAAACGTTTCCGTCGAAAATACTGGATGCGTTGCATACGTTGTATCCGTTTTACCATCCGTTGTATCCGTTTTTCCGACGGATCCGTTTTTAAAAGGGGAGGCTCCCAAAATTTGATTGGCTACTGGAAAATTTGAAAAACTATATAGTACTGTATTTACAGCCCATCTTTGTGGGTTTTAGTTTTGTGGCAGCGATGGAAGGTGTTCTTGGGAGGATTGCTAGTTTGGTTACCGACGTTATCTTTGAGACAAATCGCCTGGATATCATAGTGCGGGAGAAGGAGGCGGCAGCGGAAAGGCGTAGGATGCTTCTGCAGCAACGGAGACGAAGACGAATGTGGATTCATCCTATTAATCAACTACGGATGACCCGGGGTGTCCAGTCCACTCTGTACCTGGAGTTGCGGCACAATCCACACAAATTCCACAACTACGTGCGGATGAGGATTGAACATTTTGATTTTTTGCTTGCAAAACTGGAGGATGTCATCCGAAGACAGGATACAAGGATGAGGCTTGCCATCACACCGGCGGAGCGGCTGATGGTGACCCTGCGGTAAGCCTCTTTTTTTTATTTCATTGCTGATATTGAATGTTATATTACATGCTGCAGAAAATACTGCGCTGGCATATTGCGCACTATTTTCTGCAGCATGTAGTTTTGGTTTTCTTGGCGGACATTCAACTGCTTTATTTAAATGTCATTGCTGATATTGAATGTTAACAGACTGCAGAAAATACTGTGCTGAAATATTGCGTTGCATTTTCTGCAGTTTTTTTTTTTTTTGGTTTTTTTGGGTTTGATGACATGCAACTGCTTTTTTCCTGTCATTGGTCATTTTGAATGTTATATTACATGCTGCAGACAATACTGCGCTGACATATTGCGCACTATTTTCTGCAGCATGTAGTTTGTGTTTTCTTGGCGGACATTCAACTGCTTTATTTAAATGTCATTGCTCATATTGAATGTTAGATAACAGACTGCAGAAAATACTGCGCTGAAATATTGCGTTGCATTTTCTGCAGTTTTTTTGGGGGGGGTTTTTTGGGTTTGATGACATGCAACTGCTTTTTTCCTGTCATTGGTCATTTTGAATGTTATATTACATGCTGCAGACAATACTGCGCTGACATATTGCGCACTATTTTCTGCAGCATGTAATTTGGGTTTTCTTGGCGGACATTCCACTGTTTTTTTACACCGGATTCATGCTGGTTTTATTGGGTCTCCTGTCATTTTAAAAAAAATTAACAGTGCCATATTATAAAAAATTGCACAGACAAACAATTTTTAACATTTTTTTTTTTTTTTTTTTTATAAAGTTTCCTAGCTACGGGTGAATCTATGACTTCGCTCCATTATCAGTTCAGGCTGGGCATTTCAACTATCTCTGGAATAGTGAAGGACACATGTCGGGCTGTTTGGACCACTTTGCAACCAGAGTATATCCCCCAACCATCCACGGAAATCTGGTTGCGAAGTGCTGAAGAGTTTCAGCAAATTTGCAATTTCCCTAATTGTGTGGGTGCAGTTGACGGGAAACACATAAGGATTGCGAAACCGGCAGGAACAGGATCGGAGTATTATAATTATAAGAAGTATTTCTCCATCGTCCTTATGGCTATTGCAGACGCCAACTGCAGGTTCCTTGCCGTGGACATTGGAGCGTATGGACGGTCCAACGATTCGCAAGTGTTTAAAAACTCTCCGATGGGTCGTTGCCTTTATGGAGAGAGCTACGATTTACCGCCAGCCAGACCACTGCCAGGAACAAATGACCCAGCCCTGGAATATGTCTTTGTAGGTGATGAAGCCTTTCAACTGTCGCTGCACCTACTGAAACCGTACAGTAGCCGGAACTTAAACCATACCAAGCGGGTCTTTAATTACCGGCTTACTAGAGCACGAAGAGTAGTGGAGTGTTCCTTTGGCATATTGACGGCGAAGTGGCGAGTTCTGCTGACGGCTATCAAGCTGAAAACAACAACTATAGACGAGGTAGTTAAAGCCTGTGTGGTGCTCCACAACTTTGTCCTGTCAAAGGAGCCCGTTTCTTTGGATGATGAAGAGTTGGAGACCACCTTGTGGGACTACCGCAGCAGCTCGGTTCGCTCTACAAGTTCAGTTACAAGGATGAGGGACCAGTTTGCCGATTATTTTGTCTCACCTGTCGGGCGGATCCCGTGGCAAGACATGATTGTGTAACCTGTTTCCCATGTGTAACCTGTTTCCCATGTGTTTTGGTTATGTAAAAAAAGTGTTTCTGCCCCCCCCCCAAAAAAAAAGGCCCAAAAGCGTGGTTTTCTTGCTAGTAAAACCATTATGTTATACCCTTTACATGTCTGGTGTTTGTTTTTATTAAACCTTTTTTTATTATATTACCTTAATAAATCCACACACACACAAAGAGTAGAATTGTAATCCGAATTTTATTTTAACTCTTTTTTTTTTTTTTTTTTTTTGTTTTGCAAAAAAAATATATATATATTTTCCAACATTTTTATAGAAAAATTAGAACATTTTTTAGAATCTTATTTACACACTTTACAAATTTTCAAAGTGTTGGGTGGAGATATGAGAGGAGGATGTGCCGGAAGGTTGGACCACGTCGATAGGTGGGGAAACCCTACTTGTTTGGGGTGCAGTGGAAGTGGGGGTTAAACCAAGAGGCTGACCAGAGGGGGGTGGTGTTGGGGTAGGTGGAAGAGAAAAGTTCAGTAAGGAAAACATTGGGGAAGTAATTTGGTCTAGGGGCCGGGATTGTTGTGGGGACTGGGTCGGGTATTGTGACTGGGTAGGGTAGTGGGAGTGGCGTGGGGTTTGGTAATGGTGCTGGTGTGGGGATTGGAGCTGGGTTTGGTAATGCTGCTGGTGTGGGTATTGGGGCTGGGTTTGGTAATGGGGGGTATGGTGTGGAAATGGGGCCTGGTGTGGAATTGGAGTGGAGGTGCGGTGAGGTGTGTGGGTCGATTCATTAATGGCCTGCAGTGCAGCATTATGGCAGGTATTCATTACCCGCATCTGTTGCTCAAAAGAAAGCTTCTCCATGCTCATGAGCATGGATTGGAAAAAAAGGTTGGCCGGATCGGGACTTACAGCTGAATGCAGCCTATCCAAGCGACTGCTGGTTTCCTGGCTTGTTTCACTGATGCGTGATTGCACCATGTTGAAACCAGCAGTCACTTGCTCTCCCAAAATTTTGAAAGAGCCTTGGAAGGATGCATTCAGGTGTAAGAACTCAGGAGCATAGCTCCTTTCCTGACCCCTCTGGCGCTGCCGCCACGAACCTAATGGTGGTGTCGAGGTGGCAGGATCAGAGGGGTGGGGTAAAGGGAACGCTAACTGTTCAGCATCAGATGCGAGCAATGAAGCCTGCAATAATGCTCCACTGCTTGGGGCGGATGAAGTGGAGGGGACAGAGGGGTCAGAGGAGAGGACAGAGGGGTCAGAGGAGGGGACAGAGGTGTGGGGCCTACCGACGTGGCCCTCAGTGGCGGACTCAGGAGGGATCGCTCCAGAGGGCGCAGAGGAAGATGCAGGCGCCCGGTGGCTGGAGAAGGTGCTGTGAAAGAAAAAACAAATGAAATTAATACATTGGAATGAAAAAGCCCTGACTGAAAGCAAACTAAGTAGACAGGTTAACATGGTTATTAGTGGGCTGTAGAATACTTACACTCTGCTTAGCATTGTTCGCCTCAGGAAGGAGAGGGCCTGGCCATATTTATATTTGCTCCTCTTCCTTCCTGCAGAGCCACTCGGGGCCTTCATCTCATCATTGAATTCCCTCTTAAAGCGATCCCTCAGTGACCGCCACCGCTTCCTAATCTTTCCAACTGTGAAGACAAGAATCAAAAGAAAAAACCAAAAATTGGTAAATGCAATACATTACAGTCAGCTCAAAACATCACTGGAAAGTGAATACTTACCTAGTTTGCTCTGCTGCTGAGGATGAAGGCTCTCCCGCCTTGGAAACAGGTTGCGACACACTTCGTCCCAGAGCCGACGGGTGACACCGGTATCAGCATGCCTGCGGTCAGCCATGTTCCACAGCGGCTCCCGCTCGCGAACCTCCTCGATGAGACAATCGATGTCAATGTCATCATCATCATCCTCCTCTTCTGCGGGAGCACGCTGTGAAGCCTGTGTCAAAAAAAAAAAAAAAAAGGAAAACAAACAAATTAGTACACTGAAATACTAAAGTACCAATAGAATCCCCCTCCCCCCCCAAAAAAAAACTCACTGATGGCCGACCGTGGCGACGAGTCCGCCGACTCTGGGACTGTCTGGGAGAGCCTTCAGCGGCAGCAGCAGGAGCAGCAGCAGCAGCCTGAAATGAAGGAAACAAATTCTCAGTTAAGGTAGGCAGGTGTTTAGTAATCTGTTTTGTGTATGGTGCAGTGTGATGTGCGAAGCAACTGTTTCACCACTACTTACACTTGGTTCCTCCTCCACTTGCATCTCTCCACCCGTCTCGCCCCCTTCTGACAGCTCCTCATCTGATTCAGCTTCCTGTTGAAACATAATGTATGCATGTAGTTATCCATAAAAATTTAATTTAAAGAAATTTAAAAAAAAAAAAAAAATTTGTGTTAACTTACCGATACACGCTGTTGCTGTGGAGGAGGGCTGTCAGAAGAGGACATCGTTTTGTGGTCCTGGTGGGCAGCGGCTGTGTCCTGGTGGTTCTGTAAGTTAAAGACACACTTGCAATCTGCTCGACACATTGAAGTAGCAGATTGGGGTCTTCAAAACTTACTTCTAGCTCTTTAGCTGTGGTCCTGGTGGGCAGCGGCTGTGTCCTGGTGGGCAGTGGCTGTGTCCTGGTGGGCAGCGGCTGTGTCCTGGTGGGCAGCGGCTGTGTCCTGGTGGTTCTGTAAGTTAAAGACACACTTGCAATCTGCTCGACACATTGAAGTAGCAGATTGGGGTCTTCAAAACTTACTTCTAGCTCTTTAGCTGTGGTCCTGGTGGGCAGCGGCTGTGTCCTGGTGGGCAGTGGCTGTGTCCTGGTGGGCAGCGGCTGTGTCCTGGTGGGCAGCGGCTGTGTCCTGGTGGTTCTGTAAGTTAAAGACACACTTGCAATCTGCTCGACACATTGAAGTAGCAGATTGGGGTCTTCAAAACTTACTTCTAGCTCTTTAGCTGTGGTCCTGGTGGGCAGCGGCTGTGTCCTGGTGGGCAGTGGCTGTGTCCTGGTGGGCAGCGGCTGTGTCCTGGTGGGCAGCGGCTGTGTCCTGGTGGTTCTGTAAGTTAAAGACACACTTGCAATCTGCTCGACACATTGAAGTAGCAGATTGGGGTCTTCAAAACTTACTTCTAGCTCTTTAGCTGTGGTCCTGGTGGGCAGCGGCTGTGTCCTGGTGGGCAGCGGCTGCGGTCCTGGTTTATCTGTTATATGTATAATGGATCTATAGTTAGACCACCCCCTGAACTAGGTAATGTTCAATGATAAACACCCTACTAAAATGATGTCAGAAATGTTCATACAGGTGAACACCAAAACCCCCCCAAAAAGTTGCACGTTATACCATTCATTTCCATGTCCCAAAAAACAAAATTTTTTAATGTTAACACCATGAAAAAATATATTTGACACATTTTATTTAAAATAAATAACCTCTCCCCCCCCCAAAAAAAAAAAAAAAATACTTTACAGGTTAACCTTTATTAAAAAAAATGAGCCCTCAACCAACCCTGTATTGCATGTGTAACCATTGGTACATACACCAGTTTTAAATTTACCTTTATGAAATAATACTACGGACATTTTTTTAATAAACATTTTATTATAATTTTTTTTTTGCACTTTTTTTTTTAAAAATCACAAGGAGCTGACATGCTCTTTATTTTAAATACAAGTACTTCAACTGCAAATGGTTATAACTGTAATAAAAAAAAATTCAACACTTTTATTAAATAGAAAAACCCCACACTCACACATTCAAACCACAAGCTGCACACCGCTAGACTTTTTTAAAAAACACATCAGATTTAAAAAAAAAAAAAAAAAAAAAAAAAAAAATTTAAACCACATGCTGCACAGACCACTATACAGTCAATACATCAGAAAAAGGCAAATAACCAATTATACAGCATGGACAAATGCACATGCCATCAACAAGACGTACCCAAAAAACATGCATGGTATGTGTCCACATTCAGGATCGCATCAGAATTTGGGCAGGATTTCCCATCAGTATTTGTAAGCCAAAACCAGGAGTGTAAAAATTAGGTAAAGTATAATACGAAAACAGGCACACTTTTGCTTTTATCACCCACTCCTGGTTTTGGCGTACAAATACTGATGGAAAATCCTGACCACATCCTGATGCAATCCTGCACATGGACACATACCCTCCCACATGAACAGGCATAAAATTGGCAAAGGCATAATATGGTGCAGGCACATGGTACAAAAGCACACAGCCGTCCAAAAATGCACACATACACATGCACGCACATAGCTTTATGCAAATACACATATGTACAACAAAGGCAGAAAGGTGAAACCAATCAGAAGACGCATACACACACACACATACAAAAGGCTGACAATCCTTTGGCTGAAGCAGCAGGTCTTCACAGTGGCTGGCATCATGGTGGATCTGGACTCTAGCATGGCACTGGCTGGTGCAGGACGATGGCAGGCCTCAGGTTCTCTTCAGGTTTTAAGCTCTTGCTGTAGTCAGTAGTACCTCATACACACAGAAATGCACAGGCACACAGATGCACACTAAAATTGCAATACTCACACTGGCTATGGTGGCTGGAGTCTTGTAGCAGGATGTCTGGAGTCTTGTGGCAGGATGGCTGGAGTCTTGTGGCAGGATGGCTGGAGTCTTGTGGCAGGCTGGCTGCAGTCTTGTGACAGGCTGGCTGGGGTCTTGTGCTTGGCTGGGGTCTTGTGGCAGGCTGGCTCTTGCTGGCAGGCTTCTTTGCTTCTCTGTGTCTTGCTGGCATATGTGGGGTTCAAGGCCCAGGCCAGGTTTATATAGATTTGGGGGTGTCTGACCAATTGGCAACAAAATACTTCTTCTGAGCATGCTCAGTGTAAAAAAAACGTATTGCAGCGCTGCATTGCGTCGTACGACGTGTCCCGACGCATCCGTCGCTCATAGGCTTCCATTGCAGCCAACGACGTATGCCGCAGGATGCGTCGCGACACGTTTTTTAGGCGGAGACAAAAAACGTTACAATCTACGTTTTTTTGAGACGACGTGTCGCCAAATTTCGACGCATCCGTCGTAAAACGTACACGACGTATGCCAATCCGTCGCCATACGTCGCCAATACAAGTCTATGGGAAAAAAACGCATCCAGCAAAAAGTTTTGCTGGATGCGTTTTTTCTGAAAAAAGACGTTTTGAAACGTAATGCAGTTAACGCTAGTGTGAAAGTAGCCTAATAATAGGGGGCAGGGTGCCAACCTACTGAAAAAGAATTTCTGGACTCAAATTCACAGTCTAAAATGTTTATGGCCATGTGACACGCCCCCTATAGACCTCGCCCCCTGAAGACCACGCCCCCTGAAGACCAGCATAGAAGTGCCCTCCCACAAAGAAAGGAATCTCCAAGGAGGAGACTCCCACCTGACCTGTGGCCGTGCCCACGATCCGGAAGTAGCAGCGCACGTCCGCTATAGAGCGCAGCAGGTGATTCCCCATGTGTTCACTGAACCGTGCGGAGTCACCGCGTCCGGTACATTGTATTGATGTCATTTTAGTTGTGGAGAGTCGCGTCTCCATAAGGCCTCTTTCACATTTCCGTCGGCCCGACGAACGTTGTGCAAATAGTGCAGAATGTGGGCAGCGGTTGCAGTTTTCAGACGCATCTGCTGCCCAGTATGAGTTCCGGGGAGGAGGGGGCGGAGTTTGGGCCGCGCATGCGCGGTCATAAATGGCGGACGCGTCACACAAAAAACGTTACATTGAACTTTTTTGTGATGATGGTCCGCCAATTACCGACGCATCCAGTGCACGACGTATGGAACGTGTGTCCATACGTCGTGATGCGTCGGTAATACAAATGTATGCGCAAAAAATGCATCCTGCCGGCAACTTTGCAGGATGCGTTTTTTGCACAGAACGACACATTGCAACGTCTTAATAAAGACGGAAGTGTGAAAGTAGCCTAAGAGGAATTAGCCAAATTTATTAACACAAACAGGATGTCAACAATTGCCACTGTGTTAGTTCGTAGAGAGAAAACCCGACGTTTCGACCCTCCCGGGTCTTATTCATGGGGTTACTAGGAAACAAACAGACAGTATAAGCAGCTGTTTGTGACATGATATATAACGAAAACAAACAAGAACAAAGAAAAAAAACAAAGATAAGATACCAAAGCATAATAAAAACATACTATGTACAATATATACAGAGCAACCAGAGATAATGATGGGGGTACTCTGGGGAGCAGCGAAAGATCAGTCTATGGTACAGAGGTAATATCTGCAATTACCTGCTTAGGGGAAAGATAGTAACGTTTACCTGCACTCTTTTGTTACACATACATAGGGGTGGCAGTGTTGGCAGCCAAGACACAGGTCCTTTAACCCCTTCCTGACATCCGACGTACTATCCCGTCGAGGTGGGGTGGGCCCCCATGACCGCCGACGGGATAGTACGTCATAGCCGATCGGCCGCGCTCACGGGGGGAGCGCGGCCGATCGCGGCCGGGTGTCGGCTGCATATCGCAGCTGACATCCGGCACTATGTGCCAGGAGCGGTCACGGACCGCTCCCGGCACATTAACCCCCGGCACACCGCGATCAAACATGATCGCGATGTGCCGGCGGTGCAGGGAAGCATCGCGCAGGGAGGGGGCTCCCTGCGGGCTTCCCTGAGCCCCCCGCAGCACGGATCCAAGATGGCCGCGGATCCGGGTCCTGCAGGGAGGGAGGTGGCTTCACAGACGCCTGCTCAGAGCAGGCACTGTGAAGCAGCCTGCACCTCTCGCAGATCGGTGATCTGTCAGAGTGCTATGCAAACTGACAGATCACCGATCTGTATTGTCCCCCCCTGGGGCAAAGTAAAAAAGTAAAAAAAAAAATTTCCAAATGTGTAAAAAAAAATAAAAAAAAATATTCCAAAATAATGAAAAAAAAAAAATATATATTATTCCCATAAATACATTTCTTTATCTAAATAAAAAAAAAAAACAATAAAAGTACACATGTTTAGTATCGCCGCGTCCGTAACGACCCCACCTATAAAACTGCCCCACTAGTTAACCCCTTCAGTAAACACCGTAAGAAAAAAAAAAAAAAAACGAGGCAAAAAACAACGCTTTATTACCATACCGCCGAACAAAAAGTGGAATAACACGCGATCAAAAAGACATATATAAATAACCATGGTACCACTGAAAACGTCATCTTGTCCTGCAAAAAACAAGCCGCCACACAGCATCATCAGCAAAAAAATAAAAAAGTTATAGTCCTGAGAATAAAGCGATACCAAAATAATTATTTTTTCTATAAAATAGTTTTTATCGTATAAAAGCGCCAAAACATAAAAAAATGATATAAATGAGATATCGCTGTAATCGTACTGACCCGAAGAATAAAACTGCTTTATCAATTTTACCAAACGCAGAACGGTATAAACGCCTCTCCCAAAAGAAATTCAGGAATTGCTGGTTTTTGGTCATTCTGCCTCACAAAAATCGGAATAAAAAGCGATCAAAAACGGTCACGTCTCCGAAAATGTTACCAATAAAAACGTCAACTCGTCCCGCAAAAAACAAGACCTCACATGACTCTGTGGAGCAAAATGTGGAAAAATTATAGCTCTCAAAATGTGGAGACGCAAAAACTTTTTTGCTATAAAAAGCGTCGCTGGTTTCACACTTGCGTTTTTGTCTGCAGCGTTTTTTGCACAAAAAAACGCATGCGTTTTTTCCCTATATTTAACATTGAAAACGCATGCGTTTTTTTTGTACACGTTTGGTCGCGTTTTCAAACGCATGCGTTTTTTTTCTGCATGCGTTAATTTTCAGAAATACAACCTGCAGTATTTTCTTGCGTTTTTAAGCACATGCGTTTGTTTGCGTTAAAAACGCATGCATTTTTATCGAAAAAAAAAACAGAAAACACACTGAAAAGCCACCCACCACCATCATTGTGATAAAGGGATCCAAACCCTAACCCTAACTCTACCCCTAACCTCACCCCTAACCGTTTAATGAACATTTTCTGACAGTCATAGTGCCACGTATTTCAGTGCCACGTATTTCAGTGCCACGTATTTCAGTGCCACGTATTTCAGTGCCACGTATTTCAGTGCCACGTATTTCAGTGCCATGTATTTCAGGGCAACGTATCACATATTTCAGTGCCACGTGTTTCAGTGCCACGTATTTCAGTGCCACGTATCACGTATTTCAGTGCCACATATTTTAGTACCACGTATTTCAGTTGCACGTGTTTCAGTGCCACGTATTTCAGTGCCACGTATTTCAGTGCCACGTATTTCAGTGCCACGTATTTCAGTGCCATGTATCACGTATTTCAGTGCCACGTGTTTCAGTGCCACGTATTTAAGTGCCACGTATCACATATTTCAGTGCCACGTATTTCAGTGCCACGTATTTCAGTGCCACGTATTTAAGTGCCACGTATCACATATTTCAGTGCCACGTATTTCAGTGCCACGTATTTCAGTGCCACGTATTTCAGTGCCACGTATTTCAGTGCCACGTATCACGTATTTCAGTGCCACGTGTTTCAGTGCCACGTGTTTCAGTGCCACGTGTTTCAGTGCCACGTATTTAAGTGCCACGTATCACATATTTCAGTGCCACGTATTTAAGTGCCACGTATTTAAGTGCCACGTATTTAAGTGCCACGTATTTCAGTGCCACGTATTTCAGTGCCACGTATTTCAGTGCCACGTATTTCAGTGCCACGTATTTCAGTGCCACGTATTTCAGTGCCACGTATCACGTATTTCAGTGCCACGTGTTTCAGTGCCACGTGTTTCAGTGCCACGTGTTTCAGTGCCACGTATTTAAGTGCCACGTATCACATATTTCAGTGCCACGTATTTAAGTGCCACGTATTTAAGTGCCACGTATTTAAGTGCCACGTATTTCAGTGCCACGTATTTCAGTCACGTTTAGGGGTAGGGTTAGGGTTAGGGCTAGGGTTGGAGGTAAAGTTAGGGTTGGGGCTAAAGTTAGGGTTGGGGCTAAAGTTAAGGTTGGGGCTAAAGTTAGGGTTAGGGTTTGGATTACATTTACGTTTGGATTAGGGTTGGGATTAGAATTATGGGTGTGTCAGGGCTAGGGGTGTGGTTAGGGTTACCGTTGGGATTAGGGTTAGGGGTGTGTTTGGGTTAGGGTTTCAGGTAGAATTGGGGAGTTTCCACTGTCCAGGCACATCAGGGGCTCTCCAAGCGCGACATGGCGTCCAATCTCAATTCCAGCCAATTCTGCGTTGAAAAAGTAAAACAGTGCTCCTTCCCTTCCGAGCTCTCCCGTGCGCCCAAAAAGGGGTTTACCCCAACATATGTGTTATCAGCGTACTCGGGACAAATTGAACAACAACTTCTGGGGTCCAAGCTCTCTTGTTATCCTTAGGAAAATAAAAATTTGGGGGGCTAAAAATCATTTTTGTGGGAAAAAAAAGATGTTTTATTTTCACGGCTCTGCGTTATAAACTGTAGTGAAACACTTGGGGGTTCAAAGTTCTCACAACACATCTAGATAAGTTCCTTGGGAGGTCTAGTTTCCAATATGGGGTCACTTGTGGGGGGTTTGTACTGTTTGGGTACATCAGGGGCTCTGCAAATGCAACGTGACCCCTGCAGACCAATCCATTTAAGGCTGCATTCCAAATGGTGCTCCTTCCCTTCCGAGCTCTGTCATGCACCCAAACAGTGGTTCCCCCCCACATATGGGGTATCAGCGTACTCAGGACAAATTGGACAACAACTTTTGGGGTCCAATTTATCCTGTTACCCTTGTGAAAATACAAAACTGGGGGCTAAAAAATCATTTTTGTGAAAAAAAAAAAGAATTTTTATTTTCACGGATTTGCGCTATAAACTTTAGTGAAACACTTGGGGGTTCAAAGTTCTCAAAACACATCTAGATAAGTTCCTTGGGAGGTCTAGTTTCCAATATGGGGTCACTTGTGGGGGGTTTGTACTGTTTGGGTACATCAGGGGCTCTGCAAATGCAACGTGACGGCTGCTGACCAATCCATTTAAGTCTGCATTCCAAATGGCGCTCCTTCCCTTCCGAGCTCTGTCATGCGCCCAAACAGTGGTTCCCCCCCACATATGGGGTATCAGCGTACTCAGGACAAATTGGAAAACAAATTTTGGGGTCCAATTTATTCTGTTACCCTTGTAAAAATACAAAGCTGGGGGCTAAAAAATCATTTTTGAGAAAAAAAAAAAAAAATTATTTTCACGGCTCTGCGTTATAATCTGTAGTGAAACACTTGGGGGTTCAAAGCTCTCAAAACACATCTAGATAAGTTCCTTAGGGGGTCTACTTTCCAAAATGGTGTCACTTGTAGGGAGTTTCAATGTTTAGGCACATCAGGGGCTCTCCAAACGCAACATGGCGTCCCATCTCAATTCCAGTCAATTTTGCATTGAAAAGTCAAATGGCGCTCCTTCCCTTCCAAGCTCTGCCATGCGCCCAAACAATGGTTTACACCCACATATGGGGTATCAGCGTACTCAGGACAAATTGCACAACATTTTTTGGGGTCCAATTTCTTCTCTTACCCTTGGGAAAATAAAAAATTGGGGGCGAAAAGATCATTTGTGTGAAAAAATATGATTTTTTATTTTTACGGCTCTGCATTATAAACTTCTGTGAAGCACTTGGTGGGTCAAAGTGCTCACCACACATCTAGATAAGTTCCTTAGGGGGTCTACTTTCCAAAATGGTGTCACTTGTAGGGAGTTTCAATGTTTAGGCACATCAGGGGCTCTCCAAACGCAACATGGCGTCCCATCTCAATTCCAGTCAATTTTGCATTGAAAAGTCAAATGGCGCTCCTTCCCTTCCAAGCTCTGCCATGCGCCCAAACAATGGTTTACATCCACATATGGGGTATCAGCGTACTCAGGACAAATTGCACAACATTTTTTGCGGTCCAATTTCTTCTCTTACCCTTGGGAAAATAAAAAATTGGGGGCGAAAAGATCATTTTTGTGAAAAAATATGATTTTTTATTTTTACGGCTCTGCATTATAAACTTCTGTGAAGCACTTGGTGGGTCAAAGTGCTCACCACACATCTAGATAAGTTCCTTAGGGGGTCTACTTTCCAAAATGGTGTCACTTGTAGGGAGTTTCAATGTTTAGGCACATCAGGGGCTCTCCAAACGCAACATGGCGTCCCATCTCAATTCCAGTCAATTTTGCATTGAAAAGTCAAATGGCGCTCCTTCCCTTCCAAGCTCTGCCATGCGCCCAAACAATGGTTTACACCCACATATGGGGTATCAGCGTACTCAGGACAAATTGCACAACATTTTTGGGGGTCCAATTTCTTCTCTTACCCTTGGGAAAATAAAAAATTGGGGGCGAAAAGATCATTTTTGTGAAAAAATATGATTTTTTATTTTTACGGCTCTGCATTATAAACTTCTGTGAAGCACTTGGTGGGTCAAAGTGCTCACCACACATCTAGATAAGTTCCTTAGGGGGTCTACTTTCCAAAATGGTGTCACTTGTAGGGAGTTTCAATGTTTAGGCACATCAGGGGCTCTCCAAACGCAACATGGCGTCCCATCTCAATTCCAGTCAATTTTGCATTGATAAGTCAAATGGCGCTCCTTCCCTTCCAAGCTCTGCCATGCGCCCAAACAATGGTTTACCCCCACATATGGGGTATCAGCGTACTCAGGACAAATTATACAACAACTTTGGGGGTCCATTTTCTCCTGTTACCCTTGGTAAAATAAAACAAATTGGAGCTGAAATAAATTTTGTGTGAAAAAAAGTTAAATGTTCATTTTTATTTAAACATTCCAAAAATTCCTGTGAAACACCTGAAGGGTTAATAAACTTCTTGAATGTGGTTTTGAGCACCTTGAGGGGTGCAGTTTTTAGAATGGTGTCACACTTGAGTATTTTCTATCATATAGACCCCTCAAAATGACTTCAAATGAGATGTGGTCCCTAAAAAAAAATGGTGTTGTAAAAATGAGAAATTGCTGGTCAACTTTTAACCCTTATAACTCCGTCACAAAAAAAAATTTTGGTTCCAAAATTGTACTGATGTAAAGTAGACATGTGGGAAATGTTACTTATTAAGTATTTTGCGTGACATATGTCTGTGATTTAAGGGCATAAAAATTCAAAGTTGGAAAATTGCAAAATTTTCATAATTTTCGCCAAATTTCCATTTTTTTCACAAATAAACGCAAGTTATATCGAATAAATTTTACCACTAACATGAAGTACAATATGTCACGAGAAAACAATGTCAGAATCGCCAAGATCCGTCAAAGCGTTCCAGAGTTATAGCCTCATAAAGGGACAGTGGTCAGAATTGTAAAAATTGGCCCGGTCATTAACGTGCAAACCACCCTTGGGGGTGAAGGGGTTAAGGTATAACCTGTCATTACAATAAAGAGTCAACATTTATGCAGTGCATAGGCAATAAGACAGCATTGTTCCAATGTGAAAAAGAGGGGGGGGGTTTGTGTTTATAAGACACGTTTGGTCATGAAGATTAGGAGTCAGTCCCAATGGAATATATTGTAATAGGGTAACTAAGGGGCACATATCCCAGCATATTTGGAGGACGATTCTACCCCCATCATTATCTCTGGTTGCTCTGTATATATTGTACATAGTATGTTTTTATTATGCTTTGGTATCTTATCTTTGTTTTTTTCTTTGTTCTTGTTTGTTTTCGTTATATATCATGTCACAAACAGCTGCTTATACTGTCTGTTTCCTAGTAACCCCATGAATAAGACCCGGGAGGGTCGAAACGTCGGGTTTTCTCTCTACGAACTAACACAGTGGCAATTGTTGACATCCTGTTTGTGTTAATAAATTTGGCTTATACCTTTTTGCATCATATCAACTTCGAGTGTGCTGTACTTTTTCTTCTACTATTGACTTGACCACACGGTCTGATTTACCAGCACCTCCACATCCTTTGACCAGAGTGCACACCATTACCCTTTCTATAGTGCCTAAGAGGAATTGGCATACTGCAGCCTTGAAAGACGCATGTCCGTGTGAGCCGCAGGCAACTATACGTGCAGAGAGGACATCACTCTGCTGTCTCAGCTGGACGCTTGCACAAGTACACAGCATCAAACCCCCAGCAGCTCCGGACAGTGGGAACGTTCTCTCCGTGAGCTATAGATTATGTGAAAAGCAGATCAAATGTTTAAAATGCTATAAAAGAGTCTATCAATAAAAGACAACATATATAACACAAAGAACAACATAAAAGACACACTACATAGTCCTCCATACTGTATAATGAGCCCCATATGTTCCATACAGTATAATGAGCCCCGTATAATGTTCCATACAGTATAATGAGCCCCATATAATGTTCCATACAGTATAATGAGCCCCGTATAATGTTCCATACAGTATAATGAGCCTCATATAATGCTCCATACAATATAATGAGCCCCATTTATTGCTCCATACAGTATAATGGGCCCCATATAATGCTCCATACAAAATAATGAGCCCCATATAATGTTCCATACAGTATAATGAGTCCTATATAATGCTCCATATAGTATAATGAGCCCCATATAATGTTCCATGCAGTATAATGAGCCCCATATAATGTTCCATACAGTATTATGAGCCCCATGTAATGTTCCATGCAGTATAATGAGCCCTATATAGTGTTCCATACAGTATAATTAGCCCCATATAATGTTCCATACAGTATAATGAGCCCTATATAATGCTCCATACAGTATAATGAGCCCCATATAATGGTTCATGCAGAATAATGAGCCCCATATAATGTTCCATACAGTATAATGAGCCCCATATAATGTTCCATGCAGTATAATGAGCCCCATGTAATGTCCCATGCAGTATAATGAGCCTCATATAATGCTCCATACAGTATAATGAGCCCCATATAATGTTTCATGCAGTATAATGAGCCCCATATAATGTTCCATACAGTATAATGCTCCCCATATATTACTCCATACAGTATATAATGGCCCCATATATTATAATACAGTATACAGTATAATGGGCCCCATATAATGCTCCATACAGTATAATGAGCCCCATATAATGTTCCATACAGAATAATGAGCCCCATATATTACTCCATACAGTACAATGGGCCCCATTTATTACTCCATACAGTATATAATGGCCCCATATATTACTCCATACAGTATAATGGGTCCCATATAATGCTCCCTACAGTATAATGAGCCCCATATAATGTTCCATGCAGTATAATGAGCCTCATATAATGCTCCATACAGTATAATGACCCCTGTAGCATGGCTAAAGGGTGTGTAGTCGACGGGAGGTATGTGCCACATAAGTGCCTTGTTGCTGTAATGTAGCCCGGAGTATTTCTTTGTTGTATATAACCATGTATATATGTGTGTTCCAGGACCTGTGGTGATGTCAGACCACATGGCTAATCATGTGATGGGTTACTGGGTGTGGTTAGCTCTACATAAGACAGGCAAATGCTTAACACAGGAGATATGTGTGGAGGGGCTAGCCTCCAGTGTGTTAAGGCTCTAGCACTGAGCCTGAAGGAATGGACACTTGTTTTTCCCTTTTGCCTGAGTTAAAGGCTATTTGTTTTTCCTGTTTATGCTAAACTGGTTTATGAAGCAATAAACCTTTGAACTTTTGTTGGAACCTGCCTCCTAAGTGTCAGTCGTCGCACCTGAGTGAGTGAAATCCCTACAATTGGTGGTAGACGTGCGGGCAGCGTTCCCAGCGGAGACGAAAAGTCTGTTATTGAATGTCCTGGGTCAAGTCTGTTGTAAGCCAGCCGGGGAAAATGGAGGAACTGCTGAAACACTTGGTCCAGTTGCAGTCACAGCAGCAAGAGGCTAACAGGCTGTTGCAGTCACAGCAGCAAGAGACCAACAGGTTGTTGGTGCAGCAGATACAACAGAGCCAGCAGGAGCAACGGCAGCAGATGCAACAAAACCAGCAGGAGCAACGGCAGCAGATGCAACAAAACCAGCAGGAGCAATGGCAGCAGATGCAGCTTCTGGCAACCGCCATCCAGGGCAAGACGAGTGCCCCAACCCCAGGTCTGGCTGATGACACCCATGTCCGGAAGACGGTAAGAAGCGCATTGCAGAAAATGACCCTCGGGGATGTTAAGGCCTTCCTGATGGTGTTTGAGAGGGTCGCTGAGAGGGAAAAACTCCCGCCATAGCAGTGGGCAGAGGTACTGGCGCCGTACCTGATGGGAGAACCCCAGAAGGCGTACTATGATTTGACCTTGCAGGATGCCAAAGAGTATCACAAATTGAAAGTCGAGATTCTCGCACATTTGGGGGTGACACTGACAGGGCACAGCGAGTTCACAGCTGGGCCTATCACCAGGACAAATCGCCTCGCTCTCAAATGTTTGATCTGTTGCACCTGGTCCAGAAATGGCTGCAGCCAGAGTCATGTACACCGGCACAGATGGTGGAACGAGTGATGATGGATCGGTTTGTGCATTCCCTCCCAAGGTCCATACAGACTTGGGTTGCCCAGGGTGATCCTCAGAATGCCAACGAACTGATCGGACTGGTCGAGAGATACCAAGGGATGGAAGGCTCCTTTGGGAGGCAGCCCGTGCCGTACTGGGGGTCCTTGAAAGCTGCTGAGTCCCAAAAAGGGGTGGCGCGTCCAAGGTCACAAAGGGTGGGAGAGGTGGTGCCCAAGGTCCCTACGGGTGATATTATTTGCTGGAGGGGAGGTGCCATGGGCCAGGACATATAGCTGCCCGTTGTTCTCAGACCACTGAGCAGATGGACTGCAGCATGGGACGCCGTTGTTCATACTATGCGTATCCAGCCTGCAGTGTGAACTCTCCGCCCAACGAGGGACCTCAAGCGTGTCCCGTAAGGGTGAACGGTCGAGCAGCAACGGCGCTTAGTGCTTAGTGATCCTGGTGAGGGCCACTTTCCCTCTCCACCTGCTCCCAGGAAATAAGGTTGGCGTGCGGTGCATACATGGTGATGCCAAGGACTACCCTTTGGCCAGGGTGGACATTGAAACGGCATGTGGCACTGAGTCCCACATAGTCGGCGTCGTGCAGGACTTGTTGCACCCTATAATTATTGGCCGGGATTTCTGTCTGTTTTGGGATTTGTGGGGAAAAGGTTCTGAGCTCCCTAGCAAAAGTAGGGAACCAGTGAACCCTGGAAGGGTGTCACCACACCCAGAGACAGACAGGTTTCCTTTTTGTGTGCTGGTTGGGGATGAGGAGGAAGTATCCCCTGCATCTGACACTATGGAGTTAGAGGTAACCGGTGAAAATTTTGGGACTGCCCAACATAGGGACCCCACTCTGAGGGAAGCCTTTAATAATGTCACAGTTATTGACGGGGTGGTACAGGAGCCGGGGGCAGACACAAGATTTCCCCATTTTCTGATGAGTGGGGAGTTGTTGTACCGGGTCACGAAAATAAGGGAGGAGTTGGTAGAGCAGTTGCTAGTGCCGGGTCCATATAGACGGAAGGTGTTGGACATGGCCCATTCACACATCTTGGGTGGACACCTAGGGGTGGAAAAAACGCAGGAACGGGTTGTGCAGAGGTTCTATTGGCCTGGGTGTCACCGGGAAATAGTGAACTACTGCAGGTCCTGCCCTACATGTCAGCTAACTGCTCCCACTCCTCATTTCCGGAACCCCCTTGTGCCCCTGCCCATTATTGAGGTGCCGTTCGAGAGAATTGCCATGGACTTGGTCAGTCCCTTAGTTAAATCAGCCCGGGGCCATCAGTATATAGTAGTCATCCTGGACTATGCCACACGCTATCCTGAGGCAATTCCTCTGAGAAATTCTTCCTCGAAGAGTATAGCCCGCGAGTTGGTCCATGTCTTTTCCCGGACAGGTCTGCCGAAAGAGATCCTGACTGACCAGGGGACACCTTTCATGAGCAAAGTGATGAGGGAGTTGTGCAAAGCCCTGAAAATCTCCCAGTTGAGGACCTCGGTGTACCATCCCCAGTCAGATGGCCTTGTTGAGAGATTTAACAAGACACTGAAGAGCATGCTGAGAAAAGCTATAGAGAAAGATGGTAGAGACTGGGATTGTCTCTTACCCTACCTGATGTTTTCCATTCGTGAAGTTCCACAGGCCTCCACAGGATTCTCACCGTTTGAGCTTCTATATGGCCGACATCCGCGAGGACTCCTGGATATAGCCAAGGAAACCTGGGAAGCCGAAGTCACGCCCCACAGAAGCGTCATTGAGCATTTGGCCCTGATGCAGCAGAGGATTGCAAAGGTGATACCTATTGTGAAAGAACACCTCCTCCAGGCACAAGAAGCTCAGGCCAGAGTCTACAACCGGTCTGCAAGAGTGAGGCAGTTCAATCCGGGAGACCGAGTTCTTGTGTTAGTTCCGACGGTGGAGAGCAAGTTCTTGGCCAAATGGCAAGGGCCATATGAGGTTGTCGAGAAACTTGGTGAAGTAAATTATAAAATTCACCAACCAGGAAGACGGAAACCATTCCAAGTATACCATGTCAATCTCATCAAGCCGTGGCAAGATAGAGAGCCGACAGTATCTCCATCATTGTTAAGCAACCCAGAAGGTGAGGTTGGAGCGGTTACTATAGCGGAGATGCTATCGAAGTCCCAGAAACAGCAGTGCCGGGAGTTACTCCAGAAAAACAGGGACCTGTTTTCAGAGTTGCCAGGACACACGAGGGTCATAGAGCACGAGGTCCTAACAGAGCCACATGTGCGGGTGAACGTGAAGCCCTATCGTATTCCTGAGGCTCGTCGAGAAGTTATCTCCAAGGAAGTGGAGCGTATGTTGAAGCTTGGAGTCATTGAGGAATCCAAGAGCGGTTGGTCGAGCCCAATTGTCCTGGTCCCAAAACCTGATGGAGAATGGAGGTTTTGCAACGACTATCGGAAGTTGAATGAGGTCTCCAAGTTTGACGCTTATCCCATGCCCCGCGTTGATGAGCTCATCGAAAGGCTTGGGCACGCCAGATATATATCCACCTTGGATTTGACAAAGGGGTATTGGCAGATCCCCATGGCACAGGAAGCCAAGGAGAAGACGGCCTTTTCGACACCTGATGGATGCTTCCAGTATGTCCGGATGCCGTTTGGCCTACAGGGAGCTCCGGCGACCTTCCAGAGGGCTATGGATAGAGTCCTTGCACCCCATAAGGCCTACGCTGCTGCGTACCTAGATGATATCGTCATCTTTAGCCCGGACTGGGAGAGTCATCTGGAGAAAGTCCAAGCGGTGTTTGATGCTCTAAGAGAGGCGGGGTTTACAATAAACCCGAAGAAGTGTGCCTTGGGTAAGGAAGAAGCTAAATACCTAGGCTATATAGTGGGTCGTGGAGAAATAAAGCCCCAAATCAGGAAAGTGGAGGCAATCCAAACATGGCCGAAACCACTCTCCAAAAAGCAAGTTAAAGCCTTTCTGGGAATCGTGGGATATTACAGGAGGTTCATCCCGAACTTCGCCACAGTGGCTGCGCCTCTGACGGATCTGCTAAAGGGGACAAAATCAGTGATGGTTAAATGGTCCGAAGAGACAGAGTCAGCCTTCCAAGAGTTGAAAGGGGCTCTATGTAAGCAGCCCGTTCTGATGGCCCCTGTTATGACCCCAATGGCGAGGGTCTCAGAGAAACAAGTAAGTCTGCGATGTACAAAAATCCAGCTCATAGGGCAGTGGTAACTGGGTTGACCATATATCTACTCCTAACGCCAACACTAGCAGTAGCCGGGGAACATGCCTACGTTGGTCGCTAGATGTCTCGCGCCAGCCGGAGGACTAACTACCCCTAGAAGAGGAAAACAAAGACCTCTCTTGCCTCCAGAGAATAGACCCCAAAAGTAGGATAGTAGCCCCCCACAAATAATAACGGTGAGGTAAGAGGAAATGACAAACACAGAGATGAACTAGGTTTTAGCATAGAGAGGCCCACTTACTAATAGCAGAATGTAGTAAGATAACTTATATGGTCAACAAAAACCCTATCAAAATCCACGCTGGAGATTCAAGAACCCCCGAACCGTCTAACGGCTCGGGGGGAGAACACCAGCCACCCTAGAGCTTCCAGCAAGGTCAGGAAACAGATTATATACAAGCTGGACAAAAATGCAAACCAAAACAAATAGCAAAAAGCAAGGAAGCAGACTTAGCTTAATCAAACAGGAACCAGGATCAGTGGACAAGAGCACTACAGATAGCTCTGATATCAACGTTGCCAGGCATTGAACTGAAGGTCCAGGGAGCTTATATAGCAACACCCCTGACCTAACGACCCAGGTGAGCATACAAGGGATGAATGACATACCCAGAGTCAAATCACTAGTAGCCACTAGAGGGAGCCAAAAGGTAAATTCACAACAGTACCCCCCCCCTTAGTGAGGGGTCACCGAACCCTCACCAAGACCACCAGGGCGATCAGGATGAGCGGCGTGAAAGGCACGAACTAAATCGGCCGCATGCACATCAGAGGCGACCACCCAGGAATTATCCTCCTGACCATAGCCCTTCCACTTGACCAGGTACTGAAGCCTCCGCCTGGAGAGACGAGAATCTAAGATCTTCTCCACCACGTACTCCAACTCGCCCTCAACCAACACCGGAGCAGGAGGCTCAGCAGAAGGAACCACAGGCACAACGTACCGCCGCAACAAGGACCTATGAAATACGTTGTGGATGGCAAACGACACCGGAAGATCCAAGCGAAAGGACACAGGATTAAGGATTTCCAATATCTTGTAAGGACCAATGAAGCGAGGCTTAAATTTGGGAGAGGAGACCTTCATAGGAACAAATCGAGAAGACAGCCATACCAAATCCCCAACGCGAAGTCGGGGACCCACACCGCGGCGGCGGTTGGCAAAACGCTGAGCCTTCTCCTGTGACAACTTCAAGTTGTCCACCACATGCCCCCAGATCCGCTGCAACCTATCCACCACGGAATCCACCCCAGGACAGTCAGAAGGCTCCACATGTCCCGAGGAAAAACGAGGATGGAAACCAGAGTTGCAGAAAAATGGCAAAACCAAGGTGGCGGAACTAGCCCGATTATTAAGGGCAAATTCAGCCAACGGCAAGAAGGTCACCCAATCATCCTGATCAGAAGAGACAAAACACCTCAAATAAGCCTCCAGAGTCTGATTAGTTCGCTCCGTTTGTCCGTTAGTCTGGGGATGGAAAGCGGATGAAAACGACAACTCAATGCCCATCCTACCACAAAAGGATCGCCAGAACCTGGAAACAAACTGGGATCCTCTGTCCGACACAATATTCTCAGGAATGCCGTGCAAACGAACCACGTTCTGGAAGAACACAGGAACCAGATCAGAAGAGGAGGGCAGCTTAGGCAAAGGAACCAAATGGACCATCTTGGAGAAACGATCACATATCACCCAGATGACAGACATGCCCTGAGACACCGGAAGATCAGAAATGAAATCCATAGAGATGTGTGTCCAAGGTCTCTTCGGGACAGGCAAGGGCAAGAGCAACCCGCTGGCACGAGAGTAGCAAGGCTTAGCTCGAGCACAAGTACCACAGGACTGTACAAATGACCGCACATCTCTTGACAAGGAAGGCCACCAAAAGGACCTGGCCACCAGATCTCTGGTGCCAAAAATTCCCGGGTGCCCTGCCAACACCGAGGAATGAACCTCGGAAATGACTCTGCTGGTCCATCTAGCAGGCACAAACAATCTGTCAGGTGGACAAGAGTCAGGCCTACCAGCCTGAAATCTCTGCAACACACGTCGCAGATCTGGAGAAATAGAAGACACGATAACTCCTTCCTTAAGAATACCCACAGGTTCAGCGACTCCAGGAGCATCAGGCACAAAGCTCCTAGACAGAGCATCGGCCTTCACATTCTTAGAACCTGGTAAATACGAGACCACAAAGTCAAAACGGGAGAAAAACAATGACCAGCGGGCCTGTCTAGGATTCAGGCGTTTAGCAGACTCGAGATACATCAGATTTTTGTGATCAGTCAAGACCACCACACGATGCTTAGCACCCTCGAGCCAATGACGCCACTCCTCAAATGCCCACTTCATGGCCAACAACTCCCGATTGCCCACATCATAATTTCGCTCTGCCGGCGAAAACTTCCTAGAGAAAAAGGCACAAGGTCTCATAGTAGAGCAACCAGGGCCTCTCTGCGACAAAACGGCCCCTGCCCCAATCTCCGAAGCATCCACCTCAACCTGAAAGGGAAGTGAGATGTCAGGCTGGCACAAAACAGGCGCCGAAGTAAACCGGCGTTTTAACTCCTGGAAAGCCTCCACGGCAGCAGGAGCCCAGTTAGCTACATCAGAGCCTTTCTTGGTCATATCCGTCAGCGGTTTAACAACGCTAGAGAAATTTGCGATAAAACGACGGTAGAAGTTAGCAAAACCCAAGAACTTCTAAAGACTCTTAACTGACGAGGGTTGAGTCCAATCATGAATAGCTCGGACCTTGACTGGATCCATCTCCACAGCAGAAGGGGAAAAAATGAACCCCAAAAAGGGAACCTTCTGTACACCAAAGAGACACTTTGAGCCTTTCACAAACAAAGAATTTTCACGCAGAATCTCAAAAACCATCCTGACCTGCTCCACATGCGAGTCCCAATCATCAGAAAAAAACAGAATATCATCCAGATAAACAATCAAAAATTTATCCAGATACTTCCGGAAAATGTCATGCATGAAGGACTGAAAAACTGAAGGTGCATTAGAGAGACCGAATGGCATCACCAAGTACTCAAAATGACCTTCGGGCGTATTGAATGCGGTTTTCCATTCATCGCCCTGCCTAATGCGCACAAGGTTGTACGCACCACGAAGGTCTATCTTGGTGAACCACTTGGCACCTTTAATCCGGGCAAACAAATCTGACAACAGCGGCAAAGGATACTGAAATTTGACAGTGATCTTATTTAAAAGCCGATAGTCAATACAAGGCCTCAAAGATCGGTCCTTTTTGGCCACAAAAAAGAATCCCGCACCAAGAGGGGAAGAAGAAGGACGGATATGCCCCTTCTCAAGAGACTCCTTGATATATGAACGCATCGCGGTATGTTCAGGTACCGACAGATTAAACAGTCTCCCCTTAGGAAACTTACTGCCAGGAATCAAATCTATTGCACAGTCACATTCCCTATGAGGAGGCAGTGCACTGGACTTAGACTCGCTGAAGACATCCTGATAATCAGACAAATACGCCGGAACTTCCGAAGGCGTAGAAGAAGCAATAGACAAGGGCAGGGAATCTCCATGAATTCCATGGCAGCCCCAACTTGACACTGACATAGCCTTCCAGTCCAAGACTGGATTATGGGTCTGTAACCATGGCAAACCCAAAACAACCAAATCATGCATTTTATGCAGAACAAGAAAACGTATTACCTCCCGATGTTCGGGAGTCATGCACATGGTAACCTGTGTCCAAAACTGCGGTTTATTTTTTGCCAATGGCGTAGAATCAATACCCCTAAGAGGGATAGGATTTTCCAATGGCTCAAGAACAAATCCGCAGCGCTTGGCAAATGACAGATCCATAAGGCTCAGGGCAGCACCCGAGTCCACAAACGCCATGACAGGATACGATGACAGTGAGCAAATCAAAGTTACAGATAGAATAAATTTAGGTTGCAAATTACCAATGGCGACCGGACTAACAACCTTAGTAAGACGTTTAGAGCATGCTGAGATAACATGTGTAGAATCACCACAGTAGTAACACAAGCCATTCTGGCGTCTATGAATTTTCCGCTCATTTCTAGTCAGGATTCTATCACATTGCATTAAATCAGGTGTCTGTTCAGACAACACCATGAGGGAATTAGCGGTTTTGCGCTCCCGCAACCGCCGGTCGATTTGAATAGCCAGGGCCATAGAATCATTCAGACCTGTGGGAATGGGAAAACCCACCATCACATTCTTAATGGCTTCAGAAAGGCCATTTCTAAAATTAGCAGCCAATGCACACTCGTTCCACTGGGTCAGCACGGACCATTTCCGAAATTTTTGGCAATACACTTCAGCCTCGTCCTGGCCCTGAGACATAGCCAGCAAGGCCTTTTCTGCCTGAATCTCAAGATTGGGTTCCTCATAAAGCAAACCGAGCGCCAGAAAAAACGTATCAATGTCAGCCAATGCCGGATCTCCAGGCGCCAGCGAGAAGGCCCAATCCTGAGGGTCGCCCCGTAAAAAAGAAATAACAATTTTTACTTGCTGAGCGGAGTCTCCAGATGAACAGGGTTTCAGGGACAAAAACAATTTACAATTATTCCTGAAATTTCTAAATTTAAATCGGTCTCCGGAAAACGGTTCAGGAATCGGTATCTTAGGTTCTGACATAGGACTTCTGATAACATAATCTTGTATGCCCTGCACACGAGCAGCAAGCTGGTCCACACTTGTAATCAAGGTCTGGACATTCATGTCTGCAGCAAACACAAGCCACTCAGAGGTAAAGGGGAAAAGAAAAAAAAATGAGAGAGAGAAAAAAAAAACTCAGAACTTTCTTTCTTATAATCCCGCTTCTGCAATGCATTTAACATTTAATACTGGCCTGGCAAACTGTTATGACCCCAATGGCGAGGGTCTCAGAGAAACAAGTAAGTCTGCGACGTACAAAAATCCAGCTCATAGGGCAGTGGTAACTGGGTTGACCATATATCTACTCCTAACGCCAACACTAGCAGTAGCCGGGGAACATGCCTACGTTGGTTGCTAGATGTCTCGCGCCAGCCGGAGGACTAGCTACCCCTAGAAGAGGAAAACAAAGACCTCTCTTGCCTCCAGAGAATAGACCCCAAAAGTAGGATAGTAGCCCCCCACAAATAATAACGGTGAGGTAAGAGGAAATGACAAACACAGAGATGAACTAGGTTTTAGCATAGAGAGGCCCACTTACTAATAGCAGAATGTAGTAAGATAACTTATATGGTCAACAAAAACCCTATCAAAATCCACGCTGGAGATTCAAGAACCCCCGAACCGTCTAACGGCCCGGGGGGAGAACACCAGCCACCCTAGAGCTTCCAGCAAGGTCAGGAAACAGATTATATACAAGCTGGACAAAAATGCAAACCAAAACAAATAGCAAAAAGCAAGGAAGCAGACTTAGCTTAATCAAACAGGAACCAGGATCAGTGGACAAGAGCACTACAGATAGCTCTGATATCAACGTTGCCAGGCATTGAACTGAAGGTCCAGGGAGCTTATATAGCAACACCCCTGACCTAACGACCCAGGTGAGCATACAAGGGATGAATGACATACCCAGAGTCAAATCACTAGTAGCCACTAGAGGGAGCCAAAAGGTAAATTCACAACAGGCCCCAGACTTTAATAAAGAATTTGTTCTTCAGACAGATGCCTCAGATGTTGGGGTAGGAGCAGTCCTTTCCCAAGAGCTACATGGGGAGGAGCATCCTGTCCTCTATCTGAGTAGAAAGCTGTCCTCATCTGAGAAGAACTACTCAGTCGTCGAAAAAGAGTGTTTGGCCATAAAGTGGGCGGTGGACACGTTACGGTACTATCTGCTGGGTCGTAAATTCAGATTGATATCTGACCATGCCCCACTAAGATGGATGAGGGAAACAAAGGATAGAAATGCTAGGGTCACCCGTTGGTTCTTAGCCCTGCAGGACTTCTGTTTCCATGTGGAACATAGGGCCGGAAAGCTGCACGGTAATGCGGATGCCTTATCAAGAATCCCTTGTTTAGTGGGGAAAAGTGCCAAGCCCCATGGCTTTAGGCAGAGGGGGGAGGTATGTAGCATGGCTAAAGGGTGTGTAGTCGACGGGAGGTATGTGCCACATAAGTGCCTTGTTGCTGTAATGTAGCCCGGAGTATTTCTTTGTTGTATATAACCATGTATATATATACATGGTTATATACAACAAACCACATGGCTAATCATGTGATGGGTTACTGGGTGTGGTTAGCTCTACATAAGACAGGCAAATGCTTAACACAGGAGATATGTGTGGAGGGGCTAGCCTCCAGTGTGTTAAGGCTCTAGCACTGAGCCTGAAGGAATGGACACTTGTTTTTCCCTTTTGCCTGAGTTAAAGGCTATTTGTTTTTCCTGTTTATGCTAAACTGGTTTATGAAGCAATAAACCTTTGAACTTTTGTTGGAACCTGCCTCCTAAGTGTCAGTCGTCGCACCTGAGGGAGTGAAATCCCTACACCCCATATATTACTCCATACAGTATAATGGCCCTATATATAACTCCATACAGTATAATTGGGCCCTATACAAGGCTCCATTCATTAAAAAAAATCAAATACTGTACCTCTCCCGCCCCTTCCCCAATGCCAGTGCTCCAGTATCCACTGCTCTGGTCAGATGTCCTCAGTGTCTTTATTCTCTGTGTTGTCTCTGTGTAGAGGGCGAGCTGTCGTGACTCCAGCATGACCTCTGCACTAAAGGTACCTTCACACTAAACGACTTTGCAACGAGAACGACAACGATCCGTGACGTTGCAGCGTCCTGGATAGCGATATCGTTGTGTTTGACACGCAGCAGCGATCTGGATCCCTCTGTGATATCGCTGGTCGTTGCTGAAAGTCCAGAACTTTATTTGGTCGTCAGATCGGCGTGTATCGTCGTGTTTGACAGCAAAAGTAACGATGCCAGCAATGTTTTACAATGGTAACCAGGGTAAATATCGGGTTACTAAGCGCAGGGCCGCGCTTAGTAACCCGATATTTACCCTGGTTACCATTGTAAAAGTTAAAAAAAAAAACAATACATACTCACCCTCTGATGTCTGTCACGTCCCCCGGCGTCCGCGCTGCTGCTCAGAGCTTCCTGCACTGAATGTGTCAGTGCCGGCCGTAAAGCGATCGGCATCGTTGTCGATATCGCTGCAGCATCGCTTAATGTGACGGTACCTTAAGACATCACAGAGAATCATAGATGCTCAGCAGACCGGAAAGCGGACACCGGAGCACTGCCAGCAGGGTCGGAGAACGGGCAGAAGAGGTGAGTACAGTATTTGAAGCAGTTTAAGGGGCAAGGCATCCGGTGACAGGGTTGGCATTGGGCTCCCCCCTGACAACCTGTAGTGCATTGAATCTCTCCAGGCTCCCGTGACTTGACTCTTCTTCCGGGACAGGTCCTATTTGTACTGCGCATAGCAGCCTTTTTTCCATATGTGCAGTACAAACTTTAGGGGTGGGGGTAAAATTCACGGACAGTGCTTTTTACTGCCAGACGGCAGAGAAAAGCATCAGGTTTTTATGGACTATCAGTAAATTTACGGATGGTTGTAAACTATGATAGAGGGTGTTGCTTGTCTATTACATTGTGTGGTTTACTCTTTGGGGTGCGGTTGGTTACCACTAAAGGGGTTGGTGAACTGCACAACTTTTTTTTTTTTATAAAGGAAGGGGTTGTTACCTTCACACCTCTCCTGGAGCAGAGCATTACACTAAACTCTGATGACTTTCCCATTATGACTGCTGCACTCAATCACAGACCAAAGCGGTCAAGTGATCAAAGAGCTCCTAGCGTCCTGTGATCAGTCCCTTTAAGACTTGTCCTCTGCCTTCCACACATTTGAGCACTGCCTCCTACTGCAGATCCTTTCTTCTTTTTGTGTCAAAGACCTCGCCCTATCCTGGATCTCCTCATACCTTTCCAACAGCACAGCTAGCGTCTCCCACTCCCACACTACCTCCTCATCTCGCCCTCTCTATGTTGGTGTCTCTCAAGGCTCTGGCCTAGGACCCCTACTCTTGTCCATCTATACCCTTGGCTTAGGACAATTCATAAAGTCCCATTGCTTGCAGTACCATCTGTACGCTGATGACACATCTACCTCTCTAGCCCAGATGTCATCTCTCTGCTGTCCAAAATCCCAGAGTGTCTATCAGCCATATCCTCCTTCTCCTCTCGCTTCCTCAAGCTCAATGTGGACAAATCTGAACTAAATATCTTTCTTCCTTTTCATGTATTTTCTCTACATAATCTTTCTATCACAATAAATGAAACTACGCTTTCCCCTGTACCTGAAATCTGCTGCCTCGGAGTAACCCTTGACTCTAGTCTGTCCTTAAAACCAAACAATGGAGTTTTTTATGTGTTATGGATTGTGTTGTTCCTGGAAAACACAGGATCTGATGCAAATTCTGTGGTGAAACTTATAAAATTCATCCTCACCCACAATTACTTTCAATTTGACAAGAAGATCTATCTACAGGAGACTGGCACAGCAATGGGAAGTAAAATGGCCCCACAGTATGCAAATCTTTTCATGGCCAAGTTTGAAAGCGATTTTTTGTCCTCATGTCCCATCAGGCCTCTGGCCTACTACCGCTACATTGATGACATTTTAATTATCTGGATGGAGTCTGAGCCACAGCTAAAGACGTTCCATGAACAGTTTAATCAATGTCATCCAACCATCAACTTGACACTCAACTACTCCTGTACTGAAAATAACTTTTTGGACACCATCATTAAGCTGCAGAATAATAAAATAGAGACATCCCTCTATCAGAAGCCAATCGACCGTCCAACATACTTTAAATGGGACAGTTTCCATCCAAACACATAAAAAACTCCATTGTCTACAGCCAAGCCATCAGATACAATCGTATATGTTCCAACCCAATGGACAGGGATGAACACCTTGGTCGCCTCAGAATGACCTTTTTGAATCAGGGCTACCATCCAAGAACAATTGAAAACCAGATTACAAGAGCCACCAGAATATCAAGGAATTACCTACTACATTACAAAGCTAAAGAAGAAAGTAACTGGGTACCTCTAGTAGTTACCTACAATCCAAATCTGGAGGTGCTAAGGGGAGCTGCACGGAAATTACAACCTTTACTACAAAAGATGCCCGATTACAATCCATTTTCCCAGACCCCCCACTACTGTGTTTTAGGCAGCCCCCAAATCTAAGAAGCATCATTGTCAAGAGCTCCCTGTCCTCTCCAACAGCTGCAGGTACCTTTCCTTGCAACCAGAAAAAATGTAAAACCTGTCCATTTATAATGACCACGGACAAGATAAAGATCCCCATTTCACAACAGGACTACAAGATACCAGGTATTTTCAGCTGCATCACATCTAATGTGGTGTACCTAATTATTTGTACTAAATGTCCAACTGGGGGTCTGTATGTGGGGGAGACAGGGCAAAAGCTTAGAACAAGAATGAATTCTCACCGCCACACAATAAGAGAAAAAAGAATGGATCTACCTGTGGCAATACATTTTTGTCTCCCAAATCATAACATTATGGACATGAAATTACTTGTGTTAAAAGGTAGCTTCAAATCTAAGAGAGACAGAAGAGTATGGGAATATAAACTGATGACGACCTTTGACAGTCTCACTGCAGGAATAAATGTGTCGCATGGATTTATGTCTTTTTACATCAACTAAGGAACTTGCCCCTCAGACTATGAGGGGTCATCACAACAGAACCAACCCCAATCAGAGGACAATAAAACATTCCTTATCTAAGCACTGGTCCAATATTTATGGACATAACTGTTTATCACTCATGGTAATTCTGCTTCATGTCACCTGTCTTATCCATGGTTTTTCTTTTTTTTTTTTTTCTGTGCTATGTTGTGCATAAATATTTGATTCTTCAGAATTCCTTTTAGTCTTTGCCTGATGAAGAGACCTGTGTAGACTCGAAAGCTTGCAATTTGTTACCATCTTTTCAGTTAGCCATTAAAAGGTATCAACCACTGAGGACTCTCAATTCTAAATATTTTTCTTTGCAAATTTGTAAGTCTTACCCCTCAAATTTGTTCCTTTTGGCGTAAGGATTTACCATGCAAAATATGTTGACATTAAATTTAGATTTACCACTTGCACAAAGCATGTGAATTATTCCATGTTTCTTATTTTCCACAATATAGTACACACAAGAACCACTCAGTTTGTCATCATATCTTTAACTGGATATAGTATTTATAAAAAACCTAAAAGTTCAAATCACCCCCTTTTCGCCTCATTGAAACTTCAAGGGTTAAAAAAGAAAAAAAAACACACATTTGGTATCGCCGCGTTCAGAAACGCCCAATCTATCAAAATATAAAATCAATCTGATTGGTAAATGGCATAACATACCATACATAACGTGGGATATGCATGACAATAAATACTAAACAAACATTTAAAACTGCAATAGATGTGCCATTGAGCAACCAGTAAATGATCACTAATCTTAAAAAAAGAAAATGATAAAATATCTATGACCAAAAAGGAACAAAATTATAAGGTAAGACCTTCAAAAACTTGCTACTTAATTTTTACCATGCATTTCCTTGGCACTCTAAAGTTCATAATCATTTAGAAACAACAGTACTAATGTTTTAACTCAGGAAGAGTTCAGGAATCAATATTTTGTGGAATAACCATGATTTTTAATCACAGCTGTCATGTGTCTTGGCATACTTTCCACCAGTCTTTCACACTGCTTCTGGCGCAATAATGTAAGCAGTTCTTCTTTGTTTGATGGCTTGTGACTATCCATCATCCTCTTGATTACATTCCAGAGGTTTTCAATGGGGTTCAGGTCTGGAGATTGGGCTGCCCATGACAGGGCTTTGATGTGGTGGTCTCTTATTTTTGCCAGAGCTGTATATTATCCTCACTGCACTGCTACTGTGTAGCTGTCACTATACTGATACCAATATCAGTATCCAATGGCAAAATAATGCTGCCACACCATGATCATATATTACCATCATACAATGTCTGAACGTAATCCCCGGCTGTAACTAAACAAAAGACACTATACCAATAACACCACATACAAGAGACATACAGTATATCACCACATAACACAACACATATTAGCAACATATACTTGTCATGTCGGACGCTGTTCACACTAGGGCGTCCGACAGACAGCAGTAATTCCACTTACGTCCACTACACGCTCAGTGGCGTCGGCTAGATTTTATCCAGCTTGCTCGGGGTTAATCTAGCTGGTAATCAGGTTGGAGGCTGGGTCACGCGCACGGCCTTTAAATAGTCGCGCTGGACTTTGGGCGTCGCCGATTATAGCTTGTGCTTTATGCCTGGTGATTCCGGTCTAGAGTAGTGGTCTTGTTGTAGGAATATCGTATCTGGTGGTGTATAATCCTTTGTCATATTCCTCCTTCCTATTTGTATTTGTTTTGCCCTGTGCACATTATAGTGTATTCCTGTTGTTAGGGTGGTCTTCAAGTCAGACCCTCAGGTTTATTCCTAATAAGGACAGGACTGTGGACAGGTAATCCTTACATAAGAGGTGACTTGGGTTTAGCCATGTAAGGGGCTAAGGTTCTAAACCTCATCTTGATTAGGCCTAACTCTCGTCAACAACTTTAATCAATAGTCAGCAGAATGTTTCTTAGCAAAGCTAAACATGTCCAGGCATATTCTGTCAGACCTAGAGACATGTTGAGACATATATAAGGATTATAGGAATATATCAAGGTGGTCCCTGATTTCCCTATCAGTCCCCCCTTTTGAGATTAGATATGACTCTACCCCTGACCTACAGGTGCTGTCACTGACCTAATGCCAGTGTCGGACTTTCTTGTCAATTCTTCGGCCGAATCCCCATAGGATGGGGAGTAGTGTTGAGCATTCCGATACCGCAAGTATCGGGTATCGGCCGATACTTGCGGGTATCGGAATTCCGATACCGAGATCCGATACTTTTGTGGTATCGGGAATCGGTATCGGGATTAATATCAATGTGTAAAATAAAGAATTAAAATTAAAAATAGGGATATACTCACCTCTCCGGCGGCCCCTGGACTTTACCGCCGTAACCGGGAGCCGTTGTACCTAAGAATGCGCGCTTGAAGGGCCTTAGATGAGGTCACTGCGCTCTGATTGGTCCGTAGCGGTCGCGTGACCGCTACGCGACCAATCACAAAGCAGTGACGTCATCTAAGGTCTTTCAAGCGCTTGAAATACCTTAGAAGACGTCACTGCTTTGTGATTGGTCGCGTAGCGGTCACGCGACCGCTACGCGACCAATCAGAAGCTGCGGACGTCTTCTAAGGTATTTCAAGCGCTTGAAAGACCTTAGGTGACGTCACTGCTTTGTGATTGGTCGCGTTGCGGTCACGTGACCGCTACGGACCAATCAGAGCGCAGTGACCTCATCTAAGGCCCTTCAAGTGCGCATTCTTAGGTACAACGGCTCCCGGTTACGGCGGTAAAGTCCAGGCTGCGTCGGAGGGTGAGTATATCCCTATTTTTTATTTTAATTCTTTCTTTTACACATTGATATGGATCCCAGGGCCTGAAGGAGAGTTTCCTCTCCTTCAGACCCTGGGAACCATACAGGATACCGTCCGATACTTGGTGTCCCATTGACTTGTATGGGTATCGGGTATCGGTATCGGATTAGATCCGATACTTTGCCGGTATCGGCCGATACTTTCCGATACCGATACTTTCAAGTATCGGACGGTATCGCTCAACAATAATGGGGAGATCATATCCTATTCTCAATCATTACATTTCATATATTCATTATTGTGTTAATTTTTATGTGTGTGATTTTACTGATGGCATCTTTATTTGTCTGTGGAGTGATCTACCAGGTTTGTCAGTGCTTCCCTAGTATACTTTATAAATCTTTGTTGATTATAGTAAAGGTAGTGTATCCAGTCCACATGTTTCACAACATCAAATCTAAGCGGGGCTACTTTATTATAAGTGTCGCGCTGGCTTGTCTGAGCCGTCTGTCTTCTCTGGGGAAGGGTCATCAGCATCATCAGGAGCAGGACGATCGCTCTTCTGTTCCAGGATCTTGCAGTGGCTTGCATGGATCCAGGTGGGCTTCCCTTCAAGCTTTACTGATGTGGCTGTAGTTAGAAGGACTTGGAAGGGTCCATCAAACCTCGGTTCCAGAGGCTTCCGTGTGTGTCTCTTGACCACCACCCAATCTCCAGGCTGTAGAGAGTGGGTTCCCTCTCGGCTCTCTGGGTCTGGAATAGAATCAAACACTTGTTTATGCACGAATGAGAGCCTCTTTTGAAGGCCCTGGACATAGCTGGTGAGGCTATCACACTGGAGCTGCAGTGTCTGTGGGAAGTACAGGCCTAGTCTTGGTGCTGACCCAAACAAAACCTCAAAAGGGGACACCTTTGTCTTTCTGTTAGGCATGTACCTGATGGAGAACAGAGCTAAAGGCTAACACTCTGTCCATGGCTTCCCCAATTCCTCACTTGCTTTCTGGATTTTTAGCTTAAGTGTACCATTTAGCCGTTCTACCTTGCCGCTAGCTTGTGGTCTGTAGGGGTGTGAAACGCCTGTGTGACCCCTAACATTTGCATGACATTTTGCATTACCTCTCCAGTGAAGTGGGTACATCTGTCAGATTCTATGGTTTCAGGCAGTCCGAATCTACAGAAGACCTGAGATCAATTTCTTTGCAGTGGCTCGTGCAGTAGCTTTTGGCATTGGGAAAGCTTCCGGCCACCCTGAGAAGAGGTCGACACACACAAGACAATATTCATACGTTCCTACCTTGGGAAGCTGTATGAAGTCAATCTGCCGTTGTTGAAATGGGTAGAGGGGCTTAGGTGTGTGTTTTTGTGGTTCTTTCACTACACTGCCTGGGTTGTGTTGTGCACATGTGAAACATGCCTGTGTAAACCTAGTAGCAACCATTGTGAAACCAGGTGCGACCCATTGCTTCTCCACCAGAGCACACATGGCATTCCTAGATAAGTGCGTTGGACCGTGGGCCGCTTGGGCCATTGCAGGATACAGAGATCTTGGCAGACACACCCGCTGTCCCACCTTCCACAAACCTTCGTGCTCCCGAGCTCCAGCTTTCGACCAGACATTTTTCTCTTCCCCGGTGGCTTGCCGAGTCAGAGCCTGTAAGATACTCAAGTCCAACTGGTTACACTCAGTGCTTACCATAATCAGTGGAGTGGCCGCAGGGGTCTCATGTTGCCGTGGCTTCCTTGCAACTTCCTTGGCTGCTCGGTCCGCTTTGTCATTGCCTCGTGCTTCATTGGTCACAAGCCTGGTGTGTGCCTTTACCTTAACTATGGCAACCTCCTTTGGAAGTAGTAGTGCATCCATTAGCTGCTTGATGAGGTGCCCATGCTTAATAGGAGTACCTGTTGATGTAAGAAAGTCTCTTGCCCTCCATATGGGGCCGTAGTCATGTGCGACTCCAAAACCGTACCTGGAGTCTGTGTAAATGGTATACCGTTTACCTTCAGCCCCTTTAAGTGCTTCAATGAGTGCCATCAGCTCCGCCTCCTGTGCAGACATATGAGGGGGGAGTGGTTCTGCTTTTACTACCTCATGCTGTGTGACCACTGCATACCCAGTGTAGAACCAACCATCCTCACCGATGCTCCTTGAACCATCTACAAAAAGCTCATCATCTGGATTAGTGAGAGGTACATCAGAAACATGTGAAAACCCTGCAGTTTCTTGAGCCATAAGGGCTATACAGTCATGTTCATGGTATGCATCAAATAGCTCTTCTGTCAAATTTTGCAAAAACAGTGGTTTGCCTTGGCCTACCTCCTTTCCCCCCCCCTTTGAATCCACCACATCAATTGGAATGAGAGTAGCTGGGTTCAAAGTCATGCACCTTTTTAAGGTGACAATGGGAGGCATTAAGAGTGCACATTGAAGTCTGAGGTGTCTGGCTACAGCAATGTGCTTAGGATGGACCTGGCTGAGTATGCTGTGTAGATCATGTGGAGTGTAGACAGTTACTTGGTAGTCAAGCACAATCTCTGATGCCTTGTCTAGCTGAAGTGAGACGGCCGCTACTGCTCGAACACATGATGGGGCTCCTCTGGCAACAGGATCTAACCGGGCAGAGTAGTATGCAACAGGCCTGTTCTGTTGGCCATGTTTCTGGGCTAAGACCCCTGTAGCATGTCCCAGCATTTCTGTGCAGTACAGAAGAAAAAGTTTTGCATAGTCTGGGGTACCTAGGGCTGGAGCGGAGACAATTGCTAGTTTGAGTGAGTAGAAATTGTCTAAGGCTTCCTGACTGAGGTGAAAAGGCTGTGTGGGCAGACAATCATAGAGCGGCTGCATAAGAATGGATGCAGAGCGAATCCAAGGCCTACAATATGATGCCAACCCCAAGAAAGTGCGTAGGTGTTGGATACCTGTGGGAGGCGTTAGCAGTTGGATTGCCTTTTTTCTATCCTCAGGTGGCATGCTCCCTGTGATATGCAATGTCCCAGAAACACAACCTTTAGTTGACAAAACTGTAACTTTTCTCTCGAAGCTTTACACCCTTTGGAAGCAAGATGCAAAAGCAGTGAGATTGTAGCTTCACAGCATACATCTCTGTTTGGGGCAGGAGCGGGTCATCCACATACTAGAGTAGGACTACCTCAGCATGTGGAATGATCCAATCCTGCAAAACAAGTTGCAATGCAGCCGTATACAAGGTTGGAGAGTTGTGAGCCCCCTGCGGTAGCACCATCCAAGTATACTGCTGGCCCCTGAAAGTGAAAGCAAAAAGATATTGACAGTCCTGGTGTAAAGGCACAGAGAAGTAAGCATTTGTAAGGTCAATGCAGGTGAAACAAGCTGCAGTTGTTGGGATTTGTGACATGATGGTATGTGGGTTTGGTACCACTGGTGTGAGTAACTCAGTGACTGAATTGATGGCCCTAAAGTCATGGACCATTCTGTAGGTGACCGGCTCCCCTTTCCTACTCTTTTTCTTTACTGGAAATAAGGGAGTGTTTGCTACAGACTTTGTAGGTTTTATGGCCCCAGAAGCAATTAGGTCTGTGATATTCTTTCCTATTGCTTCTTCCTGAGCAGCACTTAAAGGGTACTGTCTAACTTGAGGTGGCTTTGCTCCTGGCTTCAAGTTAATCATTACCGGAGGAACAGGTATATGTCCGATATCAGTCTTGGACTTTGCCCACAGCACGTCTGGGACCTGTGCTAGTGACTCATCTGCTTCAGGTGGGGAGAGGGAGTCTGTCACATGCAGGCACGCCAGCACTTTACACAGTGCGAATTCTGGAATTCCAGCTGTCAACTTAACAGTACCGTCAGGTTCGTACATGATGTGTGCTTGTATTGCCTGTAGTACGTCAGAACCTAGCAGATTAACAGGTGACTTGTCACTGATCAGTAGTCTGGCGAGGCAGGTGTGGTCAACTAAACGGAGGGGCAGTGGTTTAGTCAGTTTGCATTCTTGGATCAGTCCCTCAAACCCTTGAGTGTAGAGGGTATCGTCAGATATGTCTGATGATTGGACATGTTCCTGGCGGATTACTGTTTTGGCTGCCCCCGTATCCACCAGGAATGGGATTTTTCTACCATCTGGGAGATGTACTGGGACTACCCCTTGCAGGCTTAGATGTGTGCGTGCCCTAAGGGGGTAGATGGCTACGGGGTTGCCTGTTTCCTATTGTGGGTTTTGGGTTGGGGCGTCCGTCTTGGGCTGAGTCTCTTTCCTGGGTGCCCTGCACTGACGGCTGATGTGCCCCTTTTCCCCACAGTTATAGCACTTCATCTGTCACCGGTCTCTTCTGGCAGAATTTGTCCTGTGCCCCTGAACGTCATTAGAAGCATAATGTATCTGTACTGGCTTTGCCTTCTGATCTAATTCAACCCCTTTTGCCACCCGCACCAACTGCTCTATCTGGCATATTCTCCAGTCGGGCTTAGCTGCCTGGACCTTCTGCCTTAGCTGTGGTTTAAGCCCTGCCATGAATGCCCCATGGAAAAGTCTCCTACCTGCTTCCCCCATGTCTCCATAACCCAAATCTGCGTGTCTCAGTTTCAAGTTCCCCTAGAAGTGTTCTACTGTATCATTAGGACCTTGTACTATGTCTAGCAGGGAAATTGTGGATTCCCCCACCCGTGCCTGGCACCATGCATGTAGACCCTGTAGGAAGTCTATCCCTGATTCCACAGTTCTGACATACTGTGCTCCCAAGTCTCGTTCTAAACCATATCCTCTCCCTGCCCTATTTATTGCATCCAGAACTGACTCCATCCTTGCATCCCCAATTTTCCCTCTTAAGATGGACTCTAAATCTACCCAAGTACATGTATAGGTATTATTCAGTCCTACCATCCATCTGTAGAAGGCCATGGGTAAGTCATATGGGTCTGGTGCATCCTTGACCAATGTCATGTGGTCTTTTGGGCCCCATGGTTTGTAATGGGAGGCAGTTGTCATCATGGGTGCAGTTGTGCGTGCGGGGGGTGGATGTTGCTGCAACAGTGCCAGTTTCGTCCAGGGTGCGGAGAATTGGAGGTTGATAGTCTCCGTCATCTACTGGTGTGCCTACGTTTCCTTCTGATTTTATTGTCACATTGTGCCCAGGGTCTTGTGTCCTAGTCTGGGTGTGAATGACAGGATAAAGTCCTGTTGCCCCGTAGGGTCTTGGTCTCCCGCAGGCAGAACATTGTTCACGCCAGTCGGGGTTCTGCTGTCCACACACACACACACACCCACCCTTCTGGACCTGGCAGGGCAGGAGCCATGAGATGGGGTTGATATGGTGGAGGCATTTTCACTTTCTGTCTGAATCTCATTCCTTGCGGTGTTTCTACCTTAACCCAACCTCCTTCTCTCTTTAACTCGTTTGCTACATCTGTCCAAGCCCTTGCCTGTGTTAACAGTTTGTTACCCGTAATCCATCCCAGACTCCCTTTTAAGGCTGAGTTCCAAAGGAAAGAATCTAACGGGTCATTCTTCATCCCCAAACCTTTCAATAACTTTCTAGAGTCCTTCACAGCAGCTTTGCATTTCCTCTTCTTCACTATCTCATGGGCGCTGCACCGCTCCCTATGCTCTTTACTATCTATGTTCCCCATTTCTGCCTGCTCTTTCTCTCTGCTTTCTCTGGTCTCACTGACTGACACTGATATCTTACTGTGTAGCCTCTATTGTGCCCACTTCTCACGGCCTCTAACTCGAAGCAACGTGCTAACCTGTACGTAATAGTGTTGGCGGCTACCTTCCAAGTCCCCTTTTCCGCTCCTTCGTAACCTATGCCGACACACAGCTAATAGGCGTGCGGACTGCGGGGATAATGATTAGTGATTTGGCCCTTGTGACCACCGCAGCGTCACTCACTAATCCTACTCAGGCCTCCTGGTATATCTAAGGGAACCTCCTTCAGATTTATTATGGCATACACAGAAACCCTATATACTAACCAGAGAACAAAACTAGCTAACAGCAGGCAGAGTAATGTGACCAAAATTCTCTCCCGACCTACTAGCACCATCTGGGGAGGAGCAGCTTGTGCATGCAAGGACAGATAGACACAGACAGACTTGACCTCTGACCCAGGATGCCCCGAAGGGTCACCGGAGGGAACTGCAGAGGCCCTATCCCAATTCAACCGGCTTTTTACACCGTATCTCTATCACTCCCCAAAAGGACGTCTCCTCAAGGGCAAATTCACACACTCAGTCACTCTTCAGTCATATGCTTGACATATAACAGCACATAAAATTGACCAATCCAATATGCCTGTTATATGTCAAGCGGCGTGGTGCGTTTTTCAGTTTTCCCTGTCTTTGCTTTCTGTGGGGATTGGTGTGTGGTCTCTTCACTGGGTGGCGGGTTGTGGTTTCAGCTTAGAGCTGAAACAGGAGTCAGGGTCAGGCCTGGTGGCCCAGACATGCACACCTTTAGTGTAACTTCTGGGAAAGGGTCAGACAGGGTTTCCCTAGCCTGAGGGATATCGCAGGGGCCCGGGTAACCAACCTTAGTCTACCCAGTTCCCCCGTGACAATACTCTGCATACTGAATAATACCACGATACTGATCATTAAAGGGGTATCCAAGATTTTATAAAAAAAACAAAAAATGTACCTAAGCCGTAACAGGCAGGTAATTGCAACTTACCTGCCTGTTGTAACCGATACTGTTCTTCCCCTGCACAAAGCAATCCTATACCACTCCTGGTGATTCAGCTGCACCTGCGGACTCGGCAGTGAGGGACTTCATACGTTATTCTGACTGACAGCCGGCTCCCCCAGTTAGGTAGTGGGGATCCGGCTATCAATTAGAATGATGCTGGAAGTCCCACCCTGTCAAAGGAGCGGAGCAGAAAAGAAGCAACTGCTGTGTGGACATGATGTCAACGGAGGCTTCTGAATCTCCGGCAGGAGCAGTCTGTGACCACTCTGTGCCAGGAAGAACAGCATCATTCACAACATGCAGGTAAGTTGCAATTACCGGCTTGTTAGTGCTTAGGTGCATTTTTTGTTTTTTTATGAAGTCCCAGATACCCCCTTTAGGAAAATAAATAGTAACACGAATATTACCACCAATGACATAGTATATACTGTACAGGTAATAAAAAGATCACCAGTGATGTTATACACATGAGCTCTATAGATAGTGTATAGTGTACAGTAGGGTGCCAAGGAAATGCATGGTAAAAATTAAAGGGGTTGTCCACTACTTTCAGTTAACCCCCCAATGTATCCCCCGGGGCCCCTAATGAATTTTATAAATACCTTCTGTTGCCGTTTTCACCTGTGAGCGGTGCTATACCGGCGGCTGAGTCCGGGTCACGTGACCCCCAGGCAGCAGCCGCCGCTAATTTCTGCCGACATCATGTCAATTTCCATACTCTGGAAATTGACGTGACGTCAGCACCAGGCGTGACCCAGCCTCCACAGACAACAGTCACTCAAGAGTGACTGGGCTGTGGGCGGGGCTAGGGACTGCCTGCAGGGCTGTGCTGGGGGTGGGCAGGGCTGTGCTGGGGTCGGGTGGGGCTGGGAGCTGCGGGCGGGGCTGGGATCTGCGGGCGGGGCTGGGGTCTGCTGGCTGGCCGCGCTCATGTGCTGAGATGTGCGGCTGGTGCGGTGGTGGCGGCGGCTGGTCTGGTGGTGGCGGCAGCCGGTGCAGTGGCGGCGGCCGATGCATTGACGGCGCGGTGAATCTGCCGAAGTGCTGGAGTGTGCGGGCGGGGGGTCTGCGGGGGGTCATTGGTGTGTGTGTCTGTGTGCAGGCATCATCCGAAGGGACTACAAGTCCCATCGAGCTCTGCCTGCTACAGTGACAGTGAGTGACACATTAGCCAATGATGGGACAGTATTAGTCCCATCATTCGGCTAATGTGTTGAATGTAAAAAAAAAAACACATACACACATATACAGTACATACATACATACAACATACATTACACACATACAGAACATGCGACATGCACCATGCGACATGTGACATGCACTATGCCACATGCACCATGCCACATGCACCATGCGACATGTGACATGCACCATGCGAAATGCACCATGCGCCATGCGCCATGTGACATGCGACATGCACCATGTGATATGCACCATGCGACATGCACCATGTGACATGCACCATGCGACACGTAACATGCGCCATGCAGCATGCGACGACATGCACCATGCGACAACATGCACCATGCAACATGTGACGACATGCAGCATGCGTCGACATGCGACATGTGACAACATGCGACATGCAGCATGCAACATGCAAATACGACATGCAACATGCCACATACAGTACATACATACAACATACATATAGACATACAGTACATTAAACATAGAGTACATACTCACCATCACTTGTCAATTTGATCCCCGATGCCAGTGTCATCTGTAAAAAATATTAAAATAATAAACAAAAACACTATACTCCCTGATCTGCAGAAATCCAATTAAAACGAGTGTCCCACAACGATCTCCCATGGAGAGCAGCCACATCAGCTGATGCGACCGCTCTCCAGTGGCTTCAGGAATACAATGATGGAAGGTATCCTTCCACAATGTATTCCCCACAATGTATTCCTACACCCCTGTGAGAAAATAGTCCCTAGTCTCACTTTTGGCATTGCTGTGTGAGAAAGTTCCCACGCAGCAAATGTCATAAAGTGAGACTAGTGAACTATAGTAACCTCTCAGTGATGCGCTGCAGGTGCCATTGTCTCCTGTCAGTGTGTCACTGAAGGTGCTATAGAGCAGTGACATCACCCGATGTCACTGTTCTATAGGGGAGAACGTCGTGGGACACTCATTATTAATTGGACTGCGTCGGACAGGGAGTATACGGTTTATTATTTTATGTTTTTTGAAGGCGCTGAAGTATGGTAAGTATGGTTAAATTAAAAATATTAAAATACTTTTTTCTGGCTGTGTCTTTTTTTAATTCTTTCATTACTATAGGATTAATAATGGATAGGCGTCATATTGATGCCTCTCCATTAATAACCCGGCTTAATGTCACCTTACAATAGCAAGGTGACATTAACCCCTTATTACCCCATATCCCACTGCTACTCGGGAGTGGGAAGAGAGGGGCTAAGTGCCGGAATTGGCGCATCTCACAGATGCACCATTTCTGGGGCGGCTGCAGGCTGGTATTTGTAGCAGGGGGGCCAATATCCATGGCCCCTCTCTAGGCTATGAATATCAGCCCGCAGCTGTCTGCGTAGCCTTTCTGGCTATAAAATATAGCGGACCCCACATCATTTTTTGGGGGTCCCCCTCTTTTAATAGCCAGTAAAGGCTACGCAGACAGCTGTGGGCTGATATTCATAGCCTAGAGAGGGGCCATGGGTATTAACCCCTTCCCAGGCTACAAATATTGGCCCCCAGCCGTCGGCTTTCCCCCTCTGGCGCAGAAAATTGCACGGGAGCCCACGCCATTTTTTTTTCTTTCTTTTTAACTGAAACCTATTGTTCATTAACCCCTTTCTGCCAGCTGACGGAATAGTACGTCAGCTGGCAGTATCCCCCGCTTTGAGGTGGGCTTCGGCGGTGAGCCCACTTCAAAGCCGAAACATGTCAGCTGTTTTTAATACAACAAAAAAATTTACATGATTGCTAAATGGCGCGGTTTTGATTCAGTTTTTGCTGCAGTATTTGGTGCGGTTTTTTGCGTGGTTTTGATTCAGGTTTTTGATGCTTTTTTATGCAGTTTTTGGTGAAGTTTTGATGCAGATTTTGGTGCAGTTTTGATGCAGTTTTTGGTGCGGGTTTGATGCAGTTTTTGGTGCGGTTTTGATGCAGTTTTTGGTGCGGTTTTAATGCAGTTTTTTATGCCGTTTTTGCTGCGGTTTTGATGCATTTTTAATTTTTCTGGTGCGGGTTTTGTGCAGTTTTTGTGCGTTTTTGTATGTGTTTTTGAAAGCTAAATAAAGATGTATTATTGAACAAAAAAAAAAGATTTGTGATGTCATTATTGTCCAACCTTCTCTTTTACATTTGTCCAACCCACTGTCACGGGGGACTAGGTGAGCGAGAGCTAATAACCCGGGCCCCTGCAATTTCCCTCAGACTAGGGAAATCCTGACTGACCCTCTACCTGGAGTTTACACTGATGGTGTGCATGTCCAGGCCTCGAACCTCACCCTGTCTCCTGTTTCAACCCTAGGCTGAAACTTCCGCCCACCACCCAATGAAGAGGTAATACACCAATACCCACAGTTAGTACAGACAAGGATAAAGGAAAATATACACCACGCCGCAGTCACTCAGGAATACACTATAAATGTGCAGGGCAAAATAAATACAAATATAGGAAGGAGTAAATAAGACTAAGGAAAATACACCACCAGCAACGAATCTCCAACAACCAGCTCTCCACTCCAGACCGAGATAACAACGCACAAGACAGAAGCTATAATCGGCGATGTCCAATGATCAGGAGAACTATCTAAAGGCAATGGGCATGGCCCAGCTTCCAATCCGAGGATCAGGTAAATTAACCCCGGAACAGCTAGATAAAATCTAGCCGACGCCAATGAGCAAATAGTGGTCAAAAGCGGAATTACCGCTGTCTGTCGAACGACCTGGTCTGAACAGCGTCCGACATGACAGTACCCCGCCTTCTACGAGGAACCCCAGGGCCCTCACGGCTTATAGGACCCGGCTTGTCTGGATGGCGACGATGAAAAAACCTGACCAGCCGATCCGCATGAATATCCGAGGCTGGTACCCAGGACCTCTCCTCAGGCCCATAACCACGCCAGTGTACCAAGTACTGTAAAGTGCGATGCACTACATGAGAGTCAACCACCTTGGAGACTTCAAACTCCAAATTACCATCCACCAAGACTGGAGGTGGCATAGGCGCCGTGTCCACAGAACCCACCACCTTCTTTAGAAGAGACCTGTGGAACACGTTGTGTATCTTATACACTGTAGGGAGCTCCAATCGGTACGCTACTGGGTTAATGACAGCGGTGACCCTAAATGGACCAATAAACCGTGGACCCAATTTAAGGGATGGTATCTTGAGTCTTATGTTTTTTGTGGATAACCACACCCAGTCATCCACACTCAGGTCCGGACCTGGCACACGCCTACTGTCAGCCACACGTTTGTACCTAGCACCCACACTCAACAGGCGCTGTTTAACTCTCCTCCAGACTGATGACAATTGTGCTCCTAACTGATCCTCCTCCGGAACGCCGGAAGAGCCCCTCTGACTCAAGGTACAAAATTGAGGATGTAGCCCATAAACACAAAAAAATGGAGACTCCCCAGATGACTCCTGGCGGTGATTATTGATGGCAAACTCAGCCAAAGGAAGAAAGGTAGACCACTCCTCCTGGTTATCAGAGACAAAGCAGCGTAGGTACTGTTCCAAATTTTGGTTCATACGCTCAGTCTGACCATTTGACTGAGGATGGAACGCCGAAGAATGAGACAACTTGATCCCCAGCCGTGAGCAAAATGCTTTCCAAAATTTTGCCACAAACTGAGACCCCCTATCAGACATGATGTCAGATGGAACCCCATGAAGTCTGACCACCTCCTGCACAAATACCTGAGCCAGAGTCTTAGCGTTAGGCAACGAAGGCAAAGACACAAAGTGCGACATTTTAGAAAACCGATCAACAATCACCAAGATGACCGTGTTCCCAGCTGATGAGGGCAAATCAGTGATGAAATCCATGGAGATTTCCGTCCATGGCTTACTAGGTACTTCAAGAGGAAGTAGTGTGCCAACAGGACGGGAGCGGGGCATCTTAGCCCTAGCGCACGTGGTACAAGCTGACACGTACGAGACCACGTCCTGTCGAATCTTGGGCCACCAAAACCGACGTGACACCAACTCCAAGGTACCTCTAACCCCTGGGTGGCCAGCCAGGACAGCATCATGATGCTGCGCCAAAACCTTTAAGCGGAGATGAAGCGGTACAAAAGATTTGTTGATGGGAAGCTCAGATGGTACCTCCTCCTGAGCCTCGGCAATCTCAGCCTCAACCTCGGTAGTGAGAGCCGAAACCACAACACTCTTTTGGAGGATGGGTACTGGATCTTCCCGAGGTTCACCCCCTGGAAAACACCTGGACAGAGCATCCGCCTTAGTGTTTTTAGACCCCGGACTGTAAGTGACAACAAAATTTAACCGCGTGAAAAACAATGCCCATCGAGCCTGCCTGGGGACAGACGCTTGGCTGACTCCAAATACAGCAGATTCTTATGATCGGTAATAACACTAACCTGATGTACCGACCCCTCCAAGAAGTGTCGCCATTCCTCAAAGGCCAACTTGATTGCCAACAACTCCCTGTTGCCGATATCTTAGTTACGTTCGGCGGACGACAGTTTCTTGGAGAAATAGGCGCATGGACGCAAACCACTCAAAGATGAGCCTTGAGATAGTACCGCCCCCACACCAACCTCAGACGCATCGACTTCCACAACAAAGGGTTTTGATACGTCTGGCTGCACAAGAATGGGGGCTGAAACAAAACTGTTCTTAAGAAACTCAAATGCGCGCACAGCAGCCTCAGGCCAAACGGAGAAGTTGGTACCCTTTTTAGTCATGTCAGTTAGCGGTTTAGCAATGATGGAAAAATCCTTGATAAATTTCCTATAGTAGTTAGAAAACCCAAGGAACCGCTGAAGTGCTTTCAGGTTATCAGGACGTTCCCAATGCAGCACCGCTTGCACCTTAGCGGCATCCATTTTAAAACCAGAAGCAGACACAATATAACCCAAGAAAGGCAACTCTTGAACAGAAAATACACATTTCTCAAGTTTACAGTAGCATACAGCTTATTCTCTCTGAGAAGCTGTAACACCTGCCTGACATGATTTAAATGAGCATCACGGTCGCAAGTATATATGAAGATGTCATCTAGGTACACGATAACGAATTTCCCCAAAACATGCGAGAACACATCATTGATGAAATGTTGGAACACTGCAGGTGCGTTTGTCAACCCAAAAGGCATCACCAAATTTTCAAAATGACCCTCAGGGGTATTAAAAGCCGTCTTCCACTCATCACCTTGACGGACTCTTATGAGGTTGTACGCCCCCCTGAGGTCAAGCTTGGTAAACCACTTAGCACCCGCCACCTGGTTGAACAAATCCGGTATCAGTGGCATTGGGTATGGATCACAAACCGTAATCTGGTTCAACTCCCTGAAATCCAAACATGGGCGTAATCCGCCATCTTTCTTCTTCACGAAGAAGAACCCTGCTGCCACTGGCGAGGATGACGGCCTGATGTGCCCTTTGCTCAAGCTTTCAGCAATATAATCTTTTAAGGCTTGTCTCTCCGGACGGGAGATGTTAAACATCCTTGCTTTAGGCAACTTGGCCCCTGGTTTAAACCTGATAGAACAGTCATAGGGACGATGTGGCGGCAACTCTGAACAACCCTTTTCAGAGAACACATCCACAAAATCCAGAAGTGACTCCGGAACGCTTGAAGTCACCGCAGCCACACATGTGGCCAGGCAATTCTCCTGGCAGAACTCGCTCCACTGAATTATGTCCTGAGTTTTCCAGTCGATTACCGGGTTGTCCATGGACAACCAAGGAAAACCCCAAACCACCTGAGCAGGAAGATTCCTGAGCACCTTACATGTAACCCGCTCGGAATGTAGAACCCCAATGTGGAGTTTCACCTCAGCCACAAATTCAGTAATCTCCCCCTGAGAGAGAGGAGCAGCATTGATGGTGACCACGCGGATAGGATGAGACAGTTTTTCAATCCTAAAACCTGCTGTGCGCGCAAACTCCTCATCAATGAGATTTGTAGTTGAACCACTATCCACAAAAACAGTAATTGGCAGCTCACTGCCAGCGATAAAAACCTTAGCAGGGAGCATGTATTGAGAAACCACTATTGAGGATATACATAAGCTCAGATTGGTCTCCTCCACACCCTCTGAGCTTAGAAGTTTTCCGCCGTTGCGTTTTTCTTAGACAGCAGAGGACAGATGTTAATAAAATGACCAGTTTTACCACAGTAAAAACAGGCTCCCTGCTTGCTGAGCTCAGAGGCTCGACGCTTCACATGTGACATCCCTGCGATTTGCATAGGCTCCGTGGGCTCACCTGCAGCAACCTCACGTGAACCTAAACCCTCTCCCATAGGCGGTGTCTCATGCTCCCCCTGATGCAAACGGCGATCAATGCGGACAACCAGACTCATAGCGGAATCTAGAGAAGCAGGAGTCTCATACATCAGAAGAGCTTTTTTAACCCTTCCAGAAACCCCATGAATAAACTGACTCCGCAATGCTGGATCATTCCATTGTGTATCGATCGCCCAGCGACGAAATTCAGAACAGTAATCCTCTGCAACTCGCTCCCCCTGGCGAATAGTGCGTATCTTAGATTCTGCTAGAGCAATTCTGTCAGGTTCATCGTAGATTTTTTCAAGAGAGGGAAAAAAACTCTCCACAGAGTCAAATGCAGCAGAATCAGATGGTAAAGAAAACGCCCATGCTTGGGGATCCCTGCTTAACAATGACAACACCAGGCCCACACACTGAGCCTCATTACCCGAGGAGATCGGGCACATACGGAAATATAGTTTGCAAGCTTTACAAAAAGAAACAAATTTACTGCGTTCCCCAGCAAATTTTTCAGGCAAAGGGAATTTAGGCTCAGCAACTCTTCCTGTCGCTCCAGCTTGCACATTAGATACTGCTAGTCCCTGTTGCTGAACTGCCCCCCTCAACTCAGTGACCTGTAGGGACAGCGCCTCCAAATGGCGGGTTATGGAAGTCATGGGATCCATGACAAAAGAAAAAAAAGAACCCCCCCTCTTTTTTTTGTTTTTTTTTTTGTTTGGCCTATTATAATGTCACAGGGGACTAGGTGTGTGAGAGCTAATAACCCGGGCCCCTGCAATTTCCCTCAGACTAGGGAAATCCTGACTGACCCTCTACCTGGAGTTTACACTGATGGTGTGCATGTCCAGGCCTCGAACCACACCCTGTCTCCTGTTTCAACCCTAGGCTGAAACCTCAGCACACCACCCAGTGAAGAGGTAATACACCAATACCCACAGTTAGTACAGACAAGGATAAAGGAAAATATACACCATGCCGCAGTCACTCAGGAATACACTATAAATGTGCAGGGCAAAATAAATACAAATATAGGAAAGAGTAAATAAGACTAAGGAAAATACACCACCAGCAACGAATCTCCAACAACCAGCTCTCCACTCCAGACCGAGATAACAACGCACAAGACAGAAGCTATAATCGGCGATGCCCAATGATCAGGAGAACTATTTAAAGGCAATGGGCATGGCCCAGCTTCCAATCCGAGGATCAGGTAAATTAACCCCGAAACAGCTAGATAAAATCTAGCCGACGCCAATGAGCAAATAGTGGTCAAAAGCGGAATTACCGCTGTCTGTCGAACGACCTGGTCAGAACAGCGTCCGACATGACACCCACACCCACATTCATGAAATGCCGGCGGAGCCCCGCTGCCCAACAGACAACCGCTGCCCCATCCCACAGAGCATGACCGCCCCAAAGAGCACCTCAGCCCCACAGGCCACCGCAGCCCCAGAAAGCACTGATGCCTCACAGAGCACCGATGCCCCACAGAGCACCTGTCGCAAAATGCCGGTGGAGCCCCATCACACCACAGAGCAGCACCACAGAGCAGCACCACCACACCAACCTGGGATGGGATTTCCCTGAGGCTACCGCACCAGCCTGGACCACCGAACAACCCCTGTGACCACTCCTCTTCTGTGCCGAAACCCCTCCCGGGTAAGCTGAATTCGGACTGTAAGACGGACCCTCATTTGACACATTTCTTTCCCATATTTTCCTTCTGAAAATTTGGGGTGCGTCTTATGGTCTGGTGCATCTTATAGTCTGAAAAATACGGTAATATATAGTGTAAGTATAGGGGTATTACAGTGATCACCAGTGACATTATACTCAGGAGCACTCTAGGTAAACTACATACTAAGTGTACAGGTAATATAATGATCACCAGTGACATTATATACTTAAGCTCTAGAGTGTATAGGTAATACAGTGATCACCAGTGACATTATATACAGAAGCTTTGCATATAATATATACTGTAAGTATAGTGGTAATACAGTGATCACAGGTGAAATTATACACAGAAACTCTGTAGATGGTACATAGCATCAGTGTACAGATAACACACTGACTCACCAGTGACATTATACACTGAAGCTCTGTATGCAATCTAAGTATATGGGTAATACAATGATCACCAGTGACATTATACACAGGACGCCCTTTGTGACACCATCGGGGGCGCAATGATCATGGTCGCAGAAGGTATGACCATGACCGGGCCGATGCGGAAGGAGCCCGCCAACACCAGTGCATATTTCAGCTGGATGTGCGTCCGAGGACGTGCACTCAGCTGAAATGTATGGTGGCTCAGAGACCAGCTTGGTCCCTGCACCACAATAGACACCACCAGCCAGAGGCTAGCAGCTGATGTCAGCATGCAAGTCACTGGCTGCGCATGGTAGTGACGTCATGTGCTGCCCAACGCTTTCACGCCGATGTCAGCTGCCAAATTCTGCACCGGCTACAGAAAAGGATGTTGAGTAGAATCATGTAATTTTTTATGCTTTAAAGAACTGGCAGAATTGGGGACATATATACCAGGCAAAGTGGGGCCCTAGGCAAAGTTTAAAATGGGGCCCCAAATGCTAACATATTGCACATCACACAGAAGCATTCCTGTTGTATTTACATGCGCTGAGTCCAGGCCGCTAAACGAGTGTGATCGACAATACTGAAGTCATTCGCTTGTTTCCCAGCCTTTTTATACCAACTGAGAAAAAATGATGGGAACAGAACAATCACTATTAGATCAATCTGTACCCATAGAGTATCATGTTATCAGCAGCACATCTACAGTTTACACTGGCAATGTGCTGCTGTGAACAATGATTTTTGTTCCGGCATAAACAATACAATCACTCGATGAATATGCAGCATTTTGCTTGTTTAGTATAATACACCCCATAGTCCTCCACATAGTATAATGTGCACCACAGTCCTCCATATTGTAAAATGCACACCCCATTGTCCTCCATATAATTTAATGTGCCCCATTGTCCTCCATATAGTATAACATACTCCCAATAGTCCTCCATATAGCATAATACACTCCCCATCATCCTTCATATAGTATAATACACTTCCTATAGTCCTCCATATATTAAATTACACTCCTCAGTCTTCCATATAGTATTATACACTCCTTATAGTCCTCCATATATTAGAATACATTGCTCAGTCCTCCATATAGTATAATACACTCCACAGTCCTCTATATAGTATTTTACACTTTTCATAGTCCTCCATATAGTATAGTACACTCCACAGTCCTCTATATAGTATTTTACACTCCTCATAGTCCTCCATATAGTATAATACACTCCTTATAGTCCTCCATATAGTATAATACACTCCTCAGTCCTCCATATACACTGCTCAGGCCTCCATATAGTATAATACACTCCTCGTAGTGCTCCATATAGTATAATGCACCGCCATAGTCAACCATGTAGTACAATTCACTTCTTATAGTATAATGCACCCCATAGTTCTTCATATAGTATAATGTAATCCCCATAGTCCTTGATACAGTAAAATGCAGCCCACATATAGTATAATGCTGCCACACCACAGAGTATAATGCAGCCACCCCACAGAATATAATGCAGCCCCCTGAGTATAATGCAGCCCCTCCATAGAATATATGGTAGCCCCCTCATAGATTAAAATGCAGCTCCCCATAGAACATAATGCAGCCCCCCATAGAATATAATGTAGCCTGTCATGATTCTCAATGGCGAGAGAACATAGCCCAGCATATATGAGAACTAGCTCTTGGAAGATGGAAACTATACTGACCATGAACTAAACCTGCCGCACAACTAGAAGTGGCCGGGTAGCATGCCTACGTTTTTTAACCCTAGATGCCCAGCGCCAGCCGGAGAACTACCTAATCCTAGCAGAGGAAAAGACAGTCCTGGCTCACCTCTAGAGAAATTTTCCCAAAAGGCAGACAGAGGCCCCCACATATATTGGCGGTGATGTTAGATGAAATGACAAACGTAGTATGAAAATAGGTTTAGCAAAATCGAGGTCCGCTTTCTAGATAGCAGGAAGACAGAAAGGACACTTTCATGGTCAGCAGAAAACCCTATCAAAACACCATCCAGAAATTCCTTTAAGACTCTAGCATTAACTCATAACACCAGAGTGGCAATTTCCGATCACAAGAGCTTTCCAGACACAGTAACGAAACAGCAGCTGTGAACAGGAACAAAATGCAAAAACACACCAGGACAAAAGTCCAACTTAGCTGGGAGTTGTCTAGTAGCAGGAACAAGCACAGAAGGCTTCTGATTACATTGTTGACCGGCAAGAAACTGACAGAGGAGCAAGGTTATATAGCGACTCCCACATCCTGATAGGAGCAGGTGAACAGAGGGGATGATGCACACAAGTTCAATTCCACAAGTGGCCACCGGGGGAGCCCAGAATCCAATTTCACAACAGTACCCCCCCCTCAAGGAGGGGGCACCGAACCCTCACCAGAACCACCAGGGCGATCAGGATGAGCCCTATGAAAGGCACGGACAAGATCGGAGGCATGAACATCAGAGGCAGTGACCCAAGAATTATCCTCCTGACCGTATCCCTTCCATTTGACCAGATACTGGAGTCTCCGTCTGGAAACACGAGAGTCTAAGATCTTTTCCACAACGTACTCCAACTCACCCTCAACCAACACCGGAGCAGGAGGCTCAACGGAAGGCACAACCGGTACCTCATACCTGCGCAACAATGACCGATGAAAAACATTATGAATCGAAAAGGATGCAGGGAGGTCCAAACGGAAGGACACAGGGTTAAGAATCTCCAATATCTTGTACGGGCCGATGAACCGAGGCTTAAACTTAGGAGAAGAAACCCTCATAGGGACAAAACGAGAAGACAACCACACCAAGTCCCCAACACAAAGCCGAGGACCAACACGACGACGGCGGTTGGCAAAAAGCTGAGTCTTCTCCTGGGACAACTTCAAATTGTCCACCACCTGCCCCCAAATCTGATGCAACCTCTCCACCACAGCATCCACTCCAGGACAATCCGAAGATTCCACTTGACCGGAGGAAAATCGAGGATGAAACCCCAAATTACAGAAAAACGGGGACACCAAGGTGGCAGAGCTGGCCCGATTATTGAGGGCGAACTCCGCCAAAGGCAAAAAAGCAACCCAATCATCCTGATCCGCAGACACAAAACACCTCAAATATGTCTCCAAGGTCTGATTAGTCCGCTTGGTCTGGCCATTAGTCTGAGGATGGAAAGCAGACGAAAAAGACAAATCTATGCCCATCCTAGCACAGAATGCCCGCCAAAATCTAGACACGAATTGGGTCCCTCTGTCAGAAACGATATTCTCAGGAATACCATGCAAACGAACAACATTTTGAAAAAACAGAGGAACCAACTTGGAAGAAGAAGGCAACTTAGGCAAGGGAACCAGATGGACCATCTTAGAGAAACGGTCACACACCACCCAGATGACAGACATCTTCTGAGAAACAGGCAGATCCGAAATAAAATCCATCGAGATGTGCGTCCAAGGCCTCTTCGGGATAGGCAAGGGCAACAACAATCCACTAGCCCGAGAACAACAAGGCTTGGCCCGAGCACAAACGTCACAAGACTGCACAAAGCCTCGCACATCTCGTGACAGGGAAGGCCACCAGAAGGACCTTGCCACCAAATCCCTGGTACCAAAGATTCCAGGATGACCTGCCAACGCAGAAGAATGAACCTCAGAGATGACTCTACTGGTCCAATCATCAGGAACAAACAGTCTACCAGGTGGGCAACGATCAGGTCTATCCGCCTGAAACTCCTGCAAGGCCCGCCGCAGGTCTGGAGAAACGGCAGACAATATCACTCCATCTTTAAGGATACCTGTGGGCTCAGAATTACCAGGGGAGTCAGACTCAAAACTCCTAGAAAGGGCATCCGCCTTAACATTCTTAGAACCCGGTAGGTACGACACCACAAAATTAAACCGAGAGAAAAACAACGACCAGCGCACCTGTCTAGGATTCAGGCGCCTGGCAGACTCAAGGTAAATTAAATTTTTGTGGTCAGTCAATACCACCACCTGATGTCTGGCCCCCTCAAGCCAGTGACGCCACTCCTCAAAAGCCCACTTCATGGCCAAAAGCTCCCGATTCCCAATATCATAATTCCGCTCGGCGGGCGAAAATTTACGGGAAAAAAAAGCACAAGGTCTCATCACGGAGCAGTCGGAACTTCTCTGCGACAACACCGCCCCAGCTCCGATTTCAGAAGCGTCGACCTCAACCTGAAAAGGAAGAGCAACATCAGGCTGACGCAACACTGGGGCGGAAGAAAAGCGGCGCTTGAGCTCCCGAAAGGCCTCCACAGCATCAGGGGACCAATCAGCAACATCAGCACCCTTCTTAGTCAAATCAGTCAATGGTTTTACAACATCAGAAAAACCAGCAATAAATCGACGATAAAAGTTAGCAAAGCCCAAAAATTTCTGAAGACTCTTAAGAGAAGAGGGTTGCGTCCAATCACCAATAGCCTGAACCTTGACAGGATCCATCTCGATGGAAGAGGGGGAAAAAATGTATCCCAAGAAAGAAATCTTTTGAACCCCAAAAACACACTTAGAACCCTTCACACACAAGGAATTAGACCGCAAAACCTGAAAAACCCTCCTGACCTGCTGGACATGAGAGTCCCAGTCATCCGAAAAAATCAGAATATCATCCAGATACACAATCATAAATTTATCCAAATAATCGCGGAAAATGTCATGCATAAAGGACTGGAAGACTGAAGGGGCATTTGAAAGACCAAAAGGCATCACCAAATACTCAAAATGGCCCTCGGGCGTATTAAATGCGGTTTTCCACTCATCCCCCTGCTTGATTCGCACCAAATTATACGCCCCACGGAGATCAATCTTAGAGAACCACTTGGCCCCCTTTATACGAGCAAACAAATCAGTAAGCAGTGGTAACGGATATTGATATTTAACCGTGATTTTATTCAAAAGTCGATAATCAATACACGGCCTCAAAGAGCCGTCTTTCTTAGACACAAAGAAAAAACCGGCTCCTAAGGGAGATGACGAAGGACGAATATGTCCCTTTTCCAAGGACTCCTTTATATATTCTCGCATAGCAGCGTGTTCAGGCACAGACAGATTAAATAAACGACCCTTAGGGTATTTACTACCCGGAATCAAGTCTATGGCACAATCGCACTCCCGGTGCGGAGGTAGTGAACCAACCTTGGGTTCTTCAAAAACGTCACGAAAGTCAGACAAGAATTCAGGAATCTCAGAGGGAATAGATGATGAAATGGAAACCAAAGGTACGTCCCCATGAGTTCCTTTACATCCCCAGCTTAACACAGACATAGCTCTCCAGTCGAGGACTGGGTTATGAGATTGCAGCCATGGCAATCCCAGCACCAAAACATCATGTAGATTATACAGCACCAGAAAGCGAATAACCTCCTGGTGATCCGGATTAACACGCATAGTCACTTGTGTCCAGTATTGTGGTTTATTACTAGCCAATGGGGTGGAGTCAATCCCTTTCAGAGGTATCGGAGCCTCCAGTGGCTCCAAATCATACCCACAGCGTTTGGCAAAGGACCAATCCATAAGACTCAAAGCAGCGCCAGAGTCGACATAGGCGTCCGCGGTAATAGATGACAAAGAACAAATCAGGGTCACAGATAGAATAAACTTAGACTGTAAAGTGCTAATTGAAACAGACTTGTCAGGCTTATTAGTACGCTTAAAGCATGCTGATATAACATGAGTTGAATCACCACAATAGAAGCACAACCCATTTTTTCGTCTAAAATTCTGCCGCTCGCTTCTGGACAGAATTCTATCACATTGCATATTTTCTGGCGTTTTCTCAGTAGACACCGCCAAATGGTGCACAGGTTTGCGCTCCCGCAGACGCCTATCGATCTGAATAGCCATCGTCATGGACTTATTCAGACTCGCAGGCACAGGGAACCCCACCATAACATCCTTAATGGCATCAGAGAGACCTTCTCTGAAAATCGCCGCCAGGGCGCACTCATTCCACTGAGTAAGCACAGACCATTTGCGGAATTTTTGGCAGTATATTTCAGCTTCATCTTGCCCCTGAGACAAGGACATCAAGGCCTTTTCCGCCTGAAGCTCTAAATGAGGTTCCTCATAAAGCAACCCCAAGGCCAGAAAAAACGCATCCACATTGAGCAACGCAGGATCCCCTGGTGCCAATGCAAAAGCCCAGTCTTGAGGGTCGCCCCGGAGCAAGGAAATTACAATCCTGACCTGCTGTGCAGGGTCTCCGGCAGAGCGAGACTTCAGGGACAAAAACAATTTGCAATTATTTTTAAAATTTTGAAAGTGAGATCTATTCCCCGAGAAGAATTCAGGCAAAGGAATTCTAGGCTCAGACATAGGTGCATGAACAACAAAATCTTGCAAATTTTGTACCTTTGTGGCGAGATTATTCAAACCTGTAGCTACACTCTGAAGATCCATTTGAAACAGGTGAACACAGAGCCATTCAAGGATTAGAAGGAGAGAAAGAGAGGAAGGCTGCAGTATAGGCAGACTAGCAAGTGATTCAATTAAGAGCACACTCAGAACTAGAGGGAAAAAAAAAAAAAAAATTGTAGCAGACTTCTTTTTTCTCTCCTTTCTCAGCCAGAAATTTAACCCTTTTTTGGGCCGGTCAAAACTGTCATGATTCTCAATGGCGAGAGAACATAGCCCAGCATATATGAGAACTAGCTCTTGGAAGATGGAAACTATACTGACCATGAACTAAACCTGCCGCACAACTAGAAGTGGCCGGGTAGCATGCCTACGTTTTTTAACCCTAGATGCCCAGCGCCAGCCGGAGAACTACCTAATCCTAGCAGAGGAAAATACAGTCCTGGCTCACCTCTAGAGAAATTTTCCCAAAAGGCAGACAGAGGCCCCCACATATATTGGCGGTGATGTTAGATGAAATGACAAACGTAGTATGAAAATAGGTTTAGCAAAATCGAGGTCCGCTTTCTAGATAGCAGGAAGACAGAAAGGACACTTTCATGGTCAGCAGAAAACCCTATCAAAACACCATCCAGAAATTCCTTTAAAACTCTAGCATTAACTCATAACACCAGAGTGGCAATTTCCGATCACAAGAGCTTTCCAGACACAGTAACGAAACAGCAGCTGTGAACAGGAACAAAATGCAAAAACACACCAGGACAAAAGTCCAACTTAGCTGGGAGTTGTCTAGTAGCAGGAACAAGCACAGAAGGCTTCTGATTACATTGTTGACCGGCAAGAAACTGACAGAGGAGCAAGGTTATATAGCGACTCCCACATCCTGATAGGAGCAGGTGAACAGAGGGGATGATGCACACAAGTTCAATTCCACAAGTGGCCACCGGGGGAGCCCAGAATCCAATTTCACAACAGTAGCCCCTCCATAGAATACAATGTAGCCCTCCTCATATAGTATAATGCAACCCCCATAGAATATAATGTAGCCTGTTGTGAATTCCGTTCTCGGGCTCCCTCCTGTAGTCATGAGTGGTACTGTGTGAGTTTGTTCTTGGGCTCCCTCTGGTGGCCTTTAGCGATATGGCTGGGCTCAGCTGCTTCATTTCCTTCTATGCTGGGCCTATTTAACTCACCTGGACCTTCATTTGTTGCCTGCTGTCGGTGTATTCAGTCCTGATTCTCAGCTCTCCTGAATATTCCTTGTGACCAGTCTCCTGCTGGAGAAGCTAAGTTTCCTTGTTCATTTTGCTCATTATTTCCTTGAAAACATTTCTCAGTATATGATGAGTTCAGTCCAGCTTGCTTTTATGAGATTTTTTGCTTGCTGGTTAGTTCTGGGGTGCAGAGTGCGCCCCTCACATCGTGAGTCGGTGTGGGGGTTCTTGTATTCTCTGCGTGGTTTATTTTTGAAAGTTTTTGTACTGACCGCACAGATTCCTATCTATTTTCTGTCTATCTAGTGTTAGCGGGCCTCATTTGCTAAACCTGTTTCATTTCTACGTTTGTATTTTCCCCTTAACTCACCGTTATTATTTGTGGGGGGCTGTCTATAACTTTGGGGTTATTTCTCTGAGGCAAGTGAGGTCTTTGCTTTCTCTCTAGGGGCAGTCAGTTTCTCAGGCTGTGAAGAGGCATCTAGGTTTTTAGGTAACGCTCCACGGCTGCCTTTAGTGTGTTGGATAGGATCAGGATCGCAGTCAGCATAGCTTCCACATCCCCAGAACTTGTCCTAACATTCTGGTTACATGTATCAGGTCAGTTTTGAGATCCTACCACCGGATCATAACAGTACAGCAGGCCAAAAAGTGTTAATGCAGCAGAAGAGGGAGAAGAGAAATCCTGAAGTCATTTTTTTTTTCTTCTCTGCACTGTGTTTAGCCTTAATCTCTGGGTGGTTCTGAACTCAGCTGCAGATATGGACATGAATTGAATTGAGGGCTTTTTTGAGATCTCACGTAGAAAAAGGCACTATGTCCAGACGTCAAGCAGAAAAGTTGTTTACGGAATTTCCTCTAAAACCTTTGTGGTACCATATACCAAAAATACACAAGTCGCTATGTGCTCCACCGGGCCGTCCAATAGTGTCGGGGGTGGGAGCGGTAACGGAACCATTGTTGCGCTATTTGGACTGGCTCTTGCACCCCCTTCTACTAGACGTACCCTCTTATGTGCATGATACAAAACAATTTTTGGAAATAATTAGGGGATTTACTTGGCAGGATAATTTCTTTCTAGCATCCATTGATGTGGAAAGCTTGTATACCCGCATTCCTCAGGATAAGGCAGTAGAGGCAATTAGTGATATATTGTCACATACACCTACGGATCATAGAGCCATAACATTTATAAGTGAGGGTCTACAGTTTATTCTATCACATAATGCTTTTAAATTTGATACCAGCTGGTTTGTGCAGATAGAGGGTACAGCGATGGGTACGCCCGTAGCTTGTACCCTCGCCAATCTGTACCTAGCGGTTTTTGAGGAAAGATTCGTCTATAATACCGGTAATCCCTATTTAAAACATTTAAAACTTTATTTGAGATACGTTGATGGTGTATTTGTAGTGTGGGATGGCACAGGATCAGACTTCCAGTCCTTTGTCAATTATCTTGACACTATGAATGACATGAATATGAAATTCACCTCGGTTTTTGGGGGGTTACAGCTTGAATTTTTAGATGTCAGGATTTGGATAGAGGGAGGTTCAATACAAACTGAGGTGTTTCGCAAACCTACAGCAACAAATTCCATTTTACATTACCAAAGTGCCCATCCAGATTATACAAAAAGATCTTTGCCATATAGCCAATTTCTCAGAGTTTTGAGACTAAATAGTACTGTAAAAGGTTTTTCCCGACAGTCACAGGAACTATATACCAGATTTAGGAATAGAGGATACCCCCCAAAATTATTGGACACAGCATTAAAAAAAAGCCAGCACAGTGAATAATGACAAATCGATCGGAAATGCATCAACTGATAAAAGATTTGTCTTTAGTTTCATGTTTGGCCCAATGGACCATAACATCAGGACAGCAATAAGACGCAACTGGCATATATTGGAAAAAGATTCCAGTTTAGCCGGACCGGTAAGCCGGGGACCACTGTTTGCATGCCGCCGCAGTAGAAATTTAAAAGACATACTAGTCCACAATAGTGTAAGTTCGCCAAAATCAACTAATTGGTTAATGACTGGTAGACCGCAAGGCAATGTGAAATGTGGACATTGTAACTTCTGCCCCTTTCATTTGACAGGCAAATTAATCCAAATAGGTCCAGTTCAACACATAGTGAAGGATTTAATATCGTGCAGAACTAAGTTTGTTGTATACGTCTTATTATGCCCCTGTGGCTTCTTTTATATAGGTAAAACTATACGTCCATTATTTATTAGATTTAGAGAACACTTTAAATCTATTGATACAGGAAAGGGGGTTCCTAAACTAATAAACCACATACGTACCCAGCATGAAGGTGATGCTACATGTTTACGGTTTGCAGGTCTGGAACAGGTTAAGTTACCAGAACGGGGGGGTAACTTACACAAATTATTATTAAGGAAAGAGGAGAGGTGGATTTTGAGATTAAACGCAACAGGTCCGCTTGGACTGAACGATCGCTTAGACTTGTCAGTGTTTTTGTAACCATAACTGTTTCTGTAATTATATTCGTATTTGTCATATAGACGTATTTTTTCGGGGCTTAATGTATTGTATTTTTTTCCATTTTGTTCCACTTTGTTTGTTTCATTGGTTTTAAAGTATGTTTTAATAGTAACAGGTTTCTTTAATCAGGTGACGACTATAGAGGCAGGTGGACCGTGAAAACGGAAACACTACTTATACCTACCCTCTAGGCGTCATCTGTAGACCCGTTGAAGCTCAGTAGAGCGAAACGATCGTCGTCTTTAACCCCTTCACCCCCGGAGCTTTTTCCGTTTTTCCATTTTCGTTTTTCGCTACCCTCCTTCCCAGAGCCATAACTTTTTTATTTTTCCGTCAATTTGGCCATGTGAGGGCTTATTTTTTGCGGGACGAGTTGTACTTTTGAACGACATCATTGGTTTTAGCATGTCGTGTACTAGAAAACGGGAAAAAAATTCCAAGTGCAGTGAAATTGCAAAAAAAGTGCAATCCCACACTTGTTTTTTGCTTGCCTATTTTGCTAGGTTCACTAAATGCTAAAACTGACCTGCCATTATGATTCTCCAGGTCACTACGAGTTTATAGACACCTAACATGACTAGGTTATTTTTCACCTAAGTGGTGAAAAAAAATTCCAAACTTTGCAAAAAACAAAACAAAACAAAATTGCGCCATTTTCCGATACTCGTAGCGTCTCCATTTTTCGTGATCTGGGGTCAGGTGAGGGCTTATTTTTTGCGTGCCGAGCTGGCGTTTTTAATGATAGCATTTTGGTGTAGATACGTTCTTTTGATCGCCCGTTATTGCATTTTAATGCAATGTCGTGGCGACCAAAAAAACGTAAATCTGGCGTTTCGAATTTTTTTCTCATTACGCCATTTAGCGATCAGGTTAATGCTTTTTTTTAATTGATAGATCGGGCGATTCTGAACGCGGCGATACCAAATATGTGTAGGTTGGGTTTTTTTTTTATTGATTTATTTTGATTGGGGCGAAAGGGGGGTGATTTAAACTTTTATATTTTTTTTATTTTTTTCACATTTTTAAAAACTTTTTTTTTTTACTTTTGCCATGCTTCTATAGCCTCCATGGGAGGCTAGAAGCAGGCACAGCCCGATCGGCTCTGCTATGCAGCAGTGATCATAAGATCGCTGCTACACAGCAGATTTGCAGGTGTGCTGTGAGCGCCGACCACAGGGGGGCGCTCACAGCCACCGGCAATCAGTAACCATAGAGGTCTCAAGGACCTCTATGGTTACCTTCCTGACACATCGCCGACCCCCGATCATGTGACGGGGGTCGGCGATGCGCTCATATCCGGCCGCACGGCCGGATGCGGTAGTTAAATGCCGCTGTCTGAGTTTGACAGCGGCATTTAACTAGTTAATAGCGGCGGGTGATCGCGATTTCACCCGCCGCTATTGCGCGCACATGTCAGCTGTAAAAAACAGCTGACATGTCGCGACTTTGATGTGCGCTCACCGCCGGAGCGCACATCAAAGCGGGGGTCCCGACATGTGACGTACTATACCGTCACATGTCGGGAAGGGGTTAAAAAGGAACCGAAGGTTCTCTCTGTACTGCCTTGCTGTTCTTGCAAATGAAGCCACAATAAAGTAAGACATTGCACGTACCTATGGTGAGTGCTCGTTTCTCCTATTTTTACATTTCAGAAAGACTGTTTTCTTTTTTCACGAGCACCCCTAAGGTTGTGGTACCAGGATTTCAGCCGCTATGTGGAGGTGGGAACACAGGTGAGCGGTGCTGATTGTGCGTTTGACTTTTTTCCTTCCATTGTCCATTACATGAGTTGTTATAAGACTGCACTCAGCGTAACCGTTTCTTAAATTCCTGTTGTTACACGGAGCTCACGAGGATAATGTGTGCAGACAAAACCACCGTTAATCCACAAGCGTTACCACTGTCACATGGCTTGCAAGCAGGCAGAGACAATGTAGATTCCTATTTTTTGGAAGTGGAAAATCAAGATGAAATAACATCTTTAAGCACTAAATCATTGGAGCAAAAATTATTTAACTTGGCTGAAAGAGAGATCAATTTATTTTGGACCAACAAATCATTAGCGTCCTATAATGAAAATGGGAGAGTCCCCAGGGGACTAAGAGTATATAAAGAAATGTCTCAATTTAAAGAAGACGCCCATTTCGTGACTGAATGGGAAGCCATATTATTAAAATGCTCCCAAGATCTTCTCCAATTAGTCTTACGCCAAAATGTATCCAATTATGACAAAGTGAAAACTGATTTAATAAAAACAAAAGAAGAGATACAAACACATCTAACTGAATCGCAGTGGTCCACCATGGACAACAAATTAGATAACAAATTGATCATTCTTCAATCGGAAATCAAGCAGAGGAAACGAGATAAATTCATCAGGGATAAAATGGACTTTGATAATGGGATTGTCTTTTCTTGGAATAAATCCAGACAGACACAAAATTTTTGTAGATTTTCCAGACCTAGAGGAGGTAAAAATCGTCAATTTTCTAAACAATTTAAAAGAGATTATTTGACCACGGACTCGGACTCCAGTATGAACGAAGATCCATGCCCGTCTACAAGCAAGGCACAGGGTGCCGCATCAGGAACTGATATTATCCCTTTAGAAGAAAGACACGGAGGGGCGGGAGGAGGAGAAACAGATTCCGACAATTGGCGCAAGAGAAAACAAGTTTCTTGGAAACAGACTCTTCCGCCAGCACATCGTTAAGTTCAGTTGTCAATCTGTCCCCCCATAAACTAAATGAGACGCATCTTTCTGTTTTATCTAAAGGACTTAGTTTCTGTTTACCAGATGACTTTGATGTGGTACAATTTAGAATAGATCTGTTTAAATCCATAAGAAAAATGCATTTGTTTAAGTTTTTTTCTTCCTCTCCAGGCATGGCGAAGGATTCTTATCCAGGTGAGACCAGATGTACTGTGGGCCCTTTGGGCTTTATGGTGAATTCCAGTGATGACAATAGTATTTTGGAGGATGTGAATTTGTTGCTTAGTCTTACTAACTCTGATATCCCCACAATTAATAGACTAAATCAGGATGTTCCTTTTGTAGGCAATGTACCATCCACTTTTATGCCTCCCATTACATCAGGGGGACCTATAGAGATTTTTGAAAAACAAGTCATAAAAGACATAGAAGCAATAGTTTACAAAAAAATGCCTTCTAATTTAACAACAGCGGAAAAATCAGCTCTGAAAGAGATAAAAAGTTGGGAGGATACAGTCATTCGTGCTGCAGACAAGGGAGGAAATTTAGTCTTATTGTCTAAAGAGTATTACATGTTGGAAGCTCGCAGACAGCTTGAAAAAGCAGAAACATACCACCCTTTGAAGTCAGATCCCACCAATAAATATAAAAATGAATTGAGGGCTTTTTTGAGATCTCACGTAGAAAAAGGCACTATGTCCAGACGTCAAGCAGAAAAGTTGTTTACGGAATTTCCTCTAAAACCTTTGTGGTACCATATACCAAAAATACACAAGTCGCTATGTGCTCCACCGGGCCGTCCAATAGTGTCGGGGGTGGGAGCGGTAACGGAACCATTGTCGCGCTATTTGGACTGGCTCTTGCACCCCCTTCTACTAGACGTACCCTCTTATGTGCGTGATACAAAACAATTTTTGGAAATAATTAGGGGATTTACTTGGCAGGATAATTTCTTTCTAGCATCCATTGATGTGGAAAGCTTGTATACCCGCATTCCTCAGGATAAGGCAGTAGAGGCAATTAGTGATATATTGTCACATACACCTACGGATCATAGAGCCATAACATTTATAAGTGAGGGTCTACAGTTTATTCTATCACATAATGCTTTTAAATTTGATACCAGCTGGTTTGTGCAGATAGAGGGTACAGCGATGGGTACGCCCGTAGCTTGTACCCTCGCCAATCTGTACCTAGCGGTTTTTGAGGAAAGATTCGTCTATAATACCGGTAATCCCTATTTAAAACATTTAAAACTTTATTTGAGATACGTTGATGATGTATTTGTAGTGTGGGATGGCACAGGATCAGACTTCCAGTCCTTTGTCAATTATCTTGACACTATGAATGACATGAATATGAAATTCACCTCGGTTTTTGGGGGGTTACAGCTTGAATTTTTAGATGTCAGGATTTGGATAGAGGGAGGTTCAATACAAACTGAGGTGTTTCGCAAACCTACAGCAACAAATTCCATTTTACATTACCAAAGTGCCCATCCAGATTATACAAAAAGATCTTTGCCATATAGCCAATTTCTCAGAGTTTTGAGACTAAATAGTACTGTAAAAGGTTTTTCCCGACAGTCACAGGAACTATATACCAGATTTAGGAATAGAGGATACCCCCCAAAATTATTGGACACAGCATTAAAAAAAGCCAGCACAGTGAATAATGACAAATCGATCGGAAATGCATCAACTGATAAAAGATTTGTCTTTAGTTTCATGTTTGGCCCAATGGACCATAACATCAGGACAGCAATAAGACGCAACTGGCATATATTGGAAAAAGATTCCAGTTTAGCCGGACCGGTAAGCCGGGGACCACTGTTTGCATGCCGCCGCAGTAGAAATTTAAAAGACATACTAGTCCACAATAGTGTAAGTTCGCCAAAATCAACTAATTGGTTAATGACTGGTAGACCGCAAGGCAATGTGAAATGTGGACATTGTAACTTCTGCCCCTTTCATTTGACAGGCAAATTAATCCAAATAGGTCCAGTTCAACACATAGTGAAGGATTTAATATCGTGCAGAACTAAGTTTGTTGTATACGTCTTATTATGCCCCTGTGGCTTCTTTTACATAGGTAAAACTATACGTCCATTATTTATTAGATTTAGAGAACACTTTAAATCTATTGATACAGGAAAGGGGGTTCCTAAACTAATAAACCACATACGTACCCAGCATGAAGGTGATGCTACATGTTTACGGTTTGCAGGTCTGGAACAGGTTAAGTTACCAGAACGGGGGGGTAACTTACACAAATTATTATTAAGGAAAGAGGAGAGGTGGATTTTGAGATTAAACGCAACAGGTCCGCTTGGACTGAACGATCGCTTAGACTTGTCAGTGTTTTTGTAACCATAACTGTTTCTGTAATTATATTCGTATTTGTCATATAGACGTATTTTTTCGGGGCTTAATGTATTGTATTTTTTTCCATTTTGTTCCACTTTGTTTGTTTCATTGGTTTTAAAGTATGTTTTAATAGTAACAGGTTTCTTTAATCAGGTGACGACTATAGAGGCAGGTGGACCGTGAAAACGGAAACACTACTTATACCTACCCTCTAGGCGTCATCTGTAGACCCGTTGAAGCTCAGTAGAGCGAAACGATCGTCGTCTTTAAAAAGGAACCGAAGGTTCTCTCTGTACTGCCTTGCTGTTCTTGCAAATGAAGCCACAATAAAGTAAGACATTGCACGTACCTATGGTGAGTGCTCGTTTCTCCTATTTTTACATAGTGGTAATACAGTGATCACCAGTGAAATTATACACAGAAACTCTGTAGATGGTACATAGCATCAGTGTACAGATAACACACTGACTCACCAGTGACATTATACACTGAAGCTCTGTATGCAATCTAAGTATATGGGTAATACAATGATCACCAGTGACATTATACACAGGACGCCCTTTGTGACACCATCGGGGGCGCAATGATCATGGTCGCAGAAGGTATGACCATGACCGGGCCGATGCGGAAGGAGCCCGCCAACACCAGTGCATATTTCAGCTGGATGTGCGTCCGAGGACGTGCACTCAGCTGAAATGTATTGTGGCTCAGAGACCAGCTTGGTCCCTGCACCACAATAGACACCACCAGCCAGAGGCTAGCAGCTGATGTCAGCATGCAAGTCACTGGCTGCGCATGGTAGTGACGTCATGTGCTGCCCAACGCTTTCACGCCGATGTCAGCTGCCAAATTCTGCACCGGCTACAGAAAAGGATGTTGAGTAGAATCATGTAATTTTTTATGCTTTAAAGAACTGGCAGAATTGGGGACATATATACCAGGCAAAGTGGGGCCCTAGGCAAAGTTTTAAATGGGGCCCAAATGCTAACATATTGCACATCACACAGAAGCATTCCTGTTGTATTTACATGCGCTGAGTCCAGGCCGCTAAACGAGTGTGATCGACAATACTGAAGTCATTCGCTTGTTTCCCAGCCTTTTTACACCAACTGAGAAAAAATGATGGGAACAGAACAATCACTATTAGATCAATCTGTACCCATAGAGTATCATGTTATCAGCAGCACATCTACAGTTTACACTGGCAATGTGCTGCTGTGAACAATGATTTTTGTTCCGGCATAAACAATACAATCACTCGATGAATATGCAGCATTTTGCTTGTTTAGTATAATACACCCCATAGTCCTCCACATAGTATAATGTGCACCACAGTCCTCCATATTGTAAAATGCACACCCCATTGTCCTCCATATAATTTAATGTGCCCAATTGTCCTCCATATAGTATAACATACTCCCAATAGTCCTCCATATAGCATAATACACTCCCCATCATCCTTCATATAGTATAATACACTTCCTATAGTCCTCCATATATTAAATTACACTCCTCAGTCTTCCATATAGTATTATACACTCCTTATAGTCCTCCATATATTAGAATACATTGCTCAGTCCTCCATATAGTATAATACACTCCACAGTCCTCTATATAGTATTTTACACTTTTCATAGTCCTCCATATAGTATAGTACACTCCACAGTCCTCTATATAGTATTTTACACTCCTCATAGTCCTCCATATAGTATAATACACTCCTTATAGTCCTCCATATAGTATAATACACTCCTCAGTCCTCCATATACACTGCTCAGGCCTCCATATAGTATAATACACTCCTCGTAGTGCTCCATATAGTATAATGCACCGCCATAGTCAACCATGTAGTACAATTCACTTCTTATAGTATAATGCACCCCATAGTTCTTCATATAGTATAATGTAATCCCCATAGTCCTTGATACAGTAAAATGCAGCCCACATATAGTATAATGCTGCCACACCACAGAGTATAATGCAGCCACCCCACAGAATATAATGCAGCCCCCTGAGTATAATGCAGCCCCTCCATAGAATATATGGTAGCCCCCTCATAGATTAAAATGCAGCTCCCCATAGAACATAATGCAGCCCCCCATAGAATATAATGTAGCCCCTCCATAGAATACAATGTAGCCCTCCTCATATAGTATAATGCAACCCCCATAGAATATAATGTAGCCTGTTGTGAATTCCGTTCTCGGGCTCCCTCCTGTAGTCATGAGTGGTACTGTGTGAGTTTGTTCTTGGGCTCCCTCTGGTGGCCTTTAGCGATATGGCTGGGCTCAGCTGCTTCATTTCCTTCTATGCTGGGCCTATTTAACTCACCTGGACCTTCATTTGTTGCCTGCTGTCGGTGTATTCAGTCCTGATTCTCAGCTCTCCTGAATATTCCTTGTGACCAGTCTCCTGCTGGAGAAGCTTAGTTTCCTTGTTCATTTTGCTCATTATTTCCTTGAAAACATTTCTCAGTATATGATGAGTTCAGTCCAGCTTGCTTTTATGAGATTTTTTGCTTGCTGGTTAGTTCTGGGGTGCAGAGTGCGCCCCTCACATCGTGAGTCGGTGTGGGGGTTCTTGTATTCTCTGCGTGGTTTATTTTTGATAGTTTTTGTACTGACCGCACAGATTCCTATCTATTTTCTGTCTATCTAGTGTTAGCGGGCCTCATTTGCTAAACCTGTTTCATTTCTACGTTTGTATTTTCCCCTTAACTCACCGTTATTATTTGTGGGGGGCTGTCTATAACTTTGGGGTTATTTCTCTGAGGCAAGTGAGGTCTTTGCTTTCTCTCTAGGGGCAGTCAGTTTCTCAGGCTGTGAAGAGGCATCTAGGTTTTTAGGTAACGCTCCACGGCTGCCTTTAGTGTGTTGGATAGGATCAGGATCGCAGTCAGTATAGCTTCCACATCCCCAGAACTTGTCCTAACATTCTGGTTACATGTATCAGGTCAGTTTTGAGATCCTACCACCGGATCATAACAGTACAGCAGGCCAAAAAGTGTTAATGCAGCAGAAGAGGGAGAAGAGAAATCCTGAAGTCATTTTTTTTTTCTTCTCTGCACTGTGTTTAGCCTTAATCTCTGGGTGGTTCTGAACTCAGCTGCAGATATGGACATTCAGAGTCTGTCTTCTAGTGTGGATCATCTCACTGCAAGGGTACAGGGCATTCAGGATTATGTAGTCCGCAGTCCTATGTCAGAGCCTAAAATACCAATTCCTGAGCTGTTCTCCGGAGATAGATCTAGGTTTTTGAACTTTAAGAATAATTGTAAGTTATTCCTTTCTCTGAAACCTCGCTCCTCTGGTGATTCTCTTCAGCAAGTTAAAATTGTTATTTCTTTGTTACGTGGTGACCCTCAAGATTGGGCATTCTCTCTGGCGCCAGGAGATCCTGCATTGCTAAATGTGGATGCGTTTTTTCTGGCGCTTGGAGTGCTTTATGAGGAACCTAATCTGGTAGACCAAGCAGAGTAGGTTTTGCTGGCTCTCTCTCAGGGTCAAGATGAAGCAGAGGTTTACTGTCAGAAGTTTAGGAAGTGGTCTGTGCTCACTCAATGGAATGAGTGCGCCCTGGCGGCGATTTTCAGAAAGGGTCTTTCTGAAGCCCTTAAAGATGTTATGGTGGGGTTTCCCACGCCTGCGGGTCTGAATGAGTCAATGTCTTTGGCCATTCAGATTGATCGGCGTTTGCGGGAGCGCAAACCTGTGCACCATCTGGCGGTATTTTCTGAGCAGAAACCTGAGCTTATGCAATGCGACAGGATTCTGACCAGAGTTGAACGGCAAAACCTCAGACGTCAGAATGGGTTGTGCTTTTACTGTGGTGATTCTACTCATGTTATCTCAGAGTGTTCTAGGCGCACAAAAAGGTTCGCCAAGTCTGTCAACATTGGTACTGTACAACCTAAATTCATTTTGTCTGTTACTTTGATTTGCTCTCTGTCATCCTACTCAGTTATGGCCTTTGTGGATTCAGGTGCCGCCCTGAATTTGATGGATTTGTCATTTGCCAGGCGCTGTGGTTTTATCTTGGAGCCTTTACAATTCCCTATCCCACTAAAGGGAATTGATGCTACGCCATTGGCCAAGAATAAACCTCAGTACTGGACGCAAGTGACCATGTGCATGGCTCCTGCACATCAGGAGGTGATTCGCTTTCTTGTGCTACATAATTTGCATGATGTTGTAGTGTTGGGTCTGCCATGGCTGCAGGCTCATAATCCAGTCCTGGATTGGAAAGCAATGTCGGTGTCAAGTTGGGGTTGCCAGGGAATTCATGGCGATGCTCCTTTGGTGTCAATTGCTTCTTCTACTCCTTCTGAAGTCCCTGAATTTTTGTCGGACTACCAGGATGTATTTGATGAGCCCAAATCCAGTGCCCTACCTCCTCATAGGGATTGTGATTGTGCTATAAATCTGATTCCTGGTAGTAAGTTCCCTAAGGGACGACTTTTTAATTTATCTGTACCAGAACATGCCGCTATGCGGAGTTATATAAAGGAGTCCTTGGAGAAGGGGCATATTCGCCCGTCCTCATCCCCTTTGGGTGCGGGGTTCTTTTTTGTGGCCAAGAAGGATGGTTCTCTGAGACCCTGTATTGATTATCGCCTTCTAAATAACATCACGGTCAAATTTCAGTACCCCTTGCCACTGTTGTCCGATCTGTTTGCCCGGATTAGGGGGCCAGTTGGTTCACCAAGATAGATCTTCGAGGAGCGTATAATCTTGTGCGCATAAAGCAGGGCGATGAATGGAAAACAGCATTTAATACGCCCGAAGGCCATTTTGAGTACTTGGTGATGCCTTTTGGGCTTTCTAATGCCCCCTCTGTGTTTCAGTCCTTCATGCATGACATCTTCTGAGAGTATCTGGATAGATTTATGATTGTGTACCTGGATGATATTTTGGTCTTTTCTGATGATTGGGAGTCTCATGTGAAGCAGGTCAGGATGGTATTTCAGGTCCTGCGTGCCAATGCCTTGTTTGTGAAGGGCTCTAAATGTCTCTTCGGAGTCCAGAAGGTTTCCTTTTTGGGCTTTATTTTTTCTCCTTCTACTATTGAGATGGATCCAGTCAAGGTCCAGGCTATTTTTGACTGGACTCAACCTACATCTGTGAAGAGTCTTCAGAAGTTCTTGGGTTTTGCTAATTTTTACCGTCGCTTCATCACTAATTTTTCTAGTGTGGTTAAGCCTTTGACGGATTTGACCAAGAAGGGTTCTGATGTGACAAATTGGTCTCCTGCGGCCGTGGAAGCCTTTCAGGAGCTGAAACGTCGATTTTCTTCGGCTCCTGTCTTGCGCCAGCCCGATGTCTCTCTTCCCTTTCAGGTCGAGGTTGATGCTTCTGAGATTGGAGCAGGGGCTGTCTTGTCACAGAGAAGCTCTGATGGCTCTGTGATGAGACCATGTGCTTTCTTTTCAAGAAAGTTTTCGCCTGCCGAGCGGAATTATGATGTTGGTAATCGTGAGTTGTTGGCAATGAAGTGGGCATTTGAGGAGTGGCGACATTGGCTGGAGGGGGCCAAGCATCGTGTGGTGGTCTTGACGGATCACAAGAATTTGACTTATCTCGAGTCTGCCAAACGGTTGAATCCGAGACAGGCTCGATGGTCGCTGTTTTTCTCTCGTTTCAATTTCATGGTTTCATATCTTCCGGGTTCGAAAAACGTGAAGGCTGATGCCCTTTCTAGGAGTTTTGTACCTGACTCCCCGGAAGTTTCTGAACTGACTGGTGTCCTCAAAGAGGGGGTGATTTTGTCTGCCATCTCTCCTGATCTGCGACGGGTGTTGCAGGAGTTTCAGGCCAATAGACCTGACCGTTGTCCACCGGGGAGACTGTTTGTCCCGGACAGATGGACCAGTAGAGTTATTTCCGAGGTTCATTCTTCGGTGTTTGCGGGTCATCCTGGGATTTTTGGTACCAGGGATTTGGTGGCGAGGTCCTTTTGGTGGCCTTCCTTGTCGCGGGATGTGCGTTCCTTTGTGCAGTCCTGTGGGATTTGTGCTCGGGCCAAGCCTTGCTGTTCTCGTGCCAGTGGATTGCTTTTGCCTTTGCCTGTCCTGAAGAGGCCTTGGACGCATATTTCCATGGATTTTATTTCGGATCTTCCTGTCTCTCAGAGGATGTCTGTCATCTGGGTGGTTTGTGATCGTTTTTCTAAAATGGTCCATTTGGTACCTTTGCCTAAGCTGCCTTCCTCCTCCTATTTGGTGCCACTGTTTTTTCAGAATGTGGTTCGTTTACATGGTATTCCGGAGAACATTGTGTCTGACAGAGGATCCCAGTTTGTGTCCAGATTTTGGCGGTCCTTTTGTGCTAAGATGGGCATTGAATTGTCTTTTTCGTCGGCCTTCCATCCTCAGACGAATGGCCAAACCGAACGAACTAATCAGACCTTGGAAACTTATTTGAGATGTTTTGTTTCTGCTGATCAGGATGATTGGGTGACTTTTTTGCCATTGGCTGAGTTTGCCCTCAATAATCGGGCTAGTTCTGCTACTTTGGTTTCACCATTCTTTTGCAATTCTGGTTTTCATCCTCGTTTTTCCTTGGGTCAGGTTGAGCCCTCTGACTGTCCTGGGGTGGATTCTGTGGTGGATAGGTTGCAGCAGATTTGGAACCATGTGGTGGACAATTTGACGTTGTCCCAAGAGAAGGCTCAGCGCTTTGCTAACCGCCGTCGCTGTGTGGGTCCCCGACTTCGTGTGGGGGATTTGGTGTGGTTGTCTTCTCGTTATGTCCCGATGAAGGTTTCCTCTCCTAAGTTCAAGCCTCGTTTCATCGGTCCTTATAAGATTTTGGAAATCCTTAACCCTGTGACATTTCGTTTGGACCTCCCAACATCGTTTGCCATTCATAATGTGTTCCATAGGTCATTGTTGCGGAGATATGTGGTGCCTGTGGTCCCTTCTGTTGATCCTCCTGCTCCTGTCTTGGTCGAGGGGGAGTTGGAGTATGTGGTGGAGAAGATCTTGGATTCTCGTATTTCGAGACGGAAGCTTCAGTACTTAGTTAAATGGAAGGGCTATGGTCAGGAGGATAATTCCTGGGTTGTCGCCTCCGATGTCTATGTGGCCGATTTGGTTCGTGCCTTTCATTTCGCTCATCCTGATCGGCCTGGGAGCTCTGGTGAGGGTTCGGTGACCCCTCCTCAAGGGGGGGGTACTGTTGTGAATTCCGTTCTCGGGCTCCCTCCTGTGGTCATGAGTGGTACTGTGTGAGTTTGTTCTTGGGCTCCCTCTGGTGGCCTTTAGCGATATGGCTGGGCTCAGCTGCTTCATTTCCTTCTATGCTGGGCCTATTTAACTCACCTGGACCTTCATTTGTTGCCTGCTGTCGGTGTATTCAGTCCTGATTCTCAGCTCTCCTGAATATTCCTTGTGACCAGTCTCCTGCTGGAGAAGCTAAGTTTGCTTGTTCATTTTGCTCATTATTTCCTTGAAAACGTTTCTCTGTATATGATGAGTTCAGTCCAGCTTGCTTTTATGTGATTTTTTGCTTGCTGGTTAGTTCTGGGGTGCAGAGTGCGCCCCTTACATCATGAGTCGGTGTGGGGGTTCTTGTATTCTCTGCGTGGTTTATTTTTGATAGTTTTTGTACTGACCGCACAGATTCCTATCTATTTTCTGTCTATCTAGTGTTAGCGGGCCTCATTTGCTAAACCTGTTTCATTTCTACGTTTGTATTTTCCCCTTAACTCACCGTTATTATTTGTGGGGGGCTGTCTATAACTTTGGGGTTATTTCTCTGAGGCAAGTGAGGTCTTTGCTTTCTCTCTAGGGGCAGTCAGTTTCTCAGACTGTGAAGAGGCGTCTAGGTTTTTAGGTAACTCTCCACGGCTGCCTTTAGTGTGTTGGATAGGATCAGGATCGCGGTCAGTATAGCTTCCACATCCCCAGAACTTGTCCTAACATTCTGGTTACATGTATCAGGTCAGTTTTGAGATCCTACCACCGGATCATAACAGTAGCCTCCTCACAGAGTATAATGAAGCCCCCATAGAATATAATTTAGCCCCATAGAATACAATGTAGCCCCCTCATAGAGTATGATGCAGTCCTCCCTCATAGAATATAATACAGCCCCCAATAGAATATAATACAGCCCGCCTCCCCATAGAATATAATGCAGCCCCATCAAAGAGTATGATGCAATCCTCCCTCATAAAATCTAATACAGCCCTCCCCCATAGAATCTAATGTAGCCCCCCCAAAGAATATAATACAGCCCCCCATAGAATATACTGTAACCTCCATAGAATATAATACAGCCCACCTCCCCATAGAATATAATGTAGCCCCATCAGAGTATGATGCAATCCTTCCTCATAGAATATAATACAGCCCCCCATAAAATATAATGTAGGCCCCCATAGAATATAATACAGCCCCCCATAGAATATAATGTAGCCCCCCATAGAATATAATACAGCCCACCTCCCATAGAATTTAATGATATAATGCTCTAATGATATAATAATCAAAGAGTATGATGCTATCCTCCCTCATAGAATATAATACTTCCCCCCAATGAATATACTGTAACCCCAATAGAATATAATGTAGGCCCCCATAGAATATAATACAGCCCACCTCCCCATAGAATATAATGTAGCCCCAAAGAGTATGATGCAATCCTCCCTCATAAAATCTAATACAGCCCTCCCCCATAGAATATAATGTAGCCCCTCGAGAATGGCCCCACAAGTGACATCATCGTACACCCGCAGTGGCAGAGGGGAATGATGGGAGAGGGAGCATCAGCTGACACTCTCTCCTCCATCATTGGTTTGAACTGTACCTGCATCATATACGCCAGTATAGTTGAATGCGTCGGCGCTGGCGGGGGGTAGTCGGCGCTGGTGTCGGGCAACTGACAGGGGGCCCCTGGGGGAGCAGGGGCCCTAGGAGGCTGCCTGGTCTGCCTGCCGCTAACGCCAGCCCTGATACCCGGATAGGCCTGGCATGGGAGACATATATATACCAGGATGGGAGACATACAGGTGCTTCTCCCAAAATTAGAAAGTCATCAAAAAGTTAATTTATTTCAGTACTTCAATTCAAAAAGTGAAACTCATATATTAGATAGAGTCATTACAAACAGAGTGATCTATTTCAAGAGTTTATTTCTTTTAATGTTGATGATTATGGCTTACAGCCAATGAAAACCCAAAAGTCATTATCACAGTAAATTAGAATATTTAACAAAAAGCACCTCCAAAGGCATTCTAAGTGTTTAAAAAGGTCCTTCAGTCTGTTTCAGTAGGTACCACAATCATGGGGAAGACTGCTGACTTGACAGATGTTCAGAATGCAGTCATTGACACACTCCACAAGGAGGGTCAGCCACAAAAGGTCATTGCTAAAGAAGCTGGCTGTTCACAGAGTGCTGTATCCAAGCATATTAATGGAAAGTTTAGTAGAAGGAAAAAGTGTGGTAGAAAAAGGTGCACAAGCAACCGGGATAACAGCAGCCTTGAAAGGATTGTTAAGCTTCTGGAGATATTGCTTCAAGAGTCACTACACACAGATGTATCCTGGATATGGGCTACAAGTGTCGCATTCCTTCTGTAAAGCCACTCATGAAAAATAAACAATGCCAGAAGTGTCTTACCTTGGTCAAGGAGAAAAAGAACTGGACTGTTGCTCAGTGGTCCAAGGTGTTGTTTTCAGATGAAAGTAAATTGTGCATTTCATTTGGAAATCAAAGTCCCAGAGTCTGGAGGAAGAGTGGAGAGGCACACAATCCAAGCTGCTTGAGGTCTAGTGTGAAGTTTCCACAATCAGTGCTGGTTTGGGGAGCCAGGTCATCTGCTGGTGTAGGTCCACTGTGTTTTATCAAGGCCAAAGTTAGTGCAGCCGTCTACCAGGAAATTTTAGAGCACTTCATGCTTCCCTCTGCCGACAAGCTTTTTGGAGATGGGAATTTCATTCTCCAGCAGGACTTGGCACCTGTCCACTCTGCCAAAAGTACCAATACCTTAAAAACAACAGTATCACTGTTCTTGATTGGCCAGCAAATTCGCCTAACATTAACCCCATAGAGAATCTATGGGGTATTGTCAAGAGGAAGATGAGACACCAGACCCAACAATGCAGATGAGCTGAAGGCTGCTATCAAAGCAGCCTGGGCTTCCATAACACCTAGCCAGTGCCACAGGCTGATCGCCTCCATGCCACACCGCATTGATGCAGCAATTGATGCAAAAGGAGCCCCGACCACTGGACGTCATCACAAGAGATATGTTTCCTTCTGTGGCCCTCAAACAGTACTAACGCTTATGGCCCCTTTTGTGGCCCCCGTACAATACTAGAATTCCCCTTTTTCCATAATACAGTAGTAATGTCTGCCTTTGTGCTCGAATGCAACACTATTGCCCCCTTCCTTAGTGGCACCCGTACAGTAGTAACATACACCTTTTCTGTCCCCATATAGTAAAGAACATATCCGGGTAAAGTGTCACTGGATGCGCTGCTGATAATTGAATTAAACTAATATTAACCTTAGAAACTTTATTTTAACAGGTTTACAAAGTCAATGACAAAAACCTGATGAAGAGGTCCTGCGCTGACCTCAAAACACATTGACTTTGTAAACCTGCTAAAATAAAGTTTCTAAGGATAATATTCATTTAATTCAATTAAAAGCAGCGCATCCAGTGACACTTCACCCGGATATGTTCTTTCTCTAAAGCCTTTGGACTCGAGACTTGCAGCAGCTGGTATATGCTTTTATTACATGTTGCTTTGTTGCAACACCACCAGGTGAGCAGATCCATGTTGGTTTATGTGCTGTTCTTCCTTTCCCCAGTTTGTCTTACTACCCATATAGTAAAAGCATGCACCTTGTATCCCTCCATATAGTAACATTCTCCGCTGTGGAAAAGTCGTAGGAAATGTTGCGGTAAACCTGATATTCAGCTCACTCACGGACCGAGGATCTCCTCTGCATGGACGAGATTGTAGTACGGCAAGAAGTAATGAAGAAAAAAGATTCATCCAGTAAGGGTCATGATGCTGGATCTACCTTCCTTTATTCTCCATTGTAGCACCATACATTAATAATTAGTGGATGGGGCCACAAAGGTGACATTATTTATGTATGGGGCCCCCTATTGGGGAAATTAATAATGACTTCCATTGTAGCCTCCTCCACTAATATCTCCCATTCTGGCTCAGCAGCTAATATTATCCAAATTGTGGCCCACAAACACTTGCAATTTCCCCCATTCTTGCCCACTCAGTGGTCCTATTCACATAGCAATGTCTCCAGAGTGAAAAACACTAGAATAATGTTCAGCTCAATTCTTTTAACCATTTGACAGTTTGAGATCACAGCTACAGGGCCCGGCTGGCAAAGCAGCCTCAGTAACTCCGGTAACCTCGATGACGTCATTGCTAGTCACTGAGGCTGAGCTCGCAGCAGCTTACTCCAGTGGTTTTCAGCCTGGACGGTCGCATCTTGGCACCATACTGGTTGAAAACTATTTAGCCCAGAAATGGATTGTGACATGGGACAGGACGTCGGACAGGTGAGGGATATGCTTGTTTTTTATTTTTGTTTTTTTACAGGAGACCATGGCTTCAATGGAATGGACATTAGGTGAATATAACTGTGTTTGTTATTTTTAACACATTGGCCGCTGCCCACTTATGTATCAGTAGCTGAGTTTATTCTTTCAGCGCTGCCTACTGATATACAGCTCTGGCAAAAATTAAAAGACCACCACATCAAAACCCAGTCGTGGGCAGCCCAATCTCCAGACCTGAACCCCATTGGAAACCTCTGGAATGTAATCAAGAGGATGATGGATAGTCACAAGCCATCAAACAAAGAAGATCTTCTTAAATTTTTGTGCCAGAAGCAGTGTGAAAGACTAGTGGAAAGCATGCCAAGACGCATGAAAGCTGTGACTAAACATCATGGTTATTCCACACATGGTTATTCCACAAAATATTGATTTCTGAACTCTTCCTGAGTTAAAACATTAGTATTGTTTTTTCTAAATGACTATGAACTTGTTTTCTTTGCATTATTTGAGGTCTGAAAGCACTGTTTTTTTATTTTGAACATTTTTCTTTGTCAGAAAAAAAATACAAAATGTATTGCTTGGAAATTCGGAGACATGTTATCAGAAGTTTATAGAATAAAAGAACAATTCACATTTTACTAAAAAATATACCTATAAAGATAAAAATCAGGCAGAATGAACATTTTGCAGGGGTCTCTTAATTTTTGGCAGAGCTGTATATGTACTCCAATGAATCAAAATGATACGGTATTATATGAACAATTATAGCATCTTAGGGACTTTCCCTTAATGTCTCAGTAATGTCAGACAAGGTTAGCAAGGCTGCCTAGCTCGTTTTGACATCAGCGGTCAATGTATTAAATAAAAAAGTAAAAGTGTGAGGTTTTTTTATTTCAAATAAAGGACTTTATATTTGCTGTGTGTTTATTTACAATATTACAGTCTAATGGATGCACATTTTCTGGGGCAGCTGTGGGCTACTATTTTTAGGCTGGTGGGGTAGTAGTCCCAACAGCCGAACACTGTGACCGTAGGTACACTTTTTACTCAGGACACAGCTGTTGGCTCACGCTGTCATCTGACCACGTAGGAGCCGCGGCTCTCTACCAGCGGTAACGATCTTATCGCCGATCAGAGGCAGTGTTTCCCGCGCTGTCATGCACATAACATCATGGCAAATACTGGATGTTCGGGCCTCCTATTCATGTGAATGGGGTTCGGGTTTGGGTATGCTTTTGGTACCCGAACATAACTTTTGTTTTAACTGTTCAGCCAGACCCGTCGGACTTGAACATCCAAGGGTTCGCCCATCACTACTATGTGACACATCCCTAAAATCTGTTTCAGACTCTCCTGCTGTCTTCAGATTACATAACAAAAACCTGCTGATGGATTTATTTTAACTGTAGATTGTTTTTACATTGCAGTGCATATGTTCATTCTTATGAGTATTTAGTTAGTGCTTTTCAAGTGGGTATCGGAGCAGATACGTTTAAAAAAAAAACTTGTGTGCACATATACACTGCCTTGAAAAAGTATTCATAGCCTGTGAACTTCTCCATATTTTTTCACATTACACCCACAAGCTTAAATGTATTTTATTGTAATTTTATGTGATATAACAGTACGAAATAGCAAGTGTATGTGAAGTATAAAGGAAATAATACATGGCTTTCTAAATATTTTAAGAATATAAATCTGAAAATTGTATGCATTTGTATTCAGCCCCCCCTGAGTCAATACTCTGTATGACCACTGTCATGGTTCCCAATGGCAGGGACTCAGGCAAAAACGGACTAGCTCTAGGAATGATGGAATCTCAGATGACCGCGACGCTGAACCTAACACGCAACTAATAGTAGCCAGGGGGTGTGCCTACGATTATCCCTAGACACCTCGCACCAGCCGGAGATCTAGTTACCCCCTAGTAGAGGAATACACAGACCTGGCTTGCCTCCAGGGAAACCCCAAAAGTGATAGTAGCCCCCCACATATAATAACGGTTAGGTAAGAGGAAAACACGTACGCAGTATGAATATAGATTCAGCAAAGAGAGGCCCTCTGACTAGATAGCAGAAAATACAAAAGAGGACTTCGCGGTCACCTCAAAACCCTAAACAGCCATCCTGAAATTACTTTAACTCCGTTATCAACTCATGACACCGGAGTAGTAATTTCAGATCACTAGAGCTTCCAGCAGCAAGAGAAATATAAATGCATGCTGGACAAACAAACACAAAAAATGCCAAAGATCCAACTTAGCTGAATTGCAGACTTGGAGCAGGTAGCAAGCAACAGAGGTGCTCTGGTAACATTGATTGCCGGCACTAGAATGACTGAGAAGCCAGACTAAATAGGAAACTCCCAGTTTCCTGATGGGAACAGGTGCAAGACAAAAGTCAGCCAGTACCACCAGTAACCACCAGAGGGAGCCCAAAAACAGAATTCACAACAGTACCCCCCCCTTAAGGAGGGGGCACCGAACCCTCATGAGAACCACCAGGGCGATCTGGATGCGCCCTATGAAAGGCGCGAACCAAATCAGAGGCATGAACATCGGAGGCAGTCACCCAAGAATTATCCTCCTGACCGTATCCCTTCCATTTAACCAAATATTGAAGTCTCCGTCTGGAAACGCGAGAGTCCAAAATCTTCTCCACAACATACTCCAATTCACCCTCCACCAGCACAGGAGCAGGAGGCTCAACAGAAGGAACAACCGGTACCTCGTACCTCCGCAACAACGACCGATGGAAGACATTATGAATGGTGAAAGATGCTGGTAGGTCCAAACGAAAAGATACAGGATTAAGAATCTCCAAAATCTTATAAGGACCTATGAACCGAGGTTTAAACTTAGGAGAAGAGACCTTCATAGGGACAAAACGAGAAGATAACCACACCAAGTCCCCAACGCGGAGATGATGACCCACACGACGATGACGATTAGCAAACTGCTGAGTCTTCTCCTGAGACAACTTCAAATTGTCCACCACATGACTCCAAATCCGGTGCAGTCTATCCACCACCGTGTCCACTCCAGGGCAATCCGAAGATTCCACCTGGCCAGATGAAAAACGAGGGTGAAACCCTGAATTGCAAAAGAAAGGAGAAACCAGAGTGGCAGAACTGGCCCGATTATTGAGGGCAAACTCTGCCAACGGCAAAAAGGCGACCCAATCATCCTGATCAGCAGACACAAAACACCTCAAATAAGTCTCCAAGGTCTGATTAGTTCGCTCCGTCTGGCCATTAGTCTGAGGATGGAATGCAGACGAAAAAGACAAATCAATGCCCATCCTGGCACAGAACGCTCGCCAGAACCTAGACACAAATTGAGACCCCCTGTCAGAAACGATGTTTTCCGGGATACCATGTAAACGAACCACATTCTGAAAAAATAAAGGAACCAACTCAGATGAAGAAGGCAATTTGGGCAAGGGTACCAAATGAACCATCTTAGAAAAACGGTCACACACCACCCAAATGACGGACATTTTCTGAGAAACCGGGAGGTCCGAGATAAAGTCCATAGAGATGTGCGTCCACGGCCTCTTCGGAATAGGCAAGGACAACAACAATCCACTAGCCCGAGAACAGCAAGGCTTGGCCCGAGCACAAACATCACAAGACTGTACAAAGGCACGCACATCCCAAGACAGGGAAGGCCACCAGAAGGACCTGGCCACCAAATCTCTGGTACCAAAAATTCCAGGATGACCTGCCAACACAGAAGAATGAACCTCCGAGATGACTCTACTGGTCCATTCATCTGGAACAAACAGTCTCCCAGGCGGACAACGATCAGGCCTATCCGTCTGAAACTCCTGCAAAGCACGTCGCAAGTCTGGGGAGACAGCAGACAAAATCACCCCATCCTTAAGGATACCCGTAGGCTCAGAATCACCAGAGGAGTCAGGCTCAAAACTCCTAGAAAGGGCATCTGCCTTCACATTTTTTGAACCCGGCAAGTATGAAACCACAAAATTAAACCGGGAGAAAAACAACGACCAGCGCGCCTGTCTAGGATTCAGACGCCTGGCAGACTCAAGGTAAATCAGATTCTTGTGATCAGTCAAGACCACCACCTGATGTCTAGCACCCTCAAGCCAATGACGCCACTCCTCAAATGCCCACTTCATAGCCAAGAGCTCCCGATTACCGACATCATAATTTCGCTCGGCGGGCGAAAACTTTCGAGAGAAGAATGCACATGGTCTCATCACTGAGCAATCGGGACTTCTCTGCGACAAAACCGCCCCCGCTCCAATCTCGGAAGCATCAACCTCGACCTGAAAAGGGAGCGAAACATCAGGCTGGCGCAACACAGGGGCGGAAGAAAAGCGGTGCTTAAGCTCCCGAAAGGCCTCCACAGCCGCAGAGGACCAATTGGCAACATCAGCACCCTTCTTAGTCAAATCAGTCAGAGGTTTAGCAACACTTGAAAACCCAGTTATAAATCGACGATAGAAATTAGCAAAGCCCAAGAACTTCTGAAGACTCTTCAGGGAAGTAGGCTGCGTCCAATCACAAATAGCCCGAACCTTGACAGGATCCATCTCAACAGAAGAAGGGGAAAAAATATACCCCAAAAAGGAGATCTTCTGAACCCCAAAAATACACTTTGAACCCTTTACAAACAAAGAATTGGCCCGCAAAACCTGAAAAACCTTCCTAACCTGTTGAACATGCGACTCCCAGTCATCCAAAAAAATCAAAATATCATCCAAATACACAATCATAAATTTATCCAGGTATTTACGGAAAATATCGTGCATAAAGGACTGAAAGACTGAAGGAGCATTAGAAAGACCAAAAGGCATTACCAAATACTCAAAATGGCCCTCGGGCGTATTAAATGCAGTTTTCCACTCATCTCCCTGCTTAATCCGCACCAAATTATACGCACCCCGAAGATCAATCTTAGAGAACCACTTTGCCCCTTTAATACGAGCAAATAAATCAGTCAATAGTGGCAAAGGATACTGGTATTTGACTGTAATCTTATTCAACAGGCGATAATCAATACAGGGCCTCAGGGAGCCATCTTTTTTACCCACGAAAAAAAAACCTGCTCCTAAAGGGGATGAGGATGGACGGATATGTCCCTTTTCCAAGGACTCCTTAATATACTCCCGCATAGCAGCATGCTCAGGCACAGACAGATTAAACAAACGACCCTTGGGAAACTTGCTGCCCGGAATCAAGTCTATAGCACAATCAAAATCCCTGTGAGGGGGGAGAGAACTAAGTTTGGGCTCCTCAAAAACATCACAATAGTCAGACAAAAATGCCGGAATTTCAGAGGGAGTAGATGAAGCAATGGAAACCAAAGGTACTTCCCCATGAGCCCCCTGACATCCCCAGCTTAACACAGACATTGTTTTCCAGTCAAGGACTGGATTATGAGTTTGCAACCATGGCAATCCAAGCACTAAGACATCATGCAAGTTATGCAACACAAGGAAGCGAATCACCTCCCGATGGTCAGGAGTCATACACATAGTCACTTGTGTCCAGTATTGTGGTTTATTCCTAGCCAATGGTGTGGAGTCGATACCCTTCAGAGGGATAGGAACTTCCAAAGGCTCTAGGCTAAACCCACAGCGTCTGGCAAAGGACAAATCCATAAGACTCAAGGAAGCGCCAGAATCCACATAGGCATCCACAGTAATAGATGATAATGAACAGATCAAAGTTACAGACAAAATAAACTTAGACTGTAAAGTGCCAATTGCAAAAGACTTATCAACCTTTTTTGTGCGTTTAGAGCATGCTGATATAACATGAGCAGAATCACCACAGTAGAAGCACAACCCATTTTTACGCCTATAATTCTGCCGTTCACTTCTGGACAGAATTCTATCACATTGCATAATCTCCGGTGTCTGCTCAGAAGACACCGCCAAATGGTGCACAGGTTTGCGCTCCCGTAAACGCCGATCAATCTGAATAGCCATAGTCATGGATTCATTCAGACCTGTGGGCGTAGGAAACCCCACCATGACATCTTTAACGGCGTCAGAGAGACCTTCTCTGAAATTCGCCGCCAGGGCGCACTCATTCCACTGAGTAAGCACAGACCATTTTCGAAATTTTTGACAATATATTTCAGCTTCATCATGCCCTTGAGAGAGGGCTATCAAGGCCTTTTCAGCCTGAATCTCCAAATTAGGTTCCTCATAGAGCAACCCCAGTGCCAGAAAAAACGCATCCACATTGAGCAGCGCAGGATCCCCTGGTGCCAATGCAAATGCCCAATTCTGGGGGTCACCCAGCAACAAGGAAATCACAATTTTAACCTGCTGAGCGGAGTCTCCAGCGGAGCGAGATCTCAGAGAAAGATACAATTTACAATTGTGCTTAAAATTCAAAAAACGAGATCTATCTCCAGAAAAGAACTCAGGTAAAGGAATCTTGGGTTCTGACATAGGAGCATGTATAACATAGTCTTGGATATTTTGAACCTTAGAAGCAAGAGCACTCAGGCCTGTAGCTAAACTCTGGATATCCATTTCTCAACAGCTGAGATCTGAGCCATTCAGGGGTTAAGAGGAGAGAAAAAAGCAGCAGATTGCAATTATGGCTAGACAGAACTTCTGAGTAAAAAAAAAAAAAGTGTCAGAAACTTCTTCTTTTCTCTCTTTCTTCAGCCAATGCCTTTAATACATTTGCGGCCGGCAATACTGTCATGGTTCCCAATGGCAGGGACTCAGGCAAAAACGGACTAGCTCTAGGAATGATGGAATCTCAGATGACCGCGACGCTGAACCTAACACGCAACTAATAGTAGCCAGGGGGTGTGCCTACAATTATCCCTAGACACCTCGCACCAGCCGGAGATCTAGTTACCCCCTAGTAGAGGAATACACAGACCTGGCTTGCCTCCAGGGAAACCCCAAAAGTGATAGTAGCCCCCCACATATAATAACGGTTAGGTAAGAGGAAAACACGTACGCAGTATGAATATAGATTCAGCAAAGAGAGGCCCTCTGACTAGATAGCAGAAAATACAAAAGAGGACTTCGCGGTCACCTCAAAACCCTAAACAGCCATCCTGAAATTACTTTAACTCCGTTATCAACTCATGACACCGGAGTAGTAATTTCAGATCACTAGAGCTTCCAGCAGCAAGAGAAATATAAATGCATGCTGGACAAACAAACACAAAAAATGCCAAAGATCCAACTTAGCTGAATTGCAGACTTGGAGCAGGTAGCAAGCAACAGAGTTGCTCTGGTAACATTGATTGCCGGCACTAGAATGACTGAGAAGCCAGACTAAATAGGAAACTCCCAGTTTCCTGATGGGAACAGGTGCAAGACAAAAGTCAGCCAGTACCACCAGTAACCACCAGAGGGAGCCCAAAAACAGAATTCACAACAGACCACATTTCGCTGCAGTTACTGCTGCAAGTCTTTTGGGCTTTGTCTCTGCTAGCTTTGCACATCTAGAGGTTGCAAACTAGCTCTAGCTCAGTGAGAGAGGATGAAAAGCATCTGTGAACATCAATTTTTCAAGTCATGCTTGAGATTCTCAATGCGATTTAGGTCTGGACTTTGACAAGGCCATTCAAACATATGAATATGCTTTGATCTAAGCCATTCCATTGTAGCTCTGGCTGTATGTTTAGGGTTGTTGTCGTGCTAGAAAGTGAACCTACGCCCCAGTCTCAAGTCTTTTGCAGTCAATAACAGGCTTTCCTCAAGGATTTCCCTGTATTTAGCTCCATCCATATACCCATCAACTCTGACCAGCTTCCCTGTCCTGCTAAAGAAAAGCATATGCACAGCATGATTGTGCCACCAGTATGTTTGACAGTAGGGATGGTGTTTTCAGAGTGATGAGCAGTGTTAGTTTTCTGACACTCATACCGTTTTGCATTTAGCCCAAAAAGTTCTGCTTAGGTCTCATTTGACCAGAGCACCTACTTCCACATGCTAGCTATGTGTGGACAGATTCTTACGCCTGAGCTGCAGATCTCTGCAGCTCCTTCAGAGTGACCATGAGCCGCTTGGCCTTTTCTCCATTTAGTGCTCTCCTTTCTTGAGATGTCAGTTTACGTGGACAACCATGTCTTAGTAGGTTTGCAGCTGCACCCTACTCATCATAATTTTCAGATTTATATTTTAAATATAATTAGAAAACCATCTATCATTTTATTTACACTTTTCAAATGCTTGTTACTTTGTGTTGGTACATCACATAAAATCTCAATAACTTTACAGTCATGTTTATGGGTGTAACATAAAAAAAAATGTGAAAAAGTTCATGGAGTAGGAATACCTTTTCAATGTACTGTAGTAAGACAAAAAAGTGTCATGCTCCACTGTCGTATCCTCTAGGAGCAGAGAATAATTCTGTACATACAGCACCGGACAAAGCCTGTAAAGATCTTTTTCACACGTCTGGGTACCTGAAAAAATGTTTCCTGTGTCATCAGAGTTTTTCACAGATTTATAAATAACTTACAAAGCTTCTTCTATACTATGCAATGTTAAACATGTACAACACATTGATGACACGCAGATACCACCCGTGTGCTCTGTGTTTTTCACAGACCCATAAACTTGTATTGGTCCTTGTCATCCATGCTGCTGGAAAAAAACTGACATGTTTCCTTTGTGTTTTGCACGGGCATATGGTCCTTGATAAACATGGACATGCGAACAGCAGCCTAGATTATAATGCGTACGTGTAGTATCCGTGAAAAAAAACATGCAACGCATTCATGCAACACAGACGTCTGAATGAGGCCTAAGGCAGAGCCCTGAAGTATGCGGTGCTGTACCAATGAGCCGCACTGCAGTGCAGGGTCTATGACCTTATAACATATGTTCAGCAACAGATCTCTATTGTCCTGGCATGCAGTATTAACCCCTTCACGTCCTATGACATATAGGTACGTCATAAGGCGTGTCCTGGAACTTGGTGCAGGCTCCGGCACTGAGCTCACACCTTTTCAGGTACATGAAAGCTAATTTGATCAGCTGTCATGTGCAAAAATAGCAAATATGGCCACTAAATAGAGTCCCAGGATCATTGCAATTCTATAGTATGGGATACCATAAAACTTAACTTTTAATAAATAAGGAATAAAATATACTTCAAACACCAATGAAACACGTATTATTTGTGACACATAATAACAAAATTAGGATTTTTTGGTCTCTGCCACATTTCAATAAAATGCAATAACTTGTGACCAAAACATTGTATCTACACCAAAATGGTATCAATAGAAATGTCATCTCGCTGCGCAAAAAAAAGTACACTATATGGTAAAACTCAATGATGTCATTCAAAAGTACAACTTGTCCCACAAAAAAACAAACCCTCATACTGCCAAAAAAAAATTATAGCTCTGGGAAGAAAGGGAGCAAAAAATGAAAACACAAAAATGGGAAATCCCAAGGTTGTGAAGGGGTTAATGATCGGTCTATAGCATAGATCATTAGTAGTAAGTGGGCAGCACGGTGGCTCAGTGGTTAGCACTGGTTTAAAAAACCGACACAAGACAACATCTACAAGGAGTTTGTATGTTCTCCCCGTGTTTGTGTGGGTTTACTCTGATTTCCGGTTTTCTCCCACATGCCAAAGAAATACTGATAGGGAATTTAGATTGGGAGCCCCAGTGGGGCTTTTTACAGTATACATATACACATAGAGTAAATTTCTTGATAATCAAATATCTGTGCGAATTGACAGGTGTCGGTATATTACATTTTTGCAATATTGGGAAACCGTAAAAAGTACATAAATCTGTCTTGTAAAGATAAAATAGCCAGCTGTCCAAAAGGAACAAATATACTAGGCTCACATGGTAGTTTAGTTTGGGGGAATTTTTTTTGCTTTTCTTTTTAATGACAGAATTATATAATTCCTTTAAAATTTTCCTCATGTGCAGAAAAAAATGCATTCAACCCTGCAAGAAAGGGTCCTGTGTCCATTTCTATTTTTCAGAGCAGCAATGGTAACGAACGCTGGGTTATCAGATTTTTATATTATCTTACCCAGCATATGCATGTTCTATACTCTGCTGGCGGGCAGCAGGGAAGCTGAAGAGATGATGACATTTTCCTACCTGACCTTCTCCATTTTCCGATCACCCTGCTGTTAATGAAAGTGAAGCCATTAATAAGAATATATTCCCTAATGTAAAACCCCTCAAAAGCTGGAGTTGCTTATTAAATTTGGAACCTGACTTTTATTCCTCCTTCACCATTATTTTTTTTGTTTGGTTTTTGATTCAGGAATGGAGCCCAGAAGAACGCCCTGCGGGGAGCATCCATTACTGCCTCTTTCTTGTTCATCTCCATAGAGATCAATTAACCCTGTTTCGGCTAATATACAAGCTATGTTTACCAAGCCACAGAAGAACTCAACATGTGTTCCTTTATTGAAGTAGAGGCTATACACATAGCAACTATTCAGGTAATCTTCTGTCTCTTTGGGTACGTAATATTAGGGATCTGGAGTTACCCCATGTCTCCACCAAAGAAGTAATGCTCCAAGGGTAGAATACCTCCATTATACCCCATGTCATACAGCAAGACACAAGTCTCTCCTCTGAGAATAGCACTAAACCCAAATGAAAAAATCAAACTAATTTGAAGCAAGCACAGAATGGGCCAGCAGCAGACAATGAGTGGCCCATATACGATTAGGCTAAATTCACAAGTTGAGGAAAATCTCTGCAGATTTGGTTACAAATCCAAGAGTAAAACTGCAAATAAGACATTGTGGATTTCATTGCGGATTTTGCTGTGGATTTCTTCCTGCTCCATTTACTAAGCATCGAGTAGGGTGAAAACCACAATTAAAATCTGTATAATAGTGAAAACACTGCAGATTTGAAATCCAAACCATGCTTTCACTTTTGGGCTGATTTTTTTCTGCAATATGGGACTTGCAAAAAAGGTTGAAAAATCCATTAACTTGTATTGTACTGCCAATTGCTGCAGATTTACCGTGCAAAATTCTTACGACAAATTTGCGACTGGTAAGGCTTTGTTCACATAAGTGTTGTGGGATTTTGTTTACTGCACTGCATACTCCATACCACAACAAACACTGCCAGCCTGGCAAAACTCATCATGTCATGGTGCCCATCTATTTGATGCTAATGTCCTGGTTGCTACAGTGGCATTGCTTTCCTCACGGGGAGAGTGATGTCACACTTGGAAGCAAGGGAAGATCTCTTCTATCAGGTAAACACAAACATGCCACATGTTCACACTCCAGGCCAGAAGGGGAAGCTCTAAACCTGGTTTAGGGGAAACTTCCCTATATATATATATATATATATATATATATATATATATATTCTAGTCTGGAGCGAAAGTCAGTGAGTGCCAGTCAGCAGACTGGAGCAGTCTGAGGCAGAGAGACGTGTGAGGGGCCGTGCAGCCAGAGGTGCTGCAGCTCCAGGATTGAGAGAATACAGAAGGAAGAACAGATTTGTAGTGAGCGTGCAGGAGAGCGAAGCACAGGAGAGTGACAACTGGGGAGAATAGCTGCGACAGTGCTACCTCCCTACAGTGCGCAGATTCTGGTAGCTGGAAGACCGAGATTGTGTCAGACTCTAGGAGGCACAGCAGAAACTGGCAGGACAGCTGAACTATACATAACCTGTCCGCCCTAATACCCAGGAAACACAGTGGTGCACAGAACCCGGGTTGTGATAGAGACCCTGTAAAAAGGTTAGTGTCTTACCCTTTAAGGAGGACAGAGAGAACTGTGAAGACCTTGACAGAAGCCACAGGCAGCAAGGGACTACACCACCGCGCTAGTAGGAAGGCTTTTAACTCCACCTGGTAAAGGGGACTCTGAACTCGCTTCCAAGCTGGCCGGACCCTGCCTGTACCTGTGATCTTGTGCCCTGGACTGTGGCTGCCTGAAGTCTTTGGTAAACCAGGTAAAGAGACTGCAAACCTGTGTCCTCCATTTCTTATTGCACCACTCACCATCTCCATCTACACAACGGGAGCCCTGGGGGACCCAACTTCACCTGTGGGAAGTTATACCATCTTAGCTGCTATACCATCACCCCAGCGGACCGCTTTAGGCAGCGTCGGTCCCCACTGACCAAATACCACAGGTGGCGTCACGAACACAAACTTTATTCAAAACACCTTTAAGGACTTTCCCTTTTACATGGGCACCCAGGGCCACGGACCTGGTCACCACCACCTTGACATCCCTCTTTAAGCTGACCAGACCCAGTACCAAGTACCCCCAGACCCTGGCAGGCAACTCACTAACAAAAACTCCTCTCCCCGCATAATGCTACATCATGTGCCATGGAGACCTCAATGTAGAAGTGAACATAGATTTCTCATTTCCTTCTAGGTTACCTGTAGTTAGAGATGAGCAAAAAGATTTGCAGGACCTACTTCCCACCTCTGGTCTTGTCCTTTGTTGCAGTTGGACTTCACTTCTGTGTCATCCTCGGCCCAGCTTCTCCTCTGTCACTTTATTGGCTCCTCAGCTCCTGAGTGTTATGAGGTCACTGTGTGAGGCTGTCATGACATGGCATGAGACCTTACGCAATGTCATGACATCACGGCGCCTAGGAGATCCCAGGCCCAGTTTGGCTGCCACAGAGGACTGGACCGGAAGTCAGAACTGAGTTACTCAAATCTCTTTGCCTTTCTCTAGTACTACATTTTTTTCTGGACTTTTAAGCTATGTTCCCACTATGAGCTTTTAGTGTGTTTTTGATGGTACATGATTTCACTGCTTCAAAAACACATTGTCTTACAGTTTCAACACAGTGGATGAAATTTATAGTAATATAAAGCCCACTGTGCTGTTTTTATTCAGCGTATTTACTCATTGGATTCATACCAATTTTATCCTATGCTTGTGTTCTCAATACCGTTTTTTTTTCTTGCTCTCATTGGACAGGAAAAAAAAATCACATCATGCTGTGATTGCATGCCAGTTCGGATCTCATGCACCCATATACGTCTGTGGGTGAGTGTGAAACACGGCATTCGAATATCACCCTAGTGCAGTGCGATTCCCGCTGACAACGGCAGCAGAGGAGATGGAGAAATTACTTTCTCCATCTCCTTCGCATCTCTGCTGCGATCCTCTCTTGCGAGATAACGGAGCACAGAGCACTGACACTTGGCTCCTGCTCACAGCACCTTTCGCATTGAATGTGATACACTAGTGGAACCCGATCTAAGCCCATATTTGTATGGTTGGGACAAACTCCTGATTATCCGCTGTTGCAATAAGGAGCAAAGTGTGTAGAGGAAAAAAGCTTTGAATTTCGTGTTTGTTTGTTTTTTGCAGATATTGTTGCAGAAATGCTGATTTCACTCTTTGCAATGCAAAAATCAGCAGCATGTCAATTTGACTGTTGGTCAATTTTTTCTATAGATTTTTTTGTATGGTGTGCAAATAAGATTTCTGAAAATCTCATCAAACTGATTTTCCATGCACAGATTAAAAGTGGAAAAACCACAGCATATTTGTTCTGTTGGAACAAATAATTAGGTTGGGGCTATATGGCCATACTAAAATTTGCGCTAGTCGTGACTGAAAATTGCAGACTTGACTGGCTCCATGTTCAGCTCCATGTGTTTGTTTGCATAGCTGCCTGCTATTGACATGCACTGACATTGTTTAGCATGTTAATCTGGGACAAATACTACATGCTATGCTTTTCATCATCATACTGTATGAAAAATCACTTGTGTGCACAGGCACACCGGTTAATATTGGGTCAGTCTGCTGCTCCATTCCGGACACTGCAAGTAACGAGTGGTGACAGAGGGAAATTGCAGCTCAGTGCAGAGCGCTGGGCTACAATAAAATGCCCATGGCTCCCGCTATAGCTGTGATCTGCACATGACAGGAGGTGTGCACAGTTGTAACAAAAATGGTATCACTGAAAAGTCATCTTGCCTTGCAAAAAACAAGCCACCATACAGCCCTGTCAGCAGAAAAATAAAAAAGATATAGCTCTCAGAATAAAGCGATGCAAAAATAATTATTTTTTCTATAAAATAGTTTTATTGAACAAAAGCGCTAACACACAAGAAAAGATATGAATGGGGTATTGCTGTAATCCTATGGACTCAAAAAATAAAGCTGCCTTATCAATTTTACCACATATGGAATGGCATAAAAAGAAACCCAAGAAACAATTCCTGAATTGCTGGTTTTTGTTCACTCTGCCTAGAAATAAACAAGTCATCGCAAGACTCTGTCAGATGAAACATGGAAAAATTATAGCCATCTAAATATGTTGATGCAAAAAACTTGTTTTTGCAATAAAAAGCGTTTTTTATTGTGTGACAAAAGCTAAGCATAAAAAACGCTATAAATCTGGTATCGCTGTAATCGCACTGACCCGAAGAATTAAGTTGTCTAATCCATTATACTTTTCCGAGGAACAGCATAAATAATAAATCAAACCAATTCTTCACCTGCTGTTGATTTTTTTATTCTGCCTCCCAAAGATTACAGTAAGGCACAGCTCACATTTATCCTGTTCTCTGCCTTTAGCACTTACACCAGAGTTTCCGTGTAAATCTCTGAAATACAGTGGTTACGGAAAGTATTCAGACCCATTTAAATTTTTCACTCTATGTTTCATTGCAGCCATTTGGTAAATTCAAAAAAGTTCATATTTTTTTCATTAATGTACACTCTGCACCTCATCTTTACTGAAAAAAGCAGAAATGTAGAAATGTTTGCAAATTTAATAAAAAGGAAAAACTGAAATATCACATGGTCATAAGTATTCAGACCCTTTGCTCAGACACTCATATTTAGGTCACATGCTGTTCATTTCCTTGTGATCCTCCTTGAGATGGCTCTATCCTTCATTGGAGGCCAGCTGTGTTTAATTAAACTGATAGGACTTGATTTGGAAAGGCACAAACCTGTGTATATAAGACCTCACAGCTCACAGTGCTTGTCAGACCAAATGAGAATCATGAGGTCAAAGGAACTGGCTCAAAGACAGAATTGTGGCAAGGCACAGATCCTGCCTAAGTTACAACAGAATTTCTGCAGTACTCAATATTCCTAAGAGCACAGTGGCCTCCATAATCCTTAAATGGAAGAAGTTTGGGACCACCAGAAGTCTTTCTAGACTGGGTCGTCCAGCCAAACTGAGCAATCAAGGGAGAAGAGCCTTGTTTAGAGAGGTAAAGAAGAACCCTAAGATCACTGTGGCTGAGCTCCAGAGATGCAGTACAGAGATGGGAGAAAGTTTCACAAAGTCACCTATCACTGCAGCCCTCCACCAGTCGAGCCTTTATGGCAGAGTGGCCCGACGGAAACCTCTCCTCAGTGCAAGACATATGAAAGCCCGCATAGAGTTTGCTAAAAAAAAACACATGAAGGACTCCCAGACTATGAGAAATAAGATCTTCTGGTCTGATGAGACAAAGCTAGACCTTTTTGGTGATAATTCTAAGCGATAAGTGTGGAGAAAACCAGACACTGCTCATTACCTGCCCAATACAATCCCAACAGTGAAACATGGTGGTGGCAGAATCATGCTATGGGGGTGTTTTTCAGCTGCAGGGACAAGATGACTGGTTGTCATTGAAGGAAACATGAATGCGGGCAAGTACAGAGATATCCTGGAAAAGGCAGGCATCACACTGGTGTTTTAAACGACTGAGTGCAATGCGATAAAAAATCGCATTGCACTCAGACCAATGTTAAGCTATGGGGCAGCTCCCACCAGCCGACTTTTGGTCGGCCGTTTTCCTCGGTTCGAGACAATCGCAGCATGCTGCGATTGTCTCGGACCGAGGAAAACTCTCGGCTCACTCGCACCCATATAAGCCTATGGGTGCGAGTGAGACAACGCACATCACTTGGATATCATCCTAGTGATGTGCTTTATAAGCGGACCCCAGCAATGGAGGAAATGGAGAAATTAATTTCTCCGCCTCCTCCGCAGCTGTGCTCCGATCCTCCCTGTGTGAGAGAATCGGAGCACAGACGCATGACACTCGACTCCCAGGAAGACTCATTCCCAGGAAGACTCAATGCTGTACCAGCTCAAAAGGGTGCTTCTACTCAATACTGAGCAAAGGGTCTGAATACTTATGACCATGTGATATTTCAGTTTTTCTTTTTTAACAAATTTGCAAAAATTACTACATTTCTGTTTTTTTTCAGTCAAGATGGGGTGCAGAGTGTACATTAAAGAGAGAAAAATTAACTTTTTTGAATTTACCAAATGGCCGCAATGAAACAAAGAGTGAAAAATTTAAAGGGGTCTGAATACTTTCCGTACCCACTGTACGGGATTCAGACGGAACGTCTGGTGGAATATTCCCTATAATGAGGCAGATGGAGGCACTGTGGACGCCGTTTGACCTCTGATCCGGCGGTGACCTTCTTTTTAGGCGTACATAAAATGTGGGACGGTGACCTTCTTTTTAGGCGTACATAAAATGTGGGAGACCACAGTTTTGTACACTTCTGAAAAGGACAATGCTGAACAGAGGCCAGACTGAGTCCAGAGTAATTCTGCTGCCTCGTTATAGTGAATGGATCCCTCGGTGGTTTTATCTGAATCACGTCACTCAGTTTTCGATGTAAACCCCAATGTAATTGCAAAGCGTAGAGCGCAGGATAAATGTGATGCCAAATGTTATGTAAAATATTCCAAACAAAAGCTTCAGATCAGGCCGGAGCGAGCCGTCCCCCTCCCCCCCAGACGGCGTACGTGCAGGCCGTCATGAAGAAGGATTGAGGGGGTGGGGTCATATTTTAGGGGAGTGGGGTAGTATGCATTAGGGGGGTTTATAAGGCCACGAGGGGGTGGGGTTGGCCAGTTCCCGCTCTGGATGCCAATCGTGAGGACTTACCATGGCGTCCGTTGAGCAGGTGCTGCAGAGGCTGCGGGCTGCTGCTGTGAATCAGCCTCCCGGCTGGCTGGAGGCCCAGGTGACCGGCATCCTGGGCGGAGGCAGTGGGGATGTCCCGTCGGTGGCTGCAAACGAGCGCCGCTTCCGGCGGGTCCGGCCCCCAGAGCGACTGTCTTCCGACGTGCCTCAGCCTCAGTGGTGGCAATGGAGCCCCTCCAGGGGCCCTCCAGACCGAGCGCCTGCCAGCAAGCGTCCAAGCAGGGCCCGGTCCGGGAGGAATCCACCTGCCACGCAGGGGCCTGCGGCGGTGACTAGGCCTTCTCCTCCCTCGCTCCAGGGGGTGGGGCCTTCACGCGCTGGATCCTCCGTCACTTCCTCTGATGTCACGGCAGGGCGCCGCGGTAATGGTGCTGCCCGGCGGCCTGCTTCACCTGTTCGTCCCCGACAACGTGGGAGAGCTTCTGCGGTGGCAGCGGCAGGCAGCACCGCCGGACTTGCAGAGCTGACGTGCCTGACCAGGAACACTGGACCTTCCCTCACGCCATCGGCTGAATCCCGGGGGAGTCGCAACAGAGGGCCGGTTGGCGCTGTTTCCAGCGGTGGGCCCGGGGTGTCTCCATTCAGGGCTGCATCAAGACCACTGGCAACAGGCCAGGACGGGGCTGGAACAGATGGGTCCGCTTCACACGGCGAGCCTCTGATCCGGGCGGGGCCACAGAGCGGATCGGGAGAAGGTGTCGGCTGGACGAGCGGGATGACTGTGGCTGGGGGGACTCCAGCTCCCCTGCAGCTTGGTGATGACAATTCTATGTCTGTTTTGTCGCCATTATTATCGTTTTCCCGGTAGTTGGGGTTAGTCAGGGGGGTGGGGCCGAGTTTACGGGAGAGCATCCGTGGGTTCGGTCGGATTTGGGGAGCGAAGGGGAAGGGGAGTTGTTGTGTAGCATCCGCGAGTTGCTTTCACGGTTGGGAGGCGTTAGGTCGATGCCGCCACTGCTGGCGGCGTGGGTGGGTGCCATGGAGTTAGGTCTAGGGGGTCTGGAGGGGGTTCAGCGGCGACAAGTAGGCTGTCGGAGCCCGTTTCTGTGTCAGTACAGACTGAGAAAGAGAAGGAAGGCGGAATTCGTTTAGACGATAAAGCGCGGGGCAAGGTGTATGTTTGTTTTGAGGGGCCGCTGGGGGCTCATTTAAAAAAGGAAGTGAGGGAGAAGATTTGGAAGGATGAATACGTGGAGATCTTCTCGCTCCTTCCTTTGGAGAAATTTAATTTAGATAAGAGCAGGAAGGAGGACAGTAAGAAGGAGGATGAGGAAAAGCAGAGATGGCGTCTTATTCCTCAGACATTCGTGAATTGGTTGCAAGCGTTTGCGATTCTGGCGAGCGTGGTTGGCGAGAGGGCGCCTGAAAACTGTTCCGCATTGTTTTGTTATATGGATTCGATAGGCGAGGCTCACAGGGCATATGGGAGCCAGGCGTGGCTCCGGTATGACGAGCAGTTTAGACAGAGGAAGGCAGTTCGTCCGTCGATTAGATGGGATCAGAAGGACATCGGTTTGTGGCTGCGGGTGATGGCGCGGACGAAATTTGGCCATTCCTTTCAAGACGGGGCCGGAACTGCCGGCCACTCTGCATCGCAAGGAAGTTCCTCGAGTTCAGGGGATCAGTCCAGACAATCGGGAGGTCAGAAGCACGGGTTGTGATGGCAGTTTAATGACGGCCAGTGCAAATTCGGAGCTACCTGTAAATTTAAACACGCGTGCTCGCACTGCAGCGGTTCTTCCCATGGTGCTGCCAAGTGCTTCAAGAAAAAAGGAAAGCCAGAGGGCAATTCAAAAGGGGGTGACGCCAGTGAGGCTGGACGCGATGGTCCCCTATCTAAATAGGTTCCCGGATAGGGAAAAGGCGGAGTTGTTGTTGTCGGGTTTTAGGGACGGTTTTTGTATACCTGCTCCTCCTTTTGGTATCCCTCAGATTTTGAAGAACTTGAGGTCGGCTGAGTTGCACGCGGCAGTGGTTTCGGATAAATTGCATAAGGCAGTTTCGTTGAGGCGAATGTCCGGACCTTTTCCTGTTCCGCTGCTAGAGGATTTGGTAGTTTCGCCGCTGGGTGTGGTTCCGAAGAAGGAACCGAACAAGTTCCGGCTGATTCAGCATTTGTCTTACCCTAAGGGGAGGTCCGTGAACGACGGGATAGACCCGGAGCTTTGCTCTGTGGTTTATACGTCCTTTGACGAGGCTGCACGTTGGGTGCGTAGTTGCGGGAAGGGCGCGCTGTTGGCCAAGACCGATATTGAGTCGGCTTTTCGTTTATTGCCTGTTCATCCGGACAGTGTGAGGCTGTTGGGCTGTTATTGGAACGGTGGGTTTTACGTGGATAGATGTTTGCCAATGGGTTGCTCGCTGTCTTGCGCATACTTCGAGGCTTTTAGTTCGATTCTTGAGTGGGTCGTTCGGGAGGTGTCGGGTTTGAATTCGGTCATTGATTATTTGGATGACTTTTTGTGCATTGGGCCAGGTCAGTCCGGTTGTTGTGACATGGTCTTGAGGACAGTGATATGGGTAGCGGAACGCTTTGGTGTTCCGCTGGTGCTGGAGAAAACGGAGGGGCCTTGCACAAGTCTTTCGTTTCTGGGCATTGTTATTGATTCCATTAACTGGGAGTTTTGGTTACCTAAACAGAAAGTGGTTGGACTGCGAAGCGAAGTGGCTCGGGCGCATCGCTTAAAAAAGTTGCCGTTGACGGAGGTTCAGTCCCTCCTCGGTAAATTGAATTTTGCCTGCAGGATCATCTCGATGGGGAGGGTTTTTTGAGGAGGCTAGCCGGTGCCACGGCGGGGGTTAAGGCGCCGCATCATTTTGTTCGCCTGACTAGCGAACATAAGGCTGATTTGGAGGTGTGGGACAGTTTCTTGGCACGGTATAATGGCCGTTCGTTGTTGATGGAGGACGTGGTGGGCAACGCTGATCTGGATTTGTTTACCGATGCTTCAGGCGGTGTTGGTTTTGGCGCCTTTTTTGGTGGCCAGTGGTGTGCCACTAGGTGGCCTGACGAGTGGTTCACATCGGGGTTGGTGAAGAACATCACTTTGTTGGAGATTTTTCCTATCCTGGTTGCAGTTTACTTGTGGAAGGAAGATTTACGCAATCGGAGGGTTCGTTTTAATTGTGATAATATGGCAGTTGTGTGTGTCATAAACAGTTTGATGGCTTCTTCTCCTCCGGTTATCACGGTTCTCCGTCAGTTGGTGTTGTTTTGCATGTCTATCAATGTGTATATTACGGTGGCTCATGTGCCCGGAGTGGTGAATTCTGTTGCTGACTCTTTGTCTCGGTTTCAGTGGGAACGGTTTCGGTCTTTGGCCCCGGATGCGGAGGAGACGGGTCTGGACTGCCCGCCGGAGCTTTGGAGCATGGTATCCGGGCTGCAGGACCTTTGATTCACGCGTCTTTGGCGCCCAGCACGTGGTCGGCATATCGGTCGGTATGGTGTGATTGGGAATCTTGGTTGGCGACCTGCGGAGCTACTAACGGGGGTGAGGACCAATTGAATGCCTTGTTGTTGTGGTTGAGACGCGGCGCAGAAGAGGGGTGGTCGGCTTCGAAGGTGGACAGAGTTCGGGCAGCTTTGGCCTTCGGGTTCCAGCTTCGTGGCTCGCGGGATTTGACGAAATTGTTTCTGGTACGGCAGGTGGTAAAAGGTTTTAGAAGACAGGTGGGGCAAGGTGATCTTAGGCGCCCAGTTTCTTTTGGCTTGTTGGAGCAGGTGGGCATGCGTTTGAGCGAGTTTTGCTTATCCAGCTTTGAAGTGGCTCTCTTTCGTTTAGCCTTTTCCCTGGCATTTTTTGGGGCCCTGAGGGTTGGGGAGCTGGTGTCTCCCACCACGTTTAGACGAGGGGGGCTTTGGGCCAAGGATGTGGTGCTTATTGAGAGTCATTTACATTTCTGGTTACGTCGGTCAAAGACTGACCAGGCAGGAAAAGGTAAACGGGTTGAGTTGGGCTCGGTCCCTGGTTCGCCCATGTGTCCTGTTCGTTGTTTTCAGGTTTTTACTAGCCTTCGGTCGGCTATGGATGGTCCTTTGTTGTGTCATGAGGATGGATCTTTTTTATCGAAATTCCAGTTTGTTGCGGTTTTTCGAAAAGCTTTGTCGAGGCTGGGTTTAGACGCTTCTCGTTTTGCGTCGCACTCGTATTGGGGCCGCGACTGAAGAGGTTTTGGGGGGTTGGCCCCTGAAGTGGTTCAGAGGATAGGGAGATGGGAGTCTGGGCGATACAAGAGCTATGTTAGACCCTGAAGGCCAGGGTTTTTTTTTCTTGTACGCACGTGTTGGTTGTGTCATTTGTATGGACTCTAAGTTGTTTATATTTTCTAGGTCAAAGTCCTCTGTTTGGATCGTCGGTCACTCTTTCGTGTATTGGGGCGCGAGGCGAGCGGATGTTCAGCGGGACGGACGTCAACTCGGTTTTTCGAAGGACGTAGCCATGGTCAGGTGGTTGGGTTTTAGGGGTTTGTGTTGAAGCGGGGTTATGCAGGAGGTACACAATGGTATTAGGCTGGATAGATCTCCTGACATTTTAGTTTTTCACGTGGGGGCAACGATTTGGGGGTTCGCCCCTGCCGTGAGTTGATACGTGATATTAAACATGATCTGCTGAGATTATGGGTGTCTTTCTGGGATGTGCTAGTGGTGTGGTCGGATATCATCCCGAGGAGGTGCTGGCGACATGCCAGATCTGTGGTTAGGATTGACAAGGCCAGAATTAAGGTGAATCGGGCGGTATCTAGCTTTGTCGTCAGGAACGGAGGCCTGTTTATCCGTCATTTTGAATTGGAAAAGGGGGGAGATGAATTTCTCCTGGGAGGCGGTGTTCATTTAAATGCGGTGGGCACTGATTTGTGGGCTCTCGGATTGCAGAGTGGTATTGAAAGGGCCATAGCGGTCAAGTTTGGGGGGGCCTCGGGTACTTGAGGTGTTCAAGTACCCTCGTTGTGGCGGTGGGAGGGGTCCTTGGAGTTGGTACTAAATTGGCCTGGGGGATCCGTCGGGATACGGATTCTTCAGTTGGTGTAAAGTTTGGTTTCGGGTCTGGTGGTTTGGGGGAATCTTGGCAACGGTGGGCCGGATTCCCAGGTGTTAAGTGGACAATGTTAACCCTTCGGGGTATTTTGGTGCTCCTGAGCCAGGTGGTAGCGGCTGGGAGTAAATTATGGTCTGGTTTCTGTCCACTATATATATTATGGTTTACCACCAGTTTGGAGCTTCAAGGACCTCCCCACGTTACTTCACCGTTATGTTTTTGTATGTATATAATAAAGGCCACTGTGGCCAATTATTATCCAAGTTTTGAATCCTGTCTTTTTTGGGTTTGGATCTATTCGGGAATTTGGGGAGGGGGTCTAAAGTTAAGAGAATCCGACTGAGCTATCGAACAATACCAATGTCAAGCTCAATCCACAAAAAAACAACTCGGGTCTGTTAATGAAAATGTAGGGGGGCTTCCACGTTACTGGCAGCACAAAGACTGTGTATAAGCGCTATAGCTCCTCACCCCGCCAAAAGAAATTCATCAAATTTGGCGCTCCAAAATCCAAATGTCCTCTCCCATCTAAGCCCCAGAGTGTACCTAAACCACATTTTGCATCCACATGTTTAGCATTTCTGTAGCGTTGACAGCCAGCGTAATTTACAGATGCGTTTCTCCAGAAGCATGAGCTGAGCATCACAATATACTGGGTACTACCACGTACTGGTGACTACAATATACTGGGCACTGGAATTGCTGTTAGCAATTTTCACTCAGCAGCATCCACTGCTGCTTGTTTCAGAAAAACACCCATGGAGTCAAAATCGTCACTACAACTGTAGATATACTCCCAAAGGGGTATCATTTCCAAAATGGGGTCATTTGACAGGAAATGCTGCTCCTATAGCACTTAGAGGCTCAGTAAATAAAGTCCCCAAACTATTCTAGCAAAATCTGGGCTCCACGAGGCAAATAGTGCTCTGTCCCTCCTGAGTCTCGGTGTGTGGCTAAGATGTATTGTACAGCCATATATGGGGTATTTCCACGTTCAGCAGAAATTGTGGAACACATTTTGGTGTAATTTTTACCATTTTCCAGTGTGAAAATGTAAAATCTGGGGTTAAAAAAATGGTGGTAAAAATGTAATTTTTTCTTCAATGTCCAATGGCATAAAATTCTGACACACCCCTGTGGTGATATTATGATCACTGCACCCCTAGATTAATTCATTAAAAGGTGTAGTTTGTAAAATAGGGACACTAATGGAGAGGTTCTGCTGTTCTGGCACCTCATAAGCTCTACCAATGTGACATGGCACCCTCAAACCAGTGCAGCAAAATCTGAGCTCCAATATGGCGCTCCCTCAATTCACAGTTTTCCACTGTGCTTCAAAAGTAGTTTTCGACCACATATGGAGTATTAGTGTATTCAGAAGAAATTGCACAACAATTTTTTTGGGTCCATTTTCTCCAGTTACGTTTGTGAAAATAAAAAATTGAGGCTAAAAGAACATTTTTGTGGAAAAAATTAGATATTTTTTATTTTCATGGCTGAACGTTATAAACTTCTATGAAGCACCTTGGGGTTCAATGTACTCACCACATATCTAGATAAATTCCTTGAGGGGTCTAGTTTCCAAAATGGTTTCACATGTGGGTTTCCACTGGTTACGCCCATCCGGGGCTCTCCAAATGCGACATGACACCCACAGTACATTTCATGAAAATCTGCTTTCCAAAACATCACTTCATCCATTCTGAGCCCTGTCGTGCACCCAAACAGTAGCTTTCCCCTACTTATGTGGTATCAGCATACTCAAGAGAAATTGCACAACAAATTTTGGGGTCTATTTTCTCCTGTTACCCTTGTGAAAATAAAAATTTGGGGCTAAAAGAACACTTTTGTGGGGGAAATGGGATTTTTTTTTTTATTTTCAAGGCTCAACGTTATAAACTTCTGAGAAGTACCTGAAGGTTGAAGGTGCTCACCACACATCTAGATACTGAGGTGTCTAGTTTCCAAAATGGGGTCACTTGTGGGTGGTCTCCATTGTTTAGGCACATGAGGGGCTTTCCAAATGTGACATGGTGTCCGCTTATGATTGCCGTGTGGCAAATTTTGTATTAAAAAAGTAAAATGGCTCTTTTTCCCATCCCAAGCCCTGCCATGTACACAAACAGTGGTTTTCATCCACATATTGGGTATCTGCAAACTCAGGAGAAATTGCACATTCCATTCCTGTGAAGCACCTGAAGGGTTACTAATCTTATTCAACGTGGTTTTGAGTACTTTGAGAGTACTTGTAGTTTTTAAAATGGTGTCACTTTTGGTTATTTTCTGTTATATAGACCCCTCAAATTCATTTCAAATGTGATGTGGTTCTTAAAAAATGGCTTTGTAAATTTAGTTGGAAAAATGAGAAATCACTAGTCAACTTTTAACCCTTATAAGGCCGAGATCTCACATACACGAGATACGGCCGAGTCTCGCAGGTGAAAACCCAGCTCTGGCGCCGGCACTCCGGAGCAGAGCGTGCAGCCGCACAGCAATACATGGAGCTGCACGCTCCTCTCTGGAGTGCCGGCGCCAGAGCTGGGATTTCACCTGTGAGACTCAGACGTATCTCGCGTATGTGTGATCCCGGCCTAACTTTCTAACAAAAAAAATTATTTCAAAAGTTGTGCTGACGTAAAGTAGACATTTGGGAAATGTTATTTATTAACTATTTTATGTAACATAACTCTAATTGAAGGGCATATAAAGTAAAAGTTTGAAAATTGCTGTATTGATATTTTTTTACAAATGAATGCAAGTCATATCAAAGAAATTTTACCACTATCATGAAGAACAATGTCACGAGAAAACGTTCTCAGAATCAGTAGAATCTGTTAAGGTTTTCCAGGGCTATTACATCATAAAGTTCACTGGTCAGAATTGTAAAATTTGGCCTCATCATTAAGGTGAAAACAGGTTTTGGGGTGAAGGAGTTAACCCCTTAATCGCATTGGATGTAATATTCCATTGAAGGTGACCTGGGACTTAATTCCCAGTGACGGGATTCTACGTCCAGCATGATCAGCCGCGCTCACGGGGGGAGAACGGCCGATCGTCACGGACTGCTCCCGGCACATTAACCCCTGGAACACTGCGATCAAACATGATTGCAGCGTTCTGGCGGCACAGGGAAGCATCGCGCAGGGAGGGGGCTCCTTGCGTGCTTCCCTGACACCCTCGGAGCAACACGATGTGATCGCGTTGCTCCGAGGGTCTCCTATGCCTCCCTGCAGGCCCCGGATCCAAAATGGCCACGGGGGCCTTCCAGGTCCTGCAGGGAGGTGGCTTTCAAGCGTCTGCTAAGAGCAGGCGCCGGGAAGCCTCCCTGCAGTGCCTGTCAGCCTGTCAGATCGCTGAACTGACACACTGCTTTGCAAAGTGTCAGATCAGCGATCTGACACTATAGTATGATGTCCCCCTCTGGGACAAAGTAAAAAAGTAAAAAAAAAAAAAAATTACATGTGTAAAAAAAAAAACAAAATCCTAAATAAAGAAAAAAAAAATGTTCCAATAAATACATTTCTTTATCTAAATGAAAAAAAACAATAAAAGCACACATATTTAGTATCGCCGAGTCCGTAACGACCCAACCTATACAACTGTCCCACTAGTTAATCCCTTCAGTGAACACCGTAAAAAAAAAAAAAAACGGGGCAAAAAACAACGCTTTATTATCATACCACCAAAAAGATGGATATAAATAACCATGGTACCACTGAAAATGTCATTTTGTCCCGCAAAAATGAGCTGCCATACAGCATCATCAGCGAAAAAGTAAAAAAAGGTTATTGTCCTTAGAATAAAGCGATGCAAAAATAATTATTTTTTATATAAAATAGTTTTTATCGTATAAATGTGCCAAAACATAAAAAAAGATATAAATGAGGTATCGCTGTAATCATACTGACCCGAAGAATAAAACTGCTTTATCAATTTTACCAAATGTGGAATGGTATAAAAGCCCCCCCAAAAGAAATTCATGATTAGCTGATTTTTGGTCATTCTGACTCACAAAAATCGGAATAAAAAGCGATCAAAAAACATGCCCGAAAATGGTACCAATAGAAACTCGTCCCGCAAAACACAAGACCTCACATGACTCTGTGCACCAAAATATGGAAAAATTATAGCTCTCAAAATGTGGAGACGCAAAAACTATTTTTTGCAATATAAGCATTTTTTAGTGTGTGACGGCTGCCAATCATAAAAATCAGCTAAAAAACCCGCTATAAATAGTAAATCAAACCCCCTTTCATCACCCCCTTAGTAAGGGAAAAATAATAAAATTTTAAAAATGTATTTATTTCCATTTTCCCATTAGGATTAGGGTTAGGTGTTATGACCCCAATGGCGAGGGTCTCAGAGGAACGTGGAAGTCTGCAGAATACAAAAATCCAGCTCATAGGGCAGTGGTAACTGGGTTGACCATATATCTACTCCTAACGCCAACACTAGAAGTAGCCGGGGATCATTCCTACGTTGATTCTAGATGACACGCGCCAGCCGGAGAATCTAGCTACCCCTAGTAGAGGAAAACAAAGACCTTTCTTGCCTCCAGAGAAGGGGACCCCAAAGCTGGATAGAAGCCCCCCACAAATAATGACGGTGAGGTAAGAAGAAATGACAAACACAGAAATGAACCAGGTTTAGCACAGAGAGGCCCGCTTACTGATAGCAGAATAAAGAAAGGTAACTTATATGGTCAACAAAAACCCTATCAAAATCCACACTGGAAATTCAAGAACCCCCGAACCGTCTAACGGTCCGGGAGGAGAACACCAGCCCCTAGAGCTTCCAGCAAAGGTCAGGATATAGATTTGGAACAAGCTGGACAAAAATACAAAACCAAAACAAATAGCAAAAAGCAAAAGGCAGACTTAGCTGATATAACTGGAACCAGGATCAGTAGACAAGAGCACAGCAGACTAGCTCTGATAACTACGTTGCCAGGCATTGAACTGAAGGTCCAGGGAGCTTATATAGCAACACCCCTAACTAACGACCCAGGTGCGGATAAAAGGAATGACAGAAAAACCAGAGTCAAAAAACTAGTAACCACTAGAGGGAGCAAAAAGCAAATTCACAACAGTACCCCCCCCTTAGTGAGGGGTCACCGAACCCTCACCACGACCACCAGGGCGATCAGGATGAGCGGCATGAAAGGCACGAACTAAATCGGCCGCATGAACATCAGAGGCGACCACCCAGGAATTATCCTCCTGACCATAGCCCTTCCACTTGACCAGGTACTGAAGCCTCCGCCTGGAGAGGCGAGAATCCAATATCTTCTCCACCACGTACTCCAACTCGCCCTCAACCAACACCGGAGCAGGAGGCTCAGCAGAAGGAACTACAGGCACAATGTACCGCCGCAACAAGGACCTATGAAATACATTGTGAATAGCAAACGACACAGGAAGATCCAGACGAAAAGATACAGGATTAAGGATTTCCAATATCTTGTAAGGCCCAATAAAACGAGGTTTAAATTTGGGAGAGGAGACCTTCATAGGAACAAAGCGGGAAGAAAGCCACACCAAATCCCCAACGCGTAGTCGGGGACCCACACCGCGGCGGTGGTTGGCAAAGCGCTGAGCCTTCTCCTGTGACAACTTCAAGTTGTCCACCACATGATTCCAGATCCGCTGCAACCTATCCACCACAGAATCCACCCCAGGACAGTCAGAAGGCTCCACATGACCCGAAGAAAAGCGAGGATGGAAACCAGAGTTGCAGAAAAAAGGCGAAACCAAGGTGGCGGAACTAGCCCGATTATTAAGGGCAAACTCAGCCAACGGCAAGAATGTCACCCAATCGTCCTGATCAGCAGAGACAAAACACCTCAAATAAGCCTCCAAAGTCTGATTGGTTCGCTCCGTCTGTCCATTAGTCTGAGGATGGAAAGCAGAGGAAAACGACAAATCAATGCCCATCCTACTACAAAAGGATCGCCAGAACCTGGAAACGAACTGGGATCCTCTGTCTGACACAATATTCTCAGGGATGCCGTGCAAACGAACCACGTTCTGGAAAAACACAGGAACCAGATCGGAAGAGGAAGGCAGCTTAGGCAAAGGAACCAAATGGACCATCTTGGAGAAGCGATCACATATCACCCAGATAACGGACATGCCCTGAGATAGCGGAAGATCAGAAATGAAATCCATGGAGATATGTGTCCAAGGTCTCTTCGGGACAGGCAAGGGCAAGAGCAAACCGCTGGCACGAGAACAGCAAGGCTTAGCTCGAGCACAAGTCCCACAGGACTGCACAAATGACCGCACATCCCTTGACAAGGAAGGCCACCAAAAGGACCTGGCCACCAGATCTCTGGTGCCAAAAATTCCCGGGTGACCTGCCAACACCGAGGAATGAACCTCGGAAATGACTCTGCTGGTCCACTTATCCGGGACAAACAGTCTGTCAGGTGGACAAGACTCAGGCCTATCAGCCTGAAATCTCTGCAACACACGTCGCAGATCCGGAGAAATAGCTGACAAGATAACTCCATCTTTAAGAATACCAACAGGATCAGCAACTCCAGGAGCATCAGGCACAAAGCTCCTAGAAAGAGCATCGGCCTTCACATTCTTTGAACCTGGTAAATACGAGACAACAAAATCAAAGCGGGAGAAAAACAATGACCAGCGGGCCTGTCTCGGATTAAGGCGTTTAGCAGACTCGAGATACATCAGATTTTTGTGATCAGTCAAGACCACCACACGATGCTTAGCACCCTCGAGCCAATGACGCCACTCCTCAAATGCCCATTTCATGGCCAACAACTCCCGATTGCCCACATCATAATTTCGCTCGGCAGGCGAAAACTTCCTAGAGAAAAAGGCACAAGGTTTCATAACAGAGCAACCAGGGCCTCTCTGCGACAAAACGGCCCCTGCCCCAATCTCCGAAGCATCCACCTCAACCTGAAAGGGAAGTGAGACGTCAGGCTGGCACAAAACAGGCGCCGAAGTAAACCGGCGTTTCAACTCCTGGAAAGCCTCCACGGCAGCAGGAGCCCAGTTAGCTACATCGGAGCCCTTCTTGGTCATATCCGTCAAAGGTTTCACAATGCTAGAAAAATTAGCGATAAAACGACGGTAGAAGTTAGCGAAGCCCAAGAACTTCTGAAGACTCTTAACTGACGAGGGCTGAGTCCAATCAAGAATAGCTCGGACCTTGACTGGGTCCATCTCCACAGCAGAAGGGGAAAAAATGAACCCCAAAAAGGGAACCTTCTGTACACCAAAGAGACACTTTGAGCCCTTGACAAACAAAGAATTTTCACGCAAAATTTCAAAGACCAACCTGACCTGCTCCACATGCGAATCCCAATCATCAGAAAAAACCAAAATATCATCCAGATAAACAATCAAAAATTTATCCAGATACTTCCGGAAAATGTCATGCATAAAGGACTGAAAAACTGAAGGCGCATTGGAGAGCCCAAAAGGCATCACCAAGTACTCAAAATGACCTTCGGGCGTATTGAATGCGGTTTTCCATTCATCACCTTGCTTAATGCGCACAAGGTTGTACGCACCACGAAGGTCTATCTTGGTGAACCACTTGGCACCCTTAATCCGGGCAAACAAGTCAGACAACAGCGGTAAAGGATACTGAAATTTGACAGTGATCTTATTTAAAAGCCGATAATCAATACAAGGTCTCAAAGATCCGTCCTTTTTTGCCACAAAAAAGAATCCCGCACCAAGAGGGGAAGAAGACGGACGAATATGTCCTTTCTCCAGAGACTCCTTGATATATGAACGCATAGCGGTATGCTCAGGTACCGACAGATTAAACAGTCTTCCCTTAGGAAATTTACTGCCTGGGATCAAATCTATAGCACAGTCACAGTCCCTATGAGGAGGCAGTGCACTGGACTCAGACTCACTGAAGACATCCTGATAATCAGACAAATACTCCGGAACTTCCGAAGGCGTAGAAGAAGCAATAGACACAGGCAGGGAATCCTCATGAATACCACGACAGCCCCAACTTGAGACTGACATAGCCTTCCAGTCCAGGACTGGATTATGGGTCTGTAACCATGGCAGCCCTAAAACGACCAAATCATGCATTTTATGTAAAACCAGGAAACGTATCACCTCGCGGTGTTCAGGAGTCATGCACATGGTAACATGAGTCCAATACTGCGGTTTATTTGCTGCCAATGGTGTAGCATCAATACCCCTAAGAGGAATAGGATTTTCTAATGGTTCAAGAGTAAAACCACAGCGCTTAGCAAATGAGAGATCCATGAGACTCAGGGCAGCACCTGAATCTACAAACGCCATGACAGGATAAGATGACAGTGAGCAAATCAAAGTTACAGACAGAATAAATTTAGGCTGCAAATTACCAACGGTGACAGGACTAACAACCTTAGCTATACGTTTAGAGCATGCTGAGATAACATGTGTAGTATCACCACAGTAGTAGCACAAGCCATTCCGGCGTCTATGAATTTTCCGCTCATTTCTAGTCAGGATTCTATCACATTGCATTAAATCAGGTGTCTGTTCAGACAACACCATGAGGGAATTTGCGGTTTTGCGCTCCCGCAACCGCCGGTCAATTTGAATAGCCAGTGCCATAGTATCATTCAGACCTGTGGGAATGGGAAAACCCACCATAACATTCTTAATGGCTTCAGAGAGGCCATTTCTAAAATTAGCGGCCAGTGCACACTCGTTCCAATGTGTCAGCACGGACCATTTCCGAAATTTTTGGCAATACACTTCAGCCTCGTCCTGCCCCTGAGACATAGACAGCAAGGCCTTTTCTGCCTGAATCTCAAGATTGGGTTCCTCATAAAGTAAACCGAGCGCCAGAAAAAACGCATCAAGATCAGCCAATGCCGGATCTCCTGGCGCCAGCGAAAAAGCCCAATCCTGAGGGTCGCCCCGTAAGAACGAAATAACAATTTTTACTTGCTGAGCAGAATCTCCTGATGAACAGGGTCTCAGGGACAAAAACAATTTACAATTATTCACGAAATTCCTAAACTTAAACCTGTCTCCGGAAAACAGTTCAGGAATCGGTATTTTAGGTTCTGACCTAGGATTTCTGATAACATAGTCTTGTATGCCCTGCACACGAGTAGTCAGCTGGTCCACACTTGTAATCAAGGTCTGGACATTCATGTCTGCAGCAAGCATAGCCACTCTGAGGTAAAGGGGAAGGAGAAAAGAAAAAAAAAAAAAAACTCAGAATCTTCTTTCTTATAATCCCTCTTCTGCAATGCATTAAACATTTAATACTGGCCTGGCAAACTGTTATGACCCCAATGGCGAGGGTCTCAGAGGAACGTGGAAGTCTGCAGAATACAAAAATCCAGCTCATAGGGCAGTGGTAACTGGGTTGACCATATATCTACTCCTAACGCCAACACTAGAAGTAGCCGGGGATCATTCCTACGTTGATTCTAGATGACACGCGCCAGCCGGAGAATCTAGCTACCCCTAGTAGAGGAAAACAAAGACCTTTCTTGCCTCCAGAGAAGGGGACCCCAAAGCTGGATAGAAGCCCCCCACAAATAATGACGGTGAGGTAAGAAGAAATGACAAACACAGAAATGAACCAGGTTTAGCACAGAGAGGCCCGCTTACTGATAGCAGAATAAAGAAAGGTAACTTATATGGTCAACAAAAACCCTATCAAAATCCACACTGGAAATTCAAGAACCCCCGAACCGTCTAACGGTCCGGGAGGAGAACACCAGCCCCTAGAGCTTCCAGCAAAGGTCAGGATATAGATTTGGAACAAGCTGGACAAAAATACAAAACCAAAACAAATAGCAAAAAGCAAAAGGCAGACTTAGCTGATATAACTGGAACCAGGATCAGTAGACAAGAGCACAGCAGACTAGCTCTGATAACTACGTTGCCAGGCATTGAACTGAAGGTCCAGGGAGCTTATATAGCAACACCCCTAACTAACGACCCAGGTGCGGATAAAAGGAATGACAGAAAAACCAGAGTCAAAAAACTAGTAACCACTAGAGGGAGCAAAAAGCAAATTCACAACAGTTAGGGTTGGGACTAAAGTTAGGGTTAGGGTTGGGGCTAAAGTTAGGGTTAGGGTTTGGGCTAAAGTTAGGGTTGGGGCTAAAGTTAGGGTTAGGCCGGAGACACACTGGTGCGAGAGACGGCCGAGTCTCGCTGGTTAAAAGCAAGCTGTGGCACCTGCATTCCGGAGCTGAGCGTGCAGCTCCATGTATTGCTATGGAGCCGCACGCTCCGCTCCGGAGTGCAGGTGCCACAACTTGCTTTTAACCAGCGAGACTCGGCCGTCTCTCGCACCAGTGTGTCTCCGGCCTTAGGGCTAAAGTTAGGGTTAGGTGTTATGACCCCAATGGCGAGGGTCTCAGAGGAACGTGGAAGTCTGCAGAATACAAAAATCCAGCTCATAGGGCAGTGGTAACTGGGTTGACCATATATCTACTCCTAACGCCAACACTAGAAGTAGCCGGGGATCATTCCTACGTTGATTCTAGATGACACGCGCCAGCCGGAGAATCTAGCTACCCCTAGTAGAGGAAAACAAAGACCTTTCTTGCCTCCAGAGAAGGGGACCCCAAAGCTGGATAGAAGCCCCCCACAAATAATGACGGTGAGGTAAGAGGAAATGACAAACACAGAAATGAACCAGGTTTAGCACAGAGAGGCCCGCTTACTGATAGCAGAATAAAGAAAGGTAACTTATATGGTCAACAAAAACCCTATCAAAATCCACACTGGAAATTCAAGAACCCCCGAACCGTCTAACGGTCCGGGGGGAGAACACCAGCCCCCCTAGAGCTTCCAGCAAAGGTCAGGATATAGTTTTGGAACAAGCTGGACAAAAATACAAAACCAAAACAAATAGCAAAAAGCAAAAGGCAGACTTAGCTGATATAACTGGAACCAGGATCAGTAGACAAGAGCACAGCAGACTAGCTCTGATAACTACGTTGCCAGGCATTGAACTGAAGGTCCAGGGAGCTTATATAGCAACACCCCTAACTAACGACCCAGGTGCGGATAAAAGGAATGACAGAAAAACCAGAGTATAAAAAACTAGTAACCACTAGAGGGAGCAAAAAGCAAATTCACAACAGTACCCCCCCCTTAGTGAGGGGTCACCGAACCCTCACCACGACCACCAGGGCGATCAGGATGAGCAGCATGAAAGGCACGAACTAAATCGGCCGCATGAACATCAGAGGCGACCACCCAGGAATTATCCTCCTGACCATAGCCCTTCCACTTGACCAGGTACTGAAGCCTCCGCCTGGAGAGGCGAGAATCCAAGATCTTCTCCACCACGTACTCCAACTCGCCCTCAACCAACACCGGAGCAGGAGGCTCAGCAGAAGGAACTACAGGCACAATGTACCGCCGCAACAAGGACCTATGAAATACATTGTGAATAGCAAACGACACAGGAAGATCCAGACGAAAAGATACAGGATTAAGGATTTCCAATATCTTGTAAGGCCCAATAAAACGAGGTTTAAATTTGGGAGAGGAGACCTTCATAGGAACAAAGCGGGAAGAAAGCCATACCAAATCCCCAACGCGTAGTCGGGGACCCACACCGCGGCGGCGGTTGGCAAAGCGCTGAGCCTTCTCCTGTGACAACTTCAAGTTGTCCACCACATGATTCCAGATCTGCTGCAACCTATCCACCACAGAATCCACCCCAGGACAGTCAGAAGGCTCCACATGACCCGAAGAAAAGCGAGGATGGAAACCAGAGTTGCAGAAAAAAGGTGAAACCAAGGTGGCGGAACTAGCCCGATTATTAAGGGCAAACTCAGCCAACGGCAAGAATGTCACCCAATCGTCCTGATCAGCAGAGACAAAACACCTCAAATAAGCCTCCAAAGTCTGATTGGTTCGCTCCGTCTGTCCATTAGTCTGAGGATGGAAAGCAGACGAAAACGACAAATCAATGCCCATCCTACTACAAAAGGATCGCCAGAACCTGGAAACGAACTGGGATCCTCTGTCAGACACAATATTCTCAGGGATGCCGTGCAAACGAACCACGTTCTGGAAAAACACAGGAACCAGATCGGAAGAGGAAGGCAGCTTAGGCAAAGGAACCAAATGGACCATCTTGGAGAAGCGATCACATATCACCCAGATAACGGACATGCCCTGAGATAGCGGAAGATCAGAAATGAAATCCATGGAGATATGTGTCCAAGGTCTCTTCGGGACAGGCAAGGGCAAGAGCAAACCGCTGGCACGAGAACAGCAAGGCTTAGCTCGAGCACAAGTCCCACAGGACTGCACAAATGACCGCACATCCCTTGACAAGGAAGGCCACCAAAAGGACCTGGCCACCAGATCTCTGGTGCCAAAAATTCCCGGGTGACCTGCCAACACCGAGGAATGAACCTCGGAAATGACTCTGCTGGTCCACTTATCCGGGACAAACAGTCTGTCAGGTGGACAAGACTCAGGCCTATCAGCCTGAAATCTCTGCAACACACGTCGCAGATCCGGAGAAATAGCTGACAAGATAACTCCATCTTTAAGAATACCAACAGGATCAGCGACTCCAGGAGCATCAGGCACAAAGCTCCTAGAAAGAGCATCGGCCTTCACATTCTTTGAACCAGGTAAATACGAGACAACAAAATCAAAGCGGGAGAAAAACAATGACCAGCGGGCCTGTCTCGGATTAAGGCGTTTAGCAGACTCGAGATACATCAGATTTTTGTGATCAGTCAAGACCACCACACGATGCTTAGCACCCTCGAGCCAATGACGCCACTCCTCAAATGCCCATTTCATGGCCAACAACTCCCGATTGCCCACATCATAATTTCGCTCGGCAGGAGAAAACTTCCTAGAGAAAAAGGCACAAGGTTTCATAACAGAGCAACCAGGGCCTCTCTGCGACAAAACGGCCCCTGCCCCAATCTCCGAAGCATCCACCTCAACCTGAAAGGGAAGTGAGACGTCAGGCTGGCACAAAACAGGCGCCGAAGTAAACCGGCGTTTCAACTCCTGGAAAGCCTCCACGGCAGCAGGAGCCCAGTTAGCTACATCGGAGCCCTTCTTGGTCATATCCGTCAAAGGTTTCACAATGCTAGAAAAATTAGCGATAAAACGACGGTAGAAGTTAGCGAAGCCCAAGAACTTCTGAAGACTCTTAACTGACGAGGGCTGAGTCCAATCAAGAATAGCTCGGACCTTGACTGGGTCCATCTCCACAGCAGAAGGGGAAAAAATGAACCCCAAAAAGGGAACCTTCTGTACACCAAAGAGACACTTTGAGCCCTTGACAAACAAAGAATTTTCACGCAAAATTTTAAAGACCAACCTGACCTGCTCCACATGCGAATCCCAATTATCAGAAAAAACCAAAATATCATCCAGATAAACAATCAAAAATTTATCCAGATACTTCCGGAAAATGTCATGCATAAAGGACTGAAAAACTGAAGGCGCATTGGAGAGACCAAAAGGCATCACCAAGTACTCAAAATGACCTTCGGGCGTATTGAATGCGGTTTTCCATTCATCACCTTGCTTAATGCGCACAAGGTTGTACGCACCACGAAGGTCTATCTTGGTGAACCACTTGGCACCCTTAATCCGGGCAAACAAGTCAGACAACAGCGGTAAAGGATACTGAAATTTGACAGTGATCTTATTTAAAAGCCGATAATCAATACAAGGTCTCAAAGATCCGTCCTTTTTTGCCACAAAAAAGAATCCCGCACCAAGAGGGGAAGAAGACGGACGAATATGTCCTTTCTCCAGAGACTCCTTGATATATGAACGCATAGCGGTATGTTCAGGTACCGACAGATTAAACAGTCTTCCCTTAGGAAATTTACTGCCTGGGATCAAATCTATAGCACAGTCACAGTCCCTATGAGGAGGCAGTGCACTGGACTCAGACTCACTGAAGACGTCCTGATAATCAGACAAATACTCCGGAACTTCCGAAGGCGTAGAAGAAGCAATAGACACAGGCAGGGAATCCCCATGAATACCACGACAGCCCCAACTAGAGACTGACATAGCCTTCCAGTCCAGGACTGGATTATGGGTCTGTAACCATGGCAGCCCTAAAACAACCAAATCATGCATTTTATGTAAAACCAGGAAACGTATCACCTCGCGGTGTTCAGGAGTCATGCACATGGTAACCTGTGTCCAATACTGCGGTTTATTTGCAGCCAATGGTGTAGCATCAATACCCCTAAGAGGAATAGGATTTTCTAATGGTTCAAGAGTAAAACCACAGCGCTTAGCAAATGAGAGATCCATGAGACTCAGGGCAGCACCTGAATCTACAAACGCCATGACAGGATAAGATGACAGTGAGCAAATCAAAGTTACAGACAGAATAAATTTAGGTTGCAAATTACCAACGGTGACAGGACTAACAACCTTAGCTATACGTTTAGAGCATGCTGAGATAACATGTGTAGAATCACCACAGTAGTAGCACAAGCCATTCCGGCGTCTATGAATTTTCCGCTCATTTCTAGTCAGGATTCTATCACATTGCATTAAATCAGGTGTCTGTTCAGACAACACCATGAGGGAATTTGCGGTTTTTCTATCACATTGCACCGAATTAGGTGTCTGTTCAGACAACACCATGAGGGAATTTGCGGTTTTGCGCTCCCGCAACCGCCGGTCAATTTGAATAGCCAGTGCCATAGTATCATTCAGACCTGTGGGAATGGGAAAACCCACCATAACATTCTTAATGGCTTCAGAAAGGCCATTTCTAAAATTAGCGGCCAGTGCACACTCGTTCCAATGTGTCAGCACGGACCATTTCCGAAATTTTTGGCAATACACTTCAGCCTCGTCCTGCCCCTGAGACATAGCCAGCAAGGCCTTTTCTGCCTGAATCTCAAGATTGGGTTCCTCATAAAGTAAACCGAGCGCCAGAAAAAACGCATCAAGATCAGCCAATGCCGGATCTCCTGGCGCCAGCGAAAAAGCCCAATCCTGAGGGTCGCCCCGTAAGAACGAAATAACAATTTTTACTTGCTGAGCAGAATCTCCAGATGAACAGGGTCTCAGGGACAAAAACAATTTACAATTATTCACGAAATTCCTAAACTTAAACCTGTCTCCGGAAAACAGTTCAGGAATCGGTATTTTAGGTTCTGACCTAGGATTTCTGATAACATAGTCTTGTATGCCCTGCACACGAGTAGCCAGCTGGTCCACACTTGTAATCAAGGTCTGGACATTCATGTCTGCAGCAAGCATAGCCACTCTGAGGTAAAGGGGAAGAAGAAGAAAAAAAAAAAAAAAAACTCAGAATCTTCTTTCTTATAATCCCTCTTCTGCAATGCATTAAACATTTAATACTGGCCTGGCAAACTGTTATGACCCCAATGGCGAGGGTCTCAGAGGAACGTGGAAGTCTGCAGAATACAAAAATCCAGCTCATAGGGCAGTGGTAACTGGGTTGACCATATATCTACTCCTAACGCCAACACTAGAAGTAGCCGGGGATCATTCCTACGTTGATTCTAGATGACACGCGCCAGCCGGAGAATCTAGCTACCCCTAGTAGAGGAAAACAAAGACCTTTCTTGCCTCCAGAGAAGGGGACCCCAAAGCTGGATAGAAGCCCCCCACAAATAATGACGGTGAGGTAAGAGGAAATGACAAACACAGAAATGAACCAGGTTTAGCACAGAGAGGCCCGCTTACTGATAGCAGAATAAAGAAAGGTAACTTATATGGTCAACAAAAACCCTATCAAAATCCACACTGGAAATTCAAGAACCCCCGAACCGTCTAACGGTCCGGGGGGAGAACACCAGCCCCCCTAGAGCTTCCAGCAAAGGTCAGGATATAGTTTTGGAACAAGCTGGACAAAAATACAAAACCAAAACAAATAGCAAAAAGCAAAAGGCAGACTTAGCTGATATAACTGGAACCAGGATCAGTAGACAAGAGCACAGCAGACTAGCTCTGATAACTACGTTGCCAGGCATTGAACTGAAGGTCCAGGGAGCTTATATAGCAACACCCCTAACTAACGACCCAGGTGCGGATAAAAGGAATGACAGAAAAACCAGAGTATAAAAAACTAGTAACCACTAGAGGGAGCAAAAAGCAAATTCACAACAGTTAGGGTTGGGGCTAAAGTTAGGGTTAGGGTTGGGGCTAAATTTATGGTTTGGATTACATTTACGGTTGGAATTAGGGTTGGGATTAGGGTTAGGGGTGTGGTTAGGGTATATTTGGGATTAGGGTTAGGGGTGTGTTGGAGTTAGAGGTGTGGTTAGAGTTAGGAATAGGGTTAGGGGTGTGTTGGGGTTAGGGGTGTGGTTGGGATTAGGGCTAGGGGCATGGTCGGTTAGGGGTGTGGTTAGGGTTATGGTTAGTGTTGGGATTAGGGTTAGGGGTGTGTTTGGGTTAGGGTTTCAGTTAGAATTCGGGGGTTTCCACTGTTTAGGCACATCAGGCACTCTCCAAACGCGACATGGCGTCCAATCTCAATTCCAGCCAATTCTGCGTTGAAAAAGTAAACAGTGCTCCTTCCCTTCTGAGCTCTCCCGTGCGCCCAAACAGGGGTTTATCCCAACATATCAGGTATCAGCATACTCAGGATAAATTGGACAACAACATTTGGGGTCCAATTTCCCCTGTTACCCTTGGGAAAATACAAAACCGGGGGCTAAAAGATAATTTTTGTGGAAAAAAAAGATTTTTTAATTTCACGCCTCTGCTGTTATAATCTGTAGTGAAACACTTGGGGGTTCAAAGTTCTCACAACACATCTAGATAAGTTCCTTGGGGGCTCTAGTTTCCAATATGGGGTCACTTGTGGGGGGTTTCAATGTTGGGAAGTGGGATTTCTTGCCTTATAAATGGGGTTGGGACCATCAGTTGTGTTGAGCAGAAGTCTGTTGGATACACGGCTGATAGTCCTACTGAATAGACTGTTACAATTTGTATTATGGCAAGAAAAAAGCAGCTAAGAAAAATGAGTGGCCATCATTACTTTAAAAAATGAAGGTCAGTCAGTCCGAAAAATTGGGAAATCTTTGAAAGTGTCCCCAAGTGCAGTTGCAAAAACCATCAAGCGCTACAAAGAAACTGGCTCACATGAGGACCGCCCCAGGAAAGGAAGACCAAGAGTCATCTCTGCTTCAGAGGATAAGTTTATCCGAGTCACCAGCCTCAGAAACCGCAGGTTAACAGCAGCTCAGATTAGAGACCAGGTCAATGCCACACAGAGTTCTAGCAGCAGACACATCTCTACAACAACTGTTAACCCCTTAACGACCGCCGATACGCCTTTTAACGGCGGCCGCTAAGGGTACTTAAACCAGCTGTGGAAAAAGTGAATAGCGCCCCCCAGAGTCGGATTTTCTCTGGGGTCTCGGTTGCCGAGGGTAGCCGAGACCCCAGAGAACATGATTCGGGGGGTTTTTACCGACCCCCGAGTTGCGATCGCCGGTAATTAACCGTTTACCGGCGGTCGCAACAAAAAAAAAAAAACGCGATTTGCCGTTTAATTTCTCTGTCCTCCGATGTGATCGCACATCGGAGGACAGAGAAATGTGGTCCCCGATGGCCCCCAATACTTACCTACCTCCCCCGGTGCTCCTCGTGTCTCCCCATGGGCGCCGCCATCTTTTTTCCGGGAAAAAATGGCGGGCGCACGCGCAGTGCGCCCGCCGCCCGGCACCCGGATGTTCTTTGGGGTCTCGGCTGCCGGGGGTAGCCGAGACCCCAAAGAACATGATCGGGGTCGATTTGCACCGACCCCTGCTTTGCGATCGCCGGTAATTAACAGTTTACCGGCGACCGCAAAAAAAAAAAAAAAAGCGATCAGTTATTTCTCTGTCCTCTGATGTGATCGCACATCAGAGGACAGAGAAATAGGGGGATTCGGGGACCCTATCATACTCACCCGGGGTCCCTGGGTCCTCTTCTGTCTTCTCCTGCCAGCCGGCTTTTTCATCATGGCGGGCGCATGCGCAGTGCGCCCGCCATCTGCTGCCATCTGCCGGCCGGCAGGAGAAGACAAGTTGGGGCTAAAATTAGGGTTAGGGTTAGGGTTAGGGTTAGAGTTAGGGTTAGGGTTAGAGTTAGGGTTAGGGTTGGGGCTAAATTTAGGGTTAGGGCTAGGGTTAGGGTTAGGCTACTTTCACACTAGCGTTTTTTGGCTTCCGTCGCAATGCGTCGTTGGAGAAAAAACGCATCCTGCAAAAGTGCTTGCAGGATGCGTTTTTTCTCCATTGGCTTGCATTAGCGACGCATTGCGACGGATTGCCACATGTCGCATCCGTCGTGCGACGGATGCGTCGTGCTTCGGCGGACCGTCGACACAAAAAAAACTACATGTAACTTTTTTGTGCGACGTGTCCCACATATCTCAGTGCCACGTGCCACGTATTAAAGTGACACGTGCCACGTATCAAAGTGCCACGTGCCACATATTTCAGTGCCACGTATCAAAGTGCCACGTGCCACGTATCAAAGTGCCACGTGCCACGTATCAAAGTGCCACGTGCCACGTATCAAAGTGCCACGTGCCACGTATCAAAGTGCCACGTGCCACGTATCAAAGTGCCACGTGCCACATATTTCAGTGCCACGTATCAAAGTGCCACGTGCCACGTATCAAAGTGCCACGTGCCACATCTTTCAGTGCCACGTGCCACGTATTTAAGAGACACGTGCCACGTATCAAAGTGCCACGTGCCACATATTTCAGTGCCACGTGCCACGTATTTAAGTGACACGTGACACGTATCAAAGTGCCACGTGCCACATATTTCAGTGCCACGTATCAAAGTGCCACGTGCCACGTATCAAAGTGCCACGTATCAAAGTGCCACGTGCCACGTATCAAAGTGCCACGTGCCACATATTTCAGTGCCACGTATCAAAGTGCCACGTGCCACATCTTTCAGTGCCACGTGCCACGTATTTAAGAGACACGTGCCACGTATCAAAGTGCCACGTGCCACATATTTCAGTGCCACGTGCCACGTATTTAAGTGACACGTGCCACGTATCAAAGTGCCACGTATCACGTATTTCAGTGCCACGTATTTAAGTGACACGTATCACGTATAAGTGCCACGTGTCACGTATTTAATTGCCACATATTTAAGTGCCACGTATCAAGATTTTCCATGGAGAACAGACACATCCAGAGATATGTCTGCTCTCCACGGCTGCAGCAACACACTGACAGGAGCCATAGTTCCTGTCGGTGTGTCACTGCGCATGCGCGAGCGAGTTTACCGGCGGTCATTGACCCCGGCACTCTCGCTTAACGGCAGTGCTGCGTGGGAAAGTTCAACGCAGCTGTACTGCTGTTAACCGAGACGCCGGAGTCATTGAACTCCGGAACAGTACGCGATACACTGCTAGGAGCTTCGCTCCTGGCAGTGTATCGCCGGAGAGCAGCCGATCGGCGTGGGACACTCGTTTTATGGATTCTGCGGACAGGGAGTATGAATTTGGTTTATTATTTTTGGATTTTTTCCTGGAGGATCGAGGGCTTCGCCTACAAGTGTGCTGTTGGTGAGTATATACTCTGTGTTATATGTTGTATGTACTGTGTGTCATGTATGTGTATTGTGTGTAGGTGTTTTGTGTAACTTTACAATTGTGCTAAGTCGCCGGACACAGGGACAACTCTCCCATCCTAATACCGGATGGGAGTAGTAGTCCCATACGGCGACTTAGCACAATGGTGGCACTAGCGTCGCATGGGGACACACACACGCACACACACGCACACACACGCACACAGAAGGACTCCATGCTGCTTCACTGGGGGGCGGGGGCTTCCCTCTTCCTGTCCGACGTCACGTCCGGTCCTGGGTGTCAACCCCTCCGTACAAAGACGCCGACACCCAGGACAAAGGCGCTGTGTGTGGAAGGTAATATGGGGCCCTAGGGGGATACGCAGACACGCCGCTGCATAAAGAATTGACATGTCAATTCTTTTTACGCCGGCGTGTTTGCAGACAAAAGCGCCGCGTTTTTTTGCGGTGTGTCTGAACGGCAAAGTGAATTTCTCATTCACTTTGCCGGCAGACGAAAATGACATTGCGCATTTTTGAAAAGCGCCCGCAAAATAGCGCTCAAAAATGCGCTATGTCTGAAAGTAGCCTAAGGCTTCTTTCACACTTGCGTCGGTACGGGGCGGTCGCAATGCGTCGGCCCGATGTACCGACGCACGTTGTGAAAATTGTGCACAACGTGGGCAGCGGATGCAGTTTTTCAACGCATCCGCTGCCCAGTCTATGTCCTGGGGAGGAGGGGGCAGAGTTACGGCCACGCATCCGCGGAAATGGCGGACGCGACGTACAAAAAAAAGGTTACATTGAACTTTTTTTGTGACGACGGGGGCTAAAGTTATGGTTAGGGTTGGGGCTAAAGTTAGGGTTGGGGCTAAAGTTAGGGTTAGAGTTGGGATTAGGGTTAGGGTTTGGATTAGGGTTGGGATTAGTGTTACGTTTGGGATTAGGGTTGGGATTAGGGTTAGGGTTGGGATTAGGGTTAGGGGTGTGTTGGATTTAGGGTTTTGATTAGGGTTATGGTTAGGGTTGAGATTAGGGCTGTTTTGGGGTTAGGGTTGTGATTATCGTTAGGGTTGTGATTAGGATTATGGATCGGGCTGAGATTAGGGTTAGGGCTGTGTTGGGGTTAGGGTTGGAGTTAGAATTGGGGGGTTTCCACTGTTTAGGTACATCAGGGGGTCTCCAAACACGACAGCCAATTTTGCGCTAAAAAAGTCAAATGGTACTCCCTCCCTTCTGAGCTCTGCCGTGCGCCCAAACAGTGGTTTACCCCCACATATGGGGCATCAGCGTACTCGGGATAAATTGGACAACAACTTTTGGGGTCCAATTTCTCCTGTTACCCTTGTGAAAATAAAAACTTGGGGGCTAAAAATCTTTTTTGTTGGAAAAAAATATATTTTTTTATTTTCACTACTCTGCATTATAAATTTCTGTGAAGCACTTGAGCTTTCAAAGTTCTCACCACATATCTAGATAAGTTCCTTAGGGGGTCTAGTTTCCAAAATTTGGTCACTTGTGGGGGTTTCTACTGTTTAGGTACATTAGGGGTCTGCAAACGCAACATAACGCCCGCAGACAATTCTATCAAAGTCTGCATTGCAAAATGGCGCTCCTTCCCTTCCGAGCTCTGCCGTGCGCCCAAACAGTGGTTTACCCCCACATATGGGGTACCAGCATACTCAGGACAAATTGGACAACAACTTTTGGGGTCCAATTTCTCTTGTTACCCTTGTGAAAATAAAAATTTGGGGGCTAAAAAAATCTTTTTTGTGGGAAAAAAAATATTTTTTATTTTCACTACTCTGCATTATAAACTTCTGTGAAGCACTTGGGCATTCAAAGTTCTCACCACATATCTAGATAAGTTCCTTGGGGGGTCTATTTTCCAAAATGGGGTCACTTGTTGGGGGTTTCTACTGTTTAGGTACATTAGGGGTCTGCAAAGGCAACATAACGCCCGCAGACAATTCTATCAAAGTCTGCATTCCAAAATGGCACTCCTTCCCTTCCGAGCTCTGCCATGCGCCCAAACAGTGGTTTACCCCCACATATGGGGTACCAGCATACTCAGGACAAATTGGACAACAACTTTTGGGGTCCAATTTCTCTTGTTACCCTTGTGAAAATAAAAACTTGGGGGCTAAAAAATCTTTATTGTTAAAAAATATATATTTTTTATTTTCACGACTCTGCATTATAAACTTCTGTGATGCACTTGGGCATTCAAAGTTCTCACTACACATCTAGATAAGTTCCATGGGGGGTCTAGTTTCCAAAATGGGGTCACTTTTGGGGGGTTTCTGCTGTTTAGGCACATCAGGGGCTCTCCAAACGCGACATGGCGTCCGATCTCAATTCCAGTCAATTTTGCATTGAAAAGTCAAATGGCGCTCCTTTGCTTCCGAGCTCAGCCATGCGCCCAAACAGTGGTTTACCCCCACATATGGGGTGTCGGCGTACTCAAGACAAATTGTACAACAGCTTCTGGGGTCCATTTTCTCCTGTTACCCTTGGTAAAATAAAAATTTGGAGGTAAAAAGATCATTTTTGTAGAAAAAATGTGATTTTTTTATTTTCACGGCTCTACGTTATAAACTTCTGTGAAGCACCTGGGGGTTTAAAGTGCTCACCACACATCTAGATAAGTTCCTTGGGGGGTCTAGTTTCCAAAATGGTATCACTTGTGGGGGGTTTCCACTGTTTAGGCACATCAGGGACTCTCCAAACGCGACATGGCATCCGATCTCAATTCCAGCCAATTCTGCATTGAAAAAGTCAAACGGTGCTCCTTCACTTCCAAGCTCTGCGGTGCGCCCAAACAGTGGTTTACCTCCACATATGGGGTATCGACGTACTCAGGAGAAATTGCACAACAACTTTTGTGGTCTAATTTCTCCTGTTACCCTTGTGAAAATAAAAATTTTGGGGCAAAAAGATCATTTTTGTAGAAAAAATGAGATTTTTTATTTTCACGGCTCTACGTTATAAACTTCTGTGAAGCACTTGGGGGTTCAAAGTGCTCACCACACATCTAGATAAGTTCCTTAAGGGGTCTAGTTTCCAAAATGGTGTCATATGTGGGGGGTCTCTACTGTTTAGGCACATCAGCGGCTCTCCAAACGTGACATGGCGTCCGATCTCAATTCCAGCCAATTCTACATTGAAAAAGTAAAACGACACTCCTTCTCTTCCAAGCTCTGCGGTGCGCCCAAACAGTGGTTTACCCCCATATATGGGGTATCGACGTACTCAGGAGAAATTGCACAACAACTTTTGTGGTCTAATTTCTCCTGTTACCCTTGTGAAAATAAACATTTGGGGGCAAAAAGATCATTTTTGTAGAAAAAATGAGATTTTTTATTTTCACGGCTCTACGTTATAAACTTCTGTGAAGCACTTGGGGGTTCAAAGTGCTCACCACACATCTAGATAAGTTCCTTGGGGGGTCTAGTTTCCAAAATGGTATCACTTGTGGGGGGTTTCCACTGTTTAGGCACATCAGGGACTCTCCAAACGCGACATGGCATCCGATCTCAATTCCAGCCAATTCTGCATTGAAAAAGTCAAACGGTGCTCCTTCACTTCCAAGCTCTGCGGTGCGCCCAAACAGTGGTTTACCTCCACATATGGGGTATCGACGTACTCAGGAGAAATTGCACAACAACTTTTGTGGTCTAATTTCTCCTGTTACCCTTGTGAAAATAAAAATTTTGGGGCAAAAAGATCATTTTTGTAGAAAAAATGAGATTTTTTATTTTCACGGCTCTACGTTATAAACTTCTGTGAAGCACTTGGGGGTTCAAAGTGCTCACCACACATCTAGATAAGTTCCTTGGGGGGTCTAGTTTCCAAAATGGTATCACTTGTGGGGGGTTTCCACTGTTTAGGCACATCAGGGACTCTCCAAACGCGACATGGCATCCGATCTCAATTCCAGCCAATTCTGCATTGAAAAAGTCAAACGGTGCTCCTTCACTTCCAAGCTCTGCGGTGCGCCCAAACAGTGGTTTACCTCCACATATGGGGTATCGACGTACTCAGGAGAAATTGCACAACAACTTTTGTGGTCTAATTTCTCCTGTTACCCTTGTGAAAATAAGAATTTGTGGGCGAAAAAATCATTTTTGTGAAAACAAATGCGATTTTTTATTTTCACGGCTCTACGTTATAAACTTCTGTGAAGCACTTGGGGGTTCAAAGTGCTCACCACACATCTAGATAAGTTCCTTGGGGGGTCTAGTTTCCAAAATGGTGTCACTTGTGGGGGGTTTCCACTGTTTAGGCACATTAGGGGCTCTCCAAACGCGACATGGCGTCCGATCTCAATTCCAGCCAATTCTGCATTGAAACAGTCAAACGGTGCTCCTTCACTTCCAAGCTCTGCGGTGCGCCCAAACAGTGGTTTACCTCCACATATGGGGTATCGGCGTACTCAGGAAAAATTGCACAACAAAATTTGTGGTTAAATTTCTGTTTTTACACTTGTGAAAATTAAAAAAAATGGTTCTGAAGTAAAATGTTTGCAAAAAAAAGTAAAATGTTAATTTTTTTCTTCCACATTGTTTTAGTTCCTGTGAAGTACGTAAAGGGTTAATAAACTTCTTGAATGTGGTTTTGAGCAGCTTGAGGGGTGCAGTTTTTAGAATGGTGTCACACTTGGTTATTTTCTATCATATAGACCCCTCAAAATCACTTCAAAGGTGATGTGGTCCCTAAAAAAAACATGGTGTTGTAAAAATGAGAAATTGCTGGTCAACTTTTAACCCTTATAACTCCCTAACAAAAAAAAAAATTGTTTCCAAAATTGTGCTGATGTAAAGTAGACATGTGAGAAATGTTATTTATTAACTATTTTTTGTGACATATCTCTCTGATTTAAGGGCATAAAAATACAAAGTTTGAAAATTGCAAAATTTTAAAAATTTTCGCCATATTTCCATTTTTTTCATAAATAATCGCAAGTAATATCGAAGAAATGTTACCACTATCTTGAAGTACAACATGTCACGAAAAAACAATCTCAGAATCAGCGGGATCCGATAAAGCGTTCCAGAGTTATAACCTCATAAAGTGACACTGGTCAGAATTGTAAAAATTGGCTCGGTCATTAAGTACCAAATTGGCTCTGTCACTAAGGGGTTAAGAGGAGACTTTGTGCAGCAGGCCTTCATGGTAAAATAGCTGCTAGGAAACCACTGCTAAGGACAGGCAACAAGCAGAAGAGACTTGTTTGAGCTAAAGAACACAAGGAATGGACATTAGACCAGTGGAAATCTGTGCTTTGGTCTGAGGAGTCCAAATTTGAGATCTTTGGTTCCAAACACCGTGTCTTTGTGCGACGCAGAAAAGGTGAACGGATGGACTCTACATGCCTGGTTCCCACCGTGAAGCATGAAGGAGGAGGTGTGATGGTGTGGGGGTGCTTTGCTGGTGACTCTGTTCGGGATTTATTCAAAATTGAAGGCATACTGAACCAGCATGGCTACCACAGCATCTTGCAGCAGCATACTATTCCATCCGGTTTGCGTTTAGTTGGACCATCATTTATTTTTCAACAGGACAATGACCCCAAACACACCTCCAGGCTGTGTAAGGGCTATTTGACCAAGAAGGAGAGTGATGAGGTGCTATACCAGATGACCTGGCCTCCACAGTCACCAGACTTGAACCCAATCGAGATGGTTTGGGGTGAGCTGGACCGCAGAGTGAAGGCAAAAGGGCCAACAAGTGCTAAGCATCTCTGGGAACTCCTTCAAGATTGTTGGAAGACCATTTCCAGTGACTACCTCTTGAAGCTCATCAAGAGAATGCCAAGAGTGTGCAAATAAGTCATCAAAGCAAAAGGTGACTACTTTGAAGAACCTAGAATATAAGACATATTTTCAGTTGTTTCACACTTTTTTGTTAAGTATATAATTCCACATGTGTTAATTCATAGTTTTGATGCCTTCAGTGTGAATTTACAATTTTCATAGTAATGAAAATACAGAAAAATCTTTAAATGAGAAGGTGTGTCCAAACTTTTGGTCTGCACTGTATCTCTGTGATTTAAGGGCATAAAAATTCGAAGTTGGAAAATTGCGAAATTTTCAAAATTTTTGCCAAATTTCCATTTTTTTCACAAATAAACACAAGTAATATCAAAGAAATTTTACCACTATCATGAATCACAATATGTCACGAGAAAACAATGTCAGAATCATTAGGATCCATTGAAGCGTTCCAGAGTTATAACCTCATAAAGGGACAGTGGTCAGAATTGTAAAAATTGGCCCGGTCATTAACGTGCAAACCACCCTTGAGGGTTAAGGGGTTAACAATCAATGCAACGACCTGAGCAGATGTCATTGGCATACAATAGTGTCCACCAGGTTTCCATCAGTGTCCCAGGATTTTTGAGAGCAAGATTAGTGGTGTGGACAACACTTATAAATAGAGAAGGGGCGAACTCGAAGAGTAAAGTTAAGTGTCCATATCAATCACCTACTGTTCGGGCACAGACACCAAACACGGACTTCACTAGGAAGTTCGTGTTACTGTTTGGGTTCGGCTCCCTGAACACCGGGTGTTTGTCACAATGGCATGTGTATGACAGCGCGGCAAATACTGCTTAAGAAAGGCGATAAAATCATCTCCACCAGTTAGACAGCCGCGGTTCCCACACTGTCAAATGACTGGGTGAACCCGCAGCTATGATCGGAGATATAAAGTTTACCTCCAGTCACTGGTGTCTTCTGATGGGACTACTTCTCCCATCAGCCTCACACTGTCGTGGCAAACACTGGATGTCCAGGCTCCTCATTCATGTAAATGGGGTCCAGGTTTGGGTCTGGGTACTGTTCTGGTACCCGAACCCGAGCTTCTTGTAAATGTTCGGCCGAACCTGCCGGACCCGAACATCCAGGTGCCCGCATATGTCTACATATAAAATAAAATAGAATCATATAAGAACAAAACACCAACACAGAAATTTAAATAACTAAAGTTTATTGGAAAAAATGCCAAACAGACGACATAATACACAAAGTAAAATAGGGATGTGACAAAGTGAACCATGAGCAGATGGCACCACAGAGAGACAGAACCCAGTCAGGTTAAACAAAAAGTACTATAATTGCTCAAAGACTACCAAATGATCTACATAATCACAGAAAGTGCAAGTGTGTAAGGAGGGCTGTAAACCACCCCTATACCCCTACAGGTGGCACCGCAGATTCTCAGCGCCCTCTCAGGTAAATATATGCTCCTTACTCTCTGACCGCATTGGTTCTCTGTTGCTCTCAGCTATAGGGGTGGTTTACAGCCCTCCTTACACACTTGCACTTTCTGTGATTATGTAGATCATTTGGTAGTCTTTGAGCAATTATAGTACTTTTTGTTTAACCTGACTGGGTTCTGTCTCTCTGTGGTGCCATCTGCTCATGGTTCACTTTGTCACATCCCTATTTTACTTTGTGTATTATGTCGTCTGTTTGGCATTTTTTCCAATAAACTTTAGTTATTTAAATTTCTGTGTTGGTGTTTTGTTCTTATATGATTCTATGCTAATTTTTGGCACCTTCTGCTATTTGTTTCTGCACCACTCCTTGGTTTATTTGAGGTGCAGGCCTTGTAATCTCTGATTCATATAAAATAAAATGTGAACAGTGATTTTTATGCCAAATTAATTGGATTAAATTTGTATGAAGTTAAAAAATGTCTCATTTTCACCCTTAGTAGCGCCAGCCTTGTTCATGGGCTGTGTCCGGCAGTGCAGCCCAGACTTATTCAACTGGATGGGAAAAGGTAGCTGTTTTTGTGGGGGGTTTTTTAAAAATGGAGACACATTTTGTAATCTTACAGAACCCCTTTATCTTGGATGAGTAAACGGCGTCTGCTCAGCATTTCATTAGCGACATTGAAATTGCTTCGATTTCATTTGTTCCAGCCTGTTTTGTAGTAAACAATTACTTTGCAGACTATTATAAATTATATTAATTTAGTGCTTGCATGGAATAGAGTAATTGTTGTCCCGGTTTAATTTCACTAACGGTGCTAATTAATTGACAGGTCGTTTGTAGTAACACCAGTACATCCTTGCTCGCCCATTAACAACAAAGTGTAATTACAGTAGATGCAGCCAATAAAGCTTTACATCTCTCGGCTAATAACCTTTAAAGCAATACCAGCGGTTTCCCAGTGAAATATGGTTTCTCTAGGATGTCACACCGGATGGCTTCTTCTGTTGGCCCAGAGGAGCGGCCTATTTACTGCGTGGCTATAAATCCATTCTGGAGGCTTTTGTTCTTTGATGCTGTTCTGTTCAGGAACCTTGTTGAACATGACAGATCCAGGCTTCACTGAGCAGACACAATGCGAACACATGGAAAACCTGAGCAAGTAGCTCACAATCACACAAAAGGGAGCGGCGCAGCCTTCTGCTGACTGATTGGCCAGAGGAAGCCGGAGATTAGAGGCCTGCGCCCTGAAGAGGATGAAAAATCCTCCTCATATCTTTTATACCAGCTTCCTTGTGGGGGATTTTGCACCTGGCGTCAATAAACCGAGGCATCCATTCTAATAAGAGACAAGGCAGGGAAAGATCTCCTAGAATGGAAGCGACATTACTGAGACGTTTATATAGTTGCAATTTGTTTTGTATTTTTTGTGTATTTTTAGGTAATAAGGCCAGAACATGCTGAGACTTGTGGTACCGTGTGTGTTTCATATTGATTGGGATCTACATACAATTCTTCATAGATGCACGGCAGGTAGAGAACAGGTGCTGATACTATAGACCCAGACACAAGCGTTTTTTTTTCTTTGCACGCTATTTTTGGTCCAAAAAAAATAATCATGTAAAAGACCAAATGCTTTTATTTGCAATTTTTGCTAATTTTAATACATGCATTTTTTAGATCTACTTTTTAGCATTATGATAAAGTTATTTCAATGTGACTCGTAGATGATGCGATTCAAAGATCTTGTATACACAGTGTTTTTTTTTCAGGCAGGATCGTTCTGATATCCACCTAAAAACGCTAACTGAACGCTCAAAAGAAAGGTCATATTCATTTGTCACTTTCATTCTGTGTAAAAACAACTGTGTTTATGTTCAGTCTTTTGAGCGTCTTTAAAGAGAGAGAATCTGTCAGCAGGTTTTTGCTGTTTAATCTGAGGGCAGCATGATGTAGGGGCTGAGACACTAATTTCAGTGATGTGTCACTTATTGGGTTGTGTGTTGCTGTTTCAATATAATTAGTGTTTATCAGTGGGAGATTATCACTACAGGAAAATCAAAACAAGAAAGAAGCTCCAAAAGAGCCAAAATACTAAAAGTAGAAAACTTTATTGATGTGACAATAAATACAAAATATAAAATCAGAAAAAATAACAGGGAAATGTCAATGAAGCACCAAAACAAGGGTGTAGCCACGTTAAATAACCAGGCAAACAGAACCACAGGCAGAGTAAATGGATGAAAATATATTGGTCAGCTCAAACGTGCAAGTGCATAGTGCAGTGAAGGGTACCCACAAGAGTAAATGTAAATAGAACACATAGCCAAGTTAAGGGTATATTTAAAACACAAGCAAAATGCATGATGGTAAAGCAGCCATAATCAAAGATCATATAGAGCAAAGACCGTAAGCCATAAGTGTATGAAAGCCTGGGAGTTTTACCTGTGAAGACCGTGGCTCCACCCACCTCAACGCGCGTTTCGGCAACAGTGCCTTCTTCCGGGGATTCACGTGCGTCCTGGTCCAAGTCCAACTCCAGCACTGATTATCCACTTACTGTCAATATACAGTGTATACACAAAGCTGCTAATCAGGGCTGTGGACTGGGTTAGCTTTCTCAGCTCTGCTACATGTATCTAAAACTTCTAAGGCCGGAATCCCACTAGCGTGTTTTACGGACATATGAGAGGCGCAGAAAATACGCATTGCACACGGTCTAGTTACCTAGACTTGCGGTGCTGCGCCCCCTGCTGACATAACCTCAGATGAACTCGAGCGTGGAAATTTTTCTGATTATTTTCTCACGCTCGAGTTCATCTGAGGTTATGCCAGCAGGGGGCGCAGCACTGCAAGTCTAGGTAGCGTTCCCCTGCTTTCTATTCATTCCCCAGTTTTTACAGGCAGGGGCGGCTGCATTAGCAGAGCTCCTGCTTGTAAAATTATTTAACCACTTCAGATGGATTTACAGCGTGGGACAAGACTGAACGACGGAAGGTATGGGATATTGGTGATTTTTTATTTTAACTTTGTTTCAGGTGACAAGGGTCTTCAATTGGATTGAGAGTATAATAAACTATTACAGCACCCTGTGTCTTTTTTTCAATAAAAAACTTTTGTCATAATGTGTGTGTGTTTTATTAACCATTTACTACTATTGGATTAATAATAGATAGGTGTCTTATTGACACCTCTCCATTATTAACCTGGCTTAATGTCACCTTACAATAGCAAGGTGACATTAACCCTTTATTACCCCATATCCCACCACTACACGGGAGTGGGAAGAGAGAGGTTAAGTGCCAGAATAGGCGCATCTTACAGATGTGCCTTTTCTGGGGTGGCTGGGGGCAGATGTTTTTAGCCAGGGGGGGTCCTATAACCATGGTCCCTCTCTAGGCTATTAATATCTGCCCTCAGTCACTGGCTTTCCCACTCTGGCGGAGAAAATTGCGCAGGAGCCCACGCCAATTTTTTCCGTGATTTAACCCTTTATTTTAAACAGCTAGAGCCCACAAATTTTGCACACAGACACTTGGAACATTATTAGTGAGGAATATGTAAAAAAAATAAGGGATATGAAATGGTTTACTGTATGTAAACCATGTCTCATATCCTGTCGGGTTTGGGAAAGAGATAGCAAAAGCCGGCAATTGAATTACCGGCTTTTAAGCTATCTAGCGCTGTATTAAATATAAATATATATATGTGTCTCACTGACATATTTATATACTGTATATAAAAAGAGTGAGAGAGAGACTGTACATATGTTTTCATGAATATTTGAGCCCATGGATCCATTGTATATCCGTTTTGCAAGCCTGCGAGAAAATCTCGCTGTACGGATGCCATACAGATTACATACGGAGGTTTACATGCGCAAAATACGCTGACACACCCTGCCTACGGATGACGTACGGATCACTATTTTGGGAACATTTCTGCGTATTACGCATGTAAAATACGGACCGTATTTCCCTACGCTGAGTGTGACCCCGGCCTTATAGTATCACAACTGCTGCACCTAATAAACAAAGTGATACATCGCGGGAATCGGGGTCTCTTTTCCTACATTATGCTGCTGTCAGATAAGGTAGCAAAAGTCTTTTGATAGGTTCTGTTTAACCCCAATGTTGCATGAATTATGATCAGCCAGATGGGAACAATCCCATTGCAAACAGTATGATCAGATCATCGATTTCCAACCTGTGTTTTAGTTAAATGCTGGATTGAAACAGCGCTGCCGGCTGTATAAGCTGGGGCCTTATGGCTCATACTCGTCTGCAAGGAAAACGGACAAGTGTAATCCTATTAAAAAAAATCAGATTGTACTCTAACCAATGTTAATCTATGAGTCACACATCATCTGCAATTTTTTTCTCAGCTCAGAAAGTTGCAGCATGTTGCGATTGTCCTCGTATCTTGGACGAGACTCACCAATGCAAGTCAAGGCGTATAATAAAAAAAATTTAAAAACAATTTGCACAGTACTCAGACCATGTAAGTGCCATTCGATTTTTACAGCTACCCCCTGTAGCCGAGACCCCTGAGAATTTCCAACGCTGGGGGGGCGCTATAACCTTATTTCTCATCATCGTTAAAAAGCGGCGCTGAGGAATAAGTACCCTTATCTGCCGCCGTTAAAAGGCGTATCAGCGGTCATTAAGGGGTTAATAGTTCTTTCCCTCCTTTGTTTCCTGTGTGAGCATGATCATAATAAGTATTGTTTCCTTCCTTTATTCTGAGAGCCATAACTATTTTATTTTTGGTAAATATAGACATATACAGCTGTGTGCAAAAGTGTTTGCCCTCTTCCTGATTTCCTATTCTTTTGCATGTTTGTCACACTTAAATGTTTCAGATCATCAAACAAAATTAAATATTAGACAAAGATAACACAAGTAATCACAAAACGCAGTTTTTAAATGAAAGTGTTTATTATTAAGGGAAAAAGAAATCCAAACCTACAGGGCCCTGCCTGAAAAAGTGATTGCCCCCTAAACCTAATACCTGGTTGGGCCACCCTTAGCAGCAACAACAGCAACTAAGCATTGGTGATAATGGGCAATGAGTCTTTTACAATTCTGGCTGTCTCATTATTTTTCAGCGTTAACATATGTTTTAAACAATGTAATATTTTTATAGATTGGACTTTTTTGTACAACAAATATGATTATTAAAAAAAAAATATTTTCTTTATTTTTGGAGGGAGAAAAGATAACCTGTCATCAGAATCATGCATGTTAAATTAAATGTATGCTGCTATACTGATTTAATAGGTACCTTTAGTGTAGAAATGTGTTGTTTAATTATCATTAGAAGCTTGGGTTTGCTAAGCTCTTCATGCATTGGGTGGGACTGTGGGTTGGGTCTTTGGCTCTGCCACGCCTCGCCCTACCTCTCTACCCCCGACTTCTTAGGGTACGTGTCCACGGTCAGGATGGCCGGCGGTATCGCCGGAGCGGCGAAGCCGCTCGGCGCTAAGCCCCGCCCCCTTTCTGGGATGCGATGATGCCGGATGTGTTAACTGTACACATCCGGGATCATCGCACCCTCGCATAGGGCCCTGTGATATTACTTGCGGCGACGCAGCGTCGCCGCAGGTAGCACGGACATGCTGCGATCTGAAAAGACGCGCAGCATGTCCGGAGTCGCAGGGAAGTCGGATGCGTGTTTCCACGCATAGTGGACACGGGATTTCATAAAATCCCCTCCACTATGCTGGAACATCTGAACGCTGCGTGTTTGATGCTGCAGCTCTGCGCAGCGTCAAACAAGCAGCGTTTACTGACCATGGACACATACCCTTACTGTTTTAAATTTCTCACTGGCACCGTCCTATTCCCTAGCGGGGCTTGTGCGCATTGCACTCACGGTGGGCTTCAAGATAATGGCGTAGGTGTCAACTCATGGGCAGATTTAGATCTTGGCTCAGTGATAAACTGAGATCTCAATCTGCGCATCACTTATAGCTCCATTTTATTGAAGACCATTTCAAGTTCAGTGTGGGCATGCACAAAATTATCCCCTTCACAACCTTGGGGTTTTTCACTTTTATGTTTCCATTTTTTGCTCCGTCTTCCCAGAACTACAACTTTTTTTATTTTTTTGGTCAATATAACTGTGTGAGGGCTTGTTTCATGAGGGACAAGTTGTACTTTTGAATGACACCATTAGTTTTACCATATCTTGTACTGGAAATTGGGTAAAAAATTCCAAGTTGGGTGAAATTGCAAAAAAAAAGTATAATTCCACAATTGTTTTTTGGGTTCTTCATTACCATGTTCATGAAAGGCTAAAACTGATCTACCATTATGATTCTCCAGGTCATTATGAGTTCAAAGACACCAAACATGTGTAAGTTGTGTTATATTTAAGTGATGAAAAAAAATATAAAGTTGGTAAAAATTTTAAAAATTGCGCCATTTTCCAAGACCCATAGCGTCTCCATTTTTTGCGGGATCTGGGGTTGGGTGATTGTTTACTATTTTGCCCGCAGAGCTGATGTTTTTATTAAAACCATTTTGGTGCAGATACGATGTATTGATCGCTTGTTATTGCATTTTATTGCTATGTTGCAGCGTCCAAAAAAAACGTAATTCTGGTGTCTTTTTTTCTTGTTACACTGATTTTTTTAATTGTTTTATTTTTTAATTTTTAAAATATTTTTAAAAACCTTTTTTTTTACTTAATAGTCTCCATAGGAGACTGGAATCTGCGAGCCCTGTTGTGTGCAGCTAAAATACTCATCTGCCAGCCACAGGGCCGTTATATGACACGGATGCTGATGGGCGGGGTTTGTGACAAGCTGCTGGCCCGGCTATGCTAAATGTTTAACATGTAACATGTTAACAGCCGCGGGTGTTTCGCGATTCCACCCGCGTCTGTTAAGGGCACATGTCAGCTGATGAAATCATCATCATGCCGGAAAACATGCGGGCTCCGGCACTGAGCCCGCATGAAGTACAGGGACATGACTTATGATATATATATTTACGTCAAAGGTTGTGAAGGAGTTAAGGTACATATACCAGAGGCAGCGGATTGGCCATTTCAGAGATGAAGACCCTACCCACAGTCCCACCCTGATGCATAAAAAGCTTATTGCACCCAAACTTCTAATGATAATCAAACAATAACCAGGCTGCAGATTTCTACACTGAAGGAACCTATTAAATCAGTATAGGTGCACCTGTATGCCCATAACTGTAGTTTAACATGCTTGAACCTGATGACAGTCATTGACAGGTTCTCTTTAAGCATTGTTTTTTTTAATTTTTACTTAATTTGCTTTTAGCCATTCTAAGTGAATTGACTCTGCTATTGTTTGATTGTTTATACTATATACTGCAAAACCAGAGAATTGCAGTATGTAGTGAAATCGTCAATCTCCAAGATGTCAGTTACCAAGGCCTTCAGCAGGCTCTCTGCTGCCATAATACCCCTGGTTAAGCCCTGAACAACCACTTTAAAGTAGAGCAGCAAGATAATGGGTAGACACATAGACAATGGAAGAAAAGAATCAATAATAATGTTACTAAAATGAGAGAGATGTCCATTTTTATGTTAACTGGCTTCATTATTTAACATTGGGTTTTCCTTGAAACCAACATAAAACTGAAATCTGGGATATGAAAGTGACACAGAAGCATAAAATCTGACACAAAGCTAAATCACATTCAACAATTCCAACAGAAATGGTCTGTAATGCATCTAATTTTCATTACTGCCTGGCACAGTTGTAATCATTATTTACGTTAGTTATGAGAAACACATAAAAGGTGAATTGAATTTGTTTAAGTCTTGTACTCCATTTATCAAAGTCTGTGGAAATTGTGTTAAATGACTTTGCTGCTCTGCTGGATTTAATAATTTTCATGGTAAATTACAGCAACAACAGGTTCACCAACAGCGTTTTAACACCAGAATAATGAAACGCTTACAAAGTCCATAACGGAAAATCCTCCTTCGTAAACTCCAAGGAAAAGTGTCCAGAGAGATGTTAAAGAATATTTTATTGACTTTAAGAGAGAGCATAAGTTGGCTCTCCTGACATATCTGAACTAATACTTGTATTTTTCATGAGATATTATTTTTCTGTTTCAGAACTTTTTTCCTCTATCTCTCCTGGACATATGTCACTAGTTTACCGCATCAGAAAGGAGCCAGAAGACCGCAGCGTCTGATTTCTCTACTCCTGCACTGATCAAAAGCACTTCACCTTCATATTAAACTGTGTAAATTTCTTTGGGCAGTCCAGGTGTTAATCTGCTCAGTTGAGAGCTCCTGGAAGCTTTCCTGTATTAAGGCTCTCAGCTGTGCACTGTTAGCCACTTCCATCTACTATATAATTTGAGTCCTAGCTAGCACTCATTGTCAGAGTTGGCATATGCTGCATGGCAGGAGGTTGTTGTTGGTTGTTGTTTTAGAAGGCATTTGGTAGATTTATCTGTGACTTTTGCCATGTTTTGAGTTTGTGATAATTCCCTTTCTTCTCCTACTTTGGTTTAACCCCATCCTCCACGCCCTGGTGTTTACCTCTGACATTTATGTGTATGTATTTGTATGATTGTTTTTTTCCTTTATCCCTGTTTGTATTACCTTGTTAGTCTGGTTGGTGCATTATGGCACACTACTCCTCCCCTCTTCCCTGGGGGAAGGGTACAGACTAAGGGCAGATTCAGGAGCTAAGGCAAGGTACATGGCCCAGGCATTTTCATCTTCAGAAGTAATCCGGGGAACAGAGTGAGCTAGGGCGCCTCTAGCATTAGGGACAGGAACACCTGACAGAGTCGTGACAATATATATGAATTAGACTGGGGATAGATGGTGATTTTGGTCTCAGCAGAGGTTGTGCAGCCAAAGATGACTGTATGGCGCCACTACATCACAGCATAGTGCAGGTGGGTGGGTTTGCATTGTGACCTGCTATATACCGTGACAAGCAAGTGGTAAAAAGTTGGAATCGTTTGGAATTTTTGTTACTTGCTTCATGTGGTTGTGGTTCTTTGGATTGTGCTGCAATGGTGCAACGGTATACAACGATCTTTGGTTGTACTACCTGTGTCACAAAGTTGCCATGTAGCCACAGAATAAAAGAACAGTTGGGTTACCAGCCCACTTGTGATAATGGTGTGACATTGTAAGGACTGATTATACAGAGTTGTAAATAGTAGAAACACAACATATCCACAAGAGTATATGCAGTTACAGGAGTAATAACAGAAGAACTGCATCAACAACCACAAATCCTGTGTGAATGCAGGCTTTTTTAACACTTTTATTCTTGGTTACGCCTTAATGTTCGCAATGCCACAGTAAATTATTCATAATACCACAGCAATATCATAGCATATGGATTGTAAACCTGCAAAAAATGGTAATATATTAATGGAGATTATTAAATTTCATTATCGTATAAAAATATCTACATGGATTTTAAGATTGCCCTGTTTAACGCAGGATCAAATTTTTAAACTGATATGTAATATTTGTGCCAGAAAAAAATAACATGATGTCTATTTAGCAGCAAATTTCCAATCAAATGTGGCACCCCAGGAGTTCAGGTACCACAGTAGTATTGCCATCCTCTCGGGGAGGGTAATGCCATGCCTGGAGACAGGAGGAATCCCTTTGACAGGTAACCTTACATGCAACACATTCTGACTCCAGGCCAGAAGGGGGAGCTCTACACCCATCTTGAGGGGGAGCTGCTCTCTCTGGTCGGGAGGAGGAGTCAGTTGCTAGGCAGTTGACAGTTGGTAGCAGACAGTGAAGGCGCACAGAAGGACTTAAGGTACCTTCACACGAAGCGACGCTGCAGCGATAGCGACAACGATGCCGATCGCTGCAGCGTCGCTGTTTGATCGCTGGAGAGCTGTCACACAGACCGCTCTCCAGCGACCAACGATGCCGAGGCCCCCGGGTAACCAGGGTAAACATCGGGTTGCTAAGCGCAGGGCCGCGCTTAGTAACCCGATGTTTACCCTGGTTACCAGCGTAAAAGTAAAAAAAACAAACAGTACATGCTCACCTGCGCGTCCCCCAGCGTCCGCTTCCTGACACTGACTGAGCTCCGGCCCTAACAGCACAGCGGTGACGTCACCGCTGTGCTTTCACTTTTACTTTAGGGCCGGCGCTCAGTAAGTGTCAGGAAGCAGAGGCTGGGGGACGCGCAGGTGAGCATGTACTGTTTGTTTTTTTTACTTTTACGCTGGTAACCAGGGTAAACATCGGGTTACTAAGCGCGGCCCTGCGCTTGGTAACCCGATGTTTACCCTGGTTACCAGTGTAAAACATCGCTGGTATCGTTGCTTTTGCTTTCAAACACAACGATACACCGATCGGACGACCAAATAAAGTTCTGGACTTTATTCAGCGACCAGCGACATCACAGCAGGATCCTGATCGCTGCTGCGTGTCAAACGAAACGATATCGCTAGCGAGGACGCTGCAACGTCACGGATCGCTAGCGATGTCGTTTCGTGTGAAGGTACCTTTAGGAGCTAGAGAAAGGCTGCGACTGGGCCTCTCTAAGCTGAGCGTAGAAACCGGGCACCGGGAGCCCGAGATCGTGATGAACAACAGGTCCCACGACAGAACTGGAGGGCAGGAAACTAAAAGGGACTTGCCCACATAATACCTGAGGTACAGCAGCGAACAGAGTCTGGAGTCACCGTAGACAAAGACCCCAAAGACATGGCTAAAGTAGCCTACCGTGCAGGTACTGTCCCTGGACAGCGGAAGAAAGAGAACTTTGTTAGACAGCTATAGGCAGCAAGGGACTACAGACCAGCGCATAGTGGAAGGTTCCCAAACTGACCTGTCAAGTGGATTTCCACTTGTCTTCAGGCTCCATCTACAACTATTGCCGGTATCCTGGACTGAGGCTGCTTAACACCAGTAAACCAGGTAAAGACTGCAACCCTGTGTCCCCCATTTATTTGCTGGCATTCACCATGCCTGCCAAATACACCGGAAGCCCTGGGGACACCGCTTCACCTGTGGGAAGTGATTCCATCTTTGCTGAAGCACCATCACCCCCAGAGGACCCCTTTAAGCAGCGTCAGTCACCTCTGACCGAGAACCACAGGTGGTGTAACGAACTTTCATTATTTCCACAACCCCTTTAAAGACTGTGCCTTTTACTTGGTCACCCAGGGCCACGGACCGGGTTCCTGCCACTGTGACCACCCCTTTAATTGCGACCAGACCTGGTACCGAGTACCCCACAGCCCTGACAGGTGACTCAACTTGGCGTCACGAACAGGACGGACTGACCCAGCAAACGGGTCTTGTGCGCTTAAGAGACTGTGCTTAAAAGAGAGACTTTATTAAGTTGTATCTAAGAGACTTTAATGGGTTTCTAAAACATCGCCATCAAAACATAGCCATAACTGCGTCACACTATAACTGCCGCTATAACTGCGCCACACGGAGCGTGCAATTTGTTTTCAAAATAACCGCCAACAGCCACCAGAAAGAGCACCACGAGAAGCGCAGGAAAAGAGGGGTGTGCCATTGTGGGCGGAGCCTGAAGAGAGAGCCGCAAGTGAGGACGCCATGCAGGAGAACTGCAAGTGAAGATGCTGCAAAGCCCTGGACCGGGAGAAGTGCCCGACAGCACACAGAGGAACCGCTGCAGACCGTGCACCGGAGGAACCACACCAGACTCCAGAGGAGGTTAGCAAGGGGACATGTCTGACCCGGGAGGAGAATTGGCAGCGGTCACAGCCACAGGCCTCATGATGCCACCAGGCCCTGCGGTGGACGCAGCCGCAGGTCCCATAATGCCACCAGGCCCCGCAGTGCCCGCAGCTCCTGCCAGCCATCCGGACCCCACCGCAGTATCCGCTCCCATAATGACGCTATCCATGCCTTATATACCAGGAGCTGCCTGGCTGCCACAATATTCTGGGGACTCCCATACACTCAATGACTTTAAAGAAAGGCTCTGCAGCCTATTTGAAGTATATCCCCTGACAGAACATCAAAAAGTTAACATCTTAACTGGTCAACTAATTGGCGCAGCTCAAAGAGCGGTGAAATCCTGGCCAGATATGGAGGAGGAACTGTTAAGCAGATATTTTCCAAACTTAAAAACACTTTTGACACCTCCACTGCTGCAGAAATCAAAATGAGTTTTTTCGGGTGCAAACAAAGGGCACAGGATAGCATATGGGACTATGCCCTTAATCTCCAGGAGGCACTACGGGCCATCAAACATATTGACCCTAACAGTGTGCAGGATGGGGACAGGCTCTTAAAGGAACAGTTCATTGAAGGGCTCCTGTCCAATACCCACAGGCCTCAGTTACGCATCCTGGCCTTGCAAAACCCTGACCTGGACTTTGCACAATTTAAAGACAGGGCCATCCAGGTGCTGCATGAACCTCAGCCCAGCTGCACAGTGCCCCCTAGGTGTCAAGCCCTCATGTACCACCAGGAGGTGGCACCCTTTCCTCAGGTCCCCGTTGAGGCCGACGCACAGATCATGGATGATGATCCCTCCACAAAATTTTGCCTCCAGGTCCAGGAATTGACTAAAAGCATAGCTGCACTAGCTAAAACCGTGCAGTCCCTGCAGGAATCCCCAAAGTAGATTATCATGCTGGCTTCCAGACCGGAGGATGTCCCTTGGCGATGACAGAAGAGGATCCCGCCGACCAGAGGAAGAGACAACGACCGCTATCATCAGGACAGACGACCCATCTGCCGCCTGTTGTGAATTTGCTTTTTGCTCCCTCTAGTGGTTACTAGTTTTTTGACTCTGGTTTTTCTGTCATTCCTTTTATCCGCACCTGGGTCGTTAGTTAGGGGTGTTGCTATATAAGCTCCCTGAACCTTCAGTTCTATGCCTGGCAACGTAGTTATCAGAGCTAGTCTGCTGTGCTCTTGTCTACTGATCCTGGTTCCAGTTATTTCAGCTAAGTCTGCCTTTTGCTTTTTGCTATTTGTTTTGGTTTTGTATTTTTGTCCAGCTTGTTCCAAATCTATATCCTGACCTTTGCTGGAAGCTCTAGAGGGCTGGTGTTCTCCCCCCGGACCGTTAGACGGTTCGGGGGTTCTTGAATTTCCAGTGTGGATTTTGATAGGGTTTTTGTTGACCATATAAGTTACCTTTCTTTATTCTGCTATCAGTAAGCGGGCCTCTCTGTGCTAAACCTGGTTCATTTCTGTGTTTGTCATTTCCTCTTACCTCACCGTCATTATTTGTGGGGGGCTTCTATCCAGCTTTGGGGTCCCCTTCTCTGGAGGCAAGAAAGGTCTTTGTTTTCCTCTACTAGGGGTAGCTAGATTCTCCGGCTGGCGCGTGTCATCTAGAATCAACGTAGGAATGATCCCCGGCTACTTCTAGTGTTGGCGTTAGGAGTAGATATATGGTCAACCCAGTTACCACTGCCCTATGAGCTGGATTTTTGTATTCTGCAGACTTCCACGTTCCTCTGAGACCCTCGCCATTGGGGTCATAACAGTTTGCCAGGCCAGTATTAAATGTTTAATGCATTGCAGAAGAGGGATTATAAGAAAGAAGATTCTGAGTTTTTTTTTTTCTTTTTCCCCTTTACCTCAGAGTGGCTATGCTTGCTGCAGACATGAATGTCCAGACCTTGATTACAAGTGTGGACCAGCTGGCTACTCGTGTGCAGGGCATACAAGATTATGTTATCAGAAATCCTAGGTCAGAACCTAAAATACCGATTCCTGAACTGTTTTCCGGAGACAGGTTTAAGTTTAGGAATTTCGTGAATAATTGTAAATTGTTTTTGTCCCTGAGACCCTGTTCATCTGGAGATTCTGCTCAGCAAGTAAAAATTGTTATTTCGTTCTTACGGGGCGACCCTCAGGATTGGGCTTTTTCGCTGGCGCCAGGAGATCCGGCATTGGCTGATCTTGATGCGTTTTTTCTGGCGCTCGGTTTACTTTATGAGGAACCCAATCTTGAGATTCAGGCAGAAAAGGCCTTGCTGGCTATGTCTCAGGGGCAGGACGAGGCTGAAGTGTATTGCCAAAAATTTCGGAAATGGTCCGTGCTGACACATTGGAACGAGTGTGCACTGGCCGCTAATTTTAGAAATGGCCTTTCTGAAGCCATTAAGAATGTTATGGTGGGTTTTCCCATTCCCACAGGTCTGAATGATACTATGGCACTGGCTATTCAAATTGACCGGCGGTTGCGGGAGCGCAAAACCGCAAATTCCCTCATGGTGTTGTCTGAACAGACACCTGATTTAATGCAATGTGATAGAATCCTGACTAGAAATGAGCGGAAAATTCATAGACGCCGGAATGGCTTATGCTACTACTGTGGTGATTCTACACATGTTATCTCAGCATGCTCTAAACGTATAGCTAAGGTTGTTAGTCCTGTCACCGTTGGTAATTTGCAACCTAAATTTATTCTGTCTGTAACCTTGATTTGCTCACTGTCATCTTATCCTGTCATGGCGTTTGTAGATTCAGGTGCTGCCCTGAGTCTCATGGATCTCTCATTTGCTAAGCGCTGTGGTTTTACTCTTGAACCATTAGAAAATCCTATTCCTCTTAGGGGTATTGATGCTACACCATTGGCAGCAAATAAACCGCAGTATTGGACACAGGTTACCATGTGCATGACTCCTGAACACCGCGAGGTGATACGTTTCCTGGTTTTACATAAAATGCATGATTTGGTTGTTTTGGGGCTGCCATGGTTACAGACCCATAATCCAGTCCTGGACTGGAAGGCTATGTCAGTCTCAAGTTGGGGCTGTCGTGGTATTCATGGGGATTCCCTGCCTGTGTCTATTGCTTCTTCTACGCCTTCGGAAGTTCCGGAGTATTTGTCTGATTATCAGGATGTCTTCAGTGAGTCTGAGTCCAGTGCACTGCCTCCTCATAGGGACTGTGACTGTGCTATAGATTTGATCCCAGGCAGTAAATTTCCTAAGGGAAGACTGTTTAATCTGTCGGTACCTGAACATACCGCTATGCGTTCATATATCAAGGAGTCTCTGGAGAAAGGACATATTCGTCCGTCTTCTTCCCCTCTTGGTGCGGGATTCTTTTTTGTGGCAAAAAAGGACGGATCTTTGAGACCTTGTATTGATTATCGGCTTTTAAATAAGATCACTGTCAAGTTTCAGTATCCTTTACCGCTGTTGTCTGACTTGTTTGCCCGGATTAAGGGTGCCAAGTGGTTCACCAAGATAGACCTTCGTGGTGCGTACAACCTTGTGCGCATTAAGCAAGGTGATGAATGGAAAACCGCATTCAATACGCCCGAAGGTCATTTTGAGTACTTGGTGATGCCTTTTGGGCTCTCCAATGCGCCTTCAGTTTTTCAGTCCTTTATGCATGACATTTTCCGGAAGTATCTGGATAAATTTTTGATTGTTTATCTGGATGATATTTTGGTTTTTTCTGATAATTGGGATTCGCATGTGGAGCAGGTCAGGTTGGTCTTTAAAATTTTGCGTGAAAATTCTTTGTTTGTCAAGGGCTCAAAGTGTCTCTTTGGTGTACAGAAGGTTCCCTTTTTGGGGTTCATTTTTTCCCCTTCTGCTGTGGAGATGGACCCAGTCAAGGTCCGAGCTATTCTTGATTGGACTCAGCCCTCGTCAGTTAAGAGTCTTCAGAAGTTCTTGGGCTTCGCTAACTTCTACCGTCGTTTTATCGCTAATTTTTCTAGCATTGTGAAACCTTTGACGGATATGACCAAGAAGGGCTCCGATGTAGCTAACTGGGCTCCTGCTGCCGTGGAGGCTTTCCAGGAGTTGAAACGCCGGTTTACTTCGGCGCCTGTTTTGTGCCAGCCTGACGTCTCACTTCCCTTTCAGGTTGAGGTGGATGCTTCGGAGATTGGGGCAGGGGCCGTTTTGTCGCAGAGAGGCCCTGGTTGCTCTGTTATGAAACCTTGTGCCTTTTTCTCTAGGAAGTTTTCGCCTGCCGAGCGAAATTATGATGTGGGCAATCGGGAGTTGTTGGCCATGAAATGGGCATTTGAGGAGTGGCGTCATTGGCTCGAGGGTGCTAAGCATCGTGTGGTGGTCTTGACTGATCACAAAAATCTGATGTATCTCGAGTCTGCTAAACGCCTTAATCCGAGACAGGCCCGCTGGTCATTGTTTTTCTCCCGCTTTGATTTTGTTGTCTCGTATTTACCAGGTTCAAAGAATGTGAAGGCCGATGCTCTTTCTAGGAGCTTTGTGCCTGATGCTCCTGGAGTCGCTGATCCTGTTGGTATTCTTAAAGATGGAGTTATCTTGTCAGCTATTTCTCCGGATCTGCGACGTGTGTTGCAGAGATTTCAGGCTGATAGGCCTGAGTCTTGTCCACCTGACAGACTGTTTGTCCCGGATAAGTGGACCAGCAGAGTCATTTCCGAGGTTCATTCCTCGGTGTTGGCAGGTCACCCGGGAATTTTTGGCACCAGAGATCTGGTGGCCAGGTCCTTTTGGTGGCCTTCCTTGTCAAGGGATGTGCGGTCATTTGTGAAGTCCTGTGGGACTTGTGCTCGAGCTAAGCCTTGCTGTTCTCGTGCCAGCGGTTTGCTCTTGCCCTTGCCTGTCCCGAAGAGACCTTGGACACATATCTCCATGGATTTCATTTCTGATCTTCCGCTATCTCAGGGCATGTCCGTTATCTGGGTGATATGTGATCGCTTTTCCAAGATGGTCCATTTGGTTCCTTTGCCTAAGCTGCCTTCCTCTTCCGATCTGGTTCCTGTGTTTTTCCAGAACGTGGTTCGTTTGCACGGCATCCCTGAGAATATTGTGTCAGACAGAGGATCCCAGTTCGTTTCCAGGTTCTGGCGATCCTTTTGTTGTAGGATGGGCATTGATTTGTCGTTTTCGTCTGCTTTCCATCCTCAGACTAATGGACAGACGGAGCGAACTAATCAGACTTTGGAGGCTTATTTGAGGTGTTTTGTCTCTGCTGATCAGGACGATTGGGTGACATTCTTGCCGTTGGCTGAGTTTGCCCTTAATAATCGGGCTAGTTCCGCCACCTTGGTTTCGCCTTTTTTCTGCAACTCTGGTTTCCATCCTCGTTTTTCTTCGGGTCATGTGGAGCCTTCTGACTGTCCTGGGGTGGATTCTGTGGTGGATAGGTTGCAGCAGATCTGGAATCATGTGGTGGACAACTTGAAGTTGTCACAGGAGAAGGCTCAGCGCTTTGCCAACCGCCGCCGCGGTGTGGGTCCCCGACTACGCGTTGGGGATTTGGTATGGCTTTCTTCCCGCTTTGTTCCTATGAAGGTCTCCTCTCCCAAATTTAAACCTCGTTTTATTGGGCCTTACAAGATATTGGAAATCCTTAATCCTGTATCTTTTCGTCTGGATCTTCCTGTGTCGTTTGCTATTCACAATGTATTTCATAGGTCCTTGTTGCGGCGGTACATTGTGCCTGTAGTTCCTTCTGCTGAGCCTCCTGCTCCGGTGTTGGTTGAGGGCGAGTTGGAGTACGTGGTGGAGAAGATCTTGGATTCTCGCCTCTCCAGGCGGAGGCTTCAGTACCTGGTCAAGTGGAAGGGCTATGGTCAGGAGGATAATTCCTGGGTGGTCGCCTCTGATGTTCATGCGGCCGATTTAGTTCGTGCCTTTCATGCCGCTCATCCTGATCGCCCTGGTGGTCGTGGTGAGGGTTCGGTGACCCCTCACTAAGGGGGGGGTACTGTTGTGAATTTGCTTTTTGCTCCCTCTAGTGGTTACTAGTTTTTTGACTCTGGTTTTTCTGTCATTCCTTTTATCCGCACCTGGGTCGTTAGTTAGGGGTGTTGCTATATAAGCTCCCTGAACCTTCAGTTCTATGCCTGGCAACGTAGTTATCAGAGCTAGTCTGCTGTGCTCTTGTCTACTGATCCTGGTTCCAGTTATTTCAGCTAAGTCTGCCTTTTGCTTTTTGCTATTTGTTTTGGTTTTGTATTTTTGTCCAGCTTGTTCCAAATCTATATCCTGACCTTTGCTGGAAGCTCTAGGGGGCTGGTGTTCTCCCCCCGGACCGTTAGACGGTTCGGGGGTTCTTGAATTTCCAGTGTGGATTTTGATAGGGTTTTTGTTGACCATATAAGTTACCTTTCTTTATTCTGCTATCAGTAAGCGGGCCTCTCTGTGCTAAACCTGGTTCATTTCTGTGTTTGTCATTTCCTCTTACCTCACCGTCATTATTTGTGGGGGGCTTCTATCCAGCTTTGGGGTCCCCTTCTCTGGAGGCAAGAAAGGTCTTTGTTTTCCTCTACTAGGGGTAGCTAGATTCTCCGGCTGGCGCGTGTCATCTAGAATCAACGTAGGAATGATCCCCGGCTACTTCTAGTGTTGGCGTTAGGAGTAGATATATGGTCAACCCAGTTACCACTGCCCTATGAGCTGGATTTTTGTATTCTGCAGACTTCCACGTTCCTCTGAGACCCTCGCCATTGGGGTCATAACAGCCGCCGCTGCAATCAGGTGGGGCACATCGCAAGGTACTGCCATTTAAACAAGCAACCCCTGGGGCAGAGAGCCAACCACCAGGAGTAAAACGACCAGGTCCACAAAACTGGAGAGCCAAGTAGGTCAGAGGACGCAAGGAGTAAAGTGACCAGGTCCACAAAACTGGAGAGCCAAGTAGATCAGAGGACAACCGGTCCTCCCCATTGTGATCGATGACATCCCGATGAACGCTTTACTGGACACCAGCTTTCAGGTGACAACTATGGCTTATGTTCTCTATAAACGATATTGGGGCGACTCAGACATTACCCGTTGCCCAGATAGTGATTTGACAATAGTAGCCAGTAAAGGTCAGCCTTTGCAATACAGGCAACAGAACCCTTGGTCCCGTCCAACCAGGCAGAGGACAATGGCTCTGCAGGACAATTGGAGGATTGGTGTCAGAAGTTACACGTGGGCACTGACTCTACCCCATCACACCAAAAACAAGGCGCTTACCTGGTGGTCCATGAGTATGAGTGGGTATTCAGCAAACACCCACTAGATTTTGGGCAGGTAAAAGGGGTTCAACATCATATCCCCACTGGAGGTCATCCGCCTATTAAAGAGAGGTATCGGCCTGTACCTCCAGCTCACTACCAGTGTGCCAAGAGTATGTTACGAGAGATGAAGGAGGCTGGGGTAATCAGAGATAGTTGTAGCCCCTGGGCAGCTCCATTAGTTCTCGTCAGGAAAAAAGATGGTACAATGAGGATGTGTGTTGATTGCAGGCCGATAAACCGCATTACACATAAGGATGAATACCCATTACCCAGAATTGAAGAGTCATTAGCTGCTTTAAAATCTGCTCACTATTTCTCCACCTTAGATCTCACTAGTGGCTATTTGCAGGTTCCCGTGGCAGAGGCGGATAAGGAAAAGACTGCTTTCACGACACCGATGGGCCTCTCTTAATTCAACTACATGCTGTTCGGATTGGGCAACGCACCAGGAACATTCCAGAGGATGATGGAGTACTGTCTTGGGCACAAGAATTTTGAAACCGTCCTGTTGTACCTGGATGATGTCATCGTCTTCTCCAAGACATATGAAGACCACCTGAAGCACCTGGCCGAGGTGTTTGAAGCTCTGTCTAACTTTGGTCTGAAGGTAAAGCCATCTAAGTGTCACCTGTTAAAGCCCAAAGTGCAGTACTTGGGCCATGTAGTTTTCTCTGAAGGAGTGGCACCAGACCCTGACAAGGTCACCGTGATCAGGGACTGGCCGAAACCCAGTAACATCCATGAAGTCTGACAGTTCCTTTGGTTGGTAGGCTACTACCGAAGGTCCATTAAAGTCTTCGTGAAGATAGCTGCACCACTTCAAGACCTGTTAGTGGGCCAATCCAAGAAGACCAAGAGTAAGAATACTCCGTTCGAGTGAAACGACAGGCTATAAGGATCCTTCACTCGGTTGAAGTTGACTCTCACAGGAGATGAGGCACTGGCCTACCCTGACTACGACCAACCATTTGTGCTGTACATGGACGCCAGCAACGTGAGATTGGGAGCAGTGTTGTCCCAGGTGTAGAAAGGCAAAGAAAAAGTAATTGGCTACGCCAGCAGGAAGCTTCATCCTACTGAAAGGAACCCTGAAAACTACAGTTCCTTCAAGCTGGAGTTCCTCGCCATAGTCTGGGCGGTAACACAGCAGTTCAAACACTACCTGGCCTCAGCAAGATTCACGGTTTTCACGGACAACAATTCGCTGACACACCTGGAGACGGCAAAACTAGGTGCCTTGGAGCAGCGATGGATGGCCCGGTTGTCCAACTATGAATTCGCCATCAAGTAGGCCACAAGAATGCAAATGCCGATGCGCTGTCCAGGATGTCCTATTTACCAGAAGTGGGGGAAGATCCGGAAGCACTTGAAGAGATTGAATTATCAGCTTTCCATCATCCCAGGGCGACTCAGTATTCCCTTTATGCGAGGAACAAGCGCAATAATAAGCAAGAAGCCACGCTGAACCCATTGCCCCACTATGGATGGACGGAGACGCAGGATAGTGACCCAGCAGTCCATCTGGTAAAAGAGCTGCTGACGCAAGCAGATTCACACCCTGGTCCAGATGCTCCACAAGAAACTCAATGGCTGTGGAAGGAGAAGGGCAAATTGTTTATCTACGACGGTAAGCTGTGCCAGAGGAATATCGACCCACGCACTCACGAGTTGGTCTGGTAGATAGTGGTCCCGAGACAAGATGCGCCAATGGTCTTGGAAACGTAGCACTATGGAGAGGGACACTTCGGATGGAAGACGTTAGAGATCCTACTCCGTGGAAGGTTCTACTGGATTTGCATGAGAAAAGCCATTGAAAAATGGTGCCGAGAGTGTGGCCCATGCAACCTGCGCAGAAAGGACCGTGACAGTCAGAGGGCTCCCCTACAGCCCATAGTCACCAAACATCCACTTGAACTGGTGACCTTAGACCACGTAAAGCTAACTCCAAGCCGGTCAGGCTATGACTATGCTTTAACCATAGTGGACCATTACTCCAGATTCCTGGTAGTCGTACTTGTCAAGGACCAGACAGTGAAGACAGCAGCCCAGGCCTACCAACAACACTTTTGCGACCACATAATTACCCCGAAAAGTTACTTATCGACCAAGGCCCAGTCTTTGAAGAGGAAGTGTTCCAGGAGTTCTGCAACCTGTATGGATGTAAGAAGATAAGAACAACGCCATACCACCCACAAACAAATGGTATGTGTGAAAAGATGAACCAAGTGGTAATTCACTTACTGAAAACCTTGCCTTTGTATGAAAGAAACTTATGGCCAGAGAAGTTGGCACTGCACTCCAGCCTACCTGTTGAGAGGAAGAACTAGCAAATTACCTGTTGATCTTGAAATGGGAGTCCTAACCCCAGAAACAACCTCACCAGATGCAGATTGAGATCATGAGCGACAACAGAAATACCACCAACTACAGGAGTGTGTAGAAAGAAGCTTGTCCCAGGCAAGACAAAAACAAGAAAGAAACTACAATCAACGTGCCCCTGCAATTCCCCTGTCACCAGGTGAACAAGTGCTAAAGCGTAAAAGGAGAATGCACAAACTTCATGACCAGTGGGAAGCAGAACCATATTCCATCTTACCATCCAACTTTGACAATACTAAAGTGTGTCTTATAAGTAAAGATGGAGGAGAAACTTTGACTGCGCTATTTAGAGATCACCTTAAAGTATCCCCTGATAAACTGAGAGACAAGGAAAAAGACTCCAGTACTTCTCAACCAACAGAAGAAGAAGAAAAGAAAATCCATACTGTTCTTGGAGATTTTCCCCAGTCTTGGACTCAAGTAAATCAAGCCATAGTGATACCTGTTTTGACTTTTCCCCAGTTGGAAATACCAACACAAAGTGAGATTCTAGACCAGCAGGCTCAAGCAACAGATGTCACACCAGCAGTGGAACCAGAGAATCCACCCTCTGCTATTGGTGAATCTGTCAGACCCATGGTGAGTCTAAGAAGTCACAGACATTTGCCCACTTTACCAATACGATGCAGGCCTACAAGTAGCACAGACACTAGTGGGTTCACAACCACAGCAGCTAACATGTTAGACTAGGCTAGATCCTCAGAAGTACCTGAACTGCGTAGGTCTAGTCATAGTACCAGAGGTCAAATCCCAGCTCGGTACAAGGACTAAAGTATGAGATGTCAATAATAGCTGTTATCTGTTTTAAAAATGTTTGCTTATGCTTGTTGCAGGTTTAAAATGGGCAATAGGGTAATGGACAGTGAATTGCCCAAAAACTGTCATTGTAAATAGTTGGCTGTTGTGAATTTGCTTTTTGCTCCCTCTAGTGGTTACTAGTTTTTTGACTCTGGTTTTTCTGTCATTCCTTTTATCCGCACCTGGGTCGTTAGTTAGGGGTGTTGCTATATAAGCTCCCTAGACCTTCAGTTCTATGCCTGGCAACGTAGCTATCAGAGCTAGTCTGCTGTGCTCTTGTCTACTGATCCTGGTTCCAGTTATATCAGCTAAGTCTGCCTTTTGCTTTTTGCTATTTGTTTTGGTTTTGTATTTTTGTCCAGCTTGTTCCAAATCTATATCCTGACCTTTGCTGGAAGCTCTAGGGGGCTGGTGTTCTCCCCCCGGACCGTTAGACGGTTCGGGGGTTCTTGAATTTCCAGTGTGGATTTTGATAGGGTTTTTGTTGACCATATAAGTTACCTTTCTTTATTCTGCTATCAGTAAGCGGGCCTCTCTGTGCTAAACCTGATTCATTTCTGTGTTTGTCATTTCCTCTTACCTCACCGTCATTATTTGTGGGGGGCTTCTATCCAGCTTTGGGGTCCCCTTCTCTGGAGGCAAGAAAGGTCTTTGTTTTCCTCTACTAGGGGTAGCTAGATTCTCCGGCTGGCGCGTGTCATCTAGAATCAACGTAGGAATGATCCCCGGCTACTTCTAGTGTTGGCGTTAGGAGTAGATATATGGTCAACCCAGTTACCACTGCCCTATGAGCTGGATTTTTGTATTCTGCAGACTTCCACGTTCCTCTGAGACCCTCGCCATTGGGGTCATAACAGTTTGCCAGGCCAGTATTAAATGTTTAATGCATTGCAGAAGAGGGATTATAAGAAAGAAGATTCTGAGTTTTTTTTTTTTTTTCTTTTTCCCTTTTACCTCAGAGTGGCTATGCTTGCTGCAGACATGAATGTCCAGACCTTGATTACAAGTGTGGACCAGCTGGCTACTCGTGTGCAGGGCATACAAGACTATGTTATCAGAAATCCTAGGTCAGAACCTAAAATACCGATTCCTGAACTGTTTTCCGGAGACAGGTTTAAGTTTAGGAATTTCGTGAATAATTGTAAATTGTTTTTGTCCCTGAGACCCTGTTCATCTGGAGATTCTGCTCAGCAAGTAAAAATTGTTATTTCGTTCTTACGGGGCGACCCTCAGGATTGGGCTTTTTCGCTGGCGCCAGGAGATCCGGCATTGGCTCATCTTGATGCGTTTTTTCTGGCGCTCGGTTTACTTTATGAGGAACCCAATCTTGAGATTCAGGCAGAAAAGGCCTTGCTGGCTATGTCTCAGGGGCAGGACGAGGCTGAAGTGTATTGCCAAAAATTTCGGAAATGGTCCGTGCTGACACATTGGAACGAGTGTGCACTGGCCGCTAATTTTAGAAATGGCCTTTCTGAAGCCATTAAGAATGTTATGGTGGGTTTTCCCATTCCCACAGGTCTGAATGATACTATGGCACTGGCTATTCAAATTGACCGGCGGTTGCGGGAGCGCAAAACCGCAAATTCCCTCATGGTGTTGTCTGAACAGACACCTGATTTAATGCAATGTGATAGAATCCTGACTAGAAATGAGCGGAAAATTCATAGACGCCGGAATGGCTTGTGCTACTACTGTGGTGATTCTACACATGTTATCTCAGCATGCTCTAAACGTATAGCTAAGGTTGTTAGTCCTGTCACCGTTGGTAATTTGCAACCTAAATTTATTCTGTCTGTAACTTTGATTTGCTCACTGTCATCTTATCCTGTCATGGCGTTTGTAGATTCAGGTGCTGCCCTGAGTCTCATGGATCTCTCATTTGCTAAGCGCTGTGGTTTTACTCTTGAACCATTGGAAAATCCTATTCCTCTTAGGGGTATTGATGCTACACCATTGGCAGCAAATAAACCGCAGTATTGGACACAGGTTACCATGTGCATGACTCCTGAACACCGCGAGGTGATACGTTTCCTGGTTTTACATAAAATGCATGATTTGGTTGTTTTAGGGCTGCCATGGTTACAGACCCATAATCCAGTCCTGGACTGGCAGGCTATGTCAGTCTCAAGTTGGGGCTGTCGTGGTATTCATGGGGATTCCCTACCTGTGTCTATTGCTTCTTCTACGCCTTCGGAAGTTCCGGAGTATTTGTCTGATTATCAGGATGTCTTCAGTGAGTCTGAGTCCAGTGCACTGCCTCCTCATAGGGACTGTGACTGTGCTATAGATTTGATCCCAGGCAGTAAGTTTCCTAAGGGAAGACTGTTTAATCTGTCGGTACCTGAACATACCGCTATGCGTTCATATATCAAGGAGTCTCTGGAGAAAGGACATATTCGTCCGTCTTCTTCCCCTCTTGGTGCGGGATTCTTTTTTGTGGCAAAAAAGGACGGATCTTTGAGACCTTGTATTGATTATCGGCTTTTAAATAAGATCACTGTCAAATTTCAGTATCCTTTACCGCTGTTGTCTGACTTGTTTGCCCGGATTAAGGGTGCCAAGTGGTTCACCAAGATAGACCTTCGTGGTGCGTACAACCTTGTGCGCATTAAGCAAGGTGATGAATGGAAAACCGCATTCAATACGCCCGAAGGTCATTTTGAGTACTTGGTGATGCCTTTTGGGCTCTCCAATGCGCCTTCAGTTTTTCAGTCCTTTATGCATGACATTTTCCGGAAGTATCTGGATAAATTTTTGATTGTTTATCTGTATGATATTTTGGTTTTTTCTGATAATTGGGATTCGCATGTGGAGCAGGTCAGGTTGGTCTTTAAAATTTTGCGTGAAAATTCTTTGTTTGTCAAGGGCTCAAAGTGTCTCTTTGGTGTACAGAAGGTTCCCTTTTTGGGGTTCATTTTTTCCCCTTCTGCTGTGGAGATGGACCCAGTCAAGGTCCGAGCTATTCTTGATTGGACTCAGCCCTCGTCAGTTAAGAGTCTTCAGAAGTTCTTGGGCTTCGCTAACTTCTACCGTCGTTTTATCGCTAATTTTTCTAGCATTGTGAAACCTTTGACGGATATGACCAAGAAGGGCTCCGATGTAGCTAACTGGGCTCCTGCTGCCGTGGAGGCTTTCCAGGAGTTGAAACGCCGGTTTACTTCGGCGCCTGTTTTGTGCCAGCCTGACGTCTCACTTCCCTTTCAGGTTGAGGTGGATGCTTCGGAGATTGGGGCAGGGGCCGTTTTGTCGCAGAGAGGCCCTGGTTGCTCTGTTATGAAACCTTGTGCCTTTTTCTCTAGGAAGTTTTCGCCTGCCGAGCGAAATTATGATGTGGGCAATCGGGAGTTGTTGGCCATGAAATGGGCATTTGAGGAGTGGCGTCATTGGCTCGAGGGTGCTAAGCATCGTGTGGTGGTCTTGACTGATCACAAAAATCTGATGTATCTCGAGTCTGCTAAACGCCTTAATCCGAGACAGGCCCGCTGGTCATTGTTTTTCTCCCGCTTTGATTTTGTTGTCTCGTATTTACCAGGTTCAAAGAATGTGAAGGCCGATGCTCTTTCTAGGAGCTTTGTGCCTGATGCTCCTGGAGTCGCTGATCCTGTTGGTATTCTTAAAGATGGAGTTATCTTGTCAGCTATTTCTCCGGATCTGCGACGTGTGTTGCAGAGATTTCAGGCTGATAGGCCTGAGTCTTGTCCACCTGACAGACTGTTTGTCCCGGATAAGTGGACCAGCAGAGTCATTTCCGAGGTTCATTCCTCGGTGTTGGCAGGTCACCCGGGAATTTTTGGCACCAGAGATCTGGTGGCCAGGTCCTTTTGGTGGCCTTCCTTGTCAAGGGATGTGCGGTCATTTGTGAAGTCCTGTGGGACTTGTGCTCGAGCTAAGCCTTGCTGTTCTCGTGCCAGCGGTTTGCTCTTGCCCTTGCCTGTCCCGAAGAGACCTTGGACACATATCTCCATGGATTTCATTTCTGATCTTCCGCTATCTCAGGGCATGTCCGTTATCTGGGTGATATGTGATCGCTTTTCCAAGATGGTCCATTTGGTTCCTTTGCCTAAGCTGCCTTCCTCTTCCGATCTGGTTCCTGTGTTTTTCCAGAACGTGGTTCGTTTGCACGGCATCCCTGAGAATATTGTGTCAGACAGAGGATCCCAGTTCGTTTCCAGGTTCTGGCGATCCTTTTGTAGTAGGATGGGCATTGATTTGTCGTTTTCGTCTGCTTTCCATCCTCAGACTAATGGACAGACGGAGCGAACCAATCAGACTTTGGAGGCTTATTTGAGGTGTTTTGTCTCTGCTGATCAGGACGATTGGGTGACATTCTTGCCGTTGGCTGAGTTTGCCCTTAATAATCGGGCTAGTTCCGCCACCTTGGTTTCGCCTTTTTTCTGCAACTCTGGTTTCCATCCTCGCTTTTCTTCGGGTCATGTGGAGCCTTCTGACTGTCCTGGGATGGATTCTGTGGTGGATAGGTTGCAGCAGATCTGGAATCATGTGGTGGACAACTTGAAGTTGTCACAGGAGAAGGCTCAGCGCTTTGCCAACCGCCGCCGCGGTGTGGGTCCCCGACTACGCGTTGTGGATTTGGTGTGGCTTTCTTCCCGCTTTGTTCCTATGAAGGTCTCCTCTCCCAAATTTAAACCTCGTTTTATTGGGCCTTACAAGATATTGGAAATCCTTAATCCTGTGTCTTTTCGTCTGGATCTTCCTGTGTCGTTTGCTATTCACAATGTATTTCATAGGTCCTTGTTGCGGCGGTACATTGTGCCTGTAGTTCCTTCTGCTGAGCCTCCTGCTCCGGTGTTGGTTGAGGGCGAGTTGGAGTACGTGGTGGAGAAGATCTTGGATTCTCGCCTCTCCAGGCGGAGGCTTCAGTACCTGGTCAAGTGGAAGGGCTATGGTCAGGAGGATAATTCCTGGGTGGTCGCCTCTGATGTTCATGCGGCCGATTTGGTTCGTGCCTTTCATGCCGCTCATCCTGATCGCCCTGGTGGTCGTGGTGAGGGTTCGGTGACCCCTCACTAAGGGGGGGGTACTGTTGTGAATTTGCTTTTTGCTCCCTCTAGTGGTTACTAGTTTTTTGACTCTGGTTTTTCTGTCATTCCTTTTATCCGCACCTGGGTCGTTAGTTAGGGGTGTTGCTATATAAGCTCCCTAGACCTTCAGTTCTATGCCTGGCAACGTAGTTATCAGAGCTAGTCTGCTGTGCTCTTGTCTACTGATCCTGGTTCCAGTTATATCAGCTAAGTCTGCCTTTTGCTTTTTGCTATTTGTTTTGGTTTTGTATTTTTGTCCAGCTTGTTCCAAATCTATATCCTGACCTTTGCTGGAAGCTCTAGGGGGCTGGTGTTCTCCCCCCGGACCGTTAGACGGTTCGGGGGTTCTTGAATTTCCAGTGTGGATTTTGATAGGGTTTTTGTTGACCATATAAGTTACCTTTCTTTATTCTGCTATCAGTAAGCGGGCCTCTCTGTGCTAAACCTGATTCATTTCTGTGTTTGTCATTTCCTCTTACCTCACCGTCATTATTTGTGGGGGGCTTCTATCCAGCTTTGGGGTCCCCTTCTCTGGAGGCAAGAAAGGTCTTTGTTTTCCTCTACTAGGGGTAGCTAGATTCTCCGGCTGGCGCGTGTCATCTAGAATCAACGTAGGAATGATCCCCGGCTACTTCTAGTGTTGGCGTTAGGAGTAGATATATGGTCAACCCAGTTACCACTGCCCTATGAGCTGGATTTTTGTATTCTGCAGACTTCCACGTTCCTCTGAGACCCTCGCCATTGGGGTCATAACAGTTTGCCAGGCCAGTATTAAATGTTTAATGCATTGCAGAAGAGGGATTATAAGAAAGAAGATTCTGAGTTTTTTTTTTTTTTTCTTTTTCCCTTTTACCTCAGAGTGGCTATGCTTGCTGCAGACATGAATGTCCAGACCTTGATTACAAGTGTGGACCAGCTGGCTACTCGTGTGCAGGGCATACAAGACTATGTTATCAGAAATCCTAGGTCAGAACCTAAAATACCGATTCCTGAACTGTTTTCCGGAGACAGGTTTAAGTTTAGGAATTTCGTGAATAATTGTAAATTGTTTTTGTCCCTGAGACCCTGTTCATCTGGAGATTCTGCTCAGCAAGTAAAAATTGTTATTTCGTTCTTACGGGGCGACCCTCAGGATTGGGCTTTTTCGCTGGCGCCAGGAGATCCGGCATTGGCTCATCTTGATGCGTTTTTTCTGGCGCTCGGTTTACTTTATGAGGAACCCAATCTTGAGATTCAGGCAGAAAAGGCCTTGCTGGCTATGTCTCAGGGGCAGGACGAGGCTGAAGTGTATTGCCAAAAATTTCGGAAATGGTCCGTGCTGACACATTGGAACGAGTGTGCACTGGCCGCTAATTTTAGAAATGGCCTTTCTGAAGCCATTAAGAATGTTATGGTGGGTTTTCCCATTCCCACAGGTCTGAATGATACTATGGCACTGGCTATTCAAATTGACCGGCGGTTGCGGGAGCGCAAAACCGCAAATTCCCTCATGGTGTTGTCTGAACAGACACCTGATTTAATGCAATGTGATAGAATCCTGACTAGAAATGAGCGGAAAATTCATAGACGCCGGAATGGCTTGTGCTACTACTGTGGTGATTCTACACATGTTATCTCAGCATGCTCTAAACGTATAGCTAAGGTTGTTAGTCCTGTCACCGTTGGTAATTTGCAACCTAAATTTATTCTGTCTGTAACTTTGATTTGCTCACTGTCATCTTATCCTGTCATGGCGTTTGTAGATTCAGGTGCTGCCCTGAGTCTCATGGATCTCTCATTTGCTAAGCGCTGTGGTTTTACTCTTGAACCATTGGAAAATCCTATTCCTCTTAGGGGTATTGATGCTACACCATTGGCAGCAAATAAACCGCAGTATTGGACACAGGTTACCATGTGCATGACTCCTGAACACCGCGAGGTGATACGTTTCCTGGTTTTACATAAAATGCATGATTTGGTTGTTTTAGGGCTGCCATGGTTACAGACCCATAATCCAGTCCTGGACTGGCAGGCTATGTCAGTCTCAAGTTGGGGCTGTCGTGGTATTCATGGGGATTCCCTACCTGTGTCTATTGCTTCTTCTACGCCTTCGGAAGTTCCGGAGTATTTGTCTGATTATCAGGATGTCTTCAGTGAGTCTGAGTCCAGTGCACTGCCTCCTCATAGGGACTGTGACTGTGCTATAGATTTGATCCCAGGCAGTAAGTTTCCTAAGGGAAGACTGTTTAATCTGTCGGTACCTGAACATACCGCTATGCGTTCATATATCAAGGAGTCTCTGGAGAAAGGACATATTCGTCCGTCTTCTTCCCCTCTTGGTGCGGGATTCTTTTTTGTGGCAAAAAAGGACGGATCTTTGAGACCTTGTATTGATTATCGGCTTTTAAATAAGATCACTGTCAAATTTCAGTATCCTTTACCGCTGTTGTCTGACTTGTTTGCCCGGATTAAGGGTGCCAAGTGGTTCACCAAGATAGACCTTCGTGGTGCGTACAACCTTGTGCGCATTAAGCAAGGTGATGAATGGAAAACCGCATTCAATACGCCCGAAGGTCATTTTGAGTACTTGGTGATGCCTTTTGGGCTCTCCAATGCGCCTTCAGTTTTTCAGTCCTTTATGCATGACATTTTCCGGAAGTATCTGGATAAATTTTTGATTGTTTATCTGTATGATATTTTGGTTTTTTCTGATAATTGGGATTCGCATGTGGAGCAGGTCAGGTTGGTCTTTAAAATTTTGCGTGAAAATTCTTTGTTTGTCAAGGGCTCAAAGTGTCTCTTTGGTGTACAGAAGGTTCCCTTTTTGGGGTTCATTTTTTCCCCTTCTGCTGTGGAGATGGACCCAGTCAAGGTCCGAGCTATTCTTGATTGGACTCAGCCCTCGTCAGTTAAGAGTCTTCAGAAGTTCTTGGGCTTCGCTAACTTCTACCGTCGTTTTATCGCTAATTTTTCTAGCATTGTGAAACCTTTGACGGATATGACCAAGAAGGGCTCCGATGTAGCTAACTGGGCTCCTGCTGCCGTGGAGGCTTTCCAGGAGTTGAAACGCCGGTTTACTTCGGCGCCTGTTTTGTGCCAGCCTGACGTCTCACTTCCCTTTCAGGTTGAGGTGGATGCTTCGGAGATTGGGGCAGGGGCCGTTTTGTCGCAGAGAGGCCCTGGTTGCTCTGTTATGAAACCTTGTGCCTTTTTCTCTAGGAAGTTTTCGCCTGCCGAGCGAAATTATGATGTGGGCAATCGGGAGTTGTTGGCCATGAAATGGGCATTTGAGGAGTGGCGTCATTGGCTCGAGGGTGCTAAGCATCGTGTGGTGGTCTTGACTGATCACAAAAATCTGATGTATCTCGAGTCTGCTAAACGCCTTAATCCGAGACAGGCCCGCTGGTCATTGTTTTTCTCCCGCTTTGATTTTGTTGTCTCGTATTTACCAGGTTCAAAGAATGTGAAGGCCGATGCTCTTTCTAGGAGCTTTGTGCCTGATGCTCCTGGAGTCGCTGATCCTGTTGGTATTCTTAAAGATGGAGTTATCTTGTCAGCTATTTCTCCGGATCTGCGACGTGTGTTGCAGAGATTTCAGGCTGATAGGCCTGAGTCTTGTCCACCTGACAGACTGTTTGTCCCGGATAAGTGGACCAGCAGAGTCATTTCCGAGGTTCATTCCTCGGTGTTGGCAGGTCACCCGGGAATTTTTGGCACCAGAGATCTGGTGGCCAGGTCCTTTTGGTGGCCTTCCTTGTCAAGGGATGTGCGGTCATTTGTGAAGTCCTGTGGGACTTGTGCTCGAGCTAAGCCTTGCTGTTCTCGTGCCAGCGGTTTGCTCTTGCCCTTGCCTGTCCCGAAGAGACCTTGGACACATATCTCCATGGATTTCATTTCTGATCTTCCGCTATCTCAGGGCATGTCCGTTATCTGGGTGATATGTGATCGCTTTTCCAAGATGGTCCATTTGGTTCCTTTGCCTAAGCTGCCTTCCTCTTCCGATCTGGTTCCTGTGTTTTTCCAGAACGTGGTTCGTTTGCACGGCATCCCTGAGAATATTGTGTCAGACAGAGGATCCCAGTTCGTTTCCAGGTTCTGGCGATCCTTTTGTAGTAGGATGGGCATTGATTTGTCGTTTTCGTCTGCTTTCCATCCTCAGACTAATGGACAGACGGAGCGAACCAATCAGACTTTGGAGGCTTATTTGAGGTGTTTTGTCTCTGCTGATCAGGACGATTGGGTGACATTCTTGCCGTTGGCTGAGTTTGCCCTTAATAATCGGGCTAGTTCCGCCACCTTGGTTTCGCCTTTTTTCTGCAACTCTGGTTTCCATCCTCGCTTTTCTTCGGGTCATGTGGAGCCTTCTGACTGTCCTGGGATGGATTCTGTGGTGGATAGGTTGCAGCAGATCTGGAATCATGTGGTGGACAACTTGAAGTTGTCACAGGAGAAGGCTCAGCGCTTTGCCAACCGCCGCCGCGGTGTGGGTCCCCGACTACGCGTTGTGGATTTGGTGTGGCTTTCTTCCCGCTTTGTTCCTATGAAGGTCTCCTCTCCCAAATTTAAACCTCGTTTTATTGGGCCTTACAAGATATTGGAAATCCTTAATCCTGTGTCTTTTCGTCTGGATCTTCCTGTGTCGTTTGCTATTCACAATGTATTTCATAGGTCCTTGTTGCGGCGGTACATTGTGCCTGTAGTTCCTTCTGCTGAGCCTCCTGCTCCGGTGTTGGTTGAGGGCGAGTTGGAGTACGTGGTGGAGAAGATCTTGGATTCTCGCCTCTCCAGGCGGAGGCTTCAGTACCTGGTCAAGTGGAAGGGCTATGGTCAGGAGGATAATTCCTGGGTGGTCGCCTCTGATGTTCATGCGGCCGATTTGGTTCGTGCCTTTCATGCCGCTCATCCTGATCGCCCTGGTGGTCGTGGTGAGGGTTCGGTGACCCCTCACTAAGGGGGGGGTACTGTTGTGAATTTGCTTTTTGCTCCCTCTAGTGGTTACTAGTTTTTTGACTCTGGTTTTTCTGTCATTCCTTTTATCCGCACCTGGGTCGTTAGTTAGGGGTGTTGCTATATAAGCTCCCTAGACCTTCAGTTCTATGCCTGGCAACGTAGTTATCAGAGCTAGTCTGCTGTGCTCTTGTCTACTGATCCTGGTTCCAGTTATATCAGCTAAGTCTGCCTTTTGCTTTTTGCTATTTGTTTTGGTTTTGTATTTTTGTCCAGCTTGTTCCAAATCTATATCCTGACCTTTGCTGGAAGCTCTAGGGGGCTGGTGTTCTTCCCCCGGACCGTTAGACGGTTCGGGGGTTCTTGAATTTCCAGTGTGGATTTTGATAGGGTTTTTGTTGACCATATAAGTTACCTTTCTTTATTCTGCTATCAGTAAGCGGGCCTCTCTGTGCTAAACCTGATTCATTTCTGTGTTTGTCATTTCCTCTTACCTCACCGTCATTATTTGTGGGGGGCTTCTATCCAGCTTTGGGGTCCCCTTCTCTGGAGGCAAGAAAGGTCTTTGTTTTCCTCTACTAGGGGTAGCTAGATTCTCCGGCTGGCGCGTGTCATCTAGAATCAACGTAGGAATGATCCCCGGCTACTTCTAGTGTTGGCGTTAGGAGTAGATATATGGTCAACCCAGTTACCACTGCCCTATGAGCTGGATTTTTGTATTCTGCAGACTTCCACGTTCCTCTGAGACCCTCGCCATTGGGGTCATAACAGTTGGCACCCTCAAGGTGCACCCTGGTTCTGCCCACATTGCCAGTGTGGGTAGGGCCTCCTCACAGACCTGAAGCTAAAACCGTCTGGCGTGGCGAACACCGGGTCTGTATATACACCTTGTAGCCCGCCCAAGACCTACGTTGGGGGTATATGACTGGTCCCCTGCATCTGTACTGTTGTATAAGACCAGTTGTACTTATATAAATTCTGTTTTTGCAACGTTTAAGCCAAAAGTGCCTCCCGTAAGGGAAGAAAATGTTTAACCTGTTGAAATGCCTTTTTCAAAATGTTTGCACATATATAACCTGTATGTTTATGTTTTCTTTTCCCAGAGTGTTTTCCTTTTCCAAGAGTACTGGATTTAACAGGGGGGGAGAATGTGGCACCCCAGGAGTTCAGGTACCACAGTGGTATTGCCTTCCTCTCGGGGAGGGTAATGCCATGCCTGGAGACAGGAGGAATCCCTTTGACAGGTAACCTTACATGCAACACATTCTGACTCCAGGCCAGAAGGGGGAGCGCTACACCCGTCTTGAGGGGAGCTGCTCTCTCTGGTAAGGAGGAGAATTCAGTTGCTAGACAGTTGACAGTTGGTAACAGACAGTGAAGGATCACAGAAGGACTTAGGAGCTAGAGAAAGGCTGTGACTGGGCCTCTCTAAGCTGATTTCAGAAACCAGACACCGGGAGCCCGAGGTTGTGAGGAACAACAGGTCCCACGTCAGAACCAGAGGGCAGGAAACTAAAAGGGACTTGCCCACATAATACCTGAGGTACAGCAGTGAACAGAGTCCGAAGTCACCGTAGACAGAAACCCCAAAGAGATGGCTCAAGTTGCCTACCGTGCAGGTACTGTCCCTGGACAGGGGAAGAAAGAGGACCTTGCTAGACAGCTACAGGCATCAAGGGACTACAGACCAGCGCATAGTGGAAGGCTCCCAAACTGACCTGTCAAGGGGATTTCTACTTGTCTACAAGCTTCCTGGACTCAATCTACATCTGTTGCCGGTACCCTGGACTGAGTCTGATTAACACCAGTAAACCAGGTAAAGACTGCAACCCTGTGTCCCCCATTTATTTGCTGGCATTCACTATCCCTGCCAAATACACTGGAAGCCCTGGGGACACCGCTTCACTTGTGGGAAGCGATACCATCTTTGCTGCAGCACCATCGCCCCCTAGAAGACCCCTTTAAACAGCGTCGTCAACCTCTGACCGAGAACCGCAGGTGGCGTCACGAACTTTCATTATTTTCACAACCCCTTTAAAGACCTTCCCTTTTACTTGGGCACCCATGGCCACGGACCGGGTCGCTGCCACCATGGCCACCCCTTTAATTGCGACCGGACCCGGTACTGAGTACCCCACGGCCCTGACGGGCGACTCACAAACATAAGTGTGTTTTATTATTTGTCGGTCAGATAAAATAACATTGTTTATTTGCACTAGTTAAAGGGTTACTATACTTTCAAGTAACATTTAGTATAAGCTGTCCTTTGTGTGTACATGAGGAATAAAACTATAACTGAACATAATGTGACTAGTATTCTGCATTTTCAGTTTTCTCATTGGCAGGCTATACCTCGTAATTTTCAAGTGACCCTGAGTTGCTCGGAGGAGACTTGCTGATGTGATCTGGCTCATACAAAGAAAGTTGATTTCCTGCTCCTCATTTCTTTTTCAGCACACAGAGAACATTATACAGCCATAGTAAGCTGTGAGGAGGTTAAAAGATGTGTTAGAAAGCTCACCACAATCTTTTGCTTTCTCCCTCTGCTTATTTCTTCATTCTGCTCCTTACTCTTCCTATTTCTCTTTCCATAGAGTATAATAAGCTCTGCAATCTGACAACACACCTGGCAGTTTGTCTTGTTTTGAGCAAGACAGAGTTGAGACAATTTTTTTGGACTGCTTGAAATGTTCTGAACGCAGGGGCAAAAATGGCTCATAAGTGGGGAAGAAAGCAGAATTTTCTGGCAAGATATATCACAAAGTTTCTTGTATTCACCTGTACTACTGTTTTATGCAAAGTTTATTCAAAGTCCATTTCCATTTAAAATACTTGTACTAAAATTGTTAATGCTGTCCTAAGTCTCCCATACACTTTTGATAACTGTCAGCTGTTTTTCCCATCTCCCCAGTACACAGGAACATGTCCTCTGGCAGTGACTTATCAATCATGCCAATGCCAACAAGGAGAGATGGGAAGCCCCAATACACATTAGAATGTTGGCCCATCCCATCAACATATATATAATGTGTATAGGTGCCTATAATGTCGGTTGTGCATCAAAATCACCCTAATTACATTATTTAGGTGCACTCTCTACTCAGTATTATTACATTAGCACCTACCTTTAGAGATCCGTTGGATGTCATCATTATCAGATTGGTGGTGGTCGGAGACCCAGCACCACAACCACTCAGCTGCGGTGGCGGCCCCATGTAAACAGTGTACGGAGTCGGCACAGCACAGCTCTGTTAACGGTTTATGTCGAGCCGCCACCACAGCTGATAACTGCAGGTTAGTAGAGGAAGGTTTGTTACTGTGGATTAATTCTGCGTTTGATGATAGGTGCAAAGTTGAGCACAAAGCCATAGCCAGTGATAAATGTGCTATTTACATGTTATTTCCTCCTCCTTTTGTAAGACACCTTCGATTCTCAGTCGCCAATGACTATGGTAATACTGTAGTGGGCAACTGCTTAGCTAGTGCTGTATTGTGCTGTGGATTTTCCATACACAAATCCACGCTACAAATCTGCAGTAAATATTCTTGGTAACCTGCAGGGATCCATTGTAATCTTATATGCACACTAAGAAGTACAAGTTATATTCCAGCTATTGATACAACCGCGAATCGATCCAATGCTCGTCTTGAAAAGTTTATGAAAAGTACCGAAACTTTCCGCAATGCAAGATATATACCGTATATATATAAAACGTCTGAGATTGTACCGCTAAACTTTGCATTATAAAATCATTGCTAGGAGATTTTTCTGTAGGTTCATTCGGCAGTCCATGTATTTTACTCCTGCTTAAAATGAAATAGTCCTTTTCTATCTGCAGGGTTAGATAAATATAACCGCCGGTGTGCGCTCACAGCATTGGCCAAGTTCATTATACGAAACCTTCGCACTGCTCTTCATTTTGTTCTGCAGAGGTTAACCAAGTCACTCGCTTTAGACAGGACAGCTAAAAAACAATTTTCGATCATTAGACATGCCGCACATACACGTAACTGAGAGCGTGGCTCCTCAATATCAGTGACAAGCTCTGAACTGCTAGAGATGGGCCAATTACCAGGGGTCGGGACAGCCTGACTAGCAGAAAGGCAACTGCCTGAGGAGAGGTTTCTGAGCTGAATATTAGCATATGATACAATGACCCGATCGGCGGACTCTTCCAGGTTCTCTGACCTGTGTAGCACAATGCATAACTACATAATTGTAGCACTAAAGCAATTGCAGAGAACTCTGTGTCTGCCGCGTACAGAACAGAGTGACATGAAGCCGTCTTCAAAAAGTAACATTCATGAGAGGAACTGGCAGAATTTCAATTGTTTTTGCCGTTTCCTATAATAAAGTTTACAGGGCTCAGTAATTATTAATATTCTGACATCTAAAGAATATGCTAGGATAATCTCCCAATGTATATGTTAAAAGTTTTTTATTTTGCCCATCCTAACAAATCGAATCACATCTTGTTCGAATATACGGGACCTGTGAATTGCAGGAAATTCAGGAATTCGATCCAATATAATCCCAGCACAATGGTATGTCTATAGGCATGCACATAAACGAGAAAAAGGAGTAAGAAAATGCCAGACATTGTGTAGAAACAACAATCTTTATTAAATAAGATAAAAATGTAAAGAGATCATAAAAAAAGGAGACCATGGGCACTGCAGACATGAAAAATTGCATGTACAGGGTTGGGTAGAGGTCATTTTTTTACCAAATTGGGCAATTTACATAAAAACTGGAAATTTGTGTGACATAGGGCGATAATCAATAGTGACATACCAATGATGCATGCAAATAGTTGCAAACCGATATCTCCTAAAAGGCAGTATGACACCTGCATATGATCATAGTACACACTGAGTGATTAGTCAGGCTAGTTGCCATATGTATCGAATCAAATGCATTTGTAAAAGCCAGACATTGGAGGGGTTACCCTACAAAGTAAGGTAGAAATCAGAGCATAATCATGTGCCATGATAGAGAGTCATAATGTAATGAGCCCTGACATATGAGGGATACCTCAGCGGCCAAAGAGATGAAGAATATGTAAAAAAGTAAAAATGTATAAATAAACCATGTACCATTGAGAATGATACATACCCAACCCTGAATATACGCACCTGACACAGGTTTCACCAGGCTTCGTCTGAGGTATGAGACACATGGTCGTAAAGGCAGAACATAAAAGAGAAAGGAACCAATCGTTCCGTGTCAATCCAACGTGGATCAATCCACTCATCTCTATGAATAATAATAACTAGAGTTGAGCGACTTTTACTTTTTTAGGATCGAGTCGGGTTTCGCGAAACCCGACTTTCTCAAAAGTCGGGTCGGGTGAAATCGGCCGATTATTGCGAAAAGTCGGGGGCCGACTGAAACACGAAACCCAATGCAAGTCAATGGGGAATCAAAGTCGGCAGAGAGTGGAGGACAGGAAAACACCTACAGTGCCCATTTTAATGCCAAAAACATCAATTCTTATTACTGAAGCTTGTCAATCTTAACTTATTTTATAATAATAGTTAGGCATTGAAAACTGGGGGTCATTTGGCTAAATTTGTGGGGGGGTAGGGCTGGCTCAAGATTTTCGTTGGCCCAGGAAACGCGGAATACGTCACAGCGGTGGAGCAGGGAGAGGTAAGTATTTAAACTTTGCAAGTGCTGTGATCCTGAGCAAGCAGGGGGGGCCCACTCGTTAGCATTGGCACTGACACAGGGCCCCTCAAAGTACAGCGGTGTGTATGACGGCGGGGGCGCCTCCCACCGGCAGAGACACTTTTGCGTACTATGAGGGGCCCTGTGCCAGTGACGTTGCCAACGACTATGCCCCCCCATCTGATGAAGGAACCTGCACTTTCATCTGCACCTTCCTCTTTGTCCCCGTGTAAGGTGGTATAGTATGCGGGAAGGGGAACCAGACTTTCAGCAGGGTCAGATACTGGCTGTGTAGAGTGCAAGGGGAATGTAGTGGTCAGCGTCAATGTACCAGCAGACTCATCTAGCAGTGGCTGGGCAATGGGCAGGATGAGGAGGAAAAACAGAGATAGAGGCCCAAATAATAAAATAGGGTAAATGCAGTTCAAAATTGGTAACAGGACTAAACAGGCGGCACTGCTTTGTTCAGTGGAGGAGAAAAGCAAGGAGCGGCAGACACCGTTAGTAGACCCAACCAAACAAATAGGCCAAATGCAGTTTAATATTCGACACAGGATGAAAATTGAGGCTCAGCTTTGTTCAGTGGAGGAGAACAACAAGCAGCGGCAGACACCGTTAGTAGGCCCAACCAAACAAGTAGGCCAAATGCAGTTTAATATTCGACACAGGATGAAAATTGAGGCTCAGCTTTGTTCAGTGGAGGAGAAAAGCAAGGAGCAGCAGACACCGTTGGTAGGCCCAACCAAACAAGTAGGCCAAATGCAGTTTAATATTCGACACAGGATGAAAATTGAGGCTCAGCTTTGTTCAGTGGAGGAGAAAAGCAAGGAGCGGCAGACACCATTAGTAGGCCCAACCAAACAAGTAGGCCAAATGCAGTTTAATATTCGACACAGGATGAAAATTGAGGCTTAGCTTTGTTCAGTGGAGGAGAAAAGCAAGGAGCGGCAGACACCATTAGTAGGCCCAACCAAACAAGTAGGCCAAATGCAGTTTAATATTCGACACAGGATGAAAATTGAGGCTCAGCTTTGTTCAGTGGAGAACAACAAGCAGCGGCAGACACCGTTAGTAGGCCCAACCAAACAAGTAGGCCAAATGCAGTTTAATATTCGACACAGGATGAAAATTGAGGCTCAGGTTTGGTCAGTGGAGGAGAAAAGCAAGGAGCGGCAGACACCGTTAGTAGGCCCAACCAAACAAGTAGGCCAAATACTGTTTAATATTCGACACAGGATGAAAATTGAGGCTCAGCTTTGTTCAGTGGAGGAGAAAAGCAAGGAGCGGCAGACACCGTTAGTAGGCCCAACCAAACAAGTAGGCCAAATGCAGTTTAATATTTGACACAGGATGAAAATTGAGGCTCAGCTTTGTTCAGTGGAGGAGAATGCAGTTTAATATTCGACACAGGATGAAAATTGAGGCTCAGCTTTGTTCAGTGGAGGAGAAAAGCAAGGAGCGGCAGACACCGTTAGTAGGCCCAACCAAACAAGTAGGCCAAATGCAGTTTAATATTCGACACAGGATGAAAATTGAGGCTCAGCTTTGTTCAGCGGAGGACAATTATAAGGAGTGGCGCAGACAGACTTAGTAGGCCTAAAATAAAAAAGTAGGCTAAATGCAGTTCAAAATTGGTAACTGGAGTACACAGGCGGCATAGCTTTGTTCAGTGTTGGAAAATTGTAATGAGTAGCAGACTAAGTTAGTAGGGCCAAATAATAAAGTGGGCTAAATGTCTGCCAAAAAATTGTTCATAAGTAAAATGGTGGCATAGCTAGGTACAGGGGTGGGCTCCTCTGCTGAGTAGCAGACAGTGGTAGTAGGCGGAAAGTATTAACTGGTCTAAACGGAGGCCAGGGCCCCTGTATATTTTAACTATCAGCTATCATTTCAACAAATTTGTATTGGCGGTGCCATTGAAGGATTTAACAGCACAAACTACACAGTGGTGGAGCAGGGAGAGGTAAGTATTGCAAGTGTTAGAGCACTGTTTGAGCAGGGGGGAACACTCTCTCATGGGCGGCGGTACTGGCACAGGGCCCCTCATATTACGACGGTGTGTCTGACGTTGGTTGTGCACCACCACCGTCAGAGACACTTCTTTGTACTATGAGGGACCCTGTGCCAGTGCAGTTGCCCAAGAGTGGGCACACCCACCTGTCCAGGCAAACAGCACTCGCACAGGTGCTTGCGCCAAGTGGTGAGCACGGCCCTGTGGGGGGAGTCAGCCCATTTAGGGAGGTATAAAAATGGCCTATGGTGGACATTCAGCAGCTGCAAATGGAGGAATTGGAGCAGTCAGTAAGAGGAGGCCAAAAGCAAGACATTTTCCAGGCAAGCTACGTGTCAGCAGGGGAAGGTGGGGCAAAATAATTTGAAATCCATGATTGGTTCATTTTAATGAAGGTTAGATTATCAACATTTTGGGTAGCCAGATGAGTCCTTTTTTTGGTCAGTATTGAACCAGCAGCACTGAAGAGTAGACTCTTTCTGATAGCACACTAGCAGCAGGGCAAGCGAGCTCCTGTAATGCATATTCAGCCAATTCAGGCCAGGTGTTTATTTTAGATGCCCAGTAATCAAAGGGGAATGACCTGTGAGGGAGAACATCGATAAGGAAGGAAAAATAGTTCATAACCATACTGGACAAATGCAGTCTCCTGTCGCTTTGAATTGATGCAGCAGTACCTGTCGTGTCTGCGGTCATTGCAAAATCACTCCACAACCTGGTCATAAAACCCCTCTGTCCAACGCCACTCCTGATTTGTGCACCTCTAACACCTCTGCCATGTTGCCCCCTACAGCTCGTGTGAGAACCATCACTGCCGCTGTGTGCTGGGAATGCCTGAACCAAACGGTCTACAAGAGTTGCTTCTTTGGTAGCCAATATTTGCTCAAGGTTCTCATGTGGCATGATATTTTGTAATTTTCCTTTATATTGTGGATCCAGGAGGCAGGCCAACCAGTAATCGTCATCGGTAGTGTTGAGCATTCCGATACCGCAAGTATCGGGTATCGGCCGATATTTGCTGTATCGGAATTCCGATACCGAGATCCGATACTTTTGTGGTATCGGGTATCGGTATCGAAACAACATTAATGTGTAAAAGAAAGAATTAAAATAAAAAATATTGCTATACTCACCTCTCCGACGCAGCCTGGACCTCACCGAGGGAACCGGCAGCGTTCTTTGCTTAAAATGCGCGCGTTTCCTTCCTTCCGTGACGTCACGGCTTGTGATTGGTTGCGTGCCGCCCATGTGGCCGCGACGCGACCAATCACAGCAAGCCGTGACGTAATTTTCAGGTCCTTCTAGGCATTCAGTATTTTAAAATTACGTTCCGGCTTTGTGATTGGTCGCGTCGCGGTCACATGGGCGACGCGACCAATCACAAGCCGTGACGTCACAGGAGGCAGGAAACGCGCGCATTTTTAAAATTACGTCACGGCTTGTGATTGGTCACGTCGCCCATGTGACCGCGACGTGACCAATCACAAAGCCGGAACGTAATTTTAAAATACTGAATGCCTAGAAGGACCTGAAATTACGTCACGGCTTGCTGTGATTGGTCGCGTCGCGGTCACATGGGCGGCACGCAACCAATCACAAGCCGTGACGTAATTTTAAAAATGCGCGCGTTTCCTGCCTCCCGTGACGTCACGGCTTGTGATTGGTCGCGTCGCCCATGTGACCGCGACGCGACCAATCACAAAGCCGGAACGTAATTTTAAAATACTGAATGCCTAGAAGGACCTGAAAATTACATCACGGCTTGCTGTGATTGGTCGCGTCGCGGCCACATGGGCGGCACGCAACCAATCACAAGCCGTGACGTCACGGAAGGAAGGAAACGCGCGCATTTTAAGCAAAGAACGCTGCCGGTTCCCTCGGTGAGGTCCAGGCTGCGTCGGAGAGGTGAGTATAGCAATATTTTTTATTTTAATTCTTTATTTTACACATTAATATGGATCCCAGGGCCTGAAGGAGAGTTTCCTCTCCTTCAGACCCTGGGAACCATCAGGGATACCGTCCGATACTTGAGTCCCATTGACTTGTATTGGTATCGGGTATCGGTATCGGATTAGATCCGATACTTTGCCGGTATCGGCCGATACTTTCCGATACCGATACTTTCAAGTATCGGACGGTATCGCTCAACACTAGTCATCGGTCATCATTTTGATAATGCGGGGGTCCCTTTTTAGGATAGGCAAGGCATACTCAGCCATGTGTGCCAATGTTCCAGGTGTCAATTCACTGCTTGTGCTGGGTTGAGGAGCACTGTCTTGCAAATCAACATCACTTGTCTCCCGCAAAAACCCTGTACCTGACCTTGCAACGCCACCAGTTTCTATTGCCCCCTGAGAAGCATCCTCCTCCCATAAATATTCATCCCTATCATCCTCCTCCTCCTCTTCGTCCACCACCTCGTCCAAGAGAGTTCCCTGAGCAGACAATGGCTGACTGTCATCAAGGCTTCCCTCCTCCTCGGCTGCAGACGCTTGCTCCTTAATGTGTGTCAAACTTGGCATCAGCAGACGCATTAGGCTACGTTCACATTTGCGGTCAGCGCCGCAGCGTCGGGCGCCGCAGCGGTGCCGCATGCGTCATGCGCCCCTATATTTAACATGGGGGCGCATGGACATGCGTTGTGCTGCGTTTTGCGCCGCATGGCCGCAAGCGTTGGACGCAAGAAACGCATCAAGTTGCATTTTTTTTGCGTCCAACTTTCGGCCAAAAACGACGCATGCGGCGCAAAACGCAGCGTTTTAGCGTGCGTTTTGCCGCGTTTTTGTTTGCGTTGTGCGCTGCGGCGCCAACGCTGCGGCGCACAACGCAAATGTGAACGTAGCCTTAGTGGGATGCTCAGGCTTATGATGGCGTCGTCTGCACTTACCAGCTGTGTGCATTCCTCAAAACACTGAAGGACTTGACAGAGGTCTTGTAGCTTCGACCACTGCACACCTGACAACTCCATGTCTGCCATCCAACTGCCTGCCAGTGTATGTGTATCCTCCCACAAATACATTACAGCACGCCGCTGTTTGCAAAGCCTCTGAAGCATGTGCAGTGTGGAGTTCCACATTGTTGCAACGTCGATTATTAGGCGGTGCTGGGGAAGATTCAGCGATCGCTGATGGTTCAGCATACGGCTCGAGTGTATGGGCGACCGGCGGATGTGCGAGCAAAGTCTTCGCACCATCAGGAGCAGGGCTGGCAACACCGGATAATTTTTCAGGAAGCACTGCACCACCAGGTTCAAGGTGTGAGCCAGGCAAGGTATGTGTTTCAGTTCTGAAAGGGTTATGGCAGCCATAAAATTCCTTCCGTTATCACTGACTACCTTGCCTGCCTCAAGATGTACACTGCACAGCCATGACTGAGTTTCTTGCTGCAAGAACTCGGCCAGAACTTCGGCGGTGCTTCTGTTGTCGCCCAAACACTTCATTTCCAACACAGCCTGCTGACGCTTACCACTAGCAGTTCCATAATGGGACACCTCGTGTGCAACACTGGCAGTTGCGGATTGAGTGGTCGTGCGACTGCGCTCTGTGGACGAGCTTTCGCTTCTGCTGGAGGAGGAGGAGGAGGAGGGGTGGCGAACGCCTACAGCCAACTGTTTCCTAGACCGTGGGCTAGGCAGAACTGTCCCACTATGGCTGTCCCCTGTGGACCCTGCATCCACCACATTAACCCAGTGTGCCGTGATGGACACGTAACGTCCCTGGCCATGCCTACTGGTCCATGCATCTGTTGTGAGGTGCACCTTTCTACTGACTGATTGCCTCAGTGCATGGACAATGCGGTCTTTGACATGCTTGTGGAGGGCTGGGATGGCTTTTCTCGCAAAGAAGTGTCGACTGGGTAGGTCATAGGGTGGTACTGCATGGCCATAAGGGCTTTGAAAGCTTCACTTTCAACCAACCAGTAGGGCATCATCTCTAACGAGATTAGTCTAGCAATGTGGGCGTTCAAACCCTGTGTACGCGGATGAGAGGATGTGTAGTTTCTTTTCCTAACAAGAGTCTCTTGTAGGGTGAGCTGCACTGGAGAGGTGCATATGGTGGAACTAGCGGTGGTGGTGGTGGTGGACATGGCAGATTGAGAGAGGGTTGGTGAGGCTGTTCTTGATGTTGACCTACATACAGTGTTTCCTACCAAAAACCTTGTGATTCCCTGACTGCTTTGGCCTTGCGATGATACCTCCACATTTGCTGCTGGTGGTGTCCTAACTGGTGGGCTTACAGTGAGGGAAGCAATGTAGCGTTGCTGACTACCTTCATTCTGAGCAGGTGCACCAATGGTACGGGACGTTTGTTAGTTAGTCCAGGCTTGCAAGTGCATGCTGGTTAAATGTCTACGCTTGCACGTTGTATTTAAATTTAGTGGATTCTTCCCTCTGCTAAAGGTCTTTGAGCATTTCTTACAGATAACTTTGCACTGATCATTCGGATCTTGGTTAAAAAATTGCCACACTCCACTCTTCCTACTATGCAATACCTTTTCAGGCATTGCACGCTATGCTACTTTCACCAGATGGCCACACTGTCCTAAAACTGTTTTTTTGGTTGACAAACGTTTTTGGCCTGAGATGGGCCTGCCAGATGAAAGCTGTTGTGATGTTGATGGCTGCTGCGGATCATCCTCCTCCACTTCTGAGCTACTGTCAGTGGCACCCTCTTCCCCCAATGGCTGCCAATCTGGGTCAACAACTGGGTCATCTATCACCTCCTCTTCAATGTCATGTGCACCTTTCTCTGTGTCACCGTGTAAGGTGCTATAGCGTTCGGGACGGGGCACCATAGTCTCATCAGGGTCAGTTTCTGGCTCAGTACACTGCGAGGGCAATGTAGTGATCTGAGTCAATGGAACAGCATAATAATCTAGCTGTGGCTGTGCATCTGTGCACTCCATGTCCGATTCATCTTGTAATGGGCTGTTAACAATTTCCCTTTCTAACCCAGGCACGGTATGTGTAAAGAGCTCCATGGAGTAACCTGTTGTGTCGCCTGACGCATCCTTCACTTTTGGTTTGGGTGAAGGACACAAGGAAGTGACTTGTTCCTGACCGGGAGCATCCACTGACGACTCGCTGCTTTTATATTTGGAACTTTCTGAAGAGGAGGCGAAAGAGCTTGAGTCTGAGTCAGCAAGGAAAGCCAAAACTTTTTCCTGCTGCTCCAGCTTTAAAAGCGGTTTTCCAACTCCCAGATAAGGGAGCCTTTGAGGCCTTGTGTAGCCAGACGATGACGCTGGCTCAACACCTCCAGCCTTAGGTGCTATTTTGCTTTTCCCACTACCACCAGATGCTCCACCACCACCATCAGTACCAGCTGGCAACGACTGCCCACGGCCTCTTCTACCAGACTTCCTCATTTTTGGGAAAATGTAACCAAACTAACAACCGTTATATGGTATTGTAAAACAAGGTAGAAGGTGTATATAAACTTGTTGAGAATTTAAATCTCCCTTTTTTGGGGTGAGACTGCACCCTAACTCAGGGCCAGTGTATTACACTACACAATGTAAGTGGCAGAACGTGGCTGGCAGATATACGACAAACAGAACTGACATAGATCCACTTAGTGGCAATTTAAATCTCCCTTTTTTGGGGGTGAGACTGCTGCAAAAATCAGGCCCAGTGTATTACACTACACAATGTAAGTGGCAGAATGTGGCTGGCAGATATACGACAAACTAACAGAAATGACGTATATCCACTTTGTGAGAATCTGAATCTCCCTTTTTTGGGGGGAGACTGCACCACAACTCAGGCCCAGTGTGTAACACAACGCAATGTGAGTGGCAGCAAGTGGCTGGAAGATATCTGAAAAAAATCCAAGGACTGTAGTACAATTTCTATCTCCCTACAATGATCTCAGGACAAGTATGGCAGCCAGCAATAAAAAGGACTGCTGCACACAAAAGTGTGGACAAATAAACAAGATAACTGTGCAGAAAGGAGCAACAGGATTTTTGCTTTTAAAAAAGCAGTTGGTTTGCACAGCAGCGTGCAAACAGCAATGCAGCTATCAGGGAGCCTTACAAGGCAGCCTAATAAGCTACAGAGCTGATGCACAAAAATATACCCTCCACTGTCCCTGCAAAACAAAGGTGGTGTTGGACAGTGGAAATCGCTACAGCACAAGCGGTTTGGGGGTTAATCTTCCCTCCCTAACTATGTCCCTTATTCTGATGAAGCTGCAGCAATCTCTCCCTATGCTACGATCGGCAGAAGTAAGATGGCGGTCGGCGTGCACGCCCCTTTATAGCCCCTGTGACGCCACAGAAAGCAAGCCAATCACTGTCATGCCCTTCTCTAAGATGGTGGGGACCGAGACCTATGTCATCACGCTGCCCACACTCTGCGTCCTCCTTCATTGGCTGAAAAATGGCGGTGAAAACGTCATACGAAACGCGACTTTAGCGCGAAGATCGCTGACCGCATGGTCGATCCCACACTAGGATCGGGTCGGGTTTCATGAAACCCAACTTTGCCGAAAGTCGGCGATTTTTGCATTTGTCTGATCCGTTTCGCTCAACCCTAATAATAACCTAATAATAAATATATTTTCTTTCGTATGTTGAAAAATGCAATAAATATTAATGAAAACACAAATTTGCCATCCTCTAATGCCCAAGGCAACACACCATATTCACTAGGGTCGCATGCAGCCCACAGGCACCAGCTGGGCATCATGTTTTACAATTAGGACAAATTGAAATACATAACTTAGCTGTGCAACTTAAACTTCCAGATCCACAGTGTGACCACACAGGCAGCGATTCCAGCTCTATTCCTCACCCAGTGCCACCAACTCCTCCTACTTGACTAATAGCTTCTGTGCTATGTGACTCCAGGTAAAGGAGCCTCCAGTCCCGCAGAAGGAGACAGTACTGGGTGGGGAATAGAGCTGAAGTGACAGAGGCTTCAGATCTATTTTCATATCACTCTCAAACACTGATTTCTCTATAACGGAGGCAAAGACTGATCCTAATTGACCTAAAACAGGAAAGGTTTATTCTGATTTCATGTCAGATATTGAGAAAAACATGCATATGTGTCTTTTTATTAAGTGAATGTAAACTTCTGGTTTGAACTGTATATGTGTATGTACATAGTTTGGGGGACAAAATCCTGCTGACAGATTCCCTTTAATAACTGCCTTTTTCATTTCTTTTATTGCAATGCTATGATAAATTAAAGGGTAACTGTGTTTTAAAGTAACTTTCCAGAATAAGCTGTATTGTGTGTGTACCTGAGGAATGACACTATTTCTCCATTACATGACTGCATCCTGCATGTTTACCAGTTTTCCCCTCTAAAGACTCTTTTTCTATATTTGGAAAGTGACACTGAGCTGGTGGGAGGACACTAGCTGTTATGAGATCTTTTATATGTTGAAAAATACAATAAAATATAATAAAAACACAAATTTGCTTTCGCCTGAGGCCCAAGGGGACACAAATCCGATTCCATAGGGTCGCATGCAGCCCACAGGCAGCAAATGTGCATCAATGTTTTACAATTAAGCACAAGTTTGAAACACATAAAGCAGCCGTGCAACTCGCACCCCCAGATCCAGAGTGTGACCACACAGGCGGTGACCCAAGCTGTGAGCGCTGTCACTCTGCACTCTGTCTGAGTGATTAAGGCTTAGGAGACCCAGGAAATGAGGTTGACCTAAGGTTATGTCCAAATTCTGTGAAACGGGATACAATCTTTAGGAAAAATATATACATGGTAACCATTCATACAGACGCTGCAGCCTAAGGACATTATTGCACAATAGCAAACATTCGCATAAAGTAACATGAAGTATTGGAAACTATTTGCTGTTTATTATAAATAGTTACAAAACAAGCATGGTGATGTTCTGCCGTGCTGATGGCTATTTTAGCATTGAAATTTCATCATTTTAAGGTTGAAAGTAGACACAAGTCCATTGAGTTTAACCTGTAGCCTAAGGGTACCGTCACACCGTGCAATTACGATCGCTACGACGGCACGATCCGTGACGTCGCAGCGTCGTATGACTATCGCTCCAGCGTCGTAGACTGCGGTCACACTTTGCAATCACGGCGCTGGAGCGATGCCGAGGTTCGCTGGTAACCAGGGTAAACATCGGGTTACTAAGCGCAGGGCCGCGCTTAGTAACCCGATGTTTACCGTGGTTACCAGCGTAAAAGTAAAAAAAAACAAACCGTACATACTCACCATCTGATGTCTGTCAGGTCCCTTGCAGTCTGCTTCCTGCTCTGACAGTGCCGGCCGTACACTGAGAGCAGAGCGCAGCGGTGACGCCACTGCTGTGATCTGCTCTCACTTTCCGGCCGGCGCTCACAGTCAGAGCGGGAAGCAGACTGCAAGGGACCTGACGGACATCAGATGGTGAGTATGTACGGTTTGTTTTTTTTTACTTTTACGCTGGTAACCACGGTAAACATCGGGTTACTAAGCGCGGCCCTGCGCTTAGTTACCCGATGTTTACCCTGGTTACCAGCGAACTCATCGCTGGATCGCTGTCACACACAACAATCCAGCGATGACAGCGGGAGATCCAGCGACGAAAGAAAGTTTCAAACGATCTGCTACGACGTACGATTCTCAGCAGGGTCCCTGATCGCTGCTGCGTGTCAGACACTGCGATATCGTAACGATATCGCTAGAACGTCACGAATCATACCGTCGTAGCGTTCAAAATTGCACTGTGTGACGGTACCCTATCATGTTAATCCAAAGGAAGGCAAATAGAAACATAAGACAATTTGCTATTCGTCACATATTAGTGAGAAAGTGCCTTCTTGACCCCACAGACGCCAATCAGACTAGTTCCTTGGATCAACGTCGCATCACAGAATATAATATCCATAGCCTGTAACATTTTATTAATCAATTCAGTGAATTGACAGCAATGAGATGTTGTGCCAGAAAGTCCTATAATCCCACTGCTCTTACAGTAAAGAATTTGCATCTAGTAAGAATATTAACCCCTTACCGACCTCCGCCGTACTATTACAGCGGAGGTCGGTACCCACGCTTTGATGTGGGCTTCGGCGGTGAGCCCTCATCAAAGCCGGGAGATGTCAGCTGTTTTGAACAGCTCACATGTGCCCGCAATAGCGACGAGTGGAATCGCGATTCACCCGCCACTATTAACTAGTTAAATGCCACTGTCAAACGCTGACAGCAGCATTTAACCGGCGCTTCCGTCCATCGGGCCAGAAATGAGCGCATCGCCGACCCCCATCACATGATCGGGGGTCAGCGATGCATCAGCATAGCAACCAGAGGTCTCCTTGAGACCTCTATGGTTGCTGATGCCGGCTTGCTGTGAGCGCCACCATAGCAAGCCTGTAATTCAGCTACATACAGTAGGACCGATCTATGCATTGCTCCCTTGTAGCTGAGCCAATCGAGTTGTGCCACCTTCTAGCCTCCCATGGAGGCTATTGAAGCATGGCAAAAGTAAAAAAAAAAGTTTACAAAAAAATATGAAAAAAATAAAAAAAATATAAAAGTTGAAATCACCCTCCTTTGGCCCCATTCAAAATAAAACAATAAAAAGTCAGTACCTCCTTTTCTGTCCCTGCTCTGTCCTCTTCTTCTCTATATTCAGCCCTGGTTCGGACCGTATATTTCGGTCAGAATCTATTCCATCCGGAATTCTTGCCTGACATGGGGAAGTCCTACACCGCTTCGCCCCGATTCTAAGAACTGCCGCCCAGGCAAAGATCTGCCACATCTTGCTGGTGCTCCCCAGCTGAACAGACTTCTCTCTCTTTCTCTATGGGGACAGACTCCCTTCAGCTGCATCCACAGCACTGCGGCACTTCTTCCTCCTAGAGGAAATTGTCTGTGCAAGCTGCTCTATGCTGGGCCCATCTCTTGAAACATTGGGAGGCACAGCGACTTCTGGCCAGGCAGCCGTGTGAGCTGCATGGGCGCCCAGGCCCTGACTGACTAAACTAGGAAGCTTACACTATTCTTATACCGCTGTGCCCCTCCTAATCCAACCATGTGCTACAGTGCCCCCCACTAATGGCCAACTATGGACACTATGCCCCTATGACTATACTGGGCCCAGGGACAACTTTCCCTACAAACTATATGTGCATGGAATATACAGAGCAATATACAGTATACAGACAGAATAGCAATGCTCTTGTATACGGTGGTAATACACTTTATGTGTAGCAGTACCACCGTGTACAAACACATTAATAACATATATATATATATATATTGTGGTGTGACTGGTGGTCATGTGGTTAATGGGAGGTATGTATCACAGGGATGGATGCTCCCTGCGATGTAACCCGGAGTGTTTTTGCACATAAAGCAATAAGGAGTTGCTTAGTATATTTGGGTCCGGGTTATGGGTAGCTATGAGAGATGGGAGGGTCTGGCTACCCATATACCACACCCCTAGGTAAGGAGCATAACCATACCTATCTATATGTGTTTCAGGACCTGTGGTGATGTCACAACCACATGTCTAATCATGTGATGGGTTCCTGGGTGTGGTTTCAGGCTACCTAATGGAGGTGTGTTTGGCACATGGGAGTGAGTGTTTGGGAGTCTGTCAGGGTGGACACACTTCCATGTGTCCTGGCTGGACACTGCAGAGTGGCCTGTGTGTTGGACGGTTCCAAGTGGGGACAGATGTCCTGAACAGCACACAGAGACCATATTTAGGCTGGAGAGCTGGTGTGCTGGAGTTAGCACAGCCTGTGTGCCTATAGACCGGAGAGAGCGGAGCTCTACTATGGACACTGAGGATTCATCTGTCTGACATAAGACTGTTTATTGTTTGTTCATGCTGCTATGTGGTTTATGGAGCAATAAACCCTGTGAACTTTTAATGGAACGTGTCTCCTGAGTGTCCCCCGCCGCACCTGAGCGAGTACAACCCTGTTACGGGCCTGGTGGTTAGGAGCACCCGGAATGACCTGATGAGTAAACCAGTAATCGGAACAAGCTCTGGGAAGTGGGAACTCTGCTGACTGCAAACCCTACTCCTATCACACAAACTAGAAATAGCCGTGGAGTGTACCTAACTCTCCCTAGATGCCTCTTCACAGCCTAAGAGCTAACTACCCCTAAAGATAGAAATAGAAGCCTTACCTTGCCTCAGAGAAATTCCCCAAAGGTAAAGGCAGCCCCCACATATATTGACTGTGAGTTAAGAGGAAAATCACAAACGCAGAAATGAAAAGGTTTTAGCAAAAGGAGGCCAGACTTCACTAAATAGTCAGAGGATAGAAAAGGAAACTATGCGGTCAGCACAAAAAACTACAAAAACCACGCAGTGTATGCAAAAAGACCCCCACACCGACTCACGGTGTGGAGGCGCAACACTGCACTCCCAGAGCTTCCAGCTAGCAAGGAAATATCATGATAGCAAGCTGGACTAGAATTAGCAGTACTAAGAAATATATTCAGGCAGCAGTAACAACAAAAGAGCTAGCAAAGACTTAGCTTCTGCTGGAGTAGACAGGTCCTCAGAGAAGTCCAAGAGAGATCTGAACCAATACTGAACATTGACAGCTGGCATGAAGTAACGATCTGAGTGGAGTTAAATAGGGAAACCAGCAAGCAATAAACGAGGGCAGCTGATAAAGCCAACCTCAGTGACCAGCAGTTCCGCTCGAAGCCACCAGAGGGAGTCCAAGAGCAGAACTAACCAAAGTACCATTCATGACCACAGGAGGGAGTCCGAGAACGGAATTCACAACAGTACCCCCCCCATGAGGAGGGGTCACCGAACCCTCACCAGGGCCCCCAGGCCGATCAGGACGAGCCAAATGAAAGGCACGAACTAAATCGGCAGCATGGACATCGGAGGCAACAACCCAGGAATTATCCTCCTGACCATAGCCCTTCCACTTAACCAGGTACTGAAGCTTCCGTCTCGAAATACGAGAATCCAAAATTTTTTCCACCACATACTCCAACTCCCCCTCAACCAACACCGGAGCAGGAGGATCAACGGAGGGAACCATAGGCGCCACGTACTTCCGCAACAATGACCTATGGAACACATTATGGATGGCAAAAGAAGCTGGAAGGACCAAACCAAATGACACAGGGTTGAGAATTTCAGAAATCTTATAAGGACCAATGAAACGAGGCTTAAACTTAGGAGAAGAAACCTTCATAGGAACATAACGAGAAGACAACCAAACCAAATCCCCAACACGAAGTCGGGGACCAACACGATGACGGCGGTTAGCGAAACGTTGAGCCTTCTCCTGGGACAACGTCAGATTGTCCACTACGTGAGTCCAAATTTGCTGCAACCTGTCCACCACAGAATCCACACCAGGACAGTCAGAAGGCTCAACCTGCCCTGAAGAAAAACGAGGATGAAAACCAGAATTGCAAAAAAAAGGCGAAACCAAAGTAGCAGAACTAGCCCGATTATTAAGGGCGAACTCAGCCAATGGCAAGAAGGTCACCCAATCATCCTGATCAGCAGAAACAAAGCATCTCAGATAGGTTTCCAAAGTCTGGTTGGTTCGTTCGGTTTGGCCATTTGTTTGAGGATGGAAAGCCGAAGAAAAAGACAACTCAATGCACATCTTAGCACAAAAGGACCGCCAAAACCCAGAGACAAACTGGGAACCTCTGTCCGACACAATGTTCTCCGGAATGCCATGCAAACGAACCACATGTTGAAAAAATAATGGCACCAAATCAGAGGAGGAAGGCAATTTAGGCAAGGGTACCAAATGGACCATCTTAGAAAAGCGATCACAAACCACCCAGATGACAGACATCCTTTGAGAGACAGGAAGATCCATGGAAACATGCGTCCAAGGCCTTTTCGGGACTGGCAAGGGCAAAAGCAACCCACTGGCACGAGAACAGCAGGGCTTAGCCCGAGCACAAGTCCCACAGGACTGCACAAAAGAACGCACATCCCGTGACAAGGAAGGCCACCAAAAGGACCTAGCCACCAAATCTCTGGTACCAAAAATCCCAGGATGACCGGCCAACACCGAGCAATGAACCTCAGAAATAACTCTGCTAGTCCACCTATCAGGGACAAACAGTTTCTTCGCTGGACAACGGTCAGGTCTATCAGCCTGAAACTCCTGCAGCACCCGCCGCAAATCAGGGGAACTCCCGGAGAATCAGGCACAAAACTCCTAGAAAGGGCATCCGCCTTCACATTCTTAGAACCTGGAAGGTATGAGACCACAAAATCGAAACGGGAGAAAAACAGCAACCATCGAGCCTGTCTAGGATTCAACCGCTTGGCAGACTCGAGATAAGTCAGATTTTTGTGATCCGTCAAGACCACCACGCGGTGCTTGGCTCCCTCAAGCCAATGTCGCCACTCCTCGAATGCCCACTTCATAGCTAGCAGCTCCCGATTGCCAACATCATAATTACGCTCAGCAGGCGAAAACTTTCTAGAAAAGAAGGCACATGGCTTCATCACAGAGTCATCAGAACTTCTTTGAGACAAAACAGCCCCTGCTCCAATCTCAGAAGCATCAACCTCGACCTGAAAAGGGAGCGAAACATCTGGCTGACGCAACACAGGGGCCGAAGAAAAACGACGTTTCAGCTCCTGAAAAGCCTCAATGGCCGCAGAGGACCAATTCACCACATCAGCACCTTTCTTGGTCAAATCAGTCAAAGGTTTAACCACACTAGAAAAATTAACGATGAAGCGACGGTAAAAATTAGCAAAGCCCAGGAATTTCTGGAGGCTCTTCACAGATGTAGGTTGAGTCCAATCAAAAATGGCCTGAACTTTAACAGGATCCATCTCGATAGTAGAAGGGGAAAAAATGAAACCCAAAAAGGAAACCTTCTGAACTCCGAAGAGACATTTAGATCCCTTCACAAACAAGGAATTAGCACGAAGGACCTGGAATACCATTCTGACCTGTTTCACATGAGACTCCCAATCATCCGAAAAGACCAAAATATCATCCAAATATACAATCATGAATCTATCCAGATACTTTCGGAAGATGTCATGCATAAAGGACTGAAACACAGATGGAGCATTTGAAAGCCCGAATGGCATTACCAGGTACTCAAAATGGCCCTCGGGCGTATTAAATGCTGTTTTCCATTCATCGCCCTGTTTAATATGCACAAGGTTATACGCCCCTCGAAGATCTATCTTGGTGAACCATCTAGCCCCCTTAATCCGAGCAAACAAATCAGACAGCGGAGGCAAAGGGTACTGAAATTTGACCGTGATTTTATTGAGAAGGCGGTAATCTATACAGGGTCTCAGAGAACCATCCTTCTTGGCCACAAAAAAGAACCCTGCTCCCAACGGTGATGAAGACGGGCGAATATGCCCTTTCTCCAAGGACTCCTTTATATAACTCCGCTTAGCGTTGTGCTCTGGCACAGATAAATTGAAAAGTCGGCCCTTAGGAAACTTACTACCAGGAATCAAATTTATAGCACAATCACAATCCCTATGAGGGGGTAGGACACTGGATTTGGGCTCATCAAATACATCCTGGTAATCCGACAAAAACTCAGGGACTTCAGAAGGAGTGGAAGAAGAAATTGACACCAACGGAACATCGCCATGTACCCCTTGACAACCCCAACTAGACACAGACATTGATTTCCAATCCAATACTGGATTATGATCCTGTAGCCATGGCAAACCCAACACGACCACATCATGCAAATTATGCAACACCAAAAAGCGAATATCTTCCTGATGTGCAGAAGCCATGCACATGGTCAACTGAGTCCAGTACTGAGGTTTATTCTTGGCCAACGGCGTGGCATCAATTCCTCTTAATGGAATAGGATACTGCAAAGGCTCCAAGAAAAAAACACAGCGCCTGGCAAACTCCAAGTCCATCAAATTCAGGGCAGCGCCTGAATCCACAAATGCCATAACCGAGTAGGATGACAAAGAGCAAATCAGAGTAACAGACAAAAGAAATTTAGGCTGTACAGTACCAATGGTGACAGACCTAGCGAACCGCTTAGTGCACTTAGGACAATCAGAGATAGCATGAGCGGGGTCACCACAGTAAAAACACAGCCCATTCTGACGTCTGTGTTCTTGCCGTTCAGTTCTGGTCAAAGTTCTATCACATTGCATAAGCTCAGGCCTCTGCTCAGAGGACACCGCCAAATGGGGCACAAGCTTGCGCTCACGCAAACGCCGATCAATTTGAATGGCCATGGACATTGATTCATTCAGACCAGCAGGCGTGGGGAACCCCACCATAACATCCTTAAGGGCTTCAGAAAGACCCTTTCTAAAAATTGCTGCCAGGGCACACTCATTCCATTGAGTAAGCACAGACCATTTTCTAAACTTCTGACAATATACCTCTGCTTCATCCTGACCCTGACACAAAGCTAGCAAGATTTTCTCTGCCTGATCCACTGAATTCGGTTCATCATAAAGCAATCCAAGCGCCAGAAAAAACGCATCTACATTAAGCAATGCAGGATCTCTTGGCGCAAGGGAGAATGCCCAGTCTTGAGGGTCGCCACGTAACAAAGAAATAATAATTTTTACTTGCTGAATGGGGTCACCAGAGGAGCGGGGTTTCAAAGCAAGAAACAGTTTACAATTATTTTTGAAATTCAGAAACTTAGATCTATCCCCAGAAAACAAATCAGGAATTGGAATTCTTGGCTCTAACATCGGATTCTGAACTACATAATCTTGCAATCTAGAAATAGAAGCCTTACCTTGCCTCAGATAAATTCCCCAAAGGTAAAGGCAGCCCCCACATATATTGACTGTGAGTTAAGAGGAAAATCACAAACGCAGGAATGAAACAGGTTTTAGCAAAAGGAGGCCAGACTTCACTAAATAGTCAGAGGATAGAAAAGGAAACTATGCGGTCAGCACAAAAAACTACAAAAACCACGCAGTGTATGCAAAAAGACCCCCACACCGACTCACGGTGTGGAGGCGCAACACTGCACTCCCAGAGCTTCCAGCTAGCAAGGAAATATCATGATAGCAAGCTGGACTAGAATTAGCAGTACTAAGAAATATATTCAGGCAGCAGTAACAACAAAAGAACTAGCAAAGACTTCGCTTCTGCTGGAGTAGACAGGTCCTCAGAGAAGTCCAAGAGAGATCTGAACCAATACTGAACATTGACAGCTGGCATGAAGTAACGATCTGAGTGGAGTTAAATAGGGAAACCAGCAAGCAATAAACGAGGACAGCTGATAAAGCCAACCTCAGTGACCAGCAGTTCCGCGATTTCTACCTGGATAAGGGGACTCTGGACTTGCCTCCAAACCGGCTGGACTCTGCCTACCCTGTGGTCTGTTGCTCTAGACTGTGGATGCTGAAGTCTACAGTAAAAGGTAAAGAGACTGCAACCTTGTGTCCTCGTTCTTCACTGCGCCTCTCACCATCCACCATCTACACACTGGGAAGCCCTGGGGATACACTTCACCTGGGGGAAGGTATATCATCTAGCTGCAATATCATCACCCCAGTGGACCCCTTAAAGCAGCGTCGGTCACCCTGACCGAAAACTGCAGGTGGCGTCACGAACATTCCCCTTTAAAGATCTTTCCCTTTAACACGGACATCCCTAGGGCCACGGACTGGGTCAGCCACCGTGCCATCCCCCTGTGAACCGAATGACCCGGTACCGAGTACCCCACTGCCCTAGACAAGGCGATCCATCTTTTGGCGTCACGAACAGGATCTACTTAAGCCTGAAAATTGGGTCGTGTGCGCCTAGAGACAGTGCCAGAACTGTGCCAATTTGTGATTTATACTAAAAGACTTGTTGCCATGTACCGCAAAAATTCCCGCCAAAACCCTGCCATTATAGCGCCATGCGGCGTGCTGGAGAAGAGGAAGGGCGTGCCATCGTGGGCATGAATTAATTGAGAGCACGAAAAATAATGGCCGCCCAGTCCAAATACCTCTTTTCCCTTGAGGACGTGTCTGTCAGCAACAGAGATCCGCCTCCTGATCCTCAATGGCGGGAGGAGACAAAGAAAAAGAAACTGGGAAAAGGACAAGGAAGGAGCAGAGATGACGACCAATGGGTACTTGAAAGAGAGCGACCTAATCCAACGCAATTCCCCATCACCAGAGGGGTACCCAGACCTACCGCCGCTGGAGGATGTGGACTCCTCGGAGCCGTCAGTGGGAGAGCTGAACCGCCGGTCCCTGGGCAACGGAGTGGCAACGGCGGAGACATGGAAGTCAGCTCTATGCAGACAGAACACCCTGGAAGAGCCGCGGTCCGGACGGCAGGTGACCCCAGTATCCTCGTTGGCAGCGTGGACCGGCATAGGCGGGAGTGTATCAAGTGCAGGTACTGAAAACGACCCCGCTCCAGCGACCGCTCCTTCCCCAGCCACCGACCATGCTTGAGCGCCTGCTATCACTGGCAAAACCCTGACAGTCCTTTTCCCAGAAAACGCCCCAAGAGCTAGATCGAATGGGTCCCATGTCGGAATCCTCCCCTGGGAGGAATATAGGCTGTGCTTCATATCACAGTGGAAGAGGGAAAAGGACCAAAGGGTCCGAGGTGAAGTGCCGGATAGCCTCCCAATGAGATGGGGTGTAGTAGTGGTCTTCCATCTTCAAAAAGGGAAGGGCTTTATTCAGGAAATAGGACTTCCGGTGAAGATCCATGTTACCAGGGATGAAGTGGAACCTTGCCTTAGAGAGGAATACGCAGACCAAGATCTATACCCAGGGGATGTTGTAGTTTACACTCGTTACTGGACTGAAGACGGTTGGCATGCCCAAGATGTCAGGGGATGCGCCCTACTCACAGCGCCACCTAGTGTTCAAGGAACCATCCCCGGTGCTACAGTGGTTAAATTACTAGGGAACCCACAGACCACCGCAATCCCCACTGTGCACATCACTACTCCCACTGGGACAACAGCTGCTAACCCCACTACGGTTAACGCACATACGCCAACTTTTGTCGCGGCGCACGAGTTGACTATCCATGATCGACAAACTCATGGCATCTATCCAGCACTAGGTGTGATACTGGATCCAAATCTTCCCAGGCCAGGAAGAATCCAATGCCAAGTGCTGCCATGGAAACCATCTAAATAGAACATACAAAACTTAAACTGATTGTATATAGTTGACTGTTCATTCTTCTGCTGTTGCTCATGTTTACTGAACCCTACCAGAGTTATTTCTTAAATGGGTCCCATGTTAAAGGGATCCTTAGTTTGCACAAGTTGCCTTGCTTTCCATTTAAAGACACTGGAGTCATAGACAGTGAGTGGCTCATTAACTTTGCTGTAAATAGTTTGCACCTTCTTAAAGGTGCTTCCTACTGGTTTTACAATGGAGGCTTTTACAGAGACTGCCTCCAACAGAGACCGCTGCTAATCTTGTTGTGAGAACTGTTTTGTTTTTCAGAGACCTGAAGAAAAACCCGTTGGTATGGCAGAATTCCAGGTCAGGATACACGTCTTGTAGCCCGCCCAAGGCCAACATTGGGGGTTCGTAATGGGTCCGTCGCATCATGTCACTCATGTTGCTAAACTGACTTGAATCTTGATGTGATTGATCCTTTGCATTACCTCATTGAGTTATCCGAACACATAAAGTGTTCCATGTTTGATTGTTGCACTTTGCCAGAAAGTTAACATATTACAGGGTTAATATAGCAGATAAAGTTTAAAAAAATTTGAATTCAGATAGAATTGTGGGTTACATAGTCGATAGTATGTAGTTGAGAATATAGAGCACTTTGAATAAAATTGAGATTGAGATAGAAAATGTTTAATGATGCACTTTCGAATAAACTGAAGGAAAATGCAGTGAGCCCATAGGGGATTGATAGACAGTCCTGCATATGTGAAGAAGCCACTTGAATAAGGAAAAATGTTGATTTGCACTTTAAGGTTTTAAGATAGCATACCCTTGAGGGGTAATTGCACTTAATAGTTAGTAAGATATTGTTTCCATTTTGCTAGAAGTATGCATCCAATGAACATATGCTTTTGTTATGCAACGTTCAAGTGACCTCACCTCACATAAAGGTAAGCATAGTTAAATTAACTTGTTTTATAGCATTTTAAAAATTGCATGTCTTTTGCTGATGTATTGTTGTTTTCTTTTCCCAGTCCCGGAGTACTGGATTTAACGGGGGGGCTGTGGAGTGCAGCGCCCCAGGGTCCTGGTCGTTGCAGTAATTTCATTCTCCTCTAGGGAAGAATTATATTACGTTTGGAGGCAAAGAAGGACAACTGCATCCAGGTATCAAAAACATGCAACACATTTCACACTCCAGGCCACCAGGGGGAGCCCTGCTCCTGTTTATTAGGTCGCTCCTCACATTGGTAAAACTGGTGGCCTGGAGAGGAAGTTAGGCAGTTGCTGTCTGAGCTTCACTCAGGTAGTTGGTCCCTGACAGGGGTGGGATCCTGTCAGAGGCCGAGGCAGAAGGACACGGAGCTGTGCCTGCCCTAAGTGCGGCAGTTCCTAAGAACGGACACTGAAAGAGAACTGTATTGCAGAGAGGGTGAGAAGAAATTGTAGCAAAGGAGTGGATACCAGGAGGAGTTCTGCCCAACACAGGCTGCCTCCTTCTGAGGTGCAGGATCCCAGTAGCTGGAACACCGAGGGAGCAACGACCCTTTATGCCTTGCTCCAGAGACTGGCAGGACAGCTAATTTCATGTTACCTGCTCGCCCTATACCCAGGAGGCAAGGTGGCACCCACTAGAGGCTGGGGCATGATAGAGTCCCTATAAAACGCCTCAAGCCACCGGTCATACGGGTTTGTCCTATCCATCTGGGGAACAGAGAGAGAGAGAGACATAACATCTACAACAACAAAGGTCTTCGGACCGAAATGTTGCCGCAGGAGGCAGAATAAAATGTGAGCTGCTTTTTCACTCCCTGGTGTGGCGCTGTCCTTCTCTTCATTTTGCATTTGGATCTTCTGTCTGGGATGGACCCCCTGGTGAGGACGTGCGCCCTGGTGTCTGCAGAGACAATGGTAATTTAGGGTGCGGCCTGCAAACTATTTTTAGATAATAACATCAACAACATCTGTGAGGACCTTATGAGACGCTTAGCAGTAAGGTACTACAACACCACGGCGTTAGAAGAAGGCTACTGATTTCTACCTGGATAAGGGGACTCTGGACTTGCCTCCAAACAGGCCGGACTCTGCCTACCCTGTGGTCTGGTGCTCTGGACTGACTGTGGATGCTGAAGTCTACAGTAAAAGGTAAAGAGACTGCAACCTTGTGTCCTCGTTCTTCACTGCGCCTCTCACCATCCACGATCTACACACTGGGAAGCCCTGGGGATACACTTCACCTGGGAGAAGGTATACCATCTAGCTGCAATAACATCACCCGAGCGGACCCCTTAAAGCAGCGTCGGTCACCCTGACCGAATACCACAGGTGGCGTCACGAACATTCCCCTTTAAAGACCTTTCCCTTTAACATGGATGTCCCTAGGGCCACGGACCGGGTCAGCCACCGTGACATCCCCCTGTGAACCGAAGGACCTGGTACCGAGTACCCCACTGCCCTAGACGGGCGATCGACCCATATGACTGGTGGCTTGAGGTGCCCCGGCCTCCATAGGTTGCCACCGTGCCTCCTGGGTGTAGGACGGACAGGTAACTTGCAATTAGCTGTCCAGCCGGTCTCTGGAGCAAAGCATAACACTCCCTTGGTGTTCCAGCTACCGGGATTCTGCGCCTCAGAAGGAGGCAGCCTGTGCAGGGCTGATCCCCTTCTGGCATCCTCTCCTTTTCTACGACTCCCTTCACGCTTGCTGCAATACAGTTCTGCCTTCGATGTCTCTTCCCAGGAGCTGTAGCACTTCAGGCTACAAGGCTCCTCAGTTTCCTTTTCCTCTGTCTCTCTGACAGAAACTCCACTCTCTGAACTCCTTTTCCCTCCAGATCAGGATGTTTTATAGGGGAGTTCACCTTAAATAGGCTTAGAGCTCCCCCTTCTGGTCTGGAGTGTGAACATGTTGCATGCATTGTGTTACCTGACAAAGAGTTCTCCTTCATTGCCTCCAAGCGTAGCATCACTCTCCCCGAGAGGAAAGCAATACCACTGCGACGACCAGGACCCTGGGGTGCCGCACAAGCAGGGAACCGCACTTGCGGACAAGCAGGGAACCGCACTTGCGGATAAGCAGGGAACCATACTTGCAGACAAGCAGGGAACCGCACTTTCGGACAAGCAGGGAACCGCACTTGCGGAAAAGCAAGGAACTGCACTTGCGGACAAGCAAGGAACCGCACTTGCGGACAAGCAGGGAACCGCACTTGCGGACAAGCGGGGAACCACACTTGGGGACAAGCAGGAACCGCATGTGCGAACGAGCAGGGTACCGCACGTGCGGCCAAGCAGGGAAACGCACTTGCGGACAAGCAGGGAACCTCACTTGCGGACAAGCAGGGAACCGCACTTGCGGACAAGCAGGGAACCTCACTTGCGGACAAGCAGGGAACCGCACTTGCGGACAAGCAAGGAACCTCACTTGAGGACAAGCAGGGAACCGCACTTGCGGACAAGCAGGGAACCGCACTTGCGGACAAGCAGGGAACCGCACTTGCGGACAAGCAGGGAACCGCACTTGCGCACAAGCAGGCAACCGCACTTACGGATAAGCAGGGAATCGCACTTGGGGACAACCAGGGAACCGCACATGCGGACAAGCAGGGAACCGCACTTGCGGACAAGCAAGGAACCTCACTTGAGGACAAGCAGGGAACCGCACTTGCGGACAAGCAGGGAACCGCACTTGCGCACAAGCAGGGAACCGCACTTGCGCACAAGCAGGGAACCGCACTTACGGACAAGCAGGGAATCGCACTTGTGGACAACCAGGGAACCGCACATGCAGACAAGCAGGGAACAGCAGATGCGAACAGGTATGGAGCAGCAGGTTCCCACAGGAGAGACAGGACTCGGATTACATGGAACAGACAGGGTAAAGTTAGCACAGAACAGTTACAAGGACAGGTACACACAGGACAGACAGGCCCAAGATCACATAGGGCACTTACAATGAAGTAGTAAATGTACACACTATTGTTGTACAGAGTAAACAGATTAAAGATAGGTACTGATTCAGAGGCAGCTGGCTTAGGAAAGGTATAGGTTCTAACAAAAGGTTTAAGGAAAGGTTCAGAATCAGACACAGCAGATTAAGGGTACCGTCACACAGTGCCATTTTCATCGCTACGACGGCACGATCCGTGACGTCGCAGCGTCGTATGATTATCGCTCCAGCGTCGTAGACTGCGGTCACACTTTGCAATCACGGCACTGGAGCGATGCCGAAGTCCCCGGGTAACCAGGGTAAACATCGGGTTACTAAGCGCAGGGCCGCGCTTAGTAACCCAATGTTTACCCTGGTTACCAGCGTAAACGTAAAAAAAACAAACAGTACATACTTACATTCCGGTGTCTGTCCCCCGGCGTTCTGCTTCTCTGCACTGTGTAAGCACCATAGCCGGAAAGCAGAGCGGTGACGTCACCGCTGTGCTCGCTTTCCAGCTGGCAGGCGCTCACAGTGCGGAGAAGCTGAGACGCCGGGGGACAGACACCGGAATGTGAGTATGTACTGTTTGTTTTTTTTACGTTTACGCTGGTAACCAGGGTAAACATCGGGTTACTAAGCGTGGCCCTGCGCTTAGTTACCCGATGTTTACCCTGGTTACAAGCGAACACATCGCTGGATCGGTGTCACACACAACGATCCAGCGATGTCAGCAGGTGATCAAGCGACAAAAGAAAGTTCCAAACGATCTGCTACGACGTACGATTCTCAGCGTGATGTCTGATCGCAGTAGCGTGTCAGACACAGCGATATCGTAACGACATCGCTAGAACGTCACGAATCGTGCCGTCGTAGCGATTAAAATTTCACTGTGTGACGGTACCCTAAGAAAGGGAGTTGCTGCAGCAGATATAGGGTAGGGACTAAAGGTACCGTCACACTTAAGCGACGCTGCAGCAATACAGACAACGATGCCGATCGCTGCAGCGTCACTGTTTGGTCGCTGGAGAGCTGTCACACAGACCGCTCTCCAGCGACCAACGATGCCGAGGTCCCTGGGTAACCAGGGTAAACATCGGGTTGCTAAGCGCAGGGCCGCGCTTAGTAACCCGATGTTTACCCTGGTTACCAGTGTAAAATGTAAAAAAAAAAAAACAGTACATACTCACCTTCGCGTCCCCCGGCGTCCGCTTCCTGCACTGACTGAGTGCCGGCCCTAACAGCAGAGCGGTGACGTCACCGCTGTGCTGTGCTTTCACTTTACGGCCGGCGCTCAGTCAGTGCAGGAAGCGGACAGCAGGGGACGCGAAGGTGAGTATGTACTGTTTGTTTTTTTACATTTTACACTTGTAACCAGGGTAAACATCGGGTTACTAAGCGCGGCCCTGCGCTTAGTAACCCGATATTTACCCTGGTTACCATTGTAAAACATCGCTGGTATCGTTGCTTTTGCTGTCAAACACAACGATACACGGCGATCTGACGACCAAATAAAGTTCTGAACTTTAATCAACGACCAGCGATATCACAGCAGGATCCTGATCGCTGCTGCGTGTCAAACACAACGATATCGCTATCCAGGACGCTGCAACGTCACGGATCGCTAGCGATATCGTTTAGTGTGACGGTACCTTTATGAAGACAACAGGTTTGGAGTAAGGAATTGAATGAGACAGAGCTGGTGTGGAAACAGGTGCTAATCCAGACACATAAGGGTACAGAGACAGGTTCAGATAGATACTGACACAGCAGAAACAGGGAAAGATACAGAGTAAGTACAAACAGGATAAGAGTAAGGCTAGGTTCACATTGCGTTAATGGGTGTCCGCTAGCGGACTCCGTTACATGGCGCAATTGTTGCAATTAACGCTATGTAACGGGTCCGTTAGCGCACCCATTGACCGCAATGCGCTAACGGGTCGCTAACGCATCGCTGACGCATGCCATTTTTGGCATGCGCTAGCGATGTCCCGTTATTTTCGAACGGACCTCGAACGTTGCTTGCAGCATCCGAGGTCCGTTCCTCGCTAGCGCAGATCGGGCATCTGCGCTAGCGGGATCGCCAAACGCGATCCCTTTTGGGACATTGCATTAGCGCAATCCGCTAGCGTATGCGCTAAACGGATTGCCCTAACGCAATGTGAACCTAGCCTAAGGTCCTAATGCAGAAACAGGTTCAGGGGGTTCAGGCCTGGGCATACAGACTCAGGGACACAGGTTCAGAGAAGAACAGGTACAGGTTCAGGGTACAGGCCTGGGCATACAGAACCAGGGAAACAGATCAAAGGAGAGGACTTGACAACAGATGTAGCAGCATACAGACAAGCTAGACACTAAATTCCATATGGTTAAACAGGCACCTCCCAATGTGAAAGTGCCTCAAGTACCAGATGCCTTCCAAATATTAGCTGGGGACATCTAAGGAGCGCATCTTACCAATTTAAGAAAGAGAAAGTGCACGTGCGCACACTAGGCAATATGTCTGCAACAGGAGCGCGGCCAAGATGGTGAATACGCCAGCGTCCCTGCCAGGATGAGGAGGAGGGATGCTGGCATTACAGTCACCATTTTAGGAAATATATTTATTGTTTTACTTTTCTTAATTCTTTTTGAGAGATTCAAACGCAAATAGCATTGGTGCCTTTTTGGGGTGTTTTTTATTACTCTGTTTACACTGCAGTATAACTAATATTTTTCTAAATTGCTGTAGCGTATAAGGGCTTGTTTTTTGTTCCAACATGTCTTTTTGAAACAATCGGGAGGGAGATGTCACTCCTGCACTGCTGCTGATGATTTCATGATGGTTTCCAAGGTAAAAAAATTATTAAACAGGTTTACAGGGTCAACACGTGTTGAGGTCGCGCAGGACCTCTTCATCAGGACAGAAACCACAATTGAACACTGCCTCATTTAATAACATTGGTCAGAGCGTAATACGATGTGTTCTCGCATTGCACTCGTCCGATTTATATGCTTATGTGAGCGAGCCCTTAGAGTGTTTCCAATAGCAAACTGCAAGATTGCAAATGCACAATGTCTGAGGACTATGATCCAGCATCAGGATCAATACCAGAAATACAATAAATGTACATTGATTCGATTTTTGTGTAATTCTACATACTATACTGCCCTTGAAGTTTCCAGCCAAAGGATTCCATATAGAAATATGGAAACCGAAGCCATATGCAAAAGGAGTGAGCTGGAGACCTCTTGGCACTATTTGTTGTGTGAAGGGGGGTCACTTTAGGGCACCTTCATATGGCTCAGACTCATATGCAAGTAGTTTGGCCATTATCTGTCCTTGGAGGACTACTTACCAATGTATAATATAGGGCAACCGTATTAGGTGACAGAGGCTCCGCAGGTAGCATAAATGGTCAGACTTTGTGAAATCTCGAAATAATAAATAAATCTTAATTTGTGAATGAATCTCTTTATCAGCTAAAACAGTGATAGCGCGTTTCATCCTCCTTATGTTTCAATGATTGCCTTCTACTGTGCAAACACTTCTGGGAAGAGGTTGGTCATGACTCATGGATTATGTTCCCCTAATGTTAACAGTAACTGGAGACATGCAGCACTCACTTTGTTAGGACTTCTGTTGAAGGTAGACCTCATTATAGCTCCTGCTTCAGCCGCTGCCTCCTGCTGATGGAACCCCACTGTCAAGTCATGGTTTACTTAGCTTCTCCCTGTTCTCAAGTTTCTATGTTCTGTAAAAGCCAAGATCATTATTTTACACTGGGAAAGAAAAACTGTGAAGTTTGAACATCCCGCTTCATCTGTTATTTTTCTACATGCAATCTTGTTCTGTAAGATTAAACTAGTTCCCAAAAATATTTTGACATATTGTTGATGGTGCTGATGCTGAAGCAATATGGTTTAGATTCCTTTATGTTATTTATTTTACAATGTGCCCTTATGTTACATATCGTTCTGTCATGAAATTCAATCTTACAGGGGCGTTGTTACTCATTAGTTAATATATACAGTATGTGACTTGGGCATTGTTCAAATCAAAATTTGCGCTACGTAGAGTGGCCTACATCTGAATACCTGCAAAATGGGATTCAGGCATATGTGCTGACATGGCTGTTGACATTAGTGATGTTGACAGTCACAGTGTGCTTTGACCGTATACATTTATTGGAGGCCGCCAGTAAGATGTAGAAGGCTACATTCTGCTGCCTGCCTCAACTAGGTATATACGACTGAGAAAAATTTTGCGCAACAAAGCACCGTCAACATCATTAATGTCAGTAGCCCAATCAATGCATACAAACGTAAGCCCCGACAGAGCCACTGAGCGTAAGGTAAAATGTGAAGTGAACATAGCCTTAGATTGGGTCTACTCACACTTAATTCTAATAAGATGTTGCTCTTGTTTGTCATTGGGGTAACTTCTAGGTTGACCATTTACACATTGCGAGAGCTAATCCAACCACATTCTCTTGGAAGCATTCTGGACCTCAATGACCAGTTTCTATTTCTGCATATACTGGTAAGGTAGCTATATTTTTTCTATTTTCAGGTCACTAAAGTGACATTTGATTATTTTTGCAATCAATTTTTAGTTTACCATCTTTACAATACGCAGTCAGACGGCTGTATTATTCGTGCGAGGATCGCACCGCAATCTTCGGACTGGCTGCTGGCTCTCCTGACCTGAGTATGGCAGGATGTATTTTTATGGAACTGTCACGCTCGGGTCAGGAGAGCCGGTGGCCAGTCCGAGGATTGCAATGCGATCCTCAAGCTAGTATTAGGGTATGTTTCCACTGTCAGTAAACGCTGCGGATTGGACGCTGCGTACAGCAATTGGACAATCACAGCTTCAAGTTTCCTAAGGCTACTTTCACACATCAGGTTTTCGCTGTCAGGCTCAATCTGGCGAATTTTGAAAAACCGGATCCTGCGAAATTTTCCGCCAGATCCAGTTTTTCTCATAGACTTGTATTAGCGCTGGATTGCGCCAGATGACCTCACGTTTCGTCCATTTTTCGCCGGATTTTCGGCGAAACTTGGTTTTCCAACGTCTGGAAAAAAACGTACACGGTAATGTTTTTTGTCTACGGTGAAAAACCGGACAGTACCGGATCCTGTGCCTTCCGGCTTTTTACTAGAATGGAAGCATATGGGCGCCGATCCGTCAAATGACGGAATCTGGCAACTGATTCCGTTTTTTTTAACTGAGCATGCTCCAATTTTTTCTGGATCCAATTAGCTGGATAAGCTAGTCGAAAAAATGGATCCGTCTCATCAGTTTTTCACAATCTGCAACAGATCCGTTTTTTTTTCAGAATTTGCTGGATTGAGCCTGACGGCAAAAAACTGATGTGTGAAACCAGCCTAAGAGAACTCCACCACCAATGGCCGAATTTTATCACATACAAGGAACAAATACCACCGCACCATGTCCAGACCACATATTACCACCACAAAGTGACCAAATAGCACATACAAGGGACAAATACCGTAACACCATGACCAGACCACATATTACCACCAATGACCGAATAATATCACATACAAGGAACAAATACCACCGCACCATGAGCAGACCACATATTACCACCACAAAGTGACCAAATAGCACACACAAGCACATACTGTGTATAGGTAGTAGTGATCACTGGTGGTATTATACACTGGAGCTCTGTATATACTGTATAGGTAATAGTGATCACTGGGGACATTATAGAGCACCTCTGTATATAGTATACAGTGTATAGTGTCAGTGTATAGGTAACATACTGACTCACAAGTGACGTCTCTAGGTGAAGTCCTTCATCTTTGTTTTTCATCCAGCATAGACCACCATCACTTATTCCAGTCAGGGCTCATTTCTGCAGGAAATAACACAGTTATCTTGAGCTCTGCTTGTAGAACACATTAATTAATTTTTCCCAACTTCTACATTACACCACATGAAGAAAAAAAGGCGACATAGTATCACACTACACAGTAGCAGGTCCCCCCCCCCATTTAAAACAGTATACTCAAAAAATAAAATTAATACATCACTGCAGTAATAATATCCCTTAAATAGCCCCTATGGTAATGATATTCGCCATCCTAGCCCCGTGTATCTCATTCCTGGCTCCAGCCATATGTTCTCGCATCCTGCCTCATGAGTATCCATTTTTGTTGTGAATTCCGCTCTTGGGCTCCCTCCGGTAGTTATAAGTAGCATTTTTGTGAATTCTGCTCTTGGGCTCCCTCCTGTGGTTTTGAGTGGTATGGCTGCTTCTTGGATTTAGCATCAGCAGCTGTTCTCACTGATCGTCTTTCTGGCTCGGCTATATTAGTCTGGCCTTATCCCTAATTCAATGCCCGTTGTCAATTGTTGAGCTTGGAGTCATGGCTCTCTGAGGATTTCCCTGCCACTCTGACCATTTCAGCAAAGCTAAGTCCTTGCTTGTCTTTTTGCAGTTCACTTGTTGTGGACTTTGTTGTTTGGCATTTTCTATGTTTTGCTCATTTGTCCAGCTTATCAGTATGGATCTATTTAGCTAAGCTGGAAGCTCTGGGCAGCAGAGTTTGCCCTCCACACCTTTAGTCAGGTGTGGAGATTTTTGCATTTCTCTGCGGTGGACTTTTTCTAGTTTTTTATTACTGACCGCACAGTTTTCTGTTCCGTACTAATTCTGTCTAGCTAGTAGTGGCCTCCTTTGCTAAATCTTGTTTCATACTACGTATGTCATTTCCTTCTCCTCTCACAGTCATTATTTGTGGGGGGCTGTCCTATCCTTTGGGGATTTTCTCTGAGGCAAGATAGCTTTCCTGTTTCTACCTTTAGGGGTAGCTAGTTCTCCGGCTGTGACGAGGTGTCCAGGGAGTGACAGGAACATCCCACGGCTACTGCTAGTGTCTGTGTTAAGATTAGGAATTGCAGTCGGTATAGTTACCACCTGCTCAGAGCTAGTCGCATGTCGCTCCTTAATCACCAGACCATAACACATTTTGCCCCATATGATCTCTCCATCCTGCCCCATCTGTCTCCATCATATCCATCCTGCCCCATGATCCAATCATGCCCCGTATCTCCATTATACCCCCTATGTCTCCAGCATTCTGCCCCCAATGTGTCCAGCATTCTGCCCCCAGTGTGTCCAGCATTCTGCCCCCGGTGTGTCAAGCATTCTGCCCTCAGTGTGTCCAGCATTCTGCCCCCAGTGTGTCCAGCATTCTGCCCCCAGTGTGTCCAGCATTCTGCCCCAGTGTTTCCAGCATTCTGCCCTCAGTGTCTCCAGCATTATGCCCCAGTATGTCCAGCATTCTGCCCCCAGTGTGTCCAGCATTGTGCCCCAGTGTGTCCAGCATTGTGCCTCCAGTGTGTCCAGCATTGTGCCCCCAGTGTGTTCAGCATTGTGCCCAGCATTGTGCCCCCAGTGTGTCCAGCATTCTGCCCCCAGTGTGTCCAGCATTCTGCCCCCAGTGTGTCCAGCATTCTGCCCCCAGTGTGTCCAGCATTCTGCCCTGTGTGTCCAGCATTCTGCCCCCAGTGTGTCGAGCATTCTTCTCCAGTGTGTCCAACATTCAGCCCCCAGTGTGTCCAGCATTCTGCCCCCAGTGTGTCCAGCATTCTGCCCCCAGTGTGTCCAGCTTTCTGACCTCAGTGTCCAGCTTTCTGCCCTCAGTGTCCAGCATTCTGCCCCAGTGTGTCCAGCATTCTGCCTCCAGTGTGTCCAGCATTCTGCCCCCAGTGTGTCCAGCATTCTGCCCCCAGTGTCTCCAGCATTCTGCCCCCAGTGTGTCCAGTATTCTGCCCTCAGTGTGTCCAGCATTATGCCCCCAGTGTGTCCAGCATTCTTCCCTCAGTGTGTCTAGCATTCTGCCCTCAGTGTGTCCAGCATTCTTCCCTCATTGTGTCCAGCATTCTGCCCCAGTGTGTCCAGCATTCTGCCCCCAGTGTGTCCAGAATTCTGCCCCCAGTGTGTCCAGCATTGTGCCCCAGTGTCTCCAGCATTGTGCCCCCAGTGTGTCCAGCATTCTGCCCCAGTGTCTCCAGCATTGTGCCCCCCCCACCCTGTGTCTCCAGCATTCTGCCCCCAGTGTGTCCAGTATTCTGCCCCCAGTGTGTCCAGCATTTTGCCTCCAGTGTGTCCAGGAATGTGCCCCAGTGTCTCCAGCATTGTGCCCCCAGTGTGTCCTGAAGTCTGCCTCCAGTGTGTCCAGCATTGTGCCCCAGTGTGTCCAGCATTCTGCCCCAGTGTCTCCAGCATTCTGCCCCCCACCCCGTGTCTCCAGCATTCTGCCCCGGGGCCCCCCGGATCACCGCTCTCAATAATAAAAAAAAAAGTTCTTACCTGGCCTCGCTCCTGCTGCGAAGGCAAAGCTCCCTCCACTCAGCTGAAGCGCGCACTCCCCAGTGACTGAAAATGACATCAGACGCCAGCAACGTGCGCGCTGTGGCTGACGTCAGCTGCCAGCCTCCGATTGGCTGGCGGCTGTTAACTATTGACGTGCGGGCACGGGCCCGCACATCAATAGCTTTGCTGCTGCAGCGCCGCTAAGGGCCCGGTTTAGCCTGCCGGTAGGGGCCCGGTGAGCAGATGAGACGGGGCCCGATGCAGTAATCCCCTGATGGCAGCCCTGGCTACGAGTCTTGGAAAAAATGGCTACAGAAGCAAAAAAATGTTGATACAAATTTCAGATTTTTGTTTCACCCAATATATTAAAAAAATATATATAAAAAAACCTATACATATTTAGTAGCTGAGTACTCATACTGACTTGAAGAATCATATTGCCAGGTCCATTTTACCATATAGTGAACATGGTAAATAAAAAAAAATCTAAATACATTTGTGGAATTGCACTTTGTTGGCAAATTAACCGCACTTGGATTTTTTTTCCCATTTTCTGATACATTACGTGGTATAAACAATGGTGTCATTCAAAACTATTACCTGCAAATAGCAAGCCGTCACATTGCTATTTTGATGGAAAAATAAAAATGTTATGGCTCTTGGAGAAAGCGGAGCAAAAATGATAAATAGTAAGGTCATATTTTTTTTGCCATCCTCTGGATCAACATGTTAGGGCATGTTAGGTTAGGCTATGGGTTGAACTAGATGGACTTAAAGTCTTCCTTCAACCTTAATAACTATGTTACTATGTTACTATGAAGGGGTTAAAGAAAACAACACCAAAAACAATACTCAGGGGAGCATCAGGAAAAAAATAAGAGCAAAAACTGCTCACTTTTGACCTGGTGACAGGTTATTACTAAATTCAAAATATTTTTTTTAATAAAGTAAAATCCTACAAAAAAAAAAAAAATTCCATTGTGGCTTGGTTACCTTAAAGGGCACCTGTCACCCCGTTTTTTCGGTATGAGATAAAAATACTGTTAAATAGGGCCTGAGCTGAGCATTACAATAGTGTAGTTTGTGGACCCCGATTCCCCACCTATGCTGCCGAAATACGTTACCGAAGTAGTCGTTTTCGCCTGTCAATCAGGCTGGTCAGGTCAAAAGGGTGTGGTGTCCTCCCCCAGATCTTGCGTAGTTTTCCGTTGGTGGCGTAGTGGTGTGCGCATGTCCAAGGTCCAGATTCCTCTGCCAGGGGATTTCAAAGAGCGCGGTGTCCGTTATTGCATTGGTGATCGGTGGGCGCGGCCATCTTCCTTTGGCCGCGCGTGCGCAGAAGCGGCGCTGTTCTGGCCGCGACGCTCTGCTGGCCGCGGCTTCAGGAAAATGGCCGCGGGATGCCGCGCGTGCGCAGATGGATATCGCGGCGGCCATTTTCCTGAAGCCGCGGCCAGCAGAGCGTCGCGGCCAGCACAGCGCCGCTTCTGCGCACGCGCGGCCAAAGGAAGATGGCCGCGCCCACCGATCACCAATGCAATAACGGACACCGCGCTCTTTGAAATCCCCTGGCAGAGGAATCTGGACCTTGGACATGCGCACACCACTACGCCACCAACGGAAAACTACGCAAGATCTGGGGGAGGACACCACACCCTTTTGACCTGACCAGCCTGATTGACAGGCGAAAACGACTACTTCGGTAACGTATTTCGGCAGCATAGGTGGGGAATCGGGGTCCACAAACTACACTATTGTAATGCTCAGCTCAGGCCCTATTTAACAGTATTTTTATCTCATACCGAAAAAACGGGGTGACAGGTTCCCTTTAATTATCTTGGTTATCTTTATTTATGATGTCTCTCAAAAAATATTAGAAAAGACTTTAGGGACATGTTTTACTTTATGTTATGACGTATACAACCCCTGGCAAAAATGATGGAATCACTGGCCTTGGAGGATGTTCATTCAGTTGTTTAATTTTGCAGAAAAAAAACAGATCACAGACATGGCACAAATCTAAAGTCATTTCAAATGGCAACTTTCTGGCTTTAAGAACACTAAAAGAAATCAAGAACAAAAAATGTGGTAGTCAGTAATGGTTACTTTTTTTAACCAAGCATTGGGGAAAAATTATGGAATCACTCAATTCTGAGGAAAAAATTATGGAATCACCCTGTAAATTTTTATACCCCAAAATAACACCTGCATCAAATTAGATCTGCTCTTTAATCTGCATCTAAAAAGGAGTGATCACACCTTGGAGAGCTGTTGCACCAAGTGGACTGACATGAATCATGGCTCCAACACAAAATATGTCAATTGAAACAAAGGAGACGATTATCAAACTCTTAAAAGAGGGTAAATCATCACACAATGTTGCAAAAGATGTTGGTTGTTCACAGTCAGCTGTGTTTAAAATCTGGACCAAATACAAACAACATGGGAAGGTTGTTAAAGGCAAACATACTGGTAGACCATGGAAGACAGCAAAGCGTCAAGACTGGAAACTTAAAGCAATATGTCTCCAAAACAGGAAATGCACAACAAAACAAATGAGGAATGAATGGGTGGAAACTGGAGTCAATGTCTGTGACCGAACTGTAAGAAACCGCCCTAAGGAAATGGGATTTACATACAGAAAAGCTAAATGAAAGCCATCATTAACACCTAAACAGAAAAAAACAAGGTTACAATGGGCTAAGGAAAAGCAATCGTGGACTGTGGATGACTGGATGAAATTCATATTCAGTGATGAATCACAAATCTGCATTGGGCAAGGTGATGATGCTGGAACTTTTGTTTGGTGCTGTTCCAATGAGATTTATAAAGATGGTTGTGATGGTGTGATATGCTATGTGGGTATCATTTTGTGTATATTTCTATTTTACTTATTTTCATGGTGTTGAGTTGTTATTTGCCATCTGATATTCTCTCCACAGTTCTGTATTGTTATCTCTCCACAGGGTCAATGCTAATGCCATATTGAACTAGCTTGTTGAAACAATGACCCCCTGTAGTGCCTTAACCCACCAGGCACCTTTGTCAGGCGGGGGAGGCTTGAAAACCACCCCAACCTGTTTGACTACTCCTGGACATAAGGGGAGGACAGGAGCTGGGGGGAATTCAGATCCTGTATGGACTCATGAGGTGAAGACAGCACTTCAGAGAGAGAAAGAAGGGAATATGGACTGTTATCCTCTGTGCTGGATTGTTGGACTTCTATTCTGTAACTGAACTGTATTCGCGTTCTGGAATATTTAATTCTTTGTGTGATGGATCATATATATGGACCTTTTGTGTTTTGCCTAAATAAAGGTCTTGGAATTGTTCACTATTCTCTTGCTCTGTTGATTGTGTGATACCGGAGTAGGACCCTGTGACAACTGGTGGCAAGCAGAGGGATCAACAGAGCATAACCTAATGGAGAACCACACACAGAGTGAGTACAGAAATTGGACTGTATGCAGTTTACAGGAGAGAGCCAAAGACCTGGGCCTGAACTACCAGGGACTGACTAAAGAAGACCTAATTGACCTAATGGTGGGTGCTAGCCCGGCCACCTCCTCACATATGTCTGAAGGACAAGCGCAGGAGACAGGGATCCCCACCCCAAAAAGCCAGTGGGTGGTGTGGTACGAAGAAGAGATGGCAGTTCTGGGCCCAGGCGTCTCTCAAGAGTACAAGGAGGAGGCTGCCCACCAGGCACAGTGGAGACAAGAAGCAATGCAGATCGCAATAGGGAGTAATGCAATGTGGAGTGTAAACCCCATGATCTGGGAGCCTGTTCGGATCACCCAGACAGACTTTAAGCCATTTGATAAGGTTTCTGGAGATGTGGAGGGGTTCTTCAAGGACTTTGAGCAGCAGTGTGCTGTGATGGAGGTGCCCCACTCGGGCTGGATGCGTTTGTTAGTGGGACTCCTGAACGGTAGCATGGTGGAGGCTTACCGAACCATTGACTCACAGCAGAACCGGGATTATAACATTGTAAAGCAGATTATCCTGGATTACCATGCTATCACCCCAGACTCATATAGGGCCAAGTTCAGAGACCTCCCATGCACTACGGGGGGATTGTTTAGGATGTATGCACATAAGATGTCCCAGGCATGTCGGAGATGGCTGGAAGCAGAAAACGCCTTTACTGTGGAAGATATTATACAGGCGCTCCTTATAGAACAATTTCTTGCCAAGTGCCCTGCAGAGGTATGGCAATGGGTCCAGGAGCGCACGCCGTGCACCATGGATAGAGCTGCAGCCCTGGCCGATGAAGCCCTTACTATCCGACCACAATGGAGGAGGCTTCTGGACAATGAACCACGGCCTTCTCCCACGCCCCATCCCCCTCCGATTATATCTTCCCCTCCACCCAGCTACAGGCCGATGACAATCACAGCTCATAATCCTGGGCCCCAACAGTTCCGACCACGACCTGGGGGTATCACAGAGAGGAGATGTTACGGGTGTGGGCAACCTGGACATTTGCAGTTTAGCTGTCCCTCAAGGATTCGGAGGGAGCCCCACACAGTCCCACCTTGTCCAGTGCATCTTGTGCACTCCATCCCACCTGAGGAAAAGCTACCACTGCCCCCACCAGAGTGGACCACCGACCACGGCACCAGAGATACCCCTCCTGGAGTGTACGGACTCCGGCCTTTGTCCATCAGAAATACAGAGCAACGGCATTGCCACCTGCAAGATGTCTTAATTGATGGATACAAAGTGTCAGGATTTAGAGACATGGGGGCATTCCTGACTATCGCTGACCCCCGTGTGGTACGACCCGAGGCAATTCACCAGGGCCCGGGAATTCCCATTGTCCTGGTGGGGGGTGTCCGCAAATATATACAGCGAGCTTTGGTATGTTTGGATTATGGTTTTGGACAAAAACTGTGTTGGATTGGCATTATGGGAGGACTTCCTGCAGATATCCTCCTTGGAAATGACATTAGGGAGTTACAAAGTCACTTTGTGGGAGCAGAAGGTCCGTGGGCCTCTCACTCTTCTGAAAGATCAATTGGAGGGAGATATCGCAGATACCGGAACGCCCATCATTCCCTACGTTCTAGAGTTCAGAGACTGTCTCGCCCAGCTAGCTACCTTGGCTAATGAACATCAGCGAACGGCCCAGTCCAGTCAAAAAACCTGGTATGACCATAAAGCTAGGACCCGGGAATTTATGGACAACAAGTGCTGATGATTATTGCAACCCCTGCCACTGTACAAGGAACTATAAACAGTGGAGCAAAGTGGACTAAAGTGAACAGGCCAGAGGTCTGTGTAGACATAATGGCGTGCTCACTTATTATGAGGGGGGAGAGGTTGTGATGGTGTGATATGCTATGTGGGTATCATTTTGTGTATATTTCTATTTTACTTATTTTCATGGTGTTGAGTTGTTATTTGCCATCTGATATTCTCCCCACAGTTCTGTATTGTTATCTCTCCACAGGGTCAATGAATAATGTTGTTTGCTAATATGCTAATGCCATATTGAACTAGCTTGTTGAAACAATGACCCCCTGTAGTGCCTTAACCCACCAGGCACCTTTGTCAGGCGGGGGAGGCTTGAAAACCACCCCAACCTGTTTGACTACTCCTGGACATAAGGGGAGGACAGGAGCTGGGGGGAATTCAGATCCTGTGTGGACCCAGGAGGTGAAGACAGCACTTCAGAGAGAGAGAAAGAAGGGAATATGGACTGTTATCCTCTGTGCTGGATTGTTGGACTTTTATTCTGTAACTTAACTGTATTCGTGTTCTGGAATATTTAATCCTTTGTGTGATGGATCGTATATATGGACCTTTGGTGTTTTGCCTAAATAAAGGTCTTGGAATTGTTCACTATTCTCTTGCTCTGTTGATTGTGTGATACCGGAGTAGGACCCTGTGACAATGACTGCCTGAAGAGAACATGCAAATTTCCACAGTCATTGATGATATGGGGCTGCATGTCAGGTAAAGGCACTGAGGAGATGGCTGTCATTACATCTTCAATAAATGCACAAGTTTATGTTGATATTTTGGACACTTTTTTTATCCTATCAATTGAAAGGATGTTTGGGGATGATGAAATCATTTTTCAAGATGATAATGCATCCTGCCATAGAGCAAAAGTTGTGAAAACATTCCTTGAAAAAAGACACATAAGGTCAATGTCATGGACTGCAAATAGTCCGGATCTCAATCCAATTGAAAATCTTTGGTGGAAGTTGAAGAAAATGGTCCATGACAAGGCTCCAACCTGCAAAGCTGATCTGGCAACAGCAATCAGAGAAAGTTGGAGCAAGATTGATGAAGAGTACTGTTTGACATTCATTAAGTCCATGCCTCAGAGACTGCAAGCTGTTATAAAAGCCAGAGGTGGTGCAACAAAATACTAGTGATGTTTTGGAGTGTTTTTTTTTGTTTGTTTGTTTTTCATGATTCCATAATTTTTTCCTCAGAATTGAGTGATTCCATAATTTTTCCCTATGCTTGGTTAAAAAAAAGTAACCATTACTGACTACCACATTTTTTGTTCTTGATTTCTTTTAGTGTTTCTTAAAGCCAGAAAGTTGCCATTTGAAATGACTTTAGTTTTGTGCCATGTCTGTTACCTGCTTTTTTTCTACAAAATTAAACAACTGAATGAACATCCTCCAAGGCTGGTGATTCTATAATTTTTGCCAGGGGTTGTACTAACAAGTGATTACTTCTCACTGTCAGGACTTTACAGGGTCTATATAGAGACAGCAGCATCTTGTGACTAGTCACCTGGCGATCTTGTACTTGCTGGTCCCAGATGAAGGAGCGGCAGCACCGTTGCCTCCATTATATACCAAGCACTCATATAACAATGGTATATAGACATATCGAGATGGCAGAAACAGTAAAATACTATACCTGCCCACTCCAGTCAGCAACTGCACGATCTCCCATGAAGCCGTTATTATAGAGGTCTATAAAAATGGGGGAAAATATAAAAGCTCCATGTTGGCGTTGCACTTGGATATATTTGAACTCAGGATCCTTGTTCTGTGACTACCTACTGAGCCATCGTGTTGCCCATATGAGTTACTTGAATATCATCAGCCTAATACAATGCATTACTAGTAAATTTTACAATCAGTTTGTCAATTTACTAGTAATCACTAAAACCTCAGTTCTCTCCTCTAAACAAATATAGTTAATTTAAAAAATATAGGGGAATGTAAAATGCTGGCGGACCACAATTTCTATAGCTCTTCTTAATTTCCCCATGAAGCTGTTATGATCTGGTGACCTTGGAGCCGCATGAAAACTTTCTCTGGAGTCGGTGGAACCTGTACTGACCGCAAATCCTGAAGTAACACCGCAACTAGAAGTAGCCGTGGGGTGTGCCTAACAAACCCTAGACACCTCGACACAGCCGGAGGACTAAATAACCCTATAGATGGAAATAGGAATGCTATCTTGCCTCAGAGCAGACCCCCAAAGGATAGGCAGCCCCCCACGAATAATGACTGTGAGTAGGAAAAGAATAGACACACACAGGTAGAAAACAGGATTTAGCAAAAGAGGCCACTCTAGCTAAATAGGAAAGGATAGGACAGATTACTAGGCGGTCAGTATTAAAACCCTTCCAAAAATATCCACAACAGATAATACAAAAAGTTCCACAATCTAACTAAAGACATGGAATGTATATCTGCCACTCCAGAGAATCCAACAAGACTGAGAAAATACTGACACAATCTAAGCTGGACAAGAAAACACAAAGAATAGCACTGAATTGTGAAGCACACAGCATGTGTGCCACAGGAGAAAAAAAACCAGACACTTATCTTTGCTGATTTGGCAGAAAGGCAGGAGGAACCAGGCAGAGGTCCTACACCTCCCAACAACAATTGACAACTGGCAAGGACTAATGAATCCTGCACACCTAAATACCCCAGTCAGAACTGCAATCAGCAGACACACCTGACCAGGACTGCAACCCAGGGACAACTGCATTACCACCTACTACCACCGGAGGGAACCCAAAAGCAGAATTCACAACATGAAGCATCTCTACCCAATTACATTTTGCTCACTTCCAAAACTTTTTTTTAAGCAGCAAAAAGCTACGCTTTATTCAGTAGGGAGTAGGGATGAGCGAACCCATGGATGAGAGACATCTGTTTCTAGTTTCTTATATCCAGTACTTTGACTTAAAATTACAAGTTGGTTTAATCACTTTGCATCCTGAATCCTGAGGCCACCTGTTGAGTAAGGACTCATACAGATGTCAGTATTTCACATACGGGTTATATCTATATTTTTCACTTTCATAGTAGTCCATGGAGGTATTCACGTGTTGTTGTTTTTTTGTTGATTGAGTGGTCCACACCAAATCATGGAGACATGTCCTATTTTTATCCAAGTCACGGGTCAAGCTTGCCAGTGCAAGTCTATAGGTCCGTGAAATGATCAGACAACAGTTGGATGCCATCCATGTGTGGTTTTAAAAATATCTAGGAGAAGCTTTGAAAGTAAACTCTGAAGCACCAACGAAACACTGATGAAAATCTCATACAAAGCACTAGTGAAAATCGATTCAAGAAAAATCACTGATGTCTAAAAAGTTCTTATGCTTACATTTGTTTCCCAAGCTGGTCTCTCCTCCATAGAGGAAATCCTATAATGGTTCTATTAAAAAAGTTGAGGGGTATTAAATAAAAAAAATCTTAATTATTACATCTTAATATGTTTGTATTATTTTGCTTGCCCTAGCCTTTGCCTAGGCCCTGGGTCCATAACACTATTCTTTCTGTCCCATTGAGTGCTAATTTTATTTTAATAACTACGTCAGCTTCTATATCTATCAATAGCAAACCTTGTCTATCTATCAATCAGAGAAGAGGACCAGCTTTGTTGTTGACATTACCAGTCATCTGGCCCTTCACACACTGCATCGCTCATGCACCGCCACATGAAACTGCAGTGGTAAGGACACCGGACTGAAATGTCAATCAGCTCATCGGGGTACTAGAGCTGACGATACTGTGACATTGATGAAAAGTGGAACAAAGCAATTCCTGTAATGCAAATTAGCAAACTCACATAGTACTCACCCTCCTCCACCCCAGCACCAGCTCCCCGCCATTACTCCAGTCTTTTGTGTTTTGGCTGCATTGGCTGATTGGTGCCATCATTAAGCTCAGTAGCTTGTGCACCTACATCATGATGTCACCACTGCAGGAAGAGCACAGAGAGCGAAGCAGCAGCAGGGAGTCGGCGTTGCACTAGTGGGGGATGAGTACTTTCAGTCTTTGTTATTTTACATTACAGGAATCATTTGGGGTTTACTTTTCTGAGAGTGGAAAACCCCTTACAGGTTTCGTTATCAATATCAGATAGGTGGAGGTCCAATACGCAACACCCAGCACCTTCATGTTGAGCTGCTACCAGCTGCAGCAGTGGCTGGATTAAAACAGTGTACAGAGCCGGAGCACCCACTGCCAAGTACTGCTAATCAACTCCTACTATGTGAATATGAGCTGATCTGTAGCTCCCAGTAGCAGCCACTAAACAATGTAAGGAATGGTGTTGTTCTTTTGTGAGAACGTTTAGGCCATGTGCACACGTTCAGTATTTTTTGCGTTTTTTTCACGTTTTTTTGCTATAAAAACGTGATAAAAATGCGAAAAAAACGCTTACATATGCCTCCCATTATTTTCAGTGTATTCCGCATTTCTTGTGCAAATGTTGCATTTTTTTCCGCGAAAAAATCGCATTGCGGAAAAAAAAGCAACATGTTCATTAAATTTGCGGAATTGCGGGGATTCCGTGCAGCGCCCCAGAGTCCTGGTCGTTGCAGTACTGTGGCTCCGCCACTATGGGGAGCTATGGTGCGTCCGATGGCACTGAAGGAGTTCATCTGACCAGGTATCACAGACACCAATACATTTCACAGCCGGGCCTCCGGGGGGAGCTAAGGGTGCTATTCATTAGGCCACTCCCCACCATAGTGGGTAAACTGGGGGTCAGGCAGGAAGTTAGATCAGAAAGCTGACTGGATTGGACGAAGCAACACCTAGTGGCAGAGGGTGTTGTGGAGGAAGAGACAGTAGGGTCTCTGTCAGGGGTGGGATCCTGACAGAGGCTTGGCATTGAAAAGAACGTAACGGGTCCGCGCCTGCTCCGGGAAGCGGCGGGACCCAAGAAAGGACTAGAAGCGAGATAGATTGTGCTGAGTGAGAAACGGGATCACGCAAAAAAGGAGAAATACCAGTAGGAGTCGTGCTGTAAGATCGAAGCAACATCCTACTGAGGCGCACTACCGGTGGCCGGAACGCCGAGGGAGTAGAATAACATTCAGCTTCAAGCAATACTCCAAACAGCGGCAGGGCAGTCAGTCTCAGGCGGGCTGTCTAACTCAAATCACCTATGAAGTCTTGGGAGGCAATTGCGGGAGAGGGGCGTCTCTAGGGTCCCGGAAGAACTCCAGGCCTATCCGACAAACGGGTGCCGTTCTAACTGTAACATCAGGAAGGGACGGAAGATTAGCAGAACATCATCTAATCGAGTTGTGAGGGAACATCAGAAACAGACACAACAGTTGTGGGGTACTTTCCGTAAGCACAGCAGGGAAGGACTACAACACATAGCGCTAGGGGGAAGGCACAGATTTCCTCCTGTGAAGAGAACTCTGGAAGTGCCATTGGACCGGCCGGACTTGCGCAGCCTGGTGAACCGTATTCTGGACTGAGGACTCAGAGATCTTCAGTAAAGAGGTAAAGAGACTGCAACCTGGTGTCCTCGTTATTTACCGCGACCTGCACCCCACAACTGCACCGTTACAACACCACTTATTTCACCGGACGTCCCCCACTGACAGACAGGGCCACGGACCGGGTCTAGCCACCGTGACAACCCCAGGACTGAGTACTAGAGGCCCGGCTCCGGGTACCCCTCGGCCCTGCGGCGGTGTGGGGGCGCTCCATCCGCACACCTAGGAATGCATTGATCTGCTTACTTTCCGCATGTGGCTATGCCCACCATGCGGGAAGTAAGCAGATCATGTGCGATTGGTACCCAGGGTGGAGGAGAGGAGACTCTCCTCCACGGACTGGGCACCATATAATTGGTAAAAAAAAAAGAATTAAAATAAAAAATAGTCATATACTCACCTTCGATGGCCCCCGGAGTCTTCCCGCCTCTCAGGTGCACGCTGCCGCTTCCGTTCCTATAGATGGTGTGTGTCAAGGACCTGCGACCTGCGTCACGTGACCGCGACGTCATTGAAGGTCCTGCACACACACACCATCTATAGGAACGGAAGCCGCTGAGGAGATCGGCTGTCTGCAGGTGAGTATAACCATTTTTTAAATTTTTTTTATTATTTTTAAACATTCTATCTTTTACTATTGATGCTGCATAGGCTGCATCTATAGTAAAAAGTTGGTCACACTTGTCAAACACTATGTTTGACAAGTGTGACCAACCTGTCAATCAGTTTTCCATGCGATGCTACAGATCGCTTGGAAAACTTTAGCATTCTGCAAGCTAATTACGCTTGCAAAATGCTAAAAAAAATCGCGAAAAAAACGAGGAAAAAACGCAAAAAAAAAAATGCGGATTTCTTGCAGAAAATTTCCGGTTTTCTTCAGGAAATTTCTGCAAGAAATCCTGACGTGTGCACATACCCTAAACATCCGTCCCCAGGGCTCCCGATGTGTAGATGAAGATGATGGGTGGTGCGGTAAGAAATGGAGGACACAGGTTTGCAGTCTCTTTACCTGGTTTACTGAAGACGTCAGGCAATCACAGTCCAGGGCACCATATCACAGGTACAGGCAGGATCCGGCCGCCTTGGAAGCGAGTTCAGAGTGCCCTTTACCAGGTGGAGTTAGAACCCTTCCTACTAGTGCTGTGGTGTAGTCCCTTGTTTCCTGTGGCTTCTGTCAAGGTCCTCACTGTTCTCTCTGTCCTCCTTAAAGGGTAGGACACTAACCCATATGACAGGTGGCTCGATCCTTATTACAGGGTCTCTATCACGACCCGGGCTCTATGGGCCACTGTGTCTCCAGGTGTTAGGGTGGACAGGTGACGAGTAGTCCAGCTGTCCTGCCGCTTTCTGCTGTGCCACTTGGAGTTTGACACAACCCCGGTCTTCCAGCTACCGGTGTCTGCACTCTGCCAGGGGATAGCTCAGTTGCAGCTATTTTCCCCAGGTCTCACTCTCCTGTGCTCCGCTCTCCTGCACACTCACTACAAGCTGTTCTTCTTTCTGTGTTATCTCCAGGAGCAACAGCACTCTCTTGACTGCACGGCCCCTCTGCTTTCTCCTCTGCCTCAGAATGCTCCAGTCTGCTGTCTGGCACTAACTCCTTCCTCTCACTCACTCCTCTATGACAGACTAACTACTTTCCCTCCAGCCAGAATATATATAAGGGAGCCACCCACAAGCTGGATCAGAGCTCCACCTTCTGGCTTGGAGTGTGAACATGTTGTATGTTTGTGTTTACCTAATAAAGAAGATCCTCCCTCACTTCCAAGCGTGACATCACTCGCCCCGTGAAGAAAGCAATGCCACTGTAACAACCAGGACCCTGGGGTGTTACAGATGTCTTGCACTGGCATGTTCAAATCAAGTCAGAAGCTCTATGTACTTGGATTTTGTACAGCATATTCTTCCTGTGATTGTGTGAAGTTTCCTGCTTGTTCTCTGCTTTCTTCACACACTGAAAAAAAATAATTTTAGGATCTTTGGCTTTCTATGAAATTGACCCAATTGCGCATATGTGTGTTTTTCATGGCAAACTAAGGAAATTTGGCTTTGGCCATCATTGTGATCAAAGACTAATGTGAGTAATTACAACTACAATTCTCTTCTAGCCCAAACAAAATAAGAAGGCTGCAGCCAATCCGTGGCCATTATTAGTAGCAGAGGTCAAGTGACAGTCAGGAAAAGAACCAAAGAGGCAGGAGACAACACAGCCATCATTGTGGGGGAACCACGGGGATCCAGTAAGTCAGTTGTTCTGTTTTCTTTAAATACTCCTGCAGCGCCCCAGAGTCCTGGTCGTTGCAGTACTGATGCTCTGCCGCTAAGGGGGGCTATGGTACATCCGATGGCACTGAAGGAGTTCACCTGACCAGGTATCACAGATACCAATACACTTCACAGTCTGGCCTCCAGGGGGAGCTAAGGGTGCTATGTATTAGGCCACTCCTCACAATCTGGTAAAACTGGGGGTTGGATAGGAAGTTAGAGAGAAGCTGACTGGGTTGGAACCAGGCAACATCCTGTGGCAGAGGGTGTTGCAGGGGAAGATTCAGGGGGGTCCCTGTCAGGGGTGGGATCCTGACAGAGGCCTAGTGAACAGAAGGAACGTTACAGGACCGCGCCTGCACCCCGTTGCGGCGGTACCCCAAGAAAGGACAAGAAGCGAGGTTTATTGTGCTGAGTGAGAAACGAGATCAACGCAACAAGGAGAAACACCAGTAGGAGTCGTGCTGTAAGTCGAGGCAACATCCTACTGAGGCGCGCAGCCGGTGGCCGGAACGCCGAGGAAGTATTGAGCTCCAGGCCTTACTTCAAACCTATGGCAGGACAGTCAGTTATAGGCGGGCTGTCTCACTCAAATCACCTAAGAAGACATAGGGGCAACATTTGGAGAGGGGCGACTCTAGGGTCCCGGAAGACCTCCAAGCCTACCCGTCATACGGGTGCGTCCTAGCCATATCATCTGGGGGATGAAGCAGAACATCATAATCGAGTTGTGAGGGAACTTCAGAAACAGACACAACAGTTGTGGGGACTATCCCGTAAGCACAGCAGGGGAGGACCACAACACACAAGCGCTAGAAGGTAGGCACAGATTTCCACCTGCAAAGGGAACCCTGGAGGTGCCATCGGACCGGCCGGACTTACGCAGCCCGGTTAACCGTATTCCAGATTGAGGATCCTGAAGCCTTCAGTAAAGAGGTAAAGAGACTGCAACCTGGTGTCCTTGTTATTTACTGCGACCTGCACCGCACCATAACATCATCACCATCCACACCTTTCATTGGACGCCCCTCAGCAGGGTCACGGACTGGGTCTAGCCACCGTTACAACCCCAGAACAGAGACTCAGAGGCCCGGTACCGGGTACCCCTCGGCCCTGCGGCGGTGGGGGCGCTCCAACTTGGCGTCACGAACAGGATCTACTTAAGCCTGAAGAATCAGGTCATGTGTGCCTTGGAACTGTGATTTATTGTGTTTGGACTGTGACTTATTGCAAAGACTGTGCAGTGCCACTTGCCGCCAAAAGTTCCCGCCAAAACCCGCTGCCATTACAGCGCAGAGGAAGAAGAAGGGCGTGTCATGGGAGGAGATTACCAAAGCAGTGCCAAAAGTAGCGACTGCCCCCTCCGACTTCTGCTGCGAGATGACGACCTGCCCAGCAGCAGAGGAGAACCGCCCTATGACTTGCAGTGGCGGGAACGAGGTGAAGAGGGAGCTCGACCTTGGAGAAATGGCGGAGCCAGGTCCATGCGTTGCCGCCGAATGCCGGACAGCGATGATGATCAGCAAGTGCCCGAGCGACGGCGAAGTGATCCCGGCTTACCCTCACCCGCCAGAGGCAGAACCGCATCCACCGCAGCTGAAGGATCTGAACTCCTTGGAGCCGCCGGCGGAGGATCTGAGCCCACCTATCCCGACCACGGAGCCATGGCGGGTGGAGCCACATCGGGAGGCCGCCTTGGAGGAGCCGCGGTCCGGGCTGCAGCCGACTCCAGTGTCCTTGTCAACGGAACAGATCGACATCGGTGGAATCACATCAGGCGCAGGTATGGAAGGCGCCCCTACTCCCCCGACCGATCCTGCTCCCCTGACCGATCCTGCTCCCCTGACCGCTCCCACTCCCGCGACCGCTCCGCACCCCAACAATAACCATTTCCTCTCGGTGGAGCGGGTGATCCTCACCCCTGACACGATGGGGAAGCTGGTACCTCCACTACTGACCAAGATGGGAGAACCCATAGACGTGAGCTCAGAAGGGGTGATCCTCCAGTGGGACACCCCCTGGATCAGGCCAGATGGATCCAGGGAGGAGGGCCTCACCCTTGCTGTGCTCACTTGGGAGCAATATAAACAATGCCTGATCTTACACTAGAAAAACCGAAAGGAGACAGAACAAACTGACGCGCCAAAAGTGAAACACCCGAAGCCTCCGCATGGCAGGAAAGACATGGTAAAGCGGGGAACTGTGCTGGCCTTTCACCCAAAGCGGGGTTGGGGCTCCATACAGGAGCCGGGACTACCGACTGACGTCTTCGTTACTAGTCATGATGTGAAGACTCCTTTCCGCAACCGATATGGTGACCCACTATTGCAAAGGGGGGACCAGGTGACCTACACCCGCCACCGGAGTGCACAAGGATGGTGCGCTCGGAACGTCCAACGATGTGGGCCTGAGGGGGCGTCACCTGTTGCCTCGACCATGATTGAACCAGACCTGACAGATCTTGCTACTATCGCCACCGTACGCCTTGTTGCGGCTACTGAGCTCGCAGCTACGGTTAGCCTTCGAATCCAGACACCGGGTGACCTGATTGCGCCTGAGAGACCAACCACCGATACTGATACCGCATCAGCCGGAGACCAGGGACCGAAGCCGCCACGGTCAGGAGATGTCCACTACCGGCTGATGTCTTGCAATATACTATGAAGCCCTAATGCTCGACAAGGATGTAAATAGTTAACTGTTTGTCTTTCTATGTGTCTTTCTGCTGCTACAACCCGACTAGGGTTAACTCTTAAAGGGATCCCTTAGTTTACCCCGGATCCCTATTTTTGCCTTTTTGCTTTTGTTTCTCGTTCATCATTGTTGAAAAGAACTGCTGGATCATGAATACTGCATGATTACAAACTTATTGTAAATAGTTTGCACCTTCTTAAAGGTGCCCTCTACTGGTTTTACAAAGAAAAGGACTCTTTGCGAAGAAACTGTTCCTGGAAGCAGTATCGGAGTCCTTGCTGCATACGGACTTGCAGCTTGAGAAGTTGCACTACCTCATAGAGACTTGGTCCCCTCTTAAAGCGAACGTTCATCAATAGCACTTAAAGGATGATGATGCTTTAAAAGGAAGTACTAATAATGCTTACATATAAAAGTTATATGTAGTGAGCTAGTTATTTGTGAGAAATGTTTAATGATGTTGCTAGAAGAATGAGGACAGGAAGTGAACCCGTATGGGGTTAGTCGGTGAGTCCTCCTAGGAGCCATACCGAGATGGCTCAGTGATCCTGAACTGAGGGAAGGTTGATAAGTTCTATACTGTGTATAGTAGCAGAAAGGCAGTAGGCCCGGGCGGAAAGGGGCGGTCCTGCAACAGAGCGAGAGGCAGTAGGCCTGGGGCAGATAGACAGGCGGTCCTGCAGATGTAAGGATGGAAAATGAAGAAAAGTTGATTAGCCTTATAGTGTTTTATAAGAAGGTGTTTAGTGGATTCAGTGTGTACGTCCTTAAAGGCAACGTTAAATTATTGTTCAAAAATTTGCACTTAGTAGAATACCCGGTTGGGTAAGAAAAGTTATTTATAGTATGTTATTTAAAGTATTTAACCATGTTTGTAACGTTCAAGTGTCCTCACCTCCCATAAAGGGAAGCTCTGTTCAAATTTGCTTATTGTTATTGCATTTCAAAATTGTATGTCTTTTTGCTGACATGTATAGTTGTTTTCTTCCCAGTCCAGGAGTACTGGATTTAACCGGGGGGAGTGCAGCGCCCCAGAGTCCTGGTCATTGCAGTACTGATGCTCCGCCACTAAGGGGGGCTATGGTACGTCCGATGGCACTGAAGGAGTTCACCTGACCAGGTATCACAGACACCAATACACTTCACAGTCTGGCCTCCAGGGGGAGCTAAGGGTGCTATGTATTAGGCCACTCCTCTGGTAAAACTGGGGGTTGGATAGGAAGTTAGAGAGAAGCTGACTGGGTTGGAACCAGGCAACATCCTGTGGCAGAGGGTGTTGTAGGGGAAGATTCAGGGGGGTCCCTGTCAGGGGTGGGATCCTGACAGAGGCCTAGTGAACAGAAAGAACGTTACAGGACCGCGCCTGCACCCCGTTGCGGCGGTACCCCAAGAAAGGACAAGAAGCGAGGTTTATTGTGCTGAGTGAGAAACGAGATCAACGCAACAAGGAGAAACACCAGAAGGAGTCGAGGCAACATCCTACTGAGGCGCGCAGCCGGTGGCCAGAACGCCGAGGAAGTATTGAGCTCCAGGCCTTACTTCAAAACTACGGCAGGACAGTCAGTTATAGGTGGGCTGTCTCACTCAAATCACCTAAGAAGACATAGGGGGAAACATTTGGAGAGGGGAGACTCTAGGGTCCCGGAAGACCTCCAAGCCTACCCGTCATACGGGTGCGTCCTAGCCATATCATCTGGGGGACGAAGCAGAACATCATAATCGAGTTGTGAGGGAACTTCAGAAACAGACACAACAGTTGTGGGGACTATCCCGTAAGCACAGCAGGGGAGGACCACAACACACAAGCGCTAGAAGGTAGGCACAGATTTCCACCTGCAAAGGGAACCCTGGAGGTGCCATCGGACCGGCCGGACTTACGCAGCCCGGTTAACCGTATTCCAGATTGAGGATCCTGAAGCCTTCAGTAAAGAGGTAAAGAGACTGCAACCTGGTGTCCTTGTTATTTACTGCGACCTGCACCGCACCATAACATCATCACCATCCACACCTTTCATTGGATGCCCCTCAGCAGGGTCACGGACCGGGTCTAGCCACCGTGACAACCCCAGAACAGAGACTCCGAGGCCCGGTACCGGTACCCCTCGGCCTTGCGGCGGTGGGGGCGCTCCACTCCCATGGGTCCATTTTAATATACAAAAAATGTTGTGAGCATCCCATTTAATTAAAGGATGACCTATATATTATCATAGAAGTTTCAGATTCTGGGAGATAATTTGAGGTTGGTAAATATGTCACTATTAGTGATGAGCCAATGTCCAAAGATAAGGCATTATTCGAGGGTGCTAACTGAGTGACTTAGGCGTGTTTGAAAAATATGTTTGAGTCCTTGCGGCTCCATGTCTTGTGACTGATAGACAGCCGCAACATATGCATGGATTGCCTGTTTGTTAAGCAATCCCGGCATGTGTTATGGCTGTCGTACAGCTGCGAGACATGGAGCCGCGAGGACTCGAAGATATTTTTCGAGAACGCAGAAGACACTCGGTTACCATGCTTGGGTAATGCTTTATCTGAACACGTTCGCTCATCACTAGTCACTATGTTTCATTTTTGTCATAATTTAAAAGCTGAAGTATATTAATATTAGTATATTAATATTCACACAAGAAAACTTTATCCTTGGCTGGTTTGTCTAGAAGGGCAAATCGTTTATTGTGCAGGGTGATCTCTTCTGACAGCAAAGGTTCATATTAACACACCACCTTAGTACCGATGCTGAGCGGCTGTCAGAAGAGAAACACAGAGGGAAAGATTTTTTGATACAAGGGGCCTGACACATTGTAAAGGGCTCCTAAGGAAGCCACCACTGCAGATTATAAAACCTTGACATGCCTACTGCTGAATCAGTGTTCTTGTTATAATCGTGCCTTGATTAAAGCTGATCTTGAAGCTTGCAGTGTGTGGTCCTACTGTGTTACCGCAGTTTGATGAATTAAAGGCTCCAGGCTAAAAAATCAATTACACAGTAAGGAACGTCTGTTTCTTCATTATTGCAATTACTGACCCTTTTCGCACATTGGAGAAGTGCTGCACTGCTTTTATGGAGTCGCCAGGAAGCTTTTCATGACTGCTGTACTGTAACAGGGATGAGCATAGACTAGAGAGTGGTTCCGAATACATTGCGTGCTGCAGGTAGGGATTTCATGAACTTGGTCTGAAAATCAATCCTCCTCTTCATCAGTAGATTTAGAATGTTAGCAATATAGCTTAATGTAACCTTATGCCTTCCAAGTATGCATGAATAATAGACTGAATCACAGATTTAATCCAATAATGCAGTATGTATCTCTAATAATATAAACCTACTCAATGTCTGAGATTTTTGATACTAGAGTATATTGTAAAGGTATTTCTAGATATAGCATTTTATAATTAGAATTATTCCTCTCAAGTAAAGTAGCATTTAAAGGATAACTATAATTTCAAGTAACTTTTCAGAATAAGCTGTTCTGTGTGTACATAAAAGATAACACTTTTCCTGGCCATTATATGATTTTCCATCCTGCGTTTTCACAAGTTTTCCTGCCTCAGGCTCTATTTCTTTAATTAATTGACTAAGCGTTGGTAGGGGGAAGACCAACTGCTATCATCTCTTTTTGGCACCAAACCAACACGGCTCATCACCCCATGGACACCATCACCTCAGTGAAACATGGTGGTAGAATCATTCTGTGGGGATGGTTTTCGGCAGCACGGACAGGGAAAATGATCCAAGCCGAGGGGAAGAAGGATGGTGCGAAATACAGGGATATTCTTGAGCAAAACCAGTTTCAGGCTGTTAGTGATTTGAGACTGAGAGGTTCACCTTCCAACAAGATAATGACCCAAAGCATCCTGCTAAAGTAACACTATAGTGGTTTAAGGGGAAATGTGTATTTGGTTTGAACTAGTCTAGTCAAAGCCAGCCCTTAATCCAATTGAGAATCCGTGGTCAGACTTGAAGAGGCCTGCTCACCAAAGGAAATCATCTAACGTGATGGACCTGGAGCAGTTTTGCCTTGAGGAATGGGCAAAAATACCAGTGGCAAGATGTGGAAAGCTACTAGACTAATCCAAAGTGACTTGCAGCTGTAATTGCTGCAAAAGGAGGCTCTACAAAGTACTGAATTTAGGGTGGGGGATGAATATATATGTACACTGAAGTTTTCAGTTATTTTGTCCTGTTGGTTGTTTGCTTGACAATAAAAAGAAAACCAAAAGGTTCACAGCTGTTGGCATGTTCTTTACATGAACTGATGCATACCCTAAAAACAAACAGTGAAATTCCAGGTTGTGAGGTGGCGTAACGCAAAAAATGCCAAGGAGGTGAATACCTTCACTAACCACTGTTTATTCACTTGTACTATTGGCTTGGGCAAAGTTTATTGGAAGTACAGTTACCATATACAGAAGTTGTCAGAATTAGATATAACACTTGTAATTCATGCAAAACATAGCAAGTTTTCAAATCAACAAAAAAAATGCTGCTTTGCCTAGTTATGGCTGTCGAAAAGGCAGCTTCTTGTTCCCATATTGTCTGGCAAGGATCACTTTATGAACTATATACAAGAGGATCTAGGTGGGACGACTGAGCTACTGAGCACATGTGACTGTCAGCACAGAACACGTTATTTTGAAATTTTTGATAATGAATCCGAGCAACCCCTGAAGTAGCGAAAGGCTGTGGAGGAACGAACAGGGTTCCTGTGTCCCAGTCCCCTTTATCAGTGCCGGCTATACTTATTAGGGGTTACTACCATTTCTGGCTACTATGGGATGGGATTAGTTGTCGAGCAGAACAGCACAGCTTTGTCACCTGTATTCTAGCTGCAGCGAGGTTTTTCCGATCCACCACTGTTCTTTCAGAGGGGTATGTGCAGTACCTAGACACGGCCACTATACAGTTGAGGGAGCAGTGTTGTGCAGCTTCATACCTGATCAGATCCAGTTGCCGCTGGCACCTGGGTCAGCTGATTGGCAGGGGAGTCGGGTGTCGTGCCAACTACCAATAAGATATTGATGACGTATCCTAAGGATAGGCCATTACTATAAAAGTGCCTGACAATCCCTCTCAGTATTTAGTAAACTCCCAACTTTGCTGTTTCTATTGTAACATCTTAAGTTTATACAGTATATTGTTTGGTGCTGGGGGTTGTGGGGGTTCTCAGTGGAGCGATCTGGTAAATATCTTGTTATCATCTTGGTGTGTTTCTATTTACACTTATTTAGTTTCAAAATCGTTTTACGCTTTTTGTGTCCTTGTTTTCCCCAATATATTGTATTGCGAATAAGGGATTTTATTCTCCATTTAAGTATTGCTTGAGTATGCTAAAAAAACATCAATAACACATACCTACAAACCTACCCGCCATTGCTCCTCAGTACTGCTGGCTAGTTTCCCCGTCAGTCTCCTCTCCTTCATCTGTGTTGTCAGGACAGTACTGCTGCATTAGTGACATCTTGGAGGAGTCACATGCCAACAATGAGAGAAAGAAGAAGTGGCTGGTGAGGAACCTGACCTGTCAGGACTCCACCGCAGCAGCTCTTGTGTACCAGGCGGCAGCTCTTCCCTCTGAGCTCTTCAGTTCGCTGGACAGTTCTGTGCTAACCCAGATATTTGTACCGGTTTTGTTCTTCATTGTCTCCACCCTGAGTTCCTGATTGGCTTCATCCTGATTGAATATCCTATTTAAACCTGGCATTGCACTGTCTTCCTTGTGAGACTATTGAGCTACCAGCCTGCAGTTAAGCTTCCTTTCACCTGCTCCTTCACTCTACAATGACATTGCTGCTCCTGTGTACCGACATCTGGTTAACCCTGACTGTGTTATGTGCTGCTCTTTTAAACTACATTGCTGCTCCTGTGTATCAACTCCTTGGCTATCCCTGACCACACTACCTGCCGGTGCTGCCCCTAGTGGTTGCAATACCACTCCAACCCAGGTTAGTCCCTAACATGGCCTATGGTATGAATGAGTGGTGGGAGATTAAATGAGCATGTGCTATTTTATTCTTTTATAGCTTATTCAGTCCATATGTAAAATAAAATAAAATAAAGGGGTGGAAAATTGTAATAAAAAAGCAATATTATTTAATCAGTGAGAAACCCACAAGATTTGTACTTTAAAGGGATGGATGTCTTTTCGAATCAAACAGCGAGCTTTATAAAGATGGCATTTATGAAAAGTAATCAATTTCATGCCCTCAATTTTTCGTCATTGCTAAAAGTATTTTCTGTCTTTTTATTTATGCTTCGGTTGCTTCATTTTACCAACAGATCAGCCACTTAATAGGCACACTGTCTCTGGATTGAATTTCTTGTGCTGTAACCATTGATGGATCACTGCCCAAATTAAAGCTAGAATTACTTCACTGTGTACATAAAAAAATCAGGAAGATCATCAAATTCATGACCGTAAGAACAAATCAACTTATCCAGATAAAATATGATCTTCTTAAAGCTAATATTGCAGGGGAAAAGATTACCAAAGCGTCTTTAGTATATTTTAAAAAGGTAAAAAAAACTATATTATTATATTAATATGGCAAACTATTAAAGTTTAAAATTACAGCCCTAGCATAAAAATATGGGGGTGTTAGATAGATAGTGGACATATGAAAATATGTTTAAGGATGTGTGGCATGAAGTTCATAAGCCATTTAATGTCCATGGAGTTAAGGGAAACTGTCAGCGGGGTTTTGTTATGTTATTCAAGAGCAGCATGATGTAGGGGTTGAGACCCTGATTCCAGTTATGTGTCACTTACTGGGCTGTGTTTTGCTCTTCCAATAATATCAGTGTTTTATCAGCAGGAGATTATGACTACAGGACTAGGTATATTGTGCCTCGTAGTAAACTGCTCTGTGCAACCATCCACACCACAGATTAGCAGCTTTCTGTCAATATACAGTGTGCGTATTAATCTGCCAATCAATGGTGTCGGCGGGGTTAGACAGAGCTCAGCATTCTGAGCACTGCTAGATCTACAGCATAGAAAACAGTGATTGTATCAAAATGGCAGCATGCAGACCAGCGAGTGACACATTGCTGGAATCAGGGTCTCTACCTCTACCACACTGCGCTCAGATTACATCGCAAAAACTTGGAGACAGATTCCCTTTAACAGATTGAAAGAATAAAAAAAATACTTCTATTAACAGTTTAACTAAAACCATATAGAGTTGCCAAATAAAATCTAAAAGTTGTCAAAAGTACAATACAGTGCAATTACAGTTCAGAAATATTAAATAATAGCACCATGATATACAGAAATGATACTAAACAGAACAATAGAACAATGCTGCAAGAGAGATTTATATTGACATATACAGTGGTGTGAAAAAGTATTTTCCGACTTCTTGAATTCCTATTCTTTTGCATGTTTGTTACACTTAAATGTTTCAGATCACCAAACAAATTTAAATATTAGACAAATATAACACAAGTAAACACAACATGCAGTTTTTAAATGAAGGTGATTATTATTAAGGAAAAAGAAATCCAAACCTTCAGGACCCTGTGTGAAAAAGTGATTGCCCCCTAAATCTAATAACTGGTTGGGCCACCCTTAACAGCAACAACTGCAATCAAGCATTTGCGATAAATGACAATTTTACAAAGCTCTGGATTAATGTTGACCAACTCATCTTTGCAGAATTGTTTTAATTCAGCCACATTGGACGGTTTCCCAGCATGAAGTGCCTTTTTAAGGTCATGCCACAGCAGCTCAGTCAGATTAAGGTCAGGACTTTGACTAGGCCACTCCAAAGTCTATATTTTGTTTTTCTTAAGCCATTCAGAAATGGACTTGCTGGTTTGTTTTGGATCACTGTCCTGGTGCATAACCCAAGTGCATTTCAGCTTTAGCTCATAAACAGATAGCGGTACATTCTCCTTCAGGATTTTTTGGTAAAAAGCAGAATTCATCGTTCCATGAAGCAGCAAAACAGCCCCAAACCATCATACTACCATCACCATATTTTCCTGTTGGTATAATGTTCCTTTTCTGAAATGCTGTGTTACTTCTACGCCAGATGTAATAGGGCATACACCTTCCAAAAAGTTCAACTTTTGTCTCATCAGTCCACAAAGTATTCTCCGAACAAAGTCTTAGTGATCATCAAGATGTCTTCTGGCAACAATGAGATGAGCCTTGATGTTTTTATTGCTCAGGAGTGGTTTTCATCTTGGAACTCTGCCATGCAGGCTATTTTTCCCAGTCCTTCTTATGGTGGTGTCTTGAACACTGACCTTAACTGAGGCAAGTAAGGCCTGTAAGTCTTTGGATGTTGTTGTGGGGTCTTTTGTGACCTCTTAGATGAGTCATCGCTGCACTTTTGGGGTGATTTTGGTCGGCAGGCTACTCCTGGGAAGGTTCACTACTGTTCCATGTTTTTTTTGCCATTTGTGGATAATGGCTCTCACTGTGGTTTGCTGGAGTCCCAAAGCTTTATAAATGACTTTATAACCTTTTTCAGACTGATAGACCTCAATTACTTTTTTTCACATTTGTTCCAGAATTCCTTTGGATCATGGCATGATGTCTAGCTTTTGAAGATCTGCTCATCTACTTCACTTCATCACGCAGATCCTATTTAAGTGATTTCTTGATTGAGAACAGGTGTGGTATTAAGGGGAACCTGTCAGCAGGATTGTGCACAGTAACCTACATACAGTATCAGTTCGGCGCCGTTATACTGATTAAAATTATACCTGGGTGATGAAATCCGACTTATGGTTGTTGTTTAATCTTTATTTTCAGTTTTGAGTTAATAATATGCTCGTGCTCAGGGGTGGGCCTGTGGGCGGGGCTTTATGTGGTGCTCTGCTTAGCTATTCATCTGTATGTTTTCTCACAGGTCACTAATCCCTCAGTGACCTGCCCCCTATTTTAGATAATGAATATTATATATATTGAGAAAAAAAAATCACCTGCAGCAGGCAGGCACCTATGCTGAAGCATGGTCGCATGTGTAATGTGCATTTAATTCTTTTATTTAGTGATATAAATTCTTTAAAAAAAATCTTTCACAAAATGGCGCCGGCCGCACCTGTGCAGAAGCAGCTATTGGCGATCCGATAGCCGCTACTGCACAGGCGCTGGCGGCGCCATCTTGCTAGAGAGAAAAAAATTGCCACCTCTAAGATTGCGCCACCTGCGCAGTAACAACTATCGGTGATAGCCGATAGATGCTACTGCGCAGGCGCCAGCGGCGCCATCTTGCTAGAGAAATAAAAATTGTCTCCACTAATATGGTGCCACCCACGATTGTGCAGTAGTATCTATCTATCTATCTATCTATCTATCTATCTATCTATCCGTGTACTGTATCTCAATCGCCTGAGATCTTAATCTGCGCATGAGCTGCCTCCAGCAGCCATTTTCCCGAAGCCCACCACCGGAATATCATTGGGAAAATGGACTTCGCTCACCAGCGCCGACATCTTCTGAGATCCCAGGCACTGCAGCAACGCCCCACTCCTGTCGTCACTGCCGGTCTACTGAAGCAGTGACCATGCCTCCTGTGAACTAGCTCCACCGCAGCCACCCTCCAGGTAAGCTACTGTTGAAAAGGAATATACTGTAGGTCTCATCATCACCATTTTATTTAATAAAAAAAAGTTTTCCTATTTTGCACCTCAAATTTGGGGTGCGTCTTATGGTCCGGTGACTCTTATAATTCGCAAAATACGCTCATGTGACCAAACCCAAATAGTGAGACTGGACATTATCAGAACAGTAGCCCTGGAGAAAGAGACGTTGACTGGTTCATGCAGCTTTACATAAACACCCTTATTTTTTATATTGATGGTTGGACCATACATTGCAGGCACTTTTTAACTTTCGTGTCACCCCTAGTTCCTCGTAGATAGGAAGCTCTTACAAGCATGGCCCTGACTCCTCATGATCAATTGTTGAATTATGTGTTATGCGGTAATGTCTGATATGTCCCATCTGATATGTAAAGTGCTGTAGGTTATGTTGGCGCTATATAATAAAATTATTTATTTTTTTTAGAAGCATTTCAAAATTATTACCAGATAAAGTGACATATGTCAGATTTGAAAACTCTGGCCTGATCAGGAAGATGAAAACTATCTGTGGCAGTAAGGGGCTAAACAATGCAAAAACAAGGACGGAGAGAGTATAATTGGTAAGGTAATACGTGAGTAACATATATATATTTTTAAATGGTTTGATGATTAAAAACAGACTCATTTGTTGTATCAGTTTGTACATTTTTATAGGTTTCAGATGCAATCATTTGAAAAAATAAACTTACTTAATCTCCTAGCATGTATTCAGTGTAAGGATCTGCTCTAACGACTATATTTTTGGTTTGAGTGTTGTCAATTAAAAAAATGTTATTCAATAGGGCTGTTCAGATTGAAAGTGGCATTTAACATGTTAACAGCCACAGGTGGATCATGATACCACCCGCGGCTGTTAGGGGCACATGTCAGCTGTTCAAACCTGACATGTGCCGGAAAAGTTGCGGGCTTACTGCTGGAGCCCGCAGCAAACAGGGGGAGGCTACCTTAGACGTACAGTAACTATATGTCTAAGGTGGTAAGGGGTTAATAACCGCTGGTGCAGAAAAACGGATGTCATATGGATGCTAGTGCAGATGAAAAATAATATTTTTTTTCCAGATGAAAATAGGATGTTATTTTATGCTCTCATGTGAACTTAGCCTAATGGTTTTTAGATGCAAATTATTTTTGTTTGCCGGATAATTAACTATTTCACTAAGCTCATTTCTAATTACTGGTGATGGACAAGTGTCATTTACTCATTTTACGGGCTGAATAGTTACCTTAACAACTTTATGCACTGACCTTGAGCAGATGCCTTTATATAAATGCATGTGAACCACTCCGACTAGTCTGTGCTGTAACTGAAACCCTACATTACCTCTGTTAGCTTTGTTGGCTGAAATTCTTTCAGTTTTATCACACATCTCTGGTAAGTCACTGGATGTAAATATTATTCTGTATATATACTATATACTGTATGACTTGCAGTAATATTCTTCTTTGCTAAACAACTATCCTTAGGCTACATTCACACATTCGCATGAAATATCTGTGTGCTGCGAGATGTTTTTTTCTTTAGCAGACAACACACAAACCAATAGAGTTTTATAGATCCATTAGCAAATCTGCAAATATAACAGTTCCAAGCCCCTATATAAATACTGTAAGGGAGCTGTCGGACAACTAGTGGTTGGGAGATAAACTAGAAGCAGTGCTTTAGTACATATAGGACTAAAAAGGGTTAATCGGCCATGACAGATTGATTGTGAGCAGCTGATGAGTTGGGAGAGACTGCTGCTTATCATATCTCCACCCCAGGCTGTGGTAAATTTAGAGCTGTTTGTCTCACACATGGCTGAGTGTATGGAGGTGTGCGGATCTCCTGGATTGAATACCTTTCCTAAAGAACTAAGAAGCTGGACTCTAAGCCAGGCAGGCTAACCAGCACCATTATGTGGAGTTTAAGCTTTATGTTGTAGTTTGATCCAGACAAGGGCTGTATTTGAGTTTCCTGTGATGTGGTTTATGAGGACTGCAATAAACCAGCCAAACTTTAAATAGACACGTTTCCTGTAATACCTCAGATAGCTCCTAAGTGAGTAGCGTTGGTGCAATACTTTTATGCCCAAAAAGACAAAAGTATTCCAAGCATTAAATTCATAATACTCAGAACATGTCTTACACTGATCTGATTTTGAGGATCAAATTAGGATATAATCAATGGGTCTACATTGTCCAAGAAAATATTGGGCAGCACACTGACTCTTCACACAGATGTGTGAACCTAGCCTTATTATGTATAGCACCATCCATTAGTGTATTGTGTGCTCTCTTGTTATACATAGCGCTGTCCCTTAGTATATAGCTTTCTCACGTGTAATGCATTGCACTGTACTTTCTTATGTATAGGGTTGTCTTTTATTACTTCTGTGTTTCTTCAGTGGTGGCCGGGTTTCATCCTCCCTTACCTTGGCCACTAGGGTTGAGCGAAACGGGTCGATCATTTTCAAAAGTCGCCGACTTTTGGCTAAGTCGGCGTCTCATGAAACCCGATCCGACCCCTGTGCTTGTCGGCCATGCGGTACGCGACTTTCGCGCCAAAGTCGCGTTTCAATGACGCGAAAAGCGCCATTTCTCAGCCAATGAAGGTGAACGCAGAGTGTGGGCAGCGTGATGACATAGATCCTGGTCCCCACCATCTTAGAGAAGGGCATTGCAGTGATTGGCTTGCTGTCTGCGGCGTCACAGGGGCTATAAAGGGGCGTTCCCGCCGACCGCCATCTTACTGCTGCTGATCTGAGCTTAGGGACAGGTTGCTGCCGCTTCATCAGAAGCAGGGAGAGCGTTAGGCAGGGTCCACTAACCACCAAACCGCTTGTGCTGCAGCGATTTCCACTGTCCAACACCACCTTCGGTGTGCAGGGACTGTGGAAGCTATTTTTTTTTTTTTTTCCCCTCAGCGCTGTAGCTCATTGGGCTGCCCTAGAAGGCTCCGTGATAGCTGTATTGCTGTGTGTACGCCACTGTGGAAACCAACTGCTTTTTTCAAAGCACATATCCTCTTGTTCCTTCCTTTCTGCACAGCTATCTTTTTTGTTTGTCCACACTTTTTATTTAATTTGTGCATCAGTCCACTCCTATTGCTGCCTGCCATACCTGGCTTACATTACTGCAGGGAGATAGTAATTGTAGGACAGTTTTTTTTTTTTTTTTTGTTTTTTTTTTGTGGGAGATTAAGATTGGCATTTCTGCTACAGTGCCATCCCTGTGTGTGCCATCTCTCACTGAGTGGGCCATAGAAAGCCTATTTATTTTTTCCGTGATTTGTGTTCTAAAATCTACCTCAACACAAAAACACTACATCAATCAGTGGGAGAAAAATATTGGCCTCAGTCAGGGCTTGTGTGCCACTGCTGTGTGTGCTATCTCTCATTCAGTGGGCTATAGCAAGCCTATTTTTTTTTTTTTTTTTTTTTTTAATATTATTTGGTTTCTAAAGTCTCCCTGAAAAAAAAAAAAAACCTAAAAAAACAGTGGGAGAGTAATATTGCCCTTTCAGCTTGTGTGCCAGTCTTGACTCCTGGGTGTGCCACCTCTCTCCCTCTCATTCAGTGGGCCATAGAAAGCCTATTTATTTTTTTTTTTAAATATTATTGGGTTTCTAAAGTCTCCCTGAAAAAACAAAAAATACATAAAAAAACAGTGGGAGAGTAATATTGCCCTTTCAGCTTGTGTGCCAGTCTTGACTCCTGGGTGTGCCACCTCTCTCCCTTTCATTCAGTGGGCCATAGAAAGCCTATTTATTTTTTGGTTTTTTTAATATTATTTGGTTTCTAAAGTCTCCCTGAAAAAAACAAAAAAAACATAAAAAACAGTGGGAGAGTAATATTGCCCTTTCAGCTTGTGCGCCAGTCTTGACTCCTGGTTGTGCCACCTCTCTCTCTCTAATTGTGGGCCATAGAAAGCCTTTTTTTTTTTTTTTTTTTAATATTATTTGGTTTCTAAAGTCTCCCTGAGAAAAAAAAATAAATAAATTAGGTGGGAGATTAATATTGACATTAGTGCTTGAGTGACAGTCCTGCGTGTGTGTCATCTCTGTGATTTTGTGCCACAGAAAACAGAGTGTGTAACATTGTGCCTGATTTTCCTTGTGGTCTCACCAACCTGTTAAGGGATATTGAAATCATACTGAAGTTATAGCTCACCGTGTAAGTTGTTTGACAGCAACAAATAAAGTTACTTTGGTTAAGATTTTAAAACAATGAGGAAGTCTGGTGCAAGAGGTCGTCGTGGGCGTTCATTGTCAGCTGGTAATGATGGTAGTGGTAGTGGAGCATCAGGTGGTCGTGGGGATAAAAATATTCCACCTAAGTCTGGAGCTGTGGAGCCAGTTTCGTCGTCAGGCTACACAAGGCCTCGAACGCTCTCTTTTCTGGGAGTAGGAAAACCGCTTTTAAAGGCGGAGCAGCAACAGCAAGTTTTGGCTTACATTGCAGACTCAGCCTCTAGCTCTTTTGCCTCCTCTTCCGAAACTGGTAAATGTAAAAGCAGCGCGTCGCTTGTGGATGTTCACGGTCAGGGACAAGTCGCTTCCTTGTCCTCCTCAGCAAAAACTACAACAAGAGAGAAGGATGCAGCAGGCGACACAACGGGTCACTCCATGGAGCTCTTTACACATACCGTCCCTGGCTTAGAAAGTGAAACATTTAACAGGCCATGCCCATTACAAGTATATTCTGACATGGAGTGCACTGATGCACAGCCACAGCCAGAGTACTATGCTGCTCCTTTGACTCAGACCACCACATTGCCCTCTCAGGGTACAGATCCACAATCAGACCCTGATGAGACTATGTTGCCCCGCCACGAACGCTATACCACCGACCGACACAGTGACACAGACGAAGTTGCACACGAGCTCGAAGAGGAGGTAATAGATGACCCAGTTATTGACCCCGATTGGCAGCCATTGGGGGAACAGGGTGCAGGCGGCAGTAGTTCAGAAGCGGAGGTGGAGGAGGGGCCGCAGCAGGCATCAACATCGCAACAGGTTCCATCTGCCGGGCCCGTATCTGGACCAAAACGCGTGTCAAAGCCAAAACCTGTTGGAGCACAGCGTTGCCATCCGGTTAAAGCTCAGTCTGCAATCCCTGAAAAGGGATCAGAGTCTAGGAAGAGTGCAGTCTGGCATTTTTTTAAACAACATCCAACTGATCAGCGCAAAGTCATCTGTCAAAAATGTTCAACTAGCTTAAGCAGAGGTCAGAATCTGAAAAGTCTAAATACTAGTTGCATGCATAGACACTTAACCACCATGCATTTTCAAGCCTGGACTAACTACCAAACGTCCCTCAAGGTTGTAGCACCCTCGGCCAATGAAGCTAGTCAGCAACGCAACATCCCTTCCGTCACTGTAAGGCCACCATTTTCCGCACCACCGGCAGTATCTGTGCAGGTTTCTTTGCCAGCCAAAAGCAGTCAGGGTCAGGGAATCACCAGTTTTGTAGGAGGAAATATTGCATCTAGGGCACCGGCGGAAACAATACCGTCTCCAACCGTCTCTCAGTCTGCCATGTACACCGGCACACCCGAAAGTTCCACGATCTACAGCTCTCCAGTCCAGCTCACCCTACATGAGACTCTGGTTAGAAAAAGGAAGTACTTATCCTCGCATCCGCGTACACAGGGTTTTAACACCCACATAGCTAGACTAATCTCGTTAGAGATGATGCCCTACCGGTTAGTTGAAAGCGAAGCTTTCAAAGCCCTGATGGAGTACGCTGAACCACGATACGAGCTACCCAGTCGACACTTTTTTTCCAGAAAAGCCATCCCAGCCCTGCACCAGCATGTTAAACAGCGCATCGTCCATGCACTCAGGCAATCTGTGAGTACAAAGGTGCACCTGACTACAGATGCATGGACCAGTAGGCATGGCCAGGGACGTTATGTGTCCATCACGGCACACTGGGTGAATGTGGTGGATGCAGGGTCCACAGGCGACATCAATTTAGGGACAGTTGTGCCTAGCCCACGGTCTAGGAAACAGTTGGCTGTAGGCGTTCGCACCCCCTCCTCCTCCTCCTCGTCCTCCTGCAGAAGCTACAGCTCTTCCACAGAACGCAGTCGGCCAACCACTCCATCGGCAGATGACACTGTTGCACACCAGTTGTCCCATTATGGGCCAGCTACTGCCAAGCGTCAGCAGGCTGTATTGGCTATGAAGTGTTTGGGCGACAACAGACACACCGCGGAAGTTCTGTCCGAGTTCTTGCAACAAGAAACGCAGTCGTGGCTGGGCACAGTAGATCTTGAGGCAGGCAAGGTAGTGAGTGATAACGGAAGGAATTTCATGGCTGCCATCTCCCTTTCCCAACTGAAACACATTCCTTGCCTGGCTCACACCTTAAACCTGGTGGTGCAGTGCTTATTGAAAACTTATCCTGGGTTCTCCGACCTGCTCCTCAAAGTGCGTGCACTTTGCTCACATATCCGACGTTCGCCTGTACACGCCAGCCGTATGCAGACCTATCAGCGGTCTTTGAACCTTCCCCAGCATCGCCTAATCATAGACGTTGCAACAAGGTGGAACTCAACACTGCACATGCTTCAGAGACTGTGCGAACAGAGGCGTGCTGTTATTTATTTGTGGGAGGATACACGGGCAGGCAGTAGGATGGCAGACATGGAGTTGTCAGGTGTGCAGTGGTCGAAGATACAAGACATGTGTCAAGTCCTTCAGTGTTTTGAGGAATGCACACGGCTGGTTAGTGCAGACAACGCCGTAATAAGCATGAGCATCCCCCTAATGCGTCTGCTGATGCAAAGTTTGACGCACATAAAGGAGCAGGCGTCTGCACCAGAGGAAGAGGGAAGCCTTGATGACAGTCAGCCATTGTCTGGTCAGGGCAGTGTACAGGACGAGGTAGCGGGCGAAGAGGAGGTGGAGGATGAGGAGGATGATGGGGATGAGTATATTTTTAATGCGGAAACTTTCACGGGGGCACAGGAAATTGGTTGCGTGTCACGGCCGGGTTCTGGTTTTTTGAGGGACACAAGTGACGTAGATTTGCCTGCAACTGCCCCTCAACCAATCACAACCGGAGATTTGACAAGTGGAACTTTGGCCCACATGGCGGATTATGCCTTACGTATCCTACAAAGGGACACACGCATTACGAAAATGATGAACGATGACGATTACTGGTTGGCCTGCCTCCTTGATCCACGCTATAAAGGCAAATTGCAAAATATTATGCCACATGAGAACTTGGAACTAATATTAGCAACCAAACAATCAACTCTTGTTGACCGTTTGCTTCAGGCATTCCCAGCACACAGCGCACGTGATCGTTCTCACACGAGCTCCAGGGGGCAGCAGACTAGGAGTGTTAGGGGTGCACACATCAGAAGTGGCGTTGGACAGAGGGGTTTTCTGACCAGGTTGTGGAGTGATTTTGCTATGACCGCAGACAGGACAGGTACTGCTGCATCAATTGAAAGTGACAGGAGACAACATTTGTCCAGTATGGTTACTAACTATTTTTCATCCCTTATCGATGTTCTCCCTCAACCGTCATTCCCATTTGATTACTGGGCCTCCAAATTAGACACCTGGCCAGAATTGGCAGAATATGCATTGCAGGAGCTTGCTTGCCCGGCAGCAAGTGTCCTATCAGAAAGAGTATTCAGTGCTGCAGGTTCAATATTAACCGAAAAAAGGACTCGTCTGGCTACCCAAAATGTTGACGATCTAACATTCATTAAAATGAACCACAACTGGATTTCGAAATCTTTTGCCCCACCTTGCCCGGCCGACACCTAGCTTTCCTATGAAAAGCTCTTGCCTGTGAATTACTTTTCTAATGTCTAATTTGCTGCAGCTGATTGTACAGCATACGACATGTTTACACCTCCCTAAATGGCAAAACTCCCCACACGGGGCCGTGGTATCGCGACTTGGCGCAAGCACCCGTGAGACTGCTGTTTGTCTGAAGAGGTGGGTGTGCTCGCTTTTGGTTGACGGCATTGCTACTGGGTCCCTCATAGTACAATGTAGTGTCTCTGGCGGTGGTGGTGCGCACCCAACGTCAGACACACCGTTGTAACATGAGGGGCCCTGGGGCGGTCCCGCCGGCCTCAAGAGAGTTCCCCCCTACCCCAGCTCAAAATGTGCTCTACCACGTGCAAAATTATGTCGCACAGCTCCACCAATCTTTAGTCTATTCGCTGACATCATTCAATGTCTGGCACTGACAATACAAATTTGTAGACATCTATGATGCAACTTAAAGTAGTCTGTGTCTGTGTCCTATATTGGCACCATTAAATAGTTACTGCCAAATTACTATGTCAGAAACTCAGTAGATGAGCCCACCCCTGTACCTAAGTATGCCACCTTTTTTTTTTGTTTTGGTTGTTTTGCGAGACATTAACATCTATTTATATTTTGGGAGTACTGGGACAGACACTCCTTGCACTACTCCTCCACTCACCACCAAGCTGCCTGTGTATCCATGTAACCGCTGTAAAACTGCCATGAGCCTATTGTTTGTTATTTTAGGCCTTTGATAGCCTGTCTGCGGTCCCTACTTTAAATACTCCTCCACTGACCACCAAGCTGCCTGCCCGTGTATCCATGTAACCGCTGTGAAACTGCCATGAGCCTATTGTTTGTTATGTTAGGCCTTTGATAGCCTGTCTGCGGTCCCTACTTTAAATACTCCTCCACTGACCAGACCACTGCTGCCCGTGTACCCCTGGAACCAATTATAAAGTGCCTACAGCCAGCCCATTTTCTTATGTTAGGCCTTTGAAGCCTGTCTGCGGTCCCTACTTTAAATACTCCTCCACTGACCAGACCACTGCTGCCCGTGTACCCCTGGAACCAATTATAAAGTGCCTACAGCCAGCCCATTTTCTTATGTTAGGCCTTTGAAGCCTGTCTGCGGTCCCTACTTTAAATACTCCTCCACTCACCACCACCAAGCTGCCTGCCCGTGTATCCATGTAACCGCTGTGAAACTGCCATGAGCCTATTGTTTGTTATGTTAGGCCTTTGATAGCCTGTCTGCGGTCCCTACTTTAAATACTCCTCCACTGACCAGACCACTGCTGCCCGTGTACCCCTGGAACCAATTATAAAGTGCCTACAGCCAGCCCATTTTCTTATGTTAGGCCTTTGAAGCCTGTCTGCGGTCCCTACTTTAAATACTCCTCCACTCACCACCACCAAGCTGCCTGCCCGTGTATCCATGTAACCGCTGTGAAACTGCCATGAGCCTATTGTTTGTTATTTTAGGCCTTTGATAGCCTGTCTGCGGTCCCTACTTTAAATACTCCTCCACTGACCACCAAGCTGCCTGCCCGTGTATCCATGTAACCGCTGTGAAACTGCCATGAGCCTATTGTTTGTTATGTTAGGCCTTTGATAGCCTGTCTGCGGTCCCTACTTTAAATACTCCTCCACTCACCACCACCAAGCTGCCTGCCCGTGTATCCATGTAACCGCTGTAAAACTGCCATGAGCCTATTGTTTGTTATTTTAGGCCTTTGATAGCCTGTCTGCGGCCCCTACTTGCAATACTCCTCCACTGACCACAATGCTGCCTGGAGTGCCTGCCTGTGTATCCATGTAACCGATGTAAAACTGCCATGACTGCCTACTGTTTGTTATTTTAGGCCTTTGATAGCCTGTCTGCAGCCCCTACTTGCAATACTCCTCCACTGACCACACCAATGCTGCCCGTGTACCCCTGGAACCTATTTAAAAGTTCATAGAGCCTAGTTATATATTTTATTTACTATTAATAAGGCCATGATGGACTACGCTGTACCACGCTACAAGCTAACCAGTCGACACTTCTTTTGCGAGAAAAGCCATCCCAACCCTCCACCAGCATGTAGAAGACCGCATTGTCCATGCACTCTGGCAATCTGTGAGTACAAAGGTGCACCTGACAACAGACGCATGGACCTGTAGGCATGGCCACGGAAGATTACGTGTCCATTACGGCGCAATGGGTTAATGTGGTGGATGCATGGTCCACAGGGGACAGCCTACTAAGTCTGTCTGCAGTCCCTAATTCAAATTGTCCTCCACTGTCTAAATCGGAACTTCCACCTTCTGGCTTTCGGCCTATAGTATCAGAAATTAAACTGCATTTGGCCTTCAACTTTGGTTAGGGCCTACTAACGGCTTCTGCCCCTCCCTGGTGTTGCCCTCAACTAAATAAAGCTGAGCTTCAACCTTCTGCTCCAAATTACCATTTTGAAAAATGCAATAGGCTTTTCAGGCCTACTAAAGGAGTCTGTCTGTGTGCCCCTGCCTGGTGTTGTCCTCAACTAAATAAAGCTGAGCTTCAACCTTCCGGCTCTCATTAAGTGGTTTTAAAAAAAAAATGGTGGTTAGGGCCTACTAACGGCTTCTGCCCCTCCCTGGTGTTGCCCTCAACTAAATAAAGCTGAGCTTCAACCTTCTGCTCCAAATTACCATTTTGAAAAATGCAATAGGCTTTTCAGGCCTACTAAAGGTGTCTGTCTGTGTGCCCCTCCCTGGTGTTGTCCTCAACTAAATAAAGCTGAGCTTCAACCTTCCGGCTCTCATTATGTGGTTTTAAAAAAAAAAATGGTGGTTAGGGCCTACTAACGGCTTCTGCCCCTCCCTGGTGTTGTCCTCAACTAAATAAAGCTGAGCTTCAACCTTCCGGCTCTCATTAAGTGGTTTTAAAAAAAAAAAAAATGGTGGTTAGGGCCTACTAACGGCTTCTGCCCCTCCCTGGTGTTGTCCTCAACTAAATAAAGCTGAGCTTCAACCTTCCGGCTCTCATTAAGTGGTTTTAAAAAAAAAATGGTGGTTAGGGCCTACTAACGGCTTCTGCCCCTCCCTGGTGTTGCCCTCAACTAAATAAAGCTGAGCTTCAACCTTCCGGCTCTCATTAAGTGGTTTTAAAAAAAAAATGGTGGTTAGGGCCTACTAACGGCTTCTGCCCCTCCCTGGTGTTGCCCTCAACTAAATAAAGCTGAGCTTCAACCTTCTGCTCCAAATTACCATTTTGAAAAATGCAATAGGCTTTTCAGGCCTACTAAAGGTGTCTGTCTGTGTGCCCCTCCCTGGTGTTGTCCTCAACTAAATAAAGCTGAGCTTCAACCTTCCGGCTCTCATTAAGTGGTTTTAAAAAAAAAAAATGGTGGTTAGGGCCTACTAACGGCTTCTGCCCCTCCCTGGTGTTGCCCTCAACTAAATAAAGCTGAGCTTCAACCTTCTGCTCCAAATTACCATTTTGAAAAATGCAATAGGCTTTTCAGGCCTACAAAAGGTGTCTGTCTGTGTGCCCCTCCCTGGTGTTGTCCTCAACTAAATAAAGCTGAGCTTCAACCTTCCGGCTCTCATTATGTGGTTTTAAAAAAAAAAATGGTGGTTAGGGCCTACTAACGGCTTCTGCCCCTCCCTGGTGTTGTCCTCAACTAAATAAAGCTGAGCTTCAACCTTCCGGCTCTCATTATGTGGTTTTAAAAAAAAAAATGGTGGTTAGGGCCTACTAACGGCTTCTGCCCCTCCCTGGTGTTGTCCTCAACTAAATAAAGCTGAGCTTCAACCTTCCGGCTCTCATTAAGTGGTTTTAAAAAAAAAATGGTGGTTAGGGCCTACTAACGGCTTCTGCCCCTCCCTGGTGTTGTCCTCAACTAAATAAAGCTGAGCTTCAACCTTCCGGCTCTCATTAAGTGGTTTTAAAAAAAAAATGGTGGTTAGGGCCTACTAACGGCTTCTGCCCCTCCCTGGTGTTGTCCTCAACTAAATAAAGCTGAGCTTCAACCTTCCGGCTCTCATTATGTGGTTTTAAAAAAAAAAATGGTGGTTAGGGCCTACTAACGGCTTCTGCCCCTCCCTGGTGTTGTCCTCAACTAAATAAAGCTGAGCTTCAACCTTCCGGCTCTCATTAAGTGGTTTTAAAAAAAAAATGGTGGTTAGGGCCTACTAACGGCTTCTGCCCCTCCCTGGTGTTGTCCTCAACTAAATAAAGCTGAGCTTCAACCTTCCGGCTCTCATTAAGTGGTTTTAAAAAAAAAATGGTGGTTAGGGCCTACTAACGGCTTCTGCCCCTCCCTGGTGTTGTCCTCAACTAAATAAAGCTGAGCTTCAACCTTCCGGCTCTCATTATGTGGTTTTAAAAAAAAAAATGGTGGTTAGGGCCTACTAACGGCTTCTGCCCCTCCCTGGTGTTGTCCTCAACTAAATAAAGCTGAGCTTCAACCTTCCGGCTCTCATTATGTGGTTTTAAAAAAAAAAATGGTGGTTAGGGCCTACTAACGGCTTCTGCCCCTCCCTGGTGTTGTCCTCAACTAAATAAAGCTGAGCTTCAACCTTCCGGCTCTCATTAAGTGGTTTTAAAAAAAAAATGGTGGTTAGGGCCTACTAACGGCTTCTGCCCCTCCCTGGTGTTGCCCTCAACTAAATAAAGCTGAGCTTCAACCTTCCGGCTCTCATTAAGTGGTTTTAAAAAAAAAATGGTGGTTAGGGCCTACTAACGGCTTCTGCCCCTCCCTGGTGTTGCCCTCAACTAAATAAAGCTGAGCTTCAACCTTCCGGCTCTCATTAAGTGGTTTTAAAAAAAAAATGGTGGTTAGGGCCTACTAACGGCTTCTGCCCCTCCCTGGTGTTGCCCTCAACTAAATAAAGCTGAGCTTCAACCTTCTGCTCCAAATTACCATTTTAAAAAATGCAATAGGCTTTTCCGGCCTACTAAAGGTGTCTGCCCCTCCCTGGTGTTGTCCTCAACTGAACAAAGCTGAGCTTCCACATTCTGGCTTTCGCCCTATACTATCAGATATTAAACTGCATTTGGCCTACTAGTGTGGTTAGGCCCTTGAAACAGTGTCTGCTGCTCTTGGGTTTGCTACTCCACTGAACAAAGCAATGCCGCCTGTTTAGTCCTGTTACCAATTTTGAACTGCATGTAGCCTACTTTATTCTTTGGCCCTATATCTGTTTCCTCCTCATCCTGCCCATTGCCCAGCCACTGCTAAATGAGTCTGCTGGTACATTGACCTAGACCACTACATTCCCCTTGTACTCTACACAGCCAGAATCTGTCCCTGCTGAAAGTAAGGTTCCCCTTCCCGCATGTTATACCACCTTACACAGGGACAAAGAGGAAGGTGCAGATGAAAGTGCAGGTTCCTTCATCAGGTGGGGGGGCATACTCGTTGGCGACGTCACTGGCACAGGGCCCCTCAGAGTACGCAAAAGTGTCGCTGCTGGTGGGAGGCGCCCCCGCCATGCAAACACACCGCCGTACTTTGAGGGGCCCTGTGCCAGTGGCAATGCGAACGAGTGGGCCCCCCCCCTGCTTGCTCAGGATCACAGCACTTGCAACTTTTAAATACTTACCTTTCCCTGCAACACCGCCGTGACGTAGTCCGCATTTCCTGGGCCCACGAAAAACTTGAGCCAGCCCTACTCCCCCCACAACTTTCCCCCAATTCCCTATGCCCAACTATTATTATACAGTTAATTAAGATTGGCAAGCTTCAGAAACAAGAATGGATGTTTTTGGCATTAAAATGGGCACTGTAGGTGTTTTCCTGGCCTCCACTCACTGCCGACTATGCTTCCCCATTGACTTGCATTGGGTTTCGTGTTTCGGTCGATCCCCGACTTTTAGCGATAATCGGCCGACTGCACTCGACTCGACTCTGGACAAAATCGGGTTTCCCAAAACCCTACTCGATCTTAAAAAAATGAAAGTCGCTCAACCCTATTGGCCACGTCTCTGAGCACTAAACACCTTGTACTTTTAGTCACTTCTGGTAAGTTGTAGTTCTCGATTATGACAGCACTGAGAGAATAATGACTTCATTGTCTCATCATGTTTGATTCTTCTCAAATCTTTTGGCAGTTAATGTGTGTCTTTTTTTATCAACTTTTTTTGTAACCCTGTTGACTGTTGGCAACAAAACTTTTGGTGGTTTTGTGATCACGCACCAATATTTTAGCAATATCAAGAGTGCTACATCCATCTTTTCATAGTCAGTTAAATCTCTTTTTTGTCTCATTTTGCCTGAGGAAAATTATAAATTCTGCCCACTTTGATAAAGGGTGTTGATAGCCTTAAGCCTCACTCTTTTATTATACAAATACACATCACCTGGTCTATTTAATCCAATTAGCATTCAAGTTATACAGCTTGGAATTGGAAAATAGATATGATGATGACATGATAACATGGTCAAAATACTCACTTGCCTAATAACTGTGCACACAGTGTATGTACCACATTTACTGGCTAGTGAATACTGTATATAAAGATACCTACATTTAATAGCTGCTAGTGCAATTTTAAGAGTTGCCCATTGTTAAATGCATGTAACCCATAAGTACAAATGCAGAAGCTGCAAACATAGAGGGCGATTTACTAATGTTAATGCTTAGCTAGACTAGGCAGTCAGATGGTACACTGAATAAACCCAGTGGAACATTCGGGAGCTGAGCTGCTGAGTGGCCACTACACAGTGAACAAAGGAATACTGTTTAGCTCCATTCACTATTCACTTCTGTCCACCACCAGTGTGTGTGCTGATTCTCAGCCCTCCATCAATCTGAAATGGATGACCTAGTCTTTGGATAAATGATCATTATCTTTATCCCGGAAAACCACTTTATTGCAAAATAATATACTATCCATGAAATTTTGATGTTGTAATTTAGAGGTTTTGAAAATTTTATTACCTACTTTTCCTATAAGAAAGCATCATCCATATATACAGCGTTCAACTCACTTGGTGGTTCACAGAGGTAGAAAACTGAAACACTGTCTCTTTAAATCTTCAGTTGGTTAATTATATGGGAAAGTAAACCCAGCCGTTCAGGCAAAAACAGGAAAACAACAAAGAAAACAAAAACGCTGTAACAGAGTCCATACGTTTGTGGATAACAGCTCGCTCTGGAGCAAGACAGATTCAGTCTTTCCTCTTCAGGACACAAACCACTGGAGAATCCTCTCTCCAGTCTTACTGAACAAAGACTGCCTCTTGAGCCAAGCCATTTAAGCCCCAGACCATGTGACTCTTCCGCCATGTGACTGAACACATGATTGTGACATCACACAGGTCCTGTCAGCATACCATGGTGCTGGCTCTGCAGATGGAGATAAGGTGGACACCTTCCCACCCACTCTATGGATGTCCACATAAAAACCAGCCCATTACGCAACTTAACTAAATCCTCACAGCACTTAATGTGATGGAGGGAAATTACTCTGGGTTTTACATCACTGATGCCATTAAGCGTAGGGACACATATCTTCCCTCCAGCAGTCTACCAGTGACGTTGTCACAAGTGGCTTGTAAAAGTTAGGGAACCCCTGGTCAAAATTTCTGTTATAGTGAACAGTTAAGCAAGTTGAAGATGAATTGATCTGTAAAAGGCCTAAAGTAAAAGATTACTCATTTCCTTTGTATTTAAGACAACAAAAACTTAATTTTTTTTTCTCATTTTAAAAATTAGAAACTGGGTCAATGCAAAAGTTTGGGCACCTTTGGAGATTTGTGTGCTCAGATAATTTTGACCAAGGTTTCAAACCTTAATTAGCCTGTTATGGCTTGTTCACTATTTTCACTATAAGGGTACGTTCACACAGGACTTTTTTGCTGCTTTTTTTTGCTGCTTTTTTTATGCTAATTTAGGTGCGTTTTTTGGTGCGTTTTTGGTGCGTTTTTTGGGTACGTTCACACAGGGCTTTTTTGCTGCAGATTTTTGCTGCAGATTTTTGCTGCTTTTTTTATGCCAATTTTCAGCTGCGAGGACACCTCGCAATGGCTCTTCACACCTTACTACCAGGAACTCCCTCACAATAGATCACAATCAGGACACCTCACAATGGCTCTTCACACCTCACAATGGCTCTTCACACCTCACTTACAGGAACTCCCTCACAATAGATCACAATCAGGACACCTCACAATGGCTCTTCACACCTCACAATGGCTCACAATGGCTCTTCACACCTCACTACCAGGAACTCCCTCACAATAGATCACAAACAGGACACCTCACAATGGCTCTTCACACCTCACAATGGCTCACAATGGCTCTTCACACCTCACTAACCACATCCCTAAGCTCTTGGCTGTGAGATCCCTTCCTGCTGGCCATGATTTTCTGCACAAAAAACGCAGCAAATAATGCTACATGCGTTTTTTCAGCGTTTTTGCAGCGTTTTTTTCATCACCCATTCAAGTCAATGGGTGAAAAAACGCTGCAAAAACGCTGAAAGAAGTGACATGCCCTATGTCCAAAAAAAGCAGCAAAGCAGAAAAAACTGATCAAACAAAAAAACAACGTGTGTGCATGAGATTTCTGAAATCTCATAGGTTTTTCTGGTACTGTAAAAAGCAGCTGAAAATTAGCATAAAAAAAAGCATAAAAAAAAAGCATCAAAAAAGTCCTGTGTGAACGTACCCTAAAAGGCCAGGTAATGAAAAATTTCCCAGCTTTATGAAAACCCAGCCTCCTCTATCCCTGTGTCAAAAAACAGTATCCATAGGTTCTTCTAAGAAGATGCCTAGCACTCTGACAACGAAAATTGTGGAGGCCCAAATAGCAGGAAAAGGCTGTAATAAAATGGAAAAGTGTTTTCAAATTGCCCTTTCCTCAGTTTAACAAGTAATTAAGCAATCACAGTTAACAGGAACAGTCAAGGTCTAGATAAGGACTGGAAGGCAAAGCAAAATTTAAATGAGAGCTGCTCGTATGATTGCTAGAGAAGCCCCCACTTGACTGCAAAAGATATTAAGAAAGATTTAACAGATTCTGAGGTTGTGGTACATTGTTCTACTGTTCAGAGACACCTGCTCAAATATGACCTTCTCCGAAGAGTCATCAGAAGAAAACCTCTCCTGCGTCCTCACCATAAAATTCAGCATCAAAAGTATGTAAAAGATCTTCTAAAGAAGCCTGATGCATTTTGGAAAGAAGTTATGTGGTCTGGTGAGGTTAAAATAGAGCTCTTTGGCCACAATGATCAAAGGTATATGTGGAGAAAAAAGGGCACAGAATTTCAGGAAAAGAAAATCTCGCCAACCGTTAAGCATGGAGATGGATCAATCATGCTTTGGGATTGTGTTGCAGCCAATGGTAAAGAGAAGAATGGATTCAATAAAATTTCAACAAATTCTTAATGCAAGCATAATACCATCTGTAACAAAAGCTGAAGCCGAAAAGAGGATGGCGTCTACAAATGGATAATGAACCTAAACACACCTCAAAATCAACAATAGATTTCAAAAGGCACAAGCTGAAGGTTTTACAATGGCCCTCACAGTCCCCTGATCTGAACATCATTGAAAATCTGTGGCTAGACATCAAAACTGTAGTAGGAGGAGGCGTCCGAGCCTGGAGATTGTGCGATTCCCTCTATAAAGGAGGAATCCTCCATGTGAAGTTCTCATAATTAGAAAATGATTAACAGAGTGTGTTCCTCCATAGCCCTTCTTGGATCATTAACTCTTCTGTTGGGAGTCTCCGCTTTAATCATTGTATGCCTATGGATTTACTGGAATGAATGTCAGGGAACATGAAAGATCCGGATTACCGTGAGATAGACCGGTCATAAAGTGCCTCGCCATCTCATCAAGGAGAATATCGCCATCTTCCAGCAAGTGAAATGTATGCACCAGTAGAGTGGTCACCAGCCAGTTGTGAAACTACAATTTCCAGCATACCCTGAGACACTTAGGAACACTGCTCAAAAAATAAGGAATTAAACTTGATAATTGAGGCTCAAAAACAAACAAAAAAAAAGGATTGAAGTCTGATCATCTGAGCTTTATATACCAGTAAATGGCGAAGAACACAAAACAGGCGAACAGCATCATATACAACAGCAGCTTGGCCTGACTTCCCCTAGAGAGAACCTTGGGCCTGCCCATTGTGGCCCCCAAGAAACCACCGGTAGAGTCGAAATCTGAGTCCATTTGTGAAAGCAAATTATTGTGATATTTTACTTCAGTTCCAATATCGATAGAAAGAGATTTCAGCGCGTTGGCTTTGAGTCGGAGGGTTTCGGTGAGTCTTTCGTTCTCCTCGTACACGCTATAACAACTCATCTCCGGGCGTCCTTCCCGGTGCTTCATCCCTCCACGGTCCATGCTGGCGACGCGCGGACTCGTCGCATCCAACAAATCAAAATAGTAGTGCATTCAAGAACTGGAACAATTTTCCAAGGAAGAATGGATGGAAATCCCTCAAACAAAAACTGAAAGACTCTTGGCTGGCTACAAAAAGCATTTACAAGCTGTGGTACTTTCAAAAGGGGGTGCTTCTAGGTACTAACCATGCAGGGCGCAAAAACTTTTGCATTGGCCCATTAACTGTTCACAATAGCAGTAATTTTGACCAGGGGTACCCAAACTTTTACATGTCAGTGTAAATTCCCTTTATAGATGTGGTGTGTAACAATTATAATTGGACACGTTTATCTTGTTTCATGAATGTTTTACATGATGCTGGTGAAACCTAAATAATCTTTAGTAATTTAATCCACGTACAAAGCTGCATTACATGTAACGTTCTGCAAGAACTAACTAAGCTTACTGGCTATCCTAAAGGATAAACGCTGCAAGAATAATATTCAGTTCTGTCTGGATTTCTCATTCTGAGGTATGTTATCAAATTTCATAGCCGAGAGTAATATACTTGAAATGACATCAACCGTGAAAGGTTAAAATGTCATTTACAACCGGATGCAGATTTCTTCCACTTGGGATTATTTTTAGACTATAGCGGGATGATGTTTAGTAAGAATAAATAGCTAAAAATCTCACCTGAAAGTATCATCTAATCTTACTAATAGTGATTTTGTCACTTTAATCCCATCTATATATGAGAGACTGCAATCCATGACAAAGAAAGCAATTTCATGCAGCAAGGTCCTCTTGCAGTGTATAGGCTTAGGCAATGGGGCTCCCTTATTAATGTCTAAATATTTATGAATTTAATCTCTTCATAACAAATCAATAAAACATGTCAGCTGCAAGCAAAACATATCCCAGTCCCAAATAAACTTGCAACCACTGCATGCTAATAAGACTCATCTTTCTTCGCGGGAAATGTCTATGTAGAATTCCTGCTGTATTATTCGTTTATTCTCTATTGTTTAAAATTCCTGATATTTGGGTTTGGATGAGAAAAAGTTCCTGTTACTAATAAAAACTCGAAATGAAAGAAACATCAGCAGTTCCATCAAATGTTTGAAATACGTAAAACATGAGGGACAAAAAAAAACCAAAACACGTTCCGGCAAATGGAGATCATAGGCCTTATGGCAAGGCCCTGGAAAGAGTTGATGTTGACTTTTAGGATTGCTATTCTCCACAGGAGCCACTAGTGTCCCTGTTCTCTTTCCCTGTCAAGAAGCGTTTTGTCTTTTTGTAAAACATGTAGATAAATCTATACATTATATAAGGTACACATAAAAACTTTGGGCACCTCTTGGTACATCTTGCATTGTCTGTGTGCAGCAAACCAATATCTATGACAGCTATAATTTCCTCCATAATTAATGCCAATTTTTGGCAAAAATTAGTATGTTGGGGTACTGTTGGTCCTGCCTCTCCAGCTAAGCACCACCTACTTCTTAGAAAAGCGGTGAGAGCAACATAAAACAGGCATTCAGCAAAATGTCATCATTTTTATGCCATAAAAGTGTAGTAAAGGTCTTGATAAATTTCCTCCTTCTGTTTATACTACTCATTTACATTTCCCACTTTTAAGGAATTAAGTTATAAAAGCTATGGACATCTTTGGCATAAAAACATTTTTTTTACATGTTAACGGGCTTTTTAGTACAGTAATTGCACTAATTTCAGTTTGCAATTTTCATTATTTATTTTAGGCCTTTTGAGAAGTAGTTTTCTTTTGTGGGAGTGTCCCTCCGAGGAATATAGGATGGATGTGCACTCTGTGAGTATCCAGTGTACACGTGTCATCATTTGCTTTCATGTATCAGCGCGGTTCTAAAGGTACCTTCACACTAAACGATATCGCTAGCGATCCGTGACGTTGCAGCGTCCTGGCTAGCGATATCGTTTAGTTTGACACGCAGCAGCGATCAGGATCCTGCTGTGATATCGCTGGTCGTTGAACAAAGTTCAGAACTTTATTTGGTCGTCAGACCGGCGTGTATCGTCGTGTTTGACACCAAAAGCAACGATACCAGCGATGTTTTACACTGGTAACCAGGGTAAACATCGGGTTGCTAAGCGCAGGGCCGCGCTTAGTAACCCGATGTTTACCCTGGTTACCAGTGTAAAATGTAAAAAAAACAAACAGTACATACTCACCTTCGCGTCCCCCGGCGTCCGCTTCCCACACTGACTGAGCGTCGTAAAGTGAAAGTGAAAGTACAGCACAGCGGTGACGTCACCGCTCTGCTGTTAGGGCCGGCGCTCAGTCAGTGCAGGAAGCGGACGCCGGGGGACGCGAATGTAAGTATGTACTGTTTGGTTTTTTTACATTTTACGCTGGTAACCAGGGTAAACATCGGGTTACTAAGCGCAGCCCTGCGCTTAGTAACCCGATGTTTACCCTGGTTACCCGGGGACCTCGGCATCGTTGGTCGCTGGAGAGCGGTCTGTGTGACAGCTCTCCAGCAATCCAACAGCGACGCTGCAGCGATCGGCATCGTTGTCGCCATCGTTGCAGCGTCGCTTAATGTGAAGGTACCTTAACACTGCACATACTTTTGTCCTGTGCGCTTCCGCGCTTTCCTTCTTGTCTCTGTTTTTTTTTTTTGGCTCCATAAGACCTCAGATATTTTCAGAGCCATCAAAACCATGGGCAGGAGCGCTGACGGATTTGTACGAGTTCAGCACATGCACTGCACTAGATAATAGACTTACAAACACTCTGCAGTTGCAACATTTTAGAACATTTTTAATGAAGACTATTTAGAAAGCTGCTTAAGTCAGACTTGAGGAAGCCAACAAAAAATCTGTGATCGGGCACATAACATTTAAGAATTATAGCACAGTAAATTGAACTTCCCCTCTGATTACTTCAGCCAACGTTTTTAAGGGATAACTTTGGTCCTATAAAAGGTTTTCAGGGCTGATCTGTGTTATCTTCTGTATAAAAAGAACATGTTAGCAAGGCAAAGTCTCTCAGAAGCAAAGATGGTCAGAGGTTCACTAATCTAATTTATGAATAACTGTGCCTAAAAATTGAGAAAATATTTCAGAAAAATGCTCCTTAGCGTAAAATTGCAAATACTTGAAGTATCCAACCATTATGGAAAAGATTACGGAGAAATCCATGTGTTGTAGATTGTGAGCCTTCGCGAGCAGGGTCCTCTCTTCTCTTGTATCAGTCGTGACTTGTATTGTTTAACCCCTTCATGACCCAGCCTATTTTGGCCTTAATGACCTTGCCGTTTTTTGCAATTCTGACCAGTGTCCCTTTATGAGGTAATAACTCCGAAACGCTTCAACGGATCCTAGCGATTCTGAGATTGTTTTTTCGTGACATATTGGGCTTCATGTTAGTGGTAAATTTAGGTTGATAATTTCTGAGTTTATTTGTGAAAAAAACGGAAATTTGGTGAAAATTTTGAAAATTTCGCAATTTTCACATTTTGAATTTTTATTCTGTTAAACCAGAGAGTTATGTGACACAAAATAGTTAATAAATAACATTTCCCACATGTCTACTTTACATCAGCACAATTTTGGAAACAAATTTTTTTTTTGCTAGGAAGTTATAAGGGTTAAAATTTGACCAGTGATTTCTCATTTTTACAACAAAATTTACAAAACCATTTTTTTTAGGGACCACCTCACATTTGAAGTCAGTTTGAGGGTTCTATATGGCTGAAAATACCCAAAAGTGACACCATTCTAAAAACTGCACCCCTCAAGGTGCTCAAAACCACATTCAAGAAGTTTATTAACCCATCAGGTGTTTCACAGCAGCAGAAGCAACATGGAAGTAAAAAATGAACATTTAACTTTGTAGTCACAAAAATGATCTTTTAGCAACAATTTTTTTTTTCCCAAGGGTAAAAGGAGAAACTGGACCATGGACGTTGTTGTACAATTTTTCCTGAGTACGCTGATACCTCATATGTGGGGGTAAACCACTGTTTGGGCGCACGGCAGGGCTCGGAAGGGAAGGAGCGCCATTTGACTTTTTGAATGAAAAATTGGCTCCAATCTTTAGCGGACACCATGTCGCGTTTGGAGAGCCCCCGTGTGCCTAAACATTGGAGCTCCCCCACACGTGACCCCATTTTGGAAACTAGACCCCCCAAGGAACTTATCTAGAAGCATAGTGAGCGCTTTAAACCCCCAGGTGCTTCACAAATTGTTCTGTAAACATGAAAAAGTACTTTTTTTTCACAAAAAAATTATTTTAGCCTCAATTTTTTCATTTTCACATGGGCAACAGGATAAAATGGATCCTAAAATTTGTTGGACAATTTCTCCTGAGTACGCCGATACCTCATATGTGGGGGTAAAGCACTGTTTGGGTGCACGGCAAGGCTCGGAAGGGGAGGCGTGCCATTTGACTTTTTGAATGGAAAATTAGCTCCAATCGTTTGGCGGACACCATGTCGCGTTTGGTGAGCCCCTGTGTGCCTAAACATTGGAGCTCCCCTACAAGTGACCCCATTTTGGAAACTAGACCCCCCAAGGAACTAATCTAGATGCATAGTGAGCACTTATAACCCCAAGGTGCTTCACAGAAGTTTATAACGCAGAGCCGTGAAAATAAAAAATAATTTTTCTTTCCTCAAAAATGATTTTTAGCCCAGAATTTTTTATTTTCCCAAGGGTAATAGGAGAAATTGGACCCCAAATGTTGTTGTCCAGTTTGTCCTGAGTACGATGATACCCCATATGTGGGGGTAAACCACTGTTTGTGCGCACGGCAGGGCTCGGAAGGGAAGGCATGCCATTTGGCTTTTTGAATGGAAAATTAGCTCCAATCATTAGCGGACACCATGTCGCGTTTGGAGAGCCCCTGTGTGCCTAAACATTGGAGCTCCCACACAAGTGACCCCATTTTGGAAACTAGACCTCCCAAGGAACTAACCTAGATGTGTGGTGAGCACTTTGAACCCCCAAGTGCTTCACAGAAGTTTATAACGCAGAGCCATGAAAAAAAATGATTTTTTAGCCCACAATTTTTTATTTTCCCAAGGGTAACAGGAGAAATTGGACCCCAAAAGTTGTTGTCCAGTTTCTCCTGAGTATGCTGATACCCCATATGTGGGGGTAAACCACTGTTTTGGCACACGTCTGGGTTCGGAAGGGAAGTAGTGATGTTTTGAAATGCAGACTTTGATGGAATGCTCTGCGGGCGTCAGGTTGCGTTTGCAGAGCCCCTGATGTGCCTAAACAGTAGGAACTCCCCACAAGTGACTCCACTTTGGAAACTAGACCCCCAAGGGAACTTATCTAGATGTGTGGTGAGCACTTTGAACCCCCAAGTGCTTCACAGAAGTTTATAACGCAGAGCCGTGAAAATAATAAATGTGTTTCCTTTCCTCAAAAATATTTTTTAGCCCAGAATTTTTTATTTTTGCAAGAGTAACAGGAGAAATTGGACCCCAAAAGTTGTTGTCCAGTTTCTCCTGAGTACGCAGAGCCGTGAAAATAAAAAATAATTGTTCTTTCCTCAAAAATTATGTTTTAGCAAGTAATTTTTTATTTTTGCAAGGGTAACAGGAGAAATTGGACCCCATCAGTTGTTGCCCAGTTTGTCCTGAGTACGCTGGTACCCCAAATGTGGGGGTAAACCACTGTTTGGGCGCACGTTGGGGCTTGGAAGGGAGGGAGCACCATTTGACTTTTTGAACGCAAGATTGGCTGGAATCAATGGTGGCGCCATGTTGCGTTTGGAGACCCCTGATGTGCCTAAACAGTGGAAACCCCTCAATTCTAACTTCAACACTAACCCCAACACACCCCTAATCCTAATCCCAACTGTAGCCATAACCCTAATCACAACCCTATCCCCAACACACCCCTAACCACAACCCTAACTGCAACACACCCGTAACCCTAATTCCAACCCTAACCCAAATCCCAACCCTAACCACAACTGTAACCCCAACACATCCCTAACCCTATCCGTAACCCTAACCACAAGCCTAATCTTAACCCTATTTCCAACCCTAGCCCTATTTCCAACCGTAACTCTAATTCCAACCCTAACCCTAAGGCTATGTGCCCTGTTGTGAATTCTGTTTGTGGGCTCCCTCTGGTGGCTACTGGTGGTACTGGTTGACTTCTGTCTTCTATCTCCAGTGCACCTGTTCCCTTCAGGAAATGGGAGTTTCCTATATAGTCTGGCTTCTCACTCATTTACTTGCCGGCTATCAATGTTACCAGAGCTCCTCTGTTACTTGCTACCTGCTCCAAGTCTGCTGAGTCAGATAAGTTTGATCATTTGTATCTTTTGTCCAGCGTGCATTTATATGAATCTTGCTGCTGGAAGCTCTAGTGAACTGAAGTGACCACTCCGGTGTCATGAGTTGATACCGGAGTTTAAAGTCACTTCAGGATGGTATTTTGTAGGGTTTTGAGTTGACCGCGAAGTCCACTTTTGTATTTTCTGCTATCTAGTTAGTGGGCCTCTCTTTGCTGAACCTGTATTCATACTACGTATGTGTTTTCTTCTTAACTAACCGTCATTATATGTTGGGGGCTGCTATTACTTTGGGGTTTTCTCTGGAGGCAAGCCAGGTCTGTGTTTCCTCTATTAGGGGTAGCTAGATCTCCGGCTGGTGCGAGACGTCTAGGGATAAAACGCAGGTACGTTCCCCGGCCTCTGGTAGTTGTGTGTGAGGTTCAGCATCGCGGTCAGCTTAGATTCCATCATCCTAGAGCTAGTCCTGTTTTTGCCTATGTCCCTGCCATTGGGAATCATGACAGTATAGCCGGCCCGACTGTGTTAAGTATTGGCTGAAGAAGGAGAGAAAAGAAGTTTCTGACACCTTTTTTTTTTTTTTTTACTCTGAAGTCTGTCTAGCCATAATTGCAGTCTGCTTCTTTCCCCTCCTCTTAATCCCTGAATGGCTTAGATCTCAGCTGCTGAGAAATGGATATCCAGAGTTTAGCTTCAAATCTGAATAATCTTGCCTCTAAGGTTCAAAATATACAAGATTTCGTTATACATGCTCCTATGTCCGAACCTAAAATTCCTATACCAGAGTTTTTTTCTGGAGATAGATCTCATTTTTTGAATTTTAAGCACAATTGTAGATTGTATCTTTCTCTGAGACCTCACTCCGCTGGAAACCCTGCTCAGCAGGTTAAGATTGTTATTTCCTTGCTGCGGGGTGACCCCCAGAATTGGGCATTTGCATTGGCGCCAGGGGATCCTGCGCTGCTCAATGTGGATGCGTTTTTTCTGGCGCTGGGGTTGCTCTATGAGGAACCGAATTTGGAGATTCAGGCTGAAAAGGCCTTGATGGCCCTCTCTCAAGGCCATGATGAAGCTGAAATATATTGTCAAAAGTTTCGTAGATGGTCTGTGCTTACTCAGTGGAATGAGTGCGCCCTGGCGGCGAATTTCAGAGAGGGTCTCTCTGACGCCGTTAAAGATGTCATGGTGGGGTTTCCCACGCCCACAGGTCTGAATGAGTCCATGACAATGGCTATTCAGATTGACCGGCGTTTACGGGAGCGCAAACCTGTGCACCATTTGGCGGTGTCTTCTGAGCAGGCACCGGAGAATATGCAATGTGATAGAATTCTGTCCAGAAGTGAATGGCAGAATTATAGGCGTAAAAATGGGTTGTGCTTCTATTGTGGCGATTCTGCTCATGTTATATCAGCATGCTCTAAACGCACAAAAAGGGTTGATAAGTCTTTTGCAGTTAGCAACTTGCAGTCTAAGTTTCTTTTGTCTGTAACTTTGATTTGTTCATTATCATCTATTAATGTGAATGCCTATGTGGACTCTGGCGCCGCCCTGAGTCTTATGGATTGGTCCTTTGCCAGGCGCTGTGGGTTTAGTCTAGAGTCTCTGGAAGTCCCTATTCCTTTGAAGGGTATCGACTCCACACCATTGGCTAGGAATAAACCTCAATACTGGACACAAGTGACTATGTGTATGACTCCAGACCATCAGGAGGTGATTCGATTCCTTGTGTTGCACAACTTGCATGATGTCTTAGTGCTTGGATTGCCATGGTTACAAACTCACAACCCAGTTCTTGACTGGAAAACAATGTCCGTATTAAACTGGGGATGTCAGGGGGTTCATGGGGAAGTACCTTTGGTTTCCATTGCTTCATCTACTCCCTCTGAGGTTCCGGCATTTTTGTCTGACTATTGTGATGTGTTTGAGGAGCCTAAACTTAGTTCGCTCCCTCCTCATAGGGATTGCGATTGTGCTATAGATTTGATTCCTGGCAGCAAATTTCCTAAAGGTCGTTTGTTCAATCTGTCTGTGCCAGAGCATGCCGCTATGCGAGAGTATATTAAAGAGTCCTTGGAAAAGGGACATATCCGTCCATCCTCATCCCCTTTAGGAGCAGGTTTTTTTTTCGTGGGTAAAAAAGATGGTTCCCTTAGGCCTTGTATTGATTATCGGCTGTTGAATAAGATTACAGTCAAATATCAGTATCCTTTGCCACTGTTGACTGATTTGTTTTCTCGTATTAAGGGGGCAAGGTGGTTCTCTAAGATTGACCTTCGGGGTGCGTATAATTTGGTGCGGATTAAGCAGGGAGATGAGTGGAAAACTGCATTTAATACGCCCGAGGGCCATTTTGAGTATCTGGTAATGCCTTTTGGTCTTTCTAATGCCCCTTCAGTCTTTCAGTCTTTTATGCACAATATTTTCCGTGAATATCTGGATAAATTTATGATTGTGTATTTGGATGATATTTTGATTTTTTCCGATGACTGGGAGTCGCATGTTCAACAGGTCAGGAAGGTTTTTCAGGTTTTACGGGCCAATTCTTTGTTTGTAAAGGGCTCAAAGTGTATTTTTGGGGTTCAGAAGATCTCTTTTTTGGGGTACATTTTTTCCCCTTCTTCTATTGAGATGGATCCTGTCAAGGTTCGGGCTATTTGTGATTGGACGCAACCGACTTCCCTTAAGAGCCTTCAGAAATTCTTGGGCTTTGCTAATTTCTATCGTCGATTTATAACTGGTTTTTCAAGTGTTGTTAAGCCTCTAACGGATTTGACTAAGAAGGGTGCTGATGTTTCCAGTTGGTCCTCGGCGGCTGTGGAGGCCTTTCGGGAGCTTAAGCACCACTTTTCTTCTGCTCCTGTGTTGCGCCAACCTGATGTGTCACTTCCTTTTCAGGTCGAAGTTGATGCTTCAGAGATCGGAGCGGGGGCGGTTTTGTCGCAGAGAAGTTCCGATTGCTCGGTGATGAGACCATGTGCGTTCTTTTCTCGAAAATTTTCGCCCGCCGAGCGAAACTATGATGTTGGTAATCGGGAACTCTTGGCTATGAAGTGGGCCTTTGAAGAGTGGCGTCATTGGCTCGAGGGTGCTAGGCATCAGGTGATGGTCTTGACTGATCACAAGAATCTGATTTACCTTGAGTCAGCCAGGCGTCTGAATCCTAGACAGGCGCGCTGGTCGTTATTTTTCTCCCGGTTTAATTTTGTGGTCTCATATCTACCGGGTTCAAAAAATGTGAAGGCAGATGCCCTTTCTAGGAGTTTTGAGCCTGACTCCCCTGGTGATTCTGAACCTACGGGTATTCTTAAGGATGGGGTGATATTGTCTGCTGTCTCTCCAGACTTGCGACGTGCTTTGCAGGAGTTTCAGGTGGATAGGCCTGATCGTTGTCCGCCTGGGAGACTGTTTGTTCCAGATGAGTGGACCAGTAGAGTCATCTTGGAGGTTCATTCTTCTGTGTTGGCAGGTCACCCTGGAATCTTTGGTACCAGAGATTTGGTGGCCAGGTCCTTCTGGTGGCCTTCTCTGTCTAGGGATGTGCGTACTTTTGTACAGTCTTGTGATGTTTGTGCTCGGGCCAAGCCTTGTTGCTCTCGGGCTAGTGGATTGTTGTTGCCCTTGCCTATTCCAAAGAGGCCTTGGACGCACATCTCTATGGACTTTATTTCGGATCTCCCGGTTTCTCAGAAAATGACCGTCATCTGGGTGGTGTGTGACCGTTTTTCTAAAATGGTTCATTTGGTACCCTTGCCCAAGTTGCCTTCTTCATCGGAGTTGGTTCCTCTATTTTTTCAGAATGTGGTTCGTCTACATGGTATCCCGGAAAACATCGTTTCTGACAGGGGATCCCAATTTGTGTCTAGATTTTGGCGGGCGTTCTGTGCCAGGATGGGCATTGATTTGTCTTTTTCGTCTGCTTTCCATCCTCAGACGAATGGCCAGACAGAGCGAACTAATCAGACCCTGGAGACTTATTTGAGGTGTTTTGTGTCTGCTGATCAGGATGACTGGGTCGCCTTTTTGCCGTTGGCGGAGTTTGCCCTTAATAATCGGGCTAGTTCTGCCACTCTGGTTTCTCCTTTCTTCTGCAATTCGGGGTTTCACCCTCGTTTTTCATCTGGTCAGGTGGAATCTTCGGATTGTCCTGGAGTGGACACTGTGGTGGATAGATTGTACCAGATTTGGAGTCATGTGGTGGACAACTTGAAGTTGTCCCAGGAGAAGACTCAGCAGTTTGCTAATCGTCGTCGTCGTGCTGGTAATCGTCTTCGCGTTGGGGACTTGGTGTGGTTATCTTCTCGTTTTGTCCCTATGAAGGTCTCTTCTCCTAAGTTTAAACCTCGGTTCATAGGTCCTTATAAGATTTTGGAGATTCTTAATCCTGTATCGTTTCGTTTGGACCTACCAGCATCTTTCACTATTCATAATGTCTTCCATCGGTCCTTGTTGCGGAGGTACGAGATACCGGTTGTTCCTTCTGTTGAGCCTCCTGCTCCTGTGCTGGTGCAGGGTGAATTGGAGTATGTTGTGGAGAAGATTTTGGACTCTCGCATTTCCAGACGGAGACTTCAATATTTGGTCAAGTGGAAGGGATACGGTCAGGAGGATAATTCTTGGGTGACTGCCTCTGATGTTCATGCCTCTGATTTGGTTCGCGCCTTTCATAGGGCTCGTCCAGATCGCCCTGGTGGTTCTCATGAGGGTTCGGTGCCCCCTCCTCAAGGGGGGGGTACTGTTGTGAATTCTGTTTGTGGGCTCCCTCTGGTGGCTACTGGTGGTACTGGTTGACTTCTGTCTTCTACCTCCAGTGCACCTGTTCCCTTCAGGAAATGGGAGTTTCCTATATAGTCTGGCTTCTCACTCATTTACTTGCCGGCTATCAATGTTACCAGAGCTCCTCTGTTACTTGCTACCTGCTCCAAGTCTGCTGAGTCAGATAAGTTTGATCATTTGTATCTTTTGTCCAGTGTGCATTTATATGAATCTTGCTGCTGGAAGCTCTAGTGAACTGAAGTGACCACTCCGGTGTCATGAGTTGATACCGGAGTTTAAAGTCACTTCAGGATGGTATTTTGTAGGGTTTTGAGTTGACCGCGAAGTCCACTTTTGTATTTTCTGCTATCTAGTTAGTGGGCCTCTCTTTGCTGAACCTGTATTCATACTACGTATGTGTTTTCTTCTTAACTAACCATCATTATATGTTGGGGGCTGCTATTACTTTGGGGTTTTCTCTGGAGGCAAGCCAGGTCTGTGTTTCCTCTATTAGGGGTAGCTAGATCTCCGGCTGGTGCGAGACGTCTAGGGATAAAACGCAGGTACGTTCCCCGGCCACTGGTAGTTGTGTGTGAGGTTCAGCATCGCGGTCAGCTTAGATTCCATCATCCTAGAGCTAGTCCTGTTTTTGCCTATGTCCCTGCCATTGGGAATCATGACAGTGCCCACGTTGCGGATTCGTGTGAGATTTTTCCGCACGATTTTTGAAAAATCTTCAGGTAAAAGGCACTGCGTTTTACCTGCAGATTTACAGCAGATTTCCAGTGTTTTTTTGTGCGGATTTCACCTGCGGATTCCTATTGAGGAACAGGTGTAAAACGCTGCGGAATCCGCACAAAGAATTGACATGCTGTGGAAAATACAACGCAGCGTTTCTGCACGGAATTTTCCGCACCATGGGCACAGTGGATTTGGTTTTCCATAGGTGTACATGGTACTGTAAACCTGATGGAAAACTGCTACGAATTCGCAGCGGCGAATTCGCAGCGGCTAATCCGCTGCGGATCCGCGGCCAATCCGCTGCGGATCCGCGGCCAATCCGCTGCGGATCCGCGGTCAATCCGCTGCGGATCCGCGGCAATCCGCTGCGGATCCGCAGCCAAATCCGCACTGTGTGCACATGCCATAACCCTAACCCTACCCCTAACCCTAACCCTACCCGTAACCCTAACCCTACCCCTAACCCTAACCCTACCCCTAGTTCTAACCCTAGTTCTAACCCTAACCCTAGTGGATAACGAAAAAAAAAAAAAAAAATTTCTTTATTTTATTATTGTCCCTATGGGGGTGATAAAGGGGGGGGTTTATTTATTATTTTTTTTATTTTGATCGCTGTGATAGAACCTACCACAGCGATCAAAATGTACCTGTAAGGAATCTGCCGGCTGGCAGATTCGGCGGGCGCACTGAGCATGCGCCCGCCATTTTAGAAGATGGCGGCGCCCAGCGAGGAGACGTACGGACACCGGGAGGATCGGTAAGTATGAAGGGGTGGTGGGGGGGTGGATCGGAGCACAAGGGGGGTAATCGGAGCACAGGGGGGGTGAATACAAACAAGGAGGGAGCGGACAGGAGGACGGGGGAGCCGGCAGGCGGACGGAGGGGACCGGACCCCATAACGGAGGACTGGGGGGGCGATCGGTGGGTGTGGGGGGGGTCACTTGAGTATTTCCAGCCATGGCCGATGATATTGCAGCATCGGCCATGGCTGGATTGTAATATTTCACCAGTTTTTTAGGTGAAATATTACAAATCGCTCTGATTGGCAGTTTCACTTTCAACAGCTAATCAGAGTGATCGTAGCCACGGGGGGGTGAAGCCACCCCCCCTGGGCTGAAGCACCACTCCCCTTGTCTCTGCAGATCGGGTAAAATCGGAGTTAACCCTTTCACCCGATCTGCAGGGACGCGATCATTCCATGACGCATACGCTGCGTCATAGGTCGGATTGGCACAGACTTTCATGACGCAGCGTATGCGTCAAAGGTCGGGAAGGGGTTGAGATTATTGTACTAGTTTATTATGTATACCCCTCCTTACATGTAAAGCGCCATGGAATAAATGGCGCTATAATAATAATAAATAATAATAATAATAATACAAGAGCCAAGGCCACTGTCAGCTTTGGATGCTCGTTGATCTACAGCAGGTGGCAGTGCATTAAAAACAGGCATGGTTTGGTCATTGAAATCACTGTATAAGGTTGGCATACAAAGAAGACCCAGGACTATGGCGCAGATAAAATCCTACATCAGACAAGAATGAAGGTAACCATATCATAACCTAAATACATTGCATGTTATTACTAAAAGTACTATTATACAACTACTATTTGATGTCCACATCCAGGGATCTTCTATAACTCAGGAACTCTGAGGATTCCAAGGATCTGTAGCACTTTCCAACAAAATAACAGAGTACCTGTACAAACCTACCCAAGACTAAGGACAAATGCACACTTTATTTATGTGATTTAGTTTTTCTATCACCCCTTCCAAAAGCCATGTTTTTGTTTTATTCTTATGTATAGCCGTATGATGGCTTTAATTTTTGGGGGACAAATTTCAATTTCAAATAACGTAAAAAGGTGAAAAAAAAACACAAATCCGATATTGTTTTGGGGTCTTAGATTGTGTAGTATAAAGAAATGACAATGTTATTCCCCAGGTCAGGTTGAATTACGGAGATATCAGTCTTAGGCTACGTTCACATTTGCGTTGTTGGGCGCAGCGTCGTCGACGGATACCGACGCATGCGTCATGCGTCCCTATCTTTAACATGGGGGGCGCATGGACATGCGCCGGTATGTGTTGTAATGCATTTTACGATGCATGCGTCATATTGACGCACAAGACAGGGCGCAGAGGACGCTACTTGTAGCGTTTTCCCTGCGCCGAAACTCCTGAACTTTACTATCTTATGACAACGCATGCGTCGCAAAACGCTGCGTTGTGTACATGCATTGTTGGTTGCGTCGCCAACGCTGCGCCCAACAACGCAAATGTGAATGTAGCCTTATGAAGTTTTATTTTATTTAACTAATGAAAACAAATTCTGAAATTTGTGTAAAACAAAAACAAATTGGCTTGTGTCACCATTTTCTGAGACCTGTCCCATTTTTATTTTACCATCCATGTAGCTGGGTTGGGGGCCTATTGTTTTTCATGCTTTTTTTAACACAAGTTTAAGGTGCATATGTCATTTTCATTGCTTTTCATTGTATTTTTTTTAAATAAGTACAGCGACCCATAAACCGCAATTATGTGTTTTGATTATTTTTTTCACTTTCCAGCTTTTAAAATCTGGTTTATTTGTTTTACATTTTGATTGATGTGAATTTTCCAGGCACGATGATGTCAAATATGTTTGGTGTTTTTTTTTTTATTTTGTCGATTCAAACTTTTTATTTTTTGTACACTTTTAAAAACTTTTTTACATTTTTGCTATATCACTTCTACAATAGACTGCAAAACTACACTCACCGGCCACTTTATTAGGTACACCATGCTAGTAACGGGTTGGACCCCCTTTTGCCTTCAGAACTGCCTCAATTCTTCGTGGCATAGATTCAACAAGGTGCTGGAAGCATTCCTCAGAGATTTTGGTCCATATTGACATGATGGCATCACACAGTTGCCGCAGATTTGTCGGCTGCACATCCCAAAGATGCTCCATACAAGGCAGGATGGATCCATGCTTTCATGTTGTTTACGCCAAATTCTGACCCTACCATCCGAATGTCGCAGCAGAAATCGAGACTCATCAGACCAAGCAACATTTTTCCAATCTTCTACTGTCCAATTTCGATGAGCTTGTACAAATTGTAGCCTCCGTTTCCTGTTCTTAGCTGAAAGGAGTGGTACCCGGTGTGGTCTTCTGCTGCTGTAGCCCATCTGCCTCAAAGTTCGACGCACTGTGCGTTCAGAGATGCTCTTAGGCCTACCTTGGTTGTAACGGGTGGCGATTTGAGTCACTGTTGCCTTTCTATCAGCTCGAACCAGTCTGCCCATTCTCCTCTGACCTCTGGCATCAACAAGGCATTTCCGCCCACAGAACTGCCGCTCACTGGATTTTTTTTCTTTTTCGGACCATTCTCTGTAAACCCTAGAGATGGTTGTGCGTGAAAATCCCAGTAGATCAGCAGTTTCTGAAATACTCAGACCAGCCCTTCTGGCACCAACAACCATGCCACGTTCAAAGGCACTCAAATCACCTTTCTTCCCCATACTGATGCTCGGTTTGAACTGCAGGAGATTGTCTTGACCATGTCTACATGCCTAAATGCACTGAGTTGCCGCCATGTGATTGGCTGATTAGAAATTAAGTGTTAACAAGAAGTTGGACAGGTGTACCTAATAAAGTGGCCGGTGAGTGTATAGTGTTGCAGTATATAATGTAAATATGATATGTTCTCCAGAACACTTCAGCAGGCTCCCTTCTTCCATGGTTGCCCATTGGTGGCCTGCTATCACATCGCGTAAGGGCCTTTGGTTGTCAGTGTGTGCATGCACTGTCAGCAGTTTAAGCAGGTCCTTTAAATATCGCTGTCAATAAGTGACGGAGGCATACAAATGGCTAGCAGCAATCAGACTATTAGAGGCAACTTCCTGCATAGGACGCAGGCTCAGCTCCTGAGAGCGCTTCATGCGCTTCCAATGACAGAAATGTATGCCACAGGTCGTTAACGAGTTGAAAGGTGCACACTACAGTATTTTATCTGACCATTTTAACGCTATCGCTGCATGAAGCACTCTGCCTTTTTTATTTCTTTTCAACCAAATTATATTAAATCTATTGACCTGTAGATCTTAACCCATATAAAAAGTCTAATTCATACTCATAATGTTTATGCTGTGTTTCACTTTTTAGAAAAGTTTAATATGGTGTTAATAACGTACTCTTGTTTGATATACAGAACGTAACATCTGACCAAATTGTTCTTCTCCCCATGCAGCTCTATTATAGTGCATCCTCTCACCAGATAACAGTTGAATTTGCAAAGCCCAGCAAGGTTTGTGCCAGCTCTGACAACTATTGTACATCAGCTGACCCAAGCTATCCCCCCTGCTTTGTGTACATTCAGCATATTTGCTGGCTTAATTGGCTTTTTATGTAACAAATAGGAAATAATTCTGCTGTATGTTAAACATTTCAAAACTTAACCAAATGATTACAATATCCCATATGTTCAATGTAATGTTATGAACCTGAGGTCCCCATATTCCTATGATTTTATAATTGCCCTATTAAGATGCAATTTACACATTTCTTCAAAACTGAGAGAACCAGTCTTATCTCGTAGCATAGCCATAAATCATCCTTCATACCTAACTTCAAGGATGGTTGGAGAGATAACTTTCCATATGAATTATTCATTATAAAATAACTGTGGAAATCTCCCACGTGCCTTACAGGTTTCAATCAGAAATGCTATTAGCATGTCTGACATAAACGACAGGATGCTAAAGCACAGAAGTTTGATATTAGTGTTTACAGCTTGCAGAATCGCTCCCGAATCTGCTCATTTCAGATACAAGCTAAATTGCTGCTGTAAAATTTTACTCTAATATCTGGTCTGTCGGCTGTTTGGTTTCTCTAGGTTAATTGCTTTTTTTTAACTCACAATTTCTCACCGCAAAGCACTTGCTTCATTAAACATTACATTGACACAGGGGCATAGTTATAGGGGACGCAAAGGCAGCAGTCACACATTGGTCTTGGTGTTTGAAGGGGCTCACAGGTCCCTCTGCCACAAAGGAAGACATCAGTGCTGTTCGTGGCATTAGAGATTGTAAGTTAACGTCTATCAGAGGCTGCAGGGTCAAAAACCTACCTTGGGCAGACTCGGCCCAAGCCATTCCGACTAGTAGATTGCAGAGAAACCCCAGATTTCACCCTTTAACAGAAAGAAACTAGGAATTAGCATAATAGGTTCCAAGTCGCAGAGCTGTAGGATAGATCAGCGCAACATAGGGTCTTATCCGAGGTGTATGGCAGGCGATAAAATCAAAATTACACTCACCTTTTATGAGTATCTATAAAGCATGTAATAAAGCATATCATTTGCAGCAGATGCACGGGTCAGTAAATGACCAAACGATATCCAGGAAAGAAAGGAGAGGTTTGTGGATGATTTCCACGCTTGCTAATCAATGATGAGATGTACAGTGGGTATGGAAAGTATTCAGGCCCCTTTAAATTTTCACTCTTTGTTTCATTGCAGCCATTTGGTAAATTCAACAAAGTTCATTTGTTTTCTTATTAATATACACTCTGCACCCCATCTTGACTGGAAAAAAAACAGAAAAGTAGACATTTTTGCAAATTTATTAAAAAAGAAAAACTGAAGTATCAGATCCAGGGCAGATTTAAACTTGGGAGCAACAAACAAGACAACTCTGGGCACTGGTGTCTCAGTGGATAGCACTGCAGCACTGGAGTCCTGGGTTCAAATCCCACCAAGGACAACATCTGCAAGGAGTTTGTATGTTCTCTCCGTGGTTGCGTGGGTTTCCTTCAGGTACTCTGATTTCCTCCCACATTCCAAAGACATACTGATAGGGAATTTAGATTGTGAGCCCCAGTGGGGACAGCGATGATAATGTGTGCAACCTGTAAAGCACTGCAGAATATGTTAGCGCTATATAAAAATAAAGATTATTATTAGGCTGGGTTCACATTGCGTCTTTGGCGTCTGTTAGACGGACTACGTTACACAGCGGCATAACACAGAGTAACGCAGTCCGTTAACGCCGCCATTAAGTCCTGTTTCAGATGCATCGCTAGCGATGTGCCGTCATTGATTGACGGACCCTGGGACGCGGGCTGCAGCGTTTCCGAGTCCGTCACTGCTAGCACAGTTAGAACATCTACTAGCTCTATCTGCGCTAGCGCGCTGACATATCGGCACTTGCGTTAGCAGCCCATTAACGCATGTGTTGAACGGGCTGTTGTTAACGCAATGTGAACCCGGCCTTATTGGAAGTCACTTATCCGATCTATCACCTGCTTCTCCCATATCGCTCCCTTGTTTGGAGATTCCAGAACTGGTGATATTGACAGATGTAAAAGCTGGCATCATTGTAAAAAAAATTGTTACCTCAGACTTGGATTGTTCTAGAAACCACATTATTCTCTCTGTTCAAAGAGAAGCCTACTTCAGAGAAATCCAATGCCTTATCAACAAATCCTCAATAGCAGTAAACAGTGTGTTGAGAAAACTTTATCCATTTATTGACAGCAGTGGCCTGCTGAGAGTAGGAGGCCCACTTACAGTTCCAAGAAAGTGTCATATTGCTTATTTAATTGTGCAACACTATCCTAATCTACTCAAAGACCAGGGAAATCTATTGACAGAAGGGGACATAGGAAGTGCTGGCTTATGTATTGTCAGCGCAAAGAAATTCATCAGCAGTGTCATCTTTAATTGTTGAACAAGGTGATTTTAATTAGCAGGAGACTGCAAAGAAAGGGGTCTAGCCCATTTTTGCTCTCACTGAAGTGCTTGAGGAAGGTGAGTTTCAGTGCTTCTTTCATATGGGGTTGGTGCTGTGTGGCGGCCATTGTTGCTGTGGTTTTTTGTGCTGGTGGGGCAGTGCAGTCTGAAATCATGGGGACTCAGTCTTGCAGCATGGGCACTGTAAGGCACCAGGCCATCTGCCCTGCCGGTGCATTGCCGCTGTGGTGGTCGTCACGCCGCTCCGCTCTGTTGGAGCAATAGGGACTCCTTTCATTTGGTGTTGGTGCTGTGTGGCAACCATTGTTGCTGTGATTTTGTGCTGGTGGGGTGGCGCGGTCTGGAGATACCGGGCTTTCTGCACTGCCAGTACATTGCCACAGTGGCGGTGGACGGCGCAGTGCTCTGCTCTAGTGATGAGCGAGTGTACTCGTTGCTCGGGTTTTCCTGAGCACGCACGGGTGACCTCCGAGTATTTGTTAGTGTTCGGAGATTTAGTTTTCATTGCGGCAGCTGAATGATTTACAGCTAGTAGCGAGCTTGATTACATGTGGGGATTCCCTAGCAACCAGGCAACCCCCACATGTACTCAGCCTGGCTAGTAGCTGTAAATCATTCAGCTGCCATGATGATAACTAAATCTCCGAGCAGTCATAAATACAACGAGTACACTCACTCATCACTACTCCGCTCCATTAGGGCGATAGGGATCCACTACAAGATTTGCCGTGATATGGCAGTGGGCTTCATACAGTCTGATCAGAATGCTAAACAAAGAACCTCATGTTCAGTTATACACTATGTTCCAAATTATTATGGAAATGACGTTTTTCTTGGATTTTCCTAAATGGTCGGTGCGAATGACAGTCAGTATAATAAAAGTCATCATCCGTTAGAGTATACATCAAATTTTATTGAAGAAACCTCCCAATGATAACAGTATAGTCTCCAAAATCAATAAAAACTCAAAATGCACTGTTCCAAATTATTAGGCACAGTAGAATTTCTAAACATTTGATTTGTTTTAAAGAACTGAAAATGCTCATTTGTGGAATTTGCAGCATTAGGAGGTCACATTCACTGAACAAAAAAGCTATTTAACTCCAAAACATCCCAACAGGCCAAGTTACATGTTAACATAGGAACCCTTCTTTGATATCACCTTCACAATTTTTGCATCCATTGAACTTGTGAGTTTTTGGAGAGTTTCTGCTTGTATTTCTATGCATGAAGTCAGAATAGACTCACAGAGCTGCTGTTTTGATGCAAACTGCCTCCCACACTCATAGATCTTTTGCTTGATGATACTCCAAAGGTTCTCTATAGGGTTGAGGTCAGGGGAAGATGGTGGCCACACCATGAGTTTATCTCCTTTTATGCCCATAGCAGCCAATGACTCAGAGGTATTCTTTGCAGCATGAGATGCTGCATTGTCATGCATGAAGATGATTTTGCGCCTGAAGGCACGTTTCTGCTTTTTATACCATGGAAGAAAGTTGTCAGTCAGAAACTCTATATACTTGCAGAGGTCATTTTCAGACCTTCAGGAACCTGACGTCGCAGCCTTGTTGGGACATGGTGGCCATCTACCAACCATCCACTACTCCATCCATCTGGACCATCCGCGGTTGCTCGACACTCATCAGTAAACAAGACTGTTTGAAAATTAGTCTTCATGTTTGTCTGGGCCCACTGCAACCATTTCTGCTTGTGAACACTGTTTAAGGGTGGCCAAATAGTAGGTTTAAGCACCACAGCAAGCCTTTGAATTATCCTACACCTTGAAGTTCGAGGGACTCCAGAGGCACCAGCAGCTTCAAATAACTGTTTGCTGCTTTGTAATGGTTTTTTGGCAGCTGTTCTCTTAATCCAATGAATTTGTCTGGCAGAAACCTTCCTCATTGTGCCTTTATCTGCATGAACTCTGTGCTCTGTTTCAGTCACAAATCTCTTCTCAGTATGATGATCACTCTTAAGCTTTCGTGAAATATCTAATGTTTTAATGCTTTTCAGCAGCAGAGAGATCCTTTTTGTTTCCCATATTGCTTTAAACCTGTGGCCTGCTTAATAATGTGGAACATTACTTTTAGGTAGTTTTTCTTTAATTAGAATCACCTGGAAAACTAATTATCACATGTGTTTACAATTGATTTCAGTGATCCATTGAGCCCTGAGACACAAAAGCATCCACGAGTTTATTTGAAAAACAAAACAATTAAATCTTTATGACACTTAAATCCAATTTGCATAATAATTTGGAACACAGTGTATATATTTTTGCCTAGCGGCATTAGATCAATGAATGATTTTTGGAGGTTCGGTCCATTCTCTTGTTCAGCATATTGCATCATCTTTAAATGTATTACCTGTCACGAGCTCTGTGGTTCAACTCAAATCCAAAAGATGGCTGATCTACCAGTGGACAGGCTCAGCACAGACCCTCCTTTTTACTAGCGTTGGTCTGGATGTGTTTGGACCTTTGTCATTTGTTACGTGATACACCAGAAGCCGTCAAGCCAGTAGTAAACATCGAGCAGTCATAATTACTGGCATGTCTATCAGGGCTATCCTCATTGAGGTCATTGAGTCCCTAGACACTTCTAGTTTCATCAATGCTCTCAGATGATTTATTGCTATCAGTGGTCCCACCAAACACATACGTTCAGACAGAAGTGCTAACTTTGTTGGTGCAGCCAAAGAATTAGGGATTTCTTCAAATCTAAACCTCAAATCTATTGAGAGATTCGTTAGAGACCAGTGTTGCACATGGACATTCAATCCACCTCACTCTTCTCACATAGGAGAATTTTGGGAAAGAATGATTGGTGTAGTTTAGAGAATTCTCGACTGCACTCTTCCGCAAGCGGTCAAAGCAAGCCTCACCCACAAAAGCATAATAACCATCATAGCCAAAGCTGTAGCTATAATAAACGTCAGACCTCTAGCTCTGATTTCAAATGACCCTGGAAAGCCCTTGTTATTGACTCCAGCCACTCTTTTTACCCAGAAAACGCGGCTATGCAGCGCTCCTTCAGGAGAATTTGATGTCAAAGACCCCTACTAGTGAAAATGGCGACAGGTTCAGAGTCTTGCAAACACGATCTGGGTCAGGTGGTGCAAGCAATACTTATCTACGCTGCAACCATGGACAAAGTGGCAATCTACTAATCTCCATGTTGGTGACCTTGTTCTTGTGAAAGACTGTCAAACCCACAGAAATTAGTGACCACTTGGTCTAGTCACCACAACGTTCCCTAGCAAAGACGGAAATATCCGCAAAGTAGAAGTGAAGATGAACATAGGAGACGAACTCAAGATGTTCCTCAGACCAATATCCAAACTAATTCTTCTTCTACCCTTTAACGACTAGAATGGTGTCATCCATTGATTCCAGGCCGGGAGTATCATGCCTTCAGCATTGCGTTTCATCATTGAGTTTTTGTTTACAGTACAAAGGCTCCATCCAGTGGCTGAATTTGCTTATTAGCACTAGTTTTTTGTCTCTTGCCACCATTCTCTCTCCCTGTAGTGGTGCATTGTGGGAAGAAGAAGCTCATTACCTCATAGACTGGTGTTTAGAGGATGTCAACTGTATTATCTCCCTGTGCTAGAGCATCATTGGTAAGAAGGATTATGTGGCACTTGTTTGCAGCCACCAGATACACAAGACTTTCACTCCTGCATTAGTCAGCTGCATTTCTAAAACTGGATAGCAGGCTAGTATAACACATGTTATTTATACATTATTAAGTCATTTTGCGTCATGTATTTCTATGTTGCATTTATATATGTACTGAGACCTTGCTATTTGATTTCTCCTAGTTTCACTGAATGTATTTACTAACGTGCAATAAACTACACAGACTTCAAGATACAGCCTTCTTATTGGACCACAGTAGTTCGGTTTAGCAGTCTGTCCTACACACACCTCAGGGGACCATGTAGCAAAGAAAGAACAGTGAGTCCTGCTATACTGGGACAATTTTTGAGTCCAGTTGTCGTAAAGGTGTTAATTCTATCGCAACCCGCAACCCACCGAGCTTGATTGTCTTTTTTCATGCTAATAAAATCTTTCACACACTCAGTAAAAGCTGCAGTCTCCAAAACACAATTTTAAGATAGAGCATGTCTGACAGCAGAATTTGAGTATATAATAATAATTTGCAACACAGTCTGCTGAAAAAAACAAATTTATCAAACTCACTGCTACATTGTTACAGGCAGAAGCCAGCTGTATGATACAGCTGGCTTTTAACTGATGTGGAGTGAGCTCAACTCCAGACCCTGGTGAAGACATACAGTTGTGTCAAGATGTGCTAAGAGGTTAAAATTCATGACTTTTTATAAGCAGCCATGCAAGATATTGCAACAAATAGGATAATGCTGCAATATTTTATGCTTACAAATATGGCACAGGCATATAACATCGAGTTTTTAAACTGCAATAACATTGAAGAGGAGTAAAAATATAAACATTGAAGAGACTCTCCAAAGAACTGACCAGAGTGGTCGCCAATAGCCAGACCCCCACTGATTTACTATTGGTGTATCCTAGGGATCAGCCATCAATTTTAAAAGTCAGTGTGCCAACCTGGAACTGAATAATGGCTACTTGGTGCCTAAGTGGTAAATATCTCTCCTTGTGGAGAGTGATATGCTTGACATGCCAGTGTGAGGAGACTTATGAGGAGGCAGTTTGCATACTTGTTGCCTTACTTTTGCCTCCCACTGCCTCCTGTGCTCAAGTCAGCATACCTAGATGATAAAGCAGGGGCATTTGGATTGCAATGATAAGTTTAAACAACACCTCCCATGCTTTTCTTGTGCTGTGGCATAGAAAATACAATGGCAGCATGGTTTAAACTTACCCATGAACACTATGGCAGCCATATCGTAAGCAGGAGGAAAGGAATGATAGTCTGATCAGAGGAGGCAGTGGGAGGAAAGTGGGTAACAAGATGGACAGAAAATGTAGTTGCTTTTCAGTGAGGGATGCTTTAAAGGCTACTTTTACTTTTGAAATCATTGGTTTACTATTCCAGTGTACCTAAAATGAAAAATGTATATATGTTAATTAAGCATTTCCTATGTTTTGGGATAAGTGGCTCTATGCAAACCTTCAGTGGCATGTAAAAGTTTGGGCACCCTTGGTCAAAATTAATGTTATTGTGAAGAGTTAAGCAAGTTGAAGATGAAATAATCTGTAAAAGGCCTGGCATTAAAGATGACCCCTTTCCTTTGTATTTTAGTTAGGCAAAACATATATATATATATATATATATATATATATATACAGTGCCTACAAGTAGTATTCAACCCCCTGCAGATTTTGCAGGTTTAATAAGATGCAAATAAGTTAGAGCCTTCAAACTTCAAACAAGAGCAGGATTTATTAACAGATGCATAAATCTTACAAACCAAAAAGTTTTGTTGCTCAGTTAAATTTTTATAAATTTTAAACATAAAAGTGTGGGTCAATTATTATTCAACCCCTAGGTTTAATATTTTGTGGAATAACCTTTGTTTGCAATTACAGCTAATAATCGTCTTTTCTAAGACCTGATCAGGCCGGCACAGGTCTCTGGAGTTATCTTGGCCCACTCCTCCATGCAGATCTTCTCCAAGTTATCTAGGTTCTTTGGGTGTCTCATGTGGACTTTAATCTTGAGCTCCTTCCACAAGTTTTCAATTGGGTTACGGTCAGGAGACTGACTAGGCCACTGCAACACCTTGATTTGTTGCCTCTTGAACCAGGCCTTGGTTTTCTTGGCTGTGTGCTTTGGGTCGTTGTCTTGTTGGAAGATGAAATGACGACCCATCTTAAGATCCTTGATGGAGGAGCGGAGGTTCTTGGCCAAAATCTCCAGGTAGGCCGTGCTATCCATCTTCCCATGGATGCGGACCAGATGGCCAGACCCCTTGGCTGAGAAACAGCCCCACAGCATGATGCTGCCACCACCATGCTTGACTGTAGGGATGGTATTCTTGGGGTCGTATGCAGTGCCATCCAGTCTCCAAACGTCACTTGTGTGGTTGGTACCAAAGATCTCGATCTTGGTCTCATCAGACCAGAGAACCTTGAACCAGTCAGTCTCAGAGTCCTCCAAGTGATCATGAGCAAACTGTAGACGAGCCTTGACATGACGCTTTGAAAGTAAAGGTACCTTACGGGCTCGTCTGGAACGGAGACCATTGCGGTGGAGTACGTTACTTATGGTATTGACTGAAACCAATGTCCCCACTGCCATGAGATCTTCCAGGAGCTCCTTCCTTGTTGTCCTTGGGTTAGCCTTGACTCTTCGGACAAGCCTGGCCTCAGCACGGGAGGAAACTTTCAAAGGCTGTCCAGGCCGTGGAAGTTTAACAGTAGTTCCATAAGCCTTCCACTTCCGGATGATGCTCCCAACAGTGGAGACAGGTAGGCCCAACTCCTTGGAAAGGGTTTTGTACCTCTTGCCAGCCTTGTGACCCTCCACGATCTTGTCTCTGATGGCCTTGGAATGCTCCTTTGTCTTTCCCATGTTGACCATGTTTGAGTGCTGTTCACAAGTTTGGGGAGGGTCTTAAATAGTCAGAAAAGGCTGGAAAAAGAGATAATTAATCCAAACATGTGAAGCTCATTGTTCTTTGTGCCTGAACTACCTCTTAATACTTTAGGGGAACCAAACAGAATTCTGGTGGGTTGAGGGGTTGAATAATAAATGACCCTCTGAAAAGACTTTTCCCAATTTAAAAAAAAAAATAAACAGAGAAATAACATTCTTTTTTGCTGCAGTGCATTTCACACTTCCAGGCTGATCTACAGTCCAAATGTCATAATGCCAAGTTAATTCCAAATGTGTAAACCTGCTAAATCTGCAGGGGGTTGAATACTACTTGTAGGCACTGTATATATATATATATATATATATATATATATATATATATATATATATATATTCAACTTTTACATTTTAAAAATTACAAAAAGGAAAAGGAAAATGGGATAATGCAAATGTTTAGTACCTAGTAGCACCCCCTTTTGAAAGTATCACAGCTTGTAAACACTTTTTGTAGCCAGCCAAGAGTCTTTCAATTCTTGTTTGAGAGATTTTCATCTATTCTTCCTTGGAAAATTCTTTAAGTTCTGAGAGATTCCTGGGTCGTCTTGCATGCTCTGCTATTTTGAGGTCTAGCCACAGAATTTCAATAATGTTCAGATCATGGGACTGTGAGGGCCATTGTAAAACCTTCAGCTTGCACCTTTTGAGGTAGTCTATTGTGAATTTTGACTTGTGTTTAGGATCCTTATCCATTTGTAGAAGCCATCCTCTTTTCAGCATCAGCCTTTTTACAGATGGTGTTATGTTTGCATTAAGAATTCGTTGAAATTTCATTGAACCCATTCTTCCCTCTACCCGTGAAATGTTCCCCCTACCATTGACTGCAAAAAAAAACCAAAGCATTATTGATCCACCCTCGTGCTTAATGGTTGGCAAGATATTCTTTTCCTGAAATTCTGTGCCCTTTTTTCTCCACATATACCTTTGATTATTGTGGCCAAAGAGTTCTTTTTATCCTCATTGGTACACAGGATTTGTTTCCAAAATGCATTAGGCTTGTTTAGATGTTCTTTTACATACTTCTGACACTGAACTGTATGGTGAGGATGCAAGAGAGTCATTCTACTAATGACTTTTCCATGAATGCCATATTTATGTAGGTGTCTCTGAACAATAGAACAATGTACCACAACTCCAGAGTCTGCTAAATCTTTCTGAAGGTCTTTAGCAGTCAAGCAGGGGTCCTGATTTGCCTCTCTACTAATCCTACGAGTAGCTCTCACTGAACCTGTGCTTGGTCTTCCAGACATTATCTTGACCTCCACTGCTCCTGTTAACTGACATTTCTTAATTACATTGCGACCTAAGAAAAGGGCAACTTGAAAACGCTTTGCTATCTTCTTATAGCCGTCTCCTGCTTTGTGGACCTCTACCATTATTTTTTTTGACACAATGTTAGAGGAGACTGGGTTTTGTAAAAAGCTGGGAAATTTGCATCACCTGGCCTTTCCTAATGATGATAGTGAACAAGCCATAACCCTAAGTGGTTAATTAAGGTCTGAAACCTTGGTCAAAATTATCTGAGCATAGTAATTTCCAAAGGTGTCCAAACTTTTGCCCAGGCCCATTTTCCTTTTTGTAATTTTTGAAATGTAAAAATTGACAATATATTTTTTTTTTGCCTAAAATACAAACGAAATGTGTCATCTTTAACTTTAGGCCTTTTAGAGATCGTTTGATCTTCAACTTGCTTAATTGTTCACAACAGCAGAAATTCTGTCCAGGGGTGCCCAAACTTTTACATGCCGCTGTATGTATCTCCATGGTTGCAGGCAACAAACAAACCCTGTATACTTTTATCCTGCAATCATACTCATGTATTGAGTGGGCTAACAAGAATTAGAGTATGTAAGAAAGTATGACAGCAGTATCAGACTAAACAGGGATAGGTTGTTATCTGTTACCATTGACATAGATCGGTTTGCATAATAATATAATTAAATAATTAAATGCTGTATAATTAAAACATATTGCAAATTTAGTACATGTTCCCTCATAGATGCATCAGCACAATAAAAATATAATTGGTTGAAAGGTGTCTGTGCACTTTTAGATATCTTAATCATTTGCCTTGCACAGTCTCTAATCCAGCATCTGCAAATGGCCCCTATCTGGAAACATTGAATGATATCATGCATACAATATTCTTTGAAAGAGCGCAACACTTGATCAACATGTCTTGACACCTGGAGTAATTTGTCTTGTGTGACTTATTCCTGACATGTCCTATACACAGGGAGATGAATGTGCTCTAACAAGATAAAATGTGTGGACTCTGCTGCTAGAATGGATCAGCTTTCTGTATAAACAATCATCTTTCACATTGGTACCATTAGTCAATGACAGAGCCACTGCTGGGGTGACCATGCTGGCTTGTTCTAAATGTTCTACACATGGCATTGTTTTTCATTATGGTTCTTTTTTTGTTAAATTGCAAAACTTTTTCAAGTGACCATATACAAAAAACTTGGGAGAGAGCTCAAAATTGGGACTAAATATTTGGCAACCTGTGAGGTAATATTCATGGAAACGAAGATCTGGTTTGAAAATATCTGTGACTGTCCCATTTATCCTAACTGAGCTTGCAGAATGGATGTATGATGCAGAAAGTAGCTATTAGGAGGGTGATCTATACTGCCTGACAAAACCTAAAAACAATAATAGAATACATTTCCTTATGGTGGAACATGACCATTTGAGACAAGCAAATGATTTTGGAATTGCAATTGAATTCTACTCAAATTTTTCAAAAATCCACATTCGCCAAAACTCAATTTTTTTTTGTAATTTGCTTCCTTGCGTATTCAGCAAAATAACTGGCCATCCAAAATGGTAGATAAGAAAAAAAATCCTTCTAACCACCATACTGCTCATGTGTCCGGCTCCTCTGCTCCTCACTATCACCCGTCCGATCCTTGATGCATATTCGGATCACTGTTCACCATGCTGAAATTCAGGCTTCCGGGTTTGATAGGCCTGGGAGTGTTCTCCGTATGCATGTGGAGCGCCCCCACACCGCCGCAGGGCCGAGGGGTACCCGGAGCCGGGCCACTAGTTCTCAGTCTCGGGGTTGTCACGGTGGCTAGACCCGGTCCGTGGCCCTGTCCGTCAGTGGGGGACGTCCGGTGTAATAGGTGGTAGTAATGGTAGCGATGTAGCGGTGCGGTTGTGGGGTGTAAGTCGCGGTAAATAACGAGGACACCAGGTTGCAGTCTCTTTACCTCTTTACTGGAGATCTCTGAGTCCTCAGTCCAGAACACGGTTCACCAGGCTACGCAAGTCCGGCCGGTCCAATGGCACCTCCAGAGTTCTCCTCTCAGGTGGAAATCTGTGCCTTCCTTCTAGCGCTATGTGTTGTAGTCCTTCCCTGCTGTGCTCACGGAAAGTAACCCCACAACGGTTGTGTCTGTTTCTTAAGTTCCCTCACAACTCGATTTGATGTTCCTCTGTAATCCACCCCTTCCCTGTATTCAGGTTGGAATGGCACCCGTTTGTCAGGTAGGCCTGGAGTTCTTCCGGGACCCTAGAGTCGCCCCTCTCCCGCAATTGCCCCCCAAGACTTCATAGGTGATATGTGGTAGACAGCCCGCCTGAGACCGACTGTCCTGCCGCTGTTTGGAGTATGGCTTGAAGCTGTATTCTAATCCACTCCCTCGGCGTTCCGGCCACTGGTGTTGCGCCTCAGCAGGGTGCTGCCTCTTTCAACAAAACCCCTGCTGGTATTCTCCTTCTGCTTGATCTCGTTTCTCACTCAGCACAATCTATCTCGCTTCTAGTCCTTTCTTGAGTCCCGCCGCTTCCAGGAGCCTGCGCGGACCCGTTACATTCTTTCAATGCCAAGCCTCTGCCAGGATCCCACCCCTGGCAGAGACCCTACAGTCTCTCCCTTCACAACACCCCCTGCCACGGGGTGTTGCTCCGTTCAATCCCGTCAGCGTTCTCTCTCTAACTTCCTGCCTGACCCCCAGTTTACCCACTATGGTGGGGAGTGGTCTAATGAATAGCACCCTTAGCTCCCCCCGGAGGCCCAGCTGTGAAACATATTGGTGTCTGTGATACCTGATTGGAGGAACTCCTTCGGTGCCATCGAACGTACCATGGCTCCCCTTAGCGGCGAAGCCACAGCACTGCAACGACCAGGACTCTGGGGCGCTGCACTCCCCCCTGGTTAAACACAGTACTCCGGGACTGGGAAGAAAAACAACAATACAGATTAGCAAAAAGACATACAATTTTGTTGAGTGCAAAACGATAAGTATACTTGAACAGGCTTCCCTTTATGGGAGGTGAGGACACTTTTAACGTTACAACCATGGTCAACATTATAAATTACAGGCTATGCATAACTCCTGTTACCCAACCGGGTATTCTACTTAGTGCAAATTCTGGAACAATAAATTAACATTGCCTTTAAGAAACATACACTCTTAGTTTACCAAAGGCCTTCCTATAATCACATTACAGGGTAAGGTAACTTCACATTCTCCTACTTTGAACCTGCAGGACCGCCTGTCCCTATGGCACCAGACCTACTGCCTCTCCTTTCTTTTACAGGACCGCCCCGTTCAGCCAGGGCCTACTGCCTTTCGCTACTATACATAGTATAGACATAACATTCCTTTCGTTTCAAGAACTCTGAGCCCGCTCTACTCGGCTCCTTTAAGGACTCACTCTCTAACCCCTACGGGTTCGCCTTCTGTCCTTAGTAACAAAGTAACTTTCTATGGGGACGCAGGGTTGACCTTCTATCCTCACCTTCATCATTACTTCCTTACTTTCAGCTATGAAACTCATCAACAAGAAATGATGTAACTGGCCAAATATAGAGAAAATTAATATAAACTTTTATTCAATAGCAATTACAAAATACATAATCTAACATCAGACCACAAGTGGGAAAGAGGGTAAAATTAGAACACTACATACACTCCGCATGATACATAGGTGACTGACACCTACATCTGGCCTGGACACCAAACTCCTAGTAGCTATATAAACAAATGCATATTAAGTCCTGTGTATGGACCAATATTAGCCGTGACTGTTATAAGCCTAATGGTGCAACGCAATCTCCTGCTCTCTTAGTACTCACAGCTGATGTATTTATAGCATATACCCCATGTAACGAATAGCCACATAGCCCGGCCGTAGATTCGGCAGTAATTACCTCAATAATGGGGGTGCCAGGATAAGATGAACGTCCAGATGAAGGCGTCTGCCCCGACGCGCGTTTCGGACCTTGTTCCTTTTTCAAGGGGCCTGATAGAATCACTGACGGCCGATCTTTAAATAGTATCCTTTCGGCGTGCTTTGTGACAACGTCACCGGAAGTTGCGCGCCCGGCCCGGAACTGACGCGCCACGTCGCCGAGGCAACCACAGAAGCGGCCGGCGCCGGCGTCACAGGGAGGAAGGACACGTCCCAACCTCCGTGTAAAGATGCCGACAACCAGCAGCCACTGCGGCACCCAGGCGGCGAGCGCGTACAGGGCAGGGATCGCAACCACCAACCTAACCACAAACATAATACCCGATCAGCACATAAAGAATCTAAAAAACAACACCTTAGAATAATACCTTTAAAAAGAGCAGCCAAGAACTATGGGGGTAAATATCAATGGAAATAATCACGTGAGACTATACTGTCATGATCTCTGCAGGCAGAGATCATAGCAAGCCTATAGAGGGACAAGCTCTCGGAAGATGGAACTATACTGACCATGAACTAAGCCTGCCGCGCAACTAGAAATAGCCAGGTAGCATTTCCTATTTATCGCTAGATGCCCAGCTCTGGCCTAAGACCTAAATAGCTAGCAGAGGGAAATATAAGACCTGGCTCACCTCTAGAGAAATATTCCAAAGAAGACAGTAGCCCCCCACATATAATGACGGTGAGTTCAGATGAAACAACAAACGCAGCAGGAAAATAGTCTTAGCAAATTTGAGGTCCGCTTACTAGATAGCAGAAGACAGATAGTATACTTTCATGGTCAGCAGAAAAACACTAACAAAACACCATCCAGAGATTACCTTAAACTCTGGCATTAACTCATAACGCCAGAGTAGCAATCCCTGATCAACGAGAGCTTTCCAGACACAGTAACAAAACTTCAGCTGTGAACTGGAACAAATAGGCAAAACAAAACATGGACAAAAGTCCAACTTATCTAGTAGTTGTCTAGAAGCAGGAACAAGCACTGAGAGGCATCAGATAACATTGTTGACCGGCAAGAAACCACCAGAGAAATGAGCTTAAATAGCGACACCCACTACTGATGGAACCAGGTGAAACAGGAAAGAGGATGACAAGTCCAATTCCACAAGCGGCCACCGGGGGAGCCCAGAATCCAAATTCACAACAGTACCCCCCCCTCAAGGAGGGGGCACCGAACCCTCACCAGATCCACCAGGGCGACCAGGATGAGCCCTATGGAAGGCACGAACAAGATCAGAAGCATGAACATCAGATGCATTGACCCAAGAATTATCCTCCTGGCCGTAACCCTTCCAGTTGACCAGATACTGGAGTCTCCGTCTGGAAACACGAGAGTCCAAAATTTTCTCCACAACGTACTCCAACTCACCCTCAACCAACACCGGAGCAGGAGGCTCAACTGAAGGCACAACAGGTACCTCATACCTGCGCAATAACGACCGATGAAAAACGTTATGAATGGAAAAGGACGCAGGGAGGTCCAAACGGAAAGAAACAGGATTAAGAATCTCCAATATTCTATAAGGGCCGATGAACCGAGGTTTAAACTTAGGAGAAGAGACCCTCATAGGGACAAAACGAGAAGACAACCACACCAAATCTCCAACACAAAGCCGAGAACCAACACGACGATGACGGTTGGCAAAACGCTGAGTCTTCTCCTGGGACAACTTCAAATTGTCCATAACCTGCCCCCAGATGTGATGCAATCTCTCCACCACCGCATCCACTCCAGGACAATCCGAGGATTCCACCTGACCGGAGGAAAATCGAGGGTGAAACCCCGAATTACAGAAAAACGGGGACACCAAGGTGGAAGAGCTGGCCCGATTATTGAGGGCGAACTCTGCCAATGGCAAAAAAGCAACCCAATCATCCTGGTCGGCAGAGACGAAACACCTCAGATATGTCTCCAGGGTCTGATTAGTCCGCTCGGTCTGGCCATTAGTCTGAGGGTGAAAAGCAGACGAAAAAGACAAATCTATGCCCATCCTAGCACAGAATGCCCGCCAAAATCTAGACACAAATTGGGTACCTCTGTCAGAAACGATATTCTCAGGAATACCGTGCAATCGGACAACATTCTGAAAAAACAGAGGAACCAACTCAGAAGAAGAAGGCAACTTGGGCAGAGGAACCAAATGGACCATTTTAGAGAAACGGTCACAGACCACCCAGATGACAGACATCTTCTGGGAAACAGGCAGATCTGAAATAAAATCCATCGAGATGTGTGTCCAAGGCCTCTTAGGAATAGGCAAGGGCAACAGCAGTCCGCTAGCCCGAGAACTACAAGACTTGGCCCGAGCACAAATGTCACATGACTGCACAAAGACTCGCACATCTCGTGACAGGGAAGGCCACCAGAAGGATCTTGCCACCAAATCCCTGGTACCAAAAATTCCGGGATGACCTGCCAATGCAGAAGAATGTACCTCAGAGATGACTCTACTGGTCCAATCATCCGGAACAAACAGTCTATCAGGCGGACAACGATCCGGTCTATCCGCCTGAAACTCTTGCAAGGACCGCCGCAGATCAGGAGAAACGGCCGACAAAATTACTCCCTCCCTAAGGATACCTGTGGGTTCAGAATTACCAGGAGAGTCCGGGTCAAAACTCCTAGAAAGGGCATCTGCCTTAACATTCTTAGAACCCGGTAGGTATGACACCACAAAATTAAAGCGAGAAAAAAATAAAGACCAGCGCGCCTGTCTAGGATTCAGGCGCCTGGCAGTCTCAAGATAAATCAAATTTTTGTGGTCAGTCAATACCACCACCTGATGCCTAGCCCCCTCGAGCCAATGGCGCCACTCCTCAAACGCCCACTTCATGGCCAAAAGCTCCCGATTCCCAACATCATAATTCCGCTCTGCGGGCGAAAATTTGCGAGAAAAGAAGGCACAAGGCCTAATGACGGAGCAGTCGGAACCTTTCTGCGACAACACTGCCCCAGCTCCGATCTCCGAAGCGTCAACCTCAACCTGAAAAGGCAGATTCACATCAGGCTGACGCAACACAGGGGCAGAGGCAAAACGGCGCTTAAGCTCCTGAAAGGCCTCTACAGCATGAGGGGACCAATTAGCAACATCAGCGCCTTGTCTGGTCAAATCAGTCAGTGGTTTAACGACATCCGAAAAACCAGCAATAAATCGGCGGTAAAAATTGGCAAAGCCCAAAAATCTCTGAAGACCCTTAAGAGAGGAGGGCTGAGTCCAGTCACAAATAGCTTGCACCTTGACGGGATCCATCTCAATGGAAGAGGGAGAAAAAATATACCCCAAAAAGGAAATTTTCTGGACCCCAAAAACGCACTTAGACCCCTTCACACATAAAGAATTAGACCGCAGAACCTGAAAAACTCTCCTGACCTGCTGGACATGAGAGTCCCAGTCATCAGAAAAAATCAGAATATCATCCAGATATATTATCATAAATTTATCCAGAAAATCGCGGAAAATATCATGCATAAAAGACTGGAAAACTGAAGGGGCATTAGAAAGACCAAAAGGCATGACCAAATACTCAAAGTGGCCCTCGGGCGTATTAAATGCGGTCTTCCACTCATCCCACTGAGTCAGCACAGACCATTTACGGAATTTTTGGCAGTAAACTTCAGCTTCGTCTTGCCCCTGAGATAGTGCCATCAAAGTTTTTTCTGCCTGAAGTTCCAAATGAGGTTCCTCATAAAGCAAGCCCAAGGCCAGAAAAAACGCATCCACATCGCGCAACGCAGGATCCCCTGCTGGCAATGAGAAGGCCCAATCTTGAGGGTCACCCCTGAGCAAGGAAATCACAATCCTAACCTGCTGAGCAGGGTCTCCAGCTGAACGAGACTTCAGGGACAAATAAAGCTTACAATTATTTCGGAAATTCTGGAAGCTAGCTCTATTCCCTGTGAAAAACTCCGGCAAAGAAATTCTCGGCTCAGATACCGGAGCATGTACCACAAAATCTTGTAAATTTTGTACTTTCGTGATGAGATTATTCAAACCCGCAGTTACACTCTGAAGATCCATTATTGTCAGGTGCACACAGAGCCATACAGAGATTAGGAGGAGAGAGAGAAAAAAGACTGCAGCAAGGCAGACTGGAGGAAAAAAAAAAAAAAAAAAAAAAAAAAAATTCCAGCAGACTTCTTATAACTCTCCTTTCTCAACCTGGGTCTTTAACACTTTATTGGCCGGTCAAACTGTCATGATCTCTGCAGGCAGAGATCATAGCAAGCCTATAGAGGGACAAGCTCTCGGAAGATGGAACTATACTGACCATGAACTAAGCCTGCCGCGCAACTAGAAATAGCCAGGTAGCATTTCCTATTTATCGCTAGATGCCCAGCTCTGGCCTAAGACCTAAATAGCTAGCAGAGGGAAATATAAGACCTGGCTCACCTCTAGAGAAATATTCCAAAGAAGACAGTAGCCCCCCACATATAATGACGGTGAGTTCAGATGAAACAACAAACGCAGCAGGAAAATAGTCTTAGCAAATTTGAGGTCCGCTTACTAGATAGCAGAAGACAGATAGTATACTTTCATGGTCAGCAGAAAAACACTAACAAAACACCATCCAGAGATTACCTTAAACTCTGGCATTAACTCATAACGCCAGAGTAGCAATCCCTGATCAACGAGAGCTTTCCAGACACAGTAACAAATCTTCAGCTGTGAACTGGAACAAATAGGCAAAACAAAACATGGACAAAAGTCCAACTTATCTAGTAGTTGTCTAGAAGCAGGAACAAGCACTGAGAGGCATCAGATAACATTGTTGACCGGCAAGAAACCACCAGAGAAATGAGCTTAAATAGCGACACCCACTACTGATGGAACCAGGTGAAACAGGAAAGAGGATGACAAGTCCAATTCCACAAGCGGCCACCGGGGGAGCCCAGAATCCAAATTCACAACACTATACGTAGTATGAAACCTAACAAATATCTATCCACAAAGTTCACCCATACCCATTACTACTAAAAGATAAGAAGTATCCAATAACTATACCAGACATCAGATTACACAGCATACAATGCTTACAAATGTAACTTCAATAATAGTATCCAAAATGATCAGCAACAATACAGTGCATATATATAAATGTATAATCCTAGAACCGGCATAAATAATATAGTACAGTACACGGGTAGGATATACATCCGATTCGGGCCATGCATAGCCTATCTCGAACATATAAATAGATGGATCGATTCCAAACTCCAACCGCTAGTTGAAATTTTGCCATCATTTTTAAAAGATACAGGAGAACTGTTAAGGCGGGTAGATGGCCTCCATTTGGAAGATGACACAATACTGGTGACGGGGGACGTCGAGTCCCTCTACACCAGTATCAGACATATTGATGGTGTCCGTGCTGTTAAATTTTTTCTCACTATGTCCAATCTACCGTGTGACATTAGAGATCTGGTCGTTGAGTTATTAAATTTTACACTAACACATAATTTCTTTGTTTTTAAGGGGTCTTTCTTCCTGCAGCTCCAGGGAACAGCAATGGGGGCGTCCTTCGCCCCGGCTTACGCCAACCTGTTCCTGGGGCTGTGGGAGAGAGACCTCACCCTGCCGGATCAGCCGTCGCCGATGTGCCGCGTCCTATCATGGACGCGGTACATCGACGACATATTGCTGATCTGGCAGGGATCTTGTGATGATCTTCATACTTTTATGGGATCATTGAACAACAACGACCAGAATATCTTTATCACTTATAAATGTAATACCTCATGTATAGAATTTTTAGATGTTACACTGAAGAAGGACAGTAGGGGCGAGATACAGACAGACATCTATCGCAAACCTACATCCACAAATATGTTATTGCACGCTACATCCTCCCATCCTGGACATATGATCCAATCGGTCCCCACCGGACAATTCTTGCGGCTGCGGAGACTGTGCTCTACTGACAGTGATTTTTGCAAACAGGCGGAAGATTTAAAACAACGCCTTAAAGAGCGAGGTTTCAGTAACCGCATGATTAAAAAAGCATATAATCGTGCAAGGGGCTCCACTAGAAATGACCTACTTTATGGTACACGTCAAACTAAAAAAGTAGGTGATGTTAGATTCATTACCAATTTCCACTCACATTTCCCGAAAATGAGGAGAATCCTTGATAAGTCGTGGCATATTCTAAAGGCGGACCCAGTGATTGCTAGATTTATCCCAGATAGGGCTGCTATTACAGCCAGGAGGTCGGGAAATCTAAGGGACCGACTGGTCCGCAGCCATTACATGGGTGAGCCATCTACCACCTTTTTGGACCAATTCAAAAGACACTATGGAAGTGCCCCATGCGGCCACTGTGTGGCCTGCGCGAATATGGACCGCACAGATAAATTTAGAAATCAGGAAGGTTCTAGGGAATTTAACATTAAAATGAATATTACGTGTACCAGTAAAAACGTAATATACTATGGTGTCTGCCCATGTAACATGATCTACGTGGGGATGACTACCAGACAGCTGAAAATCAGAATTCGAGAGCACGTGCTAGGGATAGAGGCAGCGGCTACCGCTGAAGATGTGACATTACTTAAAACAATCCCCCGGCATTTCAGTAGGTTTCATAGCTGTGATGGTAGGCAATTTCGTGTTAGGGGCATTGATATGCTAAATGCCAACATTCGAGGTGGTGGAATGTTCAAAAGGTTGGCCCAATTAGAGTCCAGATGGATATGGACATTGGGCACGGTCCATCCATCTGGACTCAATGAGAACCTTAGCTTCACCCCGTTTCTCTAAAGTTCCGCTCTGTTTTATAGAATGCTATTCATTCTGCGTGTGCATATTTTAATTTGTTTTTAATTTACTGCAGCTATAAGAATTAAGAATTGGGAGATATACTATGGTACGTGTGGAGCGGCTTCTTCTCCCCAGTAACTCATCAGACTATGCGAAGTGAGGAAGTCTATAAAGGCGGTGAAGAAGGAACTATTATCTATATTTCCACATGTGAAGATTAGGCTATGCATGGCCCGAATCGGATGTATATCCTACCCGTGTACTGTACTATATTATTTATGCCGGTTCTAGGATTATACATTTATATATATGCACTGTATTGTTGCTGATCATTTTGGATACTATTATTGAAGTTACATTTGTAAGCATTGTATGCTGTGTAATCTGATGTCTGGTATAGTTATTGGATACTTCTTATCTTTTAGTAGTAATGGGTATGGGTGAACTTTGTGGATAGATATTTGTTAGGTTTCATACTACGTATAGTCTCACGTGATTATTTCCATTGATATTTACCCCCATAGTTCTTGGCTGCTCTTTTTAAAGGTATTATTCTAAGGTGTTGTTTTTTAGATTCTTTATGTGCTGATCGGGTATTATGTTTGTGGTTAGGTTGGTGGTTGCGATCCCTGCCCTGTACGCGCTCGCCGCCTGGGTGCCGCAGTGGCTGCTGGTTGTCGGCATCTTTACACGGAGGTTGGGACGTGTCCTTCCTCCCTGTGACGCCGGCGCCGGCCGCTTCTGTGGTTGCCTCGGCGACGTGGCGCGTCAGTTCCGGGCCGGGCGCGCAACTTCCGGTGACGTTGTCACAAAGCACGCCGAAAGGATACTATTTAAAGATCGGCCGTCAGTGATTCTATCAGGCCCCTTGAAAAAGGAACAAGGTCCGAAACGCGCGTCGGGGCAGACGCCTTCATCTGGACGTTCATCTTATCCTGGCACCCCCATTATTGAGGTAATTACTGCCGAATCTACGGCCGGGCTATGTGGCTATTCGTTACATGGGGTATATGCTATAAATACATCAGCTGTGAGTACTAAGAGAGCAGGAGATTGCGTTGCACCATTAGGCTTATAACAGTCACGGCTAATATTGGTCCATACACAGGACTTAATATGCATTTGTTTATATAGCTACTAGGAGTTTGGTGTCCAGGCCAGATGTAGGTGTCAGTCACCTATGTATCATGCGGAGTGTATGTAGTGTTCTAATTTTACCCTCTTTCCCACTTGTGGTCTGATGTTAGATTATGTATTTTGTAATTGCTATTGAATAAAAGTTTATATTAATTTTCTCTATATTTGGCCAGTTACATCATTTCTTGTTGATGAGTTTCATATGTTATATATGATGATGGGTCTGCCAAGTCCTAATGGACACCTGATCCAAAAATAATATGCGGCAGTTTATTAGGATCATGTTTCCTGGTCATGTTTGGTTTTTATCCTTACTTTCAGCTATGCAGATCTCTATCTCTACCCCTACGGGCTCTCTGCATCTTTTCTTTCTGCAAAACATTATTTAGATTTCACATTTCAACAAATTCAACACATATAACTTAGCATGTAAAACAGTTACATTTCTTTTTCAAGCTTCATCATCACATTACTGTTCTGCAACAGTATCTCTTTCAAGTTCAGTTTCTCACATCCCCTTTAAGAGGGGACCAAGTCTTTCTGAGGTGGCTCGTCTCCTCAGCCTACCAGTCCATGCAAAGGTTCCGGTATGGTATCTTCGCAAAGTGTCTTTAACTAGAACCAGTAGGAAAGGTATCTTCACAAAGTGTCTTTGGCTCACACCAATAGGGCAAATATCTTCGCAAAGTGTCTTTGACTAAAACCAGTAGGGAGCACCTTTAAGAAGGTGCAAACTATTTACAAAAGAAAGTTCGAATCATGCACAGTCCATGATTTCTGCAGTTTGTGTAACTTGGTGCAAAAACTTCAAGAAAAAGAAAAACAAACAAACAAAGGGGATCCCGGGTCAACAGAGGGATCCATTAACCCTGGGCGGGTTTAGCAGCAACAGGAACAGTTAAAACAATAAAGTAGCAACTATTTACATTTTCATCAACATTGAAAGCAATATCTTACTGAGGTTCAGCGGAAGGTGATCTCCTTCCTGGCTTCACCAGACCCACAGATCGGTCCGGTGAGCCAGGACGCCGTCCTGGCTCCAGTAAAGATAGAATCCCTCTTCGGGAGGTCCTCCTCGTGGGTAGGCGTACCCGCCTCTCCGGGGCGCGGTGAGGTCGAACTTCCCCCGGTTCCGCGGGGTCAGGTCCCGCTGCTTTTCCTCCGGGACTATCCTCTTCTGGTGTCCCAGCAGCAGCCTGGAGGGCGACACATCGTTGGACCCCCCGGGCAAACCAGCCCGTCTCACTGGTGTTCCTTCTCCACCTCGTATAGGTGACGGCGTCCCCCGGCTCCAGGTTACAATCAAACCGCCTGCCAGAAGGTTCCACCTCTTCTCGGTCCACCCGGACCTGGATCGGCTCCCCAATCTCCTGTATGACCCCTCTCCCTTGCTGGGGATGGAAGGCCACCACAACACCCCAGTGCGAGGGCGGGATCTCGGGGACACCAACCAAGTCCACTTGTTCTGCAGGCTGGGGCCGGCTCCGCCACTCTGCCATAAGGCGCCGTAAGTGCTCCGCATCCGGCATGATCTTCAGACCCGGTGCAGGTGGGGTGCTTTCAGCCGGGCCCGGGTAAGGGGCAATGGGAGACAGCTTGATCTCGGTGGGTTGGCCTACCCGGGTGAGCGCGCGGGCATCGGCCCTCAGTCGGCGGGCCAGCTGGCGGGCCTCAGCCGCAGCCACACGTCCCTCCGATAACGGCGTCGGAGGTCGGCCCATCGGGGACTCGGTAAGGGTCAGACCTCCCAGCAGCGGTGCCTCGGAGTCTGTCTCGGACGCCGCGGCCTCAGACTGAGCCGACTCAGCTCCGCGTGGTGCTTCTGGTGCCGCCATTTTTTTCTCTTTTCCCGTGTCTTCTTCCCGCGGTCTCTTCCGTGGGCGGCCCCGTCCCCATGGTCTCCACCCTCCGACCAAGATCAGGAGGCGTACCTCAGCTGTTGACGGGCACGTCCTCAGGACACAAAAATACTTAGGCTGGGCGGCCATTGCTGTTCGCGCTCTCCAGCTCGTCTACGCCCACTCCACGCCCCGCTTCTCTTCCTGCGCTCTCCTCAGCGCTGCAATGGCGGCGAATTTTGGCGGCAAATGGCGCAGCACACAGTCTTGCAATAAAGTACAGTCCAAGCACAGTAAATCACAGTCTCTAGGCACACATGACCTGATTCTTCAGGCTTAAGTAGATCCTGTTCGTGACGCCAAGTTGGAGCGCCCCCACACCGCCGCAGGGCCGAGGGGTACCCGGAGCCGGGCCACTAGTTCTCAGTCTCGGGGTTGTTACGGTGGCTAGACCCGGTCCGTGGCCCTGTCCGTCAGTGGGGGACGTCCGGTGTAATAGGTGGTAGTAATGGTAGCGATGTAGCGGTGCGGTTGTGGGGTGTAAGTCGCGGTAAATAACGAGGACACCAGGTTGCAGTCTCTTTACCTCTTTACTGGAGATCTCTGAGTCCTCAGTCCAGAACACGGTTCACCAGGCTACGCAAGTCCGGCCGGTCCAATGGCACCTCCAGAGTTCTCCTCTCAGGTGGAAATCTGTGCCTTCCTTCTAGCGCTATGTGTTGTAGTCCTTCCCTGCTGTGCTCACGGAAAGTAACCCCACAACGGTTGTGTCTGTTTCTTAAGTTCCCTCACAACTCGATTTGATGTTCCTCTGTAATCCACCCCTTCCCTGTATTCAGGTTGGAATGGCACCCGTTTGTCAGGTAGGCCTGGAGTTCTTCCGGGACCCTAGAGTCGCCCCTCTCCCGCAATTGCCCCCCAAGACTTCATAGGTGATATGTGGTAGACAGCCCGCCTGAGACCGACTGTCCTGCCGCTGTTTGGAGTATGGCTTGAAGCTGTATTCTAATCCACTCCCTCGGCGTTCCGGCCACCGGTGTTGCGCCTCAGCAGGGTGCTGCCTCTTTCAACAAAACCCCTGCTGGTATTCTCCTTCTGCTTGACCTCGTTTCTCACTCAGCACAATCTATCTCGCTTCTAGTCCTTTCTTGAGTCCCGACGCTTCCAGGAGCCTGCGCGGACCCGTTACGTTCTTTCAATGCCAAGCCTCTGCCAGGATCCCACCCCTGGCAGAGACCCTACAGTCTCTCCCTTCACAACACCCCCTGCCACGGGGTGTTGCTCCGTTCAATCCCGTCAGCGTTCTCTCTCTAACTTCCTGCCTGACCCCCAGTTTACCCACTATGGTGGGGAGTGGCCTAATGAATAGCACCCTTAGCTCCCCCCGGAGGCCCAGCTGTGAAACATATTGGTGTCTGTGATACCTGATTGGAGGAACTCCTTCGGTGCCATCGAACGTACCATGGCTCCCCTTAGCGGCGAAGCCACAGCACTGCAACGACCAGGACTCTGGGGCGCTGCACATGCATTTAATTTTTTACATATTACTTTTATTATTCTCTGGGGTCTGGAGAGATCACAAGGCATAATAAGGGACATTAAAGGGAGGGTGCCGTGATTTTAGTTTTTGTATTAATAATTATTGATTATACAATCAATTATTTTTAATACAAAAGTAAATGTACCTCTTTCATACTTTTTTATTTATTCACTTTTACATTCACCACTGGAGGCCGCCATTTTCATTAGTGTGGGTGTAAGTGTCTGGGCACGACACTTGCACACCTCACTTACGGCAGCCATGTACATAGGAGCCAACGGTCGGGCTCCGACCGCATCTCCTGCCTCTCAGCTGTGACTTGGCCACGCCCACTGAGCTGCTACGTCACAGCTGTGAGAGGAGATCGCGGCCATTTTGTTTATTTCCCTCTGCCATCGCACACACAGCTCAGTGCGTGCGATGGCAGAAGCTGCTGCTGGGAGAAGCTGCTGCCGAGGGTCCAGGGTAAATATCTGCAGCGAGGAGCTGTGATTGCAGCCTGTACTTAGTATTACATTACAGGCTGCAATCACTGCCGACCTGTTCAGAGCAGAGCAGGGAGATCGTCACACTGCTCTGCCCTGAACATGACTCAGCACTTCCTGGTAGTGGAAAGAAGGTAAGTACAGCGTTTTTATTTTCTTATGCATCTACCACTGCTACCAGCCCCTATATACCACCTAGCACTGCCTGCCTGCCTCTGTATACCACTGCCTGCCTCTGTATACCACTGCCTGCCTCTGTATACCACTGCCTGCCTGCCTCTGTATACCACTGCCTGCCTCTGTATACCACTGCCTGCCTGCCTCTGTATACCCCTGCCTGCCTCTGTATACCCCTGCCTGCCTCTGTATACCACTATCTGCCTCTATATACCACTGCTACCTGCCTCTATATACACCTACCACTGCTACCTATGTCCTGGGTAGCTAATCCTGTCCCGTGTACTGTGTCCTCAACAGTCAGTATCACACAGGACAGGATTCGATACACGGCTCAGCTGTCGGTATCACACAGGACAGGATTAGATACACGGCTCAGCTGTCGGTATCACAGGACAGGATTAGATACACGGCTCAGCTGTCGGTATCACACAGGACAGGATTAGATACACGGCTCAGCTGTCGGTATCACATAGGCCAGGATTAGATACACGGCTCAGCAGTCAGTATCTAATCCTCTCCTATGCACTCTCCCCCCTGCGTGTCTTTTCCCATTGTGGTTTATTATTTTTGTTGTGGGAGATGAGGGAGTCGAGGATTATGCGTTCGGTATGGTTTAAAAAAGATTAATAAAGGACTTTATTCTGGCCGAGTCTTTATTTACAATACAACTATAGGATTAGTAATGGATGGGTGCCTTATAGACGCCTCTCCATTACTAAGCCGTGGGCTTGATGTCACCGGACAATATGGAGGTGACATTAACCCCACAAATATGAACCCCACTTGCTACCGCTACAGGGTAAGTGGAAATTGCCAGGCAAAGCGCCCGAAAAGGCGCATGTAAAAGGCGGCTGAGAGCTGATGTTTTTAGCCTGGGGGGGACAGTATCCATGGCCCCTTCCTAGGCTATTAATGTCAGCCCGCAGCTGTCTGCATAATATTTGATGGTTATTAATTATAAGGGGGCCCCACGTCTTTTTTTGGGGGGTGTCCCCCATTTTAATAGCCAGTAAAGGCTATAAGTATACAGTTGGGAGTGTGTGATTGTGAGCACACCCTCCCACCCACAGACCAGTACACTGCTGTCCTGAAATACTGTGCTCCTGTCACCCTGCTCCTTCCACCATACGTCTCTCACCTCCCTAGAGCAGCACAATACCATATGAATCACGTATAATACCGATATATATATATATATATATATATATATATATATATATATATCACATATACTCCCATAAAGACCACACATTATGCCGGGATATTATAATATATATATATTATCACACATTATGCCGCCAAGTATTGTGTGATCTATGTGACGGTATTATATGTGATCTATATGGCAATATTATGTTTGCTCAGTGTTGTGGAATGATGTAAAAACTATATGACGGTGGTATATGAGAACTATATTGTGGGATTATGTGTGATCTATGTGGAAGTACTAGGTGAGAATTATATGGCGGTATTATGTGTGATCTATATGGTGGTATTATGTGAGAACTGTATGACAGTATTGTGTGATCTATTTGATAGTATTGTGTGTGATGTATATGGCGGTATTATGTGTGATCTATATGGTGGCATTATGTGAGAACACTATGGCAGTATTCTATTCAGAAAGTGGACCCATTCTATGGTGGTTCTGGTTGAGCACCTGCACGCGGGTCTGGGGTAATAGAGGGGGCAGCATGACCTTCAGTTAGGTGCAGTCAGGGCTAGTGAGGCAGCTGAAGAGAGGGGTCTCATTTTTATCGTTACTATATGGCTACATTTCCTTCCCAGCGTCACCCCGTACTTCGCCTGACATCTCACTTTCACACATCGCCAGGACAGGATGGAGAAGACAGGATCTGAGGAGGGGATTGGGGTCTTTGCATGCAAAGTCTGGATCAGAACAGGCCAGGCCATCAATCCACAGAAATGTTTCCTGGATTTCTGTGGAGCAGACGGTCCATCCATGTGTATAAAAGACAGCGCTCTATGTACAATCCCTGGCTGCTCCGCGCACTGAACAGGGTGCCCCCCATAGACCAGCACACTGCTCTCCTGAAATATTCTGTGCTGCTGTCACCCTGCTCCCTCCACCACATAACTCCCAGAATCCTTGCTGCCTGCCATCCTCGGTGACTGTCTACTTGTCAGTATAAGGCTGCGGTCACACGATCAGTATTTGGTCAGTATTTTACCTCAGTATTTGTAAGCCAAAACCAGGAGTGGGTGATAAATGCAGAAGTGGTGCATATGTTTCTATTATACTTTTCCTCTATTTGTTCCACTCCTGGTTTTGGCTTACAAATACTGATGTAAAATACTGACCAAATACTGCTAGTGTGACGGCAGCCTTACTCTGCAGTCACCAACAAAATGGCTGCTCACTGGGTTCCTGAATATCATCCTCTCTTATCCCTTAGCAAACGCCCAGAAGGGAAGGAGAGGAGTGACATCACACACGTCAGCAGACTCTGCCCATAATTACTGCAGTGCTGTAATGTGAGCTATTTGTACACGAGGTTTTTCTGAAATTTCAGCAGCTGCTCCCCCTAGTGTTTAAAAGTGGAAATTCCAAAACTTTTACAATTATTTTTCATATTTTACTAAATTATAAACAGATGAAAATATTTTTTAAGAAAATTTAAACATTAATTCTTTACATTTTTACAATTGCTGTAAAAAAAAATTTTTGTATGGCACCTTCCCTTTAAGTTTGCAGGGAATAACTTCTCTGTAATCAAATTTCCCAGGGAAAATCCACAGGAACAGGGAAATTTTAATTTTACTTGATCCACTCATCTCTAATTTCCAAAGGTGAGGATGAAGTAAGTGGATCAGTTAGGCTGGAGTCATACTAGAGAGGAATACGGACAAGTGCTATGCAATAAAACATTGCATAGCACTCAGACCAGTATTCATCTATGAGGAGCTCATATCAGCGTTTTTTTCCTCGGCCGTTTTCAATGTGAGAGTGAAATCGCAGCAGTGAAATCGGATATCATGCGAGTGATGTGCGATATACGCCAACGCCAGCAATGGAGGAGATGGAGAAACTGATTTCTCTGCAGCTGTGCTCTGATTCTCTCTGTGCGAGAGGCTCGGAGCACAGACACAAGACACTTGGCTCCCGATCGCAGCAGAGCAGGAGCCGAGAGTCATTAGCATATCGCATCGGATGCCATACGCTAGTCTCACCCTGGCGTTATGGTGAAAGGCTGCCTCCATTGTGCTGAACCATAGAGGACCAGTAAAGGCTTAGAAAAGAAAAAATACTCATCACTCACCTCTCCAGCTACCTCCGCTGCTTGCTCTCAATTGTATGGTTCTTGGTGCCTCTTCTCATGACTAGAGAAGAGCGAACCTGAACTTAAAAGTTTGGGGTTCATACCAGGAAGTTAGTGTCCAGTGCTAAACACCAAACAGGAGGTCCTTGTGTAAGTGACACAAGGAGGTGTCCGTAAATATGAATGTTTGCCTTCCTTGTAATGCTATTGTAAATAATTCATGTTGTGCATATTTATGGTACCCGTTGTGTAAATGCTATGTATAATTACTGTTATAGTTGTGGGGAAAACGTAGTACCCTAGTTTGGCAACTAGATGGGGGTGCAGAGTTATTCAGCTTGTAAATAGTTAAGTGGGAGGAGCTAATGACAGTTAATCTGAGGAAACATCTGGAAATTTGAATCAGTTGTGCGGGAGCGCCCTGTCAGGGCCGCCAGCTCTGCAGCAGCCCAAGATCCAGTCAGGCAGCACCAGGACCAGGAAGGCTATGAGGGAAAGAAGGAAGGCATTGAAAGGGTCACTGACAGTGCAGTATAAGTGGGACTGCGGCTGTAGGTGCTAGAAAAGAACAAAGCAGTACGGATAGGTCACTCAGAATGTGGCAGCTTAATTAAGTGGATGGATGTACTCGGGACCAGGGTGAAATGGTTTAGAGGAATCCCTACTAAAGTAAGACTGGGCACAGAGGATGCTGGATGACCGGTAAGCAAGGTCCATTCCAGAAGCGGGATTAGTAAAGATGAGGGAAAGACAGAGAAAGAGGAGAAGCTGTGTAATGCAAAGCCTGATGTAAATGCTGACAAGGAAAAAGAGGAGACAGGGACATAGAAGAAACTGTGTATTGTAAAACCTGCTGTAAATGCTGAAAAGAACCGTTATGTGCCTGTTTCAAGTAAAGTTCATTGTTCAAGCGTTCAACGGGACTGTGACTCTGATTATTTTGCTTCGGCTGAGGAAAACGTGCAGATCTATATAGGAAGCCCCAAGGGAAAAGGAGCTGCAGGTATGCTGACTGAGAGTCATTTAGTGTATGTGTGGGGAGGTAAGGGTGTGCAAAAGACTTTTACCTCAGCCATGACTACCACCCTGCCCTACCCTTACACTTGGCATAGTCGTAGTCATGCAGCGTGGCAATGCTGTGAGAAAAGAGAATGATGTGCTGAAAGCAGCAAGTGAAGTCAATGTGATTGAAGCTGCAAAATAGAGATGCTCTGCAAGTGGCAGACAATATGGACATGACTAAAACTCTGAATCCAGATGTCCTGGAAATGACAAGTATCTTTGACACCTAGCCAGGAGAGGACATTGTGAGGAGAAAAGAGATTAGAGACTTGAGGAAAGTGACAAGTGCCTCAGATGCTGTGGAAACCCTGGAAAATTACATGCTGCCATGCGGAGATACCGCAAAGAGAATAAAGACTGAAACTGCCACTTTATTGGATGTGACTAGATCAAAGGACTTAACAAAAACCGACTAAAGTGCTTTTTGTGCCCAAGATAGTGACCCCAAAGATGGCAGTGAGTGTCCCTGTGGTAAAGAATGACAGTGGTGACTCTGCCCTTTGTGGGCGTGGCTTCTCAGAAAGAGAGCAAAAATTTGACTGCCAACAGTGTCTGACCCACCCATGGAGGGTGGAGCTAAAAAAGAGGTGGAGTAGAGGAGGCCGTAGCTTACCTTTCCTGGAAGTTCCCCCAAGCACCAGACTGGCAGCTGCCCGAGCCCGGGAGGAGTGATGAGCTTGTCCAGCGATACCGGGAGAAGAGGCTTGCACCAGCGACGCCGACTTTGCCGAGTGACAAATCTGTCCAGCGATACCAGAAGAGGAGGCCTGCGCCACCGATGACGACATTGCCAAGTGACGAGTCTGTCCAGCGATACCAGAAGAGGAGGCCTGCACATCCGATGACGACATTGCCAATCCAGCGGAGACCAGAGGCGACACCCGTTCTTGAGGAACCAGGACCAGAAGCCAGGAATGAGCCGGATCCTGATACAGTAGTGGCGGAGCACACCGCAGAAGGATACAGCGATCCCAGGATGAGCGCAGCTAACGTGACCGGAGTGGTGAGAGCACTCCAGCCCCTTACCTCAGAAGTAAGGTCCATGCCACAACCCCCGGTCCCCGAGGCCCAGTCTCCCTCCGCTTCTGCAATGTATCTGGGTGCCTCCTATTCCTACCAGCTGGGAGAGGGCCCTTTTCTGTCGTCAAGCCAGGCCGCCTGGATTGAGAATGTGATCAGACGTAAAAAAAACAACGGGAAGGGTGCCATTAAATGACTACTGCTCATAAATGACGGTTCCGCATCCCTATGATGTGCTGATTACACCAAAGGAAATAAGGGCGGCTCCGCGTCCCTGTGGGCCAAAAGAGCCCTGACTACCCTCAAAGGAAAGAGGGTAGCGTGACCGGATCGGGTCACACAGGACAAGTTGGTGAACTTTTTTTGTTTTGTTTTTTTTTGCGCCTGTTGTGCCCTTTCTGCTGAATAGCAGAACTTCACCTGTTTAAAAGCAGGGTCCATTGATTAGTGGACCGGATGTGGCTGCAGCAACAGACTGGACTCTATTACCAAGCAGCGTGCACGTGGCACACAGATTAGTGCCATAATTAAAGGGAGGGGGATGCCTCCCTTCAAGAACTGTTGACCTAATGAAAAGGTCCTACTCCTGTAAAAGAAATGTTAAAATCTACCTTTAAGAGACTGAACTGTTAAAATGTAGTAAACGGTATCATCAGAAGGACTGTCTCCTGACATATGTTAAAGTTTAAGTGTAACCTGGAGGACTGTGAGCCAGGAACTTGCGATTTTATTAATGGACTCTACTGTGGAGCAAACGGGCATTCACTGATGGTGGCAGGTGGCATCTGGTGTCTCTTACTGAGCCAAAAAAAAAAAGAAAAAAAAGAGACTTTGTTCAATCATGCTACCTCCCTGCGTGGAGTATTTGTTGTAACCAATAAATGTGTTCGGTGAATGGTCCGGGGTGACCATTGTTAAAGGAAGGGACAATGTAAGGGGCACAAGGAGGTGTGCATATTTATGGTACCCGTTGTGTAAATGCTATAATTACTGTAATAGTTGTAGGGAAAGTGTAGTACCCTAATTTGGCCACTAGATGGGGGTGCAGCGTTATTAAGCTTATAAACAGTTAAGTGGGAGGAGATAACGGCAGTTAATCTGGGAAACATCTGGAAATTCGAATCAGTTGGGCGGGAGCGCCCTGTTAGGGCAGTCAGCTTGCAGCAGCCCAAGATCCAGTCAGGCAGCATCAGGGTCAGGAAGGCTACGAGAGAGAGAAAGAAGGAAGGCATTGAAAAGGTCACTGACAGCGCAGTATAAGTGGGACTGCGGCTGTAGGTGCTAGAAAAGAACTAAGAAGTAAGTACAGGTCACTCAGAATGTGGCGGCTTGCTAAGTGGATGGATGAACTCGGGACCAGGGAGAAATGGTTTAGAGGAATCCTGACTAAAGTAATACTGGGCACAGAGGATGCTGGAGGACCGGTAAGCAAGGTCCATTCCAGAAGCGGGCTTAGTAAAGATGAGGGAAAGACCGAGAAAGAGGAGAAACTGTGTAATGCAAAGCCTGATGTAAATGCTGACACGGAAAGAGAGAAGACAGGGCCATGGAAGAAACTGTGTATTGTAAAGCCTGCTGTAAGTGCTGAAAAGAACCGATATGTGCCTGTTTCAAGTACAGTTCATTGTTCAAGTGTTCAACAGGACTGTGACTCTGATTATTCTACTTCGGCTGAGGAAAACTTGCAGATCTTTATAGGAAGCCCCAAGGGAAAAGGAGCTGCAGGTATGCTGGCTGAGAGTTGTGGAGTGTATGTGAGGGGAGGTCAGGGTGTGCAAGAGACTTTTACCTCAGCCACGACTACCACCCTGCCCTACCCTTACACTTGCACAGGCATATCATAAGGTCACAACCTTGTGACATCACAATGTCTTACAACGTTCATGCTCAGGAATGTGCCTGACGTAGTCATGAACAGAAGTTACAACCTACCGTGGCCAAGGTTTCAGCGCACAACGGCGGTAAGAGGCACTAAAGACTTTATAGGAGACATTGAGCGGAGAGTTGCTAGTTGATTTTTTTTCTACATCTTAGTGCTCATTCATGCATCTGTTTTTCACATACAATTGTTACATGGATAGCACTCACACCTGTGATAGTCGAATGGGCCATCCACATGTCTGTGATTTTTAGCAATCCATGTCCTATTTTGGTTCATGGGTTGGATTAATATAGGCAATGCATATCTATTGGTCCAATTTTCACAGACTGCCAGAAAGGAAAAGGTGTCGAAGCCTTTTTTTCTCAACATACAAGAAAAACTGAAGACACTCAGACCCCACTATAATCAACCACTGATCAATGTCTGATCAAAATGATCAGTTTGTTTTTTTATTTGAGAAAATCCAGTGTCTGAATGAAGCCTTACGTTCATGATGCTCTGGCCCTCTCCAGACCCCAGAAAATAACAAGGGACATTCAATTAATGGAGAATAAATTTGATGCAAATCAAATTTTCTGGTAAAGTCCACATGATTTGGCAAATTTAAATCTTGTCAGATCTATTGCTATCATTATTATCTATTTTTGTAAGTCATCTCAATGAGAATAACTGTTTAACTCCATATCAGCATGGGTTTATGAGAAATCGCTCCTGTCAAACCAATCTAATCAGTTTTTATGAAGAGGTAAGCTATAGGCTAGACCACGGTGAGTCATTGGACGTGGTATATCTCGATTTTTCCAAAGCATTTGATACTGTGCCGCACAAGAGGTTGGTACACAAAATGAGAATGCTTGGTCTGGGGGAAAATGTGTGTAAATGGGTTAGTAACTGGCTTAGTGATAGAAAGCAGAGGGTGGTTATAAATGGTATAGTCTCTAACTGGGTCGCTGTGACCAGTGGGGTACCGCAGGGGTCGGTATTGGGACCTGTTCTCTTCAACATATTCATTAATGATCTGGTAGAAGGTTTACACAGTAAAATATTGATATTTGCAGATGATACAAAACTATGTAAAGCAGTTAATACAAGAGAAGATAGTATTCTGCTACAGATGGATCTGGATAAGTTGGAAACTTGGGCTGAAAGGTGGCAGATGAGGTTTAACAATGATAAATGTAAGGTTATACACATGGGAAGAAGGAATCAATATCACCATTACACACTGAACGGGAAACCACTGGGTAAATCTGACATGGAGAAGGACTTGGGGATCCTAGTTAATGATAAACTTACCTGGAGCAGCCAGTGCCAGGCAGCAGCTGCCAAGGCAAACAGGATCATGGGGTACATTAAAAGAGGTCTGGATACACATGATGAGAGCATTATACTGCCTCTGTACAAATCCCTAGTTAGACCGCACATGGAGTACTGTGTCCAGTTTTGGGCACCGGTGCTCAGGAAAGATATAATGGAACTAGAGAGAGTACAAAGGAGGGCAACAAAATTAATAAAGGGGATGGGAGAACTACAATACCCAGATAGATTAGCGAAATTAGGATTATTTAGTCTAGAAAAAAGACGACTGAGGGGCGATCTAATAACCATGTATAAGTATATAAGAGGACAATACAAATATCTCGCTGAGGATCTGTTTATACCAAGGAAGGTGACGGGCACAAGGGGGCATTCTTTGCGTCTGGAGGACAGAAGGTTTTTCCACCAAAATAGAAGAGGATTCTTTACTGTTAGGGCAGTGAGAATCTGGAATTGCTTGCCTGAGGAGGTGGTGATGGCGAACTCAGTTGAGGGGTTCAAGAGAGGCCTGGATGTCTTCCTGGAGCAGAACAATATTGTATCATGCAATTATTAGGTTCTGTAGAAGCACGTAGATCTGGGGATTTATTATGATGGAATATAGGCTGAACTGGATGGACAAATGTCTTTTTTCGGCCTTACTATGTAACTATGTAACTATGTAATCAGGTATCTCCAATTATATACTGTTTTTATATGCAGATACAGTATATCTTCAGAATAGAAACTACATGCATTATTAAATAGATTTCATAGACCTGATGAGGCTTGCAAGGTCATTGCGTCACAACATGCACACATGCACTGTGACCTGTGATGCGCATTCACACAACCCTCCTGCTAAGCACGAGAAGCCCATGGATTCTAGCGTAAGCGGAGGGGAATCAGAAGATGTGCTGAAGACCTGATGGGTAATGGTGTGTAGCAGAAGAGCTAGAGTTATAAGGTAATCATAAGAATGTTTTTTACCTTCTGATGGCGCTTTAAGGCTCAGAAAAATGGCGGCCAGCGATTTTGCTGAGTCCATGCAAAAGCAAGTTAGAAAAAATGATCATTTAGGCTGGTTTCACATTTGCACCAAAATGCAACTCGATGGTGTAGGTCCCTGCACTGTCAAAACGACACATGCGGAGGCATCCGCATACATCGGCATGGCCTGCATAACTAATGGTAAAGATAGGTACGCATGCCGTATGACGACATAGGCGGAGCTGACCGGAGGATGTGCGGCGGTGGGCGGAGCTTCACAGAGGACGTACGCAGCCCTCCGCAGCACCTCCATCCGCAAATGTGAAACCAGCCTGCAATGTAATATTGCTAGGTACTCCCATTTATTTAGTTAAACAAAAGAAAAAAAAGCATGCAATATGACACAATGGGATCACCATATAATATCACCTTTATCACACAAAGAACACATCAAAACACAAATGTTAAAAATGTTAAAAAAGCCAAATGAATACATAATATGTGTGCCAGTGTAGGACAATCACCCAACCTCATCTGCATGCTGATGACCACCACAATGTACCCACAATATAAAAGTCTAGAGTAGGTGAACAAATAGACATGAGAGAGATGTCTTTTACCTCCAAATAGCTGAATGCATAATTATGGTAGGACATCACCCCTGACACTGATATCATACAGTTCTACAGCTTACTATGCAAACAATTAATGCAAATGTTCCCTAAACGTTTGAACCGTGGTCATTGCTGCAATAAATAAGTTCAACTAAGAACTAGGTATAGAAAGGAAACTTTGAGTGAAGCATCGTATAGAATGAGGAAGAGACACCACGCGTATCGCCAACTGCTCATTGGCTTCCTCAGGGGTAAAGTAAATCGTTAATTAATAATAGCGAGATAAACATTACCAGGTGTGGAGAACATTTAGTACGATGTGTCCATGGAATGAATTGGCATCCGGAATTGTTCACAGCACATGCAGAGACAAATCATTTGAGTAATGATGGTGTTGAACCACCATCGTGCATATGCTATCACGTCATGTGGGATCACCCAATCATTACTCAGATGCCAATACGTCACAGAAGATGTGTCCATGGAGTGAATTGGTGTCCTAAAATGTTTCCAGCGCATGTGCAAACCATGTGAGCGGTTACGATGCAAAGCCACCATCGTGCATGCTCTAATATATCATGCGGGATAACCCAATTATTACACCAGTGCCGATACATCACTGAAAAACTTTCAGATTGTGCGCAGGCGTCAGTGCACAATGGCCATTACTTGTGATAAAGCATAACCCAACACATCCCCTGCATCAATTTAGATTTATAGCAGAGTAACTATGCAGGAGCAGGCCCAAAATATCATTGATTTCTGTTTGATCAAACAACTGCACATGTGCAAGGTTAGTGTAAGGCCGGAGTCACGCTAATGAGGAATACAGATGTTTTATCTCTTAGCACTCGGACCGCTGTTAATCGATGGGGCAGCTCCCATCACCGTTTTTTTTCTCAGCCATATTATACGTGCAAGTGAAATCACAGCATGCTCTGATTGTCACCGACACGTGGCCGAGTCCCGGCGCACTCGCACCCATATAAGTCTATGGGTGCGAGTGATGTCATCTGAGTGCAGTGCGATATACGCCGACGACGGCAATGGAAGAGATGGGGAAATTAGTTTCTCTGCCTCCTCCGCAGCCGTGCTCTGATCCGCTCTGTGCGAGAGGCTCGGAGCCTAGATGCATGACACTCGGCTCCCGCTCGCAACAGAGTAGGCACCGAGGGTCATTAGCCTATCACATCCGATGCTCTCACATCAGAGGATGCCACACGCTAGTGTGACCCCGGCCTAAGGACGATATATGTTAATCAAACAAATGCACGCACATGTGCAAACATATCTTTGTGCTACTTATTATTCATGAACCCCCAACAGATGTGTAATGGACTAAACCCAAATAAAACACAAAGACTTGCAGACGATTAATCTGACGACCAAACTAGAGGTAAGTAAATTTTAAATAAAACAAATGCAAAGTGGACCGTATCTAATAAATAAGCGCAGGTACATACACAGAAATTAATACTTTGTTAATAATTTTAAAGCTACTAACGTATATATGAAGAATAAACCTAAATACAAATTATATGATGCAAACTATTATTTAGACACCGGCTATTTATTTTAATCATAAACACAGTAGCCATATCGGAGGTAAATATCTACTATAGTAAGTAAATACGACAAATACAGGCCTATTATTAAATGGCTGGCATAGAACTCTATAAAGGGACATATGTAAACATGATTATAAGACCCGTCAAAGGAAAATGAACGTATAATATACACCATGTAAATGCCATTGAGAAAAATGTACCCATTTAGATTTAATAAATAGCAGCCCATAGTATATGCAATAACGGGTGGGTCCACAGGCACATAAGGGTGAGAGTCATATCCAAAGAGGTACGTTGGCTAATAAAGTGAAAAGTCGATACATGTGAGAAATTATAATTAATCTAAACGCTAAAGTATGTAGAAAGTGCACAACACAATATAATGTGCACAACCATGGTATCCACATACTGTAAGTGGATTTGTATAAAAAATATAATTGTCGAAACATCCAAGTCAGTTGCAGATAAGATGACATCAGGTAAGAGTCCACGTCATAGTACGAATGCCAATAGACAAAGACGATCCATTATGTTCAACGTCAAAAATATTAAAGCCCTATTTCTTGTCCTTCCGAGCCCTTGTAATATTTGAAAGATGTTGTTGAATCCTTCTTCGAAGTTCCTGGGATGTCTGTCCTACAAAAATCTTGGGACAGTCACATATAATGTATCAATAAAATTACGTGACTGACAGTTGGAGTATGACAGAGTATCGCACTACAGACTATAAGGTGTCGGCTGACACACGGGGAGGCTCACGCCGGGCAGAGCATTGTTTACATGTACACTGATACAGGTGTATCTACCATGTGTATATGCTTGCTTCTAAGTTCACAGAGACTGCTTATATTTGAACATTGCTTAAACTATCAGGACCTGGGTATTGTCTTATATCTATTAAGTGCGCCGGTACATATGCTCCGTCAGTGTAGAGAGCACCGTGTATGGTATTTCTCCTTTTGTTGGAGCAAGGGTATATCAATCTATCCGCAATATGACATTGTGCTAACACTGTAAGTCAGGCGAGTGTGTTACTTTGCATTTTTTTTTCTTTATATCTGTATTCACATGTATTCTATTACCAGCCATATTCATGCTATTAAATATTTGATATAATTCCAATGCATTTTGGTGTGGGTTTAGGGTTACACAGTTGTATCGGCGCTGATTTCTCAGGGTCTCACACTGTCTGTATATGTGTATCGGAACCATTGTTGACTCTCATTATATTGAATAGATCAAGTACTCTGGTTTAGGCGCCTTTTTTGTATCCATATGGGCGCTTGTGCACCCCGGCTACTTAGGCTCTAAATACCACTTTAGAGCGCATAATAGGTATAAGTGTCGGCGCGGTGGTATTTGTTGTTTATCAGCTGCCTGGTGATTGAACTAGATCAGTGCGCATGCGTCACTGGTTAAGCGTGAAAGTTGCTTTGGCGACCCACTTTGCTATGCATTTCCGCTTCAAGGCTATGTGCACACGTTGCGGATTTGCTGCGGATCCGCAGCGTTTTTTGAGGTGCAGAAACGCTGCAGATCCGCAATTCATTTACAGTTCAATGTAAATCAATGAGAAAAAAAATTGCTGTGCACACCTTGCGGAAAATCTGCTGCGGAAACGCTGCGGTTTAAAAGAAGTAGCATGTCACTTCTTTTTTGTGAATCTGCAGCGTTTTTGTACCCACTCCATTATAGAAAACCGCAGGGGTAAAAACCGCAGCAAATCCGCAAGAAAACCGCAGCAAAAACGCACAAAAAAATGCTGCGGAACCGCACAAAAAACCGCAGGTGCGTTTTCTGCCAGGAGAGACAGAATCCGCACCAGAAATTCCTAAGCCTAATCCGCAACGTGTGCACATAGCCCAAGGACGCTGGCGCATGCGCTCTGGTTTGAGCGCTGTACTCAGGGCCATGCACGGAGCTACCTTACAACTCCACGCGGCGGTTTCATATCAACGCAGCTGTATTGGGTATCGTAATCTATTGATTGTATATATAAATAGAAAGGCATGTGTTGCGGTCATTACCCCTGACGAAGCCACCAGATGGTGGCGACACGCGTTGGGCATCTGCACTGCACGCACTAGACTCCGCTGGGTCGCAGATTTTCTTATGGCATGGCGTTGTCTTGGACTTTCATGGAAAGGATTATTTCTTGAGAAATATTTGGGGCCTTGAAAATTTCTTCCTGAGCCCCCAGACTTATTGAGCTGTCTTGGTGACTATACATTATGCGTTATTTGTAGTGCAAGGAAGCAGGTTTTTTGTTTGTTTTTTTCAATATCAGGTCTATCGTATATTATTTATCTTCTGCTTCTCCCACCATTTTGGGTTTGTTATTGCATTGTGTGTAGTCACTGGCAGGTCTTCTTTTGCCATATGATTATTATATCTTTAGGCTTCAGTTCTCTAGTGGGCTGCTCTATATATGTATTAAGGGATTATTATTACTCACCCATTTGAGTGCATTGTTGATCGTTAACTGTGTGTCATTTTTTTCAGTGCAAGGTAGCAACTCTGCTCATCTTTATTGTTTATTGGTGGTACCTGGTATTATCATGTCCTACTCCTTGTCCCTCTGATTATCTGAGGGTTTGATACTGTATTGACCACCTACAGGGTTACTCGGCCATAAGATTATCATATCCTTAAAGCTCTAAGTCTTTATTGGTTCTATAGGACCATGGGCTGTTCCATTTGTATCAAGGTATTTTTTACACTGGGGCAATACTGTTTATATAGATACCTTACTGCATGTCATTTTTCAATTTTTCCTAGGAGTCAAGTGTGGGTTGTAGCCGTATTAGGGGCTTGAAAGTTTTGGGGCATAAATATGCTCCTGTTTTAAATGTTTTTAAATGTTAGTGCCGTGTTATTGTTTGCTTATTTACCCAAATAAAGCTGTGTTTAAACTTTTGCCTTATCCAAATGTGTGGTGATCCCCATTCATATGACCTATCCTGCTTCTTTGTGTTCTAATATTGGGCAGAGCACTGCAGTGCAGCCGCTCAAGGAACATAGGCTGCCCAGAGGGACATGTGACGAACTGAACTTTGTGGAGGGCTTTGTATATTTGCCCCGCTGTCATATTGACTAGGGGCTCAGTGGGTAAAACCGGAGACCGCCCACTGCAGCCAGAAGCAGGACCGTGAATAACATCTGGAGATGCCACGTCGACCTCTGCTGGCATTCCATTACCCACAGGACCTTCAGCAAGTGACCAGCTGAGAAGCCACGAAAAGTGAAACTGTTAACTAAGATGGGTTGACTGACTGGGATTAGAGCACCCTGTTTTTGGCAAGCACCCACAGAGAGGAGGTAAGGACAAGCTTAGAAAGCTGACAGTCAACTAAGGCACATGGCCAGGTGACCGGAGGGTCCCAATCTGGCTTGTCCAAACAAATCCATGGGTTCAGGTAAGGTCAATGAAGAAGATCTGTTTTCTTCCAGCTAGGGCTATGCTCCCTTAAGCTGGCATCCTGTAAAATGCAAAATCTCTCTTCCCCTTGATGGACCATGCTGCCTTGGTTGTTGTTTTGTACAGTCTGTCTTCTTTTGCATAAGGATATAAATGTTTTTCTTTTAAACTCTTTCGTTTCAGTGTCACATCACCAAAGATGAGGAGCACAACTTGGTTACTATGCCCATAAATGAAATGTGTGCAGTCTGTAGCCTTCCTGAGCTACAGGAAAGCGTAATGCAGCCCAGACTGAAGAATCATTAGGTAAATAACACCTCTCATTTACAATCTGCATGTGTATGAAGACGAAGCATTTTTATATTCACAGTGCATCCCAAAATTATATGGCCAGACTTACAACTAACAATGTAATGGGACATAAAGATAACAGAGTGATAAATGAATTATGTTTGCACATGCCACATTCTACAATAACATTTTAATACCACATAAAACAGTAATATAGCCCAGCTACAACAGAAATTTGCAAATATATAGCCACTGACATCATTGATTTTGTGAACGCCACTTATAACACTACAAAGTGCAGATAGTTATGTAATGTGTTTTACATGTCCCGATGATGTGGACCTGCATTTAGCTGCTATTGTTTCATATCCCAGAGAAATTAACTGACTTGAATTGATTTGTGGATAAACATGAAACCCGATGATGTATTACCCCTTTTTATAACCAGATGTTTCTGCCTGACACAGTTAGCAATGCAAGGCATGGTTAATTATGTTTATCTAACCTTCTATTTCCAGACAGTTAAGATCGGGGTACGCTGGCTGCACTTTATTACTGTATTATACCGACGCTGTCTATCTCAATCTTTCTCTCTCTCATTCATTTCTTGATTTAAGGGGTTCTAGAACTTGGGATGTAAAACCTATTTAACGGTTATTTACAATTTTGCAACCATTTTTGCAACCACTTTTGTTACTTTACTGCAAAAAAAAATTTAAACAATGCCATGTTTAGAAAAAACCTACCCAGATGTAGTTAGAGCATGTGCCATGGTGCTACGAAGTATGGCATGGGACTGCTGAAGCCACTGATTGGCTGCAGTGGTCACATACTGACCTCATGTGATACAATATGCAGGTGCTGGGATGCAGTAACACAAATGCTACAGAGCAGGGATTAACTATATTTAAATAGTCAACAGAAGGGAACTCCACACAGGGAGATAGGAGGGTAAAAAGGTACAAAACTAAACTGAATAAACAGTTGTTTAACAGTCTCTGATTAATAGTTCACTTATCGTGGGTCCGTAGCCTGTTTCTCTCTGAAGACCTCTTGGATCACAGAATGCCAGTGGTTTTCGGTGTAATGTCTGCTGGCGTCTTCGCCTAGCACATGGTCCTTCTTCTGGCAGTAGCGGGCAGTCTCCGGTTCTATCCGCTGAGCCCCTAGTCCATATATCTGTGAAGTAGGAGAGTAGAGGTCCCCACAAGATTCCTTTCGGTGAGGGTCTCCTTGAGCAGCTGCTGTGACCTGAAGGGCTGCACTGCAATGTTTTACCCGGCGTGCGCCTCTCTGGATATCAGCCGACACCCGGACGTTCATACTGCAATGCTCCGTCGATCGCATGCTCCCCTGCACACCCACTGGTTTCGGTGAGTCCCTCACTATGCCACTCTTTCTCTTCATGCCGTGGCCTGTCGCTCCCCTCTCAACGTTTGCAGTCTGTACCTATACAGCATTCTAGCGGTACGAACGCTTCTGTTGCCACGCAACCCATTTTACCTCACACTGACTGGCCACGCCCCTTCACCCTGGTTACTGGCTCGTGTAAACTCATTCCCCCCAGGAACAGGAGGTTCAGCTCCAGCATTTCTGGACCCAACACTTCAACAGCTCTGGCAGCCCGGTTTTCCATTCTACATCCCCACCTCCTTCACAAGTCATTTGCACTTCTCTACTTCTTGGATAATTTTTTGCCAGATAAATTGATCTTGCTCGTAGCGGGTGAGAGGCACTGACCCAGTGGGTCTGCTGCTTTAGCAATTTCCAGCTTGGGCGACTCGGTGTCCATCTCCCCAGGATGGGTAGGGGGCACATAATTGAGGCTTGGGTATGAAGATAACACTCCCTCTTCTTCATCGAAGTCGGGGACCGGAGCTGGAATCACCTCTCCTCCATTTTTGGGTTCTTTGGACAAGCAGGGCCACAACATGTTACGATGGACCACTCTAGTACACCCACACCAGCTCTGCCACAAACGCAGGCTACCGTATATTCCAGTCTTCTTCCAAAATACGTAACATCTGGATTAATGTTCGATTGATAAACTCACAGGCCCCATTCCCTTGAGGGTGATAGGGAGTAGTTATGGACTTTCAAATCCGGAAAGTACAGTGTAGTTCTTCCATAACTCGCCCTTGGAAGCAGGTCTTGATCGGAGTGGATTCTTTTCGGACAGCCGTACATACGGATGAATCTCGACAGATAGCCTGTGCAGCTAATTCGGCTGTCTGATCTCTAGTTACCACCGCAAATTTGGTGAAGTGGTCAGTCATCACCAGACAATGTTTGTAGCCAAGATGCGCTGGTCCTACAGTCATGTAGTCAATCATCAAGACTTCAAAAGGGATGGAGGTCACAATGGTCTGTGTTGGGGCCCACTGTTCTGGGGGTTTAGCCAGCTCAAAGCTGCACTGTTGGCGCACATCTTCCATCACATTCCTCAGTCGTGGGTGATACACCAATCTCTGTAGCCATCGGAACATTTTATCTGCACCGAAGTGAGCCCCTCACTCGTGAGCCTCAGTAGCCATCATCTTGATCGACTTCTCTGGGAGTACTATTTGCCACGTGACTCCCTCTTCGCGCAACAGCTGCACCTTCCGATATAACAATCCATCTCTCAGGCGGACTCATTCCCATTGTCCTAGAATCCGCAGGGCATCTGAGGACAGCGCATTCCTCTCTCTCTGACTAGGAAGTTGCTTCAATGCCACCCACTGTCGCAGTTGAGCACTCTCCTTGTCCATCTGTTGAAGTTGGATCCAGTCATCTCAGGACTGCCCAGTACCTGATCTTCAGACTCTCCCTCGATCTGTCCCTGCGTCGCCACCCATGAGGTAGATAGGTTTTGGAATCTAGGAATCTCCTCCACCTCAAGCTCCTCATCTCGGTCACAGCCAGAACATTTGTGTGTCACCCTGGAGAGGGCGTCAGCATGAGTATTCTTGGCCTTAGTCCGGTAGACAATTTTGTACCGATATTTTGCAATGCAGGCCACCCATCGTTGCTCCAAGGCCCCTAGCTTTGCATTCTTGAGATGGGCTAAGGGGTTGTTGTCCGTCCTCACCAGAACCTCTGATCCAGATAAGTACTCTGCGAACTTCTCAGTCATGGCCCATACCAGGGCCAGCAGCTCCAACTTGAAAGAGCTATAATTGTCCAGATTTTGCTCTGAGTCATGCAGGGACCGGCTGACGTAGGCTATCACCCATTCTTTTCCTCCTTGTGCCTGTGACAGGACTGCTCCAAGGCCATGCAGACTTCCATCAATGTGTAATAATTATATGGATACTACGGAATCTAATAGCATGGGATAAAGCCAGTCCGAGAACAAAGTTGCAACAAAAGATGTATTTACTCAAAAACAGAAAAGTAAACAGAACTAACAGATATTTCTGCAATTGTAACGAGGTTCTCAGCTCTATATAGAAAAATAGCCAACAGGATAGCAAACTAAACATAGTACAGATATTCCTGCAATTGTAACGAGGTCCTCAGCTCTATGTAGAAAATCACAGCAAACTGAGTAGCGGGGCGCGACCGCTAATGTGATCCAGTCCAGCAAGGAAATTATGTGGAAGCAAACAAGACACTTGAACAAGGAAGTCCAATAAGGTTTAGTGCACACAGTATTTAAATGATGATGTCCAGCAACACTTGCTCATGCGTGTGCACAGTTCTTGTTAGTAGGATTCCAATAGTTCACAGATGATGCGTCATGTGAAAGACGTCCTAGAAAAGAGAGAGAGCGCCATCTAAGCGTAGCAGATGAGTAAATATATTTCAGGATGAGACAAGCACAACTTGAATCTTGCTCACCTGGTGTGGTTGTGCAAAGAGGCACAACACTGGGAAAAGTTCTGTAAGCAAAGAAGACACTTCCACTGGTACGCAGCTCGTAGCAGAAGTTCCAGAGGCGAGAGGTGGCTGAATGAAGGCCGACCAACAAGTAATGAGCAGAAGCAGGGAGTTCACCAGCAAACCGGCAGAAGCTCAGGAGCCAGCAGCAACAAAATACTTAGGCACCTTGGAACACATGACCTGGACTTAAATAATCAGGCTGACAGGAAGTTCCATGACAGGGCGAGATCCAAGACTCCATCTTGGATCAGGGCGAACAGGCACCAGGAAAGTCCAGAATCCTTACATTACACCCACCTCAGAAGCGGCCTCAGGACGATCCAGGACCAGGCTTGTCAGGATATTTCTGATGGAACTGAGTAATTTTTTGAGGAGCACAGATATTGCCCACCGGCTCCCAAGAGTTCTCCTCAGATGGATATCCTTGCCATTTGATGAGGTACTGCAGTTGATTCCTGCGGATCCTGGAGTCCAGAATCTTCTCTACCACAAACTGTTCTTGTCCATCCACTAACACAGGCTGAGGAGGAGGTGTAATCCGACCCTGAAATGTATTTGGAGACACCGGTTTTAACAGGGAGACATGAAACACGGGTGTACCTTCAAGGTTCTTGGCAACTTCAGACGACAGGCAACGGAACTCACGATCCCAGAGATCTTGAATGGGCCGATGAACTTTTGTCCGAGTTTCTGTGATGGAATGTTCAATCTTAAGTTCTTAGTAGATAACCACACAGAGTCCCCTACCTTGAACATAGGTGTGGGCTTCTGAAACCTGTCGGCAGATCTCTTTTATCTCTCTTGTGCAGTACACAGCGATTCCTTCAGGGTTTCCAGATTCTGTCTCATTGCCGCCAACCTTTCATGAACTGCAGGCACCGGTGCGTTGATTGGAGATCTGGGAAGAATACTGGGATGATAACCTAGGTTGGCAAAGAAAGGTGTTACTTTAGTAGAAGAACTCTGAGAGTTGTTATAACAGAATTCTGTGAGCGGGAGCAATTCCAACCAGTCATCCTGAGAATGGTTGATATAACATCGGAGATACTGTTCTAGAGTCTGATTCGTCCGTTCTGTCTGCCCATTAGTCTGAGGATGGTATGCAGAGGACAGACAAACATTAACACCAAGTGAATCACAGAATCCTTTCCAGAACTTGGACGTAAACTGCACTCCCCGATCTGAGATTACTTCGTCCGGAACTCCATGCAGCCGAAACACATTCTGGATGACCAGATCTGCTGTCTCCTTGGCTGAGGGAAGACCAGTGCAGGGAATGAAGTGGGCAGCCTTAGTAAGGCGATCTACAACCACTAGAATAGAACTTTTTCCCACCAGAGGTGGGCAATTCAACTATAAAGTCCATTGAAATAGACCCCCAAGGATGAGAGGGGACAGGTAGTGGTTGAAGCAGTCCAGTAGGTGATACACGTGGAGTCTTGAAACGTGCAAACGTGCACATACCTCACAAGAGAGAACATAGCTCTTCACATCCTTCAGACAGGTAGGCCACCAAAAAAAACGGCTCAGAAACTCCTGTGTCTTCTGTACCCCCCGATGACCCGCCAACTTAGAATCATGGACAAACTTTTGGACCTGCAGCTTTACGGCCTCTGGAACATATAAACATTGATCCCGGACCCACATACCGTTTCTGAGAACCAAGTTCACATCAGCAGTCGGGTTAGCGAGAAATGGATCTGCGTCGTAGGCCTCCTTAATGGTCTTCCATAAGTCCTTATTCTGAATGATTCTCCGATGAAGTTGGCATCAGATAGTACGGTCTTAGACGGGGTCCCAGGTACGGAATCCGTGGCATGGATTTGGGACAAAGCATCCGCTTTCCCATTACGTGAACCTGGGCGGTACGAAATGACAAAGTTAAATTGATTCAAAAAGAGACTCCAACGAGCCTGCCGTGGAGAAAGACATCTCGCAGATCTAAGGAACTCCAGATTGCGATGATCCGTGAGCACAATAACTTGTTGTGATGCCCCCTGCAGATGGTGTCTCCATTCCTTAAATGCAGCGATAATGGCAAGAAGCTCCTTATCACCCACATCGTAGTTCTTTTCTGCAGCGGAGAGTCTGCGAGAAAAAAAAGCACATGGATGTAACAAGCTTTTCTCTCCCGTTCTCTGTGAGAGGATGGCCCCCAGAGCACAGTCCGAAGCGTCCACTTCTACGATGAACGGAAGTGCTGGGTTTGGGTGAATTAGTACAGGTGCAGACGTAAACCGGGATTTAAGACAATCAAAAGCTTCCTGAGCCAGTGCGGACCACAAGAAAGTCTTTTCCTTCTTAGTTAGTTGTGTAATGGGTCGCACAATTTCAGAGAAATTGCGAATGAATCGTCTATAGAAGTTTGCGAATCCGATGAAACGCTGTACCTCTGACATTTTTAGGTGCAGGCCAATCAAGAATAGCCTGGATCTTACTTGCCTCCATGTTAAGCCCCTGTGGCGAGATGACATACCCCAGGAACTGAATCTCTGTGCAATGGAATTCGCATTTCTGAGGCTTAATGTAGAGGTGATTCTCTTTTAGACGCCTCAGGACGGTCTTGACATGCTCCTGATGTTCCTGCAAAGAGTCAGAGAAAATCAAAATGTCGTCCAGGTAGATCACAACAAAATGGTCCAACAGATCTCTGAATATATCATTTGCTAGATGTTGGAAAGTAGCCGGGGCATTGCAGAGACCGAAAGGCATCACAAGATATTCGAAATGTCCATACCGACACCTAAATGCTGTCTTCCATTCATCTCCAGGACGGATCCTAATTAAATTATATGCTCCTCGAAGATCCAGCTTGGAGAAGATCTTGGCCTGTCGTACCCTTTCCAGCAGTTCAGGAATTAACGGTAACGGGTAGCGATTCCGGACGGTCACTTTATTGAGCTCTCGATAGTCAATACATGGTCTAAGAGTTCCATCTTTCTTTTTAACAAAAAAAATGGGTGCTCCTGCTGGTGATGAGGAGGGGCGAATGAAACCCTTAGCCAAATTCTCATCGATGTACTCTTTTAATGCTTGCAGCTCTGGGGCTGCTACTGGATAGACATTCTTGAAGGGAATAGCTGCTCCGGGAAGCAGCTCAATGGGACAGTCATACGGTCTGTGAGGAGGAAGCTGGTCTGCCATCTTTTTCTCACAAATGTCTGAAAATTCACTATAAACAGGTGGTAAAGACGATACCTCAGTAACCCGTACTGTAGCCCGAGGAGTTATCTGGCCTGTTACCGTTGTCTCCTATGATGGGAAGATGATCTCCTTAGTCTCCCAGTTGATAGTAGGATTGTGTAACTGCAACCATGGAATTCCTAAAATTAAAGGGAAATGTGGAGAAGAGATCAACATAAATGATAGCGTTTCCTGGTGATTAGGCTCTATGAAAACTTCCAGAAGTCCCGTCTCCTGATCTACAGGTCCAGAAACTAGAGGTGAGCCATCCACTGTTTCCATAGTTACCGGAGCATCTCTCTGCTGAATCTGTATGCCATATTCCCTGGCAAAAGCTATGTCCATAAAATTTCCTCCTGCCCCTGAATCCACCATAGCTGCACAGGGAATCCATTTTCCCGCCGACCGGATCTTAATGGGAAGGGAGCAATGTGTGTCCTTACCCTTTAGAGTCTCAGGAGAGGCAGTCATAGATAGAGAGGAGAAAATGGCACTCACTGAAAAACTAGACTCTGACGTAATGGATTCAGCATCTTGATTTTCAAATTCCCCTACTGTGGCTAGTACTTTGCGAGGTCGCTTGGGACAGTTGATGAGGAAGTGATCTGACTGCCCACAGTAAAAGCACAGACTCTCCCGGAAACGATGCTCTCTGCGCTCATTACTCTCACGACGCTGTAGCGAATCCACCTGCATGGGAACTGGCTCAGCCTCCCAAGAGGACTTGCCAGTAGATTCTTTAGGAGGAAGAGAAGAGTTAGTGACACGATTAGAGGTTACAAATTTCTCCTGTCTGCATTCTGTAACATGTATGTCAATACGTACACAATGCTGAATAAAAGCGTCTAACTCTTCCGGAGCATCTGCATGAGCTAGTTCATCTTTCAACACATTAGACAATCCTCTCCTAAAAATAGGTAATTGAGCATAACTGTCCCAAATTGTATCCACCGCCAGCCGTCTAAACTCAGTAGCGTATTCGATGACAGAACGCTTACCCTGACGTAAAGCTAACAAAGCGGTCTCAGCAGTAGTGCGTCGATTAGGATCATCGAACATCATGGACATAGCAGCAAGAAAATCGTCAAGGTTATTCAAGCGAGGGTCAAGAGTCTCCATAAGCGGATTTGCCCATACGAGAGCTCGGGAAGTGAGCAACATGATAATACATAAAAAGTTAGATCGGTCAGTAAGGAAATAGGCGGCATGCACATCAAAATACAAAAGGCATTGGTTTACAAACCCACGAAATTTGTAACGGTCCCCACTGAACCTAAATGGTGGTAACTTGGGAGGAGTAGTTGGCTGTGGCTGTGGCTGCACTGGAGGTGGAGGTGGAGGTGCCCCTGCAGTCATCAGACCAGCCACCTGATTACTTAACTCCTGAAGAGCATGCCCAAAATGAGCCTCCCAGTTAGAAACCTTGTTTTGCAGTGCCTCTATATCCCTCTGTAAAGAGTGGATCATAGAAAATAACTGATCCATCTTTGTCTCGGTCGACATTATCCCAGCAGATTCCTTTTATGGCCTAAGTATCCTGTAATAATTATATGGATACTACGGAATCTAATAGCATGGGATAAAGCCAGTCCGAGAACAAAGTTGCAGCAGAAGATGTATTTACTCAAAAACAGAAAAGTAAACAGAACTAACAGATATTTCTGCAATTGTAACGAGGTCCTCAGCTCTATGTAGAAAATCACAGCAAACTGAGTAGCGGGGCGCGACCTCTAATGTGAACCAGTCCAGCAAGGAAATTATGTGGAAGCAAACAAGACACTTGAACAAGGAAGTCCAATAAGGTTTAGTGCACACAGTATTTAAATGATGATGTCCAGCAACACTTGCTCATGCGTGTGCACAGTTCTTGTTAGTAGGATTCCAATAGTTCACAGATGATGCGTCATGTGAAAGACGTCCTAGAAAAGAGAGAGAGCGCCATCTAAGTGTAGCAGATGAGTAAATATTTCAGGATGAGACAAGCACAACTTGAATCTTGCTCACCTGGTGTGGTTGTGCAAAGAGGCACAACACTGGGAAAAGTTCTGTAAGCAAAGAAGACACTTCCACTGGTACGCAGCTCGTAGCAGAAGTTCCAGAGGCGAGAGGTGGCTGAATGAAGGCCGACCAACAAGTAATGAGCAGAAGCAGGGAGTTCACCAGCAAACCGGCAGAAGCTCAGGAGCCAGCAGCAACAAAATACTTAGGCACCTTGGAACACATGACCTGGACTTAAATAATCAGGCTGACAGGAAGTTCCATGACAGGGCGAGATCCAAGACTCCATCTTGGATCAGGGCGAACAGGCACCAGGAAAGTCCAGAATCCTTACACAATGTGAAGGATGAATGGCTGTGAAAAATCAGCATTGGCAAGTATGAGGGCTTCAGTGAGAGCCAATTTCAAGGCTCAAAAGGCTTTCTCTTGCCTGTCTCCCCACTGGATGGCCTGGTTCTTCGAGCCGGCCAACATTCCCTTCAGCAGTTCCAGTTAGGGGTTCGCTATACGGGTGAAGTTTTTCACAAATTGCCGGTAATAGCCAGTAAGCCCTAGGAAAGCCTGTACATCTTTCACCGTCTTAGGAGTGGGCCATTCTTGCACAGCCGCCACTTTCTCTCATGCAGATCTTACTCCTTCACTTGACACAATATGCCCCTAATACACAATTCGCTTACGGAAAAGATGACATTTGGCTTCACCTTCAGGCCATGATTCTGTAACTTGCTCAACACTTGTTCTAGCAGTTGTAGGTGTTCCTCAAAGGTGGGCGCATAGATGATGCTGCACCTCCACTCCCTCCAGAGGAGTACAAGCTCACACTGGCAATGTGAGCACTGTTTGACCGGGCGGTAATGTAGACTTTGCAGCCGCTGGCACCATCACCTTTCCCAAGACTCTTCCGTCTTCCGACGTTTCCTGGGCTTGAGCTGATTGGATTAGCTTCTGAAACACCTTCCATTAGGCCGGTGTCACACTAGCATATTGCATCCGATGCGAGATCATCGGATGCGATATGCTAATAACACTCGGCTCCTGCTCGGAGCCGAGTGTCATGCGTCTGTGCTTCGATTCTCTCGCACAGGGAGGATCGGAGCACAGCTGCGGAGGAGGCGGAGAAATGAATTTCTCCATCTCCTCCATTGCTGGGGCCCGCTTATAACGCACGTCACTCGGATGATATCCGAGTGATGTGCGCTGTCTCACTCGCACCCATAGGCTTATATGGGTGCAAGTGAGCCCAGAGTTTTCCTCGGTCCGAGACAATCGTAGCATGCTGCGATTGTCTCGGACCGAAGAAAACGGCCGACAAAAAGTCGGCTGCTGGGAGCTGCCCCATATGTTAACATTGGTCTGAGTGCAATGCAATTTTTTATCGCATTGCACTCGGCCGTTTAAAACGCCAGTGTGACGCCGGCCTTATGGGGTTTGTGGGCTCCATTGGTTCAAGAAAGGTCCCTGTGGTTCACTAATCAGTATTTATCTCATCTCCTTCAGCACGTTGATGGAAAAAACAGACACACTGACCAAATACTGATTGAAAAAACAGACACACTGACCAAACACTGATGGAAAAATCTGACACACTGACCAAATACCAAAAAAACAGACACATTGACCAAACACTGATGGAAAAAACTGACACAGTGACCAAACACTGAGAAAAAACAGATTCATTGACCAACTAACGATGGAAAAAAACTGACTCAGTGACCAAACACGGAGAAAAAAACAGATCCACTGACCAAACACTGATGGAAAAAACTGACACATGGACCAAACACTGATGGAGAAAACAGACACAGTGACCAAACACTTAAAGAAAAGAGACACACAGACCAAACACTGAGAAAAAACAGACACACTGAGCAAACACTGAGAAAAACAGACACATTGACCAAACACTGAGGAAAAAACTGACACACTGACCAAACACTGATGGAAAAAACTGACACACTGACCAAACACTGAAAAAAAATAGACACACAGACCAAACACTGAGAAAAACAAACACACTGACCAAACACTGAGAAAAAAACATACACACTGACCAAACACTGATGGAAAAAACAGTCACACTGACCAAACACTGATGGAAAAAATGGACACACTGTCCAAGCACTGAGAAAAAACAGACACACAGACCAAACTCTGAGAAAAAAATAGACACACAGACCAAACGCTGAGAAAAAACAGACACACAGACCAAACACTGAGAAAAAACAGACAAACAGACCAAACACTGAGAAAAACAGACACACTAACCAAGCACTGATGGAAAAAACAGACACACTGACCAAACACTGATGGAAAAAACAGACACATTGAACAAACACTGATGGAAAAAAATAATACTGTCCAAACACTGAGAAAAAACAGACACAATAACCAAACACTGATGGAAAAAACTGACACACTGACCAAATACTAAGAAAAAACAGACACATGGACCAAACACTGAGAAAATACAGATTCACTGACCAAACACTGATGGAAAAAACTGACTCAGTGACCAAACACGGAGAAAAAACAGATCCACTGACCAAACAATGATGGAAAAAACTGACACACTGACCAAACACTGATGGAAAAAACAGACACACTGACCAATCACCATGCTGTGATTTTAATTACATCCAAACACAGTTGGTTCAGACCTTCCTATAAATGCAGGCTTTACCATGTTATTAGCCAGAGGTAAGTGTTCACACTAGGCAGTCCGGTCAGGGACCCATCCGATCTGAGATTACCTTGACGTTTGGTGGATGGGCTCACATTTTTTGGCCAAATCTTGTGCTAAGCATCTCGTGTGTTTTTTCATAGATTTCACAAGTCATTATGCTATTCACATTTCATAATTCGCACATTTCCTTGCTTTAGTACAGTTGAGTGCAGCCATTGATCTATTTGCTACTGAGAAAAAAACAGTCACACTTACCAAACACTGATGCAAAAAACTGACACACTGTCCAAGCACTGAAAAAAACAGACACACAGACCAAACACTGAGAAAAAATGGACACACAGACCAAACACTGAGAAAAAACTGACACACTGACCAAACAATGATTGCAAAAAAACAGACACTCTGACCAAACACTGAGAAAAACAGACACACTGACCAAGCACTGATGGAATAAACAGACACACTGACAAAACACTGATGGAAAAAACATACACACTGACCAAATACTGATGGAAAAAACAGACACTCTGAACAAACACTGATGGAAATAACTGACACTGTCCAAACACTGAGAAAAACAGTCACACTGACCAAACTCTGATGCAAAAAACTGACAGACTGTCCAAGCACTGAGAAAAAACAGACACACAGACAAAACACTGAGGAAAAAATGGACGCACAGACCAAACACTGAGAAAAAAATGACACACTGACCAAACAATGATTGGAAAAAACAGACACACTAACCAAACACTGATGGAAAAAACATAACACACTGACCAAATACTGATGGAAAAAACAGGCACACTGAACAAACACTGATGGAAAAAACTGACACTGTCCAAACACTGAGAAAAAACAGACACAATAACCAAATACTGATGGAAAAAACTGACACACTGACCAAATACTAAGAAAAAACAGACACATGGACCAAATACTGAGAAAAAACAGAATGAAAAACATTGATGAAAAGTAGACCTTTTTTTGCATACCAGAAAAATCACTGACATCTTAATGAGGCCTTACTTTTCACTGACCAAACACTGATGGAAAAAACTGACTCAGTGACCAAACATGAAAAAAAAAACAGATCCACTGACCAAACACTGATGGAAAAAACTGACACGCTGCCCAAACACTGATGGAGAAAACAGACACACTGACCAAACACTGATGGAAAAAACTGACACAGTGATCAAACACTGATGGAAAAAACAGACACACTGACCAAACACTGATGGAAAAAACTGACACACAGACCAAACACTGAGAAAAACAGAATGAAAAACATTGATGAAAAGTAGACCATTTTTTGCATACCAGAAAAATCACTGACATCTTAATGAGGCCTTACTTTATTTATATCCCACAGTTCAGAAGGATCAGTGGGTATGAATACAGCAGAGGCATCCATGAATTACCAGTGCTGGTAATCCTGGTTTTGAAGAAATAGGCAAAATTCTCAAGACAGGTTCCATTTAACAGATTTCCAAAAGAATTGCACAATATCTGTCTCATTTTTGCTATGTATGGTCTTTATAACCTCCTTGTAAGTTTTAGGCCTCTTTCACACTTCAGTCTTTTTGTTTCCGTCAAAATCCGTCGTTTTGTGAAAAAAACGGATCCAGCAAATGTTGCTGTTGGATCCATTTTTTTCTCATATTAGCGACGGATTGTGACGGATCTGTCGTAAATTCTGTGTCCATTGGGACAACGCACATAGAAACTTTTTTGTGTACGTCGAAAAATCTCCCAGCGACAGATCCTGCGCTGTCTGTCATTGGCTATATTGGAAGCCAATGGACGCAGGATCCGTCACTGCAAGGATTTTTCCATTCACACTGGCGTTTTAAACGGCCGAGTGCAATGCGATAAAAAATCGCATTGCACTCGGACCAATGTTAACATATGGGGCAGCTCCCAGCAGCCGACTTTTTGTCGGCCGTTTTCTTCGGTCCGAGACAATCGCAGCATGCTGCGATTGTCTCGGACCGAGGAATACTCTGGGCTCACTCGCACCCATATAAGCCTATGGGTGCGAGTGAGACAGCGCACACCACTCGGATATCATCCGAGTGCTGTGCGTTATAAGTGGACCCCAGCAATGGAGGAGACGGAGAAATTCATTTCTCCGCCTCCTCCGCAGCTGTGCTCCGATCCTCCCTGTGCGAGAGAATCGGAGCACAGACGCATGACACTCGGGTCCTGCTCTGCTGCGAGCAGGAACCGAGGGTCATTAGCATATCGCATCCGATGCTCTCGCATCGGATGCAATACGCTAGTGTGACGCCGGCCTCAGGGAAAAAAAATATCTCTCTCTCTCGAATTTTGTTCCTTTAAATTCAGGCAGCACCTGTTTCGACGGATCCGTCAAAAAAACGGATCCAGTGCATCAGTTTTTTACAATCAGCACAGGATCCGTCTTTTGAACACTTTGATGGATTGTGACTGATTGTAAAAAACTAATGTGTGAAAGAGGCCTTAGGCTTCTTTCGCACTTCAGTTGTTTGGCGTCAGTCAGCTCCGACATCGTGACGGATCGACAAATCCGTCAAAATTGTTGAGAAAACGGTTCTAACAGATCCGTTTTTTTGACGGATCCGTTACACGAATGCGTAAAAAAAATGGATCAGTTAGAACCGTTGCGACCGTTTTTTACATCCGTTGGAACCGTTTTTTGACGGATCCGTTTTTAAAAACAGAGGATCTCAATGTGATTGGCTAATACAAAGAAGTACTTGTAAATGTGACTGGCTACTGGAAACTACTGGGAAACTATATATACAGTGTATTTACAACACATCTTTGAAAGGTTGTAGAGAAAGTTGCCAAGATGGAAGGGGTGCTGGCGAATATTGTGAAGATATGTGCGGATTTCACTTTTGAGGCTAATCGGTTGGCAGTCATTGTTCGAGACAAGGAGGAAGAAAGACTGCGCATCCTGCGGCAGCGGCGGAAGAGAAGGCTGTGGATCCATCCTATCACAGCCCAATGCATGACCCGTGGCGTTTATTCCACACTGTATATTGAATTGAGGGAAAATCCTGAAAAATTCTTCAGCTATCTGCGCATGAAAGCGGAAAATTTTGAAATTTTGTTGGGCCATGTTGGAGAATCAATACGGAGACGAGACACCCAGTTGCGCTTCTCCATATCACCAGCGGAGCATCTGATGGTGACTATTCGGTAAGTTATTCTTTTTTTAATGATTCTCATTCATCAGACTTATAACTGTAATGTTGTTTTTTGAAGTTTTTATTAATTATTGTCTTTTCCTTTTGTTAACAGATTCCTTGCAACTGGAGAATAGTTTTCATCCCTACATTTCCAGTTCAGGCTTGGGATATCCACAATCTCAGGGATCATCAGAGAGACCTGCAGGGCATTGTGGGATTGCTTACAAGCGGAATACATTCCAGAGCCATCACAGGAGAGGTGGCTGGAGATTGCCCACAATTTTGAACAGATATGCCAGTTCCCAAATTGTGTGGGAGCAGTCGATGGCAAGCATATAAGGATTGTCAAACCTTATGGCTCTGGATCTGAATTTTACAATTACAAAAAGTACTTCTCAATTGTATTGATGGCCATAGCTGATGCACACTGCAAATTTATCGCTGTGGATATCGGTGCGTATGGATGCGCAAATGACTCCCAGATTTTTAAAACTTCTCCAATGAGGCGTCGTTTGTATGGAGAGACATTTTACTTTCCACCGCCTAGACCACTCCCTGGAACCACCGGTCCACCATTGCCATTTGTGTGCGTTGGAGATGACGCCTTCCAGCTTTCACCACACTTGATAAAACCCTATGGAAGTAGTGGACTGACCCAGGGGAAGAAAATTTTTAATTATCGGTTAACCAGAGCACGAAGAGTTGTGGAATGTGCCTTTTGCATATTAACTGCTAAATGGAGAGTCCTACTAACTGCAATTAAACTGCTCACTGACACTGTTGATGATGTGGTGAAGGCTTGTGTGGTACTTCACAATTTTGTATTATCCAAAGGACATGTTTCCATGGATGAAAATGTGTCAGAAACCACCTTGCGGGATTACCACAACACAAGTTTTCGCAGTCCAGTTGCAGTCTCCAGAATGCGGGATAATTTTGCAGACTACTTCATGTCTCCTCAAGGATCAGTTGACTGGCAGTACGAAATGGTGTAAAATGTTTGTTTTTTTCACAATTGTAAATATACCATGTTTTTTGTTTTGTAACAAAACCTTTGGACTTTTACCTCGCAGTATTGTATGTTTTGTACCGGTACCCCTTTACACATTTTCTACTATTACTTTTACCATAAGCTTGGTGGTTTTTATACAGTTTTTTTTAAAAAAAGGAAAGACAATAAAATTGTTTTTAACCCCTTCGTGACATGCGCCGTACTAGTACGGCGCTGCCGGCACTGCATTAGTGCCAGCCGCAGTACTAGTACGGCGCCCCGATCACCGCGGTCTCACGCTGAGCGCCGCGGTGATCGGGTGCGGGTGTCAGCTGTATATGACAGCTGACACCCCGCAGCAATGCCCACGATCGGCGCTGTCGCCGATCGCGGGCATTTAACCCCTCTGATGCCGCTGTCAATAGTGACAGCGGCATAGAGGGGGATCGCGCAGGGACGGGGGCTCCCTGCGCTCTCCCACCGGAGCAGCGCGATGAGATCGCGCTGCTCCGGTGACCTGGAAGGAGTCCCCGGATCCAAGATGGCCGCGGGACTCCTTCCGGGTCATAAGATGACCCTGCTTGCCGGCGCCTGCTGAGAGCTGCTGAGTGCAGGCGCCGGCAAGCCTGTGGAGCGTCCCTGTCACATCGGTGATCAGACCGAGTGCTATGCACACGGTCTGATCACCGATCTGTGATGTCCCCTCCTGGGACAAAGTAAAACAGTAAAAAAAAAATTTTTCCAAATGTGTAAAAAAAAAAAAAAAAAAAATTCCTAAATAAAGAAAAAAAATATATATATATTCCCATAAATACATTTCTTTATCTAAATAAAAAAAACACCACACAATAAAAGTACACATATTTAGTATCGCCGCGTCCGTAACAACCCCACCTATAAAACTATATCACTAGTTAACCCCTTCAGTGAACACCGTAAAAAAAAAAAAAAAAAAACGAGGCAAAAAACAACGCTTTATTCTCATACCGCCAAACAAAAAGTGGAATAACACGCGATCAAAAAGACGGATATAAATAACCATGGTACCGCTGAAAACGTCATCTTGTGCCGCAAAAAAAAAGCCACCATACAGCATCATCAGCAGAAAAATAAAAAAGTTATAGCTCTCAGAATAAAGCGATGCAAAAACAATTATTTTTTATATAAAATAGTTTTTATTGTGTAAAAGCGCCAAAACATAAAAAAATTATATAAATGAGTTATCGCTGTAATCGTACTGACCCGAAGAATAAAACTGCTTTATCCTTTTTACCAAACGCGGAACGGTATAAACGCACCCCCTAAAAGAATTTCAGGAATTGCTGGTTTTTGTTCATTCCGCCTCCCAAAAATCGGAATAAAAAGCGATCAAAAAATGTCATGTACCCGAAAATGGTACCAGCAAAAACGTCAACTCGTCCCGCAAAAAACAAGATCTCACATGACTCTGTGGACCAAAATATGGAAAAATTATAGCTCTCAAAATGTGGTGATGCAAAAACTATTGTTTGCAATAAAAAGCGTCTTTTAGTGTGTGACGGCTGCCAACCATAAAAATCCGCCCAAAAAACGCTATATAAGTAAATCAAATCCCCCTTCATCACCCCCTTAGTTAGGAAAAATAATACAATTTTAAAAAATATATTTATTTCCATTTTCCCGTTAGGCTACTTTCACACTAGCGTCGGTACGGGGCCGTCGCGCTGCGTCGGCCCGACATACCGACGCATACTGTGCAAGCGCCGCACAACGGGGGCAGCGGATGCTGTTTTTCCACGCATCCGCTGCCCCATTGTGAGGTGCGGGGAGGTGGGGGCGGAGTTCCAGCAGCGCATGCGCGGTCGGAAATGGTGGACCGTCGGCACAAAAAAAGTTACATGTAACGTTTGTTGTTGCCGGCTGTCCGCCACAACACGACGCAACCGTCGCACGACGCTTGCGACGTGTGTCAATACGTCGCTAATGTTAGTCTATGGGGAAAAAACGCATCCTGCAGATGACTTTGCAGGATGCGTTTTTTCGCCAAAACGACGCATTGCGACGTATGCAAAAAAACGCTAGTGTGAAAGTAGCGCTAGGGTTAGGACTAGGGTTAGGGTTGGGGTTAGGGTTTCAGTTAGAATTGGGGAGTTTTCACTGTTTAGGCACATCAGGGGCTCTCCAAACGCGACATGGCGTCCGATCTCAACGCGTTTGTTTGCGTTAAAAACGCATGCGTTTTTATAGAAAAAAAACAGAACACACTGAAAAGTCACCCACCACCATCAAGGTGATAAAGGGATCCAAACCCTAACCCTACCCCTAAACTCATCCCTAACCGTTTAATGAACATTTTCTGACAGTCATAGTGCCACGTATTTCAGTGCCACGTATTTCAGTGCCACGTATTTCAGTGCCACGTATTTCAGTGCCACGATATTTCAGTGCCACGATATTTCAGTGCCACGTATTTAAGTGCCACGGTATTTCAGTGAAATACGTGGCACTGAAATATCGTGGCATTTACGTGAAATACGTGGCACTTAAATACGTGGCACTTAAATACGTGGCACTTAAATACGTGGCACTTAAATACGTGGCACTTATATACGTGGCACTTAAATATCGTGGCATGTACATGAAATACGTGGCACTTATATACGTGGCACTTATATACGTGGCACTTATATACGTGGCACTTATATGCGTGGCACTTATATGCGTGGCCACTGAAATATCGTGGCACTTATATACGTATATACGTATATAAACGTATTTCAGTGCCACGTATTTCAGTGCCACGTATTTCAGGTTAGGGGTAGGGTTAGGGTTTTTTGGTTTTTTCTTGTTTTCTTGTGTTTTTCTATAAAAACGCATGCGTCTAAAAAAACGCATGCGTTTTACCGCGATTACATGCGTTTTTTCACACATGCGTTTTTAAAAAAAACGCAAGTGTGAAACCAGCCTTATCCTTGGGAAAATAAAAACATGGGGGCTAAAATATAATTTTTGTGGAAAAAAAAATATTTTTTATTTTCACGGCTCTGCGTGTTAAACTGTAGTGAAACACTTGTTGGTTCAAAGTTCTCACAACACATCTAGATAAGTTCCGTGGGGGGTCTAGTTTCCAATATGGGGTCACTTGTGGGGGGTTTCTACTGTTTAGGTACATCAGGGGCTCTGCAAATGCAACATGACACCTGCAGACCAATCCATCTAAGTCTGCATTTCAAACGGCGCTCCTTCCCTTCCGAGCTCTGCCATGCACCCAAACAGTGGTTCCCCCCATATATGGGGTATCAGCGTACTCAGGACAAATTGCACAACAACTTTTGTTGTCCAATTTCTCCTGTTACCCTTGGGAAAATTAAAAATGTGGGGGCTAAAATATAATTTTTGTGGAAAAAAAAATATTTTTTATTTTCACGGCTCTGCGTGTTAAACTGTAGTGAAACACTTGTTGGTTCAAAGTTCTCACAACACATCTAGATAAGTTCCGTGGGGGGTCTAGTTTCCAATATGGGGTCACTTGTGGGGGGTTTCTACTGTTTAGGTACATCAGGGGCTCTGCAAATGCAACATGACACCTGCAGACCAATCCATCTAAGTCTGCATTTCAAACGGCGCTCCTTCCCTTCCGAGCTCTGCCATGCGCCCAAACAGTGGTTCCCCCCCATATATGGGGTATCAGCGTACTCAGGACAAATTGCACAACAACTTTTGTTGTCCAATTTCTCCTGTTACCCTTGGGAAAATTAAAAATGTGGGGGCTAAAATATAATTTTTGTGGAAAAAAAAATATTTTTTATTTTCACGGCTCTGCGTGTTAAACTGTAGTGAAACACTTGTTGGTTCAAAGTTCTCACAACACATCTAGATAAGTTCCGTGGGGGGTCTAGTTTCCAATATGGGGTCACTTGTGGGGGGTTTCTACTGTTTAGGTACATCAGGGGCTCTGCAAATGCAACATGACACCTGCAGACCAATCCATCTAAGTCTGCATTTCAAACGGAGCTCCTTCCCTTCCGAGCTCTGCCGTGCGCCCAAACAGTGGTTCCCCCCAATGTATGGGGTATCAGCGTACTCAGGACAAATTGGACAATAACTTTTGTGGTCCAATTTCTCCTGTTACCCTTGGGGGAAAAAAAATTGCGGGCTAAAACATCATTTTGTGGAAAGAAAAAATGATTTTTTGATTTTCACAGCGCTACATTCTAAACTTTAGTGAAACAACTGGGGGTTAAAAGTGCTCACCACACATCTAAATAAGTTCCTTAGGGGGTCTTCTTTCCAAAATGGTGTCACTTGTGGGGGTTTCCACTGTTTAGGCACGTCAGGGGCTCTCCAAACACGACATGGGTTCCGATCTCAATTCCAGCCAATTTTGCATTGAAAAGTCAAATGGCGCTCCTTCCCTTCCGAGCTCTGCCATGCGCCCAAACAGTGGTTTATCCCCATATATGAAGCATCAGCGTACTCAGGACAACCTGCACAACAACTTTTGGGGTCCAATTTATCCTGCTACCCTTGGGAAAATAAAAAATTTGGGGCAAAAATATCATTTTTTGTGAAAATTAATATTAATTTTTTTTTACGGCTCTACATTATAAACTTCTGTGAAGCACTTGGAGGTTCAAAGTGCTCACCACACATCTAGATTAGTTCCTTAGAGGGTCTACTTTCCAAAATGGTGTCACTTGTAGGGGTTTCCACTGTTTAGGCACGTCAGGGGCTCTCCAAACACGACATGGGTTCCGATCTCAATTCCAGCCAATTTTGCATTGAAAAGTCAAATGGCGCTCCTTCCCTTCCGAGCTCTGCCATGTGCCCAATCAATGGTTTACCCCAACATGTGGGGTATCGGCGTACTCAGGACAAATTGTACAACAACTTTTTTGGTCCAATTTCTCCTGTTACCCTTGGTAAAATAAAACAAATTGGATCTGAAGTAAAAATTTTGTGAAAAAAAAGTTAAATGTTCAATTTTTTTTAAACATTCCAAAAATTCCTGTGAAGCACCTGAAGGGTTAATAAACTTTTTGAATGTGGTTTAGAGTACCTTGAGGGGTGCAGTTTTTAGAATGGTGTCACTTTTGGACATTTTCTGTCATATAGACCCCTCAAAGTCACTTCAAGTGTGAGGTGGTCCGTAAAAAAAATGGTTTTGCAAATTTTGTTGCAAAAATGAGAAATCGCTGGTCAACTTTTAACCCTTATAACTCCCTAACAAAAAAAAATTATGTTTCCAAAATTGTGCTGATGTAAAGCAGACATGTGGGAAATGTTGTTTATTAACTATATTATGTGATATAACTCTCTAATTTAAGGGCATAAAAACGAAAAATTTGAAAATTGCTAAATTTTCATAATTTTCGACAAATTTCTGTTTTTTTCACAAATAAATGCAAGTCATATCGAAGAAGTTTTACCACTATCATAAAGTACAATATGTCACGAGAAAACAATGTCAGAATCACCAGGATCCGTTGAAGCGTTTCAGAGTTATGACCTCATAAAGTGACAGTGGTCAGAATTGTAAAAATTGGCCGTGTCACTTAGGTGAAAACAGGCTTTGGGGTGAAGGGGTTAAACCACAAAAAGTTTTATTTATTTACACGTTTATTACAGGTTCTCATAAGTTTGGGTGGAGATAGCAGCGGAGGGGCTGACAGGGCGGACCACGTCGATAGTGGGGGACAGGACATCACGGGGAGGAACAGAAGTGGAATGGGTGGTGAAAACATGAGGTTGGGCAGGGAGTTGAGGTACAGATGTGGTCTGTGGGAGGTATGGTGAAGGTGTTGGTGGGATTGGGAACGGTGAAGTTAAAGGGGAAGAATGGAAAAGGGAAGGTAGGTACTGGGAAATACTGAGGGGGGAAGGAAGGAATGGCGAAGGAGTAGAGGTAGGATGGACGGGAGGAGGATGGACGGGAGGACAGACGGCAGCTTGAGGGGGGAAAGGTGTTGAAACATGAAGGGTGGGTGGAGGGGCTTGGGACATCGCCTGCGCTAGAGCAGTGTGGCAGCCTTGCATCACATGCATCTGCAGGTCAGGAGTTAGATTTTCCATGTGCCTGAGGACCAACTGAAAAAAACGTGTCTTGGTGACTGGTTTGCATCTGAATGCATCCTATGCAGACGACTGCTGAGTTCAAGTATGCTTTTGTTAACCATATTGTACCCAGCAGATGTTTGCTCACCCAAAAGCTTGATGGCATTCTGGAAGGCTGCATTCAGATGCAAAAACTCATGCGCATAGCTCCTTTCCTGACCTCTCTGGCGCTGCCGTCCTGACCCCAAAGGTGGTCTAGATGTTGCGACAATGTCAGAGGAGTGGGGTAAAGGGAACTCTAAATAACCTGCAGCTTCATGTGACAAAGTCTGCCCTGCTGCTCCAGCGCTGGTGGATGGGGCCGAGGGATCAAACAAAAGGGAAGGTACAGATACAGAGGGGTCGGGTCTTTCGACGTGGTCCCCGGTGGCAGACTCCTGTGAGATCGCTCCAGAGGGGTGCAACTCTGATGCAGGCTCCCGAGTGCTGCAGACAGTGCTGTTAAAGGATAAAAAGAAAAAATTTGTATCTTGATATTACAATTGCCCTTGCTGCCAAAAAAATTGAAGGTTACACATTTTAACAGTTTGACTGAAAACATGTGGTGTTGAATATTTACCTTCTGCTCAGCAGCCTTGACCGGAGGAATGACAGGGCTCTGGCATGTTTGTACCTGCTCCTGCATCCTCTAGATCCACTCGGGGCCTGCATCTCCTTGTTAAACTCCCTCTTGAAGCAATCCTTGAGTGACCGCCACCGCACGATAACCCTGTTACCTGGAAAGATAAAGCAAAAATTGGTTACTATACAACACATTAAATCATGCTAACATAAGTTAATGAAGTGTGAATACTTACGCCCTAGATCCTGGGCCCCAGCGTCGAGTTCCTCCCAGTTCTCCAGAACAGCACCGCACACTTCCTCCCATAGCCGTCAGGTGATGAACTGGTCAGCATGGCGGCGGTCCGCCATGTTCCACAGCGGCTCCCGATTTTGGACCGCTTGGATGAGGGTGTCCACATCTATCCCCTCCTCTTCCTTAGCCTGTTCGGGAGCACGCTGTGAAGCCTTTAACAAAAAAAAAATTAAAAAGGGAAAGATTATACCACATGAATTTTAAAATTTACTAAACACCAAACCAAAAAGGAACTTACTCTTTGGTGACCGTCGCGATTAGCATTTCGACGGGAGGTGCTTCGAGGAACTCTAGGGCGAGCCCCGGATTTTGAAGACTAATAAAAAAAATAAATAAACAAATTATGTGCTTGGATGGAGGCATATGTATTGTGTGTGCTGTGCTGAATGTTTGTGTTGGGTGTAGTGTATTTTATGTGAGGATCTGTCTCTGCAAAACTTACACTATGCGCTCCCGCTCCTTGCATTTCTCCACCCTGCCCGTCTCCTTCTGGAAGCCCCTCTGCTTCAGCTTCCTGTGAAAACAGAATAAATACATATAGGGTTCAAAAACATATGTTACCATAGTTGTACCAAAAAAAATTATGAAGAACAAAAATAAACACCTCAAGTGGCTGACAATGTGAGGGGGGGCTCCCAGAAGAAGACATTATGGTCCCTGTTTTAAACTTGGGGGGCCTGCCTGCATCTGTCTTGGGTCCCTTGCTTGGTCCCTAGAATCTGCAAGTATAAAGAGAGTTCTAAGCTACTATACAAAAGGATAGATGCAGCTTTCGGGACTTTATACTTACATCTGTTTTCCAAACTTGGGGGGCCTGCCTGCGTCTGTCTTGGGTCCCTTGCTTGGTTCTTGCTTGGTCCCTCGAATCTAAAAGTATAAAGAGAGTTCTAAGGTACTGTACAAAAGGATAGATGCAGCTTTCGGTGCAGCTTTTGGGACTTTATACTTACATCTGTTTTCCAAACTTGGGGGGCCTGCCTGCGTCTGTCTAGGGTTCCTAGCTTGCTTGGTCCCTCTAAAATCTTCCAATTTAAAGACAGTTTTAATTAGAATGATTATGTATTGGTATGCCAACATACATTTTGATTCCCCCCCAAAAAAAATTATTACCACACCAAAGAAAAAAAAAGAAAAAAAATAAGTGTTAACAGTTAACCTTCAAACTTGATATGCTTGATGCGCAAGCTGCCAAACCCTCCACCTCCTGTTTCCCCCACAAAAAACCCTCAAAAATTCCTTGAAAGCAACACCAACACTACTTCAAACTTGATATGCGCCATGCGCATGCTGGTAATCCTATTCCCCCCCACCCCTCCCAGACAAAGTATCAACCTTATAAAAAAATTTCCCTCATTCAAAGTTAAAATACCAATACCAAAAAATTTCAAATATGATTACCCTACAGTTACTATTTTGTAAAACAGATAACATTTTCTATACCAAAGGTTTGCATTCCGCATTTGTATATAGAACCTCTAAGGCCGGCGTCACACTTGGCGTAAGACAATACGGAATGTATTATATGTCCGTACTATGGCCGTAATACGGAGAAATGTTCCCAAAATATTGATCCGTAGTCAGGGTGTGTCAGCGTATTTTGCGCATGGCATCCTCCGTATGTAATCCGTATGGCATCCGTACTGCGAGATTTTCTCGCAGGCTTGCAAAACCGACATCTAATGGATTTATGGGCTCAAATGTTCGGGAATACATATATACAGTATATATATATATATATATATATGTCATTGAGACACATATATATATATATTCTGTATTTATATTTACTTCAGCGCGATATCTGTGAAAAGCCGGTAATTCAATTGCCGGCTTTTAATTTCTCCTTCCCAAACCCGACAGGATATGAGACATGGTTTACATACAGTAAACCATCTCATATCCCCATTTTTTTTGCATATTCCACACTACTAATGTTAGTAGTGTGTGTATGCAAAATTTGGGCGCTGTAGCTGCTAAAATAAAGGGTTAAATGGCGGAAAAAATTGGCGTGAGCTCCCGCGCAATTTTCTCCGCCAGAGTGGTAAAGCCAGTGACTGAGGGCAGATATTAATAGCCAGGAGAGGGTCCATGGTTATTGGCCCCCCCGTGGCTACAAACATCTGCCCCCAGCCACCCCAGAAAAGGCACATCTGGAAGATGCACCTATTCTGGCACTTGGCCACTCTCTTCCCACTCCCGTGTAGCGGTGGGATATGGGGTAATGAAGGGTTAATGCCACCTTGCTATTGTAAGGTGACATTAAGCCAGATTAATAATGGAGAGGCGTCAATTATGACACCTTTCCATTAATAATCCAATTGTTTGAAAGGGTTAAAAAACACACACACACATGATTTAAAAGTATTTTAATGAAATAAACACAGCGGTGGTTTTAATATTTTATTGCTCTCTCAATCCATTTGCAGACCCTCGCTTGGCAAAACAATAAATGCACAAGATACATACCCTCTGTTGAACCGTCACGTCCCACGAGGTAATCCATCTGAAGGGGTTAAAATAATTTACAAGCAGGAGCCCTGCAAATGCAGCTGTGCTCGTGCTTGTAATTCCCCGGCGAATGAAGGAAATGTAGGTCATTGACCTACATTTCCTTCAGTCGCGGTGATGCGCCCCCTGGTGGATGTCCTCATATGACCTGGAGCGTGGGAAAAAGTTCCCAGGCTGCAGTTCATGAGAACATCCAGCAGGGGCGCATCACCGCGACTGAATGTAAGTATAGATCACTCTGCTTTCCTTTCAGCACCCGGGGATTACAGGCACGAGCGAGTGGTTTAGCGCAGCTCATGCCTGTAATATTAGTTAACCCCTTCAGATGGATTACCTCGTGGGACGTGATAGGACATCAGAAGGTATGTATATTGTGTGTTTATTATTTTGCCAAGCGAGGGTGTTCCTGATGGATTGAGAGAACAATAAAATACTAAAACAACCTGTTTGTTTCTTACATTAAAATACTTTTAAATCATGTGTGTGTGTGTTTTTTAACCCTTTCAGACAAATGGATTAATAATGGATAGGTGTCATAATTGACGCCTCTCCATTATTAATCTGGCTTAATGTCACCTTACAATAGCAAGGTGGCATTAACCCTTCATTACCCCATATCCCACCGCTACAGGGAGTGGGAAGAGAGAGGCCAAGTGCCAGAATAGGCGCATCTTCCAGATGTGCCTTTTCTGGGGTGGCTGGGGGCAGATGTTTGTAGCCACGGGGGGGGCCAATAACCATGGACCCTCTCTAGGCTATTAATATCTGCCCTCAGTCACTGGCTTTACCACTCTGGCGGAGAAAATTGCGCGGGAGCCCACGCCATTTTTTCCGCCATTTAACCCTTTATTTTAGCAGCTACAGCGCTGAAATTTTGCACATACACACTACTAACATTAGTAGTGTGGAATATGCAAAAAAAAATGGGATATGAGATGGTTTACTGTATGTAAACCATGTCTCATATCCTGTCGGGTTTAGGCAGGAGAAATGAAAAGCCGGCAATTGAATTACCGACTTTTCACTAACACCGCTGCGTATTTCTCGCAAGTCACACTGCTGGTCCGTGTGGAATCCGTATTTTTCTCGCCCCCATAGACTTTCATTGGCAATTTTTTTGCGCAATACGCTGACAAACGCAGCATGCTGCGATTTTGTACGGCCGTAGAACGCCGTATATTACGGATCCGTAATATACGGCTGATAGGACTAGACCCATTGAGAATCATTGTGCCGTATGTAATGCGAGTTTTACGGACGTAGTTTTTGCGCTCTTACGTCCGTAAAACACGCATGTGTGACGCCGGCCTAACACCTTTATTGCATGTATACCCAGTTTAAAATTTATCTTGAAATCATACTACGGACAGTTTTGTGGATTTTTTATTACAATATAGATTTTTTTTTTTTTGGAAAGTAGGAGCTACACTGCTCTTTATTTTAAATACCAGTACAGTATGAAAAATAACAAAAATGCAGAACACACACATCACAAGGCATTTATACACACATACCACACACATGTCACAGCACAGCCGTTCAAAATACCAGCACAGTATGAAAAATAAAAATATGCAAGGCGGGCGGTCGGGCACACACACATCACACAGCATTTATACACACACACCACACACATGTCACAGCACAGCCATTCAAAATACCAGCAAAGTATGAAAAATAAAAATATGCAGGGCGGGCGGACACACACACACACACACTGGCAGAACTCATGCTAGATGGCAGTACTCACATGGCAGTCTCAGGCAGGGTCTTGCTGGCTGCTGGCATGGTCTGTCTTGCTGGCTGCTGGCAGGGTCTGTCTTGCTGGCTGTTGGCAGGGACTGTCTTGCTGACTGCTGGCAGGGTCTGTCTTGCTGGCAGGGTCTGTCTTGCTGGCAGGGTCTGTCTTGCTGGCTACTGGCAGGGTTTGTCTTGCTGGCTGCTGGCAGGGTCTGTCTTGCTGGCTGGCACTGTGTTATCTCCTGTTTATATAGTTTTGGGGTTGTCTGGACAAAGTATCTACTTTTTGGGGCATGCTCAATTGAAAAAGCGGATTGGGGCGACGGATCCGCCAAATGACGGATCGCGACGGATCCGTCGCCCATAGGCGGCCATTCTAGGAAATGGCGGATGCGAAGGATCCACCGCAAACCGCCATTTCGGCGCAGACAAAAAACGTTACAATGTCCGTCAATGTCTAGACGACGTCCGCTAAATCTCGACGGATCCGTCACATGGCGGATGGAACGGACGACCATCCGCCACATTCTGTCGCTAATGCAAGTCTATGGGAAAATAGCGGATCCGCTATTTAAAGAAATCGGCGGATTCAAACTGACGCCAAAAGACTGAAGTGTGAAAGAGGCCTTAGACCACGATTAAGCCGCTCCTTCAGTCACCATTAGTTCTAGTAAAATCTAGGCAAAATAGATGGAGAAAAGTCTTCATCCCAGATACTGACCGACCTTTGTCTATCTAATCGGACATAATTGGAAATGGATTACATTGAAATGTTAACCTGTTATATACTTTAAAATATGTATATTTTAGACAGCATTAGCACTGTCTTATAAACGATGTCCCCCGTTATATCTTTTTCCATGTGTTTTAAACTGATATGTGGCTCCAAATATATTTTGCTCAGCAATGTGCAGACCTTAATTATTGTCATTAATTTACATTAAACTCAGAATGTATCTTCTTAAGTGACAGCTCTCACTGCATCAATGTCTGCCAGGGCTCTCTGTAAATGAATGAGTATAAATGGAAATAATATCCCTCGTTATCATATGCAGTAATATGCAAATAAGTACATGCTTGACAGTCCATCTTCAGCATAAAAAAACATCCAAACTCATATGGAAACTTCTACGATACATATGGGGGGGGGGGGTTTAGAGGGAAACCGTAAGATCCATTGATTGTGAGGATTTACATTGCATTTGATAAGTAATGAATTTGCAACACGACACATATTTACACTTGTAACGTATACGGCATATTCTGCTTCTCTCCAATGTCTCACTTGTTGAGATATTTTGTGAAATCAAGAATATACATATGATTTTAATAGAATGTGTATAAAATTATTCAATATCAGATCACATGTATAAGTTACAAACCCTTTACATACCTGCAGTTTGTGCATTTGGTGTATTTGTCTTTTTCTTACAGTGCCAAATACTCTGTATAAACTGTCCAGGCTGCTAGACAGCCTGAACACATGTGGGGGATTCCCTAACAAACAGGTAATCCCCACATGTATTTAGGCTGTCTAGCAGCCACAAATCATGCAGCTGCGGCGACATAAACTAAATCACCGAGCACGCCCAAAATACTTGGAGAACACCCGACCATGCTTGGAAATCTCGAGTAATGAGCATACTCGCTCATCACTAATACCTATCTATCACGTACTAATTTTTGAATACCCCCACTTTTGGTGGGCCCCCACAGCGAGGAGGTAACAACAAGCTTAGGAAGCTAACCGAGAGCAGTGAGGTATGTGGCCAGGTGAACCGATTGTCCCAGCCTGGATTCTTTAAGATGTCTCTGGGGTTTCAGTGATGGTCAATGAAGCAGTCCTGTGTTCTATCAGCCGGGTCCATAATACCCTAAGGCTACTTTCACACTTCCGTCGGTACGGGACCATCGCAAACCGTCGGCCCGACGTACCGACGGACATTGTACTAAATTTAGCACAACGTGGGTAGCGGATACAGTTTTACAACGCATCCGCTGCCCATTGTGATGAGCGGTGAGGAGGGGGCGGAGTTCCGGCTGCGCATGCGTGGTCGGAAATGCCGGACACGTCACCCAAAAAAACGTTACATTGAACGTTTTTTTGTGCATCGTGTCCGACAAAACACGACGGATCCGTCGCACGACGGATACGACGTGTGCCCATCCGTCTCGATCCGTCGCTAATACAAGTCTATGGGCAAAAAACGCATCCTGCAAGCACATTTGCAGGATCTGTTTTTTGCCCATAACGACGGATTGTGACGGAGGACAAAAGACGGAAGTGTGAAAGTAGCCTAAACTGAGGTCCTGAAAAGTCACACTGACCAGAAGAAAAAGTCCCTTTATATAGATGCATGTCACCTATTTTTAGATAGGTCCTTCAGTCCAGCATCACAGATAAAGGGGAACGGACAATGGTGATGAGATGAAGTATTATTACTTGAATATTTAAACTATTTGATAGTTTTTCCCTCTCTGCTTTCGAAGTCAACAAACTGGCTCCGTAACACAATGCATAGTTAGGATATCAGCAGACCTCACTATTCATCAAGGAAAGAACACACTATGTTATATCACATATTAGCTTACAAGTCAACATTCCAGGTTTACACAAACAAAAGTCTGTTTTCTTGAACCACCAGAAATCAACACTTACATCCAAAAGCCAACATACAGAAAAAAAGTCAATTCTTCTTGGTTTGCTAAACATGGTGTCTGGGTAATTAAGATATAATCTGGTTTCTTCACACCATCGTTTCCAGAAGTCCCCCACTATCCTCCCTCTAAACCCGAACCTGCCACTACATGACTGAATAAAGGAAATGTTTAATCTGGGGGTGAGTGCTACCCTTTTTTCTACTTTGGACATTGCTCTATAATATATACATTTCCTGTGGATCTGAAAAAATATTTATGATCTTATTATTATTATTATCTTCATTTCACTCTTGGACTTTCACACCAGTGTGCAGTAAATCAGGAGACCGTTTATTGAATTTCCAATGTTTCATCACTTACCATAATTATCACACAGCATCAATCATTCACCAGAGTATGAGTGTGTCTGCCAGAGAACTTGGCTTATATTCTGTAACTGCTTTTAGGATAAAATGTACTAGTAACATGCTCTATGTTTTGGACTCATAGATACATCAATATTAGGGCCATATTAGCCCTGTCACAGAGCTGGAAGTTGCCTGCCACAGTAGTCCATAACTATAATTTTACTCAATTTGCTCAATCTGAATTTCAAAGACATAAGTTCATTTATGCTAATAAGAGCTGTAGAGGGTCAGCACACCGCAATACACAGTTGGCAGCTGCAGAAGTGTATCTAGGTTTTCCGGCAAGCGGGGGTAAGAATTCAGTTTGGACCCCCATTCAGTTTGAGTAGTCATCATCTGATGGCTCATTCATAAACGATTTGCACACTTAGTCATGCGCTGACATGCTGCTCTTCATATTTCTCTCAATGTTCAGTGACAGACTGAGAAGCAAGAAGAAAAGCTAATTGTCATGTGACCGAAAGTATGAAAATCACATGAGTGAAATAGTCATGTGATAACTGCTGGAACAAGCAAGCAGAGCTGAATCCTGACAGTGAGTATACGGTGGCAAGAGTCGATTGTCAGGTGAGCACAATATGTGATTTGCAAACTTCTGACCACATTCTGATTAGGCGTGTCCAGCCTTGTTCATTTCATTTTCATTGAACGAAGTCACGCATATCTAGTCAGCACGTGACCGCATGTATGTAAATCATATGCTGGCGGATTTGTGACCTTCCGCTCTCACCGCCAACACCAGAAAATCCAGAACTACCATCAGTTCATGGTACATTAATTGTAATGTCATCTCAGACCCATATACATTTGAATCACATGAACCTACAACTGTCAGTATGTCCTTAACAATTGTAAGGAGATGCTTGGAGTAGTTGTTATCAGTCATCATCAGACATTGAACCATACAGGAAACACAGTGCTGATGAGAATTTGTCAGTATAACAAACAAACATTTATATCTAGGTACCTTCTAGATGATGTTGTCTGATTGTAATCATTCTCTTTCTTGTCTTCATCTTGTCCAGATAACATCTCCAGCATGATAATGCTCCTGAATAAAAAATAACTGAGCCCCTGGATAAGTAATTGCCTCTCACTGTGTTCCCTGCACAATATATGACTTCCACACACTGTCACTTCTATGGTACATGCCCTTCTCCCTGCCCTCTGTTTTCATACTAGGCTCCCTGTTCGAACAGTGTCCCTCCTATAGTACCCAGTCTCTATGCTGTGCCTCTTCATAACATTCCCCCTCCTTGACACATTGTCCCCCAATGCTGCCCCCTCTCTATACCGCTTCCACCCATACACTACCCAGTCTCTATTCTGTGCCCTGTCACACTTTTCTCCCCATACTGTCTCCTGACACTATTCCCCTCAATAGTATTCTCACACAGTTCCCACCTCCCTCATACTGTCTCTTCACACATCCACCCCCACTAACCATACTGTTTCCTCAAATATTTACCCCGCTGTGTCTATTCTGTCTCCTCACACATCCCCACTCCCCATACTGTGTCCGTGCCCATTTCTTCTCATACTATTTCCTCATACACTCCCCCTCACTCCCCATACTGTGTTCTCACCAATCTCCCCTCACTCCTCATACTATGTTCTCAAATTTCTCCACCACCTCTCACTCCTCATACTGTGTCTGCACCCATCCCTCATACTGTTTTCTCATACATCCCCCGAACCCCATACCATATTTGCAACCATACCATATCTGCAACCATCCCATCCTCCTCACTCCCCAAACTGTCTGCACCCATTCCCCTCACTCCCCCATACTGTGTCTGCAGCCACTGTGAACACACCCATCCCCCTCACTTCACTTACTGTGTCCACATTCATCCCATTTAGCTCCTCATATGCATCTGCACCCACCCACCCCTTGCTCCCCATACTGTGCCTGCACCCATTACACCCTCCCTCACTATCTAGAACTGGATGTCTCTCCAAAAAAAATTAATGAAGGATAAGAAGAAAATTGTTCCAGGAGGCTGCCAAGAGACCTACAACTACATGATAGAAGCTTTGGAATGTCTTCTAACTACTGGTTATACTGTATATTACATGTGAACCCCGATGGGGACTTTCATGTCTCATTATTTTGGAATCATACAGACAGTATTGCATTATTATTGTATTTTTATATATTTTTATATATTGCTGTTTCGTTACTATGCAGTAAATTTTCCCCTCTTTAAAAGTTTGTCCTTCCCTGTCTGACTCTGATGTAGCTCTGGTGTCAGTAACCACTCCTTTCTTACTAATTCTTCTTCCTCATTCACCATCTTTGAACCATCTTAGAAGCTAATGTGTGTGCAGTCCTGTTTCTGAAAAGTCTTTTTTACCTGCTGTATGTGTGCATATTTATAAGAATTCAGCTGGAAGACAAAACTCATTCTGGAATCTTCATACGTGCCTCCTACAATCGAATGAAAACTATCTGAGGACATCACTTTGTGTACTGTAAAGAGACAGCCTACAAACAGTATCTCACAGCGCCCTACACTTGCAGCTTAAGGTACCGTCACACTAAGCGACGCTGCAGCGATACAGACAACGATGCCGATCGCTGCAGCGTCGCTGTTTGGTCGCTGGAGAGCTGTCACACAGACCGCTCTCCAGCGACCAACGATGCCGAGGTCCCTGGGTAACCAGGGTAAACATCGGGTTGCTAAGCGCAGGGCCGCGCTTAGTAACCCGATGTTTACCCTGGTTACCAGTGTAAAATGTAAAAAAACAAACACTACATACTCACCTTCGTGTCCCCTGGCGTCCGCTTCCTGCACTGCCACTGACTGTGAGTGCCGGCCCTAACAGCAGAGCGGTGACGTCACCGCTGTGCTGTGCTTTCACTTACGGCCGGCGCTGAGTCAGTGCAGGAAGCGGACAGCGAGGGACGTGTGACAGACATCAGAAGGTGAGTATGTAGTGTTTGTTTTTTTACATTTTACACTGGTAACCAGGGTAAACATCGGGTTACTAAGCGCGGCCCTGCGCTTAGTAACCCAATATTTACCCTGGTTACCATTGTAAAACATCGCTGGTATCGTTGCTTTTGCTGTCAAACACAACGATACACGGCGATCTGACGACCAAATAAAGTTCTGAACTTTAATCAACGACCAGCGATATCACAGCAGGATCCTGATCGCTGCTGCGTGTCAAACACAACGATATCGCTATCCAGGACGCTGCAACGTCACGGATCGCTAGCGAAATCGTTTAGTGTGACGGTACCTTTGGTCATGGAGTCAGAATAAAGACAGCAACAAAATGTCTGTAAAGCACTGTAGAATTGTGTTATACTGTATAAGTAATGGAATAATATAAATAAACATCTGGCCTGTGGCATAGGATGACAAGTTGAAAGCCTTTTCTTACAAAGAAAAACATCCAAGCCCGGCTATGTTTTGCCAAAACCTACATCAAGTCTGCCACAAACAAGGGAAAATGTGTTATGGTCTGATGAGACCGAGGTTGAATTTTTTGGGCAGGGATTTTGGCTCACTCCTCCATATAGATGTTCTCTAGATCTTTTAGGTTTCAGGGCGGTCACTGGGCAACATTGAGTTTCAGCTCCCACCAAAGATTTTCTATTGGGTTCATGTCTGGAGACTGACTAGGCCACTCCAGGACCTTGAAATTCTTCTTATGCAGTCACGCTTTAGTTTCCTTGGCTGTGTGTTTCGGGTCATTGTCATGCTGGAAGACCCAATGCTCTTACTGAGGGAAGGACGTTGTTGGCCAAAATCTCGCAATACATGACCCCATGCATCTTCCCTTCAATATGATGCAGTTTTCCTGTCCCCCTTGCAGAAAAGCATCGCCAAAGTATGATGTTGCTTCCACCATGGGACAGTGTTCTTGGGGTTGCACTCGTCCTTTTTGTTCCTCCAAACACGGCAAGTGTTAATTCCAAAAAGTTCTATTTTGATCTCATCTGACCACATGAATTTCTCCCATGCCTTCTCTGGATCATCCAGATGGTCATTGGCAAACTTCATATGGGCTTGAACATGTGCTGGTGTGAGTAGGGGGACTTTGCGTGCCCTACAGGATTTTAATCCATGACGGCAAAGTGTGTTAATAACGGTAATGTTTGAGATTGCGGTCACATCTCTCTTCAATACAATGACCAGGACCTCCCATGTAGTTATGGGCTGATTCCTGGCCTTTCTCAGAATCATCCTTACCACACGAGGAGAAATCTTGCATGGAACCCCAGAATGAGGAAGATTGACAGTCATCTTGTGTTTCTTCTATTTTGTATAATTGTGCCAACAGTTGTTGATTAATTGCTTGCCTATTGTCCTGTAGCTCTTCCCAGCTATGTTGATGTTTACAAATTTGTCTCTGGTGTCCTTAGACAGTTCTTTGGTCTTGGCCATGGTGGAGAGGTTGGAGCGTGTTGGAGTATGATTGAGAGTGTGGACAGTTGTCTTTTATACAGGTAACAAGTTCAAACTAATTAAATTAATACAAATGAGGGCAGAGTAGGAGGGCTTCTTAAAAAGAATCTGTCACCTGTCACCGGCCATCACCTTTCATAGCAAAGTACTGCAGTGCGCAGGTGCTGGGGCTCTTTGAACTTTTCTGGCACCTGCGTACTGCAGTACTTTGCTCTGCCCTCAACAGGGCAGAGAAGTACGCCTGCGCAGGAGCGCGGTGCTGAGGAGATTGTGTGGATGATTCAGCGACGCACCATCCACACGAAGCAAGCAGGAGGGCAGCATCGCAAGCGGATGGGAGGCACCAGAACAAGAAGAGCGACACCCCTCAGACCGCGCCGCAGGTGAATATATTAAAAGTTGTTTTTTTTTCGTCTCTTACAGGTCAGGTTGGGGGCAGATATACAGCATTGTAGAATACTGTATATCAGCCCTGAAAGGTGATAGCCATAACTCATATCGGCCAAAACTGCTGACAGGTTCACTTTCAAGAAAAACTAACAGATCTGTGAGAGGCAGAATTCTTGCTGGTTGGTAGGTGATCAAATATTTATTTCATGCAATAAAATGCAATTTAATTATTTAAAAATCATACAATGTGATTTCTGTTTTTTATTTTTAGATTCTCTCTCTCAAAGTTGAAGTGTACCTACGATAAAAATTACAGACCTCTCCATTCTTTGTAGGTGGGAAAACTTGCAAAATCGGAAGTGTATCTAATACTTATTTTCCCCACCCTAACTATAAAGAAAAAATATTTATTATCAATAATAATAGTTCAACAGAAGTTCGCACAAATATGTGACAATTCAGAAAGTATGTAGCTGAATGGCATGAGGCTAGGAGAAGACTGTAAAGAATCCATATGTAAAATTCATAGCAAAATATCACTTATAATGCCCAATAAGAGTTACCTAATGGTCAGAGACACATTATAAATTCTGGTAGATTAGCCCTCATATTATTTTGTTACGATTAATGTATATAAACTGGAGTTACACCAAAACCTCTGACTACCTCTATATATACAATGTTTTTGGCACTAAAATATTGAGCATTCTGACCATTAAAGGGGTTCTCCAGTGAACATAGAATATCACATATGTGTGAGATAGTTGATAACTTATAGTTCAGTATGTGTCCAACCACTGAGTGGGAAACTTTTATCCACAGAAGGAAAGTCAGGCAGGACTGGGTTAAATCCTAACACTGCATTTCTTGATTAACTGCACCTGGCTAGCATTGTCTAAGGGTACTGTCACACAGTGGCACTTTGATCGCTACGACGGTACAATCCGTGACGTTCCAGCGATATCCATACGATATCGCTGTGTCTGACACGCAGCAGCGATCAGGGACCCTGCTGAGAATCGTACGTCGTAGCAGATCGTTTGGAACTTTATTTCGTCGCTGGATCTCCCGCTGTCATCGCTGGATCGTTGTGTGTGACAGCGATCCAGCGATGAGTTTGCTTGTAACCAGGGTAAACATCGGGTTACTAAGCGCAGGGCCGCGCTTAGTAACCCGATGTTTACCCTGGTTACCAGTGTAAAAGTAAAAAAAAAAAAAAAACGTACATACTCACATTCCGGTGTCCTTCAGGTCCCTTGCCGTCTGCTTCCCGCTCTGACTGACTCCCGGCCGTAAGGCAGTACAGAGCACAGTGGTGACGTCACCGCTGTGATCTGCTTTCACTTTATGACGGCACTCAGTCAGTGCGGGAAGCAGACGGCAAGGGACCTGAAGGACACCGGAATGTGAGTATGCACTGTTTGTTTTTTACTTTTACGCTGGTAACCACGGTAAACATCGGGTTACTAAGCGCGGCCCTGCGCTTAGTAACCCGATGTTTACCCTGGTTACCCGGGGACTTCGGCATCGTTGGTCGCTGGAGAGCTGTCTGTGTGACAGCTCCCCAGCGACCACACAACGACTTTCCAACGATCACGGCCAGGTCGTATCGCTGGTCGTGATCGTTGGAAAGTTGCAGAGTGTGACAGTACCCTAAGAACCAGGACATGTGTTCACCTGGCTGACTCTCAGTCAGCTGGCGTAGCTGAGCAGAGTGGGTTGTGTTTGAGCTAGAGGAAAGATAAACCAAAGTCTCTCTGAACGTAGTCTGCACAGGACCGTGTGCACCAAACTGCAAGTATCAGTGGTTGCTATGGACAATAGCCATTTTGTTTGACCAAACTAGGACTAGCTCAGCTGTGTATAAGTAGCCAGGGTCTGTTTAGTTAGTGCATGGACACGGCTAGGGATTTTGTGTTCACGGTTGTGTGGAAATAAATGTCACATTATTTTGATACAAAAGTATTTAGAATTGAGAGTCCTCAGTGGTTGATACCTTTTAATGGCTAACTGAAAAGATGGTAACAAACTGCAAGCTTTTGAGACTACGCAGGACCCTTCATCAGGCTTAGACTAATACAAATTGTGAAAAAACACATATTTATGCACAATACATCCCAGAAAAAATGCCATAGATAAGACAGGTGACGTGAAGCAGAACTACAATTATGTGTGATTTTGGGAAGCATGTAGAATGTCCCTATTCTGATGACATTTGAGACACTCAGTGCAGGAATGAATGTGTCGCATGAATTTGTCTTTTTACATCAAGTTAAGGAATTTGCTCCTCAGACCATGTGGGGTCATCTTAACACATAGCCAGACCCATTCAGAGGACCATAAAACATTCACACTCCATATCTATGAACTGTTCCAATATTTATGGACATAAACATTTTAGCACTCTCACATAATGGTAGTCCTGCTTCACATCACCTATCTTATCTATGGCTTTTTGTCTGTGCATAAATATGTGTTTTTTTAGAATTTGTATTAGTCTATGCCTGATGAAGGAACCTGCATAGTCTCGAAAGCTTGCAATTTGTTACCATCTTTTCAGTTAGCCATTAAAAAGGTATCAACCACTGAAGACTCAATTCTAAATATTTTTCTATCTACTGGCTAACACGGTACCAAGATATATATCTCTCCTGTTTTGATACAAGAATTCAGTGCCCGCATGAATACTTCGTACTGCTGAGCGTGAATCCCTACAACACTTTAGAATGGACTGGCAGTGTGCACCCTCGAGCACTGCTCCATTTATTCTGTAGGTGGGCTGCTGGAAAAAGTCAAGCACAGTTCTCGGCTATAGGGAATGAACAGAGTGGCGGTCGGGAAAGGGCACTTCCATTTAATTCTAGTGTTCATAAAAGTATCCCTTTGGGGATATAAGTTTTCGGTTCTGCTAATTGGTGCAGGTCTTTGGGGTTGTATCCCCACTGATCTATAAGTCTATGTCCCCACTATCAGGCTATAGCAGCATTTTGGATGCAGCATATTTTTGCTGCATCCAAAACGCTGTGTTCAAATCATGCAGGTAAATCTGCATGTGTTCACTGAACCTTGCAGATTTTCCGCATCCAATGAATGGCTATGGGTGAGACTACACAGTGGAGACCAGCGTCTAAAACGCTGCTATTCCGTATCGTGGGTGCTGGGCACATACCCTGAGGTATCATGTATCCTGTGCACAGGCGATAAATCATCTTCACATGGGAATACCAGTGTTATAAAGGAAAATTATACGACAAAAAACAATTGTGACGCATTGAACTACTGCCAACCTGATTTATATCTTACCTTCTCCATGAATTTATAGCATTACAGGTTCCCAAAAATATATGCCATTAGACTGGGCACACGAAGTGGATCACTTTTCATTATGGGTCATTCATTTTCTTAGTTGGAACCTCTTCATGTATCAGGAATCAGACTATTGTTCTTTTTATGCCTCATTGTGTCCATCCTATTAAAATTCCTATTATTCAGAACTGCTGAGTTTATTCACAGTTGCTTTTGAAAGAGTGAAGTATTCACATACTCAATTCAGAAGATTTTTCATTGAAAATATGCTCTGGTGGATGAGTAAGAAAACGCAGTGCCCTCACAGCTCCACAAATGAATTCCTTACAGAGCAAATAGCTGTGACTTTGCATCTGCTCCAGCATGATTCATAACAAAAGGCCAAGCAAAAGAGAAGCATTCACAAGCAACCACAGGGAGGTTTGTCATGATCTCTGCAGGCAGAGATCATAGCAAGCCTATAGAGGGACAAGCTCTCGGAAGATGGAACTATACTGACCATGAACTAAGCCTGCCGCGCAACTAGAAATAGCCAGGTAGCATTTCCTAATTATCGCTAGATGCCCAGCTCTGGCCTAAGACCTAAATAGCTAGCAGAGGGAAATATAAGACCTGGCTCACCTCTAGAGAAATATTCCAAAGAAGACAGTAGCCCCCCACATATAATGACGGTGAGTTCAGATGAAACAACAAACGCAGCAGGAAAATAGTCTTAGCAAATTTGAGGTCCGCTTACTAGATAGCAGAAGACAGATAGTATACTTTCATGGTCAGCAGAAAAACACTAACAAAACACCATCCAGAGATTTCCTTAAACTCTGGCATTAACTCATAACGCCAGAGTAGCAATCCCTGATCAACGAGAGCTTTCCAGACACAGTAACAAAACTTCAGCTGTGAACTGGAACAAATAGGCAAAACAAAACATGGACAAAAGTCCAACTTATCTAGTAGTTGTCTAGAAGCAGGAACAAGCACTGAGAGGCATCAGATAACATTGTTGACCGGCAAGAAACCACCAGAGAAATGAGCTTAAATAGCGACACCCACTACTGATGGAACCAGGTGAAACAGGAAAGAGGATGACAAGTGCAATTCCACAAGCGGCCACCGGGGGAGCCCAGAATCCAAATTCACAACAGTACCCCCCCCTCAAGGAGGGGGCACCGAACCCTCACCAGATCCACCAGGGCGACCAGGATGAGCCCTATGGAAGGCACGAACAAGATCAGAAGCATGAACATCAGATGCATTGACCCAAGAATTATCCTCCTGGCCGTAACCCTTCCAGTTGACCAGATACTGGAGTCTCCGTCTGGAAACACGAGAGTCCAAAATTTTCTCCACAACGTACTCCAACTCACCCTCAACCAACACCGGAGCAGGAGGCTCAACTGAAGGTACAACAGGTACCTCATACCTGCGCAATAACGACCGATGAAAAACGTTATGAATGGAAAAGGACGCAGGGAGGTCCAAACGGAAAGAAACAGGATTAAGAATCTCCAATATTCTATAAGGGCCGATGAACCGAGGTTTAAACTTAGGAGAAGAGACCCTCATAGGGACAAAACGAGAAGACAACCACACCAAATCTCCAACACAAAGCCGAGAACCAACACGACGATGACGGTTGGCAAAACGCTGAGTCTTCTCCTGGGACAACTTCAAATTGTCCATAACCTGCCCCCAGATGTGATGCAATCTCTCCACCACCGCATCCACTCCAGGACAATCCGAGGATTCCACCTGACCGGAGGAAAATCGAGGGTGAAACCCCGAATTACAGAAAAACGGGGACACCAAGGTGGAAGAGCTGGCCCGATTATTGAGGGCGAACTCTGCCAATGGCAAAAAAGCAACCCAATCATCCTGGTCAGCAGAGACAAAACACCTCAGATATGTCTCCAGGGTCTGATTAGTCCGCTCGGTCTGGCCATTAGTCTGAGGGTGAAAAGCAGATGAAAAAGACAAATCTATGCCCATCCTAGCACAGAATGCCCGCCAAAATCTAGACACAAATTGGGCACCTCTGTCAGAAACAATATTCTCAGGAATACCGTGCAATCGGACAACATTCTGAAAAAACAGAGGAACCAACTCAGAAGAAGAAGGCAACTTGGGCAGAGGAACCAAATGGACCATTTTAGAGAAACGGTCACAGACCACCCAGATGACAGACATCTTCTGGGAAACAGGCAGATCTGAAATAAAATCCATCGAGATGTGTGTCCAAGGCCTCTTAGGAATAGGCAAGGGCAACAGCAGTCCGCTAGCCCGAGAACTACAAGACTTGGCCCGAGCACAAACGTCACATGACTGCACAAAGACTCGCACATCTCGTGACAGGGAAGGCCACCAGAAGGATCTTGCCACCAAATCCCTGGTACCAAAAATTCCGGGATGACCTGCCAATGCAGAAGAATGTACCTCAGAGATGACTCTGCTGGTCCAATCATCCGGAACAAACAGTCTATCAGGCGGACAACGATCCGGTCTATCCGCCTGAAACTCTTGCAAGGACCGCCGCAGATCAGGAGAAACGGCCGACAAAATTACTCCCTCCCTAAGGATACCTGTGGGTTCAGAATTACCAGGAGAGTCCGGGTCAAAACTCCTAGAAAGGGCATCTGCCTTAACATTCTTAGAACCCGGTAGGTATGACACCACAAAATTAAAGCGAGAAAAAAATAAAGACCAGCGCGCCTGTCTAGGATTCAGGCGTCTGGCAGTCTCAAGATAAATCAAATTTTTGTGGTCAGTCAATACCACCACCTGATGCCTAGCCCCCTCGAGCCAATGGCGCCACTCCTCAAACGCCCACTTCATGGCCAAAAGCTCCCGATTCCCAACATCATAATTCCGCTCTGCGGGCGAAAATTTGCGAGAAAAGAAGGCACAAGGCCTAATGACGGAGCAGTCGGAACCTTTCTGCGACAACACTGCCCCAGCTCCGATCTCCGAAGCGTCAACCTCAACCTGAAAAGGCAGATTCACATCAGGCTGACGCAACACAGGGGCAGAGGCAAAACGGTGCTTAAGCTCCTGAAAGGCCTCTACAGCATGAGGGGACCAATTAGCAACATCAGCGCCTTGTCTGGTCAAATCAGTCAGTGGTTTAACGACATCCGAAAAACCAGCAATAAATCGGCGGTAAAAGTTGGCAAAGCCCAAAAATCTCTGAAGACCCTTAAGAGAGGAGGGCTGAGTCCAGTCACAAATAGCTTGCACCTTGACGGGATCCATCTCAATGGAAGAGGGAGAAAAAATATACCCCAAAAAGGAAATTTTCTGGACCCCAAAAACGCACTTAGACCCCTTCACACATAAAGAATTAGACCGCAGAACCTGAAAAACTCTCCTGACCTGCTGGACATGAGAGTCCCAGTCATCAGAAAAAATCAGAATATCATCCAGATATATTATCATAAATTTATCCAGAAAATCGCGGAAAATATCATGCATAAAAGACTGGAAAACTGAAGGGGCATTAGAAAGACCAAAAGGCATGACCAAATACTCAAAGTGGCCCTCGGGGGTATTAAATGCGGTCTTCCACTCATCCCCCTGCCTGATCCGCACCAAATTATACGCCCCACGAAGATCAATTTTAGAGAACCACTTAGCACCCTCTATACGAGCAAACAAATCAGTAAGCAATGGCAATGGGTATTGATACTTAACAGTGATCTTATTCAGAAGCCGATAATCAATACATGGTCTCAAAGAGCCGTCTTTTTTTGAGACAAAGAAAAACCCAGCTCCCAAGGGAGAAGAAGATGGACGAATATGTCCCTTTTCCAAAGACTCCTTTATATACTCCCGCATAGCAGCATGTTCCGGCACAGACAGATTAAACAAACGACCCTTTGGATATTTACAACCCGGTATCAAATCTATGGCACAATCGCACTCACGGTGCGGAGGTAACGACCCAAGCTTGGGTTCGTCAAAGACGTCTTGATAATCAGAGAGGAACTCAGGGACTTCAGAGGGAATGGACGACGAAATAGAAACCAAAGGTAAGTCCCCATGAATACCCTTACATCCCCAGCTCAACACAGACATTGCTCTCCAGTCCAAGACTGGGTTGTGAGACTGCAACCATGGCAATCCCAGTACCAAATCGTCATGTAAATTATACAGCACCAGGAAACGAATAATCTCCTGGTGATCCGGATTGATACGCATGGTATCAATTACCGGCTTTAACTATCTCCTTATCAAACCCGACAGGATATGAGACATGGTTTACATGCAGTAAACCATTTCATGTCCCTTTTTTTTGCATATTCCTCACTACTAATGTTAGTAGTGTGTGTGTGCAAAATTTGGGGGCGCTAGCTGTTAAAATAAAGGGTTAATTCACGGAAAAAAATGGCATGGGCTCCCATGTAATTTTCTCCACCAGAGTGGGAAAGCCAGTGACTGAGGGCAGATATTAACCCCTTCATGACCCAGCCTATTTTGGCCTTAATGACCTTGCCGTTTTTTGCAATTCTGACCAGTGTCCCTTTATGAGGTAATAACTCCGGAACGCTTCAACGGATCCTAGCGATTCTGAGATTGTTTTTTCGTGACATATTGGGCTTCATGTTAGTGGTAAATTTAGGTCGATAATTTCTGAGTTTATTTGTGAAAAAACGGAAATTTGGCGAAAATTTTGAAAATTTCGCAATTTTCACATTTTGAATTTTTATTCTGTTAAACCAGAGAGTTATGTGACAAAAAATAGTTAATAAATAACGTTTCCCACATGTCTACTTTACATCAGCACAATTTTGGAAACAAATTTTTTTTTTGCTAGGAAGTTATAAGGGTTAAAATTTGACCAGTGATTTCTCATTTTTACAACAAAATTTACAAAACCATTTTTTTTAGGGACCACCTCACATTTGAAGTCATTTTGAGGGTTCTATATGGCTGAAAATACCCAAAAGTGACACCATTCTAAAAACTGCACCCCTCAAGGTGCTCAAAACCACATTCAAGAAGTTTATTAACCCTTCAGGTGTTTCACAGCAGCAGAAGCAACATGGAAGTAAAAAATGAACATTTAACTTTTTAGTCACAAAAATGATCTTTTAGCAACAATTTTTTTATTTTCCCAAGGGTAAAAGGAGAAACTGGACCATGGACGTTGTTGTCCAATTTGTCCTGAGTACGCTGATACCTCATATGTGGGGGTAAACCACTGTTTGGGCGCACGGCAGGGCTCGGAAGGGAAGGAGCGCCATTTGACTTTTTGAATGAAAAATTGGCTCCAATCTTTAGCGGACACCATGTCGCGTTTGGAGAGCCCCCGTGTGCCTAAACATTGGAGCTCCCCCACAAGTGACCCCATTTTGGAAACTAGACCCCCCAAGGAACTTATCTAGAAGCATAGTGAGCACTTTAATCCCCCAGGTGCTTCACAAATTGATCCGTAAAAATGAAAAAGTACTTTTTTTTCCCCAAAAAATTATTTTAGCCTCAATTTTTTCATTTTCACATGGGCAACAGGATAAAATGGATCCTAAATTTTGTTGGGCAATTTCTCCTGAGTACACTGATACCTCACATGTGGGGGTAAACCACTGTTTGGGCACATGGTAAGGCTCGGAAGGGAAGGAGCGCCATTTGACTTTTTGAATGAAAAATTATCTCCATCGTTAGCGGACACCATGTTGCTTTTGGAATGCCCCTGTGTGCCTAAACATTGGAGCTCCTCCACAAGTGACCCCATTTTGGAAACTAGACCCCACAAGGAACTTATCTAGAGGCATAGTGAGCACTTTAAACCCCCAAGTGCTTCACAAATTGATCCGCAAAAATGAAAAAGTCCTTTTTTTTCACACAAAATTTCTTTTAGCCTCAATTCTTTCATTTTCACATGGACAACAGGATAAAATGGATCCTAAAATTTGTTGGGCAATTTCTCCTGAGTACGCTGATACCTCATATGTGGGGGTAAACCACTGTTTGGGTGCACGGCAAGGCTTGGAAGGGGAGGCGTGCCATTTGACTTTTTGAATGGAAAATTAGCTCCAATCGTTAGCGGACACCATGTCGCGTTTGGAGAGCCCCTGTGTGCCTAAACATTGGAGATCCCCTACAAGTGACCCCATTTTGGAAACTAGACCCCCAAGGAACTTATCTAGATGCATAGTGAGCACTTATAACCCCCAGGTGCTTCACAGAAGTTTATAACGCAGAGCCGTGAAAATAAAAAAAGAATTTTCTTTCCTCAAAAATGATTTTTAGCCCAGAATTTTTTATTTTCCCAAGGGTAATAGGAGAAATTGGACCCCAAATGTTGTTGTCCAGTTTGTCCTGAGTACGATGATACCCCATATGTTGGGGTAAACCACTGTTTGGGCGCACGGCAGGGCTCGGAAGGGAAGGCACGCCATTTGGCTTTTTGAATGGAAAATTAGCTCCAATCATTAGCGGACACCATGTCGCGTTTGGAGAGCCCCTGTGTGCCTAAACATTGGAGCTCCCGCACAAGTGATCCCATTTTGGAAACTAGACCTCCCAAGGAACTAACCTAGATGTGTGGTGAGCACTTTGAACCCCCAAGTGCTTCACAGAAGTTTATAACGCAGAGCCATGAAAATAAAAAATAATTTTTCTTTTCTCAAAAATGATTTTTTATCCCACAATTTTTTATTTTCCCAAGGGTAACAGGAGAAATTGGACCCAAAAAGTTGTTGTCCAGTTTCTCCTGAGTACGCTGATACCCCATATGTGGGGGTAAACCACTGTTTTGGCACACGTCGAGGTTCGGAAGGGAAGTAGTGACGTTTTGAAATGCAGACTTTGATGGAATGCTCTGCGGGCGTCAGGTTGCTTTTGCAGAGCCCCTGATGTGCCTAAACAGTAGGAACTCCCCACAAGTGACTCCATTTTGGAAACTAGACCCACAAGGGAACTTATCTAGATGTGTGGTGAGTAGTGTTGAGCATTCCGATGCTGCAAGTATCGGGTATCGGCCGATACTTGCTGTATCGGAATTTCCGATACCGAGATCCGATATTTTTGTGATATCGGGTATCGGTATCGAAACAACATTAATGTAAAAATGTGTAAAAGAAAGAATTAAAATAAAAAATATCGCTATACTCACCTCTCCGACGCAGCCTGGACCTCAGCGAAGGAACCGGCAGCGTTGTTTGTTTAAAATTCGCGCTTTTACTTGGTTACGTGAATTCCCGGCTTGTGATTGGTCAGGGCGGCCATGTTGCCGGGACGCGGACCAATCACAGCAAGCCGTGACGAAATTACGTCACGGCTTGCTGTGATTGGTCCGCGTCCCGGCAACATGGCCGCCATTAACCAATCACAAGCCGTGACGTCACGGGAGGCTGGACTTGCGCACTTTTTAAAAAGCGCGCGTGTCCAGCCTCCAGTGACGTCCCGGCTTATGATTGGTCACGGCGCCATGTTGCCGGGACGCGGACCAATCACAGTAAGCCGTGACGAAATTACGTCACGGCTTGCTGTGATTGGTCCGCGTCCCGGCAACATGGACGCCATTAACCAATCACAAGCCGTGACGTCACGGGAGGCTGGACTTGCGCACTTTTTAAAAAGCGCGCGTGTCCAGCCTCCCGTGACGTCCCGGCTTATGATTGGTCACGGCGCCATGTTGCCGGGACGCGGACCAATCACAGTAAGCCGTGACGAAATTACGTCACGGCTTGCTGTGATTGGTCCGCGTCCCGGCAACATGGCCGCCATTAACCAATCACAAGCCGTGACATCACGGGAGGCTGGACACGCGCGCTTTTTAAAAAGTGCGCAAGTCCAGCCTCCCGTGACGTCACGGCTTGTGATTGGTTAATGGCGGCCATGTTGCCGGGACGCGGACCAATCACAGCAAGCCGTGACGTAATTTCGTCACGGCTTGCTGTGATTGGTCCGCGTCCCGGCAACATGGCCGCCCTGACCAATCACAAGCCGGGAATTCACGTAACCAAGTAAAAGCGCGAATATTAAACAAACAACGCTGCCGGTTCCCTCGCTGAGGTCCCGGCTGCGTCGGAGAGGTGAGTATAGCGATATTTTTTATTTTAATTCTTTCTTTTACACATTTATATGGTTCCCAGGGCCTGAAGGAGAGTTTCCTCTCCTTCAGACCCTGGGAACCATCAGGGATACCGTCCGATACATGAGTCCCATTGACTTGTATTGGTATCGGGTATCGGTATCGGATTGGATCCGATACTTTGCCGGTATCGGCCGATACTTTCCGATACCGATACTTTCAAGTATCGGACGGTATCGCTCAACACTAGTGGTGAGCACTTTGAACCCCTAAGTGCTTCACAGAAGTTTATAACGCAGAGCCGTGAAAATAATAAATGTGTTTCCTTTCCTCAAAAATATTTTTTAGCCAAGAATTTTTTATTTTTGCAAGAGTAACAGGAGAAATTGGACCCAAAAGTTGTTGTCCAGTTTCTCCTGAGTACGCTGATACCCCATATATGGGGGTAAACCACTGTTTGGGCACATGCCGGGGCTCGGAAGGGAAGTAGTGACGTTTTGGAATGCAGACTTTGATGGAATGGTCTGCGCGCATCATGTTGCATTTGCAGAGCCCCTGATGTGCCTAAACAGTAGAAACACCCCACAAGTGACCCCATTTTGGAAACTAGACCCCCGAAGGAACTTATCTAGATGTGTGGTGAGCACTTTCAACCCCCAAGTGCTTCACAGAAGTTTATAACGCAGAGCCGTGAAAATAAAAAATAATTGTTCTTTCCTCAAAAATTATGTTTTAGCAAGTAATTTTTTATTTTTGCAAGGGTAACAGGAGAAATTGGACACCAATAGTTGTTGCCCAGTTTGTCCTGAGTACGCTGGTATCCCATATGTGTGGGTAAACCACTGTTTGGGCGCACGTCGGGGCTTGGAAGGGAGGGCGCACCATTTGACTTTTTGAACGCAAGATTGGCTGGAATCAATGGTGGCGCCATGTTGCGTTTGGAGACCCCTGATGTGCCTAAACAGTGGAAACCCCTCAATTCTAACTTCAACACTAACCCCAACACACCCCTAATCCTAATCCCAACTGTAGCCATAACCCTAATAACAACCCTAACCCCAACACACCCCTAACCACAACCCTAACTGCAACACACCTGTAACCCTAATTCCAACCCTAATCCTAACCCTAATCCCAACCCTAACCCTAATCCCAACCCTAACCACAACTGTAACACCAACGCACCCCTAACCCTATCCGTAACCCTAACCACAAGCCTAATCTTAACCCTATTTCCAACCCTAGCCCTAATTCCAACCCTAACTCTAATTCCAACCCTAACCCTAAGGCTATGTGCCCACGTTGCGGATTCGTGTGAGATTTTTCCGCATGATTTTTGAAAAATCTGCAGGTAAAAGGCACTGCGTTTTACCTGCGGATTTACAGCAGATTTCCAGTGTTTTTTTGTGCGGATTTCACCTGCGGATTCCTATTGAGGAACAGGTGTAAAACGCTGCGGAATCCGCACAAAGAATTGACATGCTGCGGAAAATACAACGCAGCGTTTCTGCATGGAATTTTCCGCACCATGGGCACAGCGGATTTGGTTTTCCATAGGTGTACATGGTACTGTAAACCTGATGGAAAACTGGTACGAATTCGCAGCGGCCAATCCGCTGCGGATCCGCGGCCAATCCGCTGCGGATCCGCGGCCAATCCACTGCAGATCCGCGGCCAATCCGCTGCGGATCCGCGGCCAATCCGCTGCGGATCCGCAGCCAAATCCGCACTGTGTGCACATGCCATAACCCTAACCCTACCCCTAACCCTAACCCTACCCGTAACCCTAACCCTACCCCTAACCCTAACCCTACCCCTAGTTCTAACCTTAGTTCTAACCCTAGTTCTAACCCTAACCCTAGTGGAAAAAGAAAAAAAAATATTTTCTTTATTTTATTATTGTCGCTACCCATGGGGGTGATAAAGGGGGGGGTTTATTTATTATTTTTTTTATTTTGATCGCTGTGATAGAACCTACCACAGCGATCAAAATGTACTTTGTAATGAATCTGCCGGCCGGCAGAAGATGGCGGCGCCCATGGAGGAGGCGGACGGGCACCGGGAGCCTCGGTAAGTATAAGGGGGGGGAGATCGGGGCACGGGGGGGGCGTCGGAGCACGGGAGGGTGACATAGGAGCACGGGGGGAGCGGACAGGAGGACGGGGGAGCGGAGCACAGGACGGAGGGGACTACGGGACAGATCGGTGGCTTGGGGGGGCGATCGGTGGGGTGGGGGGGGGGTCACTTCAGTATTTCCAGCCATGGCCGATGATATTGCAGCATCGGCCATGGCTGGATTGTAATATTTCACCAGTTTTTTAGGTGAAATATTACAAATCGCTCTGATTGGCAGTTTCACTTTCAACAGCCAATCAGAGCGATCGTAGCCACAGGGGGGGTGAAGTACCACTCCCCCTGTCCCTGCAGAACGGGTGAAATCGGAGTTAACCCTTTCACCCGCTCTGCAGCGACACGATCATTACATGACGCCACATAGGCGTCATGGGTCGGATTGGCACGGGTTTTCATGACGCCTACGTGGCGTCAAAGGTCGGGAAGGGGTTAATAGCCTAGAGAGGGACCATGGTTATTGGCCCCCCTGGTGACATTAAGCCTGGTTAATAATGGAGAGGTGTCAATAAGATACATTAGGAAAAAAGTATTTTAATGAAATAAAGACACAGGGTGTTGTAATAGTTTATTATACTCTTAATCCAAATGACAACCCTCAGGCCATGTGCACACGTTCAGTATTTTTCGCGTTTTTTCACGTTTTTTCGCTATAAAAACGTGATAAAAACGCGAAAAAAATGCTTACATATGCCTCCTATTATTTACAGTGTATTCCGCATTTTTTGTGCAAATGTTGCATTTTTTTCCGCGAAAAAATCGCATCGCGGAAAAAAAAGCAACATGTTCATTAAAAATGCGGAACTGCGGGGATTCCGCACACCTAGGAGTGCATTGATCTGCTTACTTCCCACACGGGGCTGTGCACACCATGCAGGAAGTAAGCAGATTATGTGCGGTTGGTACCCAGGGTGGAGGAGAGGAGACTCTCCTCCACGGACTGGGCACCATATAATTGGTCAAAAAAAAAGAATTAAAATAAAAAATAGTCATATACTCACCCTCTGAAGGCCCCCGGAGTGTTCCCGCCTCTCACCGCTGCATGCTGCCGCTTCGGTTCCTAAAGATGGTGTAGTTCAGGACCTGCGATGACGTCGCTGTCTTGTGATTGGTCGCGAGACCGGTCATGTGACCACTCACGTGACCGCGACGTCATCGAAGGTCCTGAACCACACCATCTATAGGAACGGACGCTGCTGAGGATATCGGCTGTCTGCAGAGGGTGAGTATAACCATTTTTTTATTTTTTTTATTATTTTTAAACATTCTATCCTTTACTATAGATGCTGCATAAGCAGCATCTATAGTAAAAAGTTGGTCACACTTGTCAAACACTATGTTTGACAAGTGTGACCAACCTGTCAGTCAGTTTTCCAAGCGATGCTACAGATCGCTTGAAAAACTTTAGCATTCTGCAAGCTAATTACGCTTGCAAAATTCTAAAAAAAACGCAAAAAAAACGCAAAAAAAAAAAAGTGGATTTCTTGCAGAAAATTTCCGGTTTTCTTCAGGAAATTTCTGCAAGAAATCCTGACGTGTGCACATACCCTCATTCTGTAAAAGAAAAAAAAGAAAAAAGCAACAATATCCCTTACTTTTCCGGCGCTCAGTCACGTCCCACGCTGTAAATCCATCTGAAGGGGTTAAAAAAATTTACAGCCAGGAGCCTGCTAATGCAGCTGTGCTCCTGTCTGTAAAATCTGGGGAATGAATTGAAAGCAGGGGAATGTAGCATTGTAGACTTGCGGTGCTGCACCCCCTGCTGGTATAAACTCATATGAACTCTGGCGTGAGAAACTATTCAGAAAAATTCCCACGCTAGAGTTCATATGAGTTTATACCAGCAGGGGGCATGACTGAGCCTTTTTCCTAATGTGTGTGTGTGTGTTTTATTAACCATTTACTAGTATTGGATTAATAATGGATAGGTGTCTTATTGACACCTCTCCATTATTAACCAGACTTAATGTCACCTTACAATAGCAAGGTGGCATTAACCCTTTATTATCCCACCACTACAGGGGAGTGGGAAGAGAGAGGCTAAGTGCCAGAACAGGCGCATCTTACAGATGTGCCTTTTCTGGGGTGGCTGGGGGCAGATGTTTTTAGCCAGGGGGGGCAATAACCATGGTCCCTCTCTAGGCTATTAATACAGCTAGAGCCCCCAAATTTTGCACACACACACTACTAACATTAGTAGTGAGGAATATGCAAAAAAAAGGGATAGGAAATGGTTTACTGTATGTAACCATGTCTCATATCCTGTCGGGTTTGGGAAGGAGATTGAATTACCGGCTTTTGCTATCTTTCGCTGTATTAAATATATATATATATATACACTCACCGGCCACTTTATTAGGTACACCATGCTAGTAACGGGTTGGACCCCCTTTTGCCTTCAGAACTGCCTCAATTCTTCGTGGCATAGATTCAACAAGGTGCTGGAAGCATTCCTCAGAGATTTTGGTCCATATTGACATGATGGCATCACACAGTTGCCGCAGATTTGTCGGCTGCACATCCCTGATGCGAATCTCCCGTTCCACCACATCCCAGAGATTTCATGTTGTTTACGCCAAATTCTGACCCTACCATCCGAATGTCGCAGCAGAAATCGAGACTCATCAGACCAAGCAACGTTTTTCCAATCTTCTACTGTCCAATTTCGATGAGCTTGTGCAAATTGTAGCCTCAGTTTCCTGTTCTTAGCTGAAAGGAGTGGTACCCGGTGTGGTCTTCTGCTGCTGTAGCCCATCTGCCTCAAAGTTCGACGCACTGTGCGTTCAGAGATGCTCTTAGGCCTACCTTGGTTGTAACGGGTGGCGATTTGAGTCACTGTTGCCTTTCTATCAGCTCGAACCAGTCTGCCCATTCTCCTCTGACCTCTGGCATCAACAAGGCATTTCCGCCCACAGAACTGCCGCTCACTGCATTTTTTTTCTTTTTCGGACCATTCTCTGTAAACCCTAGAGATGGTTGTGCGTGAAAATCCCAGTAGATCAGCAGTTTCTGAAATACTCAGACCAGCCCTTCTGGCACCAACAACCATGCCACGTTCAAAGGCACTCAAATCACCTTTCTTCCCCATACTGATGCTCGGTTTGAACTGCAGGAGATTGTCTTGACCATGTCTACATGCCTAAATGCACTGAGTTGCCGCCATGTGATTGGCTGATTAGAAATTAAGTGTTAACAAGAAGTTGGACAGGTGTACCTAATAAAGTGGCCAGTGAGTGTATATATCTCACTGACATATATATATATATATTGTAGCGTTTCACCCGCTACAGGTCTTGGGGATACTCGCATGGCAGCAGGATAAACACTTCAGGCATGATATCTCACACATATCAGTCCATATGGTTTATTCAAACTCCGCATAAACCAGACAGGGTACAGTCCATTTCATTACAGCCATGAAACATTAGACAGTTCACGTAGCAGATAGGCTTCTCTGCTGTATATTATAATCCCGTTGTCCGGGGTTACCTCTCAGAAGTTCCACTCCTTACACTGACTTCAGGTCAGTCCCAGGTCCTCAACACAGACCGTCCAGGTCTACGGTCTCCAGGTGCTTCCAGGGCGACTCCACTCCCAGGAGTCTCCAACACCAACCATCCGTGCTATGTCCAGCACGCAGGCTCTCCAGCCTGGAATGGTCTCTGTGTGTTTCCAGGACGTCCCCACTTGGAACCGTCCAACACACAGGCCATTCTGCAATGTCCTGCCAGGACACACGGAAGTGTGTCCACCCTGACAGACACTCACACACTCAATCTCTCAATCTCTCTTACCATGTGCTACACACACCTCCTTTACATAGGTGCAACCACACCAAGGTACCTGTCACATGGCTAGTCAGGTGAGCGTGACATCACCACAGGTCCTTACACACAAAATCATCTTACGTGTTCAGACACGCCTCTTTGGCTGGGTTTGTAGGTGACTGAACCCACCCATCTCTCCAATCACCTGAAAGCCTTCCCAATGTAAACAAACCCCTCAGCAGTAGATCTGCTTGAGCAAAACATACCCAGGCTTCCATCACAGGGCCACCCACCTCTGCGATACATACCATCCATCATTCACATGACCAGTCGCTATGCTACAATATATATATAGAGAGAGAGAGAGAGAGAGACTGGATATATGTTTTCACGAATATTTGAGCCCATGGATCCATTCTATGTCCATTTTGCAAGCCGGCGAGAAAATCTCGCTGTACGGATGCCATACGGATTACATACTGAGGTTTACATGCGCAAAATACGCAGCCACACCCTGCCTACGGATGACATATGGATCACTGTTTTGGGATCATTTGTGCTTATTACGCATGTAAAATACGGACCGTATTTCCCTACGCTGAGTGTGACCCGGGTCTGAATCCCAAAACTTGGAGCAAAAAAGATTAAAAAAAGTCATGTGCCCAAAAATGGTACCAAAAAAACATCAACTCGTCCCACATAAAACAAGCCCTCATGTGTCAGCAGAAATATGGAAAAATTATAGCTCTTAAAAATGATGATACAAAAACTAGTTTTTGCAGCACAGAAAAGCATCTTTTATTGTGTAACAGCAGCCAAACATAAGAAAACAATATAAATCTGGAATCACTGTAATCACACCGACCCAAAGAATAAAGTCATCTAATCACTTACACTACTTGAGAAACTGAGTAAAAAATAAATGTGACGACACAGCATTTGTTCTTGATTAGGCCAGACATATTTTTTATTCTTGGGTCAAGAGAAATTGATCATTGTTCATATGAACCTGAACGTTGACTCTTGAATTAATATTTATTGTAACTTATTGTGCTGCTATTAGGGTTGAGCGACTTTTACTTTTTCAGGATCGAGTCGGGTTTCGCGAAACCCGACTTTGTCAAAAGTCGGGTCGGGTGAAATCGGCCGAATATTGCGAAAAGTCGGGGATCCGACCGAAACACGAAACCCAATGCAAGTCAATGGAGAATCAAAGTCGGCAGTGAGTGGAGGACAGGAGAACACCAACAGAGCCCATTTTAATGCCAAAAACATCAATTCTTGTTACTTAAGCTTGTCAATCTTAATTTACCTTATAATAATAGTTAGCCATTGAAAATTTGGGGGTCATTTTGCAACAGTTGTGGGGGGAGTAGGGCTGGCTCAAGTTTTTCGTCGGCCCAGGAAACGCGGACTACGTCACGGCGGTGGAGCAGGGAGAGGTAAGTATTTCAACTTTGCAAGTGCTGTGATCCTGAGCAAGCAGGGGGGGCACACTCGTTTGCATTGCCACTGGCACAGGGCCCCTCAAAGTACGGCGTTGTGATTGACGGCAGGTGCGCCTCCCACCGGCAGAGACACTTTTGCGTACTATGAGGGGCCCTGTGCCAGTGACGTTGCCAACGAGTATGCCCCCCCACCTGTTGAAGGAACCTGCACTTTCATCTGCACCTTCCTCTTTGTCCCCATGTAAGGTGGTATAGTATGCGGGAAGGGGAACCAGACTTTCTGCAGGGTCAGATACTGGCTATGTAGAGTGCAAGGGGAATGTAGTGGTCTGGGTCAATGTACCGGCAGACTCATCTAGCAGTGGCTGGGCAATGGGCAGGATGAGGAGGAAACACAGATATAGGCCCAAATAATAAAGTAGGCTAAATGAAGTTCAAAATTGGTAACAGGAGTAAACAGGCAGCACTGCTTTGTTCATTGGAGGAGAACAGGAAGTAGCGGCAGACACCGTTAGTAGGCCCAACCAAACCAGTAGGCCAAATGCAGTTTTAAAATTCCTATAGGCCGAAAGCCTGAAGATTGAAGCTCAGGAGAAAAACACAGGCGAATACGAAGGAGCGGCAGACACCGTTAGTAGGCCCAACCAAACTAGTAGGCCAAATGCACTTTAATATGTGATATCGGCTGCAAATTGAGGCTCTGCTTTGTGCAGTGAAGGACAGCTGTATTGAGTGGCGCAGACAGACACAGGTAGTAGGCCTAAATTAAAAAAGTTGGCTCAATGCAGTTTAAAATTGGTTACAGGGGTACACAGGCGGCAGAGCGTTGTTAAGCGGAGGACGATTATCAGGACTGGAGTGGCCCAGACAGACTTAGTAGGCCTAAAATAAAAAAGTAGGCGCAATGCAGTTAAAAATGGGTAACAGGGGTACACAGGCAGCATTGTTTTGTTAGGCGGAGGACGATTGCTAGGAGTGGCGCAGACAGACTTACTTGGCCTAAAATAAAAAAGTTGGCTCAATGCAGTTCTAAACTGGTAACAGGAGTAAACTGGTGGCACTGCTTTGTTCGGTGGAGGACAACTGGAATAAGTGGCTGACACAGTACGTTGGCCTAAATAGTAAAGCGGGCTAAATGTCTGCAAAAAAAATGTTCGTAAATAAACAGGTGGCAAAGCAACGTACAGGGGTGGGTTCCTCTGCTGAGTACCAGATACTGGTAGTTCGCGCACAGTATTCACAGGTCAAAATGGAGGGCATGGTCCCTGTATATATTTACTATCATCTCTCAATTTGTATTGGCAGTGCCATTGAAGGATTTAACAGCACCAACTAAACAGTGGTGGAGCACTGTTTGAGCTGGGGGGGAACACTCTCTCGTGGGTGGCGGTACTGGCCCAGGGCCCCTCATATTACGACGGTGTGTCTGACGTTGGGTGTGTACCCCCACCGCCAGAGACACTTAATTGTACGATGAGGGACCCTGTGCCAGTGCCGTCGGCCAAAAGTGGGCACACCCACCTGTCCAGGCAAACGGCACTCGCACTGATGCTTGCGCCAGGTGGTGACCACGGGCCCGTGGGGGGAGTCAGCCCATTTAAGGAGGTGTTAAAAATGGCCTATGGTGAACATTCAGCAGCAGCAAATAGAGGAATTGGAGCTGTCAGTAAGAGGAGTCCAAAAGCAAGACCTTTTTAAAGGAAAGCTATGTGTCAGCAGGGAAAGGTGGGGCAAAAGAATTTGAAATCCATGATTGGTTCATTTTAATGAAGGTTAGATCATCAACATTTTGGGTAGCCAGACATGTCCTTTTTTCGGTCAGTATTGAACCAGCAGCACTGAAGACTCTTTCTGATAGCACACTGGCAGCAGGGCAAGCGAGCTCCTGTAATGCATATTCTGCCAATTCAGGCCAGGTGTCTAGTTTAGATGCCCAGTAATCAAAGGGGAATGACCTGTGAGGGAGAACATCGATAAGGGAGGAAAAGTAGTTTGCAACCATACTGGACAAATGCTGTCTCCTGTCACTTTGAATCGATGCAGCTGTCCCTGTCGTGTCAGCGGTCATTGAAAAATCACTCCACAACCTTGTCATAAAACCCCTCTGTCCAACACCACTTCGGATTTCTGCACCGCTAGCACCTCTGCCATGTTGCCCCCAACGGCTCGTGTGAGAACCATCACCGTCGCTGTGTGCTGGGAATGCCAGAACCAAACGGTCTACAAGAGTTGCTTGTTTGGTAGCCAATATTTGCTCTAGGTTCTCATGTGGCATGATATTTTGCAATTTCCCTTTGTAGCGTGGATCCAGTAGACAGGCCAACCAGTAATCGTCATCGGTCATCATTTTGACAATGCGGGGGTCCCTTTTTAGGATACGCAAGGCATACTCAGCCATGTGGGCCAATGTTCCAGGTGTCAATTCACTGCTTCTGCTGGGTTGAGGAGCACTTTCTTGCAAATCTACATCACAAGTGTCCCGCAAGAAACCTGTACCAGACCTTGCAACGGCACCAGTTTCTATTGCCCCCTGAGAAGCTCCCTCCTCCCATACTTATTCAGCCCCATCATCCTCCTCCTCATCCTCTTCGTCCGCCACCTCGTCCTGGACAGTTCCCTGACCAGACAATGGCTGACTGTCATCAAGGCTTCCCTCCTCCTCGGCTGCAGATGCCTGCTCCTTAATGTGCGTCAAACTTTGCATCAGCAGACGCATAAGTGGGATGCTCATGCTTATGATTGCGTCGTCTGCACTTACCAGCCTTGTGCATTCCTCAAAACACTGAAGGACTTGACAGAGGTCTTGTAGCTTCGACCACTGCACACCAGACAACTCCATGTCTGCCATCCAACTGCCTGCCCGTGTATGCGTATCCTCCCACAAATAAATGACAGCACGCCTCTGTTCACACAGCCTCTGAACCATGTGCAGTGTGGAGTTCCACCTTGTTGCAACATCTATAATTAGGCGTTGCTGTGGAAGATTTAGCGATCGCTGATGGTTCAGCATACGGCTGGAGTGTACGGGCGACCGGCGGATGTGCGAACAAAGTTTTCGCACCTTCAGGAGCAGGGCGGGTAACTCCGGATAATTTTTCAGGAAGCACTGCACCACCAGGTTCAAAGTGTGAGCCAAGCAAGGTATGTGTTTAAGTTGTGAAAGGGCTATGGCAGCCATAAAATTCCTTCCGTTATCACTGACTACCTTGCCTGCCTCAAGATGTACACTGCCCAGCCATGACTCACTTTCTTGCTGCAAGAACTCGGCCAGTACTTCCGCGGTGTGTCTGTTGTCACCCAAACACTTCATTTCCAACACAGCCTGCTGACGCTTACCACTAGCTGCTCCATAATGAGACACCTCGTGTGCAACACTGGCAGCTGCGGATGGAGTTGCCAGGCGACTGCGCTCTGTGGACGAGCTGTTGCTTCTGGAGGAGGAGGAGGGGGGTTGAACGCCTACTGCCAACTGTTTCCTAGACCGTGGGCTAGGCAGAACTGTCCCACTATGGCTGTCCCCTGTGGACCCTGCATCCACCACATTAACCCAGTGCACCGTGATGGACACGTAACGTCCCTGGCCATGCCTACTGGTCCATGCATCTGTGGTGAGGTGCACCTTTCCACTGACAGACTGCCTCAGTGCATGGACAATGCGGTCTTTGACATGCTGGTGGAGGGCTGGGATGGCTTTTCTCACAAAGAAGTGGCGACTGGGTAGGTCATAGCGTGGTACTGCGTAGGCCATCAGGTCTTTGAAAGCTTTGCTTTCGACCAACCGGTAGGGCATCATCTCTAACGAGATTAATCTGGCAATGTGGGCGTTCAAACCCTGTGTACGCAGATGAGAGGATGAGTACTTTCTTTTCCTCACGAGAGTCTCTTCTAGGGTGAGCTGGACAGGAGACCTGCAGATGGTGGAACTAGCGGTGGTTGTGGTGGTGGACATGGCGGATTGAGAGACAGTTGGTGATGTTGGCCTACATACAGTGCTTCCTACCAATAACCTTCTGATTCCCTGCCTGCTTTGGCCTTGCGACGATCCCTCCACATTTGCTGCTGGTGGTGTCCGAACCGGTGGGCTTACAGTGAGGGAAGCAATGTAGTGTTGCTGACTACCTTCATTCTGACCAGGTGCACCAACGGTACAGGACGTTTGGTAATTAGTCCAGGCTTGCAAGTGCATGCTGGTTAAATGTCTACGCATGCACGTTGTATTTAAATTTTGAAGAATCTTCCCTCTGCTAAAGGTCTTTGAGCATTTCTTACAGATCACTTTAGACTGATCATTGGGATCTTGGTAAAAAAAATGCCACACTGCACTCTTCCTGCTATGGAATTCCTTTTCAGGCATTGCACGCAGTGCAACTTTCAGCGGTTGGCCACGCTGTCCTAAAACTGTTTTTGTCACACATTTTGGGCCTGATACGGGCCTGGCTGATGACAGCTGTTGCGATGTAGATTGGTGTTGCTGCGGATAACCCTCCTCCGCTTGTGAGCTAGTGCCAGCGGCACCCTCTTCCCCCAATGGCTGCCAATCTGGGTCAAGAACTGGGTCATCTATCACCTCCTCCTCCGCAATGTCATGTGCACTTTCCTCAGTGTCACCGTGTAAGCCTGGGCTATAGTGTTTGGGACAGGGCACCATAGTCTCATCAGGGTCAGATTCTGGCTCAGGAAACTGCGAGGTCAATGTAGTGATCTGAGTCAATGGAACAGCATCATAATCTAGCTGTGGCTGTGCATCAGTGCACTCCATGTCCGATTCTTCTTGTAATGAGCAGTGTACAATTTCCCTTTCTAACCCTGGTGGGTAAAGAGCTCCATGGAGTAACCTGTAGTGTCGCCTGATGCATCCTTCACTTTTGGTTTGGGAGAAGGACACAAGGAAACGTCTTTTTCCGGACCGGAAGCATCCACTGATGACTGGCTGCTCTTAGATTTTGAACTTTGGGAAGAGGAGGCGAAAGAGCTAGAGGCTGAGTCAGCAAGGAAAGACAAAACTTTTTCCTGCTGCTCCGGCTTTAAAAGCTGTTTTCCTACTCCCAGGTAAGGGAGCCTTCGAGGCCTTGTGTAGCCAGACGATGACGCAGGCTCAACACCTCCAGCCTTAGGTGCTACTGTGCTTTTGCCACTACCACCAGATGCAGCACCACCATCAGTACTAGCTGGCAACCCCCGCCCACGGCCTCTTCCACTAGACTTCCTCATTTTTTGGGGGGAGACACTGAACCACAACTCTGGCCCAGTGGTATAACACAACACTATGAACGTGGCAGAAAGTGGCTGCCTGATATATGACACACTAGCAGTACAGCAGAATATAAACTGTGTGAGAAATACTATCTCACTTTTGAGGGGAGACACTGAACCACAACTCTGGCCCAGTGGTATAACACAACACTATGAACGTGGCAGAAAGTGGCTGCCTGATATATGACACACTAGCAGTACTGCAGAATATAAACTGTGTGAGAAATACTATCTCACTTTTGGGGGGAGACACTGAACCACAACTCTGGCCCAGTGGTATAACACAACACTATGAACGTGGCAGAAAGTGGCTGCCTGATATATGACACACTAGCAGTACTGCAGAATATAAACTGTGTGAGAATTACTATCTCACTTTTGGGGGGAGAAACTGAACCACAACTCTGGCCCAGTGGTATAACACAACACTATGAAGGTGGCAGAAAGTGGCTGCCTGATATACGACACACTAGCAGTACAGCAGAATATAAACTGTGTGAGAATTACTATCTCACTTTTGGGGGGAGAAACTGAACCACAACTTTGGCCCAGTGGTATAACACAACACTATGAACGTGGCAGAAAGTGGCTGTAATTATTATAAAAACAATAAAAAATTACTGCAATAACAAGCTTCCTACAATGATCTCAGGACAAGTATGGCAGCAATAAAAAGGACTGCTGAACAAAAAAATTGGTAGACAAATAAACAAGACAGGTAACTGTGCAGAGAAGAGCAACAGGATTTTTGCTTTGAAAAAAGCAGTTGGTTTACACAGCACCGTGCACACAGCTATGCAGCTGCTGCACTAAAATACGACCTCCACTGTCCCTGCACAAAAAGGTGGTGTGGGACAGTGAAAATCACTCCAGCACAAGCGGTTTGGGGGTTTATATTTCCTCCCTAACTCTGTCCCTGCTTCTGACTAACTGCAGCAAACTCTCCCTATGCTCAGATCGGCAGAAGTAAGATGGCGGTCGGCATGCACGCCCCTGTGACGCCGCAGACAGCAAGCCAATCACTGCCATGCCCTTGTCTAAGATGGTGGGGACAGAGACCTATGTCATCACGCTGCCCACACTCTGCGTCCTCCTTCATTGGATGAAAAACGGCGGTAACAGCGTCATACGAAACGCGACTTTGGCGCTCTGATCGTGTACCGCATGGCCGATCCCACACTAGGATCGGTTCGGGTTTCATGAAACCCGACTTTGCCTAAAAGTCGGCGATTTCTGAAAATAACCGATCCGTTTCGCTCAACCCTAGCTGCTATGCTTGCAAGACAGGGACGCAGGATAATTGAACAATCGATATTTGCTAAGATGTTGATTCCCATTGTATTAGCTCATTCAACTTGTTGACCTGCAGACAGTAAAGGACAAACTACATGGAATGATTGAATACTCAAACAGTGAGAGTTAGCCTCATACCACCTTCCCCCTGACCTGCGGATGATGGCTTGGAGGACAGCTGTGGGTATAAAAATGGACCTGCATCCTTCTGCAGGGGACTTAACAGAACAGCAGCCAGGCATCATGGCTCCAGCTGGAGGAATACAGATCTGATCCATTGACCATCACTGAAGCCCTGGAGACATTCAGAGAAGCCAGGTTGGGACAATCAGGTCACCTGGCTCCATGGAGATGTTCTGAGAAGCAAGATTGGGGCAATCAGGTCACCTGGCCCAATGGAGACAATTGTAGAAGACAGGTTGTGACAATCAGGTCACCTGGTCATGTACTTCAATGGACTGTCAGCTTCCTAAGCTTTTCGTTACCTTCTCTCTGTGCATGCCCACCAAAAGCAGGATGCCACTGGTTGGGGCAGCCGGCCCTGGAAGGCCTGAAGTTGCAGCTGTTCTAATCCCAGCGAGCGGGAGAGGGAGACTCTCTAGTTTGCACCATCTTTTGTATTGCTGGGTCTGTACTAGATTTTATTGTCTGTTGGTGGTTGAATAAAGTATTGCCACACTGTTTTACCTTCAACCAGTGTTGTCTGAGTAGTATTCTGCAATCTGAAAAGGAGTGCAGGCATTAAATGGGATGAGTCCTGGTCCACACGGTCTTTCTAAAGACAGCCCTCGTGTCCCAACAATAAATAAAACCATTTCTTCACCTGGTGTTGGTTCTCAACACCACTGCTGCTTGGTTCTGGAAAACACCCATGTAGTCAAATCATTACTACACCTTTAGATAATTTGCCAAAGAGGTCTAATTTCCAAAATGGGGTCATTTGAAGGGAGTATTCTGCTTTTTTAGCACTTAGGTGCTCTGTATATAGAGTCTACAAAATGTTATGGTTTGCTGGTGCTATGACCCACTGGAAGAGCCCCTGAAGTTTCAGAACAGAAAAAAAACATAAGTGACCCCATTTTACAAACTACACCTCAATGAATGTTGAAGAAAAAATTATTGCATTTTTACTACAAAAATTTAGTTTTAACCCCAGATTTTTCATTTCCACAGGGGAAAATGTGTAAAAATGGCACCAAAATTTGTCACAATTTCTGCTAAATGTGGAAATACCCTATATGAGGCTGCACAGTACTGCTTAGCCACATGACAAGACTCGGGAGTGACAGAACGCTATTTGCCTCATGAAGCACAAATTTTCCTAGAATAGTTTCCAGACTCCATAAACATAATCCCTAAGTGCTAGAAGAGCAGAATACCCTGCTCAAGTTAACCCATTTTGGAAATCATACCCCTTTGGGAATTTACAGTTTCTAGAGGTGTAATGATGATTTGGACCAAATAGAGAAGAAGAGCGCACTACCAATAATGTATAAATTCAGTTTCATGATACTGGCCGCTTTTTTAGCACCCCGACTAGGATTTAGTATTATACAGTATAATACTAAATCCTAGTCGGGGTGCTAAAAAAGCGGCCAGTATCATGAAACTGAACAAGAGAGAGGAGCCACTTATGTAAATGCACACCACGAACAAATAGAATAATAATACTCGAATGTAAAAGCAGGAATTTTTATTGACAAACCACAACTTCAAAGAAAAAAACATAAAACATAATTAAAACCAATAAAGCATGAGACACTTGATCCGTATATGAATGTAACAAATTATATACAAATACAGACCTGCACAACCTTATTTATAATAAACAGCCACCCCTCTGACTCATGGGACGAAAGGCACAAAAATAAATGGGGCCTAAAACCCTATAGCATCTGTATGTGCTGAATGGCAAACAGACTCGCCACTCATGGGTAAAATACAAGAAGCCCTGTATAAATAGTAGCGCTTTGCAAGTCTCTGCACAGACTTGCAAAGCGCTCTCTCTGCAGGCTGTGGAACGTATCAACCTCAGCTTTATGGCTGGGGTGCCCTATTAGGCTTTGCACTTCCGGTTTCGCCGTGTTTTGCTCACCGGTTTCCTATCAGGTGAGCTATACATTTACGATTTATACAGGGCTTCTTGTACAGGCCGCATCTTCCCCTGATGAAGCTCTTTTTATAGAGCGACACGCGTTGGGCTGTTTCTCTTAATCCTGTAGGACCTGCACACGGGGACGGCGTCTCCTCCTCCCTTCCTCATGTGGGTACTTCCATGCTTTCTTTGCCTGATTTTGGGCGCTCACTCTATTTAGGTCATTTACCATGCTGGTATTTTACCCATGAGTGGCGAGTCTGTTTGCTATTCAGCACATACAGATGCTATAGGGTTTTAGGCCCCATTTATTTTTGTGCCTTTCGTCCCATGAGTCAGAGGGGTGGCTGTTTATTATAAATAAGGTTGTGCAGGTCTGTATTTGTATTTGAGACAATTTGAAGAGACAATTTGCATAATTAGCATATTACCTAGAGGAGCATTGCGGCTTTAAGTCTCCTCATCTCGGCATGCTTAGCATGTCGATCTCCGCAAGGAGAAACGATACTTCTTGGATTACAGAAAAGAGACACAAGTCCAAAAAGTGAGTATATCTATTTTTTCATCAACCTGAGTCCATTCAAAGGGAGTTAGTTAGTAGTGGACAACCCCTTTAAAGCTTAATACATTTGTTGGCCTTATGTCAGACACTCAACCTCCTGCTAAACCCTGACATGTATATCACCACTTTTGAAAAGGGTGAGAAGTGAAAAGTTAAAAAAAAAAACACGCTAACAAGGCTAGATAATGCCACAAAACGATTGATACAACAAAAGTAAAACTCGGCGACAACTCCTTATGGCCTAACGTAACTGCTATAGCTATTAGACCGCCATCTTCCAATACTCCTAATAACATCAGCCCCCAATCCTCCCACAGCCGCATCAGTTGCCGCCCCAATCCGGAAAGAGTGAGGAGCAAAACGAGATTCATCCATTCTCAAAAAACTAAGAGCCCTTTTAAAAACCACGGTAAACCAATACCTAGATAAGAATGAACCATCAACCTAACATAATAAGGATCCTTCCCGATTAGGCCTAAGATCTCAAAAACTCACCAAATAATTGACCAGACACATCGCCGAACCAGACACAGAGCCTAACACAACCCTTCTACCTCTCCCTTCCTGGTCAATCTTCGACCAACGCAACCAATACTCAACCCGCCCTGCAGACAACAGTACATCCCGGGCTAAGATGCCTCCCATCACTTTTTAACTAGGCGACACGAGTTCTCCAATTCTCAGTACCCCGAAAAAAGCAAAAGAAAAAGACAACCTAAACAAGCAACATTCAAAGTTCGACGTACAAAAAGAACCTAATGCCTCTCCCAACCTCTCCAACAAAGTAAATGACACCGGCCGCCTCAAATCTACTTGACAATTCCTCCTACGGAAACCTTTTACCGCTTGTCTCACCAAAAAGACCTTGGACAAATCCTGCTGCCCCCTTAACTTGAAACCAAAAGACAGAGCGGCCAAAATACGTGACACCATCTCCCAAGACCAACCTTCAGCAGCCCGCCAACTCAACCAAGACAATAATGCACCCACTTGCTCATCCGCACCAGGCTCACCAGACCCCGCTGCCAACACACCCTCCCAAGACAACCAAATTGCCTGATAAGCCTCCCAAGTTTTTGGAGCCAACGACGACTTTATCAATTCTTTGGCGTCCCGGATATCACAAGCCAAAGTTCCACAGGGCATTCCAAGCCGATGACCTCTGTTATGATCCTTAGTGGTTGAGGATCACAAATTACTCCAGCTAAGTAACAAACATAGGACAAGCTCTAGGGAGGTGGCAAACTGGACTGACCGCAAATCTGAACCTATCCAAACACACTAGAAGTAGCCGGTGAACGTGAAGACAATGAAGCGAGGCTTGAATTTAGGAGAGGAGACCTTCATAGGAACATACCGAGAAGACAGCCACACCAAATCCCCAACACGAAGTCGGGGACCCACACCGCGGCGGCGGTTGGCAAAGCGCTGAGCCTTCTCCTGTGACAACCTCAAATTGTCCACCACATGGTTCCAAATCTGCTGCAACCTATCCATCACAGAATCCACCCCAGGACAGTCAGAAGGCTCAACCTGATCCGAGGAAAAACGAGGATGGAAACCAGAATTGCAGAAAAAAGGCGAAACCAAAGTAGCAGAACTAGCCCGATTATTAAGGGCAAACTCGGCCAATGGCAAAAAAGTCACCCAATCATCCTGATCAGCAGAAACAAAACATCTCAAATAAGTTTCCAACGTCTGATTAGTTCGCTCGGTTTGGCCATTAGTCTGAGGATGAAAGGCCGACGAAAAAGACAAATCAATGCCCATCTTAGCACAAAAAGTCCGCCAAAACCTGGACACAAACTGGGATCCTCTATCAGACACAATATTTTCAGGAATGCCGTGCAAGCGAACCACATTCTGAAAAAATAGAGGAACCAAATCGGAGGAGGAAGGCAACTTAGGCAAGGGCACCAAATGGACCATCTTGGAAAAACGATCACACACCACCCAGATGACAGACATTTTCTGAGATACTGGAAGATCCAAAATAAAATCCATGGAAATGTGCGTCCAAGGCCTTTTTGGGACAGGCAAAGGCAAAAGCAAACCGCCGGCACGAGAACAGCAAGGCTTAGCCCGAGCACAAATCCCACAAGACTGCACAAAGGAACGCACATCCCGCGACAAGGAAGGCCACCAGAAGGACCTAGCCACCAAATCTCTGGTACCAAAAATCCCAGGATGACCCGCCAACACCGAAGAATGAACCTCGGAAATAACTCTGCTGGTCCATTTATCCGGGACAAACAGTCTCTCTGGTGGACAACGGTCAGGTCTATCCGCCTGAAATTTCTGCAGCACTCGTCGCAAATCTGGGGAAATGGCAGACAAAATCACTCCCTCTCTGAGAATACCAGCCGGCTCAGAAACTCCTGGAGAGTCAGGCACAAAACTCCTGGAAAGTGCATCAGCTTTCACGTTCTTTGAACCAGGCAGGTATGAGACCACGAAGTTGAAACGGGAGAAAAACAACAACCAACGAGCCTGTCTAGGATTCAGGCGCTTGGCAGATTCGAGGTAAATCAGATTTTTGTGATCAGTCAAGACCACCACACGATGTTTAGCTCCTTCGAGCCAATGTCGCCACTCCTCAAATGCCCACTTCATAGTCAACAACTCCCGATTACCAACATCATAATTCCGCTCGGCAGGCGAAAATTTTCTTGAAAAGAAAGCACATGGCTTTATCACAGAGCCATCAGAGCTTCTCTGCGACAAAACAGCCCCTGCTCCAATCTCAGAAGCATCAACCTCGACCTGGAAGGGGAGAGAGACATCTGCTTGACATAAGACTGGAGCTGAAGAAAACCGGTGCTTCAGCTCCCGAAAGGCCTCCACGGCCGCAGGAGACCAATTAGTCACATCAGAACCCTTCTTGGTCAAATCCGTCAAAGGTTTAACCACGCTAGAAAAATTAGCGATGAAACGACGGTAAAAATGAGCAAAACCCAAGAACTTCTGAAGACTCTTAACAGACGTGGGCTGAGTCCAGTCATGAATAGCCTGGACCTTGACTGGGTCCATCTCCACAGTAGAAGGAGAAAAAATAAAACCCAAAAAGGAGACCTTCTGTACTCCGAAGAGGCATTTTGAGCCCTTCACAAATAAAGCATTAGCACGCAGGACCTGAAACACCATCCTGACCTGCTTCACATGGGACTCCCAATCATCAGAAAAGACCAAAATGTCATCCAGATAAACAATCATAAATTTATCCAGATATTCTCGGAAGATGTCATGCATGAAGGACTGAAACACAGAAGGAGCATTAGAGAGTCCAAAAGGCATCACCAAGTACTCAAAATGGCCTTCGGGCGTATTAAATGCTGTTTTCCATTCATCTCCCTGCTTAATGCGCACAAGGTTATACGCACCACGGAGATCTATCTTGGTGAACCAACTGGCACCCTTAATCCGAGCAAACAAATCAGACAATAGTGGCAAAGGATACTGAAATTTGACTGTGATTTTATTCAGAAGACGATAATCTATACAAGGTCTCAAAGAACCGTCCTTCTTGGCCACAAAAAAGAATCCTGCACCAAGAGGGGAAGAGGATGGGCGAATATGTCCCTTCTCCAAAGACTCCTTTATATAACTCCGCATCGCGGCATGCTCTGGTATAGACAAATTAAAAAGTCGTCCCTTAGGGAATTTACTACCAGGAATTAAATTTATAGCACAGTCACAATCCCTATGAGGGGGCAGGGCACTGGACCTGGGCTCATCAAATACATCCTGGTAGTCAGACAAAAACTCAGGGACCTCAGAAGGATTGGAAGAAGCAATAGACACCAACGGAGTATCGCCATTAATTCCCTGACAACCCCAACTTGACATAGACATAGCTTTCCAATCTAGAACTGGATTATGAGCCTGCAGCCATGGCAGACCCAAAACGACAACATCATGCAAATTATGCAGAACAAGAAAGCGAATCACCTCCTGATGTACGGGAGTCATGCACATGGTCATTTGCGTCCAATACTGAGGCTTATTCTCAGCCAATGGCGTAGCATCAATTCCCCTCAGAGGAATAGGAAATTCCAAAGGCTCCAGGACAAAACCACAGCGCCTGGCAAACGACAAATCCATCAGATTCAGGGCAGCACCCGAATCCACAAAAGCCATAACCGAGTAGGACGACAAAGAACAAAGCAAAGTAACAGACAAAATAAATTTAGGCTGTATAGTACCAATGGTGACAGGTTTAGCGATTTTCTTTAAGCGTTTAGAGCATGCTGAGATAACATGAGTAGAATCACCACAGTAAAAGCACAACCCATTTTGACGTCTATGACTTTGTCGCTCAATTCTGGTCAGAGTTCGGTCACATTGCATAGACTCAGGTCTCTGTTCAGAAAATACCGCCAAAGGATGCGCAGATTTGCGCTCCCGCAAACGCCGATCAACCTGAATGGCTAAAGCCATAGAATCACTCAGACTTGTAGAGATGGGAAACCCCACCATAACATTCTTAACGGCCTCAGAAAGACCTTCTCTGAAATTTGCAGCCAGGGCACACTCATTCCATTGAGTAAGCACCGACCATTTCCGAAATTTTTGACAATACACCTCTGCTTCATCCTGACCTTGAGAGATAGCCAGCAAAGCTTTTTCTGCCTGATTCTCAAGATTAGGCTCCACATAAAGCAGTCCAAGAGCCAGAAAAAATGCATCTACATTAAGCAATGCAGGATCTCCTGGCGCCAGAGAGAAAGCCCAATCCTGAGGGTCGCCACGCAACAAGGAGATATGTTATGGATCCCAATGGCTAGGGGATCGCACTGGACAAGCAAAAAATAACTCAAATAACGGACGAGCTCTAGGGTGATGGAACCTGGGCTGACCGCTGCCCTACTCCTGACAAACACAACTAGAAATAGCCAGGGAGCGTGCCTACGTTGATTCTAGATGCCTCGCGCCAGCCTAAGAGCTAACTAGCACTGCAGAGAAAATAAAGACCTAACTTGCCTCCAGAGAAATAAACCCCAAAGGTATAGTTGCCCCCCACATGTATTGACGGTGAAAATGAGAGGAAGGCACGCACATAGATATGAAAATAGAGTTAGCAAAACGAGGCCTGCTATAACTAGAAAGCAGAAGGATACAAAAGGGGTCTGAGCGGTCAGCAAAAAACCCTAATCAAAAACCATCCTGAGATTACAAGCACCCATGTGCCAACTCATGGCACATGGGGAGCACCTCAGCCCACTAGAGCTTCCAACTAGCATAGAGTAATATTTAGCAAGCTGGACAAAAAACAAAACAACTGAAAAGCATAACTTAGCTTATCCTGAGAGATCTGGAAGCAGGTAGTCAGAACCAAACTGAGCACATCTGAATACATTGATAGCCGGCAAGGGAATGACAGGAAAGCCAGGTTAAATAGGAAACACCCAGCCTCAGATGGACAGGTGGAAACCAGAGACCGCAACCCACCAAAGTCACCCAGTACCAGTTGTAACCACCAGAGGGAGCCCAAAAACAGAATCCACAACAGAGATAACAATTTTAACTTGCTGAGCGGAATCACCAGAGGAACGAGGTCTCAGAGATAGAAATAACTTACAATTATTCTTAAAATTTAGAAACCTAGATCTATCTCCAGAAAACAACTCAGGAATGGGTATCTTTGGTTCTGACATAGGGCTATGAATAACAAAATCCTGAATACTTTGCACCCGTGCAGTAAGATGATCCACACTAGAAGTCAGAGTCTGAACATTCATGTCTGCAGCTGAGCTCAAAACCACCCAGAGTTCAAGGGGATGAAAGAAGCTAAACAGACTGCAGCAAAGGAAAAGCTGGAGGGAAAAAAAAAAAAATGTACTCAGGTCTTCTTTTTATCCCACTTCTGCGATGCATTAAACACTTTTTGGCCTGCTATACTGTTATGATCCTTAGTGGTTGAGGATCACAAATTACTCCAGCTAAGTAACAAACATAGGACAAGCTCTAGGGAGGTGGCAAACTGGACTGACCGCAAATCTGAACCTATCCAAACACACTAGAAGTAGCCGGTGAACGTGCCTAAAAATCCTAGACGTCTCAAGCCAGCCTGAGGAACTAACTACCCCTAGAGAGAAAGAAAGACCTCTCTTGCCTCCAGAGAAATAATCCCCAAAGATATAGAAGCCCCCAACAAATAATAACGATGAGGTAAGAGGAAGGCACATACACAGGGGTGAAAGCAGATTCAGCAAATGAGGCCACACTAATACTAGATAACAGAAAACAGAAAAGGGAATCTATGTGGTCAGTAAAAAACCCTTACAAAATATCCACTCTGAGATTTCAAGAACCCCCGCACCAACTAACGGTGTGGGGGGAGAAACTCAGTCCCCTAGAGCAACCAGCAAGCGAGGAAATCACATTTTAGCAAGCTGGACAAGAAACATGATGAATGCTGATAATCAAAAAATGAACAAACAAAAACTTAGCTTGTCTTGGAGAGACTGGGAGCAAGGTAGTTACAAGGAATCTGAAGAGCACTGAATACATTGATAGCAGGCAAGGAACTGAGTATCCAGGTGAGCTAAATAGGAAACCAACCAAGGATAACGAACCAGCTGATGCAGCCAACCTGCAGAAAGACAACACTACACAGTACCGCTTGTGACCACTAGAGGGAGCCCAAAAATAGAGTTCACAACAGACCTCTGCTTCCAGAACCAATGACCGAAAACGCTCAAACTGAAAGCAAGAAAGAGAGTCTGCAATGGAATTACGTACACCCGGCACATGAGACGCTGTCACATGAGAGTTTAGAGCCAAACATAACAAAACCAACTGTCTCAGCACACGCACTACAGGCGGTGATGAAGCGGTAAGCCCATTCACTGCGCAAACCACCCCCATATTGTCACAATTAAAACGAACATGCCTGTCACGAAATTCCTGTTTCCACAAATGAACTGCCACTAAAATAGGAAAAATCTCCAATAGCGCAATATTGCGAACCAATCCTGATGAAAACCAATCTACCGGACATCTTGCTGCACACCACTGCCCTCTAAAATACGCTCCAAAACCGCTCCCCCCTGCTGCATCTGTAACAACTCCAATGAATCTGTGTCAACATCCTCCATAAGCAAAGAACGGCCATTATAAGTCTCCAAAAAGGTACTCCAAACAGCCAAATCCTCCCTCAATTCTGCGAACAACCGGATGAAATGATGAGGAGCTCGAACTCCAGCCGTGGCACCAGCCAACTTTCTTGAAAAACACTCTACCCATAGGCATGACCTGACAAGCGAAATTAAGCTTTCCCAGCAAAGAGTGAAGATAACGCTAAGTCAATTTCTTCCAGCGACGAGCCCAGGCCACCTCTTCACGTAACCCGACTACCTTCTCCTCCGGCAATCTGAACTCCCACTGAACCATGTCGATGACAATGCCCAAGAAACTTAAACATGTGGTCGGGCCCTCGGTTTTCCCGGGAGCCAAAGGAACACCAAAACGATCTGACACCCACTCAACAGCTCTCAAAATCCTATGACAATGAACAGACCCAGCCGGGCCAACGCACAAAAAGTCATCCAAATAGTGAATCACGGAGTCGCAACCTGAAACCTCCCTAACCACCCATTCCAAAAAGGAACTAAAGGTCTCAAACAAGGCACACGATAGAGAACACCCCATCGGCAAACATCTATCCACAAAAAACCCCATTCCAAAAACAACCCAAAAGTTTAACACTATTCGGATGAATTGGCAACAACCGAAACTCCGCCTCAGAAAATGGCTTCATCAAAAGACGCATAAACCACCGAGCAAAGCTCAGGGGCAATACCGTCATTAACGGACAACCCCCGACGATAAGACAGATGGTGAATCAAACAAAATTTCCCTGCTTCTTTCTTAGGAACTACACCAAGCAGAGACACAACTAAATCTTCAAACAGCGGCGAAGCAAATGGGCCAGCCATGCGACCCAATGCAACCTCCTTCCTCAGCTTCTCAGAGACCACCTCCCCGTACAACAGAGCTGACCGCAAATGTTTAAAAACACAGGGAACAACAAAAGCAGGGGCTGGAATAACAAAACCTTCATTAAAACCTCGCAAAACAACAATTCAGCCGATTCTCTAAGAGGATATCTACTTAGAAAAGGAGCCATCTTTTCCAGCTTCACCGGAGTCACCCCATGGGTATTTCCAGCCCCTGATTTCGACTTGGCTTTTTTGAAGCATTTTGAGGCCCCATGAGAGGAGCCACTGCAATGGGAGCAAAGATGTTTAAATTTGCAGTTGGCCCTGAACTTGCACTGATCGTCATTGAACGGCCAACATAACCCCAATTTGTGCCCTCCTGTCTGACCTGATTGCCCTGATGACCCAGCCAAACTGGACTGGTTAGCTTGGCCAGAACCTCCGGCCCCACCTTGAAAGGAATGGGCGAACTTATACTGCGCCATAACCCTTAACCATAGCCCGATGTCCTTTTGATCCCATCTCAGGGCTGGGCAAATGGCTTTCCTCTGTCTAAATTGCTCATCGTACCTAAGCCACGCTTGTCCTCCGTATACCCTATGAACCTTTCCAATAGCGTCCATACTGTATAACAAAAAAGCTCAGAACAATTTTCTGGCACTTTTTCCCCAATAACACTAGCCAAAATTGCAAAGGCCTGAAGCCAGTTTATAAAAGTCTGGGGAATCAAATGCCACCTACGCTTTTCTTCTTCCTCTTTTTTACTATCCTCTTTTTTGCCTTTGTCCAAATTAAATTTCTCCATACGGAGCAAAGAAAAAAATTCTACGTACTCATCTTTTAAAATCTTCTTCCTTACCTCCTTTTTAAGATGTGCCCCAAAGGGCCTTCAAAACACACGTATACTTCACCATGAGCCCTATCGTCTAAATGGATCCTGCCTTCCTTTTCTTTATCAGTCTGCACCGAAACAGAGACGGGTTCTGCCCACAACACTGCCACCTCCCCCAAACCAACAAGCCCCCCTCGTGGACTTACCCACGCCACCAAATGCCTCTGCTCATTTATACCATGATCAAACCTCACCAACAAATCCCGTACATTAGCTAACACCTCACGAACCCCTACCCCTTCAGCATCACCCGTGACGCCAGGCAAATTTACACCACTTAACTTCCCCCGATTACCACTAACCGCAGGTGAAGAGAAACTTTGTGGAGACAAAGAAGACAAGGACGTATACTCACCAGGCTGCGAGGGAGCTGTGATCCCTCCAGCCGGAATACCGGGATCCCTCTGAACAGGGAGATCGTGCCCCAACACATCCATAGGAGACTGCTGGTGTGATCTTTAAGAAGCCGAAGACTGCACCCCTTGGAATACCTCAACTGGAGGGAAAATGGGAGCAGGATGCTGAATGCCCATATTCTGCCCCTGCAGCACACAGGTGTTGTGAATTCTGCTCTTGGGCTCCCTCCGGTGGTTGTAAGTGGTAGCGCTGCTGTCTCTGAACCACAGCATTTATCAGGTGGTTTCACTTTTTGCAATTTGGACAGGGCTATTTAGTCTTGCTTCACCCTTTAGTCAGTGCCAGTTGTCCATTGTTCCTGGAGGATTTCATCCCTGCCTGGTCTCTTCTGCTTTGCAGTTCTTTTCAACAAAGATAAGTTCTGGCCTTGATTTTGCTGTCCACATGCTGTGGTCTTATTGTTCAGCTATTTTCCATGTTTTGTCTTGTCCAGCTTGGTCTGTATAAGGATTTGTTTAGCCAAGCTGGTATCTCTGGAGATGCAGATATACCCTCCATGTCTTTAGTTAGCTGTGGAGTTTTTGTATTTTCTGTGGTGGATATTTTCTAGTGTTTCAATACTGACCGCATAGTACTCTGTCCTGTCCTTTCTATTTAGCTAGAAGTGGCCTCCTTTGCTAAATTCTCATTTCAGTCTGTGTATGTTTTTTCCCTCTCCTCTCACAGTCAATATTTGTGGGGGGCTGCCTGTTCTTTGGGGATTTTCTCTGAGGCAAGATAGTTTTCCCTTTTCTATCTCTAGGGGTAATTAGTCCTCCGGCTGTGTCGAGATGTCTAGGGAGAGCTAGGTACATTCCACGGCTACTTCTAGTTGCGGTGTTAGGTTCAGGGTCTGCGGTCAGTACAGGTACCACCTTCTCCAGAGTACGTCCCATGCTGCTCTTAGGCCACCAGATCATAACACACAGGCCCCCATCATCAGCAGACCCCAAGGAAGAATCAGCCACTCTGTCCAGATCCCTTGGAGCAGGAGAACACCCTGCTGCAGAAGAAGGAGCCTGCCCGGCTACCCGAAGCCCCGGGCCGCCCGCCCCTGTATCAGCAGCACATCCTCGCCTGATGGTTGACAGCGCTGAAGCAGGCCGCGTAGCAGAAACATCACTGCCGCGGCCTCCCAACACACTAGGCCTTGAACGCTGACAGGCACGCGCCGGATCCGCCCCAACATTACCGTGAGGCGAAGGCCTAGCAGCCGCATACGGGCCCCGCCTGGCAGTAGGATTCCTCCCAGGTCGGGGCCTGCTGGCCACATAACATACTGGCGTCCGACCTGGAGGGTCCCTGGAGGGGCTCCTGCGCCTGCTGGGGGCCCGGGGAGCCGAATCCAGGGACAAATGCTCAGGGGCCTAGTCCGTCAAGATCGCCATACCAGAGATAAAGTTGGAGCCGCTGACCCCGCACTACCGCTAATGATGCCCGCCACCTGCTCCTCCAGCCAGCCTTGAGGGTGCGATGCCGCCGCGGCCCTCAAGCTCTCCAGGATCCTGACAACAGCAGACATGGAAAGTTGAACAGTCCCTGTACCCAGAGAGAGGGAACTGAAGAGACCCCACCCCAACTCTGCTCTAAGTACAATCCCTTCCAGACCGCCCCCTTCATTACCCTCACCCCACCCTCCATCCCATTGTCATGCTGTCCTCCGCCTACGCCATGGGGGAGAGGCGGCTCTGCTCCAGCCATTTCTTTAGGTGGAGCTTTTCCAGTGCCGTCTATCGTCTATCCTGCAGCCCACTTTTTAGGAACCACGTAGCCATGCGCTTGTGACTGGCACTTTACTGATCATGCCCCCAGCCTTGCTGACTCATCTCTTCTTGGACTCGCAACTTCCAACACCTGGCTGACATTTGTCTGGTCCACAGAGACCCTTAGGGACTCTAACAAAGTTTCCTGACTGTAGGTCTCCTTCCCCAACTTGCCTGCTAAGAGTATTTCGCTGCCACCAATGTTCTTAGAAGTTTCTGATTTCTCTTACTACTTTCCTGCTTTCTTCTTCCACACACACCCCAGGTGAAGTTCACCTTGACCAGATGGTGCTCATTCTTCTTCCTTCTTGATGTTAACTAACTACAACTTCCAGATATTCCCAATCCTCCTTCCCACTATGAGCAGGTTCTACAGTTAAACCTGTGATACTCAACTAAACAGGAATTGCGGCCACAGGAGGACAATAAAAAGCAGTAAAATACAATACATGTAAGAGTAACATATATTTAAACAACAGGAGTTGTCAGATGAGAGGAACGCCATCCTCACCACCCTTACACTTGCACAATGGTTCTTTTTTGCCTGTGTCTGCGAGTACCAGTGTCAAATGGGTCTTTGTGCCCTCCCGATCTGGTTTCCATTGATTCCTCATCACTCACTATAGATAGAACCCTATGTATCACAGTATGAGATACTCCTATAGAAAGATATCAGAAAATGCAGGAAGATGAAGAAAACTAAGTTGAATTAATTTTTGAACACTGCAACTGGTTTCCACTGAATGTAAAAGTTATATGAAAAATTGCTGCTTTATTCCTGATGCCACCCTTGACCTTGTGATGTTTCTACAATGCATATCTACTGTATTTCAAAAAGGGGGCAGATATTTATCTGATAACTGATAAGGCGTTTACATGTCCAAGTATATCAGAAAAGCAAAAAAAAGATCTACTGTTGGTGACAATATGATTAAATCAGTCTGTCCATGGTACAGCACAGTTCACAAGTCAGGAATACTCTATCTAAGCATTAAGGTTATTACCACAGTAAAACAGAAATTATAGCCCTATATAAGCGTGCAGGGAAATGTTCTCTGCTGATAGTCATACAGCGGGATTATCATGTACATTCTTCAGCCACATGTCAGAGTTTGGGCCATATTGTCACTATAAGAATGAAATGTTTTAACCCAAGTTTAATAAGCAATATATTGGCAAAATACTGTGCACCCATTCACCTAAATCTCTCCTCGGGATTGTTCTGCATTTAGATGTGTCTGCCGAGATGCCAGATGATGTAACTGTATTTTTTTGGTCTTCCTGAACAGAGAAAATACAACTCAAAACAGCAACAATTTTTGTACAAGGGACTCCTATGATGACTGGCTGCGTGGCATCCGTACGAAGAATTATTGAGTACATCCAAGCAATACCTGAAATGCAGCATAAATATAGTCTTGGATAAAGAAGAGATTAAAAAAAAGGATAAAAAGTGCCATCCAAGGAAAGTTCATAAAGTTATTCACGTTCAACTCTTCAACATTTCCAGCATCAATTTTAAAGCACCAGTCTAGCATTTTTTTTATTTCAGTGCTGGTGTGGTGCCAGAAATGTAATTTTCCTATTATACTCATCAGCCACCATCTTAGCATTATATTGGCTCTTCTCTCTTATGACATCAACTTCTGATTGACCGGTAGTCAGAGGTAACAGTCACAATCAGGCTCGGACTGGCCCACCGGAGAACTGGAGGATTTTCCAGTGGGCCCAGGCACTGACACCTGCTGGCATACTGGCCAGCAGCTGCCTAGGGCCCCCACTGTTCCAGGGGCCACTTGCCAGTGGCTATAGGGCCCCTGAGTCAAGGAGGCCCGCTCTGTGCCAGTAGCAGCAGCTGGAGACAGGATCCTGTCCCCGCTGCTAAATGAATATTCACACTTCCCCACTCGCCTATGGGGGTGGAGAGGCGTGAATACCATTTCTCTTTAATAGCGGGCAGCGTTAGCCGCAGGGTGCAGCTAACACTGCCCGCATGTAAAGCCGCACCACACACACACACACACACACACACACATACACACACACACAGCACCACACACATACACACACATATGCAGGCACACAGACTCAGAGCAGCTCACCTCCCGGCGTCCTGCTTCCTGTCTGTTTGAGACAGCCCAGCTGGATGACATCATCATCCAGCGTGCTGCTGTCTCAGAAAGCTTCCAGGAATCCAGCGAGGAAGAGGCTGCGGGAATGAGCTGCTGCTGCAGGGAGGTGAGCTGTTCTGTGTGCCTGCATGTGTGTGTGTGCCTGCGTGTGTGTGTGTGTGTGTGTGTGAGAGTGTGTGTGTGTGAGAGTGTGTGTGTGAAAGTGTGTGTGTGTGTGTGAGAGTGTGTGTGAGAGTGTGATGAGCTGCTGCTGCGGTGAGTTGTGTGTGTGTGGTGAAGGACAATGATATTGGTGAGGGAAGACAATGATGGAGGTGATGGGCAATGATAGTGGTGGGGGGAGACAATGATGGAGGTGATGGGCAATGATGGTGGGAGGGAAGACTGATGGAGGTGATGGGCAATGATGGTGGTGGGGAGGCAATGATGGAGGTGAGGGGAGGCAATGATGGAAGTGATGGGCAATGATGGTGGGGAGACAATGATGGAGGCGATGGGCAATCATGATGAGGGAGGGAATGATGGAGGTGATGGGCAACGAGGGTGAGGGGAGGCAATGATGGTGGGGGAGGCAATGATGGAGGTGATAGGTAATGATGGTATGGGAGGCAATGATGGAGGTGATAGGCAATGATGGTGGGCAGGCAATGATGGAGGTGATGGGCAATGATGGTGGTAGGGGAGGCAATGATGGAGGTGATGGGCAATGGTGGTGGTGGGAGGCAATGATGTAGGTGATGAAATGGGCAATAGTGGTGGGAGGCAATGATGAAGGTGATGGGCAATGATGGTGGTGGGGGAGAGGCAATGATGGAGGTGATGGGCAATGGTGGTGGTGGGAGGCAGTGATGGAGGTAATGAAATGGGCAATGATGGTGGTGGGAGGAGGCAATGATGGAAGTGATGGACAATGATGGTGGGGGAGGCAATGATGGAGGTTATGGGCAATGATGGTGGTGGGGGAGGCAATGATGGAGGTGATGATGGAGGTGATGAATTGGACAATGATGGTGGGGAGGAGGCAATGATGCAGGTGGTGGAATGGGCAGTGATGGAGGTGGTTGGGGAGAATGATAGGGGTGGTGGGGGAAAAGGCAATGATGGAGGTGGTGATGAGGACAATGATGGGGGTGGATAGGGGCTGCATTATACTTTATGAGGGGGCTACATTATATTCTCTGGGGGGCTGCATTATTCTCAGGGGACTGCATTATATTATGGGGTGCTACATCATACTATGTGAGGGGGCTACAGTATACTCTATGGGGGGCTGCATTATATTCTGTGGTGGGGCTGCATTCTCACAGTTGACTACATTATATTCTGTGGTGGCTGCATTATACTATATGAGGGGGCTGTATTATACCCTATGAGGGTGCTGCATTATATTCTATGGTAGGGACTGCGTTATACCTGAGGGGGTTGCATTATATTTTGTGGGGTGCTGCATTATATTCTATGAGAGGGGACTGCGTTATATTTTATGAGTGGACTAAATTATATTCTGTGAGGGGGCTAAATTATATTCTGTGAAGGGGCTACCCCAACCCTTGCTACATAATTAAGACGTGAACTACCTTATATTATACCCTGATATTAGCGCTTTTTACCGCACAATTGGTGGTCTTGTATCTATTTCTATGTAGCTACATAGTGGGCCCCATGAATGATTTTCTCTGGTGGGCCCAAGGTGCTCCAGTCCGACACTGGTCACAATGTCTCAATGTAAGTCTATAAGAGCCTGGTTCTTGCTTTTGTCTTGCTCTCATAAACTTATTGCGCAGTCTTACAGCCGTATAACACAACCGGAGCGACGCCGATAACAAATGAAGACAACAGCAGGTTAGTATGAGAATGGGGACAGGGAATTTAGATTAGTGACACCTCTTCAATGGTAAAATAAAAAGGCTGATGTCGCGCATCTTGGAATTTGAGACAAGTCATTACTTATACTGACACAATGGGCCCATTTATGAATTGTCTAAAAGAAAAAAAAGGCAGAAATCTCTCCTGGAAATTGTTCAGCCTCAGTCCATTCAGTGAAAGTAAGCAAAGGAAGAAATGAGCTGGATCTCATGCAGAAATAAGGCCAGACACAAGATTGGTAATTAGTTAAAGCAATTATTACATTACTCAGTGTAGTGTATTACATTGCTCAGCGTTAAGGTACCTTCACACTAAACTATATCGCTAGCGATCCGTGACGTTGCAGCGTCCTGGCTAGCGATATCGTTGTGTTTGACAGGCAGCAGCGATCAGGATCCCGCTGTGAGATCGCTGGTCGTTGCTGAAAGTCCAGAACTTGATTTCGTCGCTGGATCACCCGCTGACATCGCTGAATCGGTGTGTGTGACACCGATCCAGCGATGTCTTCACTGGTAACCAGGGTAAACATCGGGTTACTAAGCGCAGGGCCGCGCTTAGTAACCCGATGTTTACCCTGGTTACCATTGTAAAAGTAAAAAAAAAAACACATACTCACATTCCGGTGCCCGGCGTCCGCTTCCCTGCACTCCTCCTGCATCCTGTGTCAGCGCCGAACATCTCCGGCATCTCCCACAGAGCAGAGCGGTGACGTCACCGCTCTGCTTTACGGCCGGCACTTACACAGGATGCAGGAGGAGTGCAGGGAAGCGGACGCCGGGCACCGGAATGTGAGTATGTGGTTTTTTTTTTTACTTTTACAATGGTAACCAGGGTAAACATCGGGTTACTAAGCGCGGCCCTGCACTTAGTAACCCGATGTTTACCCTGGTTACCAGGGGACTTCGGCATCGTTGGTCGCTGGAGAGCCGTCTGTGTGACAGCTCTCCAGCGACCACACAACGACTAAACAGCGACGCTGCAGCGATCGGCATCGTTGTCTGTATCGCTGCAGCGTTAGTGTGAAGGTACCTTTAGTGTCTCAGGGGCCTCAAGCTATTGTTCTCCCAGCCACTAGTCTCATTATGTGGATGGGGATAGTAGACCCAGTGGAGTCATAACCACTGGGGGTCTCACATGCAGTCCCAGGTTATGGGCTCAGAATCAGGAAAATACCTCCACCAATGCACAGTTAGCTTAGGGGGAAGTGTTTCCCAAGGGCTGGGCTCAATTCCTGGGGGCGACTTGGGGTATTTAGGAGACTGATGAGGGAATGGGGGGGTTTGTTGCTGGCTGGAGCTGGATACATATGCTATGGTAACAGTATTCATCATTTAGAGGAGCATAGACTGTAATCGCAGACTATGCCTGCAGGAGATACAAAACCTGTGGGACGACCAAACATTTGAAGACAGTGGGGATTGCCTGGTATGGGGCAGTGGAACTACCGGCTCTAGGTTGGAGTCTTGTGGACTGGGGGCATCTCATTGAGGTTGATGGAAGAAATAAAACTTATTGCATCGTTAACCTGCCTTGGTAATTAATACAACCCAAAGCCTTACATCTTCACAATATGCATTGGAGATTTCCTTAGTCTTCATTTCACAAATTAAATCTATTGCATCCAATTTTAACATGCACATATTCTAATAATTGTGGTGCATTTCTGAATGTGATATTATCTACAGTGGGGGAAATAAGTATTTGATCCCTTGCTGATTTTGTAAGTTTGCCCACTGTCAGAGACATAAGCACTCTATAATTTTAATGGTAGGTTAATTTTAACATCAAGAGATAGAATATCAAAAATAAAATTCAGAAAATCACAGGTGGTGTTATGTCCGCCGAACACCGGAATTTTACGCCCAGTAAGAGCCGTTCAGAAAATTCAGTGACTCTCACTGGGACGCCGGCTCCCATCATTCACAGCAGGGAGCCTGCTCTATGTACCAGATCGTTCACGAATGACCCATCACTAGTGGTCATAACCATGGATACCTAAGCTACTGCCAGGGTCGGGCTGGGCATCTGCCCCACTGCCCCTGGGCCATTCCCCCCAGCAGCAGTTTCAGGCCACTGGCTGCTTGCTGTGTTAGAAACCAGGTGCTGGCACTGTACATTTAAATAATGTGTGCAAGTGCCCACAGACACATCCTAGCACTGCAGATACGACCATTGTGTGCAATGGCTGCTGAACTTTCTTCCCCAGCGCGCCGGGCTGCTTTCTATGGCCAGAGAGGAGCTGGGGAGCAAGATGGAGAAGATCAGCATGGGGCTGAGGAGAGGCAGGAGGTGAAGGATGAGGAGGTGACAGGACCTTGTTTATCTGCAGTCACTCTGTCTGTGGTTTAGGCTGATTTATTGCAGCAGCCTGAACTTTCACCCGATTTGTATGGAAGTTCAGTCTGCAGCAATAACTCACAGTGAGGGTCAGGTAGAGACTGTAGGCAGTGTATAAGCACCGACACTGACTAATCCTAGGCCAACAGGACATCATATAGTATATATAGGACCACATATTAAAGCATATGAGGGTCAGCTAGAGACTGCAGGCAGTGTATGCAGCCAGGCCCGGCGCTAACGGCAGGCAGACTAGGCAGCTGCCAAGGCCCCCCTTCCCTAGGGGCATGCCGCTATTTGCGCCCCATGATGAAGCCTAGGATGAAATGGGCATTTGGGCTGGTGGGCCAGCACATGTACACTCTACCCCGATACATTCACATACCATCTTTGATGTAAGTATTAGGCTTTGAACTATCTTTTAGCAAATATTGTTTAGCAATAGTCATTGTTTCCCTTTTTCTTTGACTAGGGGTATTTGGTTAGAGGCCATAATGTTGATAGGCCCTGTTGTAAATATACGTATGAAATAATTCTCTGCTAAGTTTATTTACATGCATGCTGGCACCACTTTTTACAGGAGTGCTCTGTTTGTGTCTTATTTATGTTTGTACAGTCATATTATTCTTTTAAAAATATTGAAATAAAATGCTATTTTTTATGAAACCTATTTTGCACTCAGTTTTCTTATGTTGGTCTGCTGTTACATTATAAAAGCCATTTCCAGGTCACGAAGAGCGCAGCGTGACCCGGAGAGTCCCCAGAGCGGTGACGTTACTAACAGGATCAGCAGAACAGTGCTGGATACTGGAGAGAGCTGCGGTAGACAAGAGTATTAATACACTGAGGGCTCATTCTCATCTGCGTTTAAATCAGACAAGTGCAATTCAATAAAAAAATCGGATTGGGCTCTAACTAATGTTATTCACTGAGTCCCTGCTCATCTGCAAATTTTTTTCTTGAATTGGACTGAGAAAAAAAATTGCTGCGAGAGGCCATGTATGACTCATCAATGCAAGTCAATGGGTGTGAGAGAAATAACGGACAGCACACCGGCCATCTGTATGCCATCTGATTTTTATGAATACATTGCCATTCTGTAGCATAGAGCTCTGTAAATGGTCCAGTAACTGATCACATTTAAACAAATCTCGGCCTCACACCACAGAAGTGGCATAAATTTCCCGAGAGTAGAAATAGTTTAAAAAACACATTGAATGTGCGTGACATACGGATGTCATGTGAGAAGAATCGCATTGTACTCGCATGACATTTGTCCTAATTTTCAGGAACAACATCGGAGCAATTTTATTTACGCAGATAAGTGCAAGCAGTGGCGTAACTACAAAGTTATGGGCCCCGGTGTGAACTTCCAAATGGGCCCCCCCCACCCCAGGTCCCCCCGCCTCAACCCCAACCACCCCCGCCCCCCCCCCACCTTCCCCTAGATACGCCTTGGACTGTCGCAGGAATCTCCTGCACTGCAACATGGTGTTGGGTGCCAGCACAGCCCGCACAGTGGTATATCCAGCACAGTGGTATATACAGCACAGCCCGCACAGTGGTATATCCAGCACAGCCCGCACAGTGGTATATCCAGCACAGCCCGCACAGTGGTATATCCAGCACAGCCCGCACAGTGGTATATCAAGCACAGCGGTATATCCAGCACAGCCCGCACAGTGGTATATCCAGCACAGCCAGCACAGTGGTATATCCAGCACAGCCCGCACAGTGGTATATCCAGCACAGCCCGCACAGTGGTATATCCAGCACAGCCCGCACAGTGGTATATCCAGCACAGGGATATATACAGCAGAGCCCGCACAGGGATATATACAGCAGAGCCCGCACAGGGATATATACAGCAGAGCCCGCACAGGGGTATATAGAGCACAGCCCGCACAGGGGTATATAGAGCACAGCCCGCACAGAGATATATACAGCACAGCCCGCACAGGGATATATACAGCAGAGCCCGCACAGGGATATATACAGCACAGCCCGCACAGGGGTATATACAGCACAGCCAGCACAGGGGTATATACAGCACAGCCCGCACAGGGATATATACAGCACAGCCCGCACAGGGATATATACAGCAGAGCCCGCACAGGGGTATATAGAGCACAGCCCGCACAGGGGTATATAGAGCACAGCCCGCACAGGGGTATATAGAGCACAGCCCGCAAAGGGGTATATAGAGCACAGCCCACACAGGGATATATACAGCAGAGCCCGCACAGGGATATATACAGCAGAGCCCGCACATCTCATCTCCCCCCCCCCCCCGATAATGGCCCCACAGTCCAGTTAAAAAGAAAAAAAAAAACTCTCCTCACCTTTCCTTTTGCCCGCGCTGCTCCCGGCGGCTGCAGTCTGCCCAGGACACTGCAGGTGCGCGATGATATGACGTCATCGCGCACCCGCAGTGTACTGTCAGAGGCAGAGCGGGGAATGATGGGAGAGGGGGCGTCAGCAGACGCTCTCTCCTCCATCATTGCATTGAACTATACCGGTGTCATAGACGCCGGTATAGTTAAATGCGGCGGCGGCGGCACTGGCGGGGGGCGGGGGGGAACAGTGCAGCGGCCCACTACTGGCACCGGCTCTTCTGGCATTTGCCAGAAGTGCCCGATGGCCAGTCTGGCCCTGCACTGACCTGCCAACCCGGGGCCCCTGACCTGCGGGGCCCGGTCGCAATGGCGACCGCTGCGACCGCGGTAGTTACGCCCCTGAGTGCAAGCCCTGACACTACACTACACTACACTATAGACACAGGGAAAAAAAGTTAATGGGAGGGTTCTTGAAGTGGACTGTTTTGTCTATTTTACAATGGATAATGAAATGGTATATAAGAAGGAATTCTATGAGGATAACAAGCCACAAACTCTTTTTCCCGACACTTTGCAAGTAACTTTGCAGTATTCCTGCTTCAGTTACAATATTAGGCCTCGCTCACACGAGCGCATAACACAGCCGAGTGCTATGTGATGTTTTATCGGACAGCATTCAGCCCAGTGTTATATGCGATGCCCACCAGGGCCGTGGGGTACTCGGAACCGGGTGGGACAGTTCTTTGGGGAAGTCACGGGTCCGTGACCTGACTCCGTGGCCCTGGGCGTGCAATAAAAATGATGCAAGGGGAAAAGTTATATGGGATTGATTCGTGACGCCACTCATGGTGTTTGGCAAGGGATGGCCGACGCTGCGGTTCAGGTCCACTGGGGAAGATGGTGATGCAGCAAAGATGGTACAGCTCCCCACGAGTAGAGCGGGGCCCAAGGGCAGATATAACAGTCAGTTCAAGTGGTGGTGAACGTTGGGGTGCAGAGAATAAGCAAGGGACACAGAAAAGTGCAGTTTTCTTTACCTTTTACTTAATAGATGACAAAGCAATCTGGGGTACCAGCTACAGATGACAGAAGGAGTCCGGCTAGCCTGGAAGCATTCAGGGGGTCCAACCTGCCAGGTTAGGTTGGAGTCCTTCCTGCTGCGCTCTCTTTTCGGGTCCCTGCTGCCTGTAGCTAAGCTGCGTCCCTCTCCTGCACATGTTGGCTCTGACCTGTATGACAGACAGAGCGGACCTATCACAGGCACTGCCTGTTCACTGGCAACCCATGCTCCTGGTCTGCTGCTGTGCCTCTGGGGCATATTTTTTGTATGGAGCATCTTATGGGGCCATCATTTACTGTATGGAGCATTATATGGGGCTCCTGATTCAATATGGGTATTCAAAAACACTTAACCTACTGATGTCTCAATTAATTTTACTTTTATTGGTATCTATTTTAATTTTTGAAATTTACCAGTAGCTGCTGCATTTCCCACCCTAGCCTTTTAAAATTAGGGGTCTCAGCTTATACTCGGATCGGCTTATACTCGAGAATATATGGTATTTACGAATGTAAAAAAACATAAAATTTTCAATCACCCTTTTTTGCTAATGTAAAAATAAGCATGTTAAAAATATTAATTAAAAAATCATATTTAATATCACCAAGTTCACTGAAGCCAAATATATAAAAATGTCAAATTATTTAATCCTCATGGTAAATGCCATAAACCTAACAAATTTAATTTCCAAAATCCTTTTTTTTTGTTGCCACCCCTTCCCAAAAAATGAAATGAAGAGTAATCGTATCATTGTATGTACTCCATATTGCAAGCAATGAAGACTACAGCTTAGAGGAAAAAGGTAAACTCTCACACAGCACCATTGATGGATAAAAAAATAAAAACTTTTGTGTTTCAGAAAATAGAGACACTAAGCAGTTTTCTTTTTAACCATTAGTATAAATTTTAATAAATAACTATATAAGTCTGGTATTTTTTCACCATATACCGCACTTCAAATTTTTTTACAATTTTTCTCAAAACATTATGTGGTAAAATGAATGGTGTCCTTCAAAATTCTAACTCATCTGGCGAAGAAGTAAGCAATCATCTGCTGATGATGCACGAAAAATAAAAAAAGTTTTTTTTAACTACTGAATAAAGGGGAGGAAAAAAAACAAAGTGCAAAAACAAACATTGACTGTTAATACTTGTTAATACTGTATGCTAAGAAGGAATATAACCCGGCTCACCTGTGATGCATAAGGTGAGTTTTGGGAACGCGGACCCGCTGTGTCCAGGCGTGTAGAATCCAAAAGAAGAAAATGTCCAGCTTCACCGAATCCATTAAAAAAGTTTTCTTTATTCACAAACTTAAACATGGAGGATACAAATTTCAGCACAAACCATATGGGTAAGAATCTCAACGCGTTTCTGGAGACTAAGCTCCCTTAATCATGACATCATGATTGATCATGTCATGAGTGATTAAGGGAGCTTAGTCTCCAGAAACACGTTGAGATTCTTACCCATATGGTTTGTGCTGAAGTTTGTATCCTCCATGTTTAAGTTTGTGAATAAAGAAAACTTCTTTTCATGGATTCGGCGAAGCTGGACATTTTCTTCTTTTGAATACTGTACGCTTCATGATCCTTTTTATTTTCTGGTTGTTGTAAATCTAATATAATAATTTTATGCAATATATGGCTTGTCTTCCAATATGAGACATGGCCACTTTAAAAAAGTATTTTCCTCACTAGTGTTTGTACTAGGTTGATTAATGGAAAGAAGCTATTTGCTGGCAATACATTTAAAAAACAAATAAATCTACTTTGTTGCTCTATCCTAACAATGGTTAGAATATTTCAGAAGCATAAAAAAGTTGATGAAAGGACACATACAGTATTGCTGTCATTATTAATCTTATGCATGGAGTAGATAAAATACACATGAGCCACTATGGGAATTGTTATGCATAAACTGCCCAAAAAAAAGAGCAAATAAATACAAATTCTGCATCGAGTTGCTGGTCTCTACAGCACTGCAGGGATTAATCATTCTGCAAAACATTGTCAATGCTAAGATACAAGATCCTCAAGTGCTGATAATGTTTTTTCTTCATGCTGCTTGAAGAAACATGGTAGCATCTCCATGTAAATGAGGCAACGCTGAAGATCCAGAAGTGCACAGCTCCTGTACAGCTCTGCTCTGTCTTTGTATTCGCAGTTTGTTGTTAGAAGCCTTGAAGACAATTTTTGTGTTAATTAATAAGTCTTTCATACCTATTATACTCACCTATATTACTTTAAATTCTACGAGAAGATATTCTTAATTTCAGCTAAATCCTATTATATATTTCATGTGTCGAAGCCTGACTCTTACTATGCAGCTCTGTGCCATGGGCTGGCAAAATGATATTATAGACCTCCTGCCCAAGAATTGATCAATGTTGTATAGAGAACTGTGAAATCTAATTTCAGGACTCAATAGGAGATAAACACTTTTCTTACACATGTCCTCAAACAGAATAGAGGCAATAGTTTCAATTATGTGCAAAAAAATACAGTTGTTTTCCCTTTTGAGAATAAAATCCAGGTCTTGAGACCAAATAAGTTTACTTATAATATGAGCAGGATTAACAATATTTATTTAATGGGCAAATTAACTATGGTAAATGTGTGAGAAGAAACAAGACGAAGAGGAAGACCAGCAACCATATGTCTGTGATGGTTTAATGATTCTTGCATTGAGCAGGGGTCGTACATGATGACCCTGGAGGTCCCTTCCAACTCTAACATTCTATGATTCTATGATTGTTTAACCCGATGGCTTAATACTATTAAAATAATGGCAGACAAGACCCTGGTGGACCTATCTAGACTTGTACAAGATCGATCTTCCTACAGATCATTCCTCCATCAGGCCGTCATGGCTCGAAATCGAGCCGAACACTGTTAAAATAAATAAATAATGCATAAGATTTGAGGGGAAGTTTGTGCAAAAAACTAGCATACATGCAATGCACATGATTTGTTACATTTTAGAAACTGTGGGTCCCGGTCATCATTTGCATTTTTGCAAATCACTTTTCTTTTGTTTTATCTCTGGGTATTTGCTATTTTTTTGCACCATAGTCATCAAGAATGGTGGTCCATGAACTTTGTGAAAATAAAAAATGGTCTCTTATTTTGTAAAAATTACTAAAATATCTTAGAATTGAGAGTCCTCATTGGTTGATACCTTTTAATGGCTAACTAAAAAGATGGTAACAAATTGCAAGCTTTCGAGTCTACTCAGGTCCCTTCATCGGGCATAGACTAATACAAATTCTGAAGAATCACATATTAATGCGCAATACAGCCCAGAAATAATCCATTTAACTAAAAGTCCATTATTTTGAACACATGGAAATCATTCTTAGGGCAGAGACACAGTGCCGTATTTCTCGTGCAAGAATCGTATCGCACTGTTCGGACTGGCCGTAGCCTCTCCTGACCCGAGCAGGACAGCATGATGGATTACTTTGCAGCTGTCAAGCTCAGGTCAGGAGAGCCGACAGCCAGTACAAGGTTTACCATGTGATTCTCGCACAAGAAATACGGCAGTGTGTCTCTGCCCTTAGCAGCAGGCAGGTAAAAATAAGGATTGTGGGAGTGAAGAAAAGAAATCCACAACCCTTATTTTTACCTGCCCATCACTAAAAATGATGTCCATGTATTTGAAATAAAATACTATTAATTCAAAGGATATTGGTGAGTGCTGCATTTCTACTATTACTTTGGGAATATATTATCTTTGGTGCTTATGGCTAAATACAACCGCAATACTAATCCATGGGTCAGGATCTGCCACAGCTACGAACAAACAATTCACAAGATAATATAAATATAAGGTGGACATGCTGCCCACATACCCCCTTGAAGACACAGGTGTTGTTGTAATCTGTATTGTGACATACGTTATTAGTGACAGTTTTGTGTTCTTCCCAGCATTAGGTAGGTCACAGGAAAAACTAGGGTTAATAGTTGGGACTAGCTCAGAGTGGGAGGGGCTAAAGTGAAGGGTTGAGACAGTTTCCTGTCAAGATGTCAAATAGGGCTAAGCCAGAAGCAGAAGTAGACTTACGGTCCTATCAGTGATTACAATAACAAATTGTATTGTGGTACCATGTTAGCCAGAAAAATCGATGTGAATACTTTTCTGCCCAATGATGACAGAAGTACTAGGAGTGATACCTTTATTGGCTAACCAGAAAATAATGTTTGCAAGCTTTCAGAGCACAGAGGCTTCTTCTTCAGGCAGATTACAAATGTTTGTAATCTTGCCTGAAGAAGGAACCTCTGTGCTCTGAAAGCTTGCAAACATATTATTTTCTGGTTAGCCAATAAAGGTATCACTTCTAGTACTTCTGTCATCATTGGGCAGAAAAGTATTCACATCGGTCCTATCAGTGAGTAGAGTCGCATGAAGTGGGTGTCCTTGACATGAGTAGAGATCGGGACAATGGATAGCTTTATCATGAGTAGAAAATGGAAAGATGACAGAAAGACAGAGTGATGCGCTGAGACGCCTAGCAGTACGGCCTTGAGTTCGGAACCCAGAGAAGTAACGGGCCAGGATGAAACAGGGAAGATGAGATGAAGAGAGTGCCCCGGATGTGAATTTCAAGATATCAGAGAAGCTAAGAAAAAACCATGGTGGCAATCTAGCTCCCCTAAGGGGAAAAGAAGGATGCAAAACCGAGGTTGAAGTATAGGACTCCCTCTTACGGGACTGTAGTACCGTTAGTGGGGACTAAGGAAGCACACGAAGTACTGTGCTGGGTTGTGGTGAAGGCAGAGGAACTAGTTGAGGCAGAAACAAGAGAGCCTTCAGAAGGAAAGAGAGAATGTGTGTGATTATGTTCTAAAGGAACCGCTCATGAAGTTATGCACCCACTATCTATTGTACATAATCCCCATCAAGTTGTTGTTTAGTAAAAGACTGTTTATGTTCATTTAGCGGTCTCCCTAATTGAACCTCTCAACATCTGTTCCTGGCCAACCGATGTCTGCGATATCATGGGGCCTGCAAGAGCATAGCGCTCCCATAGATGATGCCCACATACCCAGCCAGGAACTCCATCTTCATGAGGTGTTCCAATGCATGAAAGATGAACACAAAGCTACTGCCCCTCACTGCCTTACATAAACTCAATAAATTATTAGCAGACTAAGGATGGAGAGCAAATTCTTTGAAATCCATAGAGCACAGTTTACCTCCTGACACACACCTGCCATAATTGTCATGAAAATTCCCATCTCCGACAGTGTAAAGATAATTACATTTGGTTTTATTTGAATAATCCCGTTCAGTTAAGTTTCACAGAAATTCATATCTTTAGGACATTTCAATTTAAATGGTGTGCAATACAGATCTCACAGATGAGGTCAGGTCAGATGAAAATGTCACCAATAAATAGCCAAGAAAATATGCACCTTAGTCAATAAATCCCTATGAATATTACAGAATGCTTTAGTGCTTGTATTACCATCATTGCGGAAAATGAAATATATTTTATACCATAGTGTATTTGCTGGGACTACCATATGAGAGTTTAAATAGATGCTAAAAGCTGCACTTTTACAGGTTCAAGTTCTTTTTTAACCTGATGAGGGATAAGCAACATACAGATAAGAACATCACAAGGATGCAACATGGATTTGTCCGGTCCAAAGGGATATGTCTACAGATACTCTGTGTAACTGCAGACTTATGAACCCCCCTGAGCATGCAGTGTGTGCTGTGGGAATTTGCTGGTTTCTGACCCGGGATCAGATGATATGTATGAGGTTTACATACTCCCGGCCACTGGGCGCAACCTCGCTTCCATACACTTGTATGCACCGAGGCTGTGCCCTCTAGTCGGCCACATCATCTAGTCGGCTATGCACACTGGCCAGCTGCATCTCTAGATGGGGCATGGCCTCACTCCATAAAAGTGTATGCAGTGAGGCCACGTCCACTGGCCGGGAGTATGCATAACTCATACAAACCCTTCGGTCCCGGGTATGAAACCGATGAATCCCCACAGTGCACTGTGCATGCGCTGAGGGCTTCGTAAGTCTCCAGTCACGTTTAAACAGCAATGAAATACCCATGTGAGAACACCCACACATAGATAGTACAAATATGATAACAACAATGTGTGAATGAGCACTAAATCTATGCAAACGTGAGGTCATATTCTGACATATCAGATTTGTTACAAATTCACTGAAAGTCTGCAGCAAATTACAGTATGGCTATGTTCACATACAGTGTTTTTGCATAATTTTTTTCTGAAGTCTTCCCTGTTGAAGAGGGGTTTTTGCTGCATTTTTTGTGGCGTTTTGGCAAATGTTTTTGCCAAATTTTTTAGGGTGTGGATATGGAGCACCCGCTATGACCGTGGGATACTCGGTACCAAGTTGGCACAGTTCTTAAAGGGGAAGTCACAGTGGCAGCGACCCAGTACCGAGTATCCCACGGTCCAATCGGGTGCTCCATTTTGGCGTCACGAACAGAATAAATGTGAATTAACAGTTTGTTACCTGGTTAAGAATGTTTAATATTGTTTATTAAAGTTTAAAGGACAGCAGGGTCATGAACAGTGAATAACCTGAAAACTTTCATTGTAAATAGATAGCACTTAAAATGCTCCCTATTGGTTTTATCACACACTGGCAGAGTGGGTAGAACCCTGTTTATTTTGAAAGTGACCAAGAACCAAAACCGTTTGGTGTAGCCGAAGAATGGTCTGAATAGTTATGCCTTGCAGCACGCCCAAGACCTACGTTGGGAGTTTGGAAAGGGTCCCCCCATATCACTACAGTTGGTGAGAAGGACACCCTGGGACGGGATCTCACAATCTGCTACACAGAGCTGTTTAAAATGTTATGTTTTGCACTTAAATGACGTTTTGCACCTTCAATATATTCGCACTTTTTGTATTTTATTAGTTATGCAACGTTCAAGCAAAAGAACCTCCCATAAAGGGAAGAAAAGTTGGTGTTACTTATTTGCCTGTTAAAATTCAATTGCATTTCAAAAATGTTTGCATGTTTTCACCTGTTTATTGCCTATGTTTTCCCAGTCCGGGAATACTGGATTTAACTGGAGGGGGGGCAGGATGTGGCACCCCAGGAATCCGGATGCCACAGTGGTATTGCCTGCCTCTTGGGGAGGATGATGCCTTGCCTAGAAGGGAGAAGGAATCCGCTTAGCAGGTGACACTTACATACAACACTTTCCTGACTCCAGGCCAGAAGGGGGAGCTCTAAACCCGGTCTCAGGGTAGCTTCCCTCTAAATTCTGGCTTGGAGGGGGAGTTAGAAGTCTGTCTGTGTGAGACAGTGAAGGCAGAAGAAGCAAAGGAGAGTGAAACTGGGAGTGGAGCTGCGATTGAGCTCACTCCCAGGATTAAGCGCAAGAAACCAGACACCGGAGTCCGAGGTTGTGGGAGGAACTGTATGCCCCACAGCAGAAACTGGAGCGCAGGAGATTGCAGGTCTCCTGGCCTCAACAGACACCTGAAGGCACAGCAGCAGGTTAGAGCTCGGAATCGCCACGAGAAAGGGACACCTGTAAAAAGGCTCGAGCTGCCTGCCATGTGGGTAGAGTTCCACCTGAGGGACAGATTGAGAGAGGGGCTTGAGGAAAGCTAATGCATCAAGAACCTAGAATTCAGCACAAAAAGGAAGGCTTCCAACCCCACCTGGCTAGGGGGATTCCGAACCGCTTCCAGGCTGCCCTGTAACCTGTGCCCTGGACTGCAATTTCACTAGTAATTGGTAAAGAGACTGCAAATCCTGTGTCCTCCAATTATTTCCTGTACCCCAACATCTACAACCCCTCATAGACTCTCCTGGTAGCCCTGGGGCCTCTGCTCCATCTGTGGGGAGAAAAACGATCTAAGCTGCATTACCATCAGCCCCAGCGGATCCCTTTAAGCAGCGTCAGCCATCCCTGGCCGAGTACCACAGGTGGCATCACGAACATTACTACATTAGACATTATTTGCCACTACACTTCATCCCCTTTAATTGGACGCCCAGAGCCACGGACCGGGTCACCGCTGCCGTGACTTCTCCTTTAAGAACTGTGCCGAGTACCCCACGGTCCTAGCGGGAGCTCCAGATATCTACCATACATGTTAAATAAAGTTAGTTTTAGTCACCAAAAATGCTGTAAAAAAGTTTTATGTTGCATTTTTTGCAGTGTTTTTCACTTTTCATTGCTTTCTATGGGTGAAAAAAGCTGCAGCAGCACTATAAAAACTCTGAAGGAAATTACATTCTGCAGATTCAAAAAAACACTGCAGTTCTCAAATTCAGTAAGGAAAAAACAACAAGCATGTACATTTGATTTCTGAAATCTCAGCATTTTTACTACTGAAAAACACTTATTTTTTCAAAAACGCTGCATGTGAACAAAGCCTAAGATAGGTGACAATGAAGTTTCTAAAGGTACCGTCACACTAAGCGACGCTGCAGCGATAGCGACAGCGATGCCGATCGCTGCAGCGTCGCTGTTTGGTCGCTGGAGAGCTGTCACACAGACCGCTCTCCAGCGACCAACGATGCCGAGGCCCCCGGGTAACCAGGGTAAACATCGGGTTGCTAAGCGCAGGGCCGCGCTTAGTAACCCGATGTTTACCCTGGTTACCAGCGTAAAAGTTAAAAAAACAAACAGCACATACTCACCAGCGCGTCCCCCAGCCTCTGCTTCCTGACACTGACTGAGCTCCGGCCCTAACAGCACAGCGGTGACGTCACCGCTGTGCTTTCACTTTCAGTTTAGGGCCGGCGATCAGTAAGAGTCCCTGCGCGGCCCTGCGCTTAGTAACCCGATGTTTACCCTGGTTACCAGTGTAAAATATCGCTGGTATGGTTGCTTTTGCTGTCAAACACGGCGATACACGGCGACCTAGCGACCAAATAATGTGCAGACCTTCTAGCAGCGACCAGCAATTTCACAGCGGGATTCTGATCGCTGCTGCGTGTCAAATACAGCGATATCGCTCCCTAGGACGCTGCAACGTCACAGATCGCTGGCGACGTTGCTTAGTGTGACGGTACCTTTAACCTCATTTAGGCCTGATTCAGATGTCCATGAATTTTCTTTTACTGAAAAACATGGACTGTTCTCAGTGTTTTGGTTCTGATTTTGGATCTGATTTTCATCAATGTTTGATCCATGTGTAAGTTTTTACCATTAGTGTTTCATCGGTGATTTTTCATGTACGAAAAAAACTACAAAGCTTCTTCTATACATTGCAGTGTTAGTGATGGACAGGACACAGACAGTAAAATTATGATATCCGCGTGCTGTCCATAATTTTCACGGATCCATAAACTTGTATGGATGATTATGATATATGACAGAACCAAAATAGACATATCGCTGTGATTTTGTTTCAGACATATGGTCCACAAAAAAATCAAGACATTTGAATGGCACCATAGACTTTAATGGGTACTTGCTCTATCCATGAAAAACACTCATACAGTATATATGTTATTTAGGGACGTCTGAATAAGGCCTTAAATGTAGTGGAAGAAGGATTTATTGCAAAAGTGATTTTGCAAAAAAATCAATAGTTAAAGGGGTTGTCCATTACTCAGCCAATCCTCTCTCAATCCTCATGATTCCCCCTTGTAAAATAATAACACTTATATTCACCTTCGATGTCACCACTGTTCCAGCAGTGTCAACACTGGCTCTCTCGGACCCATCAGTGCTGGCTTCCCTCTCCCTTCTTTCGGCACTCGCTCTCTCTGACCCATCAGTGCTGGCTTCCCTCTCCCTACCTTGGGCACTGACTCTCTCGGACCCATCAGTGCTGGCTTCCCTCTCCCTACCTTTGGCACTGGTTCTCTCGGACCCATCAGTGCTGGCTTTCCTCTCCCTTCTTTCGGCACTCGCTCTCTCGGACTCATCAGTGATGGCTTCCCTCTCCCTATCTTGGGCACTGACTCTCTCGGACCCATCAGTGCTGGCTTCCCTCTCCCTACCTTTGGCACTGGTTCTCTTGGACCCATCAGTGCTGGCTTTCCTCTCCCTTCTTTCGGCACTCGCTCTCTCGGACCCATCAGTGCTTGCTTCCCTCTCCCTACCTTGGGCACTGGCTCTCTCGGACCCATCAGTGCTGGCTTCCCTCTCCCTACCTTTGGCACTGGTTCTCTCGGACCCATCAGTGCTGGCTTTCCTCTCAATCTTTCGGCACTCGCTCTCTCGGACCCATCAGTGCTGGCTTCCCTCTCCCTACCTTCGGCACTTGCTCTCTCTGACCCATCAGTGCTGGGTTCCCTCTCCCTACCTTGGGCACTGGCTCTCTCGGACCCATCAGTGCTGGCTTCCCTCTCCCTATATTGTATACTAGCTCTCTCGGAGCCATCAGTGCTGGCTTCCCTCTCCCTATCTTGGGCACTAGCTCTCTCAAACCCATCAGTGCTGGCTTCCTTCTCCCTACCTTCGGCACTGGCTCTCTCAGACCCATCAGTGCTGGCTTCCCTCTCCCTACCTTGGGCACTGGCTCTCTCGGACCCATCAGTGCTGGCTTCCCTCTCCCTATATTGTATACTAGCTCTCTCGGACCCATCAGTGCTGGCTTCCCTCTCCCTATCTTGGGCACTAGCTCTCTCAAACCCATCAGTGCTGGCTTCCCTCTCCCTACCTTGGGCACTGGCTCTCTCGGACCCATCAGTGCTGGCTTCCCTCTCCCTACCTTCGGACATATCACACACATCCAGAGATGAGAGAGCAGTAGCTCTGACTTCTTCTGGATGTCTGATTTGTCCGAAGACTGAGAGCATGAACCAAGCACTGATCGAGAAGATCGCTTGGATTAAATTTACCACAATATCAGTTTTGATCCGTTACGGTTAGAATGATGTCAGTACAAACCTTTACTCGCATTGTACTGATATTAGCTATGTATCCTCCATCTACAAATGGCCAGGAATATTCTTCACTCGTAAAACAGTCTTTTGATTTAGTTAGCCAACTGTGAGCTCTGAACAGCGTATTTCTCCTAAGCTGTTGAATCTTTTATATGTTTTCTGTAGGAAGACCTTCATCTCTACTGCCCTGTATGCCTAAAATCTCTTTACAGGTGAATGTCTGCATAGTCAGGTCTAGACTAAGTCTTCTGAGAGGTTTACAGAACACATTCCCAAATGAAATTTCCATGGAGACTGAGAGAATAACAATCAAAGTGACTGACTTCTGAGCCATATGATATCACTATAGTAACAAGGTACACAAAGAAACCAAGCTATTTCTATAGAGTCTAAAAGGAATTAACTGTATGGACTTTGTACAATGTACTTGCTCATAAAATATAGACAGGGTTTTCTCACACTGAGGAAAATACTGTTTCTGAGTATAATAGGTTCCAGGGAAAAAGACTGATAATATTTGCCATTATTATTGCAATCTGCCACATAGAGACTTCTACATTTTTCTAAATAGTAATATCATTGTTCATTTCAGAAAAGACTGCCAAAGGGGCAGTTGGGAAATTGCTCACACCGACCTGTCACTCTGGGCCAGAATGGTTCCTGAAAATGATGAACGGTAGTGACTTCTGGCTGTAAATAATATGTTCAGGGGTTAACAGGTGCTATGTGCACAATCCAAACCGCACATTAGATGGCAAGTATTTGCCCCTTATAATAAATGTGGGATTTGTCTCTGCAGTGGTTGACTGATATTGACCTGGGGCCCATACTGGAAACGGTGGCATCACCATAACCAATAACTGATGCACAAACAGAGCTGATGATAATTAAAAGAATTTGTGAAGGAACAAGTAGCCACACCACTGATACCTTCTAGGGGGGCTTCACCACTGGTGTCACTACATGCATAGAATGGAAGAGAGCCCTATCAGGTAAATGTAAAGGGTAGTCATAGAGAGTCAACTTGGACTACATTTGGCTGAACATGCAAAAAAGTGTCTCCATTAGGATGCACCCCGGAAGCTTGGACCAGTTTAGTCAAGTACGGAGACCTTTCTTAATGTGGTCGCTACATTGCATGGTAGTGATGGCTTCACTGAGAAAAATATAGGCACATATTGGTGACGATGGTACCTGCCACTTTCTCATTACCATCTGGTATGGGGACGTCTGTATTATTAAGGGTCTAAAGACTTACCGGAAGCCTACCTGCTAATTGCAATCTACCGAGAAGTTGACCTGTTGGCTCTAATTTACCATGAAGCACTGGTATCTAGATGATTTACACAGATTTGACAGTGCATGTGTTTATAGATTTTTACCACTCTCTAAGCATAAGTATTGTTTTATTGTGACATCTGTGCTAGTGCCTTTCCCATGTATTCCTCCTTCAATAGTTGTCCGACGTAGAGTGACTTTTCAGGAGCCCCGTTTTACTCCTGGGACTTGAGGCTCCTGCAGGTCCAGAAGTTTTGGGGTTAAATTATGTTAATGTTTCTTCCTTCTGTCAGCATTGGGTGCAGTTGTTGGCTACTTAAACCACCTCTCAGAATCAGTTCCCACTGCTAGTTATACCCCAACTAGCTCTGGAGTTGTGGGTCTCAAATTACGCATATTAGTGGATATTCCTGATCTTGACTTTGGCTTGCTTACTGACGTTTCTCCTGCCATACCTCCCGGTTCTGCCCTGGCTATCTGACTACTCTTTTTGCCAGCTCACACCTCCAAACAGTAGCTGACTTCATGGCCCCAGCAAAGAGGTCCCTGTGTAAGTTCAGATTCCTGTACAGAGGTTAAGGGGTGAAAGCCAGGGCAATCTGAGGGATCTGGAAAATTCAGTAGCTAGCGCCAAGCCCATACGTGGTAGCTAACTTTTTATTAGACTGGTGATAATGAACAGTGCACCACAGAAATTTGAAAAATTTTATTGCATGATTTGTTTTGTTTTTGATTATCTATATTTTAGTTGCATAATGTATACTGTGGAACATAAATGAACAAATATATAATCTCATCAAAGAATAATACATTCTGGGACACCCAGCAAACAGCTGAAATCTGTGGAAGGAATCCAACAGCAAGTGTTCAATTCTCCTGCAGGGCCCATTGAAATGAATGAGATGTCAATGTCATGTAGGGATGTGTGCAGCGCCCCAGAGTCCTGGTCGTTGCAGTACTGATGCTCCGCCGCTAAGGGGGGCTATGGTACGTCTGATGGCACTGAAGGAGTTCACCTGACCAGGTATCACAGACACCAATACACTTCACAGTCTGGCCTCCAGGGGGAGCTAAGGGCACTATGTATTAGGGCACTCCTCACAATCTGGTAAAACTGGGGGTTAGGTAGGAAGTTAGTGAGAAGCTGACTGGGTTGGAACCAGGCAACATCCTGTGGCAGAGGGTGTTGCAGGGGAAGATTCAGGGGGGTCCCTGTCAGGGGTGGGATCCTGACAGAGGCCTAGCGAACAGAAAGAACATTACGGGACCGCGCCTGCACTTCGTTGCGGCGGTACCCCAAGAAATACAAGAAGCGAGGTATATTGTGCTGAGTGAGAAACGAGATCAACGCAACAAGGAGAAACACCAGTAGGAGTCGTGCTGTAAGTCGAGGCAACATCCTACTGAGGCGCGCAGCCGGTGGCCGGAACGCCGAGGAAGTATAGAGCTCCAGGCCTTACTTCAAACCTACGGCAGGACAGTCAGTTATAGGCGGGCTGTCTCACTCAAATCACCTAAGAAGACATAGGGGGCAACATTTGGAGAGGGGTGACTCTAGGGTCCCGGAAGACCTCCGAGCCTACCCGTCATACGGGTGCGTCCTAGCCATATCATCTGGGGGACGAAGCAGAACATCATAATCGAGTTGTGAGGGAACTTCAGAAACAGACACAACAGTTGTGGGGACTATCCCGTAAGCACAGCAGGGGAGGACCACAACACACAAGCGCTAGAAGGTAGGCACAGATTTCCACCTGCAAAGGGAACCCTGGAGGTGCTATCGGACCGGCCGGACTTGCGCAGCCCGGTTAACCGTATTCCGGACTGAGGATCCTGAAGCCTTCAGTAAAGAGGTAAAGAGACTGCAACCTGGTGTCCTCGTTATTTACTGCGACCTGCACCGCACCACCACAACATCATCACCATCCACACCCTTCATTGGACGCCCCTCAGCAGGGTCACGGACCGGGTCTAGCCACCGTGACAACCCCAGAACAGAGACTCAGAGGCCCGGTACCGGGTACCCCTCGGCCCTGCGGCAGTGGGGGCGCTCCATGTGCAAAGAAAGAGAAAGAGAGAGCTGCTTTTTGTATTCTCTCTGCATTTAAAAATAAGTGTTTTATTAAGTAATTATCCCATTTCTTCTTATTATTACATGTGTTCGGTGTTAGAATAAATTAAAAAATATCCAAGATACACACTAAATACCCTTCTAAAGATATTTTAAATTAGCATACAATAAAGCTGGCTCCCACCCACGCAGAGTTCATTTCTTAGACTTAGTCCCAGGCAACACTTAGGCTAGGACTACAGCTACATGGTGACTCCGATCACACGAAAGCAATTCTCTGACAAGTTGCATGACCAAAACCATTTGTATGACTTATCTGCAGCTTGCTGAAGAGTGACTGTTTTAGAGCTGTAATTTGGCTATTAAAATTGTCAAATTGCTGACAGGCCCATGTGATTTACACTACATAGAGGTCTAATGGGTTTATGGCCCCAATTCATTAAAGGGATTTTCTGAGACTATTTTATTTATTTTTTTCCCATTGGGCTAAGAATTGAAAGGCAGGTAGTTGCTAACTACCTGCCTGTTCTGCCCAGTCTTGGCTCCAAACGATTACAGACTGTTCAACAGATCAGCTCGTCTGGGCTACTCCATCAACGGGATGTGATTGCCGACATCATGCTGATCGACAGGCGGCTCCTCGTTGCATAACTGTTAATCAACATGACATTGACAGTCATGCCCTGTCAACAAAGCAGAGTGGAAGAGACGCAGCTGCTCTGTGAATGTGACATCACCAGAAGCTGAAGAATTGCCTTGACTGCTCTGAATTGGCGGTAATCAGTGCAGGGCATAACAGGCAGATTCTTAGGCCCATAAGAAAAAAGTGAAGTAGTCCCAAATAACCTCTTTAAGACTGGCATTATACACGCCAATCTTAATGAAGGATCATGGCGGAGTAAGATGAGCCTGATTCAGAGGTGCTCACCATTTTATGATTTCAATAAATTTTACAAGTGGCGTCTGCCACAACCCACTTAACAATCATTAGATGTGATGCAATGTTACAATGTTATATTAGTTTTGTAAAAAAAAATATTTAAAAAAGTATTATAATAAAATTATTGGAGTTATACTGTTTCTACTGTTCCAAATAAGCAACGGGAGGAATTCGATTCACATTGTAATATTTCAGAAATGTAACTGAAACCAATGTCACAATCACAGTACCTGATGTATCATTTTTGTAGACACTAAATTGTGAATGTAGATCAATAGTGATAAAAAGAAAGTGAATCAGCTTCCCGCTACACGCTACACTGCAATGCCACAATGTCTGAAGAGTTCACAAAGTTCAGTCCACAGAATCCTCCAGGACGGCACTCCTGGACATGCAACATGAGAAATGAAAAGGGCGGATCGGAAAGGATTTCATCCAGCACCGGTAAGAATTGTACTCGGTTACTCCATTAAAAAATAGTAACAAAATAGAGAATAAATGATCCTTACACTAATATTCAGTCCGAAACGCATAAGGTTAATTTTTGTCCTTTTTATACTATTTTTTTAATAAAGTAAGCTCTAAAATAAACATATTTTTATGTAATTGAGGATATGTCTTACACGATGTTGGATGAAATCTTTTGCCATACCCCCTTTTCATTTTGCAGATAAATAAAGACTATTTATTAAACATAATTGTCTGCAATGGTGGTGACACAGGATTGAGACTGACGTCAGAAGTGTGCAAAACTTTTGAGGGCATTGTAAGAGATGACCTGCAGAAATATACTGCAGAGAAAAATATAATAACTGACAATCAGCATGGATTCATGAAGAATAAGTCATGTCTAACTAACATGCTGGGTTTCTATGAGGAGGTGAGTGCAAATCTGGATGTAGGTAATGCGGCTGATGTGATTTATCTGGACTTTGCAAAGGCGTTTGATACTGTTCAACATAACAGCCTTATACTGAAGCTACAGAAGCAAGGACTGGGGGAAACTGTATGCAGATAGGTAAGGAATTGGCTAAATGACAGGAAACAAAGAGTTGTCATAAATGGGATATAGTCAGCAGTGGGGACCGCAGTGATCCGTGCTAGGACCGATTCTTTTTAATCTCTTTATTAATGACCTTGTGGATGGGATTGAGAGTAAAGTGTCAGTCTTTGCTGACGACACCAAACTATGTAGGATATTAAATTCTGACCTTAACATTACAATATTGCAAAACAATCTGAATAAGATGTCTGAATGGGCAAACACTTGGCAAATCAGGTTTAGTGTAGATAAATGTAAAAGTAATGGACCTAGGACGGAGTAAACCTATTGCTGTATATACATTAAATTGGAATATACTCGGGACTACAGATCAAAAGAAGGACTTGGGTATTCTGGTTACATGTACAGTAAGCTGAGCAGCAGTACTCAATGTCAAGCAGCAGCTGCAAAGGCAAACAAGATTTTAGGATGTATAAAAAAAGAGATAAAATCCAGTGATCCCAGTGTATTATTACCCCTTCATAAACCACTTATGAGGCCACATCTAGAATATGGGATCCAGTTTTGGGCTCCACATTTTACAAAGGATATTCGGAAGTTAGAGTCAGTTCAAATGACGGGCAACTAGACTATTACAAGGGATGGAAGGCTTCATATGAGAGGTTGGAAAAGTTGGACTTATTTAGATTAGAAAAAAGGCGCCTCAGAGGCGATCTCATCTACATGTATAAATATATGTGTGGCCAGTACAAAACCCTGACACATGACTTATTCCTTACAAAGACCATAATAAGGGCCAGTGGGCACTCATTACACGTGGAAGAAAGGCGATTATGACAGCTAAATTGGAAAGGGTTCTTTACAGTTAGATCAGTCAGACTGTGGAATGCCGACCACAAGAGGTAGTAATGACACTATAACAGCTTTTATAAAAGGGCAGGACGATTTCCTCAGTAGATATAACATTGTGGGTTATACAGTGGGTACGGAAAGTATTCAGACCCCTTTAAATTTTTCACTCTTTGTTACATTGCAGCCATTTGGTAAATTCAAAAAAGTTCATTTTTTCTCATTAAATGTACACTCTGCATCCCATCTTGACTGAAAAAAACTGAAATTTAGTAATTTTTGCAACTTTATTAAAAAAGAAAAACTGAAATATCACATGGTCAAAAGTATTCAGACCCTTTGCTCAGTATTGAGTAGAAGCGCCCTTTTGAGCTAGTACAGCCATGAGTATTCTTAGGAATGATGCAACAAATTTTTCACACCTGGATTTGGGGATCCTCTGCCATTCTTCCTTGCAGATCCTCTCCAGTTCCGTCAGGTTGGATGGTAAATGTTGGTGGACAGCCATTTTCAGGTCTCTCCAGAGATGCTCAATTGGGTTTAGGTCAGGGCTCTGGCTGGGCCAGTCAAGAATTGTCACAGAGTTGTTCTAAAGCCACTCTTTTGTTATTTTAGCTGTGTGCTTAGGGTCATTGTCTTGTTGGAAGGTGAACCTTTGGCTAAGTCTGAGATCTAAAGCACTCTGGAAGAAGTTTTCATCCAGGATATCTCTGTACTTGGCCGTATTAATGTTTTCTTCAATGGCAACCAGCTGAAAGACACCCCAATAGCATGATGCTGCCACCACCATGTTTCACTGTTGGGATTGTATTGGGCAGGTGATGAGCAGTGCCTGTTTTCTCCACACATACCGCTTAGAATTATCACCAAAAAGATCTATCTTCATCTCATCAGACCAGAGAATCTTATTTCTCAAAGTCTGGGAGTCCTTCATGTGTTTTTAGCAAACTCTATGCAGGCATTCATATGTCTTGCACTGAGGAGAGGCTTCCGTCGGGCCATCTCTGCCATAAAGGCCTGACTGGTGGAGGGCTGCAGTGATAGTTGACTTTGTGGAACTTTCTCCCATCTCCCTACTGCATCTCTGGAGCTCAGCCACAGTGATCTTGGGGTTCTTCTTTACCTCTCACACCAAGGCTCTTCTCCCACATTTGCTCAGTTTGGCTGGACGGCCAGGTCTAGGAAGACTCCTGGTGGTCCCAAACTTCTTCTATTTAAGGATTATGGAGGCCACTGTGCTCTTAGGAACCTTGAGTACTGCAGAAATTCTGTTGTAACCTTGGCCAGATCTGTGCCTTGCCACAATTCTGTCTCTGAGCTCCTTGGCCAGTTCCTTTGACCTCATGATTCTCATTTGGTCTGACATGCACTGTGAGCTGTGAGATCTTATATAAACAGGTGTGTGCCTTCCAAATCAAGTCCTATCAGTTTAATTAAACACAGCTGGACTCCAATGAAGGAGTAGAACCATCTCAAGGAGGATCACATGGAAATGGACAGCATGTGACTTAAATATGAGTGTCTGAACAAAGGGTGTGAATACTTATGACCATGTGATACTTCAGTTTTTCTTTTTTATTAAATTTTCTAAAATATCTACAGTTCTGTTTTTTTTTCTGTCAAGATGGGGTGCAGAGTGTGCATTAATGTGAAAAAATTAACATTTTTATATTTACCAAATGGCTGCAATGAAACAAGGAGTGAACATTTTAAAGGGGTCTCAATACTTTCCATAGCCACTGTAGATAATTTAGTGACACAAAATGTATAACTGGTGGAGAAATGTTGAACATGATGGACCTAGGTCTTTTTTCAACCTACATAACTATGTAAGTAATACTTTGTATGTTTTACAATGTTGGGAATTCTGGCAGGCAATGACCTTGAGCTGGGGTTATCTCCTAATTTGTCCCCCTGCTTTCACTTCCATTAGTGGAATGCTTTCCTCCTGTCACTTACCGCAGCAGTGGGTGCTGAACTCCTCCAGGCGTTTCCCAGTATGAGTCCCTGTTCTCATGGCAACAGTGACACTTCATGAAATAGTTGATGGAATTGATATATCTGTTTATAAAACACTTTGCAAACAATGTTAACATAAAAGGAAGGAGTTATATCAACATTTATCCTGTTTATACCGCAATCTAAAATTACAGCAGCGTCTGTGACACCTCCTCAAATTTCCATAATTTATAATGAACTAGATAATCCTAAATCTTCATAAAACAAAAGCAGATTTGCTTTTCCCTATGTATTTATATATATTTTTTTTTTGCACTTCATTTTTCAGGCTGCAGCCAGGCCCAGCACTTTTGGCCTTGTAAACTAGGGTGTCTGTTCTCATGGGATGCATTCCATGTATTGGTAGGTTGTTGTCTCACCAGTGTTTTTGCCGCCATCTTTACTACATGGGTATGTTGCATCCTGAGAGTGCATTAGTTCGGAGACATGGGCAGGTAAATACTGCTACCCCCTTTTTTTCTGTATTAATTCTCACATTTTATAATGAACTAGATAATCCTAAATATTTGTAAAATAAAAGAAAAACAGATTTGTTTTTCCCTATGTATTAAGAGCGCTAATCATGCTATGTTGAAAGCATCTGCTCCTTCCTGATATGCTGTATATTAATTTCTCTCCTTTTTTTAGATCTCTGCTTGACATCAGTGATTGGGAACATTATTCCAGAGGCTTAAAACCTGTACAGACCTAATTGCTTTCATAGCTATAAGAGCATCAAAATCTAAGCCATCCCTAATAAACTATAGTTTAAATTGCAGTCTGAGAAACTTTACCTACTTTTTTACATTGTGTCAAGTTATCAGAACAGGGGAGATGTTATCTGCTGTAGTATCTGAATATAATGAAAGCAAACCTTCAGGGTATGTGCACACGTCAGGATTTCTTGCATAAATTTCCTGAAGAAAACCGGAAATTTTCAGCAAGAAATCCACATTTTTTTTTTTGCGTTTTTTTCCCGTTTTTTTCGTGTTTTTTTTAGCATTTTGCAAGCGAAATTAGCTTGCAGAATACTAACATTTTCCAAGTGATCTGTAGCATCGCTTGGAAAACTGACTGACAGGTTGGTCACACTTGTCAAACATAGTGTTTGACAAGTGTGACTAACTTTTTACTATAGATGCTGCCTATGCAGCATCAATAGTAAAAGATAGAATGTTTAAAAATAATAAAAAAAATAAAAAAAATGGTTATACTCACCTGCAGACAGCCGATCTCCTCAGCGGCGTCCGTTCCTATAGATAGTGTGTGTGTGCAGGACCTTCGATGACGTCGCGGTCACGTGACCGTGACGTCATCGCGGTCATGTGACCGCAACGTCATAGTAGGTCCTTCACACACACCATCTATAGGAATGGAAGCGGCAGCATGCACCGCTGAGAGGCGGGAAGACTCCGGGGGCCATCGAAGGTGAGTATATGACTATCTTTTATTTTAATTCTTTTTTTTTACCAATTATATGGTGCCCAGTCCGTGGAGGAGAGTCTCCTCTCCTCCACCCTGGGTACCAACCGCACATGATCTGCTTACTTCCCGCATGGTGGGCATAGCCACATGCGGAAAGTAAGCAGATCAATGCATTCCTAGGCGTGCGGAATCCCCGCAATTCCGCAAATTTAACTGAACATGTTGCTTTTTTTTCCGCGATGCGATTTTTTCACAGAAAAAATGCAACATTTGCACAAGAAATGCGGAATACACTGTAAATAATAGGAGGCATATGTAAGCGTTTTTTTCGCGTTTTTATAGCGAAAAAAAGCGAAAAATACTGAATGTGTGCACATGGCCTTAAGGGATTGTCCTGTCCTTTCAGCTTAATAGTGCACCCCCTGACTTCCTGACTGTGAGGTTGGGTGTGGAGGTGTGTGGGGGGGGGGGGATGCTGCTGCTTAATTGACGGTCCAGACCAGCAGTATTATTTGGCCACTCGCCTGAACTGTGCACTCCTGATGTGGCTATATGAGGCAGCTTTGCTTCCGCAGCATCAAAAGTGCAGCTGAACTGAAGCCAACCAGGATTAGAGCTCTGATTCATCATTGCCTTTACTCTAGGGTTATCTAGTTTTCTGTGTTTTGCAGCTTTTTCTATTTGCAATTAATTCATTATTCTATTTGCACATTTCTTGAACTCTATTTTATATGTAATTGCTTGTTTGTTTGTTTTTTACACTTTGTGATTGACGTTTAGTGATTCCAGGTGCTTATTGCTTGATTCATCAATTGTGACTTTTTACAACGTTGCAAAATTTGGCGCAAATCCATTCGTGTTCCTCCTAGTGTATTTTTGAGTATGCCAGTATTTTGATGGACTTTTTGCACCATTTTGCTAATTGTGCTACCTTTGGTGCCATAAACAATGAAGGACCATAAAAAAGACCATTTTTGACTTTGTGCTAAATTCATGAACCGCATGCGCCATTTCGAAGGATTTCAAAAACAGCAACTAATATGACAAGACAAAAAGGAAAGCGACTTAAACCCCCCCCCCACAAATGATAAATAGGTAGGTGATAACAGTATGCTACAGTGGTACCTGTCAGTTTCAGTTCAGTGCTTACAAGCTCAATAGAAAAGTGCTTGTAAGCTCTGCACATTTGGCCACTGCAGTTATGGCCATGGTTTATCAGCGGTGGCTGCAGTTTGCAGAAGTTGCTGGACATGTAGCTTTGTGTAACCTACAATACTTAGGCATGGAAAAAGGTTAACAATAACAGAGTATATTATTACATAATACATAAAAACAAGGTTTTGCTATAGTATGGGGACAGGAAAATAAATAGGAAGCCAATTAAGTAACTCTAGTGTGTAATGTACCACTCTACGATAATAAAGAGGGCCTACAGTGTCTAATGTAATGTTATGAGAAGTGAAGCACACTCAAAAAATGATACCGGAGGTCTAACAAAGGTAAGTCACAATAAAAAATGACATATATGTAAACAGTTGTATAGTTTATCCTCCCCACTGCCCCAACGCACGTTTTGTGTAACTTCCTGAGGAGGTTTGTCTCGGAAGGGGGGCAGCCATTATTTTAGCTGTAGATTAGCCAATCAGATGGAATGGAAGGTCTGTGGGTTACGGGGCTTGTGTTAAGTTATGGAATCTTGATTAGAATGACAAGAAAAAAGTATGTATGAATAAAAGAGGGACAGAGAGCTAAACAGAGTAATGTGGAGTACAATAAATTGTGTGTTACATAAAAAATACAATTGGCAGAAGGAATTTAATCACTGTAAACTGTGATGTAGGTTTATGCATACACATTTAATGCAAAAAAGAAATCGAAAAATACTATAATGGCTATGATAAAAATAAAGACCCAAAATGTGAAATAAAACATAATTTTCTTAAGAGAATTACAACAATATCACATATGGTAATGACAAATGCAAGAATGTATGTTGATCCCATCAAACATTACAATAAAAAAAAGATAATAGAAATATATGAATATAAATGGACTAAGGAAGGGAACTACACATGTGCTAAGTGAAAGCTTAGTGAAATTCAAACATTGCTGGCATCATATCAGATAGTGAGCCATGAAAAATAAAAGTAATGATAAAAACGTATGTGAGTGAAATGATAGGGTGATAGTGGTGCACATCCCACCTGAGTTAACCCAACAAGTGGTCTCCAGACTCACGGTTGGTGGAGTGACACCATTCGGCCGCTGCGGAGCTACATGACTTGCTATGTATATGTCCTTAGTACATGGCTAGCAGCACATAAAAGAAAATCTTCAATATTACGGGAATAGAAGATCATTTTAGAAATAGTATATTCTAAAAGTACTTGGTTTTACCAGCATTATCCAGGAATGCCTATTATTATTATTATTATTATTATTTATTATTATAGCGCCATTTATTCCATGGCGCTGTACATGTGAGGAGGGGTATACATAATAAAAGCAAGTACAATAATCTTGAACAATACAACTCACAGCTGGTACAGGAGGAGTGAGGACCCTGCCCGCGAGGGCTCACAATCTACAAGGGATATAATCTTAGGCGAACTGAAGACCGCGCACACGGTGTGAATTTTTAGGTAGTTTATTGAAGCCTACGCGTTTCAAGAGCTTACTTGCTCTCTTCTTCAGGGCATATAACGTAGTAATTCCATTTTTAAGGCTATTCTAGTCATTGTGCCACGGAATGGTGATGAGTTCTTTCTGATTCCTTTCTGATTCCTACATGAGTACTTCTATAAACCTCCCAGGACCAAAGGAAAATTGTTATTGGAATGAGGTTTAGTAATTGTCACTAACTTCAGTTAAAGATTTTGTTAAATCACAGAATATCTGACATTACATTTAGCCCTCCCGGCTAAAAATGGAATTACTACGTGAAGCTCCCTGGTTCGAATACTCATTTTTTGTGATTTTATTAAGGGCGTGTTCTAAATTATTTTATATTTCTTGGTTTTTATTTTCTATTAGTGTCCTTAGGTTATAATATAAATAATAATCAGCAATATTTTTTAAATGGTTTTTATTGGTTTTAATCGTACTTATGTGTTATAGCACAATGGGTCCTGGTGCCCCTCCCTTTCCCTTTTGTATAAATACACCCTATATTGTGTTATGTATTATATGCCCTGAAGAAGAGAGCAAGTAAGCTCTTGAAACGCGTAGGCTTCAATAAACTACCTAAAAATTCACACCGTGTGCGCGGTCTTCAGTTCGCCTAAGATTACTACCCTCAACATCCTTTATTGGATTCTTGTGGAGACCTGCTGCTACGGTTAAGCCTACATGGGGGTTGTGACCTATGTTCACAAATCCAATAGGTGAGTACATTCCCTGCATAGGACTGTATGTTTTCCTAAACAGTGTGACACATTAGGCTACGGTCACATTTGCGGCCAGCGCCGCAGCGTCGGGCGCCGCATGCGTCATGCGCCCCTATATTTAACATGGGGGCGCATGGACATGCGGCGCACTTGCGTTTTGCGCCGCATGCGTCGCTGCGGCGCCCGCGTCGGGGCGCAGAGGACGCAGCAAGTTGCATTTTTGCTGCGTCCAAATTCAATGAAAAAAACAACGCATGCGGCGCAAAACGCAGCGTTGTGCATGCGTTTTGCTGCGTTTTTGTTTGCGTTGTGCGCTGCGGCGCCGACGCTGCGGCGCACAATGCAAATGTGAACGTAGCCGAAGGGGCGCCTTGTGTTTTTTCATTTTCAATCTACAAGGGATGGGTGAGGATACAGTAGGTGAAGATAGAGCTGTTTGTGCAGTGGTTTGGTCTATCGGTGGTTACTGCAGGTTGTAGGCTTGCCGGAAGAGGTAGGTCTTCAGGTTCTTTTTGAAGGTTTCGATGGTAGGTGAAAGTCTGATATGTTGTGGTAGAGAGTTCCAGAGTAGGGGTGATGCGCGAGAGAAATTTTGTATGCGATTGTGGGAAGAGGAGATAAGAGGGGAGTAGAGAAGCAGATCTTGTGAGGATCGGAGGTTGCATGCAGGAAAGTACTGGGAGACGAGGTCACAGATGTATGGAGGAGACAGGTTGTGGATGGCCTTGTATGTCATGGTTAGGCTTTTGTACTGGAGTCTCTGGGTAATGGGGAGCCAGTGAAGGGATTGAAAGAGGGGAGAGGCCGGGGAATAGCGGGGGGACAGGTGGATTAGTCGGGCAGCTGAGTTTAGAATAGATTGGAAAGGTGTGAGAGTATTAGAGGGGAGGCCACAGAGCAGGAGGTTACAGTAGTCAAGGCAGGAGATGATGAGGGCATGGACTAGGGTTTTTGCAGATTCTTGGTTTAGGAATGTACGGATCCGTGAAATATTTTTGAGCTGAAGGCGGCAGGAAATGGAAAGGGCTTGGATATGCGGTTTGAAGGAGAGATCAGTGTCAAGGATAACCCCGAGGCAGCGAGCTTGTGGGAATGGGGAGAGTGGGCAGCCGTTTACTGTAATTGATAGGTTCGTTGGGGGGTCATGTGAGATGGGGGAAAGACAATGAATTCTGTTTTGTCCATGTTAAGTTTTAGAAATCTAGCGGAGAAGAAGGATAAAATAGCGCATAGACATTGAGGAATTCTGGTTAGTAGGGTGGTGATATCTGGTCCAGAGATGTAGATCTTTGTGTCATCAGCATAGAGATGATATTGAAAACCGTGAGATTCTATGAGCTGTCCCAGGCCAAAAGTGTAAATGGAGAAGAACAGGGGCCCTAGAACTGAACCTTGCGGGACTCCGACAGATAAGGGGCGAGGTGAGCAGGTGGTGTGTGAGTGGTAGACGCTGAATGTTCCATCAGTTAGGTATGACGAGATCCAGGATAGGGCCAAGTCTGTGATGCCAAGGGATGAGAGGGTCTGTAGTAATAGGCAATGGTCCACTGTGTCAAAGGCAGAGGACAGGTCCAGGACGAGGAAGATAGAGTAGTGTCGCTTGCTCTTGGCGGTTAATAGGTCATTGGTGACCTTAGTTAGGGAAGTTTCAGTGGAGTGGTGTGACCGGAAGCCTGATTGTAAGCGGTCGAAGAGGGAGCAGGAAGATAGATGGGAGGACAGTTCAAGATGGACGTGTTGTTTTGAGGCATAGGGGAGAAATGATATAGGGCGATAGCTAGATACAGAGGATGGGTCAAGAGAGGGCTTTTTGAGGATATGTGTGATTGAGGCATGTTTAAAGCTTGAGGGGAAAACACCAGTTGTTAGTGATAGGTTGAAGAGATCTGTTAGAGTTGGGATGAAGACTGTGGCGAGGTTTGGGATGAAGTGGGAAGGGATCGGGTCAAGTGCACAGGTGGTGAGATGCGATCTTGAGAGTAGAGTGGAGAGTCTATCTTCTGTAATGGTGGAGAAGTTGGTTTTGGAGGTGGAGGGCTGGGTAGTTGGGAGGAAGGGCTCAGGGGGTGGGGGGTGGTCGACTAAAACTGTCTCTGATGTTCTCAATCTTCTGCTTGAAAAATGAGGCAAAAACTTCAGTTGAGATGAATGGGGACGGAGGAGGTGCTGGGGGATGGAGGAGAGAGTTGAAGGTGTTGAATAACTGTTTAGGGTTGTGAGACGGAGGATATGAGAGTTGAGAAGTAGGTTTGTTTTGCTGTGGTGAGTGTGGTCTTGAAAGTAGTGAGGGACTGTTTGAATGCGATGAAGTGCTCGTTGGAGTGGGATCTTTTCCATCTCCACTCCGCAGCCCTGGAAGCTTGCCTCAGTTCTTTGGTCAGGCTGGTGTGCCAGGGCTGTCTGTTGATTTTGCAAGCTTTAGTATGTGTGAGAGGGGCAAGAGATTCCAAAGCTACAGCTATTGTGGTGTTATATAGAGCGGCAGCTCTATATAAAGCGAATAACACTTTAGGTTGTGAGATTTATTGGGTATGCACTGGTTTTAGTTCCCTAAAATTTAACCTTTAGGAATGAATGTAAACAATAAATATCCCTATTCACTTATTGGATGCAAATAACTGAAAAACTGTGTGGAAATGGAATGTATTGTTATAAAGCTGAATAACTTTTTATTATACAAGGTTTAAAGGGGTTTTTCTCATAATAACATTCACATGCTGCAAGGAAATGGCATCAATAGCCAACAAATTGGAGATCTAACCGCTGTGATATCCCCAGCGACCAGTGGATCAAGGTGTAATCAGTGACTGCACAGTCAAGTTATTATAAATAAGAGGTTTTCCTTGTCTGCTTCATCGCACCACATTGAATGTAACACATTGATGCAGCTAAAATCCACAGTGTGATGCTCAGGAAGAGGATGCCCAACCAGAGCGGGCTGCAGAAGAGAACCAAGGAGAAAGGTGATGCAGGGACACTGTGGTTCTCTCACATAAAGGGAGTCTGGTCCGGGTTTTTATTCTACCCAAGGCAGCATTACCATTGTAAATCTGAGTCTGCGGAGACATTATCATTTCTACATTATACATGGTGTGAGGGGTTGACTCACTAAGCTGCTTCCCAAGGTAGACACAGGAACGCTTCTCATGATAAAACACCTGCCGGTTTATTGTGGAACAGCATAAACCACAGCAGATTTCAGCAAAGTAAACAGAGGTTTTCTGGCATAAGAGAAAACAAAAAGATAACGTATAACAATGTCCAATTGTCTGAGGGTTTCCCCTCTCAGACCACCATGTGTCTTCAGCTCCACCTGGAGCCACTATTGTGGCTTGTTTCCTCTCTAAAAACAACACACAGACTGCCTCTCAAGGCCAGCCATTTAAACCCAGACCATGTGACTGATCACATGACTGTGACATCACATAGGTCCTGTTAGCACACGGCTGTGCCAACTCTACAAATGGAGATATGGTGGACACCTTCCCACCCACTCTATAGATGTCCACCTAAAACCATCCCGTGTATGCAACTTTAATTTAACGCTCACAACACGTAGTGTGCTTGAGAAAAATATTCTGGTTTCACATCACTGACGCCATTATGCGCAGTCACACACATCTCCCCTCATATACCATGCCAGTGACCCTGTCACAAAGGGTATACATTTATTTGCATTTATTACACTGAATATGATGGATTTTATCACTGGAGGACACAGACAGAAGAGGACCCCTGTGCAAGAACAGTACATGGACCCACTGCAGTCTAATCATACCTTCCAACTTTCGAGGAAGGGAAAGAGGGACAAAGTTAGCAACGCGCTGCGCGCGCCACGGCAAATTTTAGACCACAGCTCTGACCACACCCATTTCACAACTAGTCACGCCCCAACCACACCCATTTAGCACTTCTGATCATAATGTTTCGTAAACAATAATTATAAACAAAAATATATGGCCACACAGTGCTCCATACTGTATAATGGCCACACATGATGCTCCATACTGTATAATGGCCCCAAATGATGCTACATACAGTGTACTGGCCCCATGTGATGCTCCATACTGTATAATGGCCACACATGACGCTCCATACTGTATTATGGCCCCAAATGATGCTGCGTACAGTGTACTGGCCCCACGTGATGCTCCATACAGTATAATGGGCCCACATGATGCTGCATACTGTATAGTGGCCACACATGATGCTCCATACTGTATAATGGCCCCAAATGATGCAGCGTACAGTGTACTGGCCCCACGTGATGATCCATACAGTATAATGGGCCCACATGATGCTGCACACTGTATAATGGCCACACATGATGCTCCATACTGTATAATGGCTCCACATGATGCTCCATACTGTATATTGGCCACACAGTGCTCCATACTGTATAATGGTGACACAGTGCTCCATACTGTATAATGGTCACATGATGCTCCATATTGTATAATGGCTACACATGATGCTCCATACTGTATAATGGCCACACATGATGCTCCATACTGTATAATAGCCCCACATGATGCTTCGTACTGTATAATGGCCACACATGATGCTGTGTACTGTATAATAGCCACACATGATGCTCCTTACTGTATAATGGCTCCACATGATGCTCCATACTGTATAATGGCCACACAGTGCCCCATACTGTATAATGGCCACACATAATGCTCCATACTGTATAATGGCCACATTATGCTCCATACTGTATAATGGCCCCACATGATGCTGCGTACAGTATACTTGCCCCACGTGATGGTCCATACAGTATAATGGCCCCACATGATGCTTTGTACAGTATAATGGCCCCACACGATGCTGGATACAATATAATGGCCACACATAATGCTGGGTACAGTATAATGGCCCCACACGATGCTCCATATAGTATAATGGCCCCACACAATGCTGGGTACAGTATAATGGCCACACATGGTTACCCCACCTCCATAATTGCCTTCTCCATCACTACACACACACACACACCTTTCACCGTGCACCCTCACAGCAGCCGGCAGCTTCCACTCCCACGGCGCTGAATGGTGTCATCCAGCTGCGCCGCTGACTGCTCACGTTGCTGCAGCTGTGATATGCCATTGATAAAGACCTCTCCGTGTCTCCTGTGCCAGTCAGAGCGAGGAGCAATATTTGCTCCGATCCAACACAGCCAGCGTTCGCTCCATACACCTTGCACATGCGGCTCCGCTCCGTACACCTCGTACACACACGGCTCCTCCCCATACACCTCGTACACACACAGCTCCATTCCGTACACCTCGTACACAGATGCATCCGCTCCGTACACCTCGTACACACATGGCTCCGCTCCGTACACCTCATACACACACGACTCCTCTCCATACATCTCGTACACACAAGGCTCCACTCCGTACACCTTGTACACACACGACTCCGCTCCATACACCTCGTACACACACAACTGCGCTCCATACACCTTGCACATGCGGCTCCACTCCGTACACCTCGTACACACACGGCTCCATTCCGTACACCTCGTACACAGACGCCTCCGCTCCGTACACCTCTTACACACACGGCTCCGCTCCGTACACCTCGTACACACGGCTCCGCTCCGTACACCTCATACACACATGGCTCCTCTCCATACATCTCGTACACACAAGGCTCCTCTCCGTACACCTCATACACACACGGCTCCGCTCCATACACCTCATACACACACGACTGCGCTCCATACACCTTGCACATGCGGCTCCGCTCCGTACACCTCATACACACATGGCTCCACTCCATACACCTCGTACACACACGATTCTGCTCCATACACCTTGCACATGTGGCTCCACTACGTACACCTCGTACACACACGGCTCCTCCCCATACACCTCGTACACACACGGATCCCCTCCATACACCTCGTACACACACGGCTCCTCCCCATACACCTCGTACACACACGGCTCCCCTCCATACACCTCGTACACACACGCCTCCACTCCGTACACCTCGTACACACACGGCTCCATTCCGTACACCTCGTACACACACGGCTCCGCTCCGTACACCTCGTACACACACGGCTCCGCTCCGTACACCTCATACACACACGGCTCCTCTCCATACATCTCGTACACACAAGGCTCCTCTCCGTACACCTCGTACACACATGGCTCCGCTCCATACACCTCGTACACACACGACTGCGCTCCATACACCTTGCACATGCGGCTCCGCTCCGTACACCTCGTACACACATGGCTCCGCTCCGTACACCTCATACACACACGGCTCCGCTCTGTACACCTCGTACACACACGGCTCCACTCCGTACACCTTGTACACACACGGCTCCGCTCCATACACATTGCACACGCTGCTCCGCTTCGTATACCTTGCACACACATGGCTCCGCTCCCTACACCTCATACACACATGGCTCCTCTCCCTACACCTCATGCACACACGGCTCCTCTCCATACATCTCGTACACACACGGCACCACTCCGTACACCTCGTACACACACGGCTCCGCTCCATACACATTGCACACGCTGCTCCGCTCCGTATACCTTGCACACAAACGGCTCCGCTCCATACACCTCATACACACACAACTCCTCTCCATAAATCTCGTACACACACGGCACCACTCCGTACACCTTATACACACACGGCTCCTCTCCATACATCTCGTACACACACGGCACCATTCCGTACAACTCGTACACACATGACTCCGCTCCATACACATTGCACATGCTGCTCCACTCCGTATACCTTGCACACACACGGCTTCACTCCGTACACCTCATACACACACGGCTCCTCTCCATACATCTCGTACACACATGGCACCACTCCGTACACCTCGTACACACACGGCTCTGCTCCATACACATTGCACATGCTGCTCCGCTCCGTATACCTTGTACACACATGGCTCTGCTCCGCACACCTCGTACACACACGACTCTGCTCCATACACCTTTCACACTCTGCTCCGATTCGCACACCTCTTACACACATGGCTCCGCTCTGTACCCGTCTTACACACACGACTCTGCTCCATACACCTTTCACACTCTGCTCCGATTCGCACACCTCTTACACACATGGCTCCGCTCTGTACCCGTCTTACACACACGACTCTGCTCCATACACCTTTCACACGCTGCTCCACTCCGTACACCTCGTACACACGCGGCTGTGCTCCGTACACCTCGTACACACGGCTCCGTACACCTCTTACACACACGACTCTGCTCCATACACCTTTCACACGCTGGTCTGATCCATACACCTCGTACACATGGCTCTGCTACATCCACACTGTAAACACCTCCTGACCTAACACATACGCTTACCCTCGTCCTGCGCCATGACAGCCAGCAGAGTCCTGTACACGGAGGTCCTCCCGATCATGTGACCCCTGACTCCTCCCATCCTGTGACTTCATCACAGGTCCTGTGCACACAGAGCAGCCAATATGTGGTGTGCTGCTCTGCGGGTGCACGGACTCAGGGAGCTGATCGGGTGATATTACACACCTCCTAACCAGTGCGGGACAACTAATGTCCCGCCTGGGATCACGGGGCTGACTGTCAAAATCGGGACAGTCCCCCTGGGTCCGGGACGGTTGGGAGGTATGGTCTAATGGCTCATCATAATGCACAATTTTAACTGGTTTGGAGGTAGAAATGGGCCACCTTACCTCTTGGACCTCTGTGCACTAATATGTCCACCATTGGATTATATATCCATGAAGTTATTATGATTTATTTATATAGCACCATTGATTCCATGGTGCTGTACATGAGAAGGGGGTACATACAAAATACAAATATCACTTACAGTAGTCAAACTAACAATTGTAGACTGGTACAGAGGGAAGAGGACCCTGCCCTTGCGGGCTTACATTCTGCAGGATGATGGGGAAGAAGACAGTAGATTGAGGGCTGCAGTAGCTCCGGTGGTGGTGAGGTAACAGCTGGGTCATTGCAGGCTGTAAGCTTTCTTGAAGAGATGGGTTTTCAGGTTCCATCTGAAGGATGTGAATGTGGTAGATAATTGGAAGTGTTGGGGCACATAATTTCAAAAGATGGGAATATTTGGGAGAAGTCTTGGAGGCAAGTTCTGTGGATTATATGAAAGCAAGAAAAAGGCTACTGTGAAATGGTAATGCCTATTGTAGAGCCAAAAGTCAAAGTTCAATGAGTTGGTAAAACAGAAGTTATTTAGATCAATGTATTCCAGGAAGCAGGGCATTGAGGAAACCAGATGAAGTAGAGTGATGATAAACCACACACAGATACCAAGAAGGAACCATTAGATTTCACGTTTTCACTTTGGGTGTGACTGGGGAAGAAAACAACACAGAGCTTAAAATCGGAAAATTAAAGCTTTACAAAATTGCTTTGTTCCCAAGGAGATCTAGATTATCCTAATAGATCAAAGCTTTCAAATCTAATCTAATTCTGGGCATCGTCATACCATGGTAATTGCAGCCAAAATTTGACAACCGGTGTGGTATGTTTGTGTGCAAAAACAATCCTCATCCCCATTACTAAATGAAGAGAAACACATTCATTGATGCATTCTGCACAAAGCTCTTATGAATCTGCCTGTATAATCATCTGGTGACTTCAATAATAGGCTGCAATGAACATGGTCACAAACTGGCAATTACAACGTTTCTTGGCTCACAGAGAGCTGCAGGATGGTCCGCACTGGCAGGCCCCACCACAGAAGACACAGCTGCTAGCACAGCAGAACTAATACAAGCTACAAATGGCAAAAGTGTGGGAGAAAAGAAATAAAAAAGAAAATGCAAAGAAGGAAAGAAGGACATATGAGAGGAGAATGAGAATGAATTCATTCTCTGACCTGTCTCTAATGGCCTATCATAGAGTAGTTGAAAAATTCTTAAGTTCATGCCTCATCAATAGAGATCACGGTTAATATCACAAATCAATGGTTGCACTGGTTTCTGCATTCTCATTGTCAATGGAAATGTGACATTGAACCTTTTATCCAAAACGTTACTTGTACGTATGTCCTTTTATGAACACACTTTTCATATATTCACTACAACACAGACTTCAGGGAATTCTAGGACTTTACAGCTAGAGAGAACTTTGTGTTGAGGTCATGTCAGATATAAATGATAGAAAGTGCAGGGAGCGCTAGCCAGCACTGTGAGCAAGAACTACAATATACCTTGATATTGACTGCCAATTAACATTGGTATAATTCACCTAAAATGGCTTATTGCAGACATTTATTAAAGAATAATTAACACCAAGCTGAGATCATTTTATTAACTTCAAAGGAGATTTATTAATGGGTTATGTCAACAATGTCACTCAAGTCTGTGCATAGAATATGGCTAATCTCCCCATCGCTTTGGGTCACTGCATATAGATTTCTACAACTTCCATATTCAATACCAGTTATAGAAAATAAGAGATGATAAAATCTTTTTAAATTTGAATTCGCCAGATTCAACAAATTATTACAAAAAAAATCAATTTGTCGCAATTTGCAATACTGTAAATCCTCCAATTGCCCTGAAAAGTTGAGTGTAACACGTCAGGTCTCCTAGAACTGTATCTAAACCCTTTCAATCTTTTGAACACAAACAGCCTTAGTAATGTCAAAGTGGCCTCACCATAGAAACGGATCGTAACCCAGTAGTAACCAACAGTTGCAACATAAGTTTGTCCAGATGGTGAATAAGCAGCCCCAATCATGTTCCAAAGAAATTAAAGCTGTCCTGCAGGCTCAGGGTGCATTGGTGTCAGTGTAAAATATCCTTTGACATTTCAATGAAATGAAACGCTATGACTGGAGACCCAGGAGGACTCCACTGCTGACACACAGACATAAAAAAGCTAGACTGCAGTTTGAGTATGTGAGTAAGCCAAAATCCACCCGGGAAAGCATCTTGTGGCCAGATGAGAACAAGATAGAGCTTTTTGGTAAAGCACGTCATTCTACTGTTTACCGAAAGCGGAGGCCTACAAAGAAAAGAACACAGTACCTACAGTCAAATATGGTGCAGGTTCAAAGTGTTTTGGGGTTGTTTTGCTGCCTATGGCACTAGGTGCCTTGATTGTGTGTAAGGTATCATGAAATCTGAAGGTTTCTAAAGTATTTTGGGTCGCAATTGTTATGCTTCCGCCTTCTCCTCCTCATACTCACCTCGCTGCGGCGTCCCGGCGCGTCCCTGCTTGCTTCCGGTCTTCTCTTCCTGCGTGCTCACCTTCCGCTCCTCCTCGGGTGCGCGCGCGCACACGTCTTTCCTTGAAGCCTGGCCTTGTCTTCTGCACCGCCCTGTGCACTCCGACCTGGAAGGTATCTCTCCACTCTCTTGATCAGGCCGCCTCTTCCTATCAGCGGTGCCTGATTGTCATTTGCCTCAGTCAAGTGAATCTGGCTCCACGGTGTTCTTTCCTGTCTGGCTGTTCACCGCTCACTTCCGTTGTATCTAATCTGGGTCTTCTCCTTGCTTCCTCCTAGTTCCTGTGTTCCTGTGTCCCTGTCTGCCTGCCTGTCCTCCAGTGTCTCCCGTCCAGTCTGTGTTCCAGTGTCCCTGCCTGCCTGCCTGCTTGTTCTCCGGTGTCTCCCTTCCTATCCGTGTTCCAGTCTCCAGCCTGTTTTCCGTGTCCTTCCTCCGGTCCCTGCTCTCGTGGTTAGTCCTCCTGTTCGTCTCCTCCGTCCAGTCCGCATTCCCACGCTCTCCCGTTTCTGTCTACCCGTTAGTCCTTTCTTCCAGCTGCCGTGGCGATAGTCTCCCTCGGGCCTGCCCCTAACGCTCCCTGTATAGGGGGTGGTGCACTTGGTTAGCTCGCCCGTGGAATGTTCGTTGTCACGGTCCAGTGGGTCCACTCCATAGATTCCATGTCTAATCCTCACAGCAATGTAGTGCCCAGTGTCAGAAAGCTTGGTTTACATCCTAGGTCATGGGTCTTCCAGCAGGACAATGACCACAAACATACTTCAAGAAGAACCCAGGAACGGATGGAAACAAAGCACTGTCAAGTTATGAAGTGGCCAGCAATGGGTCCGGTTCTAATTCCCATTGAACACCTGTGGAGAGATCTTAAAATTGCTGTTAGAAGAAGGCACCTTTCAAATATGAGTGACCAGGAGCAGTTTGCAAATGAAGAGTGGTCCAAATTCCAGTTGAGAGTTGTAAGAAGCTTGTTGATGGTTATAAAAAGCGATTGAATGCAGTTATTTATTCCAAAGGGTGTGCAACCAAATATTACCTTGCGGGTGCCAACAATTTTGTCCTCCTATTTTTGGGGTAAAATGTTAAATTATGTCCAATCTGCTTTTTTTCTCAGTTTTTTTTGTGTTGTTCCAGTGCACACAAAGGAAATAATCATGTGTTATACAAAACATGTGTAATTGCAATAATTTCTGGGAGAAATACTTCATTTTCTGGAACATTTTGAATGGTGCCAACACTTTCGGCCATGACAGTATATTATTGACACTAGTACATTCATCTTCATCACTGATGCAGTTGTACAGCACACTACTGTCTGGAGTATTTGTCACAACGTTTAGGGCTTTCTCTTCCTGTATCTATTGCTGAGTTGTCAGCTCTGATATCCTGTTACCATCCTAAATTACATTAAAATGTCTGCCAGATTCCCTCCCTTGGCTTTTTTTGAAGGCTATCATAATCTCTCCTGATTGGCTGCGCTATACCATATTATGTGATGTGATAGCTGAAAGGCATTATGAGGCAGCCTGAAGGGTTACACCTGAGGTCATATGAGACTTCAGATATTTTGGGGGGAAATTCCAATTGCATATAGTTTCGTTCACTATGAACCTTCAAACTTAATAAAATTCAACACAATTCTGATTGTGAGAAGATAAGGTGCATGCTGTGCTATAGTTTACCAAAAATTGCCTTTGTTGAACCAGTTGAGCCTCAATGCGGTCTCTCAAACAGCATGAAAAATCTATGTAAGCAAAGACTTAAAGGGGTTGTCAGGCTACACCAAATTGCTCAACTATCAGTAGCATAGGCTATCCTTAGTAGGGGTCCAACACCTGGTATCCAGAACAGCTATTTTTGCTGGGGGGGGTCGTTGGATGTAAGCATATGACGTATCTACAAACCGCCGTTTCATTCAATGTGTAGCGACGACTTTAGGGCACTGCAGAACAGCTCCTGCTCAAAAGAGTGGGAGCCAGCAGCGATAGCTACACATTGAATGAAGTTTTATGCATTTATATCTAGTAACACCCAGTGAGTGACAGTTGTCAGACTCCAATTCATCTGGTATTGATGACCTCTTCTATGGAGAGGTCATCACTTGGTTGTGGACAGACAATGCGCTTAATGCCCCCATACGCAGTTGAGAAAAGCTAACCAAAAATGACAAATTTGGCGGGACTAGTTTACAATCTGTTTATGGGGGCTCTAAACTCTACCCCAAAGGATGTCAAAATAGAAAAAAATCTTTTCTATCTTTAATCCATGCTGGGTCTGGGGGAAAATGTGTGTAAATGGGTAAGTAACTGGCTTAGTGATAGAAAGCAGAGGGTGGTTATAAATGGTATATTCTGTAACTGGATTGCTGTGACCAGTGGGGTACCACAAGGGTCGGTGTTGGGACCTATTCTCTTCAACATATTTATTAACGATCTGGTAGAAGGTTTACACAGTATAATATCGATATTTGCAGATGATACAAAACTATGTAAAGCAGTCAATATAAGAGAAGATAGTATTCTGCTATAGATGGATCTGGATAAGTTGGAAAGTTGGGCCGAAAGGTGGCAGATGCTGTTTAACAATGATAAATGTAAGGTTATACACATGGGAAGAAGGAATCAATATCACCATTACACACTGAACAGGAAACCACTGAGTAAATCTGACAGGGAGAAGGACTTGGGGATCCTAGTTAATGATAAACTTACCTGGAGCAGACAGTGCCAGGCAGCAGCTGCCAAGGCAAATAGGATCATGGGGTGCATTAACCCTCCGTCAGGGGCAACTGATCTGACAGGCGCAGCTCACTTAGTTTCATTTCTCTATTTTCAGTGGTTTGTCTGGGAAACACCATCCTCCCAGTACCTTCCTAACTTTAACCCCTTCACCCCCAAGGGTGGTTTGCACGTTATGGACCGGGCCAATTTTTACAATTCTGACCACTGTCCCTTTATGAGGTTATAACTCTGGAACGCTTCAACGGATCCCGGTGATTCTGATACTGTTTTCTCGTGACATATTGTACTTCATGATAGTGGTAAAATTTATTTGATATTACATGCATTTATTTGTGAAAAAAAACGGAAATTTGGCGAAAATTTTAACAATTTTGCAATTTTCCAACTTTGAATTTTTATGCAATTAAATCACAGTAATATGTCACACAAAATACTTAATAAGTAACATTTCCCACATGTCTACTTTACATCAGCACAATTTTGGAACCAAAATTTTTTTTTGTTAGGGAGTTATAAGGGTTAAAATTTGACCAGCAATTTCTCATTTTTACAACATCATTTTTTTTTAGGGACCACATCTCATTTGAAGTCATTTTGAGGGGTCTATATGATAGAAAATACCCAAGTGTGACACCATTCTAAAAATTGCACCCCTCAAGGTGCTCAAAACCACATTCAAGAAGTTTATTAACCCTTAAGGTGTTTCACAGGAATTTTTGGAATGTTTTAATAAAAATGAGCATTTAACTTTTTTTTCACACGAAATTTACTTCAGCTCCAATTTGTTTTATTTTACCAAGGGTAACAGGAGAAATTGGACCCCAAAAGTTGTTGTACAATTTGTCCTGAGTACGCTGATACCCCATATGTGGGTGTAAACCACTGTTTGGGCGCATGGGAGAGCTCGGAAGGGAAGGAGCGCCGTTTGACTTTTCACTGCAAAATTGACAGGAATTGAGATGGAACCCCATGTTGCGTTTGGAGAGCCACTGATACCTCTTTTTATTCCGTATGCCATTGCAATAATATCAAATGTCACTAAAATCACGTATCTGAAAACACTTACGTCACATCAAAAATGATAGATACAATTTAAATTTCACTTCTTCACAAAAAAACTACACATAGCCAGCATTGCAGCTGAAAACAGTCAGAAAAAAACCCAGATGTGACAGTTTGATTTACAATGCATCTCTGCTTCAGCTGAAAAAAGAGGAAGTTTAAGAGAACTATTTCTGCTTCTTAAAGAAGCAACACTTGACAGACAGAAACAGATAGACAATCCGAGAGATGCCCTTTTAAATTCTGTGACACATGCAGGTTGCGCTGGGAACAGACTACTGCCAATCGCACTGGACGCACCTGCGCCCGGGCCGCCTGAGTGCCTGAGAAGCACAACAAGCGGGAAATCTACCACCCCGGTCCGGACGTCCTGACTGGATCGCCGGCACTACGGGAATCTGCAGTAGCCCTCTCTAAGTTATCACTACCCGTGCCTGGAACCTGGAGCCACCTGCTCCGGAACTCTACCTGTTCCTCCTATGCACGGGAATCCTGCAATAACTTATCGAGCGATTTGACCTCCTGCGGTCTGTTTCCCAGCAACCACAAACAAAAGTCACTTTTTCCTTCTTCTCTCGGATTTTACACAAACACATACACGGTCCACAGCAGACACCTCCCAGGGTGGATTCGTGGCTACGGATTTTTTACACTACCTGGGAATTGATGACCACACCTGACCGGCAAGAGGCATAGACAAGGACTTTCAGGTAAGATGATAACATTTTCTTACCTTACTTATGGAGCTGCGCAGTCTCCTGCCCCTGTGCCAAGGCCACGGCTACAACTTCCGTATCTCCGGTCAGTAGTGGGTCCACGTGTGCGTTTCATCCATGCCTCGCTGTTGGGCGCCATTCTGTTATGGAAATATTACGGTTGGATAAATATATCCCTGTGTGTGCTGCGGCCGCTCCCAATTAGACTGAGTATTTTGAGCGCTCATCAAGAATGGACTGTACACAACTGTGACAGAACAACATTCCATCAATACTGAAACTTTATTGTACATACATAGTTTTATATTTTCACATAGAAAGGAGTGGTTAGGGGTTGTCAGGGGTGGTTAGTTAATTACCATATTGTCTAGCTCTTCTGTCATTGGTTATCTAAACATATATGGAATATTGTGATTAATGCTCATATGACTGCAGATTAAGGAACTAAAATGTACCTCTGTATGTAGGACAAAGATGAGACATCTGACACTGTTGGTCTGCCGTTTCAGCAAGATTCAGCTATATTCTAGGCATTATTTCAGACATCTGACCCGATTTCCTGTTTTTAAGATGGAAAAACCCCATACAATCTGTCTGGCTTATATCAGTTCGTGTCAGCCATTTTAAACCATTTATTATAATGTATATATTAGCTGTGAGCATATGAGTATATATGATTATAGAGGGGTATACATGCAAGTGAGATCTACATGATATATATATTTCTATCACACCTAAACATTGAAACCTTCCCACAAGTGACACCATTTTGGAAAGTAGACCCCCTAAGGAACTTATCTAGAGGTGTAGTGAGCACTTTGACCCACCAACTGCTTCACAGAAGTTTATAATGCAGAGCCGTAAAAATAAAACAAACATTTTTTTCCCACAAAAATTATTTTTTAGCCCCCAGTTTTTTATTTTCCCGAGGGTAACAGGAGAAATTGGAACTCAAAAGTTGTTGTCCAATTTGTCCTGAGTACGCTGATACCCTATATGTGGGGGGAACCACCGTTTGGGCGCATGGGAGGGCTCGGAAGGGATGGAGCGCCATTTTGAATGCAGACTTAGATGGAATGGTCTGCAGGCGTCACATTGCGTTTGCAGAGCCCTAATGTACCTAAACAGTAAAAAAAAAACACAAGTGACACCATTTTGGAAAGTAGACCCCCTAAGTAACTCATCTAGATGTGTTGTGAGAGTTTTGAACCCTCAAGTGTTTCACTACAGTTTATAACGCATAGCCGTGAAAATAAAAATAAAAAATTTCCCCCCTAAAATTATTTTTAGCCCCCAGTTTTGTATTTTCCCAAGGGTAACAGGAGAAATTGGACCTCAAAAATTGTTGTCCAATTTGTCTTGAGTACGCTGATACCCCATATGTGGGTGTAAACCACTGTTTGGGCGCATGGGAGAGCTCGGAAGGGAAGGAGCGCCGTTTGACTTTTCACTGCAAAATTGACAGGAATTGAGATGGGACCCCATGTTGCGTTTGGAGAGCCACTGATGTGCCTAAACATTGAAACCCCCCACAAGTGACACCATTTTGGAAAGTAGACCCCCTAAGGAACTTATCTAGAGGTGTAGTGAGCACTTTGACCCACCAACTGCTTCACAGAAGTTTATAATGCAGAGCCGTAAAAATAAAACAAGCATTTTTTTCCCACAAAAATTATTTTTTAGCCCCCAGTTTTGTATTTTCCCGAGGGTAACAGGAGAAATTGGACCCTAAAAGTTGTTGGCAATTTGTCCTGAGTACGCTGATACCCCACATGTGGAGGTGAACCACTGTTTGGGCGCATGGGAGGGCTCGGAAGGGAAGGAGCGCCATTTTGAATGCAGACTTAGATGGAATGGTCTGCAGGCGTCACATTGCGTTTGCAGAGGCCCTAATGTACCTAAACAGTAGAAACCCCCCACAAGTGACACCATTTTGGAAATTAGACCCCCTAAGGAACTCATCTAGATGTGTTGTGAGAGCTTTGAACCCCTAATTGTTTCACTACAGTTTATAACGCAGAGCCATGCAAATTAAAAAAAATATTTTTTCCACAAAAATTATTTTTTAGCCCCCAGTTTTGTATTTTCCCAAGGGTAACAGGAGAAATTGGACCCCAAAAGTTGTTCTCCAATGTGTTCCGAGTACGCTGATACCCCATATGTTGGGGTAAACCCCTGTTTGAGCGCACGGGAGAGCTCGGAAGGGAAGGAGCACTGTTTTACTTTTTCAACGCAGAATTGGCTGAAATTGAGATCGGACGCCATGTCGCGTTTGGAGAGCCCCTGATGTGCCTAAACAGTGGAAACCCCCCAATTATAACTGAAACCCTAATCCAAACACACCCCTAACCCTAATCCCAACGGTAACCCTAACCACACCTCTAACCCAGACACACCCCTAACCCTAATCCCAACCCTATTCCCAACCGTAGATGTAATCCAAACCCTAACCCTAACTTTAGCCCCAACCCTAACCCTAACTTTAGCCCCAACCCTAACTGTAGCCTTAACCCTAACCCTAGCCCTAACCCTAGCCCCAACCCTAACCCTAGCCCCAACCTAACCCTAGCCCCAACCCTAGCCCCAACCCTAACCCTAGCCCCAACCCTAGCCCTAACCCTAGCCCCAACCCTAACCCTAACCCTAGCCCTAGCCCTAACCCTAGCCCTAGCCCCAACCCTAACCCTAACCCTAGCCCTAACCCTAACCCTAGCCCTAACCCTAGCCCTAACCCTAACCCTAGCCCTAACCCTAATGGTAAAATGGAAATAAATACATTTTTTAAATTTTTTTATTTTTCCCTTACTAAGGGGGTGATGAAGGGGGGTTTGATTTACTTTTATAGTGGGTTTTTTAGCGGATTTTTATGATTGGCAGCTGTCACACACTGAAAGAAGCTTTTTATTGCAAAAAATATTTTTTGCGTTACCACATTTTGAGAGCTATAATTTTTCCATATTTTAGTCCACAGAGTCATGTGAGGTCTTGTTTTTTGTGGAACGAGTTGACGTTTTTATTGGTAACATGCTCGGGCACGGGAGATTTTTTGATCGCTTTTTATTCCGATTTTTGTGAGGCAGAATTAACAAAATCCAGCTATTCATGAATTTCTTTTGGGGGAGGCGTTTATACCGTTCCGCGTTTGGTAAAATTGATAAAGCAGTTTTATTCTTCGGGTCAGTACGATTACAGCGATACCTCATTTCTATCATTTTTTTTATGTTTTGGCGCTTTTATACGATAAAAACTATTTTATAGAAAAAATAATTATTTTGGCATCGCTTTATTCTGAGGACTATAACTTTTTTATTTTTTCGCTGATGATGCTGTATGGCGGCTCGTTTTTTGTGGGACAAGATGACGTTTGCAGCGGTACCATGGTTATTTATATCTGTCTTTTTGATCGCGTGTTATTCTACTTTTTGTTTGGCGGTATGAGAATAGAGCGTTGTTTGTAACCTCGTTTTTTTTTTTTTTTTTTTACGGTGTTCACTGAAGGGGTTAACTAGTGATATAGTTTTATAGGTGGGGTCGTTACGGACGCGGCGATACTAAATATATGTACTTTTATTGTTTGATTTTTTTTATTTAGATAAAGGAATGTATTTATGGGAATAATATATATATTTTTTTCTTTATTTAGGAATTTTTTTTTCTTTTTTTTTTACACATGTGGGAATTTTTTTTTTTTACTTTTTTACTTTTCCAGGGGGGGACATTACAGATCGGTGATCTGACAGTGTGCATAGCACTCTGTCAGATCACCGATCTCACTTACAGCCGTGCAGGCTGCAGCTTTCCTCTGCAGCCTGCACGGCACCCGGAAGTAATCCCTGCAGGACCCGGATGCAGCCCCGCGGCCATTTTGGATCCGGGGCCTGCAGGGATAGGAGGTAGGAGACCCTCGCAGCAACGCGATCACATCGCGTTGCTCCGGGGGTCTCAGGGAAGCCCGCAGGGAGCCCCCTCCCTGCGCGATGCTTCCCTGTACCGCCGGCACACCGCGATCATGTTTGATCGCGGTGTGCCGGGGGTTAATGTGCCGGGGGCGGTCCGTGACTGCTCCTGGCACATAGTGCCGGATGTCAGCTGCGATAGGCAGCTGACACCCGGCCGCGATCGGCCACGCTCCCCCCGTGAGCGCGGCCGATCGTGCTGGACGTACTATTCCGTCCTTGGGAATTAGGGCCCACCCCACATGGACGGAATAGTACGTCAAATGGCAGAAAGGGGTTAAAGGCTGTGTGAAACCTGAGAAGCCTCTTGTGCTGCAGAGCTGCAGGAGATCAGATATCAGTGTTTTGGCTTCTCAGGCTCATTGCCCCTGAACGCGTCACACATTTGACGATTAGAATTTGCTGTTTTTATTCATCCCAATTGTTTTTTTAGCTTGTTTTATGAATAGCTAGTGCTAAATTTGTGGATTTGTCATAAAAGGTTTTGTTAGAAATAAGAGTGTGCTTCTCAGGCACATTGCACCCTAACACATATTCTCTCTCTCGCTTCAGCTTTTCTTCTGAAATGGCGAGGAGACTATTTGACTTGTCCAATGCCCTTCATGTTGAGCAAGTGCAAAATATACTGATTGATGATGAGACAGACCCCTTACAGCTAGAAGATTTAGGGGAAGAAAGTGACATTGATTCAGAAGATGATGTGGAAGAATGTCCAGATGTGTCTGATACAGGTCAAGATTAGTGTTGAGCATTCCGATACCGCAAGTATCGGGTATCGGCCGATCCTTGCGGTATCGGAATTCCGATACCGAGATCCGATATTTTTGTGGTATCGGGTATCGGAATCGGAAGTCCCCACAGTGCTAAAATCACTATAATGTAAAGTGGGCGGTGCGTGGGCGGAGACTGCGTGTCTCTGTGCGGGCGGGGTCTGTGCGGGCCTGCCAGGGATCTCATTCTATGCGGCCGGCGCTGTATGCCCAGGCTTGATGCAGCGTGCCGGGGCTTGATGCGGCGTGGGAGGGCTCTGCGGCGTGCTGGGGGGGTCTATGCGGCGTGAGGGGGGGTCTATGCGGCGTGAGGGGCTCTCTGCGGCGTTCTGGGGCGTCTATGCGGCGTGCTGGGGGATCTATGCGGCGTGAGGGGCTCTCTGCGGCGTGCTGGGGCGTCTATGCGGCGTGCTGGGGGGTCTATGCGGCGTGCTGGGGGGTCTATGCGGCGTGCTGGGGGGTCTATGCGGCGTGCGGGGGTCTCAGCGGCGTGCGGGGGTCTCTGCGGCGTGCTGGGGGGTCTCTGCGGCGTGGGGGGGGGGTCTCTGCGGCGTGGGGGGGGGTCTCTGCGGCGTGCGGGGGTCTCAGTGCGGGCATCGTCCGATGGGACTACAAGTCCCATCGGGCTATGCCTGCTACACTGACAGTGATTGACACATTAGCCAATGATGGGACAGTAGTAGTCCCATCATCCGGCTAATGTGTTGAATGAAAAAAAAAAAAAATACTCCATACATACATTCTACATACATACATACATATAGACATACAGTACATTCATACATTACATACATGACATACATTACATTAAACATAGATTACATACTCACCATTACTTGTCATTTTGATCCCCGAAGCCAGTGTCATCTATAAAAAATGTGAAAAAAACAAACAACCAATATACTCCCTGTCCGCAGAAATCCACGAGTGTCCCACGACGATCTCCCGTGGAGAGCAGCAGCATCAAATAATGCGACCGCTCTCTAGGGGCTCAGAAACACAATGACAGGAGGAAGGTATCCTTCCGCCACTGTATTCCTCCGCCGCTGTAAAAAAAAAAGTCCCTAGTCTCACTTTATGGCATTGCTGTATGAGACATTTTCCCATGCAGCAATTATATAAAGTGACACTTTGAACTCAGGTAACCTCAGTGATGCACTGCAGGAGCCATTGTCTCCTGTCAGTGTGTCACTGAGGGTCCTATAGAGCAGTGACGTCACCCGATGTCACTGTTCTATAGGGGAGATCGTCGTGGGACACTCGTTATTAATTGGACTACGGCGGACAGGTAGTATGCGGTTTATTATTTTACGTTTTTTGCAGGCGCTGAAGTATGGTAAGTATGGTGAAATGAAGAATATTAAAATACTTTTTCCTAATGTGTGCGTGTTTTATTAACCCTTTTCTTACTATTGGATTAATAACGGATAGGCGTCTTATTGACGCCTCTCCGTTATTAACCCGGCTTAATGTCACCTTACGATAGCAAGGTGACATTAACCCCTTATTACCCCATATCCCACCGCTACACGGGAGTGGGAAGAGAGGGGCTAAGTGCCGGAATTGGCGCATCTTACGGATGCGCCATTTTCGGGGCGGCTGCGGACTGGTATTTGTAGCCGGGGGGGGGGCAATATCCATGGCCCCTCTCTAGGCTATGAATATCAGCCCGCAGCTGTCTGCGTAGCCTTTCTGGCTATAAAATATATAGGACCCCACGTCATTTTTTTGGGGGGTCCCCCTATTTTAATAGCCAGTAAAGGCTACGCAGACAGCTGTGAGCTGATATTCATAGCAGGCTACAAATATTGGCCCCCGGCCGTCGGCTTTCCCCCTCTGGCGCAGAAAATTGCGCGGGAGCCCACGCCGTTTTTTTCCATTTTTTTTTTTTTTTAAATTCAACGCTCATAAAGGCCTCTTTCACCCTTGCGTCAGTCTTTCACCCTTGCGTCAGTACGGGTCCATCGCTATGCGTCGAGCCGACGTACCGACGCACGTTGTGAAATTTGTACACGACGTGGGCAGCGGATGCAGTTTTTCAACGCATCCACTGCCCATTCTGAAGTGCGGGGAGGAGGGGGCAGAGTTTCTGCTGCGCATGCGCAGTAGAAAAAGGCAGACGCGACGGACAAAAAAACGTTCACTTGAACGTTTTTTCGTGCCGACGGTCCGCCAAAACTCGACGGATCCGTTGCAGAACGGACGCGACGTGTGGCCATTCGTCGCGATCCGTCGCTAATACAAGTCTATGGGGAAAAAAATGCATCCTGCGAGCACATTTGCAGGATCCGTTTTTTTCCGCCAGATCCGTTTTTTCAGTCGGATCCGTTGTTTTCCGCCAGATCGTTTTTTTTCCACCGGATCCGTTTTTTTCCGCTAGATCCGGTTTTTTTCCGCCGGATCCGTTTTTTCCTGCCGGATCCATTTTTTTCCGCCAGATCCGTTTTTTCTCATAGAGTTGTAATAGCGCCGGATTGCGCCTGATGGCCACACATTTCATCCGTTTTTTGCAGGATTCGTAAAAAAAAACTTTCCGCCGGACGGAAAACTCATAGGAACGTTTTTTGTCCGTTATTTTTCATGCATGTTTCCATTCAAATCATGCACATTTTCCGTTTATTTATTTTCCAAAAACCTCATCAAAACCTGCATCAAAACTAAACTGCATGAAAAACCGCACCAAAAACCTGCATCAAAAACAGCATCAAAAACCGCACCAAAAACCTGCAGCAAAAAAAGCACCAAAAACTGCATCAAAAACTGAACCAAAAACTACATCAAAAACCGCACCAAAAACATGCAGCAAAAAAGCACCAAAAACTGCATCAAAAACCGCATCAAAAACTGCACCAAAAACCGCACCAAAAACCTGCAGCAAAAAGCACCAAAAACTGCATCAAAAACCGCATCAAAAACTGCACCAAAAACTGCATCAAAAACCGCACCAAAAACCTGCATCAAAAAAAGCACCAAAAACTGCATCAAAAACTGAACCAAAAACTACATCAAAAACCGCACCAAAAACATGCGGTTTTTGATGCAGTTTTTGGTGCTTTTTTGATGCAGGTTTTTGGTGCGGTTTTTGATGTAGTTTTTGGTTCAGTTTTTGATACAGTTTTTGGTGCTTTTTTTGATGCAGGTTTTTGGTGCGGTTTTTGATGCAGTTTTTGGTGCAGTTTTTGATGCGTTTTTTGATGCAGTTTTTGGTGCTTTTTGCTGCAGGTTTTTGGTGCGGTTTTTGATGCAGTTTTTGGTGCAGTTTTTGATGCGGTTTTTGATGCAGTTTTTGGTGCTTTTTTGCTGCACCAAAAACCGCACCAAAAAACACCAAAAACTGCATCAAATACTGCACCAAAAACTGCATCAAAAACCTGCAGCAAAAAAGCACCAGTTTTTCATGCAGTTTTGATGCAGGTTTTGATGAGGTTTTTGGAAAATAAATAAACGGAAAATGTGCATGATTTGAATGGAAACATGCATGAAAAATAACGGACAAAAAACGCTCCTATGAGTTTTCCGTCCGGCGGAAACATTTTTTTTTAACGAATCCTGCAAAATTGGATGAAATGTGTGGCCATCAGGCGCAATCCGGCGCTATTACAACTCTATGAGAAAAAACGGATCTGGCGGAAAAAAATGGATCCGGCAGGAAAAAACGGATCTGGCGGAAAAAAAACGGATCTGGTGGAAAAAAACGGATCCGGTGGAAAAAAACAGATCTGGCAGAAAAAAACGGATCCAATGTAAAAAAATCGGATCCGGTGGAAAAAAACGGATCTGGCGGAAAACAACGGATCCGACTGAAAAAACGGATCTGGCGGAAAAAAACGGATCCTGCAAATGTGCTCGCAGGATGCATTTTTTTCCCCCATAGACTTGTATTAGCGACGGATCGCGACGAATGGCCACACGTCGCGTCCGTTCTGCAACGGATCCGTCGAGTTTTGGCGGACCGTCGGCACGAAAAAACGTTCAAGTGAACGTTTTTTTGTCCGTCCCGTCTACCATTTTCTACTGCGCATGCGCAGCAGAAACTCTGCCCCCTCCTCCCCGCACTTCAGAATGGGCAGTGGATGCGTTGAAAAACTGCATCCGCTGCCCACGTCGTGTACAAATTTCACAACGTGCGTCGGTACGTCGGCTCGACGCATAGCGACGGACCCGTACTGACGCAAGGGTGAAAGAGGCCTTTATGAGCGTTGAATTTAAAAAAAAAAAAATGGAAAAAAACGGCGTGGGCTCCCGCGCAATTTTCTGCGCCAGAGGGGGAAAGCCGACGGCCGGGGGCCAATATTTGTAGCCTGCTATGAATATCAGCTCACAGCTGTCTGCGTAGCCTTTACTGGCTATTAAAATAGGGGGACCCCCCAAAAAAATGACGTGGGGTCCCCCTATATTTTATAGCCAGAAAGGCTACTGTTGTGAAATTGGATTTTGGGCTCCCCCGGTGGCCACTGGTGGAATTGAACTTGTGTGCATCATCCCCTCTGTTCACCTGTTCCCATCAGGATGTGGGAGTCGCTATTTAACCTTGCTCCTCTGTCACTTCCATGCCGGTCAACATTGTAATCAGAAGCCTTTCTGTGCATGTTCCTGCTCCCAGACAACTTCCAGCTAAGTCGGACTTTTGTCCTTGTTTGTTTTTTGCATTTTGTTCCAGTTCACAGCTGCAGTTTCGTTTCTGTGTCTGGAAAGCTCTTGTGATCTGAAATTGCCACTCTGATGTTATGAGTTAATACTAGAGTCTTAAAGTAATTTCAGGATGGTGTATTGATAGGGTTTTCAGCTGACCATGAAAGTACCCTTTCTGTCTTCCTGCTATCTAGTAAGCGGACCTCGATTTTGCTAAACCTATTTTCATACTACGTTTGTCATTTTCATCTTAAATCACCGCCAATATATGTGGGGGCCTCTGTCTGCCTTTCGGGGAAATTTCTCTAGAGGTGAGCCAGGACTATATTTTCCTCTGCCAGGATTAGTTAGTCCTCCGGCCGGCGCTGGGCGTCTAGGGATAAAACGCAGGCTACGCTACCCGGCTACTGTTAGTTGTGCGGCAGGTTTAGTTCATGGTCAGTTTAAGTTTCCATCCTTCCAAGAGCTAGTTCCTATGTATGCTGTGCTATGTTCTCTTGCCATTGAGAACCATAACAGGCTACGCAGACAGCTGCGGGCTGATATTCATAGCCTAGAGAGGGGCCATGGATATTGGCCCCCCCCGGCTACAAATACCAGTCCGCAGCCGCCCCGAAAATGGCGCATCCGTAAGATGCGCCAATTCCGGCACTTAGCCCCTCTCTTCCCACTCCCGTGTAGCGGTGGGATATGGGGTAATAAGGGGTTAATGTCACCTTGCTATCGTAAGGTGACATTAAGCCGGGTTAATAACGGAGAGGCGTCAATAAGACGCCTATCCGTTATTAATCCAATAGTAAGAAAAGGGTTAATAAAACACGCACACATTAGGAAAAAGTATTTTAATATTCTTCATTTCACCATACTTACCATACTTCAGCGCCTGCAAAAAACGTAAAATAATAAACCGCATACTACCTGTCCGCCGTAGTCCAATTAATAACGAGTGTCCCACGACGATCTCCCCTATAGAACAGTGACATCGGGTGACATCACTGCTCTATAGGACCCTCAGTGACACACTGACAGGAGACAATGGCTCCTGCAGTGCATCACTGAGGTTACCTGAGTTCAAAGTGTCACTTTATATAATTGCTGCATGGGAAAATGTCTCATACAGCAATGCCATAAAGTGAGACTAGGGACTTTTTTTTTTACAGCGGCAGAGGAATACAGTGGCGGAAGGATACCTTCCTCCCGTCATTGTGTTTCTGAGCCCCTAGAGAGCGGTCGCATTATTTGATGCTGCTGCTCTCCACGGGAGATCGTCGTGGGACACTCGTGGATTTCTGCGGACAGGGAGTATATTGGTTGTTTGTTTTTTTCACATTTTTTATAGATGACACTGGCTTCGGGGATCAAAATGACAAGTAATGGTGAGTATGTAATCTATGTTTAATGTAATGTATGTCATGTATGTAATGTATGAATGTACTGTATGTCTATATGTATGTATGTAGAATGTATGTATGGAGTATTTTTTTTTTTTTCATTCAACACATTAGCCGGATGATGGGACTACTACTGTCCCATCATTGGCTAATGTGTCAATCACTGTCAGTGTAGCAGGCATAGCCCGATGGGACTTGTAGTCCCATCGGACGATGCCCGCACTGAGACCCCCGCACGCCGCAGAGACCCCCCCCACGCCGCAGAGACCCCCCCCACGCCGCAGAGACCCCCCAGCACGCCGCTGAGACCCCCGCACGCCGCTGAGACCCCCGCACGCCGCATAGACCCCCCAGCTCGCCGCATAGACCCCCCAGCACGCCGCATAGACGCCCCAGAATGCCGCAGAGAGCCCCTCACGCCGCATAGATCCCCCAGCACGCCGCATAGACGCCCCAGAACGCCGCAGAGAGCCCCTCACGCCGCATAGACCCCCCCAGCACGCCGCAGAGCCCTCCCACGCCGCATCAAGCCCCGGCACGCCGCATCAAGCCTGGGCATACAGCGCCGGCCGCATAGAATGAGATCCCTGGCAGGCCCGCACAGACCCCGCCCGCACAGAGACACGCAGTCTCCGCCCACGCACCGCCCACACTCTCCCCCCCCTCCAGAACCCCATATAGAAGGACAGAAAGGGCTGATTTACCGTCCGATACTTGAGTCCCATTCACTTGTATTGGTATCGGGTATCGGTATCGGATTAGATCCGATACTTTGCCGGTATCGGCCGATATTTTCCGATACCGATACTTTCAAGTATCGGACGGTATCGCTCAACCCTAGTCAAGATGGAGAGAGTGAGGAGGATGCTCAAGACATAGAAACATATTACTTTTCTGGTTATTAAACATTTTTTTTTACACCTGATTATATGTATTCTCATTTATTACATTCCTATTAAGGTAACTGATCACTTTTAGAGCATTGAAATTTTTAAAAAAGGAAAATATAGCCAATATTCTAGCCTGTGCCGGACAGGCGCAATGCCCCTAAACTCGTTATGAAACATATTGACCCTGACGGAGGGTTAAAAGAGGTCTGGATACACATGATGAGAGCATTATACTGCCTCTGTACAAATCCCTGGTTAGACCGCACATGGAGTACTGTGTACAGTTTTGGGCACCGGTGCTTAGGAAGGATATAATGGAACTAGAGCGAGTACAAAGGAGGGCAACAGAATTAATAAAGGGGATGGGGGTACTACTGCGGCGCGCCCCCACACCGCCGCAGGGCCGAGGGGTACCCGGAGCCGGGCCTCTAGTTCTCAGTCTCGGGGTTGTCACGGTGGCTAGACCCGGTCCGTGGCCCTGTCCGTCAGTGGGGGACGTCCGGTGTAATAGGTGGTAGTAATGGTAGCGATGGAGCGGTGCGGTTGTGGGGTGTAAGTCGCGGTAAATAACGAGGACACCAGGTTGCAGTCTCTTTACCTCTTTACTGGAGATCTCTGAGTCCTCAGTCCAGAACACGGTTCACCAGGCTACGCAAGTCCGGCCGGTCCAATGGCACCTCCAGAGTTCTCCTCTCAGGTGGAAATCTGTGCCTTCCTTCTAGCGCTATGTGTTGTAGTCCTTCCCTGCTGTGCTCACGGAAAGTAACCCCACAACGGTTGTGTCTGTTTCTTAAGTTCCCTCACAACTCGATTTGATGTTCCTCTGTAATCCACCCCTTCCCTGTATTCAGGTTGGAATGGCACCCGTTTGTCAGGTAGGCCTGGAGTTCTTCCGGGACCCTAGAGTCGCCCCTCTCCCGCAATTGCCCCCCAAGACTTCATAGGTGATATGTGGTAGACAGCCCGCCTGAGACCGACTGTCCTGCCGCTGTTTGGAGTATGGCTTGAAGCTGTATTCTAATCCACTCCCTCGGCGTTCCGGCCACCGGTATTGCGCCTCAGCAGGGTGCTGCCTCTTTCAACAAAACCCCTGCTGGTATTCTCCTTCTGCTTGATCTCGTTTCTCACTCAGCACAATCTATCTCGCTTCTAGTCCTTTCTTGAGTCCCGCCGCTTCCAGGAGCCTGCGCGGACCCGTTACGTTCTTTCAATGCCAAGCCTCTGCCAGGATCCCACCCCTGGCAGAGACCCTACAGTCTCTCCCTTCACAACACCCCCTGCCACAGGGTGTTGCTCCGTTCAATCCCGTCAGCGTTCTCTCTCTAACTTCCTGCCTGACCCCCAGTTTACCCACTATGGTGGGGAGTGGCCTAATGAATAGCACCCTTAGCTCCCCCCGGAGGCCCTGCTGTGAAACATATTGGTGTCTGTGATACCTGATTGGAGGAACTCCTTCAGTGCCATCGAACGTACCATGGCTCCCCTTAGTGGCAGAGCCACAGTACTGCAACGACCAGGACTCTGGGGCGCTGCACTACAATACCCACAGAGATTAACAAAATTAGGAATATTTAGTCTAGAAAAAAAGACAACTGAGGGGCGATCTAATAACCATGTATAAGTATATAAGGGGACAATATAAATATCTCTGCGAGGATCTGTTTATAAGGCTACGGTCACACTATCAGTATGTGGTCAGTATTTTACATCAGTAGTTGTAAGCCAAAACCAGGAATGGAACAAACAGAGATGGAAAGCTATAATAGAAACATGTCACCCAGTCTGTATTTTTGACCCACTCCTGGTTTTGGCTAACAAATACTGATGTGAAATATTGACCAAATACTGATAGTGTGACCGTTACCTAACAAGGAAGGTGACGGTCACAAGGGGCTTTCTCTGAGTCTGGAGAGAGAAGTTTTTTCCACCAACATAGAAGAGGATTCTTTCCTGTTTGGGCAGTGAGAATCTGGAATTTCTTGCCTGAGGAGGTGGTGATGGCGAACTCAGTCGAGGGGTTCAAGAGGCCTGGATGTCTTCCTGGAACGTAGCAATATTGTATCTTACAGTTATTAGGTTCCTTAGAAGGACGTAGATCTGGGGATTTACTCTGACGGAATATAGGCTGAACTGGATGGACAAATGACTTTTTTCGGCCTTGCTAACTATGTTACTATGTTATGTTATCAGGGGTTAACTACCTAACTTGTCTCAGTCATGTAGCGTCATTATGAGCAGCGGCATGCACTCACTTTGCCATATGCGGTGACGCGTACTATTATGGATACCGACTTCAGTCACTTTCTGCCACTTTCTGTATTACATAATGCAGCTGACTTCACATTTAACAGTCCATGGACATCCAATTAAAACACAACATTAATCCTGGTCGTGGGTAGTTTGGCTTCTAGCTCTTCTACACACTGCTTGATGCATATTAATTACAATAGTAATAACTCATGCAGTATTCATACAGTCACCAGGAACAACATAACATTTAAATATAGAACAACATGTTATGCACAAAGATTATCATTATGAGTGGTGGAGAGTTTTGCCATGCCAAGCACAAACATAAATTGACAATTTATTCTGATAGTGATCCATAATAGTATAATATTCCTCTTCAGTTCCAGAGAAAGATAAATATCTTCAAATCTTCCTGTTATAACTTCACTGATTACTTTAAAGTATGTTTTCGGATATTTTTACCTTTATGTGGAACTTTAACAGACAAACAGAGACCTCTAGTGGACACTTGGCTTAATGGCATGTTTGTGCAGCTCAGATTGGTAGTCCAATATGTCACTGAAAAATTCATGCTAGCACCATTCACAGTCACTTATCGTATCCATTTTTTTCACGTTTATAACCCTCTAGTATTTGCATTAATAAATCTGCCGTAAAGAAATATACAAAATTAAGGTTGACATTGTAAATTAAGAAATGTCAACAGTATTCCAGATAGCCGTAGCACATAAATATATAACATACTATACATTTTGTCCATTCTTGGCTCAAGCCCAGGAGTGCAACTAAGTGGTTCAGGCCCCCATCGCAAACTTTCACCTGGGACCTGACACCCACCCCCCTCTGTAACGTCCTGGCTGATGCAGCACATAGTGAGCGGGACGAAGGACATATTCATTACCATATTTCTCAGACTGTAGGACGAACCTTACTATTAGATACACCACATATTTAGACATCAGAAAATGGAGAAAAAAAGTTCCCTTTTAACTAAAACTTCCCGGCTAATGGAAATAAGTGTATTATTTATTAATTATGTTTTACTCATATAGCACCATCATACTCTGCAGACATTAATTATCATCTCTGTCTCCGTTGTGGCTCACAGTCTAGTTTCCCAATCTGTATGTCTTTGGAGTGTGGGAGGAAACTGCAGAACCCAGAGGAAACCCACACACACTCCTTGCAGATGTTGTCCTTAGTGGGATTTGAAACCAGGACCGCAGAGCAACAGTGCTATCCACTGAGCTGCCTGTAGTGTATGGGTCAGTGTCACTAATGTTCATACTCCAAGTTTGTCAATAACTGGTAAATATTACCTGTCTATTCTACATTGCAATATACACACAGCTCTGCGCCTCCACATTATGCACACATATACCAACACTTCTGCACTCACAGAGCTTATAGCTCTGCTGCCCAAAGGGTACATACACACACAGCACTGCTACACACAAACAGCTCTGCTGCCCAAAGGGTACATACACACACAGCACTGCTACACACAAACAGCTCTGCTGCCCAAAGGGTACATACACACAGCACTGCTACACACACACACACAGCACTGTTACACACACAGCACTGCTACACACACACATACCTCCCAACTGTCGAGGAAGGGAAAGAGGGACAAAGTCAGCGGCGCGCGCAGCGGCAAATTTTAGGCCACACCTCTGACCATACCCATTTCACAACTACTCACGCCCCAACCACACCCATTTAGCACTTCTGATCACAATGTTTCGTAAACAATAATTATAAACAAAAAAAATATGGCCACATATGATGCTCCACACTGTATAATGGCCACACATGACCCTCCATACTGTACAATGGCCACACATGACGCTCCATACTGTATAATGGCCACACATGATGCTCCATACTGTATAATGGCCACACATGATGCTCCATACTGTATAATGGCCACACATGACGCTCCATACTGTATAATGGCCTGAAATGATGCTGCGTACAGTGTACTGGCCCCACGTGATGCTCCATACAGTATAATGGGCCCACATGATGCTGCATACTGTATAATGGCCACATTATGCTCCATACTGTATAATGGCCACACCATGATGCTCCATACTGTATAATGGCTCCACATGATGCCCCATACTGTATAATGGCCACACATGATGCTCCATACTGTATATTGGCCACACAGTGCTCCATACTGTATAATGGCCACACCGGGCTCCATACTGTATAATGGCCACACATGATGCTCCATACTGTATAATGGCCACACATGATGCTCCATACTGTATAAGGCCACACATGATGCTCCATACTGTATAATGGCCACATGATGCTCCATACTGTATAATGGCCACACATGATGCTCCATACTGTATAATGGCCACACATGATGCTCTATACTTTATAATGGCCATTGGCCACATTATGCTCCATGCTGTATAATAGCCCCACATGATGCTTCGTACTGTATAATGGCCACACATGATGCTGCGTACTGTATAATGGCCACACATGGTGCTCCATACTGTATAATGGCCACACATGATGCTCCTTACTGTATAATGGCCACACAGTGCCCCATACTGTATAATGGCCACACATAATGCTCCATACTGTATAATGGCCACATTATGCTCCATACTGTATAATGGCCACACATGATGCTCCATACTGTATAATGGCCACACATGATGCTCTATACTGTATAATGGCCCCAAATGATGCTGCGTACAGTGTACTGGCCCCACGTGATGCTCCATACAGTATAATGGGCCCACATGATGCCGCATACTGTATAATGGCCACACATGATGCTCCATACTGTATAATGGCTCCACATGATGCTCCATACTGTATATTGGCCACACAGTGCTCCATACTGTTTAATGGCCACACAGTGCTCCATACTGTATAATGGCCACACATGATGCTCCATACTGTATAAGGCCACACATGATGCTCCATACTGTATAATGGCCACACATGATGCTCCATACTGTATAAGGCCACACATGATGCTCCATACTGTATAATGGCCACATGATGCTCCATACTGTATAATGGCCACACATGACGCTCCATACTGTATAATGGCCATTGGCCACATTATGCTCCATAGTGTATAATAGCCCCACATGATGCTTCGTACTGGATAATGGCCACACATGATGCTGCGTACTGTATAATGGCCACACATGATGCTCCATACTGTATAATGGCCACACATGATGCTCCTTACTGTATAATGGCCACACAGTGCCCCATACTGTATAATGGCCACACATAATGCTCCATACTGTATAATGGCCACATTATGCTCCATACTGTATAATGGCCACACATGACGCTCCATACTGTATAATGGCCACACATGATGCTCCATACTGTATAATGGACCCAAATGATGATGTGCACAGTGTACTGGCCCCACGTGATGCTCCATACAGTATAATGGGCCCACATGATGCTGCATACTGTATAATGGCCACACATGATGCTCCATACTGTATAATGGCTCCACATGATGCTCCATACTGTATATTGGCCACACAGTGCTCCATACTGTATAATGGCCACACAGTGCTCCATACTGTATAATGGCCACACATGATGCTCCATACTGTATAATGGCCACATGATGCTCCATACTGTATAATGACCACATGATGCTCCATACTGTATAATGGCCACAGATGATGCTCCATACTGTATATTGGCCACACAGTGCCCCATACTGTATAATGGCCACACATGATGCTCCATACTGTATAATGGCTCCACATGATGCTCCATACTGTATATTGGCCACACAATGCTCCATACTGTATAATGGCCACACAGTGCTCCATACTGTATAATGGCCACACATAACGCTCCATACTGTATAATGGCCACATTATGCTCCATACTGTATAATGGCCCCACATGATGCTGCGTACAGTATACTTGCCCCACGTGATGGTCCATACAGTATAATGGCCCCACATTATGCTTTGTACAGTATAATGGCCCCGCACGATGCTGGGTACAGTATAATGGCCACACATAATGCTGGGTACAGTATAATGGCCCCTCACGATGCTCCATACAGTATAATGGCCCCACACAATGCTGGGTGCAGAATAATGGCCACACATGGTTACCCCACCCCCATCATTGCCTTCTCCATCACTACACACACACACCTTTTACAGCGCTCCCTCGCAGCAGCCGGCAGCTTCCACTCCCACGGAGCTGAATGGTGTCATCCAGCTGCGCCGCTGACTGCTCACATTGCTGCAGCTGTGATACTCCTGTGCCAGTCAGTGTCAGAGCGAGGAGCAATATCTGCTCCGATCCGACACAGCCAGCGTCCACTCCATACACCTCGTACACATGCAACTCCGCTCCATACACCTCGTACACACACGACTCCGCTCCATACACCTTGCACATGCGGCTCTGCTCCGTACACCTCGTACACACACGGCTCCGCTCAGTACACCTCATACACACACACGGCTCCACCCCATACACACACGGCTCCACTCCATACACCTCGTACACTCACGGCTCCGCTCCATACACATTGCACACGCTGCTACGCTCAGTATACCTTGCACACACACGGCTCCGCTCCGTACACCTCATACACATACGGCTCCTCTCCATACATCTCGTACACACACGGCTCCACTCCGTACACTTCGTACACATTGCTCCGCTCCATACACCTTATACACACATGGCTCCGCTCCGTACACCTCATACACACACGGCTCCTCTCCATACATCTCGCACACACGCGGCTCCACTCCGTACATTTCGTACACACACGGCTCCGCTCCATACACCTCATACACACACGGCTCTGCTCCATACACCTCATACACACACGGCTCCATACACATTGCACACACTGCTCCACTTCGTAAACTTTGTACACACATGGCTCTGCTCCGCACACCTCGTACACACGTGGCTCTGCTCTGTACACCTCGTACACACGTGGCTCCACTCCATACACGTCTTACACACACGACTCTGCTCCATACACGTTTCACACGCTGCTCCGCTCCATACACCTCGTACACACGTGGCTTCGCTCCGTACACGTCTTACACGCACGACTCCGCTCCATACACCTTTCACACGCTGCTCTGATCCATACACCTCGTACACACATGGCTATGCTACATCCACACTGTAAACACCTCCTGACCCCACACATACGCTTACCTTCCTCCAGCGCCATGACAACCAGCAGAGTCCTGTACACGGAGGTCCTCCCGATCATGTGACCCCCTGACTCCTCCCATCCTGTGACTTCATCACAGGTCCTGTGCGCACAGAGCAGCCAATATGCTGCTCTGCGGGTGCAGGAGCTCAGGGAGCTGACTGGGTGATATACACACCTCCCAACCAGTGTGGGACAACTAATGTCCCGCTCGGGATCGCGGGGCTGACTGTCAAAATCGGGACAGTCCCACTGGATCCAGGATGGTTGGGAGGTATGCACACAAACACACACAGTATTGCTACACACAGCACTGCTACACACAGCACTGCTACACACAAACACACAGTATTGCTACACACAGCACTGCTACACACACAAACACACAGTATTGCTACACACACAGCACTGTTACACCCACTGCACTGCCACATACACAGCACTGATACACCCACTGCACTGCTACACACACACATACAGCACTGTTACACCCACTCCACCGCCACACAAACACACACACACAGCACTGTTACACCTACTGCACTGCCACACACACAGCACTGTTACACCCACTACACTGCCACACAAACACACACACAGCACTGTTACACCCACTGCACTGCCACACACACCGCACTGTTACACCCACTACACTGCGACACACACACAGCACTGTTACACCCACTGCACTGCAACACACACACAGCACTGTTACACCCACTGCACTGCCACACACACAGCACTGTTACACCCACTACACTGCCACACACACACAGCACTGCTACACCCACTACACTGCCACACACAGCACTGCTACACCCACTACACTGCCACACACAGCACTGTTACACCCACTGCACTGCCACACACACAGCACTGTTACACCCACTACACTGCCACACACACAGCACTGTTACACCCACTGCACTGCCACACACACAGCACTGTTACACTCACTGCACTGCCACACACACACAGCACTGTTACACCCCCTGCACTGCCACACACACACACACACACACACACACACACACACACACACACAGCACTGTTACACCCACTGCACTGCCACACACAGCACTGTTACACCCACTACACTGCCACACACACACAGCACTGTTACACCCACTGCACTGCCACACACACAGCACTGCTACACCCAATACACTGCCACACACACACAGCACTGTTACACCCACTGCACTGCCACACACACAGCACTGTTACACCCACTGCAGTGCCACACACAGCACTGTTACAACCACTGCACTGCCACACACAGCACTATTACACCCACTAAACTGCCACACACACACAGCACTGTTACACCCACTGCACTGCCACACACACACAGCACTGCTGCACCCACTACACTGCCACACACAGCACTGTTACACCCACTGCACTGCCACACACACAGCACTGTTACACCCACTGCACTGCCACACACACAGCACTCTTACACCCACTGCACTGCCACACACACACACACAGCACTGTTACACCCACTGCACTGCCACACACACAGCACTGTTACACCCACTACACTGCCACACACACACACATCACTGTTACACCCACTGCACTGCCACACACACAGCACTGCTACACCAACTACACTGCCACACACACACAGCACTGTTACACCCACTGCACTGCCACACACACAGCACTGTTACACCCACTGCACTGCTACACACACACTGCACTGCTACACCCACTACACTGCCACACACACACACACACAGCACCGTTACACCCACTGCGCTGCTACACACACACAGCACTGCTACATACACACACAGTTATGATGTATACATAATGTGAGGCAGTGACCGGTCTTACAAGTGAGGGTCACTGTATGTTTCCCCCAGGATACGCACAAAGGTGTATTGAGGCCATGTGATTGCAATGCAAGATAAAAGTGAGTATTGGTCTTGGGCATGCTATGTGTCCAGGTCAGATTTAAGAAAAACCTGCTGGGCTTTTATTTTTTAAATGGACTACAGGATGGTAGTGGGGCAGTCCGTTTCCTCCCTGGCCTGGTTTTCCATGTGGCCGGAGGCCACAGATTGCTAGTTAAAAAACCCTGCAGTAAAGGGTTTGGGTGTGTCAGGTTCAGTGTCAGTGTCAGTCTGCTGTTTGCAGGAATACGGAGAGATCGGCTCTGCAGGGCTCCACCTGTGTAAGGCAAAACAGGCAAGCGGAGCCAAACAGCCAAGGGAGCTGAGAAGCCTGGCACTCACAGCGTAAACGGCGGTGCAGTCACCCACGGCAACCGGTCTCGGAAGTGGATTGGCGTGTTTCTCACCTGCAATCTGGTGGATATGTTTGCCGGCTGCGATCCGGAGGATATTGTGTGCTGTGTACTATATGTGAGTTGAACATTAAAGAGACTTTTGTTTTGGAACTTTGCTGAGTCACTGCCTCCTCACTACATAGGGTGCTACCGCTACACTACAATAAACATACACAATATTGCTAAAAACGCCCTCACACACAGCACTGCTATAAATACACACCTGTGAAGGCTTCCTGCATCAGTCTTATTCATTCCCAGTTTAGTACCAGGTATAATGGTATCCTCTTACTGCATCTGCACACTTTCAGATACCTTGCACACATGATGTGACTGATCACAAGCCTGAGACTCTGCGGAAGGTCCCAAACCTAATGAGGACCTTTGATCTCTTGTCCTGCTGCCCTGTTCTGGTATGATTTTTCAGGACCTACAGCAGGGGGAGATCTATGTAGAACCCATTGAGCTCCTCTCTTGCCCTATAGATCAGTGTCGGACAAGGTAGATAGATTTATATGGCTGCACATTTTGCTCAGTGACACAGGACACAAAATAGTTGCAGGACACTTTTTTTGCTGGTTGATTTCCAGGGTCCTTGGGCAGTCCTAGCCCCATAACGGCTGCTTTGGCTGCTACGGCCATATGTCTCCCTACAGACCCTGCTCAGCCTATATCATGCTATAAACTTGTGGTCAGACCTGGCAGTCGGTACACTCTATCAGTTACCAGACAAGTCACTGTTAATGCTGCTAAAAGGCTAGTTCCTTGGTGAAATCTAATGTAGAAAGCAGCAGCCATGTGCATACACATAATTACCTGACTCTCAGCACCACTGCAGTTCAGACCCATCCAATATAGTCCCTGGATAAAGTCTAGAATCAGCGTTGTATCGACTACAGATTCTGCACACACCATAGCTCTCTGACATCCTGCTGCTTAATTTATTTCAGTTCTTCAATACAAAAAGTGAAGCTCATATATTATATAGAGTCATTACAAACAGAGTGGTCCATTTCAAGTGCTTATTTCTGTTAATGTTGATGATTATGTCTTAAAGCCAATTAAAACCCCAAGAATTAGAATACTTTATAACAACAGATTGAAAAATGATTTTAAAGTCTGAAATGTTGGCTACTGAAATGTGTAAGGGCTATTTGGCCAATAAGGAGAGTGATGGGGTTCTACGCCAGATGACCTGGCCTCCACAGTCACCAGACCTGAACCCAATCGAGATGGTTTGGGGTGAGTTGGACCGCAGAGTGAAGGCAAAAGGGCCAACAAGTGCTAAGCATCTCTGGGAACTCCTTCAAGATTGTTGGAAGACCATTCCCGGTGACTACCTCTTGATGCTCACCAAGAGAATGCCAAGAGTGTGCAAAGCAATCATCAAAGCAAAAGGTGGCTACTTTGAAGAACCTAGAATATAAGACGTAATTTCAGTTGTTTCACACTTTTTTGTTAAGTATATAATTCCACATGTGTTAATTCATAGTTTTGATGCCTTCAGTGTGAATTTACAATTTTCATAGTCATGAAAATACAGAAAAATCTTTAAATGAGAAGGTGTGTCCAAACTTTTGCTCTGTACTGTACATGCAAACAGCAAGGCAATATGTAAAGACTCTTAAAGGGAATTTGTCAGCAGGTATTTGCTACCTCATCTGAGAGCAGCCTGATGTAGGCAAACAGAAGCTGAATCCAATGATATATCACTTAGATTACTGGGTGTAGCCATTCTGACACAATGATAGCTTTTAGACTTCGCAATGAAGCAGAGCTGAGGAAGCTAACCCCACCCACACCATCAGGCTTTGTATATACAATGTCTATAGACAGTGAGCGGACATATCATTGATGCAACCTGTGAGGCCGCATATGGGTCTAAGAGGTAAGGGGGCCCACTTATACCACCAAGACAGGTGCAATTTTGCATTTTAAGGAGCTCTTGGACTGCAAAGAGCTCATATATTGTTCTTGCATAGGGGACCTTTTCTGTCTGTGTCCACCACTGCAGTGAGATGCCTGTTACAGGAGGACTAGGGGTTGCTGTGTCCCAGCAATGATTCCCCCTGAGCTAAAACAATCATTCGAAGCAAACAAAACCATGGAGATTGATAACAGAGCCAACACTGAAATCTATATTTTAACCCGTACAGCATATTGCCTTCAGCTTACATATCAAAAACCTGCTGACAAATTTCCTTTAACATCTATAGTTATTACATGCAGTACAACATGGTATTATACATGGCAAGCTTTTCCAGACTTAAACATCAAAATGAGACACAAACATATGAACAGGGCCTAATTCCCGGAAACCCATGTATTTTCTTATGTTTAGGAGTCCAGTGGGTGATTGTCCTTTTTATCATATAAGATATACCTGTCAGTCACTGAGTATGGCTGCCTCCTGGACTCCTAAGCATTAAAGGGAGCCTGTCACCCCCAAAATGCAATGGGCTATGCAGTTTTGCAGGGTCTTTAGCCTGCTACAGGTGAAGTGGGCGAGAGCAAGGCCGCCCATGCATATCCATGATCTGGCCCAGCAAAACTTCCACACTCAGATTCCATCTTAACAAACGTATCTTTACTGTTATACATTTTCATTAACACAGCGGAACACAATAATAGACAGTACAAAATATGCCTATTCACAGGAATAACGTGTAATAACAAACTTTCCCTCACTGTCCCTATCCACACGTTACCAGTTCCTTTGTTCCAGGAGGTTATCTTCCCACGTCGCAGGCCTGTCTGTCAACGCTGCAGGGAGACGCTCCAGCCGAGGAGAAAACAACGGGGAGTAAACAAAACTCTGTCTCTCAGGTCCAGACTGTAATCCTTGTGGTTCAGCAGGTAAAGGTGGGGTGTTTGGCCTCTCAACAGAGGACCCGCTACAGTTCATGGGCTCCAGGATCTGTGAAGATGTCACCGCTGAGTGCTCCGCAGTGTGGGAGCTGGGAACAATCTGGATGTCAGCTTCCAAGAGAGAGGGGTTATCCAGGCAATCCTCTATATCGCCTCAGCAGGAGGACACCAGTACACACAGACCTCTCTCTGTACCGACTGGTTTCCCGGGCTCTTCTTCTTCTCTCCCTCCTTCCTGGTCACATGACATAACAGGGGGGAGTCTAGCCAATACAGTTTGTTTCTCTGTAATCACATTCGGCATAGGTATAACTTCTGGCCACACGGGGGCAGTGTCTGTCACAGATTCTATGTCAATGATAACAGAACAGTCACAGCCGGCCAGCTCATTACACGCCCCCCCACTTGAAGGTTGGCAGTCCCTGTCAACGACTGTCTCCAGGGCGGCGATGGCTGTGGAGGTTGTAGGACCCGGCTGTGAAAAGGGCCACACATATTGGTCTCTGTAGGACTGTCCCGGGGGCACTCCTGCGGTGGTCCTCGCTGTCCGCCTAACGGGTGCTAGTCTCTCTCCCCGATCAGTCACTCCACTCTCCGCCCCAGTCGGTAAGTCAGTCGAGGAGGTAAGGGGTGCAGACGTGTCAGTCAGGCGAGCAGGGGTAGGGATGTTTTCCACCTCTACATCCCCGGTATCGGTGTCTCCCACAGTATTAGTGACATCCGTCTCTCTAGGCATTATAGGAGGGGAGTCAGGCTGAGAACGACAGGGGCGCAACATGTTACGGTGCAGGGTGCGGAGGCTGCCGCTGTCTTCGCCTTGTACTTGGTAGACGGGGCCACCAGGGTACGGGTGTCCAATTATTCGATAGACTTCGGTCTCCCACTTGGGCCGGAGTTTTCCTTGCGGTTTCTTTATACGAACTAGGACTAGTTGACCCACACTCAGTAGGTCTTCTTGTACTGGAAGTGGATCAGTGTGGACCTGGTCCTGGATCTGCTATTCCACCAGCCGGTATACAGTTTCCATCCTTTGACGGTGTGCTTGTAGCCAGGAAGGATAGGTACCACAGGTGTCTTCATCAGAGTTAGACAGGTGTAGCTCATAGATGCCTTTGCCTGGGCGGCCAAAAAGGAGGGTGTAAGGCGTGTATCCGGTGACAGAATGGACTTGATTGTTATAGGCCCACAGCAGTTCTGGGAAGAATCGAGGCCAGTCGGGCTTTTTGTCTTCTGCTAAGGTTCGGATCAGTTGTAAGAGAGTCCGGTTGAAACGTTCACACGCGCCATTCCCTTGTGGATGATATGGGGTGGTCCTGGACTTCTTGATTCCATACATCTGCTGAAGTTCTTCAATGACTCACCCTTCGAAACACGCCCCCTGATCCGAGTGCAGCCGCTCCGGACACCCGTAGACCCGAACGAAGTGTTGATAGATGGCCTGTGCAGCTGATTCGGCAGTCTGATCTTTGGTAGCAACAGCGACGGCGAATTTCGTGAAGTGGTCCACCATCACCAGACAGTACTGGTAGCCACTATTCGCCGTTCCGATCAACAGATAGTCCACCATCAACAACTCGAGGGGCCTGGATGGGAATCCTGCTGGGCACAGATCCTGCCGACTACGCCAGATGAAGTGGGCGAGGGCAAGGCCGCCCATGCATATCCATGATCTGGCCCAGCAAAACTTCCACACTCAGATTCCATCTTAACAAACGTATCTTTACTGTTATACATTTTCATTAACACAGCGGAACACAATAATAGACAGTACAAAATATGCCTATTCACAGAAATAACGTGTATTAACAAACTTTCCCTCACTGTCCCTATCCACACGTTACCAGTTCCTTTGCTCCAGGAGGTTATCTTCCCACGTCGCAGGCCTGTCTGTCAACGCTGCAGGGAGACGCTCCAGCCGAGGAGAAAACAACAGGGAGTAAACAAAACTCTGTCTCTCAGGTCCAGACTGTAATCCTTGTGGTTCAGCAGGTAAAGGTGGGGTGTTCGGCCTCTCAACAGAGGACCCGCTTACAGTTCATGGGCTCCAGGATCTGTGAAGATGTCACCGCTGAGTGCTCCGCAGTGTGGGAGCTGGGAACAATCTGGATGTCAGCTTCCAAGAGAGAGGGGTTATCCAGGCAATCCTCTATATCGCCTCAGCAGGAGGACACCAGTACACACAGACCTCTCTCTGTACCGACTGGTTTCCCGGGCTCTTCTTCTTCTCTCCCTCCTTCCTGGTCACATGACATAACGGGGGAGTCTAGCCAATACAGTTTGTTTCTCTGTAATCACATTCGGCATAGGTAAAACTTCTGGCCACACGGGGGCAGTGTCTGTCACAGATTCTATGTCAACGATAACAGAACAGTCACAGCCGGCCAGCTCATTACACAGGTACAGTGTCTGAAAAAAATAACTATTAATTCATATGCAAATGAGGAGACTTCCGTGCACCCTTGGCGTGACCAAGAGTTTGGTGCACAGTTATGCCTCCTCATTTGCCCATCCTCTGTTTCTGATTGATAGTGGTCACTTCCCAGAGCGAGCACTGTCTGAATGCTTCCAGCGTGTGTGCGGCCTCACGTGCATACAGCTGCCGCCGGTGTTCTCCTCCCTGCCTCCTTTCTTTTGCATTTCTGGGTGTGTTAGTGTAGCGTGCGGCGTCCAGAGAAAGGAGGCATGGAGGAGGACGCAAACGGCCACTGTGCGCATGTGCAGCCACGAGCATTCAGACATTGCTCACCCTGGTAAACGACTACTATCAACCAGAAGCGAAGGAAGGGCCCCATTATGCAGATGAGGAGGCATAACAATGCACCAAACTCTTGGCCATGCCGAGGGTGCGCAGAAGCCTCTATGTCTGCACATGAATTACATTGTATTCTTAGGCAGTGACAAGTATGGTGCTAATATGATTATTGTGGGGGGCTCAGTCCCAATACCAACTTTGTATACCCATTTAAAATACATTTTGGGGGTGACAGAATCTCTTTAACATTAAACAAAACAACAAAACTATATATCAATCTTCCCTGTAATATGCTGCCTCCACATTGAACAAATATTCAGCATGACCACTTCCACATAAGTGCCAGAGAATCATCAATCAATCATTTCGCCAAGCGGCTGTCCTTAGCTCACGACTAGGGTTGAGCGACCTTAGCTTTTTTAGGATCGAGGTGGGTTTTGTGAAACCCGACCTTCTCGGATGTCGGATCGTATGGAATCGGCCGATTCTACTGTAAAGTCGGGTTCCGGACCCGGAACACGAAACCCAATGTATGTCAATGAAATTATTTTTTTTATTCTCTCTCTCTCTCTCTCTCTCTCTCTCTCTCTCTCTCTCTCTCTCTCTCTCTCTCTCTCTCGCTCTCGCTCTCGCTCTCGCTCTCGCTCTCGCTCTCGCGCTCTCTCTCTCTCTCTCGCTCTCTCTCTCTCTCTCGTGCAAGGCATATGTTATTTTTTGACTCCGGAAATTACTACGTCCGAAAACGTAACATAGCACTATGATGCCGCAGGAGCCGGAACCTATGTCATCACGCTGCCCACAATTAATTGGCTCAAAAAAATGGCGGGGAAGGCGTCATTCGAAACGCGACTTTGGCGCCAAGTTCGCGTTCCACGTGGCCGACCCACACTGGGATCGGATCGGGTTTCATGAGACGCCGACTTTGCCAAAAGTCGGCGACTTATGAAAATGAACGACCCGTTTCGCTCAACCCTACTCACGACTATGAAGAATCAACAACAGGAGCCACCTAACAATGTGTATAAGAAGTTTTCCTATTCTTGGCAATCCCGCAGTAGAGAAACTTCTAATAAGAATTCTAGATGACAATAGTACTTATTAGTCATGGTGGTGACATTTAGGTGGGAGAATGACAGCTATCATTATAGTTTTAGAATCTGGTTGCTGTAAGAAAAGCTGAATTTGACATTTTCGCACAGAATTACAGTGCACTTTACAATGAAAAATAAAACAATGCAGACACTCTGAGACAGAAATCCTATAAGAAATGCTGAAGGTAAGCAAGAAAATGTGTTTGGACAAGTCCATGCTTTCTATGGATGTGTTCTCGGAGATTAGATTGGAGTAGATGAGATGTGACACCTGGCTGACAAAGCAGATAACATGCATATGGAGATTTTGTATTCAGGAAGAAAATGCAGCATGATTGCTCTTCTTCCAGATTAGTTCTAGATAAAAAAAACATCCCATCTACGGGATCATTTTCACCGCAATACAAAGTAATGTATTCTGCGCGTGATGAAGGAAAAAGGTTTCTCTATGAGCAAGGAGGAAGTGTTTGTAAAGGTTAGAAGGATCGATACATGGAAATGTCATTCTTGATCAAATACAGATTAATAATTCATATAGGATAATATTGTCAGTAATGTAAGTGACGCATATCTAAACTAATACATTTACATGGAAATCCTTCAATTGTACACAAGTAACAGATGTAAAGTAAAAAGCTAAATTATATACATTTGATATAGCTTGACCCGCTCCCATCCCACCTCATCCCTAACCTTACCACAGTCTTCATCCCAACCCTAACACACCTCTTCAACCTCTCACTCACAACTGGTGTCTTCCCCTCATCCTTCAAGCATGCCTTGATCACACCCATCCTCAAAAGCCCTCCCTTGACCCATCCTCTGTGTCTAGCTATCGCCCGATATCTCTTCGCCCTTATGCCTCAAAACTACTGGAACAGCATGTCCATCTTGTACTGTCCTCCCACCTCTGCTCCTTCTCCCTCTATGACCGGTTACAATCTGGCTTCCGACCCCATCACTCAACTGAAACTGCCCTAACTAAAGTCACCAATGACCTACTAACCGCCAAGAGGAAGCGACACTACTCTGTCCTCCTTCTCCTGGACCTGTCTTCTGCCTTTGACACTGAGGACCACTCCCTCCTGCTACAGATTCTCTCATCTCTTGACATCACAGACTTGGCCCTATCCTGAATCTTGTCATATCTAGCAGACCGAACAGTGTCTCCCTCTCCCACACCACCTCCTTACCTCGCCCCTTGTCTGTCGGTGTTCCTCAAGGCTCAGTTCTAGGACCCCTACTCTTTTTCATCTACACCTTCAGCCTGGGACAGCTCATAGAATCCCACGGTTTACAGTATCATCTCTACGCCAATGACACACAGATCTACCCATCCGGAGCTGACCTCACCTCCTTACTCACCAAAATCCCACAATGTCTGTCTGCTATCTCAGCCTTCTTTTCTGCTTGCTTTTTAAAACTGAACATGGACAAAACAGAATTCATCATCTTTCCCCCATCTCACTCTACCCCTCTGGAGCGCCCCCAGACGCAGCGCCGCGGGGTACTCGGTACCGGGCCTCTCTGTCTCGGTTCTGGGGTCATCACGGTGGCTAGACCCGGTCCGAGACCCTGCTAAGGGGCGTCCAATGAAAGGTGTAGGTGGTGGTGCGTAGTGCAGTTCGTGGTGAATAACGAGGACACAGGGTTGCAGTCTCTTTACCTCTTTACTGAAGGCTTCAAGGTCCTCAATCCAGAGTACGGTTAACAGGGCTGTAAGAGACCGGCCGGTCCGATGGCACCTCCAGAGTTCCCTTTGCAGGTGGAAATCTGTGCCTACCTTCTAGCGCCTGTGTGTTGTAGTACTTCCCTGCTGAGCACCACGGGATAGTCCTCACAACTGTTGTGTCTGTTTCAGATGTTATGTCCCACAACTTATGTCTGTTCTGATGTTCTTCTCCGTCCCCCAGATGATATGGATAGGACGCACCCGTATGACGGGAAGGCCTGGAGTTCTTCCGGGACCCTAGCGTCGCCCCTCTCCCACAGTTGCCCCCTATGTCTTCTTAGGTGATTTTGGTGAGACAGCCAACCTAAAATCAACTGTCCTGCCTCTGTTTGAAGTATTGCTTGGAGCCTAATACTTCCTCGGCGTTCTGGCCACTGGCTACGCGCCTCAATAGGATGTTGCCTCGATCTTACAGCACGACTCCTATTGGTGTTATCTCCTTTTTGCTTTGATCTCGTTTCTCACTCTCCACAATAAACCTCGCTTCTTTGCCTTTCTTGAGATACCGCCGCGATGTTGTACAGGCGCGGTTCCTTAACGTTCTTTCCTGTTCGCTAGGCCTCTGTCAGGATCCCACCCCTGACAGGGACCCCCCTGAATCTTCCCCTGCCACACCCTCTGCCACAGGATGTTAACTGGTTCCAACCCAGTCAGCTTTCTGTCTAACTTTCTATCTAACCCCCAGTTTTACCAGATTGTGAGGAGTGGCCTAATACATAGCACCCTTAGCTCCCCCTGGAGGCCAGACTATGAAGTGTATTGGTGTCTGTGATACCTGGTCAGGTGAACTCCTTCAGTGCCATCAGACGTACCATCACTCCCCTTAGCGGCAGAGCGATGTTACTGCAACGACCAGGTCTCTGGGGCGCTGCACCTCCACCTGACCAATCCATCATTGTCAATGGCTGCTCACTTTCCCCAGTCCCACACGCCAGGTGCCTCGGGGTGATCCTCGACTCTGCCCTCTCTTTCAAGCCACATATCCAAGCCCTTGCCTCAAACTCAAAAATATTTCCCGTATCGGTGCATTCCTTAACCATGAAACCACAAAAACACTAGTACACGCCCTTATCATCTCCCGCCTTGACTACTGCAACCTCCACCTCTCTGGCCTCCCCTCTAGCACTCTGGCACCACTCCAATCCATCCTACACTCTGCTGCCTGCCTAATCTACCTGTCTTCCCCCTATTCCCCAGCCTCTCCCCTATGTTAAGCCCTTCACTGGCTTCCTATCGTCCAGAGACTGCAGTTCAAAACCCTTACTATGACATACAAAGCCATCCACAGCCTGTCTCCTCCATACATCTGTGACATGGTCTCCCGGTACTTACCTACATGCAACCTTCGATCCTCACAAGATCTCCTTCTCTACTCCCCTCTTATCTCTTCTTCTCACAACCGTATCCAAGACTTTTCCTGTGCTTCCCCCATACTCTGGAACTCTCTACCCCAACCCATCAGACTCTCGCCTACCATGGAAACCGTCAAAAAGAACCTGAAGACTCACCTCTTCCGACAAGCCTACAGCCTGCAGTGATCCTCAACCTACCGAACCGCCACATGACCAGCTCTACCCTCTCTTAGTGTATCCTCAGCCATCCCCCGTAGACTGTGAACCCTCGCGGGCAGGGTCCTCTCTCCTTCTGTACCTGCTAGTGCCTTGAGTTTGCTCACGTTTACTGTATTTGTCTATACTTGCCCCCTTTTCACGTGTAAAGCGCCATGGAATAAATGGCACTATAAAAAATCTATAATAATAATAATATACACTGTACTTACGCCGCATGGAGACAAGTCCTCTGCTTTTTTCCTGTCTCTAGTTTTTACACTACAGTCACAAAACACTCAGCACTCCAGTAAGAAAAATCAGATCTGTTACAAATAGATGAAAATCGGATGGCTGATTACCGGATCCGGTTTCCATAGACTTCAATGTTAACCTCTTCACGACCAAGGGGTTTCCGTTTTTGCATTTCTGTTTTTTGCTCCTCATCTTCTCAGAGCAATAAGTTTTTTATTTCTCGGTCAATATGGCCATGTGAGGGCTTATTTTTTGCAGGACGCATTGTACTATTGATCGACACCATTAGTTCCCCAATATCATGTACTGGAAAAGGGGGAAAAAATTCAAAGTGCAGTGAAATTGCAAAAATAGTGCAATTTCACAATTGTGGGTTTTTTTTTACCACGTTCACTAAATTATGATTCTCCAGGTCATTACGAGTTCGCAGATACCAACCATGTATAGGTTCTTTTTTGTTTAAGTGTTGAAATAAAAACGAAAGTTTGATAAAAAAAAAGTTGCCATTTTTCGAGACCCATACTGTCTCCATTTTTTGGGATCTGGGGCTGTATGAGGGCATATTTTTTATGCAATGTGCTGAAGTTTTTACTGATACAGTTTTGGGGTCGATACAATCTTTTAATTACTTGTTATTGCATGTTATCAAAATGATGCGGCGACCAATAAAACGTAATCCTGACGATTTAATATTTTTTTCCCATTATGCCGTTTACCAATCGAATTCTTTTCATATTTTGATAGATTGGGCGATTCTGAATGCGGTGATACCAAATATGTGTATTTTTATTTTTTTTATTTTGAATGGGGCAAAAGGGGAGATAGTTGTACTTTTATATTTTTTACAAAATTTTATCCATTTAAAAACTTTTTTACTTGCTTCAATAGTCTTCATGGGAGACTAGATGCTGTGATCATCCAATTGACTGTGCTACACACAGCAGGGCTTCAGCCCTGCTATGTGTAGCTAAAATGATCATCTGCTATGAGTGCCGGCCACAGGTCTGTGCTCATAGCAAGTTGGCAAAGACAACCTTATGGGTCTCCTGCAGACCCCGAGTTGTCATGCCAACCTATCGGCGCCTGATGGTCATGTGACATGGGTGCCGATGGGTGGGATTAGTGACGCACTTTTGGAGATTGATAGCGGCATATAACATGTTAACAGTCGCGGGTGGATTGCAATTCCATCCGCGTATGTTAGGGACATATGTCAGCTGGTGAAATCAGCTGACATGTACTGGAAAACATATGGGCTCATCGCCAGAGCCGCCATGGAGTGTAGGGACACGATGTATGACGTATATATACGGCATATGTCATGAAGGGGTTAAATACACAAATTTAGCAGAGATCAGTTATTTAAAAACAGACTAAAAAGTTGTATCTGCACAACATTTTGCCAACAGATTGCTGCTGGATCTGTTCTAACTGATCACTACTGAAAATGTGGACATAACCTAGCCAAGTCAATTGAAGTGCCTCAGTGTCAGTTCAGTGCCCGAGTGTCAGTTCAGTGCCTGAGTGTCTGTTCAGTGCCTGAGTGTCCATTCACTGCCTGAGTGTCAGTTCAGTGCCTGAGTGTTAGTTCAGTGCCTGAGTGGCTGTTCAGTGCCTGAGCGTCCGTTCACTGCCTGAGTGTCAGTTCAATGCCTGAGTGTCAGTTTAGTGCCTGAGTGTCAGTTCAATGCCTGAGTGTCAGTTTAGTGCCTGAGTGTCAGTTCAATGCCTGAGTGTCCGTTCAGTGCCTGAGTGTCAGTTCAGTGCCTGAGTGTCAGTTCAGTGCCTGAGTGTCAGTTCAATGCCTGAGTGTCAGCTCAGTGCCTGAGTGTCAGTTCAATGCCTGAGTGTCCGTTCCGTGCCTGAGTGTCCGTTCCGTGCCTGAGTGTCAGTTCAGTGCCTGAGTGTCCGTTCAGTGCCTGAATGTCAGTTCAATGCCTAAGTGTCAGCTCAGTGCCTGAGTGTCAGTTCAGTGCCCGAGTGTCCTTTCAGTGCCTAAGTGTCAGTTCAGTGCCTGAATGCCAGTTCAATGCCTGAGTGTCCGTTCAGTGCCTAAGTGTCCGTTCAGTGCCTGAGTGTCACTTCAGTGCCTGAGTTTTAGTTAAATGCCTGTCAGTTCAGTGCCTGAGTGTCTGTTCAGTGCCTGAATGTCAATTTAATGCCTGCTAACTTTCAAATTGATTGTGTATTATCTAGTGAAATTCTGTCTTTGAATTGGTCTGTTGTCACATGTTATTCTACGCTATGCTTGCCAAATTTTAGGGCTGCCCTTCTGGGAGAAAGTTGACTGCAGTTCATGGGGAAGGTCATCGACAATGTATCCTCATTACAAAATACCCTTTTTTAGGATATGCCCTTTTTTCACTCCACTTGAATGTGTAACTGGACACCACAGCTATGTCTAATAATGGAGCATCCTCATCCAGAACCCTTCCAGAAAGGCCGCTGTCTGGAAGGTTTATTGGAGTATACAGTACATCAGCTGCAGGCTTTCTCTTAAGAGACGATGTTGAGCAGACAGCAGATGGCGCTATGCTACCTGTTACAGCTTAATGATTTGTGTAGTTCCTTTCTCTAGTCACCAGCCAGTGACTACATAATTGTGTCACCAGCTTGCATGACATCTTTTTTAGTTTTTTTGTCAGATCTTTGCTATAATCCAACATGTTGTTGATAATGAAGATGTCTGCTTTAGTGGATGTACAAAGTGTATGGAGCGCCCCGTCAGGGCTGTGGGGTACTCGGTATCGGGTCCGGTCGTCTCAAAGGAAGATGTCATGGTGGCTGACCCAGTCCGTGGCACTGTGATGTCCGTGTAAAAGGGAAAGGTTTTTAAAGGGAATTTATGTTCGTGACGCCACCTGTGGTGTTCGGTCAGGGTGACCGACGCTGCTTTAAGGGGTCCGCTGGGGTGATGTTATGGGAGCTAGATGGTATAGCTTCCCACAGGTGAAGTGTATCCCCAGGGCATCCAAGTATGTAGATGGTGAATGGCGCAGTGAAGAACGAGGACACAAGGTTGCAGTCTCTTTACCTTTACTGAAGACTTCAGCATCCACAGTCCAGGGCATCAGACCACAGGGCAGGCAGGGTCCAGCTGGTTCAGAGGCAAGTCCAGAGTTCCCTTATCCAGGTGGAAATCAATAGCCTTCCCTTGCGCTGTAGTGGTGTAGTCCCTTACTGCATAAGCTTCAAATAAGGGCCTCACAGATGTAGTGTCTCTCTCTCTCTGTCCCCCGTATAGGATAGGACAAAACCCGTATGACTGGTGACTTGAGCCTGTTTATACGGTCTCTTAGATAACCCGGCTCTGTGGGGTGTCACCGTGCTTCCTGGGTGTAGGTGCGGACAGGTAACGTGTAACTAGCTGTCCTGCTGGTCTCTGAAATAAGGCGTAGAGGTCCTTACTACCTCGGTGTTCCGGCTACCGGTGTTCTGCACCTCAGAAGGAGGCAGCCTGTTCAGGGCTAGTCCCCTTCTGGTATCCTCTCCTTTGCTTTGCCTTCCTTCACGCTTGCTGCAATACAGTTCTGCCTTCAAAATGTCTCTTTCTGGGAGCTGCAGCTCTGAGGGCATGCACAGCTCCGTGGACCCTCTGTCCTCCTCAGACTGATGTCTGGAACTCACTAACTCTCCCTACAGACTACCAGCTATATATATATATATATATATATATATATATATATATATATATATATATATATACTGTATATATATATGGGGAGTCACCTAGTAAATAGGATCAAAAGCTCCCCCTGGTGGCCTGGAGTATGAATATGTTGCATGTTTGTGATACCTGGACGCAGTTATCCTTCTTTGCCTCCAAACATAGCACCACTCTCCCCTGGAGGAAAGCAATACCACTGTGATGACCAGGACCCTGGGGCGCCACATGTACACATCTCTGCGAAAAAGCCAGGATTTTGGCATGTAAAAAAATAATTTTAGAATTTGTTTCACCTTTAGGGTATGTGCACGCATAAGAATTTCTTGCAGAAAATTCCTGAAGAAAACCGGACATTTTCTGCAAGAAAACCACATGTATTTTTTGCGCGTTTTTTTTTTCCGGAGCTTTCTCAGTGCATTCTATTGCAGGAAAAACGCAAAAAAAACCTGCAAAATTAATGAACATGCTGCGTTTTTTACCGCGATGCGTTTTTTTCGCGGAAAAAAACGCATCATGTGCACAAAAATTGCAGAATGCATTCTAAATGATAGGATGCATATGTATGCGTTTTTATGCGTTTTTATCGTGTTTTTATAGCGAAAAAACGCAACAACAAAAAAACAGCAAAAAAAAAAACAGCAAAAAAAACCACAATGTGTGCACACAGCCTTAATGTCACCCATAATCTGTACAGTTCAGTTGAAAAATAAATCTTTTTTTCAACTGAACTTTTCATGTGCAAATGAAAAATGAAGAACTAAAATAATGTTGTTGCAAATATTGAACCTTGGTCTCATCAAACCATAACACATTTTCCAACATGGTTTTGGCAGATTTCATGTATGTTTTGGCAAGCATAGCTGGGCTTAGATGTTTTTCTTTGTAAGAAAAGTCTTCTAGCCACGCTACCTTACAGGTCAGACATATGAAGAACACAGGAGATTGTTGTCACATGCAGTACACAACCAATACTTGTCAGAAATACCTGCAGCTGTTAATGTTGCTGTGGGCATCTGAAAATTAATTTTCTTCTTGTCTTTTATCAATTTTTGAAGGACATCCAGTACTAGGTAATGTCACTATTGTGTCAATTTTAAGCCACTTTTTGACGACCGTCTTCACACTGTTGCATGGTATAGCCAGGGCCGGCGTCAGTACCCGGCGTACCTGGGCAATTGCCAGGGCCCTGAGCAGGCAGGGGGCCCACTCGCCGTCGGGGGACACCTGCGCACAATGGAGGCCCAGTGTCTGTGCTAGTACAGACACCCACGAGTGGGCCCCTCCGCTTGATCAGGGTCCCGGCACTTGTGATACTTACCTCTCCCTGCTCAACCGCTGCGGCGTTTGATGACTGTGATGTTCAGGTCAGAGGGCGCGATGACATCACATCTGTGCACCCTCTGCCTGAGCAGTCACAGTTCAGAGAGGCGGAAGACGACGACGCTGAGGAGTCTGGAGCAGAGAAGCAGACAGCGATGAGAGGTGAGTATTTAATTTTTTTTACGTTTGGAGCACTATATATGGTGACCATCATACACTGGAGCATCATATATGGAGCCCATTATACAATGGAGCATCATATATGGGCCCATCATACTCTGGAGCATCATATATGGGACCAATTATATATGGAGCATGATATGGGTAAATCATACACTGGAGCATTATATATGGGGCCCATTATATATGGAGCATTATATGGGAACTATTCTATATGGGGCATTATATGGGCCCATTATATACTGTATGATGCATTATGTGAGGCTTATTATACTATATGGACCATTATTTGGAGCTCATTATACTGTATGGCGCAATATATGGGGCTCATTATACTCTATGGGGCCCTTCATACACTGTATGGAGCATTCTATGGGGCCTGCTATATTTGGAGCAATATATTGGGCCCATCATATACTGGAGCATTATATGGAGCCCATCATATACTGTATGGGACATTATATGGGACCCATTATGTATGGAGCAATATATAGGGCCCATTATACACTACGGAGTAATACATGGGACTCATTATACTGTATGGAGCAATATATGGGGCCTATTATATACTGTATGGAGCAATATATGTGGCTCATTATACTGTATAGAGCACTATATGAGGTCTATTATTCTGTATGGATAAATATATGGGGCTCATTATTCTGTATGGCGCATTATATGTTGCTCATTATTCTGTATGGAGCATTATATGGGGCCTATTATTCTGAATGGAGCAATATATGCTGCTCATAATACTGTACGGAGCAATATATGTGGCTCATTATACTGTATGGAGCATTATATGTGGCTCATTATACTGTATGGAGCATTGCATGGGGTCCATTGTTCTGTATGGAGAAATATATGTTGCTCATTATTCTGTATGGAGCAATATGTGGGGCTCATTATTATGTATGGAGCATTATGTGGTGCCCATAATACTGTTTGGAGCAATATATGGGGCACTTTTTTTCTGTATGGAGCACTATGTGGTGCCCATAATACTGTAAGGAGCAATATATGGGGCTCATTATTCTGCATGGAGCATTATGTGATGCCCATAATACTGTATGGAGGACTATACTGTCTGATTTATGACCTATTGAAGAATTTACAATAGATATCACTCATGTAATGTAAGAAGTGAAATCTTTGGCATTGTACTATACCTATATTTCTCTGCTGCAACTGTGCATTATGAATTGTGTTATGTGTTAAAGGGGCCCACTGAGACTCTTTTGCCCGGGGCTCACGAAAACCTGGAGCCGGCCCTAGGTATAGCTAATGCCTTTTTTGTAGCAGTCTCCTGACTGATATCTTTTAACAATGAGATCCCTTTGCGGTGTTGTAAGCTGTTTATGAACCATAGCTTTTGCTGTAAAATTTCTCTAAGGTAAATCATACTAGAACTGCTAAACGTTATATGGAGTTGAATATTATATAAATATATCTTGGAAAAAAAAAAGCTTCTCTAGGTAGGTATCGTGGCGGCGCCTGTGCTGCAGCATGATTGCATATGTAATGAACTATACACACATTTGTTTGATGTAATCCTGAAGTTCCTAGAAAAAAAATCCATTTGAAAATGGCGCTGGCCACGCCTGCGCAGTAGCTGCTATCGGTAATCTGGCAGCACCATCTTGCTAGAGGAAAAAAATTTCCTCCTTCAAGATGGCAACGATGACGCCTGCACAGTAGCAGCTACCGGCAATCGCTATTGGCGATTGCTGGCGGCACCGTTCAGGCGCCCCCGGCACCATCCTCCAAGACGGCGCCACCAACGCCTGCCTGCAGAAGGTTTTTTTTTCTCCAATATAAATATATATATATATATATATATATATATATATATATATATATATATATATATATATATATATATATATATATACACTCACCGGCCACTTTATTAGGTACACCATGCTAGTAACGGGTTGGACCCCCTTTTGCCTTCAGAACTGCCTCAATTCTTCGTGGCATAGATTCAACAAGGTGCTGGAAGCATTCCTCAGAGATTTTGGTCCATATTGACATGATGGCATCACACAGTTGCCGCAGATTTGTCGGCTGCACATCCCAAAGATGCTCCATACAAGGCAGGATGGATCCATGCTTTCATGTTGTTTACGCCAAATTCTGACCCTACCATCCGAATGTCGCAGCAGAAATCGAGACTCATCAGACCAAGCAACGTTTTTCCAATCTTCTACTGTCCAATTTCAATGAGCTTGTACAAATTGTAGCCTCAGTTTCCTGTTCTTAGCTGAAAGGAGTGGTACCCGGTGTGGTCTTCTGCTGCTGTAGCCCATCTGCCTCAAAGTTCGACGCACTGTGCGTTCAGAGATGCTCTTAAGCCTACCTTGGTTGTAACGGGTGGCGATTTGAGTCACTGTTGCCTTTCTATCAGCTCGAACCAGTCTTCCCATTCTCCTCTGACCTCTGGCATCAACAAGGCATTTCCGCCCACAGAACTGCCGCTCACTGGATTTTTTTTCTTTTTCGGACCATTCTCTGTAAACCCTAGAGATGGTTGTGCGTGAAAATACCAGTAGATCAGCAGTTTCTGAAATACTCAGACCAGCCCTTCTGGCACCAACAACCATGCCACGTTCAAAGGCACTCAAATCACCTTTCTTCCCCATACTGATGCTCGGTTTGAACTGCAGGAGATTGTCTTGACCATGTCTACATGCCTAAATGCACTGAGTTGCCGCCATGTGATTGGCTGATTAGAAATTAAGTGTTAACAAGAAGTTGGACAGGTGTACCTAATAAAGTGGCCGGTGAGTGTATATATATATATATATATATATAATTTTCATGTCCCCATAAGGCCTATAATTATAATATAATAAAAACACAAGACACTTTTATAAAGTTTGGAATAAATGGCCGTGAGGTTTTATTTTGAGTTACAAATTCCATAAAATTTAACTAAATAACCAATGAATAATAACCATAAGTTTATAATTCCAAAATTCCATCAACTTCCATAAACCAAATCCACCCAAGGTTGGGTGATTTTTTACCCACAAATAAAACCAAACGACAGGAGAAAATGACAATATAAAGGGAGGGAGGGCGGGATCTTCTTTTCTTCAAGCACCGGCGAACTGAGTATCCGACGCCGGTGCCCCAGTATATATAACAACTAAATCTGCCCAGCAACTGATTGACAACCAATCAATCATCAAAATTTTAGGCGGGCAAACAAGCCAGTCAGAACCAGATCTGACTGCTTTAACATGAATACATAACCAAATCTGCCCGGCAACTGATTGACAACCAATCAATCACGGGCAAGAAAGCCAGTCAGAACCCAAATCTGGCTGCTTTTACATGGAGGAAAAAACCTTGACCTTAATTTGACCCCTAGCATAAAACAACTTGCCAGGCCTATGAGGACATGGGACCCCCGCTATATTTCCGCTGTCTGAGCGGGGGGGCTTACATGTCCCCATAAGGCCTATAATTATAATATAATAAAAACACAAGACACTTTTATAAAGTTTGGAATAAATGGCCGTGAGGTTTTATTTTGAGTTACAAATTCCATAAAATTTAACTAAATAACCAATGAATAATAACCATAAGTTTATAATTCCAAAATTCCATCAACTTCCATAAACCAAATCCACCCAAGGTTGGGTGATTTTTTACCCCAAGAGGCCAAGGATCAAAGAGCCGAGGCCCCCCCCAAACCACACAGCCATTTTTCGATTATATTGCCCATGTTAAGATTAAATAAATCAAGTCCGATATCCGACAAATGAACCAAATCATTTCTGAACATCCCTGGCAAAAAACCTTCTAAGTCTGTATGTCTAAAAGAAAAACCAGAAATAAGAGGTAGGAACTTCTTCATGGAGAAATTAACCCTCTTCCGGATCTTATCCAAGAATGAAAGCTGAGTACATTGCCAAGCACGTCTGGGAATGATTTCCGAAAAAACAATACCCGAGATTGGAAAAATCTGTCTTAAATAAGTAAGATCTGACCGAATAGCAGCCAGAAGGTTCAAAGTATTGATTCTTCCTAAATCATTCCCAGCGAGATGAACTATAATTAGATCCGGATGAGGGAGCCTCTCCCGACAATTCTTTACCTCAGAAACTAAAGAAGGCCAATTCAGGCCGCGAATGCCGTGCCAAAAAACTTGAACTTTAGATGAATGGAACGACAAATTCTCAGAATATGATCGCAGGCTGGCCCTCTTCCGGGCCCAGAAGACAAATGAATGCCCAACGATCCAAATAACTGTAGAATACAAGAGAAATAAAATTAATCGGGATATAAATCAGGCCGAACATAAATTCTGAATCTTTTTGATTCCCATCTACCCATTCTCTTGATTTTATCGTCAGATAGGCCAGCCCTTGATGCTTCAGTAGCCGCACCAATTCTGAAGGAATGGGAAGTAATTTTGAGATGACTTTTACCTAAAAATGCCAAACACTGCTTTAAAATAAAACTAAATTGGAAAACCGTTACCGGGGAAGAATCCTTATGAATAAACAGAGACCCTTCAGCCGGGGGCCTAAACATAATCCATTTGGACAGAATGGATACAGGACAAATTCTAGAATCAGGAAAGGAATTCAATCTTAGCTCCGCTCCTCTCCCGAGTTGATCCGTCTTAGACTTCCTGATAAACAGGAGAAGAAACGAATCGAAAATGTTGACGTCCGAAAGCAAGAGCGGGGATGAAACCGATTTTTTGGCTGATACTACCTCACCGACCCTTAGGGCCCCAAAAAAGGAGATAGAAAATATGGAATTAAACAAAAGCGCTTCTTCAAAGTTCTTACAAACATGTAAAAGGGCAGAACAAATGTCAGTCAATAAAGAAATAGAAATAGGACACCTTGAATCCGGAAAAAACTTTTCCCTTTTCAGCCCTTTCAAAAATTGCTTTACTGAGAAAAAATCCGTCAACGCAGTCCCGCCATGCAATTTTATAAAGAAAGAGACTCCCGCAAAGCATTTGGCTACTGCGGAGTAAGATAATCCCTGCTGGACCATGGACTCAGCAAATTTTAAAGCCGAATTCGGGTCGGGAGCAGAGGCATCAAAGCCAAAAAGAGCAGAAAAATTAACCCATTTCTTCCATGCGGCTGAATAATCAGCCCATGATCTGTTAGATAAGGAATTCTGAATAAAATAGGGAATCATATCGGAATCATGTCCTGCAATGAAAGAGGGCAATCGTACGCCTCTTTGTCTGCCAATGGAACCTGTAAATAAAAATCAAACCACTGACGCTGCAAAATAAAATCAGTTAACTGACTAGCTTTACCAATGCCTGAAACTGCTTTTAACCAAATATTGCAGTTTAAACACTCCAATACCAATTTTCTCAGAATCTTTGATGCAACAACATTCCTGGATGACAGTGTATTGATTGAAAAAACTACTGCTTGATTCATGGAATGTAATAGAACCCTGGAATTTTGTAAACCACGACCCCATAAGCAAATACACAGAAGGATTGAAACCAGTTCAATAATAAGAGGATTTTTGTTTAATTCCTTAAAAACCCAATTGTCAGGCCAATTCCGGGAAATCCAGTGAGATTGAAACAAGCAAGCCACCCCTAGAGTGGCGTCTGCAGAAAAGGCAAGGGGGATAGAATCTGAAGATACAAAAGGGGATTGAATAATAGATCTCCCATTAAAACCTGCTAGAAATGCTAGCCAGATTCTTGCGTCCTCTTTCATATCAGAACACAATCTGATATGAGAATTGGGAGAAGAATGCCCTTTAATAGCTTCATAAAGCGACCTGGAAAAAACCCTTCCGATCGGAATGACCCTTAAGGAAAAATTCAATAGCCCAAGCAGGGACTGAAGTTCCTTAAGAGTGATTTTGTCCCTTGCCAGTAAATTTTCAAGAGAACTATGAAGTCTCTCAATTTTCTCTTGAGGCAGGACGGTTTCCATTCTGACTGAATCTATCATGATGCCCAAAAACTCAATGAGACAAGAAGGGGGTACAGTTTTCTCATGGGCAATTGGGATTCCAAAAAATGAACACAATTCAAGAAACCTAGAAAGAGTATTTTCACAAGCCGAAGAATGGGCTGGGCCAACAAAAAGGAAATCATCTAAGTAATGCAAAATACCCGCATTACAACCACTAGACTCCAAAACCCAATGCAAAAAACGTGAAAAATTTTCAAAATAAAAGCAGGATAATGAAAAACCCATGGGAAGGCATTTGTCAAAAAAGAAACAGTTATCAAAATGGAAGCCCAGTGAATTGAACCCATCCGGATGAACAGGGAGAAGTCTGAAGGCAGATTTAATGTCTGATTTGGACAAGAGGGCATTAGGACCGAATTTTCTAAGCATATCCAATGCGCCATCAAATGAGGAATAGGTAACAGAACACATCGTTTTGTCTACCTCGTCATTCAGGGATTGGCCCACTGGATAAGATAGATGATGAATCATTCGGAAAGAACCTGGATCCTTTTTGGGAACAATACCCAAAGGGGATAAACGAAAATTTGAATACGGAGGGGATAAAAGGGGGCCGGCAACTCTGCCTAGTTCTAATTCAGAAAAAATTTTTTCCCTAGCAACATCAGGGAAGTCATTAACGGAAGAAAGATTTTTAACTAAAAAACAACCTGAACCTTTGAATTGTGGAACATGAAAACCTAAAGAAAACCCGTTAAACAGTAAGCTACTGATCTCCCTGTCTGGGTATTTGCTTAGCCAGTGAACCATGTTTTCCAGCCTCACTGGCGATGGGGCCCTTTGAAATTGATTCTTTAGAGGATTGCTGGGCAGCCTGCTTCTTAAAGCATTTGGACATGGGGTGGGAATTCCCACAAAACGAGCATTCATGTCGAAAACGGCAATTATTGTTCCACTTACAGGAAGAATCATTATAAGCAAAACAAACGCCTTTTTTGGTGACAGAAGAAGAAGGCTGCCTAGCAACAGCATTCCTCATAGGAAGCATGAGATTGATCCATAACCCAATGTCTTTAGAGCCCCATTTTAGCTCAGGGTGAACTGATAGTTTATGTCTAAAGGCCTCATCATAACTGAGCCAAGCAGAGCCACCAAAGTTCTTATAAGCCTCTAATATGATGTCAACGTGTTGGAAGAGACGGCTACAAAGATTAGGCGATTTCTCTCCCAACACAGAAGCATATATGGCAAACGCTTGGACCCAGTTATTAAAAGACCTAATATTACGTTTAGGGTCATCATGATCAGTTTTGTCATCTTTCTTCTCTAACTTAGGGGGATGATCCCTACTTGGCAATAATGAAAATAAATCCACAAATTGATTATTCCAGATGAGCTCCTTAACTGAGGGGCTCAAATGGAATCCCAGTGGGGAAAGCTCGCATGTTAAAGCCTCCTTGAAAGGATTCAAAGGAGGAATACTAAGGGCAGGAGCTTCTGAGCAGAAAGGAGCAGGAGAAGCTGTTGCCCGAGATACATTACTAGCCTCGCACAATGCCTCGGCTACTACAGATTTAATTAAGTCTCTTAACTGATTCTGAGGGACAGACATTGGGATATTAGAAGTCTCACCCCTCGCAGCTTGGTTGTCCGGTCTTCTTCCTCCTTCACAGCCTGCGCTCCAGCCCACAGAATGGGGCGAGCACGGCTGCCTGGCAGATCCTGGGACATGAACCTCCTCTTCATCCGACGACAAGGGGGGCGGAGCGGACCTTGAGCCCCGTGCAGCAGATGCAAGAGCCGACCGGGTGCCAGTGGAGAGGGGCACTGCAGCGCTTTTACGGCCGGTGCCCTTTCTGGCTCTTCCGGCCGCTCCTGATGACGTGGACGGCGCTCCCAGCTGATGATTTCCGAAATCCCGCGGAGGGCTGCGAGACTTCGACGCGCAGCTGCGGCGTGACTTCCTGCTTGTCGCTGACGTACCGAGCCCGGATGCCGCAGGAGACGGAGCAGGTGAGAAAGCTGCGCTCTGCCTCCTGGTCCTCGCTGGAGATCTCTCAGGTGCCGGGGCTCCAGCTTCATGTCTTGCCTCTGGCGTCGCAGGTACTGGAACCGGAGGAGGGGCAATGGCTTCGGAAGCTGCTAAATGAGGTTTTATAGCTAAGCAGCTCCTCAGCCAATCCTCCCCGTCTTCCTCGCCAGCTCTTGATAGGAGTTCCTGCAGGAGCTTCTCCATCTCTTGCTGAGGTATCTTCTTTTCTTCAAGCACCGGCGAACTGAGTATCCGACGCCGGTGCCCCAGTATATATAACAACTAAATCTGCCCAGCAACTGATTGACAACCAATCAATCATCAAAATTTTAGGCGGGCAAACAAGCCAGTCAGAACCAGATCTGACTGCTTTAACATGAATACATAACCAAATCTGCCCGGCAACTGATTGACAACCAATCAATCACGGGCAAGAAAGCCAGTCAGAACCCAAATCTGGCTGCTTTTACATGGAGGAAAAAACCTTGACCTTAATTTGACCCCTAGCATAAAACAACTTGCCAGGCCTATGAGGACATGGGACCCCCGCTATATTTCCGCTGTCTGAGCGGGGGGGCTTACATTATGTAATCTAGGGGGCAGGTCAGTGAGGGTTCAGTGATCTGTCAGCAGTCTGCATTATGAATACCTAATGACAGCACCACATGAAGACCCCCCACAGGCCGCCCTGCAGCACGAGCATATCATTACCTCAGTCAATACTGAAAATAAATATTAAACAACAACCACAAGACGGATTTCATCAACTAAGGTATAATTTTAATCAGTATAACGGTGCCGACCTGACACTGTCTGTAGGTACCTGTGCACAGTCCTGCTGACAGGTTCCCTTTAACATGACTTTAAATGTGATTGTCTAATTCTTAACACAACCACATCTCCAATTATAGGAGGGTGCCCACATTTATCTGACTACATTATTTTAGTTTAATTTTGTTTTTATGTTTTTTTACCCCCTCAAAATGATTTCAGTTTGTTTCTCAAAGGAGTTGTACAGATTATAGGTGACATTAAAGGCTGAAAAAGTTCTGAAATTATTCTTCTTGGTATGATTTTTTGAATATTCTCCTACAATGGCGGAGTGCTGGTAATTCTGCTGAATACTTAAATCTGCTTAAGTTTAAAGAGGCTTCGGCAGCGCTTGGAGATTTGGCAGCTCTTATGGGAGTAAAAAGAGTTATTCCCTTTATACCTGTGAACATTCCTGCAGATTGGCAAGTATGTCCTATATCTGCTTTCTTTGCTTGACACGCTCTTGACTTTTTTCTGTCTTGCCTGAAAATTCAGCTCTTAAGGTACCTTCACACGAAACGACGCTGCAGCGATAGCGACAACGATGCCGATCGCTGCAGCGTCGCTGTTTGATCGCTGGAGAGCTGTTACACAGACCGCTCTCCAGCGACCAACGATGCTGAGGTCCCTGGGTAACCAGGGTAAACATCGGGTTGCTAAGCGCAGGGCCGCGCTTAGTAACACGATGTTTACCCTGGTTACCAGCGTAAAATGTAAAAAAAACAAACAGTACATACTTACATTCGCGTCCCCCGGCGTCCGCTTCCTGCACTGACTGACTGACTGAGCGCCGGCAGTGGCAGGGCACAGCGGTGACGTCACCGCTGTGCTGTGCTTTCACTTTCACTTTGCGGCGCTCAGTCAGTGTGGGAAGCAGACGGCGGGGGATGCGAATGTAAGTATGTACTGTTTGTTTTTTTTACATTTTACACTGGTAACCAGGGTAAACATCGGGTTACTAAGCGCGGCCCTGCGCTTAGTAACCCGATGTTTACCCTGGTTACCAGTGTAAAATATCGCTGGTATCATTGCTTTTGCTGTCAAACACAACGATACACGGCGATCGGACGACCAAATAAAGTTCTGAACTTTATTCAGCGACCAGCGACATCACAGCAGGATCCTGATCGCTGCTGCGTGTCAAACTAAACGATATCGCTAGCCAGGACGCTGCAACGTCACGGATCGCTAGCGATATCGTTACAAAGTCGTTTCGTGTGAAGGTACCTTTATTCCTTGACTCTGTCTGACCAAACACTTGTCCTGTGTCCTATTGTCATTGCAGTATCCAGCTGCTAACTGCTATCTGCTCTGAGTAAGGGTACCGTCTCACAGTGGCACTTTGGTCGCTACAACGGCACGATCCGTGACGTTCCAGCGATATAGTTACGATATCGCTGTGTCTGACACGCTACTGCGATCAGGGACCCCGCTGAGAATCGTACGTCGTAGCAGATCGTTTGAAACTTTATTTCGTCGTCAAGTGTCCCGCTGTGGCGGCATGATCGCAGCGTGTAACAAAGGTGTGCACGATATTCCCAATGTCCCGTATGACTTCTACATCGCAACTACGTCATGAAATTATCGCTCCAGCGCCGTGCATTGCAAAGTGTGACCGCAGTCTACGACGCTGGAGCGATAATCAAGCGACGCTGCAACGTCACGGATCGTGCCGTCAGAGCGATCAAAGTGCCACTGTGTGACAGTACCCTAAGAGGACTTCAGTTTAATCAGCACCAAACCTGTAGCAGCCACAATTGTCCACTTTCAAGCCCTGTGCTGTGGAACAACCATTAAATATTAATATGTGCCTCTTGACGTTCTGGACCTTGGTTTTGTCCAAAGAGGAAAATGATCATCAATCCCAAGTATTAGAGTATAGACTACAAGATACCGTAATTATGGCATAAAGCTGATAGTAGAACGCAGTTGTGTCAGGTGCTGCTGCTATCAGGAGACCAAGGCAAATAAGAATCCCATAAAACTCACTCACAACTCCTCAGTCACTGCAGATGAGTTTCACCTGTTATTATGCAATTATGTGTCCCATTAAGGCCTCTTTCACACATCAGTGTCTCCAGTACGTGTGGTGACAGTTTTAACATGTACCGGAGACACTGACACACGCAGACCCATTCAAATAAATGGGTCTATGCACACGTCAGTGTATTTCCACGGACCGTGTGTCCGTGTGCCCCATTCGTAGACAAGTCCATTTTTTACCGTCAGCACGGGCGGCAAAACGTCCCACCCACATGCACATGAGGAACACAAATTGATGTCATCCGTGTGACATGGACGGCCACCGGGGAAGAAGCGCTACAGTAAGCACTGTTCCCTGGTGGCTCGTGCTGAAGATGGCTCTTATCATTCTCCACTGCTGTGCCGGCGATCAACGCGAGCAGAGGAGAATAATGAGAGTTATATTAAAATCAGAACGATGACAGAAGGTGGGGGCTATTACTCCCATCATCTGACACTTGCTACCGCTAATAATAGTGACAGTTGGAGCGGATGATCCCGGTATTCACCACTGGTGAATGATGCTGAGCTCTCAGCAGCTCATTCACCATTGGTTCTCAGCCTGGACGGTCGCATCTTGGCACCTTCCAGGTTGAAAACTATTTAGCCATCTTTAGCACCTGCCGCCGGGGAACAGCGCTTATTGTAGCACTTCTTCCCCAGAGGCAATCCGTTTGGTACTGATGCGGCACACGGTTGCCACACGTGTGCCGCAAGTATTACACACACGGACATGGATATCTCCGGTACCGTTTTTCCGGGACCGGAAATTTCAGGACATGTGAAACCGGCCTAAGGTGCATTTCATTTCCTTTAAGAGTAAATTCATAGTGTCATGTCAGGTATGACAGACAGTTATCTTGGATCCTGCTGTAGAAGGTCTTTGCATTTAGATCAAGCACCTTGATTTTTGCATCTTTGATTTGGAGCGATATCCTTCTCCCTCTAGGACCCAATAGTTACCTCGCCCTTCTGCTGCTAATTACACACCAGGGCTGAAGCTTTAAATACATTCAATTGCTGTAGCATGGTGCAGGTTTTGGCTCATACTTGCCTCAGTCTTGTTGGAAGTTCTAGCAGTCGGCTAGTGTCTTTCCCTGAGAACCCTTGGAGGATTGCTGTCGTGACATCTCAATTGTCTTCTCAAGCTAAGTGTTTTCCCCCATCCGTCTTCCCTCTCTGTTTTTAGTTTTAGTGGGCACTGACTAGTGCTACTCCAACCACTCCCTATGTAGGGCCTATCGCTAGGGTCAGGCAGGGATTAGGTTCCTGCTCGGCGATAGGTGCAGAACCTATATAGGGACGTTTAGGGCAGACAGGGTGATTTTAGATCTGCCTAGAGGACTCCATTCCCCACTTCCCTAGTGTTTTTGCTCCCCCTTCCCTATTCCCATTGTTGTGCACTTACTTATATTTCACCCAGCGTGACACATAGGCTCTAAGTACTAAACTGTTGCCCATCTCGCATTGCTCATGAAATATTTGAGGTTGTAGATACACCATGTTATTTCACAGTGTTTGAGAGGCAATATAATAGCCCACTTAGGTTTTCAATAAAGTATAAGAGGGAGGTTTTCAGACACAATAGGGATTTCAGAGGTCATTTTCCCATATGGGGATTAAATATTCTAATTATGGCCCTGACTTTTCCCTGTGGTGTATGCTATTATGCAGTGTATACTTGCTTCATAGTTTTAATGGTATATTAAATAAACTCTCTTTCTCCTCTCGTCATCTACATCAGTGCAATGGACTTTTATTACAGAAGCAGGACACATGCATAACATCACTCCATTTAACCCCTTCTGGTCATAGTTTTGTGATGTGTGGCTAACTTTAAATCCTCTGAGCTTGAGCTTCTGTTTGGTACTCCAGAGCTGCACTCACAATTCTCTGGTATGCTTTATGAAATCGTCAACAATCTTCTGCTTAAACATATGCTTAAAGGGAGTCAATCACCTCCAAAATGTATTATTAATTGGTTATACAGTGTTGTAGGGGACTTAGCACCTATAGCAATCATACTAGCACTGTACCTGTTACTGGTACAGTGCCTGAGAGAATAATTTATAATTCCTATGCAAATGAGACTTCCGTGCACCAAACTCTTGGCCACGCCAAGGCTGCCTCCACATTTGCATATGAAATAAAAGTTGTTTTGCCAGGTACTGTACCAGTAATAGATACAGTTCTTGTATGGTTGTTGTAAAGGCTAAGTCCCCTATAACATTGTATAGTCCATTTAAAATGCAATTTGGGGGTGTTTGACTCCATTTAACAACTCAACTGTAGAGTGGGCAGGGAAGCAGACATGCAAAATGAGGGCGTTGTGGGCGACAAACATGTTTCCAGCATTCAATAAAACTATTTTTATTTTTAGGACGAAGTATCTCGTATATTATCTTCAGTTCCCCATTTGTGGCGCCCTCGTTGTGCTTCTTTTTTCTTCCCGGCCTATCTTTACCAATGGGAAGAATGGACAGCGGAATACATTACGGAGGTGCAGCTTTGAACGTTTCAATCAAATATATGAATAATAGAGTTGAGCCTAAGCAATAGCACAACCGGAACAGATGAGCTCCGGTTATTCCTTACCTTTGCACATAATCCATGAGACATACCACCTTAGAGGAGTGCCGCTCTTCTTCTTAATTTGTGCGCAGCTGTAGAATGGGACTGTCACTTTTTAATTTATTAGAATATTTTTCACCTAGTGAGGTTGATCCTCAAGGACTCTGATGAGCATATCTTGAGCAGCATGGGCAGGATGTGCAGGTGCACAAGAATGGATGAGCCTGTACTCAGCATCCTCATAGATATAGTGAGCTTTAGTAGGGAAGCCGATTTTAGCAGAACTGGAGTAGTGGAGACTGGATGCAACAGAACTGGAACAGCAGGGTTTTAGTAGAGTTCAGATGTATTGTAACAGGGCTGGCACATCGAAGTTGTTGTAGTGGAGATCAGATGTAGCAGAGCTAGAACAGCGAAATTGCTGTAGTGGGAACCAGAAGAAACAAAGCTGGAACAATGTAGTTGTTGTAGAGGAAACCAAATGGAACAAATCTAGAACAGCAGAAATGTAGAAGAGGAAAGTAGTATCAGAAATGTCAACTACCTGAATACTCAGGCGGAATTTTGAAACATGTCAACACATAAAAAAAATAATTACCTGCCGGGGATAATGCAGTACATTGCACTGGCAAGGGGACAGGTGAGTAACATATGCACACTGCCAGATATAAAGATATCCCTTATCATCACCCTAGCAAGCTGTGCTGATGTTCAGTAGGGAATGCTGGATGATTTCATGTCTCAATCCTGCACAACTATGAATGCAGTTCTGGACTATAATATGGGTGTAATATCAGTTCAGTATAAGATAAATAATACAATGTAATCTGTTTTTGAAGATTGACATATGGTTTAGCATAAAGTGTTGGATATCTTCTAGACTCTATATCAATAGATATTAGCTATCTCTCTGCTAGTGTATCCTAACAGGCTGGTGGCTACAGATGCTGATAGCTCATAAAGAAATGTGTACTCACAGCTACTGAAGCTGAAACATGTTCATTACCCCCAGGAGAACCACTGGCAGGTCAAATTGACACGGCCATCAGTTATAGAAAATGGCTGCATTACTGCGTTAACCTGTAATTTCTATTCCAATAAGAGTGTAGATGGAAGGAGAAAACGTCCTTACACAATTTAAGTGCATGCAAAGAATATTACACAGAATGATAGGATGAAGTATTGTCCTTTTATTGCATATCTGTCACAAAGAATGGCTTCTGATCTGTACACAAAACAAAATAAAATTGAAAGAACCAAAGCAATCGCAGAACACAATTTTGAATATATATATAAATCGATAGGGGGAGGATGTGCAGTACCCGGCTGTGGCCATTATTCTGTCGACAGAGCTGCTCTGTGCAGCAACGTAACAGAGCAATTCCGGCCAGCACTGGGAGCAACTGATTGGGGGGATGTCGGGTGTCTCACCCCCACCGATCAGACATTGATGACCTATCCTAAGGATAGGCAAATCGGTGCTAAAATAGTGGACAACCTCTTTAAGGCAGTATTCTTGGTGGAGGCAATTTGATGCACAGCTTATATTACACAGAGAGCAATGTCTGCGGTGCTACCTCATTCTAAAACTTATACTGTAAGACAGCATGTGCCTCGTCCTCCATAGTATATGTATGCTGTGCTAAATCAATAGCTTATATAGCTAATGTACAAGTCACAAGCTGCCAAAGTGTATGTATGTTATGCCAATATGTGGGATACCGACACATACACAGCTCGTCAGTTGAGCATTACTTGGTTGTGGACTACTCATGTATTGATTCAGCTCAGCACACATTTACTAGGGAGGGACAGGACCGGGCTGCCTAAACTTAGATAACTTATACTTTATGTATTAACATATTCCATTTTCTCTTTTGATATAGTCAGTGTACAGAATGAGAAACGAGTTAAATATCACATCCATATGGCAAAACATTACTAAAGCACCAATTTCAGACCTTACACTCGAGGATGATTTGTCCTGCTCTGCAGTATTTCCAGTCTAAGCGGCAGAGGGAGCAAACTGGCTCTAAAAGCATACAGTACATGTGAAGAGATAAGCGTATGACCATCATGATACAGGAGCAGGCACATATTTGGGGGCTTAAATATATATTATCAAGGAAATAATGCAGAATTATGTAAACAAAAATACATAATTGGTTGTCCAGATTGTATCTCCAGCAGGTCAGATGTAAAGATTCAGAGTCTATTACATCTGTCTCAGCATCAACATCCCCATAAGGAGAAACAATGAGAAAGGCCATCTCTTTCTGCTTCTTCAGGTAATTTGGAAATGTACAACTCACTGCAATGCAGAATCTGCTTTCTCCCAGGTATTAGTCTCCAAGCAGTAATACTCTCATTTCCTAATGTATAATTACTGTACAATTAATTTCCTCCATTAGCTAGGATTGCAGATGCTGAGATCTAATTTAAAGATGAACATATAGAAAATCTATATCATAAGTGAATCAATTATTTTAGAGATTTGCATCCATTAAAAAAAATTAGTGAAGTTAATCAATGTACAGATTACATCAGCTCATCATTTCCGGAAACTTCACCAATGGCCATTGTTTTCATTACATTTTTTTTTATTAAACAATTATTGAGCACTTTTTAGTGGTCCCACAATGAATGCTACTTAGAAATCTAGTAAATACCGTAAATAATGTGGAGCTTATCCGTTGAACTAATATAAATTACTATGCAATTGTGTACCTGGTCTATATTAAAGGGGCTTTACAACTAATCTGAAAAGGGTTAGACCCCGGAGTTCCCATCTCAGGACTTATCCAACCCCTGTTGATCCAAGAAATTCCTACTCAACCAAAGACTGGAAGAAGCAAATCATCTCTGTGGCGAGTCAATGGATGCATGGCCAACTGCAATGTGATGACATAGGACCAGAAAGCAGAGGCCAGAGGGGACCAGGTAAGTGTCAACACCCGAAATTGGTGAGTATCAATTATTTTTTTAAAAATCAGCCTGATAGGTTTTTAAAATATTTTATATTAATAGATCAGCCCTATAATTTATGGCATACCACCCAACTCTCACAATATAGAAAGAGAAATAAATTAGGGAACCGCTGATTTTTTTTTCTCACACCTTTAACTACACCACCTATCCATACACATTTACCATTTCTTTTTACCCTGGTAGAAGGAGATGTTAGAGTGGATGGTGGCAGTGAGGGACATTCAGCAGACCAGTCAGGACAGCTGGGCACAGACCCAAACCCAGGACTGTCCTGCTGTATCCGGGATGGTTGGGACCTATGATTTATTTTTGGTTCATTCATTCATAGCTGGAACAGCCATAACGTTTTCATTTTTATGGAAGCTTCACTATATGAAGTTTAGCTTTTTAGCGAGATGAGCTGTAGATTTTTTAAGTGTCATTTTCCCAACCACAACTGTAAGGGTATGTTTCCACAGTCAGTATTGGCAGCGCTTTGGACGCAGCTCCGTCCAAAGCGGTGTGGCTTTTGTACGTGTAGTGATTCCAAATGTGTTCATTGAACCATGCGAAATCACCGCATCCTATACACTGGACTGTGATATTTATCCTGCGGAGATGCTCAGTAAATAGATATGCTGCGGTCTGGAAAGACGCGCCGCATGTGAGTATACGCAGGGATGCCGAAGGTGTCCCTGCACGCATAGTGGAAATAGGATTTCATAAAATCCCCTCCACTATGCTGTAACATCTGGCCGCTGCGGATTAGATGCTGCGGCTGTACGCAGGGTCAAATCTGCAGCAAATACTGACCATGGGAACATACCCTAAGGGTATGTGTCCACGGTCAGTAAACGCTGCTTGTTTGATGCTGCGCAGAGCTGCAGTGTCAAACACGCAGCGTCCAGATGTTCCAGCATAGTGGAGGGGATTTTATGAAATCCCGTGTCCACTATGCGTGGAAACACGCATCCGACTTCCCTGCGACTCCAGACATGCTGTGCGTCTTTTCAGATCGCAGCATGTCCGTGCTACCTGCGGCGATGCTGCGTCGCCGCAAGTAATATCACAGGGCGCTATGCGAGAGTGCGATGATCCCGGATGTGTACAGTTAACACATCCGGCATCATCGCGTCCCAGAAAGGGGGCGGGGCTTAGCGCCGAGCGGCTTCGCCGCTCCGGCGATACCGCCGGCCATCCTGACTGTGGACACGTACCCTAAGATTGTGTTCACAGGTAGACTAAATGCTGTATTATTTCTGCAGTTTTTCATTTCAATGTTTTCTGCAGTGGTTCCCACCCAAAAACATTGGCAGTCTTTTATGATTATTGCTTTTTTTACTGCATTTTTTTATGGGTTTTCACACTTATTTGACGCATTTTTGGTAGAGATTGGAAGAGGCGTTATAATGTGCTTTTTATAGCACAGAAAAGCTTTGATTCTGCACTTAGAAATGCAACAGCGATTTTTAACACTTTTTTTAAAGGGAACCTGTCACCACCCCTGGCGTTTTTAACTAAGGCTAGGTTCCCATTGCGTTAATGGGATAGCGCTAACGGGCAGCGTTGCACGGCGAAATTAACGCCGTGCACCGCGTCCGTTAGCGCTCCCATTGCCGGCAATGTTAGAGCGCATTGCTAGCGCGTGTCATTTTCGGCACGCGCTAGCGATGTGCCGGTCTTTTGTAGCGCGCCTCGGACGCTGCTTGCAGCGTCCGCGGCGCGCCAGAGGTCCGTTCCCCGCTCTCGCAGATCGGGGATCTGCGAGAGCGGGGACGTTAACGCGACCCCTGAACGCGGCCCCGAAAAAGACATTGCGTTAGCGCAATCCGCTAGCGCTCGCGCTAAACGGATTGCACTAACGCAATCTGAACCTAGCCTAAAAGAGCCACCTTGTGCTGCACTAATGCTGCATTCTGTCAAGGCGGCTCTTTTATTTGTGGTCCCTTCCAACGCTGCAATATTAGTTTTTTTAATTAGCCCGCCATACCTGTAGTCTGTTCGGGGGGCACGTCTTTTCCCCTGGACACAAACGCCTCCCAGCCATCACTCGGCCCCTCCGTGCGCCGGGCGCCGCCTCCTCTGTCTTCATTAACGTCCCCGGCACCTGTGCTTGAAGGTTCCCCATAGAAAAGTATAGAGAAAAACTGCACCAAAACTCCACAGTTCAGCAGCATTTTTAGACATACAGTGGGCACATGAAAACACATCTACTAGGCATGGACAGTTAAAGACAGATGTTATGTGCAAAAAAACAATGCTCAAGAAAGCAACATTTTTGATACGTGTGAATATGGTTTAACTGTCCAAGCAAAATGGATGTTATTTCATGTAAACTCCTGTCCACTGTGAATCTATAGATGCTGTTAAATCATGCAGTTTAGGTGCATTTTTTCTCTATAAGTTTCTATGGGGAGCCTGAAAAAATCCCATGTAAAAAGCTACAGGTGTGTTGTAAGTGCAGAAACAAATCTTGTCTGTGCTATAAAAAAAAAAGCAATAAAACCGCTGCATCAAGTCTGAAAGTCTGAGCCAAAAAATGCATTAAATACAGGAGTTAAGGGATAAAAAAAATTGCAGTAAAAACACAATAATGAGAGAACATTGTTATTGCAATAATAGTTACACTAATGGTTTGTGTTGTGTTTTTTTTCTAGCACCCATAGACTTGCATTGGCGAGACCCGGGCAATATACGCGTAGAATCACAGCATGCTGCGATTTCACTCGCACGCTGAATACGCCCAAGTAAAAAAACATTGATGTGTGCTGCCCCATAGATTAACAAACCAACGGGGGGGGGGGGATGCAGTAAGTGAGATCTTCCATATAAAGCTATTAGAAAACAAAAGAAAAATGGACACCTGAGCTATATAAAATTCTCAATAATTTTATTACATAATCTTTAACCCTTTAAGCCCCAAGGGTGGTTTGCACGTTAATGACCGGGCCAATTTTTACAATTCTGACCACTGTCCCTTTATGAGGTTACTAGCTGAAGAGCCCGGCGTCGCCTGGGCATAGTAAATATCTGTGGTTAGTTATAGCACCTTCTCTTATTTTCCCATCACGCCTCTCATTTTCCCCCTCACATCTTTCATTTTCCCCTCACATCTCTCATTTTCTCCCTTACACCTCTCATTTTCCCCTTCACTCCTCTTATTTTCCCCCTCACTCCTCTCATTCCCCACTAACACTTGTCATTTCGACCTCACATCTGTCATTTTAAGATCACTCCACTATTTTCCTTCACTCCTCTCATTTTGCACTCACACCTTTTCATTTTCACCTCACACCTCTCATTTTCACCTCACACCTCTCATTTTCCCCTCAGTATATACATGTTTGTCATCTCCCTTATATATAGTATACACCTGTATGTCATCTCCTGTATATAGTATATACCTGTATGTCATCTCCCCTGTATATAGTATATACCTGTATGTCATCTCCCCTGTATATAGTATATACCTGCATGTCATCTCCCCTGTAAATAGTATATACCTGCTGTATGTCATCTCCTCCTGTATATTATATATACCTATGTGTCATCTCCTCCTGTATATAGTATATACCTGTATGTCATCTATTCTGTATATAGTACAAACCTGTATGTCATCTCCTCCTATATATAGTATATACCTGTATGTCATCTCCTGTATATAGTATATACCTGTATGTCATCTCCCCTGTATATAGTATATACCTGCTGTATGTCATCTTCTCCTCTATATACCTATGAGTCATCTCCTCTTTTATATAGTATATAACTGCTGTATGTCATCTCCTCCTGTATATAGTATATACCTGTATGTCATCTCCTCCTATATATAGTGTATACCTGTATGTCATCTCCCCCTGTATATAGTATATACCTGTAAGTCATCTCCTCCTATATATAGTATGTATCTGTATGTCATCTCCTACTGTATTAGACCTCGTTCACACATTATTTGGTCAGTATTTTTACCTCAGTATTTGTAAGCTAAATTGGCAGCCTGATAAATCCCCAGCCTACAGTAAGCCCACCCCCTGGCAGTATATATTAGCTCACACATACCCATAATAGACAGGTCATGTGACTGACAGCTGCCGGATTCCTATATGGTACATTTGTTGCTCTTGTAGTATGTCTGCTTATTAATCAGATTTTTATTTTTTAAGGATAATACCAGACTTGTGTGTGTTTTAGGGCGAGTTTCATGTGTCACGTTGTGTGTGTTGAGTTGCGTGTGGCGACATGCATGTAGAGACATTTGTGAGATGAGTTTTCTGTGGCGACATCGTGTAGCAACTTTTTGTGTGTCGAGTTGCATGTGACAGGTTAGTGTAGCAAGTTGTGTATAGCAAATTGTGTGCAGTAAGTTTTGCGTGTGGCGAGTTTTATCTGTGGTGCGTTTTGAGTATGTGCAAGTTTTGTGTGAGGCAACTTTTGCATGTGTAGCAACTTTTGTGCATGTGGCAATTTTTCCGCGTGTACAAGTTTTGCGTGTCACGAGTTTTCCATGAGGTGAGTTTTGCACGTGTGGCTAGTTTTGCGTGAGCCTAGTTTTGCATGTGGCGAGTTTTGCATGTGGCGAGTTTTGAGCGGCGACTTTTGTGTTTCGACTTTTATGTGGTGAGGTTGGTGTATGTGTGGTGAAATGTGTGCTGAGCGTGGTATATGTGTTCAAGCACGTGGTAGTGTGTGGTGCATTTTGTGTGTGTGTTCATATCCCCGTGTGTGGTGAGTATCCCATATTGGGGCCCCACCTTAGCAACTGTACGGTATATACTCTTTGGCGCCATCACTCTCACTCTTTAAGTCCCCCTTGTTCACATATGGCAGCTGTCAATTTGCCTCCAACACTTTTCCTTTCACTTTTTCCCCATTATGTAGATAGGGGCAAAATTGTTTGGTGAATTAGAACACGCGGGGTTAAAATTTCGCCTCACAACATAGCCTATGACACTCTCGGGGTCCAGACGTGTGACTGTGCAAAATTTTGTGGCTGTAGCTGCGACGGTGCAGATGCCAATCCCAGACATACACACACACATACACACATACACACACACATTCAGCTTTATATATTAGATAACTCTGGAACACTTCAACGGACCCTGATGATTCTGACACTTTTTTTCTCGTGACATTTTGTACTTCATGATACTGGTAAAATTTCTTCGATAAGACTTGCGTTTATTTGTGAGAAAAACAGAAATTTGGTGAAAATTTTGAAAATTTCGCAATTTTCCAACTTTTAATTTTTATGCCTTTAAATCACAGAGATATGTCAAACAAAATACTTAATAAGTAACATTTCCCACATGTCTACTTTACATCAGCACCATTTTGGAACCAAAATTTTTTTTTGTTAGGGAGTTATAAGGGTTAAAAGTTGACCAGCAATTTCTCATTTTTACAACACCATTTTTTTTTAGGGACCACATCTCATTTGAAGTCATTTTGAGGGGTCTATATGATAGAAAATAACCAAGTGTGACACCATTCTAAAAACTGCACCCCTCAAGGTGCTCAAAACCACATTCAAGAAGTTTATTAACCCTTCAGGTGTTTCACAGGAATTTTTGGGATGTTTAAACAAAAATGAACATTTAACTTTTTTTCACACAAAATTTACTTCAGCTCCAATTTGCTTTATTTTGCCAAGGGTAACAGGAAAAAGGGGACCCCAAAAGTTGTTGTACAATTTGTCCTGAGTACGCCGATACACGATATGTGGGAGTAAACCACTGTTTGGGCGCATGGCAGAGCTCGGAAGGGAAGGAGCGCTATTTAACTTTTCAATGCAAAATTGACTGGAATTGAGATGGGACACCATGTTGCGTTTGGAGAGCCCCTGATGTGCCTAAACATTGAAACCCCCCACAAGTGACACCATTTTGGAAATTAGACCCCCTAAGGAACTTATCTAGATGTGTTGTGAGCACTTTGACCCACCAAGTACTTCACAGAAGTTTATAATGCAGAGCCGTAAAAAATAAAAATCATATTTTTTCACAAAAATTATTTTTTCACCCCCAATTTTTTATTTTCCCAAGGGTAAGAGAAGAAATTGGACCCCAAAAGTTGTTGTGCAATTTGTCCTGAGTACGCTGATACCCCATATGTGGGGGTAAACCACTGTTTGGGCGCATGGCAGAGCTTGGAAGGGAAGGAGCGCCGTTTGACTTTTCAATGCAAAATTGACAGGAATTGAGATGGGACGCCATGTTGCGTTTGAAGAACCACTGATGTGCCTAAACATTGAAACCCCCACAAGTGACACCATTTTGGAAAGTAGACCCCCTAAGGAACTTATCTAGATGTGTGGTGAGCACTTTGACCCACCAAGTGTTTCACTACAGTTTATAACGCAGAGCAGTGAAAATAAAAATTATTTTTTTCCCACAAAAATTATATTTTAGCCCCCAGTTTTGTATTTTCCCAAGGGTAACAGGAGAAATTGGACCCCCAAAGTTGTCCAATTTGTCCTGAGTACGCTGATACCTCATATGTGGGGGGAACCACCGTTTGGGCGCATGGCAGAGCTCGGAAGGGAAGGAGCGCCAGTTGGAATGCAGACTTAGATGGAATGGTCTGCAGGCATCACATCAAGTTTTCAGAGCCCCTAATGTACCTAAACAGTAGAAACCCCCCACAAGTGACCCCATATTAGAAACTAGACCCCCCAAGGAACTTATCTAGATGTGTTGTGAGAACTTTGAACCCTCAAGTGTTTCACTACAGTTTATAACGCAGAGCTGTGAAAATGAAAAATAAATTTTTCCCACAAAAATGTTTTCTTAGCCCCCTAAATTTTTATTTTCCCAAGGGTAACAAGAGAAATTGGACCCTAAAAGTTGTTGTCCAATTTGTCCTGAGTGCGCTGATACCCTATATGTTAGGGTAACCCCTGTTTGGGCGCACAAGAGAGCTCGGAAGGGAAGGAGCACCGTTTTACTTTTTCAACGCAGAATTGGCTGGAATTGAGATCAGACGCCATATCGCGTTTGGAGAGCCCCTGATGTGCCTAAACAGTGGAAACCCCCAATACTGAAACCCTAACCCTAGCCCCAACCCTAGCCCCAACTCTAACCCTAGCCCCAACCCTAACCCTAGCCCCAACCCTATCCCTAACCCTATCCCTAACCCTAGCCCTAGCCCTAACCCTACCCTAACCCTACCCCTAACCCTAACCCTAGCCCTAACCCTAGCCCTAGCCCTAATCCTAACCCTAGCCCTAATCCTAACCCTAGCCCTAACCCTAGCCCTAACCCTAGCCCTAGCCCTAACACTAGCCCTAACCCTAGCTCTAACCCTAATGGGAAAATAGAAATAAATACATTTATTTTATTTTATTATTTTTCCCTAACTAAGGGGGTGATGAAGGGGGGATTGATTTACTATTTATAGCTTTTTTTAGATGATTTTTATGATTGACAGCCGTCACACACTAAAAGACGCTTTTTATTGCAAAAATTAGTTTTGCGTCTCCACATTTTGAGAGCTATAATTTTTCCATATTTTGGTCCACAGAGTCATGTGAGGTCTTGTTTTTTGCGGGACGAGTTGACGTTTTTATTGGTAACATTTTTGGACATGTGACATTTTTTGATCACTTTTTATTCCGATTTTTGTGAGGCAGAATGACCAAACACCAGCTATTCATGAATTTCTTTTTGGGGGGGCGTTTATACCATTCCACGTTTGGTAAAATTGATACAGCAGTTTTATTCTTCGGGTCAGTACGATTACAGCGATACCTCATTTATATCATTTTTTTATGTTTTGGTGCTTTTATACGATAAAAACTATTTTATAGAAAAAAAAATATTTTTGCATTGCTCTATTCAGACGACTATAACTTTTTTATTTTTTCGCTGATGATGCTGTATGGCGGCGACGTTTTCAGCGGTACCATGGTTATTTATATCAGTCTTTTTATTGCATGTTATTCCACTCTTTGTTTGGCGGTATGATAATAAAGCGTTGATTTTTGCATCGTTTTTTTTTTTTTTTTTTACCGCGTTCACTGAAGGGGTTAACTAGCGGGACAGTTTTATAGGTGGGGTCGTTACGGATGCGGCGATACTAAATATGTGTACTTTTAATGTTTTTTCTTTATTATTTAGATAAAGAAATGTATTTATGGGAACAATTTTTTAAAATTTATTTAGGAATTTTTTTATTTTTTACACATGTGAATACTTCTTTTTTTTTAATTTATAACATTGCCCTGGGGGGGGGGGGGGCATCATGTTATAGGGTCAGATCGCTGATCTGACACTTTGCAGCGCACTGCAGGGAGGTGACGCTTGGTACAAGGTGAGCACATCGCCTTGTACCGAGGGTCTCAGGGAAGCATGCAAGGAGACCCCTCCCTGTGCGATGCTTCCCTGTACCGCTGGAAAGCTGCGATCATGTTTGATCGCAGTGTTCCGGGAGTTAATGTGCCAGGAGCGGTCTGTGACCGTTCCTGGCGCATAGTGCCGGATGTCAGCTGAAATAGTCAGCTGACACCCAGACGCGATCGGCCGCGCTCCCCTCGAGAGCGCGGACGATCGCATATGACGTACTATCCCATCAGTGGTCATAAGGGCCCACCCCACCTCGATGGGTTAGTACGTCATATGGGATTAAGGGGTTAAATGTAATAAATAACAAATGCAATAAAGACAAATTTAAAAACAGGAGACAACACCAAAGTGCGTCGTCCAAGCAGGAAAGTAATTAAGAGACTATCTGTAAGGCTATGTGCACACGTTGCGGATTAGCCTCTGGAATTTTTTGTGCGGATTCTGCATCTTTTGGCAGAAAACGCAGGTGTGGATTTGACACGTTTTTTATGCGGATTTTGTGCGGATTTGTGGTGGATTTACTGCAGATTTTGAGCGGATTTCTTGCATTTTTACCCCTGCGGATTTCTATAATGGAATGGGTACAAAAACACTGCAGATCCACACAAAAGAAGTGACATGCTACTTCTTTTAATCCGCAGCGTTTCCGCGCTGAATTTTCCGCACCATTAGCACAGCATTTTTTTTTTCATTTATTTACATTGTACTGTAAATCACTTGCGGATCTGCAGCGTTTCTGCACGGTAAAAAATGCTGCGGATCCCCAGGAAATCCGCAACATGTGCACATAGCCTGAGGCTGCTGTCACACTAGCAGTATTTGGTCAGTATTTTACATCAGTATTTGTAAGCCAAAACCAGGAGTGGAACAATTAGAGGAAAAGTATAACAGAAACATATGCACCACTTCTGCATTTATCACCCACTCCGCAAGCGCCCGAGCACTGTATCCCACAACACAGCAAAATACTTCCGGGATATAGTGCGTGGGCGCATGCGCAGTAATGCTTTTCGGCTTTGCCCGCAGTTGGGCAAAGCATACTGCGAATGCGCGACCGAAGATTGCATTGCTCACGCTCCAACTATGGCGCACAAGTACTCTAATTCGCTAACATATTGCAGACAACAGGGACGGACGGGATGGAGAAATGAAGATGAAACGCCGCCCATCGGACAGGTAATAACTCATTTAAATATCCCGCCAATTTGAGGTGACAGGTTCCCTTTAATACTTTGTTGCGCTACCTTTTGCTGTGATTACAGCTGCAAGTTGCTTGGGGTATGTCTCTATCAGTTTTGTACACCGAGAGACTGAAATTCTTGCCCATTCATCCTTGGCAAACAGTTCGAGCTCAGTGAGGTTTGATGGAGATCGTTTGTGAACAGCAGTTTTCAGCTCTTTCCACAGATTCTCGATAGGATTGAGGCCTGGACTTTGACTGGACCATTCTAACACCTGGATACATTTATTTGTGAACCATTCCATTGTAGATTTTGCTTTATGCTTGGGATCATTGTCTTGTTGGAAGACAAATCTCCATCCCAGTCTTTTGCAGATTCCAACAGGTTTTCTTGAAGAATGGTCCTGTATTTGGCTCCATCCATCTTCCCATCAATTTTATCCATCTTCCCTGTCCCTGCTGAAGAAAAGCAGGCCTGTTGTGAATTAGACTTTTTGGCTCCCTCTTGTGGTCACTAGTGATATGACACTGGGATTGTCTTTCTTCAGTTTGGCACTCACCTGGGTCGTTAGTCCAGGGGTGTCGCTATATAAACTTCCTGGATCCTTAGTCCAGTGCCTGGCATCGTTGTAATCAGATCCTTCTGTTGCTCCTGTCTGCTGGTCCCGGTTCTTACAAAATTAAGCTAAGTCTTGCTTCTTTGTTTTTTGGGTTATTTGCTTTGCTTCTATTTTTGTCCAGCTTGTACTAAATGTGAGTTCTGACCTTGCTGGAAGCTCTAGGGGGCTGGTGTTATGGTTCTCAATGGCAAGAGAACATAGCCCAGCAAACATAAGAACTAGCTCTTGGAAGGATGGAAACTAAACTGACCATGAACTAAACCTGCCGCACAACTAACAGTAGCCGGGTAGCGTAGCCTGCGTTTTATCCCTAGACGCCCAGCGCCGGCCGGAGGACTAACTAATCCTGGCAGAGGAAAATATAGTCCTGGCTCACCTCTAGAGAAATTTCCCCGAAAGGCAGACAGAGGCCCCCACAAATATTGGCGGTGATTTTAGATGAAATGACAAACGTAGTATGAAAATAGGTTTAGCAAAATTGAGGTCCGCTTACTAGATAGCAGGAAGACAGAAAGGGCACTTTCATGGTCAGCTGAAAACCCTATCAAAACACCATCCTGAAATTACTTTAAGACTCTAGTATTAACTCATAACATCAGAGTGGCAATTTCAGATCACAAGAGCTTTCCAGACACAGAAACGAAACTACAGCTGTGAACTGGAACAAAATGCAAAAACAAACAAGGACTAAAGTCCAACTTAGCTGGGAGTTGTCTAGCAGCAGGAACATGCACAGAAAGGCTTCTGATTACAATGTTGACCGGCATGGAAGTGACAGAGGAGCAAGGCTAAATAGCGACTCCCACATCCTGATGGAAACAGGTGAACAGAGAGGATGATGCACACCAGTTCAATTCCACCAGTGGCCACCGGGGGAGCCCAAAATCCAATTTCACAACAGTACCCCCCCCTCAAGGAGGGGGCACCGAACCCTCACCAGAACCACCAGGGCGATCAGGATGAGCCCTATGAAAGGCACGGACCAAATCGGAGGCATGAACATCAGAGGCAGTCACCCAAGAATTATCCTCCTGACCGTATCCCTTCCATTTGACCAGATACTGGAGTTTCCGTCTGGAAACACGGGAGTCCAAGATTTTTTCCACAACGTACTCCAACTCGCCCTCAACCAACACCGGAGCAGGAGGCTCAACGGAAGGCACAACCGGTACCTCATACCTGCGCAATAATGACCGAGGAAAAACATTATGAATAGAAAAAGATGCAGGGAGGTCCAAACGGAAGGACACAGGGTTAAGAATCTCCAATATCTTGTACGGGCCGATGAACCGAGGCTTAAACTTGGGAGAAGAAACCCTCATAGGGACAAAACGAGAAGACAACCACACCAAGTCCCCAACACAAAGCCGAGGACCAACCCGACGCCGGCGGTTGGCAAAAAGCTGAGTCTTCTCCTGGGACAACTTCAAATTGTCCACTACCTGCCCCCAAATCTGATGCAACCTCTCCACCACAGCATCCACTCCAGGACAATCCGAAGATTCCACCTGACCAGAAGAAAATCGAGGATGAAACCCCGAATTACAAAAAAAGGGAGACACCAAGGTGGCAGAGCTGGCCCGATTATTGAGGGCAAACTCCGCTAAAGGCAAAAAAGCAACCCAATCATCCTGATCTGCAGACACAAAACACCTCAAATATGTCTCCAAGGTCTGATTCGTCCGCTCGGTCTGGCCATTAGTCTGAGGATGGAAAGCAGACGAGAAAGACAAATCTATGCCCATCCTAGCACAGAATGCTCGCCAAAATCTAGACACGAATTGGGTACCTCTGTCAGAAACGATATTCTCCGGAATACCATGCAAACGGACCACATTTTGAAAAAACAGAGGAACCAACTCGGAAGAAGAAGGCAACTTAGGCAGGGGAACCAAATGGACCATCTTAGAGAAACGATCACACACCACCCAGATGACAGACATCTTCTGAGAAACAGGAAGATCCGAAATAAAATCCATCGAGATGTGCGTCCAGGGCCTCTTCGGGATAGGCAAGGGCAACAACAATCCACTAGCCCGAGAACAACAAGGCTTGGCCCGAGCACAAACGTCACAAGACTGCACAAAGCCTCGCACATCTCGAGACAGGGAAGGCCACCAGAAGGACCTTGCCACCAAATCCCTGGTACCAAAGATTCCAGGATGACCTGCCAACGCAGAAGAATGAACCTCAGAAATGACTTTACTGGTCCAATCATCAGGAACAAACAGTCTACCAGGTGGGCAACGATCAGGTCTATCCGCCTGAAACTCCTGCAAGGCCCGCCGCAGGTCTGGAGAAACGGCAGACAATATCACTCCATCCTTAAGGATACCTGTAGGTTCAGAATTACCAGGGGAGTCAGGCTCAAAACTCCTAGAAAGGGCATCCGCCTTAACATTCTTAGAACCCGGCAGGTAGGACACCACAAAATTAAACCGAGAGAAAAACAACGACCAGCGCGCCTGTCTAGGATTCAGGCGTCTGGCGGACTCAAGATAAATTAGATTTTTGTGGTCAGTCAATACCACCACCTGATGTCTAGCCCCCTCAAGCCAATGACGCCACTCCTCAAAAGCCCACTTCATGGCCAAAAGCTCCCGATTCCCAACATCATAATTCCGCTCGGCGGGCGAAAATTTACGCGAGAAAAAAGCACAAGGTCTCATCACGGAGCAATCGGAACTTCTCTGCGACAAAACCGCCCCAGCTCCGATTTCAGAAGCGTCGACCTCAACCTGAAAAGGAAGGGCAACATCAGGCTGACGCAACACAGGGGCGGAAGAAAAGCGGCGCTTAAGCTCCCGAAAGGCCTCCACAGCAGCAGGGGACCAATCAGCAACATCAGCACCCTTCTTAGTCAAATCAGTCAATGGTTTAACAACATCAGAAAAACCAGCAATAAATCGACGATAAAAGTTAGCAAAGCCCAAAAATTTCTGAAGACTCTTAAGAGAAGAGGGTTGCGTCCAATCACAAATAGCCTGAACCTTGACAGGATCCATCTCGATGGAAGAGGGGGAAAAAATATATCCCAAAAAGGAAATCTTTTGAACCCCAAAAACGCACTTAGAACCCTTCACACACAAGGAATTAGACCGCAAAACCTGAAAAACCCTCCTGACCTGCTGGACATGAGAGTCCCAGTCATCCGAAAAAATCAAAATATCATCCAGATACACAATCATAAATTTATCCAAATAATCACGGAAAATGTCATGCATAAAGGACTGAAAGACTGAAGGGGCATTTGAAAGACCAAAAGGCATCACCAAATACTCAAAGTGGCCCTCGGGCGTATTAAATGCGGTTTTCCACTCATCCCCCTGCTTAATTCGCACCAAATTATACGCCCCACGGAGATCTATCTTAGAGAACCACTTGGCCCCCTTTATGCGAGCAAACAAATCAGTCAGCAGTGGCAACGGATATTGATATTTAACCGTGATTTTATTCAAAAGCCGATAATCAATGCACGGCCTCAAAGAGCCATCTTTCTTAGCCACAAAGAAAAAACCGGCTCCTAAGGGAGATGACGAAGGACGAATATGTCCCTTTTCCAAGGACTCCTTTATATATTCTCGCATAGCAGCATGTTCAGGCACAGACAGATTAAATAAACGACCCTTAGGGTATCTACTACCCGGAATCAAATCTATGGCACAATCGCACTCCCGGTGCGGAGGTAATGAACCAAGCTTAGGTTCTTCAAAAACGTCACGATATTCAGTCAAGAATTCAGGAATCTCAGAGGGAATAGATGATGAAATGGAAACCACAGGTACGTCCCCATGCGTCCCCTTACATCCCCAGCTTAACACAGACATAGCTTTCCAGTCAAGGACTGGGTTATGAGATTGCAGCCATGGCAATCCAAGCACCAACACATCATGTAGGTTATACAGCACAAGAAAGCGAATAATCTCCTGGTGATCCGGATTAATCCGCATAGTTACTTGTGTCCAGTATTGTGGTTTATTGCTAGCCAATGGGGTGGAGTCAATCCCCTTCAGGGGTATAGGAGTTTCAAGAGGCTCCAAATCATACCCACAGCGTTTGGCAAAGGACCAATCCATAAGACTCAAAGCGGCGCCAGAGTCGACATAGGCATCCGCAGTAATAGATGATAAAGAACAAATCAGGGTCACAGATAGAATAAACTTAGACTGTAAAATGCCAATTGAAACAGACTTATCAAGCTTCTTAGTACGCTTAGAGCATGCTGATATAACATGAGTTGAATCACCGCAATAGAAGCACAACCCATTTTTTCGTCTAAAATTCTGCCGTTCACTTCTGGACAGAATTCTATCACATTGCATATTCTCTGGCGTCTTCTCAGTAGACACCGCCAAATGGTGCACAGGTTTGCGCTCCCGCAGACGCCTATCGATCTGGATAGCCATTGTCATGGACTCATTCAGACCCGCAGGCACAGGGAACCCCACCATAACATCCTTAATGGCATCAGAGAGACCCTCTCTGAAATTCGCCGCCAGGGCGCACTCATTCCACTGAGTAAGCACAGCCCATTTACGGAATTTCTGGCAGTATATTTCAGCTTCGTCTTGCCCCTGAGATAGGGACATCAAGGCCTTTTCCGCCTGAAGTTCTAACTGAGGTTCCTCATAAAGCAACCCCAAGGCCAGAAAAAACGCATCCACATTGAGCAACGCAGGATCCCCTGGAGCCAATGCAAAAGCCCAATACTGAGGGTCGCCCCGGAGCAAGGAAATCACAATCCTGACCTGCTGAGCAGGATCTCCAGCAGAGCGAGATTTCAGGGACAAAAACAACTTGCAATTATTTTTGAAATTTTGAAAGCAAGATCTATTCCCCGAGAAAAATTCAGGCAAAGGAATTCTAGGTTCAGATATAGGAACATGAACAACAAAATCTTGTAAATTTTGAACTTTCGTGGTGAGATTATTCAAACCTGCAGCTAAACTCTGAATATCCATTTTAAACAGGTGAACACGGAGCCATTCCAGGATTAGAAGGAGAGAGAGAGAGAAAGGCTGCAATATAGGCAGACTTGCAAGAGATTCAATTACAAGCACACTCAGAACTGAAAAAAAAAAAAAAAAAAAATCTTCAGCAGACTCCTCTTTTCTCTCCTTTCTCTGTCAATTAATTTAACCCTTTGGGCCGGTCAAACTGTTATGGTTCTCAATGGCAAGAGAACATAGCCCAGCAAACATAAGAACTAGCTCTTGGAAGGATGGAAACTAAACTGACCATGAACTAAACCTGCCGCACAACTAACAGTAGCCGGGTAGCGTAGCCTGCGTTTTATCCCTAGACGCCCAGCGCCGGCCGGAGGACTAACTAATCCTGGCAGAGGAAAATATAGTCCTGGCTCACCTCTAGAGAAATTTCCCCGAAAGGCAGACAGAGGCCCCCACAAATATTGGCGGTGATTTTAGATGAAATGACAAACGTAGTATGAAAATAGGTTTAGCAAAATTGAGGTCCGCTTACTAGATAGCAGGAAGACAGAAAGGGCACTTTCATGGTCAGCTGAAAACCCTATCAAAACACCATCCTGAAATTACTTTAAGACTCTAGTATTAACTCATAACATCAGAGTGGCAATTTCAGATCACAAGAGCTTTCCAGACACAGAAACGAAACTACAGCTGTGAACTGGAACAAAATGCAAAAACAAACAAGGACTAAAGTCCAACTTAGCTGGGAGTTGTCTAGCAGCAGGAACATGCACAGAAAGGCTTCTGATTACAATGTTGACCGGCATGGAAGTGACAGAGGAGCAAGGCTAAATAGCGACTCCCACATCCTGATGGAAACAGGTGAACAGAGAGGATGATGCACACCAGTTCAATTCCACCAGTGGCCACCGGGGGAGCCCAAAATCCAATTTCACAACAGGCTGGTGTTCTCCCCCCGGCCGTTAGTCGGTTCGGGGGTTCTTGAATATCCAGCGTGGATATTTTAATAGGGTTTTTGCTGACCATATAAGTCATCTTACTATATTCTGCTATTAGCTAGTGGGCCTCTCTTTGCTAAATACCTAGCTCATTCTTATGTTTGTCTTTTCCTCTTACCTCACCGTTATTATTTGTTGGGGGCTTGTATCCAACTTTTGGGGTCTTTTCTCTGGAGGCAAGAAAGGTCTTTCTTTTCCCTTCTAGGGTTAGTTAGTTCTCCGGCTGGCGCGAGACGTCTAGAACCAACGTAGGCACGTTCCCCGGCTACTTCTATTTGTGGTGTTAGGATTAGATATATGGTCAGCCCAGTTACCACTGCCCTATGAGCTGGTTTTTTGTGTTTGCAGACTTGGTATTTATTCCTGAGACCCTCTGCCATTGGGGTCATAACAGTATGCCAGGCCGACATTGAATGTTTAATGCATTGCAGAAGTGGGATAATAAGAAAGGAAATTCTGAGTTTTTTTTTTTTTTCCTCTCTTCCTCCCCTTTACCTCTGAGTGGCTTGAGCTTGCTGCAGACATGAATGTCCAGACCTTGATTACAAGTGTGGACCAGCTTGCTGCTCGTGTGCAAAGCATACAAGATTTTGTTACCAGTAGTTCTATGTCTGAACCTAAAATACCTATTCCTGAACTGTTTTCTGGAGACCGATTTAAGTTTAGGAATTTCAGGGATAATTGTAAATTGTTTCTATCTCTGAGACCCCGTTCATCTGGAGACTCAGCTCAGCAAGTTAAAATTGTTATCTCTTTTTTACGGGGCGACCCTCAGGATTGGGCTTTCTCGCTAGCGCCAGGAGATCCGGCATTGGCAAATATTGATGCGTTTTTTCTGGCGCTCGGATTGCTTTACGAGGAACCCAATCTTGAGGTTCAGGCAGAAAAAGCCTTGCTGGCAATTTCTCAGGGCCAGGATGAAGCTGAAGTGTATTGCCAAAAATTTCGGAAATGGTCCGTGCTTACTCAGTGGAATGAGTGTGCTCTGGCCGCAAATTTCAGAAATGGCCTTTCTGAAGCCATTAAGAATGTGATGGTGGGTTTCTCCATTCCTACAAGTCTGAATGATTCCATGGCGCTGGCTATTCAAATTGACCGGCGTTTGCGGGAGCGCAAAACCGCTAATCCTCTGGTAGTGTTGTCTAAACAAGCACCTGATTTGATGCAATGTGATAGAATTCAGACCAGAAATGAGCGGAAAAATCATAGACGTCAGAATGGGTTGTGTTTTTACTGTGGAGATTCTACACATGTTATATCAGCATGCTCTAAACGCCTAACAAGGGTTGTTAGTCCTGTCGCCATTGGTAATTTGCAACCTAAATTTATTTTGTCTGTGACTTTAATTTGCTCATTGTCCTCTTACCCTGTTATGGCGTTTGTGGATTCAGGTGCTGCCCTGAGTCTTATGGATCTGTCATTTGCCAAGCGCTGTGGTTTTGTTCTTGTGCCGTTGGTTAATCCTATCCCTCTGAGGGGTATTGATGCTACGCCATTGGCGGAAAATAAACCGCAGTTTTGGACACAGGTAACCATGTGCATGACTCCTGAACATCGGGAGGTGATTCGTTTTCTTGTTCTGCATAAAATGCATGATTTGGTCGTTTTGGGTTTGCCATGGTTACAGACTCATAATCCAGTCTTGGATTGGAAGGCAATGTCTGTGTCAAGTTGGGGCTGTCAGGGTATTCATGGTGATTCCCCGCCGGTGTCTATTGCTTCCTCTACTCCTTCGGAAGTTCCTGAGTATTTGTCTGATTATCAGGATGTGTTCAGCGAGTCCAGGTCCAGTGCTCTGCCTCCTCATAGGGACTGTGACTGTGCCATAGATTTGATTCCAGGTAGCAAATTTCCTAAGGGAAGACTATTTAATCTGTCTGTACCTGAGCATACCGCAATGCGTTCGTATATCAAGGAATCTCTGGAGAAGGGGCATATCCGTCCTTCCTCTTCCCCTCTTGGTGCGGGATTCTTTTTTGTGGCCAAGAAGGACGGATCTTTGAGACCTTGTATTGACTATCGGCTTTTGAATATAATCACTGTTAAATTTCAGTATCCTTTGCCTCTGTTGTCAGACTTGTTTGCCCGAATTAAAGGTGCCAAGTGGTTCACCAAGATAGATCTTCGTGGTGCGTACAACCTTGTGCGCATTAAGCGAGGAGATGAATGGAAAACCGCATTTAATACGCCCGAAGGTCATTTTGAGTACTTGGTGATGCCTTTTGGGCTCTCTAATGCTCCTTCAGTGTTTCAGTCCTTTATGCATGATATTTTCCGGAAGTATCTGGATAGATTTATGATCGTTTATCTGGATGATATTCTGGTTTTTTCTGATGACTGGGACTCGCATGTAGAGCAGGTCAGGATGGTGTTTCAGGTTTTGCGTGAGAATGCTTTGTTTGTTAAGGGCTCAAAGTGTCTCTTTGGAGTACAGAAGGTTCCCTTTTTGGGGTTTATTTTTTCCCCTTCTGCGGTGGAGATGGACCCAGTCAAGGTCCGAGCTATTCATGATTGGACTCAACCCACGTCAGTTAAGAGTCTTCAGAAGTTCTTGGGTTTTGCTAACTTCTACCGTCGTTTTATTGCTAATTTTTCTAGCATTGTTAAACCTTTGACGGATATGACCAAGAAAGGTTCTGATGTTGATAACTGGGCTCCTGCAGCCGTGGAGGCTTTCAAGGAGTTGAAGCGCCGGTTTACTTCGGCGCCTGTTTTGTGCCAGCCTGATGTCTCACTTCCCTTTCAGGTTGAAGTGGATGCTTCTGAGATTGGGGCAGGGGCCGTTTTGTCGCAGAGAGGCCCTGGTTGCTCTGTGATGAGACCTTGTGCCTTTTTCTCGAGGAAGTTTTCGCCTGCTGAGCGGAATTATGATGTTGGCAATCGGGAGTTGTTGGCCATGAAGTGGGCATTTGAGGAGTGGCGTCATTGGCTCGAGGGTGCTAAGCATCGTGTGGTGGTCTTGACTGATAACAAAAATTTGATGTATCTCGAGTCTGCTAAACGCCTGAATCCTAGACAGGCCCGCTGGTCATTGTTTTTCTCCCGTTTTGACTTTGTGGTCTCGTATTTACCAGGTTCAAAGAATGTGAAGGCTGATGCTCTTTCAAGGAGCTTTGTGCCTGACTCTCCGGGAGTCGCAGAACCGGTTGGTATTCTTAAAGAGGGAGTTATCTTGTCAGCCATTTCTCCGGATTTGCGACGTGTGTTGCAGAGATTTCAGGCTGGTAGACCTGACTCTTGTCCACCTGACAGACTGTTTGTTCCTGATAAGTGGACCAGCAGAGTCATTTCCGAGGTTCATTCCTCGGTGTTGGCAGGGCATCCGGGAATTTTTGGCACCAGAGATCTGGTGGCTAGGTCCTTTTGGTGGCCTTCCTTGTCACGGGATGTGCGGTCGTTTGTGCAGTCCTGTGGGACTTGTGCTCGAGCTAAGCCTTGCTGTTCTCGTGCCAGCGGGTTGCTCTTGCCCTTGCCTGTCCCGAAGAGGCCTTGGACACACATTTCCATGGATTTCATTTCAGATCTCCCGGTGTCTCAGGGCATGTCTGTCATCTGGGTGGTATGTGATCGCTTTTCTAAGATGGTCCATTTGGTGCCTTTGCCTAAGCTGCCTTCCTCTTCCGATCTGGTTCCTGTGTTCTTTCAGAATGTGGTTCGTTTACACGGCATTCCTGAGAATATTGTGTCTGACAGAGGATCCCAGTTTGTTTCCAGGTTCTGGCGATCCTTTTGTGCTAGGATGGGCATTGAGTTGTCGTTTTCGTCTGCCTTTCATCCTCAGACTAATGGACAAACGGAGCGAACTAATCAGACTCTGGAGGCTTATTTGAGGTGTTTTGTTTCTGCGGATCAGGATGATTGGGTGACCTTCTTGCCGTTGGCTGAGTTTGCCCTTAATAATCGGGCTAGTTCCGCTACATTGGTTTCGCCATTTTTCTGCAACTCTGGTTTCCATCCTCGTTTTTCCTCGGGACATGTGGAGCCTTCTGACTCTCCTGGGGTGGATTTTGTGGTGGATAGGTTGCAGCAGATCTGGAATCATGTGGTGGACAACTTAAAGTTGTCACAAGAGAAGGCTCAGCGTTTTGCCAACCGCCGCCGCGGTGTGGGTCCCCGACTTCGTGTTGGGGATTTGGTGTGGCTGTCTTCTCGATTTGTTCCTATGAAGGTCTCCTCTCCTAAATTTAAGCCTCGCTTCATCGGTCCTTACAAGATATTGGAAATCCTTAATCCTGTGTCCTTTCGCTTGGATCTTCCGGTGTCGTTTGCCATTCACAACGTGTTCCATAGGTCCTTGTTGCGGCGGTACGTTGTACCTGTGGTTCCTTCTGTTGAGCCTCCTGCTCCGGTGTTGGCTGAGGGCGAGTTGGAGTACGTGGTGGAGAAGATCTTGGATTCTCGTCTCTCCAGGAGGAGGCTTCAGTATCTGGTCAAGTGGAAGGGCTATGGTCAGGAGGATAATTCCTGGGTGGTTGCCTCTGATGTGCATGCGGCCGATTTAGTTCGTGCCTTTCACGCTGCTCATCCTGATCGTCCTGGTGGTCTTGGTGAGGGTTCGGTGACCCCTCCTTAAGGGGGGGGTACTGTTGTGAATTAGACTTTTTGGCTCCCTCTTGTGGTCACTAGTGATATGACACTGAGATTGTCTTTCTTCAGTTTGGCACTCACCTGGGTCGTTAGTCCAGGGGTGTCGCTATATAAACTTCCTGGATCCTTAGTTCAGTGCCTGGCATCGTTGTAATCAGATCCTTCTGTTGCTCCTGTCTGCTGGTCCCGGTTCTTACAAAATTAAGCTAAGTCTTGCTTCTTTGTTTTTTGGGTTATTTGCTTTGCTTCTATTTTTGTCCAGCTTGTACTAAATGTGAGTTCTGACCTTGCTGGAAGCTCTAGGGGGCTGGTGTTCTCCCCCCGGCCGTTAGTCGGTTCGGGGGTTCTTGAATATCCAGCGTGGATATTTTAATAGGGTTTTTGCTGACCATATAAGTCATCTTACTATATTCTGCTATTAGCTAGTGGGCCTCTCTTTGCTAAATACCTAGCTCATTCTTATGTTTGTCTTTTCCTCTTACCTCACCGTTATTATTTGTTGGGGGCTTGTATCCAACTTTTGGGGTCTTTTCTCTGGAGGCAAGAAAGGTCTTTCTTTTCCCTTCTAGGGTTAGTTAGTTCTCCGGCTGGCGCGAGACGTCTAGAACCAACGTAGGCACGTTCCCCGGCTACTTCTATTTGTGGTGTTAGGATTAGATATATGGTCAGCCCAGTTACCACTGCCCTATGAGCTGGTTTTTTGTGTTTGCAGACTTGGTATTTATTCCTGAGACCCTCTGCCATTGGGGTCATAACAGTATGCCAGGCCGACATTGAATGTTTAATGCATTGCAGAAGTGGGATAATAAGAAAGGAAATTCTGAGTTTTTTTTTTTTTTTCCTCTCTTCCTCCCCTTTACCTCTGAGTGGCTTGAGCTTGCTGCAGACATGAATGTCCAGACCTTGATTACAAGTGTGGATCAGCTTGCTGCTCGTGTGCAAAGCATACAAGATTTTGTTACCAGTAGTTCTATGTCTGAACCTAAAATACCTATTCCTGAACTGTTTTCTGGAGACCGATTTAAGTTTAGGAATTGCAGGGATAATTGTAAATTGTTTCTATCTCTGAGACCCCGTTCATCTGGAGACTCAGCTCAGGTGTGGGCTCCCGCGCAATTTACTGCACCAGAGGGGGAAATCCGACAGCCGGGGGCCAATATTTGTAGCCTGGGAAGGGGGTAATACCCATGGCCCCCTCCCAGGCTATGAATATCAGCCCGCAGCTGTCGGCGTAGCCTTTACTGGCTTTTGGGGGACCCAAAAAAAATATTCATAGCCTAGAGAGGGGACATGGATATTGCCCCCCCCCTGCTACAAATACCAGCCCTCAGCCGCCCCAGAAATAGCGCATCTGTGAGATGCGCCAATTCTGGCACTTAGCCCCTCTCTTTTCACCCCCAAGTAGTGGTGGGATATGGGGTAATAAGGGGTTAATCTCACCTTGCTATTGTAAGGTGACATTAAGCCGGGTTAATAATGGAAAGGCGTCAATAAGACACCTATCCATTATTAATCCTAGAGTAGTGAAAGTGTTAAAAAAATAAAGACACAGCCAGAAAAAAGTATTTTAATATTCTTAATTTAACCATACTTACCATACTCGATCGCCTGTAAAAAATTAAAAATAATAAACTGTATACTAGCAGTCCAATTAAGAACGAGTGTCCCACGACGATCTCCCCTATAGATCAGTGACATCGGGTGATGTCACTGCTCTATAGGCCTCCAGTGACACACTGACAGGAGACAATGGCTCCTGCAGTGTATCACTGAGGTTACCTTTGTTCAGGGTCTCACTTTATGGCATTGCTGCGTGGGAACTTTCTCACACAGCAGTGCCACAAGGTAGACTAGGGACTATTTTTTACAGTGGCGGAGGAATACAGTACGGAAGGTGTTGTGAATTTACCTTTTGGCTCCCTCTAGTGGTTACTAGTGATTTGACTCTGGGATTGTCTGCCATCCCTTGTATGCTCACCTGGGTCGTTAGGTCAGGGTTGTTGCTATATAAGCTCCCTGGACCTTCAGTTCAATGCCTGGCAACGTTGTAATCAGAGCTAATCTGTTGTGCTCTTGTCTACTGATCCTGGTTCCTGCTAGATTAAGCTAAGTCTGCTTTCTTGCTTTTTGCTATTTGTTTTTGTTTGCATTTTTGTCCAGCTTGTACATAATCTGTATCCTTACCTTGCTGGAAGCTCTAGGGAGGCTGGAGTTCTCCCCCCGGGCCGTTAGATGGTTCGGGGGTTCTTGAATTTCCAGTGTGGATTTTTGATAGGGTTTTTGTTGACCATATAAGTTATCTTACTACATTCTGCTATTAGTAAGTGGGCCTCTCTTTGCTAAACCTAGTTCATCTCTGTGTTTGTCATTTCCTCTTACCTCACCGTTATTATTTGTGGGGGGCTTGTATCCAACTTTTGGGGTCTATTCTCTGGAGGCAAGAGAGGTCTTTGTTTTCCTCTTCTAGGGGTAGTTAGTCCTCCGGCTGGCGCGAGACATCTAGCGACCAACGTAGGCATGTTCCCCGGCTACTTCTAGTGTTGGCGTTAGGAGTAGATATATGGTCAACCCAGTTACCACTGCCCTATGAGCTGGATTTTTGTACTTCGCAGACTTACTTGTTCCTCTGAGACCCTCGCCATTGGGGTCATAACAGTTTGCCAGGCCAGTATTAAATGTTAAATGCATTGCAGAAGCGGGATTATAAGAAAGAAAATTCTGAGTTTTTTTTTCTCTTTCTCATTTTTTTTTTCTTTTCCCCTTTACCTCTGAGTGGCTTGTGTTTGCTGCAGACATGAATGTCCAGACCTTGATTACAGGTGTGGACCAGCTTACTGCTCATGTGCAGGGCATACAAGATTATGTTATCAGAAATCCTATGTCAGAACCTAAGATACCGATTCCTGAACTGTTTTCCGGAGACCGATTTAAATTTAGAAATTTCAGGAATAATTGTAAATTGTTTTTGTCCCTGAGACCCTGTTCATCTGGAGACTCCGCTCAGCAAGTGAAAATTGTTATTTCTTTTTTACGGGGCGACCCTCAGGATTGGGCCTTCTCGCTGGCGCCAGGAGATCCGGCATTGGCTGATATTGATGCGTTTTTTCTGGCGCTCGGTTTGCTTTATGAGGAACCCAATCTTGAGATTCAGGCAGAAAAAGCCTTGCTGGCTATGTCTCAGGGCCAGGACGAGGCTGAAGTGTATTGCCAAAAATTTCGGAAATGGTCCGTGCTGACCCAGTGGAATGAGTGTGCATTGGCTGCAAATTTCAGAAATGGCCTTTCTGAAGCCATTAAGAATGTGATGGTGGGTTTTCCCATTCCCACAGGTCTGAATGATTCCATGGCCCTGGCAATTCAAATCGACCGGCGGTTGCGGGAGCGCAAAACCGCAAATTCCCTCATGGTGTTGTCTGAACAGGCACCTGATTTAATGCAATGTGATAGAATCCTGACTAGAAATGAGCGGAAAATTCATAGACGCCAGAATGGCTTGTGTTACTACTGTGGTGATTCTACACATGTTATCTCAGCATGCTCTAAACGTCTTACTAGGGTTGTTAGTCCTGTCGCCATTGGTAATTTGCAACCTAAATTTATTCTATCTGTAACTTTGATTTGCTCACTGTCATCGTATCCTGTCATGGCGTTTGTAGACTCAGGTGCTGCCCTGAGTCTGATGGATCTGTCATTTGCCAAGCGCTGCGGTTTTGTTCTGGAGCCATTAGAAAATCCTATCCCTCTTAGGGGTATTGATGCTACGCCTTTGGCAAAAAATAAACCGCAGTTTTGGACACAGGTTACCATGTGCATGACTCCCGAACATCGGGAGGTGATACGTTTTCTTGTTCTGCATGAGATGCATGATTTGGTTGTTTTGGGTTTGCCATGGTTACAGACCCATAATCCAGTCTTGGACTGGAAGGCAATGTCGGTGTCAAGTTGGGGCTGCCATGGAATTCATGGAGATTCCCTGCCCTTGTCTATTGCTTCTTCTACGCCCTCGGAAGTTCCGGCGTATTTGTCTGATTATCAGGATGTCTTCAGAGAGTCTAAGTCCAGTGCACTGCCTCCTCATAGGGAATGTGACTGTGCAATAGATTTGATTCCTGGCAGTAAGTTTCCTAAGGGGAGACTGTTTAATTTGTCGGTACCTGAACATACCGCGATGCGTTCATATATCAAGGAGTCTCTTGAGAAGGGGCATATCCGTCCTTCTTCTTCCCCTCTTGGTGCGGGATTCTTTTTTGTGGCCAAAAAGGACGGATCTTTGAGGCCTTGTATTGACTATCGGCTTTTAAACAAGATCACTGTCAAATTTCAGTATCCTTTGCCGCTGTTGTCAGACTTGTTTGCCCGGATTAAAGGTGCCAAGTGGTTCACCAAGATAGACCTTCGTGGTGCGTACAACCTTGTGCGCATTAAGCAAGGCGATGAATGGAAAACCGCATTCAATACGCCCGAAGGTCATTTTGAGTACTTGGTGATGCCATTTGGGCTCTCTAATGCACCTTCAGTTTTTCAGTCCTTCATGCATGACATTTTCCGGAAGTATCTGGATAAATTTTTGATTGTTTATCTGGATGATATTCTGTTTTTTTCTGATGATTGGGACTCGCATGTGGAGCAGGTCAGGATGGTTTTTAAGATTTTGCGTGAAAATTCTTTGTTTGTTAAAGGCTCAAAGTGTCTCTTTGGTGTACAGAGGGTTCCCTTTTTGGGGTTCATTTTTTCCCCTTCTGCTGTGGAGATGGACCCAGTCAAGGTCCGAGCTATTCATGATTGGACTCAACCCTCGTCAGTTAAGAGTCTTCAGAAGTTCTTGGGTTTTGCTAACTTCTACCGTCGTTTTATCGCAAATTTTTCTAGCATTGTTAAACCATTGACGGATATGACCAAGAAAGGCTCTGATGTAGCTAACTGGGCTCCTGCTGCCGTGGAGGCTTTCCAGGAGTTGAAACGCCGGTTTACTTCGGCGCCTGTTTTGTGCCAACCTGACACCTCACTTCCCTTTCAGGTGGAGGTGGATGCTTCGGAGATTGGGGCAGGGGCCGTTTTGTCGCAGAGAGGCCCTGGTTGCTCTACTATGAGACCTTGTGCCTTTTTCTCCAGGAAGTTTTCGCTGGCAGAGCGAAATTATGATGTGGGCAATCGGGAGTTGTTGGCCATGAAGTGGGCATTTGAGGAGTGGCGTCATTGGCTCGAGGGTGCTAAGCATCGTGTGGTGGTCTTGACTGATCACAAAAATCTGATGTATCTCGAGTCTGCTAAACGCCTGAATCCTAGACAGGCCGGCTGGTCATTGTTTTTCTCCCGTTTTGACTTTGTGGTCTCGTATTTACCAGGTTCTAAGAATGTGAAGGCCGATGCTCTGTCTAGGAGCTTTGTGCCTGATGCTCCTGGAGTCGCTGAACCTGTGGGTATTCTTAAGGAAGGAGTTATCTTGTCAGCTATTTCTCCTGATCTGCGGCGTGTGTTGCAGAGATTTCAGGCTGGTAGGCCTGACTCTTGTCCATCTGACAGATTGTTTGTGCCTGCTAAATGGACCAGCAGAGTCATTTCCGAGGTTCATTCCTCAGTGTTGGCAGGGCACCCGGGAATTTTTGGCACCAGAGATCTGGTGGCCAGGTCCTTTTGGTGGCCTTCCTTGTCAAGGGATGTGCGGTCATTTGTGCAGTCCTGTGGAACTTGTGCTCGAGCTAAGCCTTGCTGTTCTCGTGCCAGCGGGTTGCTCTTGCCCTTGCCTGTCCCGAAGAGACCTTGGACACACATCTCTATGGATTTCATTTCTGATCTTCCGGTGTCTCAGGGCATGTCTGTCATCTGGGTGATATGTGATCGTTTCTCCAAGATGGTCCATTTGGTTCCTTTGCCTAAGCTGCCCTCCTCTTCTGATCTGGTTCCTGTGTTCTTCCAGAACGTGGTTCGTTTGCACGGCATTCCTGAGAATATTGTGTCGGACAGAGGATCCCAGTTTGTTTCCAGGTTCTGGCGATCCTTTTGTGGTAGGATGAGCATTGATTTGTCGTTTTCGTCCGCTTTTCATCCCCAGACTAACGGACAAACGGAGCAAACTAATCAGACTCTGGAGGCTTATTTGAGGTGTTTTGTCTCTTCTGATCAGGATGATTGGGTGACCTTCTTGCCGTTGGCTGAATTTGCCCTTAATAATCGGGCTAGTTCCGCCCCCTTGGTTTCGCCATTTTTCTGCAACTCTGGTTTCCATCCTCGTTTTTCCTCGGGACATGTGGAGCCTTCTGACTGTCCTGGGGTGGATTCTGTGGTGGATAGGTTGCAGCGGATCTGGAGTCATGTGGTGGACAACTTGAAGTTGTCACAGGAGAAGGCTCAGCGTTTTGCCAACCGCCGCCGCGGTGTGGGTCCCCGACTTCGCGTTGGGGATTTGGTATGGCTGTCTTCTCGATTTGTTCCTATGAAGGTCTCCTCTCCCAAATTTAAGCCTCGCTTCATTGGTCCTTCCAAGATATTGGAAATCCTTAATCCTGTATCCTTTCGCCTGGATCTTCCGGTGTCGTTTGCCATTCACAACGTATTTCATAGGTCCTTGTTGCGGCGGTACGTTGTGCCTGTGGTCCCTTCTGCTGAGCCTCCTGCTCCGGTGTTGGTTGAGGGCGAGTTGGAGTACGTGGTGGAGAAGATCTTAGATTCTCGTCTCTCCAGGCGGAGGCTTCAGTACCTGGTCAAGTGGAAGGGCTATGGTCAGGAGGATAATTCCTGGGTGGTCGCCTCTGATGTGCATGCGGCCGATTTGGTTCGTGCCTTTCACACCGCTCATCCTGATCGCCCTGGTGGTCTTGGTGAGGGTTCGGTGACCCCTCACTAAGGGGGGGGTACTGTTGTGAATTTACCTTTTTGGCTCCCTCTAGTGGTTACTAGTGATTTGACTCTGGGATTGTCTGCCATCCCTTGTATGCTCACCTGGGTCGTTAGGTCAGGGGTGTTGCTATATAAGCTCCCTGGACCTTCAGTTCAATGCCTGGCAACGTTGTAATCAGAGCTAATCTGTTGTGCTCTTGTCTACTGATCCTGGTTCCTGCTAGATTAAGCTAAGTCTGCTTTCTTGCTTTTTGCTATTTGTTTTTGTTTGCATCTTTGTCCAGCTTGTACATAATCTGTATCCTTACCTTGCTGGAAGCTCTAGGGAGGCTGGAGTTCTCCCCCCGGGCCGTTAGACGGTTCGGGGGTTCTTGAATTTTGAAATTCTTTGAATTGCATGTAGTATGTTGCATGCATGTAGTATGTTGCATGCATGTAGTATGTTGCATGCATGTAGTATGTTGCATGTATGTTGCATGTATGTAGTATGTTGCATGTATGTAGTATGTTGCATGTATGTTGGATGTATGTAGTATGTTGCATGTTGTATGTATGTTGCATGTTGTATGTATGTTGCATGTATGTAGTATGTTGCATGTATGTAGTATGTTGCATGTATGTTGGATGTATGTAGTATGTTGCATGTTGTATGTTGCATGTTGTATGTATGTAGTATGTTGCATGTATGTAGTATGCATGTTGTATGTATGTATGTTTGTAATATGTTGTATGTATGCTGTATGTTTGTGTTTTTTTATGCATTCAACACATTAGCCGGATGATGGGACTATTACTGTCCCATCATTGGCTAATGTGTCACTCACTGTCACTGTAGCAGGCAAAGCCCGATGGGACTTGTAGTCCCATTGGACGATGCCTGCGCACACACATGCACACACACATGCGCACACACACACACAGTGCCACACACACCCGGACAGGCCGCTGGCCCTCCGACAGGCCGCAGACCGCCCGGACAGTGCGCAGACCACCCGGACAGGAAGCAGACCACCCGGACAGCCCGCATACCCGGCACGGAGAGACGGCAGACCCCCGGACAGCCCACAGACCCAGCACGGAGAGACGGCAGACCACCGGACAGCCCGCAGACCACCTGGACAGCCCGCAGACCAGGCATGGAGAGATGGCAGACCCCCGGGCAACCCGCAGACCACCCGGACAGCCCGCAGACCCAGCACAGAAAGCCAGCAGACCCCGCACACACACACGCACACAGTCACCGCCCACACTCTTCCCCCCTCCCGAACTGCGTTTCCTCCTAGGCTAAACCGCAGATCTTTTTTACATCTGCGGTTTTGCAACGGAAGTGCCCGACTCAATGCAAGTCAATGGGTGCAGAAACGCTGCACTTCCGCACAAAGAATTGACATGCTGCGGATAAAACAACGCAGCGTTTCCGCACGTTTTTTTCCGCAGCATGTGCACAGCGGATTTGGTTTTCCATAGGTTTACCTGGTATTGTAGACCGCATGGAAAACTGCTGCAGATCTGCAGCGTCAAAAATGCTGCGGATCCGCGGTAAAATCCACAACGTGTGAACATGGCCTAAATCAGTGGTCCCTTACCAGCCTGAGAATACCAGCCTCCAGCTGTGAGCTTTAGCAAGACTGGTTGTCAAAAATGAAGGGGACCCCACGCCATTTTTTAAATGTTTATTTATTTATTTAAATAATTAAAAAAACAGCATGGGGACCCCTCTATTCTTGATAACCAACTTTGCAGAAGCTGACAGCTGAGGGTTGCAGCCCCAGCTGTGAGTTTTGTCTGGTTGGTTCAAGAAAATAGATGGGAACCCACGTCATGTTTTTCATTCATTTCCTGAGATCGCAGCCGGCTGCTGTGGAATACCCCGATCATCCGCACCTACTGTCACTATTATTAGCGGCAGCAGGTGTTGGATGATGGGGGTATGAGTTCCAAAAGCCCCCACCTGCTGCTGTTCAGACTTTAATATAACGCTCATCATTCCCCTCTGCTCGCCGGCAGAGCAGGGGAGAATGATGAGAGCTGGCTTCAGCACCTGCCGTCAGGGAACAGCGCTTACTGTAGTGCTTCTTCCCCGATGCCGATGCGTGTCACACGGAGGACATCAATGTGTGTTCTCCGTGTGCACGTGTGCGGGACATTTTGCCATCCGTGCCTACGGTAAAAAAACAGACATGTCAGCGTGTTTTGTCCACAGACACACGGTCCGTGGAAACACACTGACATGTGCACAGACCCATTCATTTGAATGGGTCTACATGTGTACGTGTCTCCGGTACGTGTGAAAACTGTCACCACACGTACCGGAGACATGGACTGTGAAAGAGGCCTAAGTCCCATCCACTTTGCTGGAACAGTAAGATGCTGCCTTTTTCTGTGAAGCGTAATTACGCAGCGTAAAAACTCACCAAACACTCATAGTGGACACTTAGCCTTAGGCTAGGGTCATATAAAATATTGTTCAGAGTCGACTTTCATCCAGAAAAGTTTTGTCATCTGTGTGCTGTCTGTGTAACCTGTTCAACCGCATAGGGGCCCAAGAGGTAAGAGGGCCACCAATACCTCCAAAGCAAGTGGAATTTTGTATTGTATTGAAGTTCATTCTCTGTCCTCCATAGTACACGCCTGCGCAAGGCAAGATTGCCTTGTGCAGGCATGTACTACGGAGGACAGAGAATGAACTTCAATCCCATATTGCAGCCAGCATGCAGCCAGCGGGTAAGGAAAGGGTGAATCAAACACCCGAAAACCCCACCCCTATGGCTAAAGATTGTTCCCTCCAAATTCAGGTGACAGTGTCCCTTTAATATCTGCTCTCAGTCACTGGCTTTCCCACTCTGGCAGAGAAAATTGCGCGGGAGCCCACACCATTTTTTTTCGTGATTTAACCCTTTAACACCTAGAGCTCCCAAATTTTACACACAGACACTTCTTACATTAGTAGTGAGAAATATGTAAAAAAAAATAAGGGATATGAAATGGTTTACTGCATGTAAACCATGTCTCATATCCTGTCGGGTTTTATAAGGAGACTAGATGGCAGCCCGATTCTAAAGAATCGGGAGTCTAGAATCCATATATACTTTATTTATTCAAATGTAAGAATAATACAATTAATAAATAATAGTAAGAAAGAACAAAAAATGGCTGCACTCACCAGCTCTTGACAATTCTTGTTATTTAAGGTACAGTTACACAGGATCCATGAACATGCTTATGAGGGGAGGAATGAAAGACATCAGACAACAACTTTGCGTGTTGTGGCAAATGCCACAACAACGGTTCTTTGCTTAAGAACAATAATGTAAATAATAAATAATATGTATCAATAACTATGTATATTGGTATGTTCTATGACATTTTAAAATATTTCATTATTATGTGGAAAAGCTCTTAGTACCCATACTGGCGCATACTTGTGTGCCCATCAGGTATTTTCACAGTAATTTTACATCTGATGGGTTGGTATGAAACGTTTTTAATCATCTCTTGGGCTTAGCTAAGCCTTCATTTTAAATAATTCTAATAAGTACAACAGAAATAAAAGCCTTTTTGTGTATCCAAATTTTTTGTGTTTATTTTTACAGAAGTGTAAAATTTAAGAAATCAACGTTCATAGTACACCGATGGGCTAATATAAGCATGCCCATCAACCACGACGTCACGGTAGCCTTTGAACCGATGGGTCCTAACTAACTGATTCCTATTTCTTAATACTCAAACCTCTTTCACATCTGCATGTTTCTGATATTTGCAGAAGTAATGTTAAAAACAATACAACTTCCACACTTGGCACCAAAGAACTGACCTACAACACACTTTCAGCAAGTGCCATGCAATGTAGATGAAGCTTGGAGTTAACTTGCAGTAAATACGGCAAACGTGGCTTCGACAATTGCATTAAATGCAGCCACAACAAAAACACTGGTAAGTGGAGATTTTGTGGCGAAAACTGCAGAAACCACATGTGCCGCACCTGCCGCAAGTGAAGTACAAATTCCGTATACATTGCATGCAACTTACAGCAAGAGTGGCGTGGGTCAGCCCTTAGGCAGGAAGTGCAGAAATAGCCTTTTTTCCACCATAAATTCTCCAAATAGCAGAAAAATGTTGATGTGAAAGCAAAATCTCTATTCTTTCCCTATCTATCTAAATATGTACCTATCTATATATCTATTTCTATGTACAGAACACACCTGGAGATAGAGATGTGTGTGAACAGCCATCCCACCCGTCTCTTACCTGTTCACAAAAACCTCACCCTTTTTAAAAACAAAATGAAATCTCTCAGCAGCTATACTGCTGGAGCTTCAAATACAGGTTCCTATCACCAAATACAGGCATTTGGATGATACACATCTTACATCTTGTACTTAATGTGTGTTCTACTTACCTATAAAAATATGTATTGATATATCATATTTCTAAATGTATGTAGATATGATATAGAGTTATTAACCCTATATGCTAATGAGTACGTATGTTATATACGTATTTCCTACATAAGTACTTAAAATCTATATGTCTATGGCTACACTAATTTTTTTTTGTTTTTGTTTTTTTTCCTTATCTCTATACATAGAATTTGCCTATTGCTGTCTATGTTATTAGAAAAACTGAATAATGAAAAAAAAGAAAAGTAACTTTAAACTAAAATATTTTTGTAGATAATATTACGTGTGAACACTTTGGTACTATCAGCCGATAATTGTCCTTGAAGTGGTGTATTAACCACTTTAACCCTCACATTGCAACATTGCTTCACCCTGGAAAAAGCAACATACAATTGACCATGGGCAAAAGCAGGTTCTGGTATATAAATACCAACTCGATGGAGGGTCTGGCCTTGAGATTTATTTATGGTCATTGCAAATGCGGGCTTGATGGGAAATTGTCTCCGTCTTAATTTAAAAGGTAATCCAGTCTCTGATGGACACAAATCAATTCGTGGAATGAATACCACATTTCCTGCTGCTGACCCACTAATTACTTTAGCCAGTATGATATTGGCATGTAAGGCAGTGACAATGAGCCGCGTACCATTGCAGAGACCTTTGTTCGTGTTCAGATTACGTAATAACATGACAATGGTGCCAATTTTAAGTTTCAGCCGATGTGAAGGCATTCCAGTTGGTGTTAGTGAATTCAAAAACTCAAGTGGGTATTGATCGAGGTCATCAGCTTCATCAGGATCGATGGAATCATCACTGATATATTCAGTATAGTCACCTATCAATAAATCCATGACTTGGGAATTGACTTTCTCAACGTCCTCATTTTTTGGACATAAAATTGCATGAGATGCAGCTGTATTTATGCTTTCGGTGTCATTCACATCAATACAAAGATTATCTCCAAAAATTTCAATTATTAAAGAGCCAGTGCATACCATGTCTGGAGGAATTTCAATTACATCATCTCCAAGGTTATGTTCATTAGATAGTACACCATTTCCCAGTTGAAGCAACCAACTGCTGTAGTGAGGATCAATGGAGCGCATGTTGTTAATAAGTGGCAGGCGAGTAAAATGTTGCCAGTGTTGTGAATATTTTATACAGCTCTCTACAACATCAGTTCTTGTCCCATGAGGGATGACAGGAAGACATTGTCTAAAGTCGCCTCCAAAAACAATCACTTTACCTCCAAACGGTGTTTTTTCTTTGTGAGCTACATTTGTTGTCATGACATCACGTAAAACTCTATCAATGACATGCAATGCATATTTGGATAGCATTGTGCACTCATCAATAATAAAAAGTTTAGTGCTGTGCAAATCTTTTGCTGCATCGGTATCATTCTTAATCCTGGAAACAGATGTTTCATTCACAGGAATTGGAATCCCATAAAGAGAATGAATGGTTCGTCCACCTTGTAGCAAGTTGGCGGCAATTCCAGTAGTGGCAGCAGGTGACACAATGTCTCCTTGTCCTCTTAGCTGATGTAGGAGTAGATGATATAGGTACGTTTTTCCGCTGCCACCAGGACCATCAAGGAAAAAACACTTTGCTGTAGAATTAGTGTCTTCTAAAGCTTGAGTGATAGCATCAAAAGCAAAAAGTTGGTCCTCATTTAGAGTAGCTTTCATTTCAGCATCTGCTGATAACTCATAATCTTTATCATACTGTGGGAGGAGGTGTTGTTTCTTGACTGGACGTGGCAAATTAAAATCAGTATAAGTTTTGCCATGAGCTTTAAGAACATGTTGGACATCTGTCATAGCATAGCCTTCACAATTGACACACTCCAGAGTGTCAGAGTGGTATGCATAGCAGTAGTCTTCTACAAAGTGTTCCTTAAATTCATCCCATAAGTCCCGAGGTTTAGCTGGAGGACCAAAAATACAAATGTAGGCAAACATGTCACGTAGCTGTGCTGGCATGTTGAGAATACTGGCATCAAGTAATGTATTTCTCCACAGACTATCATCAAATAGTAAGCCAAGAGCTAATGCCGCATCTTTGAAGGTTTCATGTGTGACTCCGTGTACAGTTTTTATGCTGTCAAAACTGGTTGCACCTTTGACATGTAACAATAACAATCTTAAATAGTAGCGTTCTTGGTCTTTCACACTGACAGTATACATTCGTCCAATCACAGAACCACCTGCTCGCTTTCTAACTTCCCAAGAACCTTCTTTCCAAACATAGTTTTCGGGAATTTCACGGTATAAATAAATATGAGCATGATGGTCGTTCTGATTAAGCTTGAAGTAGGCCATAAGTGTAGAATTTTGATGGAGCTTTTGTTTGATGTTTCCAATAGAGTCATCCTCATGAAAATAGAGTGGCTGAGAATGCGGTAGATGTACAGCAAGGCGAATGATGCTATGAGATTGTTTATGCATTGGATATGAGAATATTCGCCAAGCTGCCTCTGGTGCACTGACATATCTTGAATCCATGAATTGGTGTGTTTCATCATGTTGGATGTTAGTCTGGCAGATTTCAAGATTGGCTTTATCATCCAAAGTGTCTGCGATAAGTAGGATAGGCGTCCTTAGCTATGATGGTTCTTGGTTGCAAATCTTTAGGGAAACCTTTTGTACACTTCCCCAGATCCATACAGGGAGAATTTGGGTTGTGTTCTCCACACGGACCATGAATCATATGTTGGAGAACAATTTTATGGAGCTGAGGGTAGTGGGTAGGATTGGGAATTTCAGCCCACACTGTATTGTCTATGTCCTCCTCAGTCCTTAATTTGGAGTTGCTGTCCAGAATAATCAAAATGTGAGCGTGTGGAAGGCCACGTTTTTGAAATTCAATTACATGAACCATAGCGCAAACTTTCCCAAATAATCCGTTGTTAATGTCTTTTAAGAGTGCTTCCAGTTTTATTTTGAAAACACGTGCCACCAAATCAGGTCTATGTTCCACACGCTGCCAAGGTTCCAAATTCTCAGTAATCTCATTCCATTTCGGATTACAGGTCATGGTGATGAATAGATCAGGACGACCATATTTAGTCACAATAGCCATGGCATCCTGGTACCGCTGCTGCATATTCCTGGGACTGCCTTCAAACGAAGATGGTAAAATGACCGTTTTTCCAATGGGGATGCCCTTCTCAATGGATATTTTCTGGAGATGTTCCTGGAGTACACAATAATCCTCTACTTTCAAATCCTTTTGGTGTTGACGGATATAATTTAGGCGATTTGCCTCGATTTTCACATAAGCATCCACTAAGTACTGCTGAGTGAGTTTGCCACCATTCAGGAGTGGATTAAACTGATTACGGACAGACAGCACATAGCAGTAATATTGCAGTTGTGTAACTCTGTGTGGACTTTGCCCTTGTTGCTTGAGGCCATCATGCCAGCCCTGGTCTCCATAAGGGAAAAATAAAGGATAGAGTAAAGCATCTAAATTACTGTGTAGAATGCTGACCTGTTGTGTTCTTGGCGCCAAAGGATTTTTGGGGTCCGGTTGTAAATGTATTAAAATATCACGATTAAATGGTGGCTCTCCATTGTCATTTTCAAATACGACAGCAACTTCATTGACAGTTGGATTATTATATCGGCGAGGGTCTTGATTCCGATCTTGTTTAAGGGCCATGATGATATTTGGCATGAGAGTGCCATTAGCTTCAGCTTTAAGATGTTCTTCATGTTCCACATCTCGTAACATTTTGTAGGCAGCAACAAAGGGATTCACATTGTCTAACTGAAGAGCAATTATACTCATCAAAGTGGGATGACATTTTTGATTTTGTTCACAGTTTAAACGTTGTTCATTTGCGGTAGCGGTATCCAAAATATACAGTTGGGCATAAGCTGGAACTTGATCATCACTGGGATGTAGGGTTCCAGTACGATGATATATTTGTCCATGTATACGGAAACAGTAAGGGCCATGTCCAGGTGGAGGGGATATATTGGCACCCATGGAGGCGAAAGCAAATGAGCTGTTAATACTACGAATATTTTCCATGAGATTCTTACTGAACTCACTCTCCCCTGTCAGCAATCGTTTAAAGACCTCGGGATATTGGGGTATAGGTATATGCACTTTACTCTTGTGACAACACAGAGTAAAATTTTTATCTGCTGGTATCTCAGCATTAAAATGTAATGCTTGACAATGTTCACATAAATAGTTCATAGGACCACAGGAGTGTTCTACTATGGTACTGTCATCATTAGTAAAACCTGTAGGATGTTGAGGTACAGGTTGTGGTAACGGAGCATTGGAATGTTTCTTTAAGCCAACATATATAAAGCGTGGACCTGGTAGAGGATCTTCACTGTCCACAGATTCAATCACTGAGGAGTTGGAAGGTGTATCGTGGTCAGGGTTTATTAATATGGAGGTGCAAGCGGTTTTTTTGCGCCGTTCACGGCGTGCACCAGCTGCATTTGGTAATGGTTTGTTTGTTACCTTAGAAGAGTCAGGTGTGAAGCATGTCTTATAAGCAGACTTAACGGTGTACAGGCAACGGCGTTTATCATTTGGAGTGTAAGTAGGACAGTGTTTGCGCTTACGTGCAGATTTACCAATGGTTAAAGGAGCTTGAGGCTGCACACATTCTATGAATGGAGACAAAGAAGCTGTATTGTGGGCAGAATCTATGACTGAGGACGTGGAAATATTATGTTTGCAACGTTGAGAGCGTGCAGCAGCTTTATTACTTAATCGATTAGTTTTGTCCTCAAAAGACTCATTAGTAATGCGTTTATTGCAAGCAGCATTAACAGTGTCCAGGCGCTTCTGTCTGTCCTCTGTAGTCTCGTTAGCACGCTGTTTGCGCTTACGTGCGGCATCGGCGGCTTTTCGCTCTGCGTCATTGGTATACTTATTATCAGACCTGATGTTACGTGCGCCATCAGCAGCTTTGGGCTCTGTGTCATTAGTATACTTAACAGTGTCCAGGCGCTTGCATCTATCCTCTGTACTCTTGTTAGCACGCTGTTTGCGCTTACGTGCAGCATCGGTGTCTTTTCGCTGTGCGTCATTGGTATACTTATTATCAGACCTGATGTTACGTGCGCCATCAGCAGCTTTGGGCTCTGTGTCATTAGTATACTTAACAGTGTCCAGGCGCTTGCATCTCTCCTCTGTACTCTTGTTAGCACGCTGTTTGCGCTTACGTGCAGCATCGGCGGCTTTTCGCTCTGCATCATTACCATACTTTATATCAGACCTGATCTTACGTGCGCCATCAGCAGCTTTGGACTCTGTGTCATTAGTATACTTAACAGTATCCAGGCGCTTGCATCTATCCTCTGTACTCTTGTTAACACGCTGTTTGCGCTTACGTGTGGCATCGGCGGCTTTTCGCTCTGCATCATTACCATACTTTATATCAGACCTGATCTTACGTGCGCCATCAGCAGCTTTACACTCTGTGTCATTAGTATACTTAACAGTATCCAGGCGCTTGCATCTATCCTCTGTACTCTTGTTAACACGCTGTTTGCGCTTACGTGCGGCATCGGCGGCTTTTCGCTCTGCATCATTACCATACTTTATATCAGACCTGATCTTACGTGCGCCATCAGCAGCTTTGGGCTCTGTGTCATTAGTATACTTAACAGTATCCAGGCACTTGCATTTATCCTCTGTACTCTTGTTAACACGCTGTTTACGCTTACGTGCGGCATCGGCGGCTTTTCGCTCTGCATCATTACCATACTTTATATCAGACCTGATCTTACGTGCGCCATCAGCAGCTTTGGACTCTGTGTCATTACTATACTTAACAGTGTCCAGGCGCTTGCATCTATCCTCTGTACTCTTGTTAGCACGCTGTTTACGCTTACGTGCGGCATCGGCGTCTTTTTGCTCTGCATTATTAGTATACTTTATATCAGACCTAATCTTACGTGCGCCATCAGCAGCTTTGGGCTCTGTGTCATTAGTATCCTTACTATTAGAGCTCATGTTGGCTAAGCTAAACAGCTTTAAGCGTGGTGGTGGCAAACAACAGGTTAATAAGAGGCAGTGTCAGGTAGTAGGAAAATAGCCAGTTAATAATAGGCAATAGTTCTTTGCAGGAATACAGATATTAATAAATAGGCAGTTTATATTGCAGAGAAATTGCTGGGCAATAATGGACAATGTCCTTATGTGGCAAATAATAGAGCAATATACCCAGTGTGGCAAAGAAGAGGTTAATAAACGGCAGTCTCTCAGTATAACAGTCAGTGAATAATAGGCAGTATATGGAGAAAACACCAAACAAAAGTTCAAAATTGGTGTGAAAATGTCACTGAACCACTTCACAACTAAATATATATAGTTTTGGTAAATGGTATTATCATTTTTTTGACGAAATTCGGCAGGAGCTTGAAGAGCGACGTCACTGGGACCGCCTCCACGCAGTAGAAACTTGCTGTGAGGTAAAAATTCAAAAATCACACCAAAATGGCGGGCGGAGTGTGTCACAGTACGGCACATTTCTGATTGGTCGCTCGCGGCAGGCGGCAACCAATCAGAAAAGTGCCGTGCACCACGAAGGCATATATCTTTGTCCACCCTGAGCGGGTGTAGGACGCTGGTGACGTCACTTATCTCTGGACATTATCTCCGGACAAAGCCACGGAAGTTGGCACAAATTGCCGGAAGTAGTATTCTAGGCAATTATATATTAGATTTTAATGTTATCAGTGTTTACCTTTGAACGTTTATATTGTATTGTCCTGTCACCAGCCATGTGTACGATTATCGGCCGAAAGCCTCTCTGGAACCAATAATCACCCCATGTAAAGGTATCTTTATAAGTTAAAGATTCAGAATACTATGACTTTTATCATATCCTGAACAGTCAAGTTTTTTATGAACCGTTAAGGTTTTCTGGTTGAAGTAAAAAAAACTCTGAGTGTTTACAGTTTGAAACCATAAAATGTTGAAAAATTATGTCATTCTTGAGTATATCACTCAATGGTGCTCATAAACGTGTCAAATTTGATCTATAATATACTTTAATATACGTAACTTTAATCTTTAATATACTTAAGAACAGGGCCCCAGACATCACACAGGGGGTCTGAAACACCGCACAGTGGTCCAAAATATCGCTGTGCTCTGCCTGGGGCCCCATATTCTGCCTGGGGCCCCATATGCTGCCTGGGGCCCCTGTGCTCTGCCTGGGGCCCCATGTTCTGCCTGGGGCCCCTGTGCTCTGCCTGGGGCCCCATATGCTGCCTGGGGCCCCTGTGCTCTGCCTGGGGCCCCATAGGCTGCCTGGGGCCCCTGTGCTCTACCTGGGATCACTGTGCTCTGCCTGGGGCCCCATATGCTGCCTGGGGCCCCTGTGCTCTGCCTGGGGCCCCTGTGCTCTGCCTGGGGCCCCATGTTCTGCCTGGGGCCACTGTGCTCTGCCTGGGGCCCCATAGGCTGCCTGGGGCCCCTGTGCTCTGCCTGGGACCACTGTGCTCTGCCTGGGGCCCCATATGCTGCCTGGGACCCCTGTGCTCTGCCTGGGGCCACTGTGCTCTGCCTGGGGCCCCATATGCTGCCTGGGGCCCCTGTGCTCTGCCTGGGGCCCCTGTGCTGGCCCCTGTGCTCTGCCTGGGGCCCCATGTTCTGCCTGGCGCCCCTGTGCTCTGCCTGGGGCCACTGTGCTATGCCTGGGGCCCCATATGCTGCCTGGGGCCCCTGTGCTCTGCCTGGGGCCCCATATGCTGCCTGGGGCCCCTGTGCTCTGCCTGGGGCCCCATGTTCTGCCTGGGGCCACTGTGCTCTGCCTGGGGCCACTGTGCTCTGCCTGGGGCTCCATATGCTGCCTGGGGCCCCTGTGCTCTGCCTGGGGCCCCATATGCTGCCTGGGGCCCCTGTGCTCTGCCTGGCACCCCTGTGCTCTGCCTGGGGCCACTGTGCTCTGCCTGGGGCCCCATAGGCTGCCTGGGGCCCCTGTGCTCTGCCTGGGACCACTGTGCTCTGCCTGGGGCCCCATATGCTGCCTGGGGCCCCTGTGCTCTGCCTGGGGCCACTGTGCTCTGCCTGGGGCCCCATATGCTGCCTGGGGCCCCTGTGCTCTGCCTGGGGCCCCATATGCTGCCTGGGGCCCCTGTGCTCTGCCTGGGGCCCCATGTTCTGCCTGGGGCCCCTGTGCTCTGCCTGGGGCCCCATATGCTGCCTGGGGCCCCTGTGCTCTGCCTGGGGCCCCATATGCTGCCTGGGGCCCTGTGCTCTGCCTGGGGCCCCATGTTCTGCCTGGGGCCACTGTGCTCTGCCTGGGGCCCCATAGGATGCCTGGGGCCCCTGTGCTCTGCCTGGGACCACTGTGCTCTGCCTGGGGCCCCATATGCTGCCTGGGGCCCCTGTGCTCTGCCTGGGGCCACTGTGCTCTGCCTGGGGCCCCATATGCTGCCTGGGGCCCCTGTGCTCTGCCTGGGGCCCCATATGCTGCCTGGGGCCCCTGTGCTCTGCCTGGGGCCCCATGTTCTGCCTGGGGCCCCTGTGCTCTGCCTGGGGCCCCATATGCTGCCTGGGGCCCCTGTGCTCTGCCTGGGGCCCTGTGCTCTGCCTGGGGCCCCATGTTCTGCCTGGGGCCACTGTGCTCTGCCTGGGGCCCCATAGGCTGCCTGGGGCCCCTGTGCTCTGCCTGGGACCACTGTGCTCTGCCTGGGGCCCCATATGCTGCCTGGGGCCCCTGTGCTCTGCCTGGGGCCCCTGTGCTCTGCCTGGGGCCCCATATGCTGCCTGGGGCCCCTGTGCTCTGCCTGGGGCCCCATATGCTGCCTGGGGCCCCTGTGCTCTGCCTGGGGCCCCTGTGCTCTGCCTGGGGCCCCATGTTCTGCCTGGGGCCCCTGTGCTCTGCCTGGGGCCCCATATGCTGCCTGGGGCCCCTGTGCTCTGCCTGGGGCCCCTGTGCTCTGCCTGGGGCCTTATGTTCTGCCTGGGGCCCCTGTGCTCTGCCTGGGGCCACTGTGCTCTGCCTGGGGCCCCATATGCTGCCTGGGGCCCCTGTGTTCTGCCTGGGGCCCCATATGCTGCCCGAGGCCCCTGTGCTCTGCCTGGGGCCCCATGTTCTGCCTGGGGCCACTGTGCTCTGCCTGGGGCCCCATAGGCTGCCTGGGACCACTGTGCTCTGCCTGGGGCCCCATATGCTGCCTGGGGCCCCTGTGCTCTGCCTGGGGCCCCATATGCTGCCTGGGGCCCCTGTGCTCTGCCTGGGGCCCCATATGCTGCCTGGGGCCCCTGTGCTCTGCCTGGGGCCCCATAGGCTGCGTGGGGCCCCTGTGCTCTACCTGGGACCACTGTGCTCTGCCTGGGGCCCCATATGCTGCCTGGGGCCCCTGTGCTCTGCCTGGGGCCACTGTGCTCTGCCTGGGGCCCCATATGCTGCCTGGGGCCCCTGTGCTCTGCCTGGGTGTAGGACACTGGTGACGTCACTTATCTCCGGACATTAGCTCCGGACATTAGCTCCGGACATTAGCTCCGGACATTAGCTCTGAACATTATCTCCGGACATTAGCTCCGGACAAAGCCACGGAAGTTGGCACAAATTGCAGGAAGTAGTATTCTAGGCAATTATATATTAGATAGAAAAAGCCGGCAATTGAATTACCGGCTTTTAAGCTATCTAGCGCTGTATGAAATATAAATGTATATACAGTTATATGAAAAAGTTTGGGCACCCCTATTAATATTAAGCTTAATGTTTTTTAAAAAATTTTTTTTTTGCAACAGCTATTTCAGTTTCATATATCTAATAACTGTTGGACACAGTAATGTTTCTGCCTTGAAATGAGGTTTATTGTACTAACAGAAAATGTGCAATCTGCATTCAAAAAAATTTGACAGGTGCATAAGCATGGGCACCCTTATCATTTTCTTGTTTTAAATACTCCTACCTACTTTTTACTGACTTACTAAAGCACTTTTTTTGGTTTTGTAACCTCATTGAGCTTTGAACTTCATAGCCAGGTGTATGCAATCATGAGAAAAGCTACTTAAAGTGGCCACTTGCAAGTTGTTCTCCTGTTTGAATCTCCTCTGAAGAGTGGCATCATGGGCTTCTCAAAACAACTGTCAAATGATCTGAAAACAAAGATTATTCAACATAGTTGTTCAGGGAAAAGATACAAAAAGCTGTCGCAGAGATTTAACCTTTCAATTTCCACTGTGAGGAACATAGTAAGGAAATGGAAGAACACAGGTACAGTTCTTGTTAAGGTTAGAAGTGGCAGGCCAAGAAAAACATCAGAAAGGCAGAGAAGAATGGTGAGATCAGTCAAGGACAATCCTCAGACCACCTCCAGAGAGCTGCAGCATCAACTTGCTGCAGATGGTGTCACTGTGCATCGGTCAACTATACAACGCACTTTGCACAAGGAGAAGCTGTATGGGAGAGTGATGTGAAAGAAGCCGTTTCTGCAAGCACACCACAAACAGTCGGCTGAGGTATGCAAAAGCACATTTGGAGAAGCCAATTTCTTCTTGGAAGAAGGTCCTGTGGACTGATGAAACCAAGATTGAGTTGTTTGGTCATACAAAAAGGCGTTATGCATGGTGGCAAAAAAACAGCATTCCAAGAAAACACTTGCTACCCACAGTAAAATTTGGTGGAGGTTCCATCATGCTTTGGGGCTGTGTGACCAATGCTGGCACCAGGAATCTTGTTAAAGTTGAGGGACGCATGGATTCCTCTCAGTATCAGCAGATTCTTGACAATAATGTTCATGAATCAATGACAAAGTTGAAGTTACGCAGGGGATGGATCTTTCAGCAAGACAATGATCCAAAACACCGCTCCAAATCTACTCAGGCATTCATGCAGAGGAACAATTACACTGTTCTGGAATGGCCATCCCAGTCCCCAGACCTGAATATCATTGAACATCTATGGGATCATTTGAAGAGGGCTGTCCATGCTCGACGACCATCAAACTTAACTGAACTGGAATTGTTTTGTAAAGAGGAATGGTCAAAAATACCTTCATCCAGGATCCAGGAACTCATTAATTTTCAGGAAGCGACTAGAGGCTGTTATTTTTGCAAAAGGAGGATCTACTAAATATTAATGTCACTTTTCTGGTGAGGTGCCCATACTTATGCACCTGTCAAATTTTGTTTGAATGCAGATTGCACATTTTCTGTTAGTACAATAAACCTCATTTCAAGGCAGAAACATTACTGTGTCCAACAGTTATTAGATATATGAAAGTGAAATAGCTGTTGCAAAAATTTTTTTTTTATAAAACATTAAGCTTAAGATTAATAGGGGTGCCCAAACTTTTTCATATAACTGTATATATATATATATATGTGTGTCTCACTGACATATATATATATATATATATATATATAGACTGTATATATGTTTTCACGAATATTTGAGCCCATGGATCCATTGTATGTCCATTTTGCAAGGTTGCGAGAAAAAATTGCAGTACAGATGCCATATGGATTACATACGGATGACTTGCGTAAAATACGCAGCCACACCCTGCCTACGGATGACATACGGATCACTGTTTAGGGAACATTTCTGCGTATTACGCCTTAAAAAAACGGACCGTATTTCCCTACGCTGAGTGTGACCCCGGCCTAACACGTTTTAGAGCTATTACTACTCGAGCCATTTATATCATATCGGCATCCTGTGTCATAAATGGATAATATATGTCGGTTTAACTCGAATCAAGAGAATAGAGATCCCCTTCACACTTCGGAAAGGAAAAGGCCATTCATGTAAGCATGCAGCTCTCCATTATGCCGTTTTCACATGTCAGTGTCTCCGGTACGTTGTGACAGTTTTTTCACGTACCGGAAACACTGACAAACGTAGACTAATTCAAATGAATGGGCCTATGCACGTCAGCGTGCTTTCAGGGACCGTGTGTTCGTGTGCAAAACACACAGAGATGTCCGTTTTTTACCTGGACACACGGGCCGCAAAACATGCCACACACGGAGAACAGTGTACACTGTCCTCCGTGTGCACAGACGGCCGCCGGGGAAGTAGCACTACTGTAAGCTGCTGTTCCCCTGCGTGTGGTGCTGAATGCGGCTTTCATCCATTGTCCCCTGCTCTGCCGGCAGCAGTGCAAGCAGGGGACAATAAATGAAAGAAAAAACCGACGTGTGGTCCCACCTAGTTTATTAACCAACCAGACAAAACTCACAGGTGCGGGCTGCTATTCTCAGGCTGGTAAGGGGCCATGGATATGAGCCCGCCCCCCAGCCTGAAAACAGCAGCCCGCAGCTGTCCAGAAAAGGCACATCTATTAGATGCGCCAATTCTGAAGCTTTGCCTGGTTCTTCCCACTTGCCCTGTAGCGGAGGCATATGGGGTAATGAGGGGTTAATGTCACCTTTTCCATTATTAATCCTATAGTTAGTAATGGGTTAAATAAACACACACATGCAGAATAAAGTATTTTAATGAAATAAAACACCACACAGTTTTCCCATCTTTATTAGTCTGCCATTCCAAGCGAAACCCTCGATCTCCTGTAAAAATATTAAAAATAATAAACCAACAATATACCCATACCTGTCTGGCGTACAGTCAGTCCCACGCCGTAATCCATATCTGGGGATAGACAGTTTACAACCAGGAGCAGTAATAATGCGGCTGTCCCGGCTGTAAACTACTGGGGAATGAATGATACGCAGCGGGTCTTGCCGGCATGAACTCCTGTGACCTCAGGACTGTGAGAGAATGCAAGTGGAGGTCATGGCAGTTCAAGCTCTGTCACAGTGACCTCATCACTTGCATTCTCTCGTGGTCCTGAGGTCACACGAGTTCATGCCGGCAGCGAGCACACTGTTACATCAGCGCTAGTTACTGAGCCTGTGCCTACTGCGTATCATTCATTCATTCAAGGGATGACAGCCAGCTTCAGCACCACACGCAAGGGTACAGCGCTTACTGTAGCGCCGCTTCCCCGGCGGCTGTCCGCGTGGCACTGATGCAGTACCGGAAATATCAGGACGTGTGAAACCGGTCTTAGGGTATGTGTCCACATTCAGGTTTGCTTCAGGCTTTGGTCAGGATTTTATGCAGGTAAAATCCTGACCAAAAATGCACCTGAGGTCACTGGCAGGTCACCTGCGGTGTTCCTGCGTGTTTTGCTCATAGTAGCAACATGCTGCGTTCTGAAAAAACGCACCGCATGTGCGTTTTCGCGGGAAAAACGCATGTGTTTTTTAATGCACAGTGGAGACAGGATTTCATTAAATCCCCTCCACTATGCTGTAACATCTGGACGCTGCGTTTTTGACGCTGCGGCAAAAACGCAGCGTTTCCTGAAGGTGGACACATACCCTAAGGGAGCAGTCAGATGGCCATATTACTGGTGGGTTGTAATTTAGCCATAGTGTGAACCATTTACACCTCAATAGACCAAAAAATAAAAAAATGTCTTTTAGAATATGACAACTGAAACCAAATTTTTTTTGTTTGCAAGTTTATTTTTGTAAGTAGGTAAATAATAACTATATCAATTGATAGCACCATAAAGGTCATACCTCGTAGAGCAAAGTTACCTGGTATATTTTACTGCAAAGCCAGAGTCGTAAAAGATGTAGCCCCTAATCCTTCGCCCCCTCAAAAAAGGTAAAATTGCTGTTTCTGTTTCTTTATTTTTCAGCTCCCTACTTCACTTGGGGATGTATTTTCCCATTTTTTAGTGCGTTATTTTGTGAATGGCGTTATTCAAAACGACAACTAGTTATACAAAAACACCCCCCAAAAACAAACAGCCCTGATACAGCGATGTCCACAGAAAAAGTAGAATTATGGTTCTTGGAAGAAGAGGAGCGAAAATAGGAAAAGAAGAAAACTGATGCTGAAAAACCCACTCATTCCGCAAGTAAGCCAGCTAATGCCATGTGCACATGGGAAGTATGTGGGGCAGAAATGTCGCATCATCTCTTCACAAGGAAAACGCTGCATAAACTTGGCTTTATGTGTTTTTTGTGCAGATTCTTTCTCACTCTTTAGTAGAAGTGAAATCTGCAGCAAAACCGCTGAATGCCACGTTCACATAGTGTGTATTTTACCTCAGAATTTGTAAACTAAAACCAGGAGTGGGACAATCAAAGGAAAAGAATAAACGTAGGCTACTTTCACACTAGCGTCGGGCTCGCACAACGGGGGCAGCGGATGCATTTTTCCAGCGCATCCGCTGCCCCATTGTGAGGTGCGGGGAAGTGGGGGCGGACCGTCGGCGGCAAAAAACGTTACATGTAGCGTTTTTTTGTGCTGACGGTCCGCCACAACACGGCGCAACTGTCGCAAGACGGTTGCGACGTGTCAATCCGTCGCTTAATGTTAGTCTATGGGGAAAAAATGCATCCTGCAAGCACTTTTGCAGGATGCGTTTTTTCGGCCAAACGACGCATTGCGACGGATTGCAAAAAACGCTAGTGTGAAAGTAGCCTTATGTTTCCACGTTCAGGATTACATCAGGATTTTTCATCAGTATTTGTATGCCAAAACCAGTAGTGGAACAATTAGAGGAAAAGTATAATAGAAACATATGCTCCACTTCTACATTTATCACCCACTCCTGGTTTTGGCTTACAAATACTGATGAAAAATCCTGACCAAATCCTGAACGTGGACACATACCCTTGAGCAGGGGCGTAACTACCGCGGTCGCAGGGGTCGCAATTGCGACGGGGCCCGCAGTGCTTAGGGGCCCACCCAGTCCAGCAGACTGGGCGGGCTCCTAAGAACTCTAAGCTACAAAATGGGCCGCCGGCCCTTTAAATAATTCTTCCTTACAGGCCCTGCTGCGCGTGCACTCGCGATCACGGGTGGGACTGCACTTGACCCGCAGCAGAGCCCCTCCACCGCAGAGAGCCGCACACCACTACTATAGCTGCCACTGCTCTGTGTGCACAGGACCTGTGATGAGGTCACAGGAGGGGAGGAGTTGGAGTCACATGATCAAGGGCTTCCGTGTAGTGCAGGACAGTAGTGCAGTGCTGTTTGTCATCATGCTGGAGGAGGGTAAGCTTTTGTGTGAGGTCAGGAGGGGTTTGGGTGGATGTAGCAGAGCAGTGTGTGTATGAGGTGTACGGAGCGGAGCCGGGTGTGTACGGAGCAGAGCTGGGTGTGCATGAGGTGTACGGAGCGGAGCCGGGTGTGTATGAGGTGTACGGAGCAGAGCTGGGTGTGCATGAGGTGTACGGAGCAGAGCCGGGTGTGTATGAGGTGTACGGAGCGGAGCCGGGTGTGTATGAGGTGTACGGAGCAGAGCCGGGTGTGTATGAGGTGTACGGAGCAGAGCCGGGTGTGCATGAGGTGTACGGAGCAGAGCCGGGTGTGCATGAGGTGTACGGAGCAGAGCCGGGTGTGCATGAGGTGTACGGAGCGGAGCCGGGTGTGTATGAGGTGTACGGAGCAGAGCCGGGTGTGTATGAGGTGTACGGAGCAGAGCCGGGTGTGCATGAGGTGTACGGAGCAGAGCCGGGTGTGCATGAGGTGTACGGAGCAGAGCCGGGTGTGCATGAGGTGTACGGAGCGGAGCCGGGTGTGCATGAGGTGTACGGAGCAGAGCTGGGTGTGCATGAGGTGTACGGAGCAGAGCCGGGTGTGTATGAGGTGTACGGAGCGGAGCCGGGTGTGCATGAGGTGTACGGAGCAGAGCCGGGTGTGCATGAGGTGTACGGAGCAGAGCCGGGTGTGCATGAGGTGTACGGAGCGGAGCCGGGTGTGTATGAGGTGTACGGAGCAGAGCCGGGTGTGTATGAGGTGTACGGAGCGGAGCCGTGTGTGTACGAGGTGTACGGAGCGGAGCCGTGTGTGTACGAGGTGTACGGAGCAGAGCCGTGTGTGTACGAGGTGTACGGAGCGGAGCCGTGTGTGTACGAGGTGTACGGAGCGGAGCCGGGGGTGTACGAGGTGTACGGAGCGGAGCCGGGGGTGTACGGAGCGGAGCCGGGTGTGTACGAGGTGTACGGAGCGGAGCCGTGTGTGTACGAGGTGTACGGAGCGGAGCCGTGTGTGTATGAGGTGTACAAGGCGGAGCCGGGTGTGTATGAGGTGTACGGAGCGGAGCCGGGTGTGTATGAGGTGTACGGAGCAGAGCCGGGTGTGCATGAGGTGTACGGAGCGGAGCCGGGTGTGCATGAGGTGTACGGAGCGGAGCCGGGTGTGCATGAGGTGTACGGAGCGGAGCCGGGTGTGTACGAGGTGTACGGAGCGGAGCCGTGTGTGTACGAGGTGTACGGAGCGGAGCCGGGTGTGTACGAGGTGTACGGAGCGGAGCCGTGTGTGTACGAGGTGTACGGAGCGGAGCCGTGTGTGTACGAGGTGTACGGAGCGGAGTCGGGGGTGTACGGAGCGGAGTCGGGTGTGTACGAGGTGTCGCATCTCTGCTTCAGGAAAATGGCCGCCGCGATCTCCATCTAGGCACGCGCGGCATCCTGCGGCCATTTTCCTGAAGCCGCGGCCAGCAGAGCGCCGCTTCTGCGCACGCGCGGCCAAAGGAAGATGGCCGCCCCCACCGATCACCAATGAAATGTCGCACATCACGCTATTTTCACTCCCCTGTGCAGTGGATTCGGGACCTTGGGCATGCGCACACCACTACGCCACCAACGGAAAACTAAGCAAGATCTGGGGGAAGACACCACGCCCATCTGACCAGACCAGCCTGATTGACAGGCGAAAACGACTACTTTGGTAACGTATTTCGGCAGCATAGGTGGGGAATCGGGGTCCACAAAATACACTATTGCAATACACAGCTCAGGCCCTATTTAACAGTATTTTTATCTCATACGGAAAAAAACGGGGTGACAGGTTCCCTTTAAGAGAAAGCCAAAATAACCCCGGGACAGAAGGCGAGAGCAGGGGGGAGGTGCGGGACAGAGCCGCTTTAGGCTAGTTTCACACTAGCGTTAACTGCAATACGCCGCAAATGCGTCATTTTGCCGAAAATACGCATCCAGCAAAAGTTCTTGCTGGATACGTTTTTTCGTCATAGACTAACATTAGCGACGCATTTGCGACGCATTGCCAAACGTCGCGTCCGTTTTGCGACGCTTGGGCGTGTGGTAGTGGACCGTCGGGAGAAAAAAACCTTACATGTAACGTTTTTTGCTCCCGACGGTCCACTTTTTCCGACCGCGCATGCGCGGCCGGAACTCCGCCCCCACCTCCCCGCACCTCACAATGGGGCAGCGGATGCGTGGGAAAAATGCATCCGCTGCCCCCGTTGTGCGGCGGAGACCACACTAGCGTCGGGAACGTCGGCCCGACGCACAGCGACGGGTTGTTCCCGACGCTAGTGTGAAACTAGCCTTAGTCAGGAGAAGCTGAGGAGCTGCAGCCGGTTTACATCAGCTACCCCTGTACCAGAGAGGAGATTGTGAGTTGTGTATATGAGCTGGTATCTCTGGTGTGTGTGTGTGTGTGTGTGGTATCTGTAGTGTGTGTGTGATAACTGTAGTATGTGTGTGATATCTGTAGTATGATGTGTGTGTGTGTGATATCTGTAGTGTGTGTATGTGTGTGTGTGTGTGATATCTGTAGTGTGTGTATGTGTGTGTGTGATATCTGTAGTGTGTGTGTGTGTGTTATCTGTAGTGTGTGTGTGTGTGTGTGTGATATCTGTAGTATGATGTGTGTGTGTGTGATATCTGTAGTATGTCTGTGTGTGTGTGTGATATCTGTAGTGTGTGTGTGTGATAACTGTAGTATGTGTGTGATATCTGTAATATGATGTGTGTGTGATATCTGTAGTATGATGTGTGTGTGTGATATCTGTAGTGTGTGTGTGATATCTGTAGTATGTGTGTGTGTGAGGCAGCGGCGTAACTACTACGGTCGCAGCTGCAAGCGGCTCTGGCAGGTCAGGGGGCCGTGAGTCCCCTTGAGCCTGTCTCCCTTATGCTTGTGTCCCCATGTGCCAGTCTCCCTTGCCCATTAGTCCCTGTGTGTCCCCATGTGCCTGTCTCCCTTGTCCCCTTATGCTTGTGTCCCTTGTCCCCGTGTGCCAGTCTCCCTTGCCCATTAGTCCCTGTGTGTCCCCTTGAGCCTGTCTCCCTTATGCTTGTGTCCCCGTGTGCCAGTCTCCCTTGCCCATTAGTCCCTGTGTGTCCCCATGTGCCTGTCTCCTATGTCCCCTTGTGCTTCTGTCAGTCTCCTTTGTCCCCTTGTGCTTGTGTCAGTCTCCTTTGCCCACTAGTCCCTGTGTGTCAGTCTCCCTTTCCCACTTGTCCCTGTGTGTCCCCTTGTGCTTGTATCCCTTGTCCCCTTGTGTCAGTCTCTTGCTCACTAGTCCCTATGTGTCCCCTTGTGCCTGTCTCCCTTGTCCCCTTGTGCTTGTCCCTTGTCCCCGTGTGTCAGTCTCCATTGCCCACTAGTCCCCTTGTATCAGTCTCCCTTGCCCACTATTCCCCGTGTGTCAGTCTCCCTTGCCCACTAGTCCGTGTCCCCGTGTGCCAGTCTCTCTTGTCCACTAGTCCCCGTGTGCCCTTTGTGTCAGTCTCCCTTGCCCACTTGTGTCAGTCTCCCTTGCCCACTAGACCCCTTGTATCCTTCTCCCCTGCCTCCTAGCCCCCATGTGTCCCCTAGTGCCTGTCTTCCTTGCCCCCTTGTTCCCTCTCCTCTGCCCCCTCGTCACCATTTGCTCGTGTCTTTGTCACTGCCCCTGTATGGAGGGGCTGCATTATACTATGAGGGGGGGGCTGCATTGTATTCTATGGGGCTTACATTGAATTTTATGGCGGGGGGGGGCCCCATTTGGAAGTTCGCACCGGGGCCCATAACTTTGTAGTTACGCCACTGCCCTTGAGGCTATGTTCACACTTTGCGGTTTTTGCTGCGGATGCGCAGCAGTTTTCCATGCAGGGTACAGTACAATGTTACCCTATGGAAAACAAAAACCGCTGTGCCCACATTGCGGAAAATCCCTTAAAAAAACGCGCGGAATTGCTGCGGAAAAAAAGGAGCATGTCACTTCTTTCTGCGGATTCCGCAGCGGTTTTCAACATGCACCAATAGGAAAGTGCTGTTGAAAACCTGCAGAGGAATCCGCAGGAAAATCCGCAGTGAAAACCGCAGCGGTTTTGCACTGCGGTTTTTCCAAATCCACTGCGGAAAAATCCGCAGCAAAATCTGCAAAGTGTGAACAAGACCTAATACAAACATGACGGCTCCTGGTATACAAGAGTTCTGAAAGTGTAATGGGGCGGTAGGGGTTAATTATCCCGCCACAGTGAGTGCAGGACGAGAAGTTGTGGAAGTGCTGAGCACTGAGCTCAGTGAGCTGCAGTCAGTCGCAGCTGTCCATGACACAGCAGCGGCCGTGTGCCGGGGAACCATCACCTTGGCGCTCTCTACCTGGCGTGTAACTGAGCAGCATCCTCAGCTGTGGGCGTTGTAGTCCTCGGGCAGCCACAGCCGCTATATAACGAGCCGGCAATCAGCGGGCTGTAAACTACAACTCCCAGCATGCGTAGCGCTGCGGCGGAGCCAGTGATACAGCCGTGTAGCCCCTCCTCGGGTGCAGCCGCTATGTGACACTTAGATGTCAGATGAGCTCTTTATAAAGTAGCGCTGGCAGCGGGCGGACATGGGGCACAGCAGGGCATCGGGCTCCTCCAGGGCGCTGGAGTTCTTCCAGCATCAGGGGGCACTGGAGCTGCTCGTCTTCAACTTTCTCCTCATCCTGACGATCCTGACCATCTGGCTCTTTAAGAACCGTCGCTTCAGGTTTCTGCATGAGACAGGCGGGGCCATGGTGTATGGTGAGTGGCAGCTGGCAGCCCTGTGCACGGCCAGTGATGGTCCTGGGTGCATGGCATGCTGCAGTGTCCAGCACTCCATAGGTTAATAATGTCAGTGCAGGGCAGACAGGAAGAAAGCCCGGAGCTGCCATCCTGCTTCCTATGTCAGGGGGGCTGCGCATGGCGTGCACTGCACTGTGCAGCGATCACTGGGCTCTCAGTGGCCCATACTGGGAGCCAGAACTTCTGCCACAACTGATGACTTCATGTTGAAGGGATCACCAGTCTCTGCAAATTATATCCCTTTAAAGGGTACTTTCTTACCTATTAGTCGCCCACCTAGTGTTCAGCTGAGCACCGTGCCCCTCATTACTGATCTGATACCCTCGGAGAGCGATGGAAGCGGGGTCTGGACTTGCTGTAAGCCGTGCACCGCTTGTTCCATGTTCTGAGGAGCGCTGCTCTGTACCGGGGGCGCCGCTCTGTACCGGGGGCGCCGCTCTGTAGCGGGGGCGCTGCTCTGTACCGGGGGTGCCATTCTGTATTGGCGCCGCCGTTCTGTACCGAGGGGTTCCGCTCTGTACCGGGGGCGCCGATCTGTACCGGGGGTGCCATTCTGTATTGGCGCCGCCGTTCTGTACCGAGGGGTTCCGCTCTGTAGCGGGGGCGCTGCTCTGTACCTGGGGCACCGATCTGTAGCGGAGGCGCTGCTCTGTAGCGGAGGCGCTTATCTGTACCGGGGGCATCGCTCTGCATTGGGGGTCGCTGCTGTACCGGGGAGCCGAACTGTACGGGGGCGCCCATCTGTACTGGGGGCACCATGCCCAGACAAACACCCCGGATCGTTCACTCATTACATGGTTGGTATAGTGTAAGGTCCTGGGCACATGGCCGTGTTACAGCTGGTATGGGATGTAATGGTGTCCATAGTGATGACCCTCTGACCACCCATCCCTCCGATGTCCTGTCCGTATGTCCCGTGTGTGGTGTGCACCTCGTGTATAGCCATGAGGTGACAATCCGCCAGACCTTCGCCTCATGAACGCTTGGGACCCTTTTCATTATTGCTTTTCCTCCGGCTTCTTGGTGTGAACACTCTCAATTACTGACTTTTTGATTTGTAGATAATGTAAACAAGTTGCTCCTTTTATAAAGTTGTTGTCCGGGGCTATAACACTGATGGCCGATCCTTGGCATAAGTCATCAGTGTCTGATTGGAGAGGGTGGGACCCCTGGCACCCCCCGCCGATCAGCTATTCCCAGGGTCGGCAGCCAGAACTGCTAAACAACACAACTGTGGACTTCATCAGTATGTGGTCGCGGCCATTATTCTGTCCGCAGCTGAGCAGTTCTGGCTGCCGACATTGGGAACAGCTGGTCTGTGGTGGTGCTGAGTGTCGCACCCCACCAATCAGACACTGATGACTTGTCCTAAGGATCGGACAATGTTAAAGTCCCCGACAACAACTTTAAAGTTGTCTGTTGATTAGTTAATTTTCTATTTATTTTCTGTGGCTTTTCCAGATGTTTTCAGCTGATTCATCAATTGCGACTTTTATATAAAGCCACAAAATCTGGCACACATATCCTTCAGCCTCCCCCTCCCCCACGGACAGATTTTATACATACCAGTTATTGGTGTACAATTTTTGTGAAACGTATGACTTTTTACAATAGAAAGTCACAAAATAGATCCTTGATCAAGGAATAACAGCATTTTTTATTTTTGCGCACAACTTATGAAGTACCTATGCCATTTGGAAGAACTTTGACACAAAAAAGGCAGGGAATACCTCAAGACACATGATGGACCTGTCTTTCAGATACTTGAGTTTGAGGCTGCTGTCACACTAGCAGTATTTGGTCAGTATTTTACATCAGTATTTGTAAGCCAAAACCAGGAGTGGAACAATTAGAGGAAAAGTATAATAGAAACATCTGCACCACTTCTGCATTTATCACCCACTCCTGGTTTTGGCTTACACATACTGATGTAAAATACTGACCAAATACTGCTAGTGTGACGGCAGCCTGACTCAGACCAGAAATAATTCCTGCATGGAGTTTCCAGGATACTCTTGTGCCCATTCTCTTATCTCTTCCACTCAAAAAAAAAAATTATCTTCCTGTTCCACTGGTCCCAGTGTGTATGGTGGAAACGGGGACATTAGTCACATTGGGAGTGCCATCACACATGGATGACAGTGGTGCTGTCGTATTCCTTGTCCATTCCTGGTAGGAGCACGTGTACTGATCTGCGTGGCCCATCTGTAGGGGCTCGCAGGCGTTGTAGCATTGTGGCCGGTAGAGTCCCACAAAAGGCAACGTTGGATCGAAGCCAGAAGCTTTAGGGTTCTCTTCATTACAGTGTGGCATCGTTTGGTGCGGTGGAGCAGCGGCCATGTCATATACAAGGTCCCCATGTCAATCTAATCCCAGACTCCCAAACTCTCCTACTAAACCTTAATTTCTACATACAGTTACATGCACTTGTGGCTTGTTCTCTTTTTTTTTTTTTTTTTTTTTCAGTCCAAAGTGTCAGGTTGCTGCCGACAAGCTTATGGAAATATTTGATGTCTTTATTTTCTGGGTGGCATTGTACAATGTGCTTCCCTACAATCTAGTTAGTGTGCTGCCACATGTATATTTTTCTGGATAGGCTGTGTGTCATAGTGGAACCCGATGAGGAAGCCGCTGCTGGCGCACACTGATAAGACTTCCTAATTTGTGACCGTTGTGACTGCCACGGTGCCAAAGCTGGATGATAACACTCTTCACATTGACAAAGCTGCAGTATGTCTCAAGTGTCACTCCTGAATACCTCCCTACTTCACTATACTCTGGATCCTTCACTGTTCTTCCTGTAGTTAGGGCCCCTGATTAATTTACTTTATATTTTGATAGATTGGACATTTCTGAATGCAGCGATACAAAAAGTGTATTTATATTGTTTTATTTCCAATGGGGCAAATGGGGGTGATTTGATCTTTTTTTTTAATTATTTAATTTATTTATTTTTTTTAACTTTTTATTCTTACTTTTTACATGGTTCAATAGTTCCCTTTAGGGCTCTGTTCCATTTGCGAGAAACACGTCCGTGTCTCGCATGTGAAAGCCCTGCTCTGGCGCCGGCACTTTGGAGCGGAGCGTGCAGCTCCATGTGTTGCTATGCGGCCGCACGCTCCGCTCTGGAGTGCCGGCGCCACAGCTTGGTTTTCACATGAGAGACACGGACGTTTATCTCGCAAGTGGAAAAGAGCCCTTGGGTATGCACCCACGATCAGGAATTGCTGCGGGTTTGATTTTGTGTATTTATGCAATGTCAAACCGGCAGCAGCCAGATGTTACAGCATAGTGGATGGGATTTCTAGAAGTATCAGTCCGCTATGCGTGCACAGATGCCCGCGGCTCACTTGCAGAGACGGACATGTGGCGCGTCTCTCAGGACCGCAGCATGTCAATTTCTCTTGTGGAGACTAGTCTTCGCAACAGAAATTTAAGCAATAGATTTTATTCAATGCGGTGAATCCGCACGGTTCAGTGAGCAGATGCAAATTTACCTGCATTCAATAGCTGGCAGCGCTTTGGACGCAGCGAACATACTCTGCATCCAATGTGCTGCTACTTCCGGATTGTGGGCACATAGCCTTTGGAGACTTGAAGCTGCGACCATCTGATCAGCTCTGCTATGCTTAGCAAAAATCACAGCGAATTTTTTCGAGTCCCTGCTTATTCGGCAAGCTTACCGAATAAACGCTTCCCGAATAAGCTGCAGTGGGAACCCGGATACCTGGAGCGCTCCCGATAATCACCTGTTCGGCGCCGCAGCTGCTTGTGTCACGGCTGTCTGTCATAACACACAGGCTCTCCATGCATGTGCTGTGACAGTGACACAGCCGTGACATATGCAGCTGCGGAGCTTAACAGCTGATTATCGGGAGCGCTCCAGGTATCCGGGTTCCTGCTGTAGCTTATTCGGTAAGCACTATAGCTTGCTGAATAAGGAGGGAGACAAATATATTTGCTCAGCTCTAGTCATGACAACCCATCACAATCACGTGACAGGGGCGCCGATGAGATCCACCCTCCTGTGTGACCGTCCATGAAAATTATGGCATCTGAGGGAGGTCAGGTTTTTTCATGGACCCGAAACTCGTATAAAAATCAGACATGTCTCCGAGATTTTACAGTGGTCTGATCCAGGAACGGTCACAGACATGTGAATCACCTCATAAACTGTCTCTGGTACAAGTGGCATCTGTGAAACCATGGACCGCACTCGTACGCGAGACTCACATGTCTGAATGAGGCCTCACTGATGGAGGTAGGAGACCCTAGGTGATATTACATCTGTCATTAGTTACCGATAGATAGTTTTACAGGATTCTGGAGCACAGTGACATTTTCTTTTCTGGCATTTTAATATTTGTGCATCTTCCTTTTTGTGATTAGTTTTATCAGTGTGACTTTAGGCGTCTTCGTGAACTGATCCCCTTGTCTGATATATTTCTCGACAACTGTCAGCAATGACTAATAAACTTGTTAATTATTGAGCACGGGCAGCATCGCATGTGACTGTCCTATACATTATCTCACAGGGTAGTTTATTTTAGAAGCATATTGATTTCATTCACAGCTCAGCTTTTCCGCCACTTACAGGAAATGCAAAATTCACTACTTGGTCTAATAGTTGCAGCTTCGTGCGGTTTTGACTTATTTCATTGCTTGTGCTGACTGCTGCTGTTTCTTGTTCTTGTTAATATCTGTTGTCTGTTCCTTGCGTAACACTAAGGGTATGTGTCCACGTTCAGGATTGCATCAGGATTTGGCCAGGATTTTTCATCAGTATTTGTAAGCCAAAACCAGGAGTGGAACAATTAGAGGAAAAGTGTAATAGAAACATATGCACCACTTCTGCATTTATCACCCTCTCCTGGTTTTGGCTTACAAATACTGATGAAAAATCCTGACCAAATCCTGATGCAATCCTGAACGTGGACACATACCCTAAGGGTATGTGTCCACGTTCAGGAAACGCTGCGTTTTTGACGCAGCGCTGAGCCGCAGCATCAGAAACACAGCGTCCAGATGTTACAGCATAGTGGAGGGGATTTAATGAAATCCCGTCTCCACTGTGCATTAAAAAAAACGCACATGCGGTGTGTTTTTTCAGAACGCAGCATGTTGCTACAATGAGCAAAACACGCAGGAACACCGCAGGTGACCTGCCAGTGACCTCAGGTGCATTTTTGGTCAGGATTTTACCTGCATAAAATCCTGACCAAAGCCTGAAGCAAACCTGAACGTGGACACATACCCTAAGGCTATGTTCACATGTTGCGTTTTTGCAGGATTATTTTCCTAGTTTTTTTTTTTAATGCACATTTTAAGCTGTGTTTCACAGTACCAGCAAAGTCTGAGATTTTAGAAATCTCATACAAACCCCTTGGTTTTTTCCTGACTGTTTTATCTTAAGAGCTTGATTTTTGTAAAATGCAGCATGTCGCTTCTTTCAGCGTTTTTGCAGGGTTTTACACTCATTGAGTAGTGCAAAAACGCTGCAAATACGCAGGTATCAGGGTTTACTGCGGTTTTGGTACCAAAACCTGATGAAATTGAATGATATATATATTTTAGCACTGCCCCAGGCTGTGTGCACACGTTGCAGATTTTTTGCGCTTTTTCGCTATAAAAAGGGGAAAAACGCATACATTATGCATTAAGAATGCATTCTGCAATTTTTGTGCACATGATGTGTTTTGTCCGAAAAAAACGCATTGCGGTAAAAAAGCGCAGCATGTTCATTAATTTTGTAGATTTCCCACTATATTATTGCATTAGGAACCTCCGGAAAAATCCGCAAAAAAAACGCACCAAAAACGCATGTGGATTTCTCGCAGAAAATGTCCTGTTTTCCTCAGGAAATTTCTGCAAGTAATCCTGAACGTGTGCACTTAAAGTAAAAGTCTTGTAAAACGGGATCTTGTGTTTAAACAACCCTTAGCTACGTGAAAAGCCTCCAAAGAGTTGAGGGTCGTGGGGGAAAAAAAAGAAACTAGTTCTTTCAATGAGAAACTGGTCTCTTTACTTGTTGTCACTGTATGGGCTATGCGGCATGTGACTGCTGCAGCCAATCACTAGTCACAGCAGTGATGTATCACACTGATGTGGGGCCATCGGGGGTTGTATATGTATATACAGTGTGTATGTATATATATATATATATACATACATACATACATACATACATACATACATACATACATACATACATACATACATACATACATACATACATACTGTGTGTGTGTGTCTACAACCACTGCCAGAGAGTATACAATTGGGAGTAGAAAATTCCCCAGGTCAGTCACTAAAATGTCATTGGTCACAGTGGCGCAGATGCAGGAAGCATGAAGACCAACGAGGGGCGCAGTATATTTTCTATCGGCCTTTTTTCTTTTTTTTTTTTTCTTTTTTTTTAATCCGTGGCATACATCCTTTTAACCACTACTCTGAGATATGGAATTTTCTGTTGGAAGATCCCCAGGTTGCAATCCCTGCATAGCCATAGATTGGTCACAGCATAACCTGAAACAGATCCAAGGGTCGAGACCGGGAACAGTCAGTATGCTGAGCATGAAATAGGAATGTAATCAGGAACGCTGCCAAGAGTTCAGGCAAAGAATCCAGAGGACAAGACATCAGCAAAATCCTGCAATCTGGCTAGGTCCGGATCAATCAGGAGTCAATATCACCATAAATATAACAATAAATTGAATTATAATACTTTATGTTATTTATTGACATCTCCAAAACTACCCAGCTTAAATAAATCCTGACCTCTGTGGCGGGGGGCTACATTTTTAAATAATCTATATTTGGAAATGATAAATGTGTTTGCATTTTAGGTCTAGTAGTTAAGAGCTAAAAGGTTATAATAGACTCTAGAGGCTTCGTAAGTGGCCTGAAAGGCTTGTTCTGTGCTTGGTTTATTGATTGCTGTGCATCATGGTAACTGCCGGTGATGTGTTGCAAAGTCCTGATAATATAGACGTGAGGTGTAACGCAATGTCCTTAGTCCGATCATGTATGAATATAAACCATGAGAGGTCGGTCATTTCTGCCATGTATATCACAAAATCTTTTATATACCCAATAACATAAAAATATCACTAAATTCTGAAAGAGATGATAAATATCTAAAACAATGGGACTATCACTAAGTGGACACATATCTCCATCCAATGCCTCATCCTTTCCAAGAAATGGAAAATTATCACGATTGAAGTCGATAGAAAAGCATCTGACATTAAACGTAAAATCAAGAGGACACTGGATAGAAAAACAGCTCAATTCCGAGTGGAGCACAAAAAAACAGCTCAGTTTCCCCTGTGTGGTTGGCACAGGATAATGCACATTTTGCCTCATTCACAAGAACTTACACCCATTACTATACTTTTACTGTATGTTCTACCCATGAAAAACACAGGACACGCATGTGGCTCACAGGCGTCTGAATGAGGCCTTAGGATGTGACCATGGAGCTCCGTGTTGTGAACTGCTGATCATTTCCCTCAGTACAAAAGTTATTGGTTCCCTTGTGGCACTATAATACTACAGGAAAGCCGTGACTGAGCTTACTGCCAAGGACTATGCCCATATTCCGGGCGTTACTGCAGCATGTGGACATGGCGGCCATCTTCTTGCTGTAACTATGGACTTGGCATGTTAACAAACTGAACTATGCTCAGATAAAGAATTTTGCCTGGTATCTTTGTAATGTTCTTTTTTTTATTCTGGGATAGCCATGTTAATAAGAACGATACAACGCCCATAGACTGGAGAAGAGAACCGACTGCTTACGCTTCACTTTTCATGGATCCTTTCCCTATGTGAAAGGCGTTTTATGCAGAATTCATCTGTCCATGTTTCACTGGCCATGTAGGGCCACAATGCCCAGCCCAGCCACACACGGATGACAAGTGAGAAAGAAAATCTTTCTGTCTGTCTTTCTTTTTTTATTTTTTATTATTATTATATATATATATATATTCTACTAGTATGAGTCTACCCCAAAGGACAGGCTGACAATATCAGACTGGCAGGGGTCTGACTCTTGGCATTGATCAGGACAGACTATCAATTTTGCAGTCCTGGAGAAGGTACAGTAAATTATAGCTTTGTTGGATGTACACTTTTTTTATTTTTTTTATTATATAGGATCTGCTTATCAAAAATAGACTTAAACAAGTTGTTCACTACTTGGACAATTTCTTCTCAAACCCCACACTTGACCTTGATAAGATAATAAAGCTTATACCTTTCCATGCTGACGCCATTCCAGAGGTGTCGCCACTCGTTCCTGGGGCTCCTGTGCTGTTGTTGTGACATGTGACCTCGGTGCCCAATCAGCGCTGGTGTCTGTGTCCCCGCCTCCTGTCAAAATGAAGAGGAAGTGAGAAAGCTGCTGCAGCTCGAACTTCCTTTTCATGTTTGATTTGTCCAAAGGCGGGGACAGTGACGTTAGCGCTGATTGGGCACTGAGGTCGCATGTCACAACAAAAGCACGAGAGTCTCGGGACCGCGAGCGCTGACACCGCTGGGATGGCACCGGAGGTGAGTATAGGTTTTTTCATTTACTTTATCGGTTCCAAACATTTAGATCAAGAAGGGGTTGTCCAAGTACTGGACAACCCCTTTAATTAATCTTTATATCTTTGCAAATAGTGGGAACTGAATGTATCAGAAATGTTTTCCCTTCTCCTTTCTATGCTTTTCCATGGGGTGGTAAGGAAGCAGTCGTAGCCAGGCCCTGGAGCCTTAAAGCCCCTCTGCCCCAGATCATGAATAACACATGGTGGGTTAGTGGGTTATGGATTCTTTGTTGGGGTCTAGGAGCTTTAAATCACTTGTACCAAATATAGAAGGTTTGATAGGAAATACATAATTGAACGTTGGGGGTCCTGCAGCAGAGCTGTGTCAGATTGGAACATGTGCACAACCACTCCATTAGTTTTCCATGGGACTGCTGGAAATGGATGAGTACAGCGCAGTATAACACAGTCCCACAGAGCATGATTGGTGGGAGGTGCACATGCTCAACCTCTGCTCCGTCCTTGGCATCATTGGGAGTCCCAATGGTTGGACCACATCCGTCAATAAGGGATAACTTACACAGTAGGCGCAACGCCTTTACGTAACATCCCTGTAAACACCATTTACAAGTATTATTATAATTACATAAGCATTGTAATAATCTTATTTGCATTTACATGAAAAAATTGGGATTTGATAGAGGAATAAGGAGGAGGAAATGGAAAATTATCCTGGGGGGGCTACACAGATTCTTAATCTTGTCATGATGGACAATGGCCCAGACTTATTACTTTACCGTTACCCTACCACACTGTCCGCACCGTGTGTGTCTGCTACCTGCCGTGGCACATGTGAGCATTGCTTCCTCCATGTTGGGGGCCGAAGCTTTTCCACCTGACCAGTTATGTCCAAACTGTGAAGGAGAAGTGCATTATCTGATGTTCCTGTGTCCATACTGTATCCTGCCCACATAAGTAGGGGAACATTAAGCCCCGCTACCTCTCTGAGCACTATATCTCCGGAGCCGCCAGCATCTCCTCTTCAGATTGTCATCGTGAAGGGTATGGACCTGCGCCAGATGACTGTGAGAACTGTACCAGGGAGCAGCAGGAGGCGTCTTTAGCCGCGCTAAGTGATTGTGGCAGCAGGACTGCTCTTTCTCCACAATTATCAGCTCTCAGTGTCATATCTCATTTGTGACTGATTTGGAATGAAACACAGCACGAAGCAGAAGTGTCCCTGTCCGCCGGCGGATTACAAAACAAGGAGCACATTATTAGCACATTTATTTTTATAGTGTGTCGATAAAGGAGGCAGACAAAGCAAAAGCTATCAAGGCCTGCGCTACTCTATAGGCTAAAGCCATAGTAATCAGTGTAATGACTCCATAGGAGGAAAATGCCAACTGTACCAGGGGTACTGACTGTGGTAGAGAACATTATCTAGTGGATCAGTAGACGCATGAAGTCATTGGTAGAGCTGGAAATACAGAAAGTCCCCCCCAACAGGGCAACCGGAAATGGGTTTATTTAACCCCATGGCAGTAGAGAGCATTCTGTATTATTTTGGAGGATATTTGTATAGATTGCGTTATTAGAGATTTTTATTATTAGTATTTTATTGGATTAGTATAACAAAACATCACTTTTATATTTGTCTGAGTTACTTTGAAGAGACATATCACAGTTCTAGAAGTGCAGTGTTTATCGGGCTGTCCTTCTGGAGATGACCGGCAGGTTACAATCCAGACTGCTGTAATCTAATCTTCTCACCAGTAGCCAGGACTTTTCCAGCTCATTTGATTTTTCTCATGCACAACAAACTGACCGATTTTCATCAGTCCTTGGATCAAATCTTCATCAGATAATTAATGCATAAAGATCACAGAGCGTTTTTTGATCCTAATCAATACATGTAATCCTAAGTAAACCAAGGCTGTCAAAAAATCCTCACTAACAATTCTGTAAAGTTTACAAAATATCTTTTATTTATACAATCATATTATTTACAACCATAACAATTTTAGTCCATCAGAATAATCAGATTTAAAAGGGAGAGCAAGCAGGCAGCAATACTAGACCATGGAAAGCGATGGGAGGTACACAATGCAAATACATAAAGGCCTCCAGATACTCATTTTATGACATTCTCAGTTGTCCATAAAGTGCATAGTGCATAATAATCAGCAACGAATATGTACAGTGCCTACAAGTAGTATTCAACCCCCTGCAGATTTAGCAGGTTTACACATTTAGAATTAACTTGGCTTTGTGACATTTGGACTGTAGATCAGCCTGGAAGTGTGAAATGCACTGCAGCAAAAAAGAATGTTATTTCTTTGTTTATTATTTTTTTTTAAATTGTGAAAAGTCTTTTCAGAGGGTCATTTATTATTCAACCCCTCAACCCACCAGAATTCTGTTTGGTTCCCCTAAAGTATTAAGGGCTGTCCCACACGTCCAGATAATTCCGGTACCGGAATAAATCAGTACCAGAGTTATCCGTGTCCGTGTGCCTGGGAACTCACGTAGGCCATACGTGCGGCACACGTGTGCCGCCCGTATGGCGAGTGGGTACCACACGGAGCGTGTGGTACCCACGCGTGTGGTACCCTGCATCGCGCTGAAGCCGCGATTCATATGTTCCCTGCAGCAGCGTTTGCTGCAGAGAAAATATGAAGAATAGTGTTTAAAATAAAGATCTATGTGTCCGCCGCCCCCCCCACCCCCTGTGCGCCCTCCCCGCTGGTCTGAAAATACTTACCCGCCTCCCTCGCTGCTTTCTGGTCTGGCCGCGGCTTCTAGTGGTCACGTGGGGCCGATCATTTACAGTCATGAATATGTGGCTCCACCTCCCATAGGGGCGGAGCCGACTATTCATGATTGTAAATGATCGGCCCCACGTGATCGCATACAGTGGAAGCCGCGGCCAGACCAGGAAGCAGCGAGGGAGGCGGGTAAGTATTTTCAGACCAGCGGGGGGGCGCACAGGGGGTGGGGGGGGGGCGGCGGACACATAGATCTTTATTTTAAACACTATTCTTCATATTTTCTCTGCAGCAAACGCTGCTGGAGAGAAGATATGAATCGCGGCTTCAGCACCAGTGGGGGGGACAGCGCTTACTGTAGCGCTGTCTCCTGCACGCACACGGACCCCAGACGGAGAATGTCCGTGTGAGGTGCGTGTTTTACACGGACCCATTGACTCTATTGGGTCCGTGTAATCCGTGCGCTCCCACGAACACTGACATGTCTCCGTGTTTGGCACACGGAGACACGGTCCGCAAAAAATCAATGACATCTGAACAGATGCATTGATTTTTATGGGTCTACGTGTGTCAGTGTCTCCGGTACGTGAGGAAACTGTCACCTCACGTACCGGAGCCACTGACGTGTGAAACCGGCCTAAGAAGTAGTTCAGGCACAAAGAACAATGAGCTTCACATGTTTGGATTAATTATCTCTTTTTCCAGCCTTCTCTGACTATTTAAGACCCTCCCCAAACTTGGGAACAGCACTCAAACATGGTCAACATGGGAAAGACAAAGGAGCATTCCAAGGCCATCAGAGACAAGATCGTGGAGGGTCACAAGGCTGGCAAGGGGTACAAAACCCTTTCCAAGGAGTTGGGCCTACCTGTCTCCACTGTTGGGAGCATCATCCGGAAGTGGAAGGCTTATGGAACTACTGTTAGCCTTCCACGGCCTGGACAGCCTTTGAAAGTTTCCTCCCGTGCCAAGGCCAGGCTTGTCCGAAGAGTCAAGGCTAACCCAAGGACAACAAGGAAGGAGCTCCGGGAAGATCTCATGGCAGTGGGGACATTGGTTTCAGTCAATACCATAAGTAACGTACTCCACCGCAATGGTCTCCGTTCCAGACGAGCCCGTAAGGTACCTTTACTTTCAAAGCGTCATGTCAAGGCTCGTCTACAGTTTGCTCATGATCACTTGGAGGACTCTGAGACTGACTGTTTCAAGGTTCTCTGGTCTGATGAGACCAAGATCGAGATCTTTGGTGCCAACCACACACGTGACGTTTGGAGACTGGATGGCACTGCATACGACCCCAAGAATACCATCCCTACAGTCAAGCATGGTGGTGGCAGCATCATGTTGTGGGGCTGTTTCTCAGCCAAGGGGCCTGGCCATCTGGTCCGCATCCATGAAAAGATGGATAGCACGGCCTACCTGGAGATTTTGGCCAAGAACCTCCACTCCTCCATCAAGGATCTTAAGATGGGTCGTCATTTCATCTTCCAACAAGACAACGTCCCAAAGCACACAGCCAAGAAAACCAAGGCCTGGTTCCAGAGGCAAAAAATCAAGGTGTTGCAGTGGCCTAGTCGTCTCCTGACCTTAACCCAATTGAAAACTTGTGGAAGGAGCTCAAGATTAAAGTCCACATGAGACACCCAAAGAACCAAGATAACTTGGAGAAGATCTGCATGGAGGAGTGGGCCAAGATAACTCCAGAGACCTGTGCCGGCCTGATCAGGTCTTATAAAAGACGATTATTAGCTGTAATTGCAAACAAAGGTTATTCCACAAAATATTAAACCTAGAGGTTGAATAATTATTGACCCACACTTTTATGTTTAAAATTTATAAAAATGTAACAGCAACAAAACTTTTTGGTTTGTAAGATTTATGCATCTGTTAATAAATCCTGCTCTTGTTTGAAGTTTGAAGGCTCTAACTTATTTGCATCTTATTAAACCTGCTAAATCTGCAGGGGGTTGAATACTACTTGTAGGCACTGTATACTGGAATACCCCCGTGAATTGCAAGGAAGTAGGGCAGGGAAAACAAGAGGTTTGCTTCAAAATCCAAATAATAGTCACTAATTCAGTAAAGATCCAAAACTCACTAACATTGTATTAAAAGCAAAAACCTCCAGATCCACTTACCCATACTAGTGCCCGCCCAATGCGCTGGTGCCCCGACGCGCGTTTCGCTGTTGCTGCTTCGTTTATTTTGTAAACTTTACAGAATTGTTAGTGAGGATTTTTTGACAACCTTGGTTTACTTAGGATTACATGTTTTGATTAGGATCAAAAAACTCTCTGTGGTCTTTATGCATTAATTATTGGATTTTTGAGAGGATCCCGTCTTTCCCCTTTCCCCCTTGTTCCCTTCCTTTGGGATATTGGGAATATGTATTACATTTCTCATTGGTTCCGGTATGTTTTCATCTTCATCAGAGTTTGGTCCGTGTGTCAGGTTTTAACTTTGGTTTGTCAGCAGCTTTTGGGCTCATTCAGACGTTAGTGATTTTTCTTATTAAAAAATAAATGGTCCAAATTCCATCATTGTTTTTTTTTTTTTTTTTTTTTTATAAGAGTTTGGTACGTGCATCAGTTTTTACCATTAGCTTGGTCAGTTTTTATCTGGTCGGAAAAAAAAAAAAAAAAAAAAAAGTTGGCATTGTCTCCATCTACTCCTATCTCACAGTTTGTGAAAGACGAACAGCACAAGGTTGGCACCTGTAGACCTGTAGACTTGCAAGGGTGAGTTTTATTTGTGATATTTAATCGTCGGACATGTTTCCATGATTTGTCTGTACACGGCCATGTTATCAGCCATATAGTCTATAATAGGTATGGGATCTATTTGTGAAAAACTGACATCTGATTGCGCCCTTTAAGGTTTACATAGCTAAGAGTTTATCAGGTAGTTGCTAACTACCAGCCTGTTGTGCCCAGCACAGATCTCTGCCAGCTCAGAGCAGTCACTGACCACTCTTGCCGGTGCTTCTGTGTCTTCCACTGACGTCACGTCAACAGATCAGCGACTTCTCTTGCACTCTGCTGAGTTGACAGGGCGTTGCTTCCAATGTCATGATGATTTACAGCCAACTCCCCTCTTCATAACTGTGGGAAGCCAGCTCTCAATCAGCATGACGTCGGCAGTCCCACCGCATCGACAGAGCTCCTTTGTTGACGTGGAACAGTTGAGTTACCGGCTTGATCGGTTGATGACCACTCTGAGGCAGCGCTGGATAGAAGAGGCATGTCGTTGCTAATTAGTTAGCAACTACCCGCCTGTTAGATTTTATGGCTCATAGTAAACAATAATTTAGCCCTTGATAATCGTTCTAAATGGTTTATCCCTTAACTAATCATTGTTATGTTCTAGATACAGCTTTTCTAACCCCCCCAGAGACAACTGATTAGAGCCACTTCTGGCCATATTTTTCTCGTAGAGAACTTTGGGAAAAAAAGTAGTATTCAAATAAATGGCCACACATGTAATGGATAGATGCATCAGGTCAGCCAGTGTCAGCCTTGGTTACAGAGCAGTCTTAGTTCTAGCTTGTGATTCTGAGGTGGGACTCCCCTCTATCAAATTGATATGTCCATATAAGCATGTTCGTGAAACAACTGTTTAAATTATTATTATTATTATTATTATTCTCATCTCCAACAATTACGGGATATCCAGTGGGATATGCTGCTGGGATGCGTATCCTTGTCCTGCGATATCCGAAGAGGAGAGGTGTGCAGACAGCGATCTATATTTGTATGCAAGTTCTTAAAATTGTGTGCTCCTGTACAAGTGAGTAGAGAGCCGTTGATGCATGGCCACCTCTGTTGTGCGCAATGAAGACCTTACTTGAGATAGATGTAATTACAGCACCATAGTGAGTCCCACATCTATCACACATTTGTGAGATATCCTCTAGATATGGTATAAATGTTCACGATAAAGCAACCATTTAAATTCAATGATCATTTTACTCTGGCGGTAATGTGGCAGCACAGTGGCTCAGTGGTTAGCACTGTAGCTTCGCATCGCTGGGGTCCTGGTTAAAATCCCACCAAGGACAACATCTGCAATGAGTTTGTACGTTCTCGCCGTGTTTGCGTGGGTTTCCTCCCGCACTCCATATGCATACTGTTTGGCTAGGGATGGGAGCTGATTCTCTTTTCTGTACAGCTTTATCTAATGCCTCCCTGCCCTCAGTTTTATTTGTTCTTTTCTTTTCTTCATACAGTTGCTTTTAGTGAGAATATTTAGGTTGCTAGAATATTGCAGCAACCTTAATATAAAAAAAAAAGATTATGAACACCACTATTCTTTGTTTTACTTGCAGGTTTGGTGATGGGATTGATAATACGTTATGCCACAAAATCGCACGAAGAGGAGGATGGGGCCGTCTATGCCTGTGAGAGCTTGAAGAGCAACCCTACAACCCTTCTTATTAATATCACACACCATGTTTATCAGTATGAATATCGGGGAGAAATCAGCAAGCACAACATCTATAACGACCAAGGAAATGCCATTCTACAAAAGGTACTGGTACGGGAAGGTCCGCGCCATAACCTCTTACTGGGGAGGTAATGTATGGCTGTACATTTCTCCTTCAGCAGGAAACTCATGTGGGGCTAAGTCCACCCATGTCACCCAGAAGGGAAGGATGGAAGTATAGGACCACTGTCCATGCCCCATGTCCCTTTTATTAATAGATTTTGGTCTTAAGTTGTAAACTGCATACAAGTCTACTTCAGTATATGAAAGGGAAGAGGTATGCATTGTCAAGCATTGTTGTGTTTTTGTGCATACTTTTAATGTCGTGATCTTCAACGTTTGGCTCTTCAACTTTTCCAAACTACGACTCCCAGCTTGCATTGACAGACTTTAAGAGGCAGTACATGTTCGGAGTCGGTCACGGAGATCCAGGATTGAGGACACTGTTTTTAGCAAAAAAAATTGGTCAAAATTACTTTTGAAGAAATATGTTATGGGATATAAAATACTGCATATACTTGAGCATAAGCCGAGATTTTCAGCCCATTTTTTTTTTAGGCTGAAAGTGCCCCTCTCTGCTTATACTCAAGTCATTGTCCCAGGGGTCGGCAGGGGAGGGGGAGCAGCAGGAGTGGCGGCTCTCACATCATACTCACCTGCTCCTGGTGCGTCTCTGCACGTCCCTGCTTCTCCGATTGTCTCCGGCGCCGGCAGCTTGTTCCTGTGTTCAGCGGTCGAGTGGTACCGCTCATTAAAGTAATGAATATGGACGCGACTCCACTCCCATAGACGTGGAGCGCATATTCATTACTTTAATGAGCGGTACCATGTGACCGCTGAACACAGGAACAAGCTGCTGGCGCGGGAGACCATCGGAGAAGCAAGGACGTGCAGATCGTGCCATGGCGGTGAACCATGCGATATTCACCTGTTCCCGTTCCACCGCGGGCTCTGTCTTCAGCGTCCTCTGGCTGTGACGTTCAGGTCAGAGGGCGCAATGATGTGGTTAGTGCGCGCTCTCTGCCTGAACAGTCACTGCAGAGACCCGGAAGACACAGCGGTGCGAGGCGGTGGAACGGGGACAGGTGAATATTGCAAGTGCAGGGGGCCTGAGCCAGCGGTGACTTTGGCACCTGGCCCACATAGTGCGCCGGTGTCCCCGCCTGCTCAGGACAAGAGGTGAGCATGTCATTTTTATTTTTTAATCGCTGCAGCGGCATATGGGGCATATTATTCTACTAGATGGTGGCCCGATTCTAACGCATCCGGTATTCTAGAATATGCATGTCCACGTAGTATATTGCCCAGTGACGTAGTATATTGCCCAGTGACGTAGTATATTGCCCAGTGACGTAGTATACAGCGCAGAGCCACGTAGTATATTGCACAGCGACGTAGTATACAGCACAGAGCCACGTAGTATATTGCCCAGCCACGTATGTCACAGGTTAAAAAATAAAAAATAAACATATACTCACCTTCCGAGGGGCCCCTTGTAGTTCTGTCGCCTGTGTTCGGTTCAGGCGGCAGCTTCCGGTCCGAGAGTGTGATGACGTCGCGGTCACATGACTGTGACGTCATGGCAGGTCCTTGTCACACACCAACCTTAGCACCGGAACCTGCTGCTTGCATGGACCGGTCACCGGAGCGTCGGACAGGCGGCGGAAGGTGAGTATATAATGATTTGTTATTTTTTTTTATTATTATTTTTAACATTAGATGTTTTTACTGTTGAGGCTGCATAGGCTGCCTCAATAGTAAAAATGTGGTCACACAGGGTTAATAGCGGCGGTAACGGAGTGAGTTACCCGCGGCATAACGCGGTCCGTTACCGCTGGCATTAACTCTGTGTGAGCCGTGACTGCGGGGAGTATGGAGCGGGCGCTGGGCAGTGACTACAGGGGAGTAGGGAGGGACTAATCGGACTGTGCCTGTCGCTGATTGGTCGCGGCAGCCATGACAGGCAGCTGGCGAGACCAATCAGCGAATGAATATCCGTGACGGAAGTTGCCGACAGAAAGACGGACGTACCCCTTAGACAATTATATATATATAGATGGAGCATTTTATGGGGCCATCAACTTTTATGGAGCATTATATGGGGCATAATATTCTATGTAGCATCTTATGGGGCAATCATTAACCTTTATGCAGCGTTATATGGGGCATATTTTAATATGGAGCATCTTATGGGGCCCATGATTAACTTTATGGGGCATTATATCGGGCGTATTTTGTATGGAGCATCTTATGGGGCCATCATTAACCTTTTATGCAGTATTATATGGGGCATATTTTTTGTATGGAGCATCTTATGGGGCCAGCATGAACTTCATGGAGCATTATATGGGGCGTGTTTTGTATGGATTATCTTAAGGGTCCCATCATGAACTGTACGGGTCATTATATGGGGCTCCTGATTCAATATGGATATTCAAAAACACTTAACCTACTGATGTCTCAATTAATTTTACTTTTATTGGTATCTATTTTTATTTTTGAAATTTACCAGTAGCTGCTGCATTTCTCACCCTAGGCTTATACTCGAGTCATTAAGTTTTCCCAGTTTTTTTGCAGCAAAATTAGGGGTCTCGGCTTATACTTGGGTCGGCTTATACTCGAGTATATACTGTAACTAAAAACTTTCTTTCCAATTCATAATTTAATTAATAACAATTACTTCAAGAAGGATCCTAATATTTAATTTTTTTCACAAGTGGAAAATTAACATCTAGGGGCTGTTTGATAAAAGTCAAAAAGTAAATTGTGAAATTTAATTAAAAAAATAAAAGCTTTCATCTGTCTGAATGTTACAGTTATATGAAAAGTTTGGGCACCCCTATTAATCTTAAGCTTAATGTTTTATAAAAAATTAAATAGTTTTTTTTGCAACAGCTATTTCAGTTTCATGTATCTAATAACTGTTGGACACAGTCATGTTTCTGCCTTGAAATGAGGTTTATTGTACTAACAGAAAATGTGCAATCTGCATTCAAACAAAATTTGACAGGTGCATAAGTATGGGCACCCTTATCATTTTCTTGTTTTAAATACTCCTACCTACTTTTTACTGACTTACTAAAGCACTTTTTTAGTTTTGTAACCTCATTGAGCTTTGAACTTCATAGCCAGGTGTATGCAATCATGAGAAAAGCTACTTAAAGTGGCCACTTGCAAGTTGTTCTCCTGTTTGAATCTCCTCTGAAGAGTGGCATCATGGGCTCCTCAAAACAACTGTCAAATGATCTGAAAACAAAGATTATTCAACATAGTTATTCAGGGGAAGGATACAAAAAGCTGCCTCAGAGATTTAACCTGTCAATTTCCACTGTGAGGAACATAGTAAGGAAATGGAAGAACACAGGTACAGTTCTTGTTAAGGCCAGAAGTGGCAGGCCAAGAAAAACATCAGAAAGGCAGAGAAGAAGAATGGTGAGATCAGAGCTGCAGCATCAACTTGCTGCAGATGGTGTCACTGTGCATCGGTCAACTATACAACGCACTTTGCACAAGGAGAAGCTGTATGGGAGAGTGATGCGAAAGAAGCCGTTTCTGCAATCACGCCACAAACCGAGTCAGCTGAGGTATTCCAAAGCACATTTGGAGAAGCCAATTTCTTTTTGGAAGAAGGTCCTGTGGACTGATGAAACCAAGATTGAGTTGTTTGGTCATACAAAAAGGCGTTATGCATGGCGGCCAAAAAACACAGCATTCCAAGAAAAACACTTGCTACCCACAGTAAAATTTGGTGGAGGTTCCATCATGCTTTGGGGCTGTGTGGCCAATGCCGGCACCGGGAATCTTGTTAAAGTTGAGGGACGCATGGATTCCTCTCAGTATCAGCAGATTCTTGATAATAATGTTCAGGAATCAGTGACAAAGTTGAAGTTACGCTGGAGGTGGATCTTTCAGCAAGACAATGATCCAAAACACCGCTCCAAATCTACTCAGGCATTCATGCAGAGGAACAATTACACTGTTCTGGAATGGCCATCCCAGTCCCCAGACCTGAGTATCATTGAACATCTGTGGGATCATTTAAAGAGGGCTGTCCATGCTTGGCGACCATCAAACTTAACTGAACTGGAATTGTTTTGTAAAGAGGAATGGTCAAAAATACCTTCATCCAGGATCCAGGAACTCATTAATAGCTACAGGAAGCGACTACAGGCTGTTATTTTTGCAAAAGGAGGATCTACAAAATATTAATGTCACTTTTCTGGTGAGGTGCCCATACTTATGCACCTGTCAAATTTTGTTTGAATGCAGATTGCACATTTTCTATTAGTACAATAAACCTCATTTCAAGGCAGAAACATTACTGTGTCCAACAGTTATTAGATATATGAAACTGAAATAGCTGTTGCAAAAAAAAACATTTTTATAAAACATTAAGCTTAAGATTAATAGGGGTGCCCAAACTTTTTCATATAACTGTATCAATCTGTTTCAAAAAACTAAAAGACTTGTCTGGAACAGCCTGGGCATATATTAGTAATTCATACTGTTTTAGGCTTCTTAAAGGGAACCTGTCACCCCCCCCCCCCCAAGGCGTTTGTAACTAAAAGAGCCACCTTGTGCAGCACTAATGCTGCATCCTGACAAGGTGGCTCTTTTAGTTCGGGTCCCTGGCACTGCTGCAATAATCGCTTTTGAAATTTGTTCCTCATACCGTGAAATCGCCAGGGGGGCAGGTCTTTCCCCCGAATCCAGACACCTCCGCGATAATTTTAGCAGTGCCAGGGACCCGAACTAAAAGAGCCAGCTTGTCAGAATGTAGCACTACTGCTGCACAAGTTGTTTCTTTTGGTTCCAAAGCCTGGGGGGGGGGTGACAGGTTCCCTTTAAAGTACGCAACTCTTTTATATAAATGATTTTGGTCAAGATTCTAAAGATGGAGATGGCTACATGAGGTTCCATTTGACTCTATAGCAATGCCAGAGCTGTAGTTCTTCCAATATGTATAAAAATGGAATAATGAAGTACAGAACTGCAGATAATATTTAGAGAGAAAATAAACAAACATGGGAGAGAAGACTCTGTAAGGGGCACATAAGGTCTTTTGTTCCTTGGTGCCAGCTGGAGAGTTGTAAGAGAGTAGTCAGACAATGTCATATTTGTGAGAATACAGTTACTGAATGGACAGTATAAAAATGGGAATCTTAGAGATATTGTGACAGTTTGTCGTCCATGTAAACCGCAGCACTATTTATGCCATAGCTGGGCAAAATTGAGCAGAACACAAGAGCTTGGCAGTTTTGCATTTTTTGCAAACAGAAAAAAAAAATCAAAATTTCACTAATAAACATGAAATGGTCAAAATATAAAAAGGGTTGTCCCATAAATAAACATATGATGACTTATCGCTAGTTGATAAATGTATGATCGCTGGGGGCCAGACTCCTGATTCCCACGCCAGTTATGCAGCAGGGTTCGCAATGTCCCCTTTAGGACTCACTCACAACTCGGACAAGTTCTATATGATGTTGTATAGCATCGCACTTGGACCAATGTTAATCATAGAATATTTGAGTTGGAAGGAACCTCCAGGGTCATTGTGTCCAACCCCCTGCTCAATGCAGGATTCACTAAACCATCGCAGACAAATTTCTGTTCAGCCTCTGTTTGAAGACTTCCATTGAAAGAGAACTCGGCACCTCTTGTGGCAGCCTGTTCCACTCATTGATCACCCTCACTGTCAAAAAGTTTTTTTCTAATATCTAATCTGTATCTTCTCCCTTTCACTTTCATTCCATTTCTTCTCTGGTTTCCATGTGCAAATTAGAATAATGATATCCCTCTACAATGTGATATCCCTTCAGACATTTGTAGACCGCTATTAAGTCTCCTCTTAGCCTTCATTTTTGCAAGCTAAACATTACCAGATCCTTTAACCGTTCCTCATAGGACATACCTTGCAGTCTGTTCACCATTCTGGTCGCTCTTCTCAGAACTTGCTCCAGTGTGTTGATGTGTTTTGTTTTAAATTTGGTGCCCAGAAATGGACACAGTATTCCAGATGAGGCCTGACCAAGGAGTGGTAGAGGGGGGATAATTGCTTCACGTGATCTGGACTCTATCTATGCTTCTCTTAATACATCCAAGAAATATGTTTGCCTTTTTTGCTGCTTCATCACACTGTTGACTCATGTGCAGTCTGTGATCTATTAGTATACCTAAGTCTTTTTCACACGTGCTGTTGCTTAGTTCTATTCCTTCCATTCTATAGATGTAATTTTAATTTTTCTTGGCCAGATGTAGTATCTTGCATTTCTCCCTGTTAAATACCAATCTATTAGTCGCTGCCCATTGTTCAAGCTTATCTTGATCCTCCTGAATCCTTTCTCTGTCTTCTCTAGTGTTAGCTATCCATCCTAGCTTTGCATCATCTGCAAATTTGATTAGTTTACCTTCAGTTCCCTTATGTAGGTCATTTATAAAAATGTTGAACAATACTGGGCCTAGGACAGAGCCTTGTGGTTTCCCACTTGAAACACTTTTCCAGTTGGATGTGTAACCAATTATTACCACTTTTTGAGTACTATTACTGAGCCAGTTATGAATCCACCTAACCGTAGCCTTGTCAATCCCATACTTGGTAATTTTTTCTAAAAGTATCTCATGCTATCCTTAGTCAAATTATTTGCTGAAGTCTAGATCTACTATATCTACCGCATTTTCCTGATCCACCCAGTCAGTGATTCGATTGTAGAAGGAAATTAGATTAGTCTCTGGTTAATTGCTGTATTCTTATCCAAGTACTTGCATACATGCTGTTTAATAATTTGTTCAAATATATTTCCTGATATAGAAGTAAGATTCACTGGCCTTTAATTCCTTTCTCCATTTTCTTTCTTTTTTTTAAGATAGGGACAACAAATTTAAATTATCTAAGTGTTCCCTCACCATCTCTCTGTTTATAGATAGTGTGGATTCTTTTATTCCTTCGATTGCACCATAAAGATCAGTTGATGTTACAATTGCTTTCTTAGAGAACACAGAAGGAAAATAGGAATTTAAAAGTTCGGCCTTCTCAACATCATTTTTGACTACTTCACCCTTTTCATTCTGTAAAAATTCTATAGCATCTTTTGACTTTTCGTTTTACATACCACCCAAAATAATTTTTTACTGCTTTTGGTCTTCCTTCCAAGCCTTACTTCATTACTGGCTTTAGCTCTTCTAACACTTGGCATTCCCTGCAAACAGCGTTATATTCTTCTTTTGATATGATCCCCTCTTTCAATTTCATATACATTTCTTTTTTCCTTTTAAACAAATATTTAAGCTCTGTGTTCATCCACCCCGGTGTCTTTAAATGCTTAAAATTCTTCATTCTTTTTGGGATTGTTACCGATTGTGCCCTGAGAATTTCATTTAGCAAAATCTCCCATCCTTCTTGGACATTTCTGTCCTGTAGAACATCCAGCCATTGGACTTTTCCTATACTCTTTCTGAGTCCATTAAAATATGTATTTCTGAAGTCCAACCTTAAAGCCTGAGTCGCCGCTGGTCTTCCTCCTCTTAAAATCCAAAATTTGAGGATATCATGATCTCTACCTCATAAATTCTCAGCCACCTTTACTTCCTAAACCATTTCCTCCCTGTTGGTAAGAATTAGGTCCAAGATGGAAGATCCTCTTGATCTCTGTTCTACCTTTTGAAAGATAATCAATGGGTCCGTACTGATGACCGATGTTGTTTTGTTTTTTTTTTTACTGAATCTGAAAAAAAAAATTGGAGCATGCTGCAATTTCACAGTGAAATTGGATTGGTTCAAGAAAAAAAACTGGATGCCGTATAGAGCCACAATGCAAATTCCGATTTTTCTACATGCATTACAGTTCTATGGAACATGTAACTCCCTTTAATAGTGTAAATGTCTTTTAAATATGCATTAAAGTCACACCAAAAGAAAACCATGAAGAGTGATAGACAAATAAAAGATAAAGATATGGACCTATGATGCATTGTTCCAATACAACACTATAGACCTAAATGTACTTGTTCCACTGAATAGACTTATCAGTTACACTATACAGGTGCATCTCACAAAATTAGAATATCATCAAAAAGTTACCGTAATTTATTTCAGTTCTTCAATATAAAAAGTGACTCATATATTATATAGAGTCATTATAAACAGAGTGATCTGTTTCAAGTGTTTATTTCTGATAATGTCGATGATTATGGCTTACAGCCAATAAAAACCCAAAAGTCATTATCTCAGTAAATTAGAATACTTTATACACCAGCTTGAAAAAATGATTTTAAAATCCGAAATGTTGGCCTACTGAAATGTATGTTTCCCGTAAATGCGTTCAATACTCGGTCGGGGCTCCTTTTGCATAAATTCTCTCCCTCTTGATAATACCCCATAGATTCTCTATGGTGTTAAGGTCAGGCGAGTTCGCTGGCCAATCAAGCACAGTGATACTGTTGTTTTTAAACCAGGTATTGGTACTTTTGGCAGTGTGGACAGGTGCCAAGTACTGCTGGAGAATGAATCTTCCATCTGCAAAAAACTTGTCTGCAAAGAGAATCATGAAGTGCTCTAAAAATTCATGGTAGACGGCTGCGCTGACTTTGGTCTTGATAAAACACAGTGTACCTACACCAGCAGATGACATGGCTCTCCAAACCATCACTGATTGTGGAAACTTCACGTTACACCTCGAGCAGCTTGGATTGTCTGTCTCTACTCTTTCTCCAGACTCTGGGACCTTGATTTTCAAGCTCTAGTATGAAGTTGTCACGGGAAGCCTAGGTAGGCAAGAGCTAATAACCCAGGCCCCTGCGATTTCCCTCAGAATAGGGAAATCCTGACTGACCCTCTCCCAGAGTTTACACTGATGGTGTGCATGTCTTGGCCTCCATCCTCACCCTATCTCCTGTTTCAACCCTTGGCTGAAATCACCACCCACCACCCAGTGAAGAGACCACTAACCAATACCCACAGTTAGCACAGACAAGGATAACGGAAAATATGAACCACGCCGCAGTAACAGGAATACACTATAAGTGCACAGGGCAAAACAAATACAAATATAGGAAGGAGAAAATATGACAAAGGGAAATATACACCACTAGATACGATACTCCTTCTCCTAGATCACCACTCCAGACCGAGATAACCAAGCACAAGACAGAAGCTATAATCGGCGACGCCCAATGTTCAGAAGAACAATTTAAAGGCAGTGGGCGTGACCCATCTTCCAATCCGAGCACCAGCTAAATTAACCCCGGACCAGCTAGATAAAATCTAGCCGACGCCACTGAGCACATAGTGGACAAAAGCGGAATTACCGCTGTCTGTCGAACGCCCTAGTATGAACAGCGTCCAACATGACAGAAGTATCCACAATCTGAAAATTAGATTTTTTTATGCATTTATTTTTTTTACATATTCTCATGTGATCCTATCCTTGTATACAGAGTGGCAGTGCGCTTGTACAACCTATGCTACAATTAAAGTCTATAGGGCATGTAAGTAACGTGACTTTCGAGGAGAACATTCATATTTCTGTATACATCCATACGTGTATATCCATGAAAACTATTCCTCTTCTTACGCTTTGGCTGCACCTTTATTGCACAGACTGAGACTCACAATAAATAAGTTATTGCTTTTTATTACTTTTTTATTAACCATTATTGACTGAAGTGTTTCGGCCCTAAATGAAATTTGATAACTTGCAGTCAAACTGTCATAACATTTTTTTTTTTCCCATGAGACTACAGAAATATTTTTTTTGATATCCTATAGGATTTTATTCATTTTGGTTAAAATGGACTCCCTAATATGTTGCGGTCATTTTGTTCTGTAATAAGCGTAGTTTTCGATGTGTAGAACGACTTTGATAGTTGGTGGGGGTGGTGTGAGATTTTTCCTATATATGTTTTTTTATTGTATTTTATTTTTCATTATTTTTGTTATCATAGAAGACATTTAGGTGACATTTACACTAGAGCACTGTTTTTGCAGATTTCGTCTGTAAGGCTACTTTCACACTAGCGTTAACTGCAAACCGTCACAAATGGTCTTTTTGCCGAAAAAACGGATGCGTCAAAAAAAGTGAAAAACGTATACAACGCATACAGCATTTCGACGGATCCGTCGCAAATCCGCTAAACGTTTCCGTCGAAATACTAGATGCGTTGCATCCGTTGCATCCGTTTTTACCATCCGTTGCATCCATTTTTACGACGGATCCGTTTTTAAAATGGGAGGCTCCCAAATTTGATTGGCTACTGGAAAATATGGAAAACTATATAGTTACTGTTTTTACAGCCCATCTTTGAGGGTTTTAGTTTTGTGGCAGAGATGGAAGGAGTACTTGGTAGGATTGCGAGTGTGGTAACTGACGTGATATTTGAGACGAATCGCCTGGATATCATAGTGCGGGAGAAGGAGGCGGCAGCGGAAAGATGGAGGATGCTTCTGCAGCAACGGAGACGGAGAAGACTATGGATCCATCCGATAAATGAACTGTGGATGACCAGGGGTGTCCAGTCCACTCTCTACCTGGAGTTGCGGCACAACCCACACAAATTCTACAATTACGTACGGATGAGGATGGAACATTTTGACTATTTGCTTGAAAAACTGGAGGATGTCATCCGAAGGCAGGACACAAGGATGAGGCTTGCCATCACACCGGCGGAGCGGCTGATGGTGACCCTGCGGTAAGCCTCTTTTTTTTTATGTCATTGCTCATATTGAATGTCATATAACATACTGCAGAAAATACTGCGCTGACATATTGCACACTATTTTCTGCAGCATGTAATTTTTGTATTGTTTGAGGCCATTCCACTGCTTTTTTTTAATGTCATTGCTCATATTGAATGTCCTATAACAGACTGCAGAAAATACTGCGCTGAAACATTGCGTTGCATTTTCTGCAGAATGTTTTTTTTTTTTTGTTTGTTGACATGCAACTGCTTTTTTTTTATGTCATTGCTCATATTTAATGTTATATTACATGCTTCAGACAATACTGCGCTGACATATTGCGCACTATTTTCTGCAGCATGTAATTTTTGTATTGTTTGAGGCCATTCCACTATTTTACACCGGTTTCATGCAGGTTTTATTGTGTGTCCCGTCCTAAAAAAAATTTTCACAGTGCCATTTATTGAAACTTTTCCAGGAAACCAAAAAAAAAAAATGTTGTTGGTCTGTGCAATTTTTTCTAACTTTTTTTTTTTCTACAGCTTCCTAGCTACGGGTGAATCTCTGACTTCGCTCCATTACCAATTCCGGCTGGGCATTTCCACTATTACAGGAATAGTGAAGGAGACATGTCGGGCTATTTGGGACACTTTACAGCCGGAGTATATCCCCCAACCATCCATGGATATCTGGTTGAGAAGTGCAGAACAGTTTCAGCAAATTTGCCATTTCCCAAATTGAGTTGGTGCCGTTGACGGGAAACACATAAGGATTGCGAAACCGGCAGGAACAGGCTCTGAGTACTACAATTACAAGAAATACTTCTCAATCGTACTCATGGCTATTGCAGACGCCAACTGCAAGTTCCTTGCTGTGGACATAGGAGCCTATGGACAGTCCAACGATTCTCAAGTTTTTAAAAACTCACCAATGGGTCGTTGCCTTTATGGAGAGACCTACGATTTCCCGCCAGCCAGACCACTGCCAGGAACAAGTGAACCAGCCATGGAATATGTTTGTGTAGGTGATGAAGCCTTTCAACTCTCGCCGCACCTACTGAAACCATATAGTAGCCGGGACTTAACCCGTACCAAACGGGTCTTTAATTACCGGCTTACTAGAGCAAGAAGAGTAGTGGAGTGTTCTTTTGGTATATTGACGGCAAAGTGGCGAGTTCTGCTGACTGCAATCAAACTGCAAACCACAACTATAGACGAGGTAGTTAAAGCCTGTGTGGTGCTCCACAACTTTGTCCTTTCAAAGGAGCCCGTTTCCTTGGATGACGAAGAATTGGAGACAACCTTGTGGGACTACCGCAGCAGCTCTGTTCGCTCCACAGGTTCTGTTACAAGGATGAGGGACCAGTTTGCGGATTATTTTGTGTCACCTGTCGGGCGGATTCCATGACAAGACATGATTGTGTGACATGTTTTCCATGTGTTTTGTTTATGTAAAAAATGTGTTTCTCCCCCCCCCAAAAAAAAAAGGTCCAAAAGCATGATTTTATTGGTAATAAAACCAATATGTTATACCTTTCACACGTCTGGTGTTTATTTTTATTTTACCTTTTTTATTAGTTACCATATTACCTTAATGAATCCACACACACAAAGAGTAGAATTAGTGACGGAGCCAAATTTTTCAAATCTGACCAGTCTTACTTTATGTAGTAATAACTCTGGAACGCTTGAACAAATCCCAGTGATTTTGAGATTGTTTTTTCGGGACACAATATACTTTATGATAATAATAAATTTAGGTCGATATGTTTTGTGTTTATTTATAAAAAATATCAGAAATGTGAGAAAAATGTTAAAAAAATAGCAATTTTCAAAATTTGAATGATTATCCCTTTAATCCAGATAGTCATACCACAGCAAAATATTAAAAAATAAAATTTCTCTCATGTCTGCTTTACATCAGCACTATTTGTAAAACGTTATTTTATTTTATTAGCATTTTAGGAGGTTTAAAAATGTAGCAGTAATTTTTCATTTTTTCAAGGAAGTTTACAACATTTACTTTTTTTAGGACTTATCCATATTTGAAGTGCCTTTAGGGGTCCTATATATTGGGAAACCCCCAAAAGTGATACCATTTTAAAAACAGCACCTCCTTACATATTGAAAACGGCTGTCAGGTAGTTTATTAACCCTTCAGGTGCTTTTCAGGAATTAATGCAAAGTGGCATGACAGAAATGAAAATGTGCATCTTTACCACCTAAATGTCTCTAACTTCTAAACAGATTACTACAGCTGTCAGACTCTAAGGCCACAATTTGGTCTTGAAGTGCCATGGCAAACATCAGGACCACACAATCATGATCTGAGGGCACCAATTGGGATAAAGAGGAAGCCCCCACGCTCTATTAACCATTTATAATGATGTAGTCACTATTGACAGCAGCATCTAAGGGGTTAAACAGATTTGGACGGTGCAAAAACTGATCGTGGCTGATACAGCAAGTTGTCAGCTATAGTGTACAGCCGACAGCTGCTGGATTGTCACCTGTATGGGGAGGCTATTCTCTTATATATCAGGTCAGTTAAAAGCCGTATTGGCTGTCATTAAGGGGTTAAATCATACTTAATTTTATTTTAACTTTTTTTATTTTATTTTTTTGCCAAAAAAATAGAAATATATTTGTTATTTTCAATTTTTTTTAAAAAAAAATTAACAAACTTTAACATTCTTAAATAGCATGTTACAAATCTTCAAACTGTGGGGTGGAGATACAAGGGGAGGAGGGGCTGGAAGGTTGGACCACGACGATAGGTGGGGAAAGCCTACTTGGTTGGGGTGCAGTGGAAGGGGGGGTAAAAGCAGGAGGCTGACCAGAGGGGGGTGGTGTTGGGGTAGGGGGAATACTTACTGGGGAAGAAAAGCTGGGCAAGGAAGAAAACATTGGGGAAGAAATTTGGTTTGGGGGCCGGGATGGGTATGGGGACTGGGTTGGGTATTGGGACTGGGTTGGGTATTGGGACTGGCGTGGGTATTGGGGCTGGGTTTGGTATTGGGGCTGGTGTGGGTATTGGGGCTGGGTTTGGTAATGGGGGGTATGGTGTGGAAATGGGGCCTGGGGTGGGGCATGGTGTGGAAATGGGGCCTGGGGTGGAATTGTAGTGGATGTGTGGGGAGGTGTGGGGGTAGATTGGGGTTCGTGAAGGACCTTCAGTAGAGCATTATGGCAGGTATTCATTACCTGCATCTGTTGCTCAAAAGAAAGCTTTTCCATGCTCCTGAGCATGGATTGAAAAAAAAGATTGGCCGGAGACTGACTTACATCTGAATGCAGCCTATCCAAGCAACTGCTGGTTTCATGGCTTGTTTCACTGATGCGTGATTGTACCATGTTGAAACCAGCAGTCACTTGCTCTCCCAAAATTTTGAAAGAGCTTTGGAAGGCTGCATTCAGATGTAAGAACTCAGGAGCATAGCTCCTTTCCTGACCCCTCTGTTGCTGCCACCACGAACCTAATGGTGGTCTAGAGGTGGCAGGATCAGAGGGGTGGGGTAAAGGGAACGCTAACTGTTGAGCATCAGATGCGAGCAAGGAAGGCTGCAATAATGCTCCAGTGCTTGGGGCGGATGAAGTGGAGGGGACAGAGGGGTCAGATGAGGGGTCAGACGTGTGGGGCCTACCGACGTGGCCCTCGGTGGCGGACTCAGGAGGGATCGCTCCAGAGGGCGCAGAGGAAGAAGCAGGTGCCCGGTGGCTGGAGAAGGTGCTGTGAAAGAAAAAAACAAAAACAATTAATATATTGATATGAAAAAGCCCTGACTGAAACCAAACTAAGTTAGACAGGTTAACATGGTTATTAGTGGACTGTAGAATACTTACACTCTACTCAGCATGGTTCGCCTCAGGAAGGAGAGGGCCTGGCCGTGTTTATATCTGCTCCTCTTCCTTCCTGCTGAGCCACTCGGGGCCTGCATCTCCTCGTTAAATTCCCTCTTAAAGCGATCCCTCAGTGACCGCCACCGCTTCCTAACCTTTCCACCTGTGAAGACAGGAATGAAAAGAAAAAAAAATTTGGTAAATGCAATACATTACATTCAGCTCAAAACATCACTGAAAAGTGAATACTTACATAGTTTGCTCTGCTGCTGTGGAAGAAGGTCCTCCCACCTCGGAAAGATGTTGTGGCATACTTCCTCCCAGAGCCGACGGGTTACACTGCTATCAGCATGGCTGCGGTCAGCCATGTTCCACAGCGGCTCCCGCTCGCGAACCTCCTCGATGAGACAGTCGATGTCTATATCATCATCAAAGTCTTCGGCGGGAGCACGCCCTGAAGCCTGTGCAAAAAAAAGAAGAAAAACAAAAAAATTAGTACACTGAAACACTAAAGTACCAATAGAATCCCCCCCCAAAAAAAACTCACTGATGGCCGACCGCGGCGACGATTCCGCCGACTCTGGGAGCGGCTGGGAGAACCTTCACGGTTTGCTGACTGTTCAGCAGCAGCAGGAGCAGGAGACTGAAATAAAGAAAACAAATTCTCTTTAATGTAGGCATATGTTTTCTGTGTTTGTATGTTATGTATGAAAATCTGTTTTGTGTATGGTGCAGTGTGATGTGCGAAGCAACTGTTTCACCACTACTTACACTTGGTTCCTCCTCCACTTGCATCTCTCCACCCGTCTCGCCCCCTTCTGACAGCTCCTCATCTGATTCAGCTTCCTGTTTAAACATAATTTATGCATGTACTGATCAACAAAAATGTAAATTAAAAAATAAAAAAAACCAAAAAATATTTTTTGTGTTAACTTACCGATACACGCTGTTGCTGTGGAGGAGGGCTGTCAGAAGAGGACATTGTTGCGGTCGCAAGGCCGGCGGCTGTGGTCCTGGTGTCTCTGTAAGTTAAAAGACACTTGCAATCTGTTCTACACATTGAAGTAGCAGATTTGGGGTCTTCAAAACTTACTTTTAAAGATATGTGGCTGTGGTCCTGGTGGGCTGGTCCTGGTGGGGAAAACAGTCGGCAACGGCTGTGGTCCTGGTGTCTCTGTAAGTTAAAAGACACTTGCAATCTGCTCTACACATTGAAGTAGCAGATTTGGGGTCTTCAAAACTTACTTTTAAAAATATGTGGCTGTGGTCCTGGTGGGCTGGTACTGGTGGGCTGGTCCTGGTGGGGAAGACAGTCGGCGGCTGTGGTCCTGGTGTCTCTGTAAGTTAAAAGACACTTGCAATCTGCTCTACACATTGAAGTAGCAGATTTGGGGTCTTCAAAACTTACTTTTAAAGATTTGTGGCTGTGGTCCTGGTGGGCTGCTGAGTGGATATGGTCCCTGGTGTATCTGTAATAAGTATAATGGATTTATAGTTAGACCACCCCCTGAACTAGGTAATGTTTAACGATAAACACCCTGCTAAAATGATGTGAGAAATGTTCATTAAAGGTGAACACCAAAACCCCAAAACAGGTGCACGTTATACCATTCATTTCCATGACCCAAAAAAAAATATTTTGAAATGTGAACCCACCATGTAAAAATATATTTACCACATTTTATTTTCAAAAATCACCTCCCCCAAAAAACCTTTAAAGTATAATTTTTATTGAAAAATGAGCCCTCAACCAACTCTGTATTGCATGTGTAACCATTGGTACATACACCAGTTTTAAATTTACCTTTCTGAAATTATACTATGGACATTTTTTTAATAAACATTTTATTATTTTTTTTTTTTTTTTTTTTTTTACATCACAATTAGGAGCTGAAATGCTCTTTATTTTAAATCCAAGTACATCAACTGCGAATGGTTTCAACAGTAATAAGAAAATCCACACTTTTAAATAGAAAAAATATAAACCCACGCTCACACATTCAAACCACAAGCTGCAGACTAGACTTTGCAAAAATACATCCGATTACAAAAAAAAAAAAAAAAAAAAAATTTGAGAAAAACAAACAAACACACATTTAAACCACATGCTGCACAGACCACTATATTTAGTAAATACATCAGAAAAAGGCAATTAACCAATTAAGGCATGGACAAATGCACATGCAATCAACAAGACGCACACAAACATGCCTGGTATGTGTCCAAGTTCAGGATTGCATCAGGATTTGGTCAGGATTTTTCATCAGTATGTGTAAGCCAAAACCAGGAGTGGAACAATTAGAGGAAAAGTATAATAGAAACATATGCACCACTTCTGTATTTATCACCCACTCCTGGTTTTGGCTTACACATACTGATGAAAAATCCTGAACAAATCCTGATGCAATCCTGAACGTGGACACATACCCTCCCACATGAACAGGCATAAGATTGGCGAAGGCATAATAAGGTGCAGGCACATGAAGACATACTTACAAAAGCACACAGCCGTACAAAAATACACACACATACACACACACACACCCACACCCACACATAAGCTTTATGCAAATACACATATGTACAACAAAGGCACAAAGGTGGACCCAAACAGAAGAAGCATACGCACACACATACACGTAAAAAAGGCTGACAGTCCTCCGGCTGGAGCTTCATGTCTTCACAGTGGCTGGCATCAGGGTGGATCTGGACTCTAGCATGGCACTGGCTTTTGCAGGACGATGGCAGGCCTCTGGTTCTCTTCAGGTTTTAAGCTCTTGCTGTAGTCAGTAACTCATACACACACAAATGCACAGGCACACAGACGCACACAAAAATTGCAATACTCACACTGGCTCTATGGTGGCTGGAGTCTTGCTGGCAGCCTGGAGTCTTGTGGCAGGCTTCTTCTCTGTAGGCTTCTTGCTGGCATATGTGGGGTTGAAGGCCCAGGCCAGGTTTATATAGATTTGGGGGTGTCTGGCCAATTGGCAACAAAATCCAGCTTCTGAGCATGCTCAGTGTAAAAAAACGTATTGCAGCGCTGCATTGCGTCGTACGACGTGTCCCGACGCATCCGTCGCTCATAGGCTTCCATTGTAGCCAACGACGCATGCCGCAGGATGCGTCGCGACACGATTTTTAGGCGGAGACAAAAAACGTTACAATCAACGTTTTTGCCGACGACGTGTCGCCAAATTTTGACGCATACGTCGTACGACGGACACGACGTATGACAATCCGTCGCAATGCGTCGCCAATACAAGTCTATGGGGAAAAAACGCATCCTGCAAAAACTTTTGCAGGATGCGTTTTTTCTGCAAAACGACGCATTTTAACGTATTGCAGTTAACGCTAGTGTGAAAGTAGCCTAACTGATATAGTTACTAAGAAATCTCTTAAGCTCAGCCTCATTGATTAAAAACAAGTACATTTTCAGATTTTTTTTTTTTTTTTAAACAGCCATTAAAATCCCAGCAGAGAGAACATTTAAAAAAAAAAAAGACACAACAGACTTGCACATTTCTAGTTCAGACTGTGCTGTGCTCTTCACATCTGGAGAGCTGGTTTTTAGATCTGTATATAATGGCTACTGGTAGAACTGATCTGTTATGGATCTAAGACCCAGCAGGTATGCCATGCTTGGTGCCCCCTTGCGCCATCAAACGTTAGAAGCCATTGGCTATTTGTTAATGGAGTTTTCCACTACCTGGACAATCCCATTTTAAATTAAGTATTCCTCCTTTGTAAAAATAAAAATAAGATATATACACCCCTCCTACATTGGTGCAGTTTCACAAATGTTGACACTGTATCTCCCATGGAATTTTTATTCTATGGGGGCCCTGCAGCTAATCAGCCACCGCTACTGGGCTGCTGTGCTCTCTTGATCGAGGTCGTCCAAGAGAACTGATAGAACAGCTCCCTAATGGCGGCCACCAATGGGCTTCATGTGGCCTAAATATCACGTAAGCCCTGGGAGATGCGGCACCCACGTTGCTGGGAGAGCGCCTGTGCGGGAGGTGAGTAGATCAAATTTTACTTAATTTTGAAAGGGGTTGTAAAGATAGTTGAGAACCTGCTTAAGGCCGGGGTCACACTTGAGAGTTCAGTGCCAGAAAATCGCGCATCAATACCCGGCACTGCTGCTGGCACTCCGGAATGGGGCGCATGGCTTGAAACCACAAACTCCAATCCCAGGTGCCGGCGGCAGTGTTGGGTATTGACGTGAGAGACTCGCGCAAGTTTTTCGCGTTGAACTCGTAAGTGTGACCCCGGCCATAGTAATAATTATCATATATTTTTGCATTAAACAGATTCACAGTAGCAGCCAACTGGTCACACAGCCATTTACAGAGGTGCACTCCCTTCCATTCCATCCTCGTTTTAAGAAGCAATGACTTTCTTCTCTCAGATAGTCGTGACCTCTACCCGTCGGGAACAAATCTTCTCAAACCTGTTGGGACCTTTCTTGTATATAGAATTGTATGCAACTAAACATATTTGTTCACTGTCTGTATCCAGTGACTCAGGTTAGCAGGGTCCCTGGTCTTCCATGAAGAAAAGATGGCCTCCAGATTGGTTGAATGATGGGATGTGAGGACTAAGCGACTTTACAACGATAACGATAGTGATCCGTGACGTTGCAGCGTCCTGGATAGCGATATCGTTGTGTTTGACACGCAGCAGCGATCAGGATCCTGCTGTGATATCGCTGGTCGTTGCTGAAAGTTCAGAACTTTATTTGGTCGTCAGATCGCCGTGTATCGTCGTGTTTGACAGCAAAAGCAACGATGCCAGATATGTTTTACAATGGTAACCAGGGTAAATATCGGGTTACTAAGCGCAGGGCCGCGCTTAGTAACCCGATATTTACCCTGGTTACCATTGTAAAAGTAAAAAAAAAACACTACATACTCACCTTCTGATGTCTGTCACGTCCCCTGGCGTCCGCGCTGCTGCTCAGAGCTTCCTGCACTGAGTGTGTCAGTGCCGGACGGAAAGCAAAGCACAGCGGTGACGTCACCGCTCTGCTGTTAGGGCCGGCGCTTACACAGTGCAGGGAAGCGGACGCCGGGGGACGCGAATGTAAGTATGTAGTGTTTGTTTTTTTTTACATTTACACTGGTAACCAGGGTAAACATCGGGTTACTAAGCGCGGCCCTGCGCTTAGCAACCCGATGTTTACCCTGGTTACCCGGGGACCTCGGCATCGTTGGTCGCTGGAGAGCGGTCTGTGTGACAGCTCTCCAGCGACCAAACAGCGACGCTGCAGCGATCGGCATCGTTGTCGATATCGCTGCAGCGTCGCTTAGTGTGAAGGTACCTTTAGACGTTACTGTTGTGCACTTTTCTATTTACCTTTATGCTCTTTTACCTAATCATAGGAGCATGTAATTATTTGTATCATTATTGTTTCCTTTCTTTGTTTATGCTTGAACCTCACATCTGAGATATGCTGCCCGATCTATGGAAGTCTGTATGAGGCACTGGCAGTATTAGCTCGGCCAGGTATGTTCGGTTCCGAAACACTGCGACGTTTTAGAGAAAAATAGTTCTCCCTTCCCAAATGAAGTGAGAAAAAAGTATGCAGAGAAAAGGGATCAACCATACAAGCCAATATTAAACATATAAGCCAAAATAAAATACATTAAAAACACTTTAAAAAGCCATAAGGCTAACAGTAGAGCTGGAGTCTGCCCCATCTGATGTGATGAACGCTGCCTATAACAAATGTAGTGACTTGTAGGTAAATATTTGAGGGTTATAAAGTCCAGTGCTGGAATCAAGCATAAAAAGGTAAAAAGAAAATGTATCAACCTGTATTAGAAGACATCACATGAAAAACAATGACTTATGTCGGAAGATACTAGACTAAGATCATGGTAAACAAATACAGAATCGGGTAATTAGCAAAGCGAAGAATAAAAAATATATTGTACCAAAATTATTTCCAGCACAACCAAGGATAAAGGCAATAAACAATAGCTCAGAACATGCTATGGCAGCCTGTATGCAGAAAAGTGCCCAGATGGGGGAGGATAAACCCTTACCCCCTGCGCAGGGCATTGCTTGGGAATCCATGGTTATAACCACTTGTATAGTGACAGTTGGTTAGCTGTTAGTCAACATAACCATGGCTACCTAAGCTACTGCAGTGCCCTGCGCAGGGGGTAAGCGACATAGCGAGACAGAAGAACTATACTACATTTCTAATTGGAGATATTTGCTAATATTATTATTACACCTACTACATATTGGGATGGGATCTTAGAGATGGCAATGCCCCTTTAAAAGCCATTTCTTCTTCCTGTCCGCTGCCCTAAAGTGACAGGTCTCTCGCTATACCCAAACAAAGACAGAGACCTGTTACCAAGGCCGCAGGCGGGCGGGGAGTAGCAGCAGCTTTTAAAACCGCCAGTTGCAGCATTTCAGAATCCAACGTACCTGGTTAAGCTAATACAGCCGGTGCCGGATACACACTTGTATGTTCCTATATTGCTTTATTGTATTGTATCCTTAAGCTGTGAGTCAATAAAATGAGTTAAATAGATGGCCTCTAGGATTGCATCAAAAATATATTAAACTTTGCATCAAAAACACAAGTCCAATTCTTGTTAGTTGTCATAGGACAAAAGAAGACAAACTCTGCTGATCTCCTACAGCTGATACCTTTGCAAAAGAATAAGTCAGTTAAACTTTTCGTTTGATACTAAAGGGGCCGTACATGGCTCTGTCAGTGGTCTGGCATCTCTAAAATGGCTCTCATTATCAGGCTTAGCACAAGCCACTCTGGTTGCAAGATCCAGGCGTTGACTTGGCTTTCACCTCTTGAACCCTGTACAGGGATCTTGACTTACACAGGGGTGCTTGGCTTGGTGCCACGGAGTTGGCTGAGGTCCGATGGTGCACGTTTGCAGGAGTTGACAGGCAGCCAGGTCAAAACAAGGAGGATGGACAGGGTAGAGAATCAGAAGGCAAAAGAATGGTCAGACTACAGGAATATATCAAGTAAGCAGGAGCAACTAGCACAGGACTGAAGCTGAGTAGCACTGACTATATCTGTCAGCTCCCAGCAATAAGCTGGTAGGATGGGGTGTTGTCCATGTTGCCCAAACTGGGAACTGACTACTCCAGCTGGACAGATCACACACCCATACTTCTAGACTGGATGGCACCACAGGTCTCAGCCATCTCAGGCTCAGTGGTTACGGATAGTGTGTGCTGCCTAGAGCTTCTGGTCCCGAATCCTCTCCCAACACCAGCGCCGGCTGCAGAATGAATACGGTGGTGCCTGGTGACAGAAGCAGAAGTCATGGGAGCAGGGCCTGGAGGAGATGTAACAAGGGGCTTCTATGTAGCTATTGTTGGAGATTGGCTACACTTTTCCATTTCTTTAACTTGCAGCAATTGATTGTATTTTTCATATATATCTTATTTCTTAATATATTATGTAAATGCTGCATATTGTGTAAAGGCGGCTGCCTTGTGTAAACTGTGCACGACGTGTGGTCTGATGAGGACGGCACAAGCTGCCAGCTGTGCAATATGGTGGTGTTGTAGGAAATGGCTGTGAGACCTGTTCACCGCGCGGTATAAAGAGCCACGAGGCTGCTGAGTAGCATTTCCTGTTTATCTGCACTCGCCCGGGGTCAGCTACAGAAATTCTGTAACTATTGCTAAATCCACAGGAAGAAAAACAGAATAAAAAGGAAATAGTGAAGGCAAGGAAATGATTGAAGCGCCATCACATGCTTATTTTGTAGGAAGTGCAAATATAAAGGGATTCTGCCTTTACTCACATTCATGTCATTCACAGCCATCCTCTAGGACCCCCACTGTCCTGTCTGCATGGTCACAGTTTCTAGTTTATGGTAGATACAGAACCAGAGTGTCAACACGCAGACCCTCATCAGTCCCACACACTGTATATGGCAGGACGGTCTGATGTGACATAAAGCCACTTACAAAGTGAACAATGCTTCTTATGTCATTTGTATAATATTGACGTT